>NC_140940.1:31835101-33253851 GCF_014529385.1 Adiantum capillus-veneris
GCTAGGCCATATGAAGCCTGCCTGCAAGATTTTCCTACTTGTTATGTATAGGTCAAAGTGACCACCACAAACCCCGTCGTGACAGCTAGCAATTACTCCCGTGATTTCCTGAGAGAGAGGGACCTTCCTGAGTATTTGGTCCTTACCCTTACAGTACAAACCGTCATTGATGAGTCGATACCTTGTGGCCTTTCGCATCAGCCATTGCTTCTGTCCCTTTGTTAAATCTGATGGGCATTCCCCTGTTTCCAAAAAATGCATGATGTCAGGCAAGGCATCACTTCCTTGAAATAGAGGGAGCTTTAGTTTTATTGCTCCAACCACCACTTCCTGTAGTCTTTCACTTGCTAGGGCATCTCCTTCTTGGTTTTGAGCCCTTGGGATATGGTGTATTTGAACTTCTTCAAACTTACCCAACAAGGTTTTTACACCACTTAAGTGAGTTCTTAAACTAGGATTCTTGCATGTCCATGCTCCATTTACTTGCCTTACCAGAAGTAGAGCATCCCCAAATACATTAAGGCGTTGTACACCTTGCGAGACGCACCATTGTAGACCCTTGGTTAGTGCTGCATACTCAGCTTCATTGTTAGAATGTGAATCTAAAAATTGGCCCAACGAAAATACCTTTGTCCCTTTGTCATCAAAGACCACTATGCCTGCAACTGCTTTGTCGGACGCTCGCTTGTAGGCTCCATCAAAGTAGAGAGAGTATGCTCCTTCTACCATCGGTGGTACTGGAGGTAATCGGACTTCTCCTTCCTTAGATTGCTTCTCCTTACTTTCAAAGACTTGGTAGGTCATGAGTCCCCCCAAACTTGCCCTTGCCGTGCTTTCTACCTGTACCATGTAGTCAAACTCTTGCAGACGAACTAGCCATTTAGTAATTCTAGCAGACACATCCATGTGTTGTACAACATAGGGAAATATTTCATCCGTGGTTAGAATCACAAATTGCTTAGGCACCAAATATGACCTAAACTTTGTAGTTGCAAATCTAAGAGCTAGGACTAAGTGTTCCACATGGGTGAAACCTTTCTCTCCTGCTGTCATCATTCGACTAGAGAAGTAGATTGGCCTCATGAAAGATGTCGTCGTATCCTTTTGGAGTAGCACAGCCCCCAATGAGTCATCGCCAACACTTGAGGTGACATAGAATTTTTCATCCCACTTAGGTGGTGAGATAGTTGGCAGAGTGGCTAAGACCTCCTTTACCTTGTTGTAGTGATGTTCGCTTTCCTCGTCCCAAGTGAAAGTTGATCTTTGAGTGAGTTGTTGCAGTGGTAGAACAAGTTGTGATAGTAGATGTATGAATCTACTTAAGTACCTCACCTTCTGTAGAAAAGAGACCAGTTGACGTGTGGTCGTTGGTGAAGGTAGGGCTATGAGTGAGGACACCTTACTTGGGTCGGCGTTGATACCTTTTGCTGAAATTTCATGGCCTAGTAGAATGACTTTACTCTCCCCAATGTGGCATTTGTCCACATTTAATTTCCCACCTAGGCTCTGCAACCTGGCCAAACCTTCAGTAACCTTTTCTAAATGTGAAATACGGGAGCTATATATACAAAAATCATCAATGAACACTCTTATGGATGTTCCAAAGAACGGTTGAAAAACATATGTGACATATCTTTGGAATGTGGCAGGTGCATTTGTGAGACCAAATGGCATAACCCTGTATGCAAAACAACCCCATGGCGTGATAAAAGTGGTTTTTAGCTGATCTTCCAAGGCTATGCGTATTTGAAAGTATCCAGAATAACCATCACAGACGGTATAGCATTCAAAACCCGCTACTTAATTCAGAATTTCATCCAAGAAAGGGAGAGGAAAGTGGTCTCTCTTTGTAGCTGCATTTAGTGGTTTGTAGTCAACACAGACCCTCCACTTACCATTCTTTTTAGGCGTCACCACTACGGGTGACACCCATTCTGAGTTTTCTACAGGATAGATGAATCCTGCCTCCAGCAGTTTCCTTACCTCGGCCAAGAGTGCCTTTTCTTGTATGACCCCCAGTCGTCGTAGCTTTTGCACAACTGGTTTTACCCCTTCCTTCAGCTTAATATGATGTTCCACCACTGTAATGCCTGTGATTCTTTCATAGTTGTCAATGAACAGGTTAGGAAATCCCATCAACATTTGCAAAAACTATCTTTCTCCTCAAGTGTTAATTCCGTAGACAACATACCCTTCAACCTACTTCCTCCTAGGCCAGGTGATTTTCTCTCCTCTTCATTGGGTTTCCCTTTTGGTGATGGATCACCAGTTGTGCTTACCCTTTGTGGATCCTTCATAATGATACCCATCACATCAATGGAACTGTCACTTTCATCAGTGGATGTGGTCTCCTCCTCAGAACTGGAAGATTCGCTAGTGGTTTCATTTGCCGATGTTTCTAGATTCATTTCCTTCTGCTTGCCAATCCTCATGTCGTAGTAGATTGTCTCCCCTTTCTTACCGGTCATGCGTAGAAGGCCAGTACCCCAGTCCTGTTTTGCCTTCATGGACATCAACCATGGCCTTCCCAAAATTAGTGGATAGCCCTCCCCCTTAGTAGGCATTACAAAAACATCTACCTCTACCTCAGTGTTGAAAGCTTTGATTTTCACGGCACTTACCACACCCACACACTTTACTTTTGCGTTGTTTGCCATCTTTGCCTTGCATGGAGAAGGCCTGTCAACCTCGAGCCCTAATTGAAGCATCATAGCTTCGCTCATTACACAGATTTGTGCACCTCCATCAATGTAGGTGTTTCCAACCCTCTTTCCTTTTATGTTTACGTCGACAATTGGAAGGATGTCATCCATGTTGCATCCCGAAATTGCTCCGGCTACCTTTGTTTTGGAGCGTCTTGTACTTACCATTTTAGACCATTGTCGCCTTACTTTAGGTACAAGATGTAGCAGCTGTGGCCATGTAATCTTCGGTCCTTGCTCTGCCACATCCAATGTTAGATCATAGGGCTTAGAACTTTCCCCTAGCTGGAAGTCGGTGATGCCCAATTTCCGTCGTGGCCTGGATGGCCTCTTGCTAGTTTCTCCTCTCATGCTTCTCTCATCATCTGATTGTGTAGCTTTCTCCCTCCTATCTCTTTTCACAGTCATGGCTTCAAGTGGTTCTAAAAAAGTTACCTTCTCCCTACCCTTGTCCCTCTCCTTTTCTCTGGGTGGATCCACTACTACGGCTTTTCCTTTCTCTTCTAGCCTTATGATGTTTACAGGGCGATCAGGTGGTGGGGCTGGTGGAAGAGGTGGAATGGATGCTTGTAGTGGTGTCTGGGGTGGACGTAGAATTTGTGTTGGTGGGGTTGGTGCTCGGGGTGGGGGTGTTCTTTCTCTAGGGGGTGACAATTGGTTCCTCCTACCTCCTCTATTATAGTTTTGTCGTGGTTTGGGATAGTAGTACATACCGTGACCGTCTTCTCCGCAGTTGTAGCAATGATACTCCCTGTTTTGTCGTCCTGCTCTTCCAGGGTCTTGATCTCTTTCTTGACTCCTCCCTTGTTGTATTAAGTGGACAGACAAATTCTGCAGTTGGTCAGTAATATGGGCCAACATATCTTGTTGGTCATCTCTTACCCCAAGAGCCGGTGGTGGTGGTATGGTGGTTGTCGTAGTTGCTGGTCGACGCGATGTTCCTACTTCTGTTGACTCGGTTTCTTTGGCTTTCATTCACAGCTTCTTGTCCTTAAGGCGAGCAATCTCAACGGCTAACTCATACGTAGCCGGGAATCTACCTTTCACCTTCTCCTTGAAAAGCGGCCATAAGCCATGCGTGAACCGATCTTTTTTTAGGAAATCGGGTGCGGCTTCCCCCCTTGCCAGTGACTCAACCCACCGTTCCCACAAATCCACAAATTTGGACTCATAAGTGGCATATTCTAAAAGACCCTCCTGCTTCAAGTCTCTCAACTTGTCCCACAACTTTTCTGAAGTGGTACCTCCCCCAAAGTGCCTCTTAAAAGCGGTTTTTAAGGGTTCCCAGTCATCCTTGGTTGCTTGTGGAAGTGCATTGTACCATGATCTAGCTTCTAGCTTCATGAGATGCTTAAAGATTCTAACCCGGGATTCATCCGTATCTTTGTTGCTCACTACACATGCTACTTCAAAGTCATCTAGGAAGTCTGTTACCAAATCCTCCCCCTTCTTTCCTTTAAATGTTGGAAATGCTACACTTGCCATGATTACTGAGAGAGAGCTAGAAAGACACACTGCTTAACTTGCAAAAGTTTTTTTCTTCTTTACAAGGAGGCGTGTATACCCTCTTATACTAGGACATAGATTAAAACTTCAAACGGTACATTGCCTTGTACCAAAGGTAAGACAAATGGTTGATCTGATGCCAGAACCTCAAAAAATTGCTCCCCACCCAGCATGGTGTCAATGACGTGCTGGTAGTGAGCCTTCAAATCCAGTATTACCTTGATTGAGCGTACACGTGTTGGTATGTGTGATCTGTCTTGAGGTAGGTTGTGCTGATTCATGTGAAGCTTAGAGGTGCTTAGTCACTGTCCAAGCTTGTGGGAGAGGGTGGTTTCTCTAGTGAGAGTGTGAGCCAATGATTCCGTTATCTGTGCTGCAGCATCAGGTGCGACTTGAAAACTGACTGTGATAATTACCTCGGTGACTTGAGTTACCCGATTCTCAAAGTAGAATAGTGTTGATTCTCTATTGTGTAGAGCTCCTTCCATTTTGTTGTTGTGGGTCGGTTGTAGGTTGCGGACATGGTTTCGACCTTCTCCTTCTTCTTCGTGGCACTTGGCTTATGTATATCCACTGGGTTTGGCGTGTTGGTTGACTCTCCCACTGCAAATCGATTACCGTTACGCCTGGCACTCGAGCTTCGATGGAGATGCGGAGTTCGTCTAGTTGTGCTTGGAGCTCTTCTTCTTCTGTCATCCAAGTAGCAAATCCTGCTAGCCATTCATCCATTCACAATAGTTTAGGGGTTTCAATTTTGTAAACTGAAGGGTTTCATGAAAAGATCCTCCGTGGGGGCACCAAATGACGGGAGCAAAGCGAAACCCGAACCCTGACGGCCTCTAAAACACCGGGGACCGAATGGAGCGCCTCGAGCCTGTCATGGTAAAGCAAACAAGGGGCACCACCTAGCTTCAGCGGCTAGGACGCAAACAACACACCACCATAACAAAGTTTTCATCCAAGAGAGATGGGTGCTTGGGAGCAATGATGAAGAGGAAAGGGAATGAGATCAAGAGAGAGAGAGAGAGAGAGAGAGAGAGAGAGAGAGAGAGAGAGTGAGGGAGGGGGTATAGCGGCTTAGTACTTAGGCACCACAAAAGGATGGCGAATCCGCACACCCTTCATACATACACAAGCTCTCTCTCCAAACACAAGATTAGTTGGCGATTCCGCACACCTCACATGGGCAAAACATTGCAAGAAAACATACTCACAAAACCTCAAGATTTATTTAGAGAATAAGGCGATGAAATGGGGAGCATAGGGTAGGGGAATGAGAAGGAAGAGCGTGGTAGAGCACATGGCGGATAGGTGGGAGTTGATGGCGAAGACTCGCACGAGGGTTATGGACATCATCCTTCATTTAGTTTCCCTTCATCTTCCATCGCCCAAGGGTGTAGAGGTCATGCTTAAGACGAGCATGGTGATTGCGGTGATGGTGATGGTGTGGGTGTGTGTGTGTGCACTAGGCACACACAGTGCATAGTGTACTCTTTTGTGATGGTGTGTGTCCTTAGTGTGATGGTGACCCCTCCTTATATAGGGGAGGAGGGGGGAGAAATTCTAGAATTTAGAAATGAAGAAATCATTATCTACATAGGCCATGTGACTGTGGGCCCCACTTGTCTGGCTGTGTGTATATGTGCCAGAACAGCAGTCTCATGAGAGAGAGACTAAGAGAGAGAGATGGGTTGATGAAAAAAAATGAGAGGTGACATGGAGAATAAAGTAATTACAAGAGGGGAGAGAGGGGAGTGTGTTCAGAGGTGAATCTGTGTGTAGATGTGTGTGAACACAAGAAAAATCAGGTAACCACCGGGTGGGGATGGGTCTGTGGGCACCTTTTTTTAGTGAAACTGAGTGTGTGTGAGTGTGGGGGAGGTTATTTAGCTACAATACAAGAGACATGGCGCCCTTTAGAGAGAGGGGGGGTATTTGGGTCATGGGATATGATAGGAGAGAGAAAGGGGGGGTGGGGTATACTATTTTGGAAGATAGGGTAAGTTGCATGTGAGTTAGGGTGCATTATTGGTGAGTTAGAATGCATTATTGGTGAGAGGTGGGGTAGCTTGAGGGGAGAGAGAAAGGAGAAAGGACAAGGGGAAGAGAGAGGGGGTTGACCTTTTGAGTGGAGGAGAGGAAAAGGGACACACGGCGGGGCAAGAGTGAAGAAAAAGGAGGCAAGGTGGGGATGGACTGCCCCGCAGGCATGAGGTGGCCTATTTTACCTTTCTCATTGTTAACCCTCACGGCACACGGACACCCATCACCTACGATGGACGCGTATTATGTATTTGGTAGAGTCAGGTACCGGGCTTGTCAGACCAATAGGGAAAGGTAGAGTGATCGCCGATGAGAGGCGCACTTTAACTTGGACATTCAAGGGATTAGTTGGTTAAGCATGGGGGCCCAAGTGTGAATGGGGTGAGCTCCTATAAAAGCCAACTAAACCTAATTTTTACTCATTCTCTCATTTGTGCAATTGAAGAGTGCTCTTGCTCCATCTCCATCTTCTTCTTCTTCACCTCCTTGTGTGTGTGTGTGTGAGAGAGAGAGAGAGGGAGAGTGTGTGTGCGATCGAGCATTACGAAGGCACGACGGCGGCGAAGCGGTTGAGCGCGGCACGACTGCAGCTTCTTCTTCATCGCGGCGAGGAATCCACCACGAAGGCGAGCGTAGAGCGGTGAGTGACACACCCTTTGTTTTCTTGAGCTTGCTAGTTTAGGCTTGTTGTGTGCTTGGAGCCGTTTGTGGCTCGCATACGGTGTATTGGCAAGTCCCTTGCTTCGACAGTGCGGCAAGGAGCGCACATTTTTGGCGCCGTTGCCGGGGATATGCCCTACACTAAGCTCGGTTAGCACTTTACGCTTCCTTGTGGTGCAATTTCTATCATAGGAAAGGCAGGGAAGGAGTGTGTGGAGATTTCTGTTTTTTGCGTTTTCTGCAATTGCTGTCAAGTTTCAATTTCTGCTATTGTCTGCGTTTTTCAATTTCCGCAATTTCTGCATTTTCAAGTTCGGCGTTTTCAATTTCTGCAATTTTCAAGTTCGGCGTTTTCAGTTTCTGCAATTTGAGAAAAAAAAAAATAAAAATTTGGAAAAAAAAAAAAATTTAAAAGGAAAAAAATTCGGAAATTAAAAACGCGAGCGAGTGGGCGGCGATATTTTTCGAAACTAAAAAACGTGACTCTTAAAACGGACGGGTTGGTTTGTATAAAAGATAGATCGGGATCGGTTTCCCAAGCCCAAGCCCAAGCCCAAGCCCAAGCCCAGGCCTCAGTCCTCAGTCTTATGATATATACTAGACTCACTCTTATATATATACCTTACTCCCTCAAGAGAGAATGAGAGCATGTGGGACAAGTCCTCCACTCTCCTCCTTTCTCTTCCCACTTGCACCCTTAGACTTTCTAGTTTGAGCCTAGTTCCCTACTGGAAATTGACAGTTTTAGGGATTCCGAGAGCATAGAGTGACCAAACGGAGGGCTGTAAAGCACGGCACGACCCTCTGACCGATATGCTCGTTTTGAGCTATCACACGGCCCATTCCATGACACGCTCTAAAAATTCTAGCAAAAAAACAAACAAAAAACACACTAAAAACTAGTCACAAGGCCTTCTAGAGCAGCTTTTTGACACCTTAGGGTATCAAAAGCACATGCACTTACGCTCTGGGCGGGTGCTAGAACACGAGCATATTGAGGGTGCCTCTGTTCATACGGACACCCATTACCCATCCACGATAAGCTCTAGACCCTGAGCGGGGACACAAGGTAGCACCACCCAAGACCCTAAAATAGCCGCTAGTGATTCCTCCTCCGACTCAGAAATCATGGAAGCATACCCTAACCAAAACACTGAGAGAGAAGGCCATGCACCTCCCGAAGCTCCACAGCCTAGTACTAGTATGTTTAGCCGTTTCATGGAAACATTAGGTAGAGCTACTCGCTCGGAACCTGAGGCAAATGAAGCACACGAAGGGGGTGGGGAAGTGGACTCTCCTTTCACATCGCACGTGGACCCCACACCCCCAAAGAGTGTCCATGTGGATATCCTACCAACTTCTTACCAAGAAGGCCCTGTTGAGCTGCCTCCTTCAGAAGTTCCCTCTAGAGTACCGTTGGTGGCAAGTAAAACCACGGGGAGCAACATTGCTTCTACCTCACAAGAAACCGTTAACACGTCGACTCTAGAAGGATTGTTCATTAATGATCATTGGACATACGACCTCCACACTGAGGTGTTGACGGATCTACACTCTGGCCACGCCTACCATGTAGGATGGATAGAGATTGTACAATCCACCTCTAGTGCCACGAGCATCGAAGATCAACAGAAAATGATCTGTAATGTTATCCATGGCATTATTCAATCAGAAAGGCAAAACCGAGGGGTAAATATACTCTCAACTGGCCCCATGAGATTTCTGGATACGAGCAAGGCTCAACAGCCTACTCTATCTCAAATGGAGACTCCTCTAATGAGCCCCATGGACCCATCTTATGTCATTTCACCTGGGGTCTCTATGCAATCTGAGCCTCCGAGCGGAAACTTTAGCTTCCCTAACTTGGCTCAACCCTCTATCAAGGAAAACACAGTGCTCACTCCAGGGATAATCCTGACAGAGAATGTACCGATGACATCTACGGTTAGCGCAGTGCCACTACCTAGTGTCGTAGTACCTAATATGGGGCCTCAACCATATGTGCCTCTAGCCCCTTATGCACACATGGCCCCCACACCTCCAATTGTACCACTTGCTTATGCTCCTCGAGTGCCGCTCCCTAGCCCTTATCCGAGTGGACCTATGCCCGGTTATGTTCCATATCCTGCATCATCCACACATATGCCAAGACCGGTACCCGTTCCTCTCCCACATATGATTCCAAGAGTACCTCCACCGGCCCTGCCTCCTCACATAGGTGACTTGGCAGCGTTTGCTCAAACCATAGGTCGATCTATCGCGGAAAATATGCGTCATGCGTCTGATAGAGAGCCTAGAAGTAAGGCAGTACAAATTGCCAAACTCACGCAAAAATTCAATGGGGACGAAGATGCTAGGAAACACATTGAAGTGTTTGAACAAGTATGTGATTCCTTAGGGGAACACAACGAACTACATAAGTGCAATGCCTTAAGCTTGACATTAAGTGGGAAGGCTGGAGATTGGTATAGGACCCTAAGGGTGGACGAGAAAACAATCTACCCTACCCTTCGAAGGTTGTTTCTAAAGGAGTACATACGAGAAGGTGTGCTTTGGGGTGTAGCATCTCAGCTACAGAAGGCCGAACGTAAGGAAGGAGAGTCAGTAAGAGACTTCATTAGTCGTCTAAAGCACTTAAACTCTCGCTGCCCTGTAAATGAGCGCTTCAACAATAACCAACTGCTTGATCGATTCATTCGAGGGTTGAGGAATGAAGGAATCTATAATGGACTAGTGATTAGAGGTATCACAACCTGGGAAGATGTCACTGCCAATGCAATCCAATTAGAGGACAACTGGATGATAGCAGGCATGAGGGTGTCTACTGACACGCGATCCACTAGCTCACAAGCCATTGAGTATGAACCCATGACTGCAAAGCCCATTGCCAATGAGCCAAAGGTATTTGAGACATTCTTGACAGACCTCACCAAGGCAATCCAAGAGTCTCTTAAGGATAATCGACCCCCTCAAAATAGTCACATGTATCCAAGAAGGGAGCAACAATGGTGTTCCATTTGCTTAGGTCCACATAGCACTAGTGAGTGCCCTACGTTTAGAGTAAAATTTAATGGAACTTGCAACGCATGTGGTAGGTATGGTCACCAAGCTAAGGATTGTTTAATGATCAAACGTATGATGGCAAATAGACCACCTGTAGCCTGGACGGATGCGCCTCGAGCTCCTGTATTGATGCCTACTCCACCTGTTGAGCAACTACCGCAACACATGGTCCCTAGATCTCAAAATGTTGTACAAGCTACACCGCTACCACCTCCTGTGCTAGGACCGCAGCCCCCGCATCCAAGAGTCGTCCCTATGAACCAAGTGGGTTGCGAGCCATCTAATGCTTATGCAGATGGCTGTGAGGAGGAAATAGACACTAGTATTGCCTACGGACTTGATACATTGGAAGAATGTCCTATATACTACATGGAAGATTGTTGGGGACAAGTCAAGCCGGTTTATCAAGCTGCTTCTCTCGCATCTAGAGGTCAAAATATCAACACCCAGGCTAGGAGGCCACCTCTTCAATGCTACGAGTGTGGTGGACCACATCGAGTAGCGGAGTGCCCTATTAGGCTGCAAAAGAATGCTGCACAGATGCAAATGAATCAAGGGAGCACGTCTGCAATGCCAATACTCACATGTAATCGTTGTGGCATAGATCACTTGATTGCCCAATGCCCCTATAACCCAAATGCGCCTAAAATCACACCCCTAAATTTGGTTGAAATTGCTAGTGTGACATTGCCAATACCACCCGTCGCACCCGCTTATGCGATTACACGGTCCATGCTTCAAGGGCCAGGCCATATCCTCGAAGAGAGAGATACCGCGTCAGTTATCCAAGCAAAGAAAAAGAAGACACGAAGGAAGAAGTCGCAGAATACGGAAAATTCAAAGCCAAGTTCCAAAACAAACATAGGAACAGGAGATGACCCCGTGTATATGAATGACCTCGAGGATGATTCAGATTCAGTCGAGACAATGGAGACTAGAACCAATACCACAAAGGGAAAGACCGACAAAGAAAACCGTAACATGGAACCAAATGAAAACCGAATAAGAGAAAACCATAAAGAGCCTCTGAAAACACCACAAGTGTTTCCAAATCCAATCCAAGACCCCCAAGATAAATCGCAGGGGCAAAAAGGGAAGAATCGTTAAAAGAATATTGGGACGTACCCAAACCCTGTAGACGAGATTAAGCAGGTGAAACATCTAAGAGGTTTAGTGGAGGAGACTCAAAGGAAACTAGAACCAGAACCCATGCATGTAAAAATTCATGACACAGTGTTTCCCACGCAAGTTCATCCACCCCACATGAACCATAGACCGTTAGCCATATCTAGTATCATCCAAGAAGGGAGTGAGGACGGGACATCAGAAAGTGAGCATACACCCTTCTTGTTGGAAAGGATGTTTAACGAAGGAATACCTGATCCCATTGAGGAATATGAGATTCCATCCTCACCAGCTCCTAGTCAAGGACCTACACCCTGCAAAACGCCAATGAATGTTGCCAAACTAGTGGACTTCATGTCTTCTGAGGTCCGAACCACGATCATAGCAAAGCTGTATGGAGATCCTGAGTTATTCCTTGCACTTCGAGCATTCCTTAACGGAGAGCTACGAACGGGATTACCGCAGTTTGCGCAACCAAATAGGCCTGACTCGATTATGATTGATGAGGAAAATCATGTGCAATCACTTGACTTAGATGGACACGAGTCTGTGATCGAGGTACCCATTAACGAATTAGGCCAGTATTTTGAAGGCGACGAGTCTAATGCGACCCTACCCATCACTACCAAGGGATTAACTATAAAGGGAATTCTTGATGGTGGTGCGGGAGTTAGCATCGTTACAAAAGATTGTTGGGAATCCATGGGAAAACCCCGCCTCAGTGTTACTAACATTGTGGTAAAGATGGCAAATGGTACCATAGCCAAACCTATGGGGATGCTCAAGGATCTTAAGATCAAAGTTCTAGGACACAAGGTACGACATACGTTCATTGTAATGGATTTCTCTAAACACCTTATGTCATATGAAATGATTTTAGGACGACCATTCATGAGGGAAGCACAAATGGTTCACGATTGGTCTAAGAATCATGTCTATTTGCAATTCCAAGACTCTGTCCTTAGAGTGGATTTGGTGACTGGTAAGGTACACCCCTTAGGGAGTAAAACCATTATTGATCATCGCTCTGACACCACAGTTCACTCGGCCCCACTACAATATTGTTACACTTGTAAGAAGGATACAGACATTGGCCAAGATTCTCCTTATATGGATATCCTACCTGGGATGACTGAGTCAGACAATGTAGACTGGGTCCACCTAGCATCAACCATAGACACTTGGGGAAATAGGGGGACGACCTGGGTAACACCTGAGGGGAATGAAATGCCTATACCCTTAAATATGCTACAAGCAATGCATATCGCTTCCGACAAGACTCATCCTAATGTCACGAAGAAAACATACAAGTGGGTCCCTAAAGCTTCTTTAGTGACCATAGCTAGTGCTAAAAAACAGAATCCTTGTAAGAAATGTACCACTCGCTCCAAGAAAAGTAAGAAAATGTTGCGATGGATCCCTAAACGACTATTGGAAGCCCAAAGCTACTATCAAGGAAATGATCAAATCTGGGTGCCAAAACGTAGATTGTGCTCTTACCTGTCACCTGACCCAAATGAGCCCAATCCCATAGCTCCAAAACGAATCAATGATCGTGGAAAGAAAAAAATCACAGAATGCTACACACCTGCTCCCGAGCTAGTTTGGGTACCAAAGAAAGAACGATTTGTTCCACCTACCTCAGGAAGGGGGGAGTCCCATGAAGATTCTAGCTCCTCATGTAATACATCCATAGAGGTAAAAGCTTCTACACAGCCTCCATCTATAGTAGTGGACCTCCATGAAGCTACAAAAGAATCCACACCTCCCAGTGTTCAAGAATCACCTAATGAACCACTTCAAGTTCGATCCTGGGAGAGTACCTTACCACCCTTGCAGCTTGACAAGGCACCTAGGGTAATAGAAAACTACTGGCAAAAATCCTCACCTATTACCAACTGGAACAATTGGTTTCAAAGGGTGACAAGCTCATTTCAAATGGTATGATCTACCCAAGGAAGGGGGGAGTGTTTGCTGACAGTCATCATTCATTTGTTTCCCTCTCAACCTTTTTCCCTGACCTCTCAATTCCAATCTTAGGGAATGTACATATAAAGCTTTATACTCAACAAAAAAAAAAAAAAAGAGCAAGAGCAATTCGCAAACGAGTATGCACAATAAAAGTCAAAACATTGACTCAGACCTACACATGTCACATCTGGTGCAGTGAAACAGAAACCTATGCCATAAAACACCTTTGATCCTCATCACTTGAGTGATGGAGGGTAGGTAAGATTAGTACGATAGGAGTGTTTCTGTTTTAGAGTTGAGAGATTAGCAAAGTTCTCTTTTCCCACTAATGTGCCTCCTAGAGGTATTGTTTTTGTTTCCTAGTGTGTACAGGAGCGTGTTGCTATTGATAGGATTTGGACCTTCATGGAACCTTCAAATCAATCACGACCATCAACACAAACAGGTGTTTCTTGTCCATTAGCATTGCCCTTATCTTTTTTGCATCCATGTTTGTCTGCTTTGATTGTGATTGGTAGCATACTATTCAGCGCATTGGCTTAGTATCCAACATTTAATTCAATGCAATCTTTTGTCATAATCACTTGTTTAGGTGTAAAAATCAAGCAGTCCGACTAAGCTAGTTTGACCAAGCTAGGTATTAGAAATCTTCTCTTAATACCATGGGGAATGCCTTCCTAATAAGCAATGGTTACTTAGGTTCTTAATCCGATTTAGGCAGCATTGTATGAAATGTACTAGGGCTTTCTAGTGGGCTTAACCCTATCGACCTTTAGCTTAAGTATTATAAAGGGAGTTTACTAATGTGATGAGCCTGGGGAGGGTAACAGTGTTATATGACCCCCCAAAGTTACAAAATTAAAATGATGAAAATGAACAAACAAAAAATCAAAGTGCCACAATGTAAAATTTTAAGCTGGAAGAGAAATCTTAGCTTGATTTGGTACTTCACTCACATGTATTGCCTATGGTACTAGAGCCCTAGAGGTTCCCAGTGTGGGCGCTTTTCCTTGAAAAGCAAAAAACCCAAGGCATACAAAATAAGCACACACATCATAATTGAATCAATGTGAAAAGACTTTGGGGGGTCAAAGAAAAAGTAATCAGTCAGGCGATGATTTCATGAGAAATTCCTTTTATGGTAGCTTAACTACAAGGTTTTCTAGATATAGCCTCTAGTCAGCCCTTGAACATGAATACTTGGCTCTCGCGATTAAACAACTTAATTGACCACAAAAAATTAAGAAGCTTACCCATGGTATTAATATTTGATCTCTAGTGCTTTTCGACCGTCAAATTAGTGACCCCAGACTTGTTTAATTTTTTACCTTTACATCTGTTTATGCATTTGATTATATTGCAATTTAATGTTCATTGCTAACAAATTGTTTGAAATTCTTTGACCAATCAATTTTTCTACCTAAAACTGCATATGCTTTTTAAGAGAATGCAATTACTGTGCCAATGTTGTTTGATTTTGCAGTGACTGAAGAAGGCTAAGGACATTCATCTCAAATGCTCTTCCACCTCGACAATCCAGCTTCAACTCAATAGCTTCCGAGGACGGAATCTACATCAGGAAGGGGGGCATGTTAACCCTCACGACACACGGACACCCATCACCTACGATGGACGCGTATTATGTATTTGGTAGAGTCAGGTACCGGGCTTGTCGGACCAATAGGGAAAGGTAGAGTGATCGCCGATGAGAGGCGCACTTTAACTTGGACATTCAAGGGATTAGTTGGTTAAGCATGGGCGCCCAAGTGTGAATGGGGTGAGCTCCTATAAAAGCCAACTAAACCTAATTTTTACTCATTCTCTCATTTGTGCAATTGAAGAGTGCTCTTGCTCCATCTCCATCTTCTTCTTCTTCACCTCCTTGTGTGTGTGTGTGAGAGAGAGAGAGAGAGGGAGAGTGTGTGTGCGATCGAGCATTACGAAGGCACGACGGCGGCGAAGCGGTTGAGCGCGGCACGACTGCAGCTTCTTCTTCATCGCGGCGAGGAATCCACCACGAAGGCGAGCGTAGAGCGGTGAGTGACACACCCTTTGTTTTCTTGAGCTTGCTAGTTTAGGCTTGTTGTGTGCTTGGAGCCGTTTGTGGCTCGCATACGGTGTATTGGCAAGTCCCTTGCTTCGACAGTGCGGCAAGGAGCGCACACTCATATATTTACATAATCATACTTTTTTTTTTCTTACTTTTTCCAATGTCTTTTATCACTCCCTCCATAAGAGGGGGTTTTTATGGGGTGGGGACGAGAGAAGAGGGGTATGGGAGCTTGGCTTGTGAAAAGCCCCCATCAGTGTCTAGAATTTGGTCATAAGAAGGCCAAATGCCCTCAAGTAAATAACCCCAATAATTTGGTCCCCCATGTTAACTTTCAGAATCACCCCAATCAAGGGAAACAATCTAAAAACCTTAGAGCCAGAGGAAGAAACCCAACCCAAGCAAGAAATCCTCCTACAAATCATTTTCATGGTCCAACCGTCAACGCACTGACGAGCACAAAGCGTGACATGGACCCCCACAGCCTTGAAAGGCCAGGAGCCGATGCATGCCGCGAGCCGGCCACGGTGAAGCGAACAGGGGGCACCACCGAGCGTTGAGCGTCTAGGACGCAGACAACTGTGATTGGAAATATCACAGACTCGACACACTGAGAGAGAGAGAGAGAGAGAGAGAGAGAGAGAGAGAGAGAGAGAGAGAGAGAGAGAGAGAGAGAGAGAGAGAGAGAGAGAATAGAGAGAGAATATGACAGGTGATGAAAACCCTCGGGGTGTAAGGGAGAACTATTTTCTTGCAATATTTACAGCAACCTTATTTCTGGCGAGGTGGTAATCTTGGTGATAGAGAGATAGAGGGAGAGATAGTGAGCCTACTAGTACGTTCTCTAGAGATGACTCACGGACACGGAGACCTTGCTAACATGAGTGTGTGTGTGTCGACCATTGGAGTCTAGATGTAGACATAACCTCTTTACATAGTGCAAGTTCCCAAAGAAAATCACTACAATAAGTCCCCTCTCTCGTGATGCAAATGTTGCCAATCCCTCCTACCAAAATACTACCAAGTGCTGACCTCTGATGAAACTGAACCCGCCTCCCAATCTCTCACAATCTCTTGTCAATCTCCCAAATCAATCCCCCTTGATAGTGACCACTTAGTGCCCTTTTATAGGTGCTCCCTGCTTTAGATTAGGGTAATTTGATTAGATTAGGGTTCTAATTAGGGGAGACAAAGCAAGGCGGTGGGTCCTGGATGATTGACCATTGCTTTGTCTTGGGAAACATTATAAAGGAAAACCTCTAGGTGGGCCTTTGTGGACATCACCTACAGAGAGGTGATATTTTTCAAATTGAGATTTTTACAAGATTTGGTTTAAAACTGGGAAATGATGACAACCTATGGGTTTTACTGAAGAGGGTGTCGTGGATGCTGTGTTGGTGAATGGCGGCCTAGCTGGTGCGTCGATGTAGAGCATTCGTCAATTTCGGGGTCGGCAGGGGCATGCCTTCAACATCTTTTCTTGTTTTGGTATCGGCGGCACGCGACTTGGCCATCTTTTTTTTTGGCGTCGATGTCGATTATTCATTTTTTTAAATTTTGGGTGAGTGCGTACATGCGTGTTTTTTTTTCCGAATATGTGCATGCATTTGTGGGGTTGTGTGAGTGTGTGTACTATTTGTATGGGTGTGTATACTCGAGTGCGTAAATGCGTGCCGAAGGTGTGTGTGTATGGCCTGAGTTGTGTGCCCCGTGTCGAGCGGGTGTGTGTGAGTGTGTGCGTGGAAACGAGGAGTATAAGCTATTTATATATATATATTTTTTGTTTTCTGCAGGGAATGGGAGGACGAGAATGGGAGAGAGAGAGGGAGCTCAGGTGTTGTATGGGGGAAGGGGAGGGTGTGTGTGTGTGTGTGTGTGTATGTAGTGAGTGAGTGTGTGTGTTTAAGAGAGAGAGAAAATGGCTGCTGCGTGCTGGCTCTGCTATGGGCTCGACACAGAAAGCGAGAGGGGGAGTCTGAGAGAGATGGCTGGGTGAGGTGGCGAGGGGAGTGTGTGAGGGTGTGTGGGTACGCGTGTGTGTTCGAAAGAGAGAGAGGGAATTTGCTGATGTGCCTTCGGGCTGTGGGCTCGACAGAGAACGAGAGGGAGTCTCATGACGGGGTGAGGGGGCAAGGGGGAGAATGGTGAGTGTGGATGAGAGAGGGAGCTCGGTATGCTGGCACTTGCACAAGCCTTGAGCATAGAGAGCGACCAAGAGAGAGAGAGAGAGATGATAGGCTTTGGCTCGGGGTGGTGGCCCATGGCCGATAGTGAGCGAGGGAAGGGGGGGTTTTTTGTCAACAAGGTGGGGAAGGGAGGGTGTGGCTGAGGGGTGACGGGGTGAGGAGAGAGAGAGGGATATTATCCTCTGCATGGTAGCTCAAGAAACGAGAGGAGGGGAGAGAGTCAATGCGTGAAGGAAGATGACGCTGTGAGCGGGATGAAAACACACACAGCGCCTCTATAACGACCCGACACACAGTCTTGGGAAGACACACACACACACACACACACACTATGGGGCACCACTCGGCTTACACAACACACCTGGCCGAGATAGGGAACACACCTCTGGAGTGAGAGGAGAGAGACTATCCACTTGCCCACTCCACACAGACACACACACACACACACACACACACACACACTCAAAAAACTCAGCTCAAAAGAGGAGAATTTCTGATGTTTAGATACAATTGAGCTTGGGCCAACACCAATGGGGCAAATAGCTCACACAATATGGGTAAAATAAGCCAGATACAATCACAAACTAGAGCAGAAACTTCGCTCATAGGAGAAACTTACACAGAAAAAAATCAGGAAAAGAGTGAGTAATTTGACAAAATGGACAGCGCCATCGCGTATGGAATGGCCCAAAACCCCAGTCTACAATGTCAAAGTGCTCAAATCCGACCTCGGATGAGCAGTTTACTGCCAAAACAAGCTCCAAAATGAGCAAAAAACACACCTGCGGATGTTCCTCCTCTCTTTTCCACGTTTTTTTCTGGTCTTTTCTCAGTTTTTTCAGTTCCCACACTTAGATTTATTAGTTGGGCACCCTTGGCCTTTTAGATGACCTCAAACGGACCCCGAACAGGTCAAAAACTGACCTCGCAGTGCATAGTTGTCACCCTACTGCATCCATGCGCACACCTGGCACTCATTTCTTTTCAATAATGCGTCTCGCAACCACGTGAAGTGGCCCCAAAAAGTGGTCCTAATGATGATCTTTCTGCATAACTCTCACAAGAAAACACCACTTTGTGTCCGTATTCCTCCGTGTGCAAGTATTGACCCCATTCGCAGTCCTGACGCCACTAGATGCCATCTGACGCACCTGCTTACCTCATGTCGTCGGCCCGAGGATAGCTTCCTCGAGAAGTTTTACGCACTATAAACTCCTCATTATTGTAGAAAAAATATACTGGTATTGGTGATAGTGAAAATCCATGCACTATGTACATGCTGTCCTACCTGTACACATGTGGGCCCCACGTAACCACCTGGCTATGGAAATTGGGCAATCCTTTATTCGATGCACCATGCATGTGTATGTACATATGCGCAATCCCTTGCTCCAAAAAACTCGTGACATAATTTGCCCATCCCCTAGCCTGCTAGATCATTCATGATTAGCAACAACAAAAAGAGATATGAGACTCGCCGCATCACAGGTCTCCTCATCCCTCACCAACACTCCTTGATCCACATACAACTCATTTTGCTCGACAATCATCAAACTGGCATGATACAATTTAAGACGCAATCCATTTACCCTTGACTTATTTAGAAACCCATCCAGGTTAGCCAACTGATATGTACCATTCGGGAAACACTCCACTACCTTGAAAGGGCCTTCCCACTTAATTTGAAACTTCTTTTGGAAGGTGTTATCCAGCTTACTGTTGTAGCGCAAAACCAAGTCATGTTTCTTGATACCCTTACTTTTGACCTTTTCATTTATCTTTGCCAAAGCCTTATCCTGCATCTGCCCATAATGCTCCAATGCGCTCATCCTATCCAACTGGACCTCTTGTAACTGCAAGAGCCTCTCTTTGAATGCATCCCTAGGTGGCCTAAGCAACTTCTCTAACATCTTGACCACAGGCAACTCTACCTCCACAGGCAATAGTGCTTCCTTTCCATACACCAAATGAAATGAAGTAAACCCAGTACCTGTCTTCACCGAAGTACGGTAAGCCCATAATGCACTAGGCAATTCCAAATTCCAATTCTTTCCTTGGTGCTCTGTCACTTTAGAACGAATTTGTACCAACTCACCATTGAATCTTTCATTTAAGCCATTACACTGCGGGTAATAAGGAGTGGTATGCTGGTGCCTAATCTTCATCTTTGTGCATAAGAAGTCTAGCAGTTTAGCTCTAAATCCTGGCCCCTTATCTGAAAGTAGCTCTAATGGCACCCCAAACTTGCAACATATTTCATCATACAAAAATTTTGCCACATCCTTTGCAGTGATCTGTTTTACTGCTATAGCCTCTGCCCATCTAGAGAGATAGTCCACTGTCGTCAAGATATAGCTTTTGCCCCTGCTTGTGATAGGTAACGGGCCTATTGCATCAATCCCCCACTTTTCAAACACATCAAACGCCATAATGGTTTTTCGTAGCTCTAGCTTCAACACTCTCTTCCCAAATGCTTGACACCTATTGCAAGACCTACACCAATGATGAACATCCTTGTGCAAACTAGGCCATACATACCCCTCTTGCAATATCTTATGCAAGGTGATCTTTAGAGCAAAATGGCCACCACATGCGCCTTCATGATTCTCTTCCAACACTCTGTAAAGCTCCTCCCGCCAAGGTACACGTCTCAACACGAGATCAGCCCCTTTCATGTAAAAGACATTACCAATCAATTTGTACCTGTATGCTCTACGCACAAAGCCAGACTTCTGAATCTCCTTTGGAATGATTCCTGTTAGCAAAAACTCCTCTTCTTGAACCAAACTTTCCCGGCCATGATAAAGAGGTAAAGTGGTCCTAAACACAAATAGCTCCCCAATCATGCCTTGAGCTGCTTCATGTGCCTCTCCATTTAGAGCACGTTCAATGTGTTTGATGATCCATGCTTCAAACTTTTTTAACAGGCCTTTAATTCTGAAGCACATTTCCTTCAATGAGGTGTTCTTGCTCTTCCACACACCCAGCACTTGCTTCACCACTAACAAGGCATCACCTTTTATGCTCAACATTCGAACCCCATGCTTCAAACAAATGTGTAATCCGGCTTCCGGAGTAGCATATTCAGGCTCATTGTTACTATGAGCATCCAATTTGAACCCTCTCTTGCATACTAGCTGCCCTTCTGGGTCATAAAGTGCTATACCCATTGAAGCTGCATCATGGCTCTTTTTGTATGAACCATCAAAGAACAACACATGTGCATTGCTGATCTGTGGCACTTCTTCAACTACCTTTCTCACCACCTCTTCCTTAACAATAAGGGGATTCTCCTTGTAGGTCAACAAATCAGCTAGGGTAGCCCTTGTACTATCTTCCACTAGAAAAGAGAACTCAAACTCCTGCAGATCAATTACCCATTTCTTCACCACATTTGACATGTTAGTACCATTAATTAACTGTGGCAAAAAGGCATAACTCGTCAAGAAAACAAAAGGCCGTGGTAGCAAGTAATGACGAAATCGTCGACAAGCAAATATTACACTGGCCATCACTAGCTCTACTTCCGAGAACTTTCTCTCCGCTACCAACTTCACTCGACTTGCACAATACACTGGCCTCATATAATGGCTGCCCTTTCCCTTTTGCAATAGCATGGCTCCAATGGCATCATCCCCTACTGATGGATTTACATAAAACACTTTCTCCCAATCAGGAGCCTGCATGGCTGACAACCCCCCTAACACCTCTTTCACCTCTTGAAACACCTCTTTACACTTGTCATCCCATTGCAATGGATCATGCTTTGCCACTTGCTGTAATGGATAAAGAAGCTGCGAAGACAATGGAATAAACCGTGCCATGTACTTCACTTTGTGTATAAAAGTTGCCAATTGCTTCGTACTCATAGGTGATGGAAGAAGAATAATAGACTTAACCTTATTTGGATCAGCCTCGATGCCATTTTCTGACACCATATGGCCCAATAACTTCAACCTTGGTTGTGCTAGATGACATTTCTTTGGATTTAGTTGTCCTCCACATTCATCATATCGAGCTAATACCATCTGCAGCTTCTCATGGTGTTCAGCCCTACTGCTATAAACACAGAAGTAATCCATAAAAGCTTTAACACAACTACCAATGAATGGTTCCAACACCCAATTTGCTCTCTCTTGATAGAAGGAAGGTCCATTTGACAACCCAAATGGCAATACTTTGTAGCAATAGCAGACCCATGGTGTAATAAAAGTGGTCTTTGTGCGGTCTTTAAGAGAAATCTTCAATTGAAAATAGCCTGAAAAACCATCACACACACTGTACCTCTCATAACCTGCCACTGAATCCAAGATCTGATCGATGAATGGAAGAGGATATGGGTTATTCTTAGTGGCTGCATTTAAGGGTTTAAAATCTACACAAATTCTCCACTTCCCATCCTTCTTTGGACTGACTACTACTGGACTCACCCATTCTGTGGTCTCCACAGGGACTATGAACCCTGCCTTCAACAACTTGTCCACCTCTTCTCGCAAGGCTTCCATTTGCTCTTGACCAATCCTTCTTAGCCTTTGCCGCACTGGCTTAGCACCTTCTTTCAGCTCTATATGCATCTCTTCACCCTTGAAACCTCTGATCTCTTCATATGAAGTAATGAATAAATCAGGAAAACTAGCCAGCATATGCAAATATATATCCTTCTCCATAGCTGAGAGGTCTCCACTGATCATTTGTGTCATCAATTCTTGCTTCTTTGACAACTCAACCTTGGTTTGCATCAGCCCTTCAATCACTTCATAAGGCCCTTCATTTTCATCTTCAACCTCATTCGCAAATGCAACTAAACCAAACTCCTGTATTTCTTTGTCCATCAAAAGAAATGCAACATCAGCATCCTCATCACTGTTGGTAGTGCTATCACTGTCCTCATCTGTCACTGTGGAAGAGTCTTCATCACTAGACTCATCCTCATCTTCATAAAGCTCCTCTAATCGTTTCCTTGTGTCCATATTATAAAGCTTCTTGCTACCTGTCTTTCCATAGAGGCTAATCGTACCATGTCGCCAATCTTGAACAGCTCCCACTGCACGTAACCATGGTCTGCCCAATATAATAGGATATGCTTCCAACCCTGCTGGCATCACATGAAAATCAACCACTGCCTTTGCATCATATGCCTCCACTTCTAAGCTCTTTACAACACCCAAGCATTTCACTTTTTGATGGTTTTCCAATCTAATCCAAAAACCTGACACCCCAGCCACTGTGAGACCCATCTTCTCAACACATGAGTGTGTTATGACGCATATTTGGGCTCTGCCATCCACATAACCTTGTCCCAAATTTTTCCTTTTATGCCACACATCTACTATTGAACAAATGTCTGGTAGCTCATCCATTTCCAACACCTTTACTGAACCTCTCTCTGGCTCTTTCTCCATTGGGTTAACCATCCTCTTCCACTGTCGCTTTAGCTTAGGCACCATCTCTATAAGCTGCCCAAAAGTAACATCTGCCTTCTTGCTCGTCAGATCCTCCTTCAAGTCATAGCTTAATTGCCCATCCCCTAGTGGAAAATCTGAAACATGAAACTTTCGACGAGCTCTCCTTTTCCTCTTGGCCTTGACATCCTCGCCTTCATGGATCTTTCCTTTCTTCTTACTAGGACCTGGGGCACTTCTTCCTTCCTTATCCTTTGTGGTCCTCTTCCCAATAGGCATCACTAATGTATCCTCTAGCTTTGATGCCTTCTCCAAGGTGACTACACTTAGCACTTTTGTCTTTCCCTTTTCCTCCTGGGTCAGTCCACTGGTTCCTTCGTCTCCCTTAATTTCGATGCCATAATCATTTGACCTAGTTAGCACGTGTCTTGGCAATGGATACATGTCTCCCCCCATCCTTGGTGGCTTATCACATTGCGGGCTGATGTGACCCAACTCTCCACAATTATAACATGTGGGCGTCTGCCTCCAAAACCTACCATTGCTTTGTCCAACACCATTCCTAGGCCTTTCTTCACCTCCTGGATGATTTGCAAACCTCCCTCGACCTCGATTATTTCCCACTTGACCTAGCATGTTTAGGCTGAGATTCTTCATCAAATCTACCACTTGCCTCATGTCTTGCCTTAGCCCATCATCTTGCACCGATGTAGTGACCACTGCTGGCATAACCTGAGTAGTAACAGGAACCACTAGTTCATGATGAACCACTGGCATGCGACCTTGTAAAGAGTCCACAGGCTGAAATTCAGACCTCATGGGAAAAGACTCCACCCCTAACTGGCTCATTTTCCTCAGCTTCCACTCTTTGTTCCTTGCTACCTCTAGTGCATCTTCATATGTCCTAGGCTTCTTTAGCTCCACTCTCCAACGTATATTCTCCCAAAGACCAGCCAAGAACCTGTCCTTCTTCATCATGTCAGGCGGGGGTACCTGTGGTGCTAAGGCCTTGCACATTCGCTCCCATGCCAATGAAAACTTACGTATGTACGCATCTACTGGCTCACCTTCCTTTTGCACCAAAGCCTGTACTTCTTGCCACACTTTGTCAGGATCTTCTATCTTCACAAACTCCACTTCCAACCCATGTCGTAGATTGTCCCAACTCAACCTTACAGGTGGATCAGCCACACACAACTCCTCTTCAAATGCTTTAGACCAAACTCGTGCATCACTCTTCAAACAAATTTGGAGAAGGCGTAACATCTGCGCAGGGTCATGAATCTGGTTGCTAATGCAGGCAACCTCCATCTTTTCCAAAAAATCTTCCACATCTTCATCACTTCTTCCATGAAACTCCGGATAAGAGAAAGCCATGGCTACCCAAATTATGATGCTTTGAGAACCCCTTCAAACACACATGCAGAAACCCAAAACTTTTGACTACCCAATCCCCAGAAACTTCAATGGAGATCAACTTTAGATAAGGACAAACACATGCACATCAAATGAGTTTTCATAGTTGATCATCGGAATTACAACAGGCAAAGGACATTCCAAGATCTCTCGTAATCTTCTTGGCCCGAACATAAAGACTATGCGCTGCTAGAAAAAAATCTTCCTGTACACATGAACATTTATCTGGATTCTTTGAGTTAAATGAAATGGAGTGAATTGAGGGCCATTTTGATCATCCATTAAAGCCAACCATGAAGCTCCCAAGAAGGCACACCTGACTTAACCTCTGATTTTGCCAAAATTTCAGCAGCATAACAGCATAAATGGCTCAAAAGACCAAAAAACCAGCCATCATAAGTTGGGAAAATTTCGACAGAGTTTCCCTAGAAGTAGAGCAGTAAGAACCCAAAATATAGACTGTATGTGTAAGCATAAACTGTCAACAATAGAACCCGAGCATCAAATAGGAATCACTAATACATAGCCTATGGCGAGGTCACAAAAAGGGTGCTCCAGCTACCCGTATCACAGAAAGGATCTACACATTTGAGAATCCCCCAGCTCAATAAAACCTCACGCTATCGACCCTCACACGAAGGCTAATGCAAATTGCGTATAGTCAAGTCTCAAAAATGACTATCTTCCAGACCAAGTCTCAGAAATGGCTGGGACTGCCAAATAAAACCATATATGGCTCCACAAAGGCGTACCATGGCAGTTTCCACAAGTAACGTACAATCCAACAGACAATGTGCTCAAACAGGCGCCAAGTGATGCATACCCACAACAACTGCAAGTGACACCACTGCTAGTATATTACTGTACTCCAGCTACCTGTACCTGTGTGAATCACCTGTACCTGTACCTGTCCCTGTAACCTGTAACCTATAACCTATAACCTATAATCTGCAACCTGCAACCTGTAATCCCGAATCCCGAATCTCAAAGCTCGAAGCAGAAGGTACTTGAAGAAGATCCTCAGTGGGGGCACCAAAAGAATGTGAGCGGGATGAAAACACACACAGCGCCTCTATAATGACCCGACACACACTCTTGGGAAGATACACACATACACTATGGGGCACCACTCGGCTTACACAACACACCTGGACGAGACAGGGAACACACCTCTGGAGTGAGAGGAGAGAGACTATCCACTTACCCACTCCACACAGACACACACACACACACCCAAAAAACGCATCTCAAAAGAGGGGAATTTTTGATGTTGAGATACAATTGAGCTTGGGACAACACCAATGGGGCAAATAGCTCACACAATATGGGTAAAATAAGCCAGATACAATCACAAACTAGAGCAGAAACTTCGCTCATAGGAGAAACTTACACAGAAAAAAAGCAGGAAAAGAGTGAGGAATTTGGCAAAATGGACAGTGCCATCGCGTCCGGAACAGCCCAAAACCCCAGTCTACAATGTCAAAGTGCTCAAATCCGACCTCGGATGAGCAGTTTACGGCCAAAACAAGCTCCAAAATGAGCAAAAAACACACCTGCGGATGTTCCTCCTCTCTTCTCCACGTTTTTTTCTGGTCTTTTCTCAGTTTTTTCAGTTCCCACACTTAGATTTATTAGTTGGGCACCCTTGGCCTTTTAGATGACCTCAAACGGACCCCGAACATGCCAAAAACTGACCTCACAGTGCATAGTTGTCACCCTACTGCATCCATGCGCACACCTGGCACTCATTTCTTTTCAATAATGCGTCTCGCAACCACGTGAAGTGGCCCCAAAAAGTGGTCCTAATGATGATCTTTCTGCATAACTCTCACAAGAAAACACCACTTTGTGTCCGTATTCTTCCGCGTGCAAGTATTGACCCCATTCGCAGTCCTGACGCCACTAGATGCCATCTGACGCACCTGCTTACCTCATGTCGTCAGCCCGCGGATAGCTTCCTCGAGAAGTTTTACGCGCTATAAACTCCTCATTATTGTAGAAAAAACATACTGGTACTGGTGATAGTGAAAATCGATGCACTATGTACATGCTGTCCTACCTGTACACATGTGGGCCCCACGTAACCACCTGGCTATGGAAATTGGGTAATCCTTTATTTGATGCACCATGCATGTGTATGTACATATGCGCAATCCCTTGCTCCAAAAAACTCCTGACAACGCGCAGTCCCCGGGTAGGTGGTCCATGTGACGGGGTCATGGAGCCGGGGCTCCGTCCTGTAGTAGTGACGGGCCATGAGCTTGGCCGCTTGTGCTGCAAGGTGAGGGCGAGGGTAGGACCAGGGCTTTTGACGATGAGGACCAAGGCGGGCTAGGTGGTGTGTGTGTGTTTGTGTATAGGCAACAGGAGAGAGAGAGAGAGAGAGAGAGAGAGAGAGAGAGAGAGAGAGAGAGAGAGAGAGAACCATTGAGCTTACACCCTCATAGGTTGCCGACAAGAGCTATAGAGAGAGAGCCGTTCTCAATGACAAATGAGAGAGAGTGGATGAGGGAGAGAGAGAGTGTGTGCTGGAACAAGAGAGTGAGAAGGTGTGCTGGGGCTGAACGAGGGAGACAAAGAGGTTTTGGACTAGAGAGAGAGATAATTATCCCTTGCGCCCTATGGCCTCGGTCGAAAAGAGAACGAGAGAGGGAGGAAGGAGACTGAGTGGGAGAGAGAGATGCTGAGAGAGCGGGTGATGAGAGATAGGGCGAGGGTGAGTTGGTGGGGAGTATGTGTGTGAAGCTCTTACAGAATGGGGTTGACGAGCGAGGCCATGAAGGTGATAAGGCTGGCCAAGTGAGGGGGGGCATGTGACGAGGCCATGCCAGTAAAATCTAGGGCCGTGAGGTTGACCAAGGCATTGCTGAGCCCTCCTATGGTGTTGCCAAGGCTTCGGGCAGAGGAAAGATAATCTTTTTTTTTCTTTTTTTATTGATTTCCAAAAATCGGCTATGATTAGCCCTCCCCTTTTGGCTAGAGACATTCATGTCTCTAGCCCTGACTTTGATTTTTCTTAGCTGATCTGTAAGAGCCGATATCGAGTTGCCTTCTAAACTAGGCATTGCTATTGGCCATTGGTGAGATTTCTGGGACATTCATGAATCTGCAATGGGTCCGGGTGATAGCCTGTTCCTTGGAATAGTATGGGTTGATTAAATGGGAAGCCCATGGCTTCCAAAACTTTGTGCCAGTGTCCTCCTGGATCCCAAGTGAAGAATAGGATCATTATCTGCAATGTCCGAACAATAAAATTTGCATGCCAAATAGGACCAAATTTGTAACCACTTGTAGCGAGAGGAGAAATGAGCATCTTGACTCCTGCAAAGGGAGAAATGAAAATTATGATTCCGAAGAGTGTGCCAAGGATCCACCATATATGTCCCCCTTGTTGGTGTGGTGAGCTCCTGTTGTCTTCAAAATCTTCTTTACTGTCGCGATTAGGAAAACCTGCAAGCATATCATGCTTCTCTTAGATGTGCTCAAACATGTCAGCTGTCTTTTCTGATGTTGATAGTAAGCCACCTACCTTGCGGTTTAAATACAAGCGTGATCCACTTACCTCTCTCCAAAGAGAGGATGCACTATTTGTAAAAAATTGCACCAAATTGGGAATGAGGCCTTCATTCTTGCACCCTATCAACCTTTTATCTATCCATGGCTCCTTAACTTTTATCTCCATGTTGATCTTACCTCTATATGTTCTAGCGGTTAACCATAACCATAGGTCTGATGCATCCCATGCAAACACAATGCTGTGTTGTGGAGGAGTCTGGAACATCCTTAAAAGGTTGGCAACAGGTTGATCATCAAACTTATTCTGAACATCCTTACATAAACTAGAGCCATTACCCATCTCCAAGTTTATAACACCTTTCAGTAGACTAGAGGCATTACCCATCTCTAAGTCTATGACACTACAAAGTAAGGTCTTGCTCGACTGCCAAGCCTTTGGAATAATATCGATCTCTAAACCTTCACCTCTTCGTCATGGTCCTCTAGTGAAACTTCCTTGATGCAAGATTCCTTTAGCTTGCTACACTATTCTTGTTCCATGTTGATGCACACGATTCTGTTTTCAAAGCCCTCCCCTTTGCTTGATATGTTGTCCATCTTCTACAAAGCCTTACTAGCAGGCTGGTTTTCCTCTTCTCTTGTGTCTTCCACGATCTTTGCATTCCTCTTACTCTGACGAGGCCTGATCAAATCTTTACACCTTCTTACCCTTATTGCCCAATGCTGGCGATTGATCGCTTTGGTGTCTACTTCATCCAAGGTTAGAGATGTACTAGCATTTGTAACACAATTTTCTTGACTTATCTCCCTCACTAGGGTAGCATCTTTTGATTCTTTAACTTCTTGCTCCACTAATTCATTCCTTTGAACAAACTTCTCGCTTGATCTTTCTTCTGCTATCTTCATCTTGAACTCTTTTGCAAGACCAATGACACTTGGTGTGCGAGTACCAATTGGTGGTGGGCGTAGGATGAGTGTAAGTGGTGATTGTGGCGATGGTTGCATCAGTGGCTGTAGGAATTGAACTGGTGGGGCTAGCTGTGGTTGCACGGTTGGTGGTGGGATTTGAACAGGTGGGATTGGTTGCCTGGGCGGCGGTGGTCTTGCCCTTGGTGGAGAGATTTGATTCTGTCTTCCTCCTTTATTGAAATTTTGTCTTCTCGGATGTGGGCAGTAATACATGCCATGGCCGTCTTCCCCGCAATTATAGCAGTGGTACTCTTGGTTTTTCCTTCGTTGTACCCTCCCTTGCTCTGGATTTGTGACAGGTGCATGCCCTTGATGCACCAAATGCACGGATAAACTCTCAAGTTGGGTAGTGATGCGACTCGACAGGTCTTGGTTCTCTTCTTATGCATCTTGTGTTTGGGCTCTATGAATGGCTCTTGCAGACACTGGGGTTAGTCAGAGTGATCTTGATTCCTCTGACTCATTGACTCTTGCTTGCATGCACAACTTCTTGTCTTTAAGGCGGGCTACTTCCACTGCCAACTCGTACGTTGCAGGGAACCTCCCCTTCACCTTCTCCTTAAGCGGCAACCACAAGCCAACAATGAACGGTCCTTTTTTAAGAAATTAGGCTCTCCTTCGCCTTCCTCTAATGAGGCAACCCATCGCTCCCACAAATCCACAAACTTGGACTCGTAAGTGGCATACTCTAGCAGACCTCCCTACTTTAATTCCGTGAGCAGACTGCCATAACTTTTATGAGGTTGTGCCTCCATGAAACCTCTTCACAAAGGCAACACGTAGTACATCCCATGCATTTTTGGTAGCTTCGGGCAAAGCATTGTACCAAGACTTGGCCTCTACTTTCATCAGTAGAGGAAACATTTGTAGCCGTGAGGCGTCGTCATCCTTGTTGTAAACCACACAAGCGATGTCAAAATCATCCAGAAAGTCGGTGGTGATGTCTTCGCCCTTCTTTCCACTGAACATGGGGAAAGAAACACTTGCCATGGTAGTAACTCGGGAAATTACAAACTTTTTTTTCTATATAACATTAATGACATTAGAGGCTCATAACGGCTTTTTACAGGGTTGGGTGGATAGATTAAATAAGGATAAAGAATGGATCGCAAAGCTAGAACAGAATAAAGATGCTTACATCAAAAAAGTGGTAGTAATCCAGAAGGGACAAGATGATGGGACGTGGAGATCTCAAGATTTCATTAAGCATCTTGGATCCGAATAGGAAAACAATCTTTTGCTGGTAGAGTATCTTCCTATCAATATACACGTTTACATGCATGTGTTGCAAGAAACGGAAGGGAAGCACTTCTGGCCTATTGCTATTATCCATGTCGGATGTAGGGCAAGGATTTGACCACTAGGGCTGCGTACCTCAGGTGTTGACGAGGTGAAACCTTCCCACACGCTTCTACCTCGTGTAGAAGTCCGCACAATCCTCCACATTAGGTACAAAACAAACGGGGCGAGAAGAGTCTACCTCAATCGGCTTTCCATTCTGCATGCGGCGATGGTGCTTGGGTGGTCGAACTTCATTTGAACTCTCCAGGCATAGAGAGAGTGTAGGCCCACTTGCGTCCACCAGATGCTTTAGGCTTTCATATTTAGACTTTGTGGTTGATGTAGTTGACAACTCCTCCTGGACCATTAGAGAGAAAACACTTGGTGCTATAGAAAATCTGACTGTCGTGAGAGTGCCGCAGTTTTCAAAAGCAAAACTCACTGTTCTTTCTTCACTTCCTCTGTCGGTACTCATTGATAGAATGCTTTGGTTCACAGCAGTGATGGCACTTCATAGCCTTCCCACCTGATGCTCTCAATTTTCAGTTAGCATGAGCAATACGAGATGGACAATTTACCTCTTGGATGTTTGCGATGGTGTATTCTGGCCGCAGCACTTCGATGAAGGCGACCAGTGCTTCTCCAGTCTCCTCCTCCTCCATTCTCCAGTTAGAGAATTCTTTCAGCCATTCGTCCATGATTGATGATGTGTGTTGTTTTCAGCATTGTAAACTAAAGGTTTCCAAGAAGCCCTCCTCAGTGGGGGCACCAAATGCTGAGCGCAAAGCGCGACACAGACCTCGACGGCCTCAAAAACGTCAGGAGCCGGCCACGGTGAAGTGAACAGAGGGCCTACTAGTGCGTTCTCTAGAGATGACTCACGGACACGGAGACCTTGCTAACATGAGTGTGTGTGTCTCGACCATTGGAGTCGAGATGTAGACATAACTTCTTTACATAGTGCAAGTTCCCAACGAAAATCGCTACAATAAGTCCCCTCTCTTGTGATGCAAATGTTGCCAATCCCTCCCACCAAAATACTACCAAGTTCTGACCTCTTATGAGACTGCACCTGCCCCCCAATCTCTCACAATATCTTATCAATCTCCCAAATCAATCCCCCCTTGATAGTGACCACTCCGTGCATCTTTATAGGTGTTGGCTGCTTTAGATTAGGGTAATCTGATTAGATTAGGGTTCTAATCAGGGGAGACAAAGCAAGGCGGTGGATCCTGGATGGTTGACCCTTGCTTTTTCTTGGGAAATATTATAAAGGAAAACCTCTAGGTGGGCTAGAGAGAGGTGATAAGTTACAAATTGGGATTTTTACAAGATTTGGTTTAAAAATGGGAAAAATGATGACAACCTACGGGTTTTACAAAAGAGGGCGTCCTGGATGCCATGTCGGTGAATGGCGGCCTAGCCGGTGCGTCGATGTAGCGCATTCGTCATTTTCGGGGTCAACCGAGGAATGCCTTCGGCGTCTTTTCTTGTTTCGTTATCGGTGACGCGCGACTTGGCCGTCTTTTTTTCTTTGGCCTCGATGTTGATTATTTGGTTTTTTTATTTTGGTTGAGTGCGTATATGCGTGCTGTGTTTTTTTTGAATATGTGCGTGCGTGTGTGGGATTGTGTGAGTGTGTGTACCATTTGTATAGGTGTGGATACTCGAGTGCGTAAATGCATGCCGAAGGTGTGTGTGTATGGCTTGAGTTGTGTGTGCCGTGTGGAGTGGGTGTGTGTGAGTGTGTGCATGGGAACGAGGGATTATAATCTATTTATATATATATATATGTATATTTATATCTATATATATATATATATGTTTTGGTTTTCTGTTGCAGGGAATGGGAGGAAGAGAATGGTAGAGAGAGAGGGAGCTCGTGTGCTGTATGGGGGAAGGGGAGGGTGTGTGTATGTGTGTATGAGTGTATGTGGTGAGTGTGTATGTGTGTTTAAGAGAGAAAGAAAATGGTTTCTGCGTGCTGGCTGTGCTATGGGCTCGACACAGAAAGCGAGAGGGAGAGTCTGAGAGAGATGGCAGGGTGAGGTGGCGAGGGGGAGTGTGTGAGGGTCTGTGGGTACACCTGTGTGTTTGGAAGAGAAAGAGGGAATTTGTTGTAGCGCCTTCGAGCTGTGGGCTTGACACAGAGAGCGAGAGGGAGTCTCATGGCGGGGTGAGGTGGCGAGGGGAGAATGGTGAGTGTGGATGAGAGAGGGAGCTCGGTATGCTGGCGCTTGCACAGTTCTTGAACACATAGAGCGAGCAAAAGAGAGAGAGAGAGAGAGATGATAGGCTTTGGCTCCAGGTGGCCCGTGGCCGACAGACAGCGAGGGAAGGGGGGTTTTTTGTCAACAAGGTGGGGAAGGGAGGGTGCGTCTGAGGGGTGATGGGGTGAGGAGAGAGAGAGGGATATTATCCTCTGCATGGCATCTAAAGAAACAAGAGGAGGGGATAGAGTCAATGGGTGAAGGAAGATGACGAGCAAGCCCCGGGTAGGCGGTCCATGTGATGGGGTCATGGAGCCAGGGCTCCGTCCTATAGTAGTGACGGGCCATGAGCTTGGCCACTTGTGCTGCAAGGTGATGGCGAGGGTGAGGGCCAGGGATTTTGACGATGAGGACCAAGGGGGGGTTAGGTGGGGTGTGTGTGTTTGTGTATAGGCAATGAGAGAGAGAGAGAGAGAGAGAGAGAGAGAGAGAGAGAGAGAGAGAGAGAGAGAGAGAGAGAGAGAGAGAGAGAGAGAGAGAGAGAGAGAGAGAGAGAGAGAGAGAGAGAATAAGAGAGAGAACGACTAATCTTACGCCCTCATAGGTTGCTGACAAGATCTAGAGAGACAGAGTGGATGAGGGAGAGAGAGAGTGTGTGCTGAGAACGAGAGAGGGAGAAGGTGGGGTTGGGGCTGAACGAGGGAGAGAGAGAGGTTTTGGAGTAGAGAGAGAGAAAGAGAGATGATTAATAATCCCTTGCGCCCTATGGGCTCGGCCAAAAAGAGAACGAGAGAGGGAGTAAGGAGACTGAGTGGGAGAGAGAGATTCTGAGAGAGCGGGTGATGAGAGATAGGGCGGTGAGTTGGCGGGGTGTATGTGTGTGAATCTTTTGCAGAATGGGGTTGACGAGCGAGGCCATGAGGGTGATAAGGCTGGCCAAGTGAGGGGGTCCATGTGATGAGGCCATGCCAGTAAAAGCTAGGGCCGTGAGGTTGACGAGGGCATTGCCGAGCCCTTCGACGGTGTCGCCAAGGCTTCGGGCAGAGGAAAGATAATATTTTTTTTTTCTCTTGATTTCCAAAAATCGGCTATCGCCACCTAGATCAGCAATAGTAAATTTCATTTCAATAAAGGATGAGATATATAAGCAAGCCAATGTTTATGCTGTCTTGGATGCTAATGATGGGAATCAACAATTCCCCATTTTGTAGACTAAGAGAGACTCATGACAATGGAGCTAGACATTTTTTTTGGCATGAAGCAACTGAAGCTACTAGATAAAATGGTTTCGGAGGTTTTGGTCCAATGGAAGGGTTATCCAATTGATGATGAGGACTAGGAACATCTTATTTCTCAGTTTCCTCACCTTTTTTAATGTGCTTTCTCTTTCTGTGATCATATTAATCTTCCCTAACTGATGTAATCAATGAATACAAGATCCATCTTGTTACCATTTTGTGTCACCCAAGCAATGTAACCTGATTGTTTTTGCTACATAATAACAAGATTAGTGTTATCCTTTGTAACTCGAATCACTATACGGAATTGCAAAATATATACATAAATAAATTTAGTCACGTTTGTAATTATCTCAAAGATTTCTACAAAATAAAAAATACCATGTACATATAGGAAACTAAGAACAAATAGATATATAAAGAAATTTAGTCACGTTTGCAATTATCTCAGAAATTTTAGGAAACTAAGAACAAATTTAATTGTATCTGTCGAGAGAAATCGGAGAAGGAAGGACACTATACAAGGACCAAGATCTTAATATACACTAAACTTGTTAAAAGATCCAATAAACATAGATTTTTTTAACAAGTCAAAAATCCCATCTATCACCAAATCACAAAAGCAACTATCACAAGTACGACACACATATTAGGCCTTTCATCCATAGGAAGAAATCGCTGTGAAATTGTTGCACTGATCTCTCTAGTATGAGGTGAGAAGTTTAAAAGACCCTCGTGGAGGCAAACCAAAGTGAGGGTAAAGATGTATCGTTCCATGAGGAAGGAATTTTGCAAGCAAGAAGACTTGTTCAAAAAACCCTCGATGCATTGACCTCATCACGTAATAATATCAAGGATCCAAAACCATAGCTTCAATTACCATAGCCATGTGGACATTGTTGCAAAATTTGATCCCGACCCCAAAGTCACTACAAGAGATTGCTTAAATTTTGACGTCAGATTACCGACATCAATGGTGGGCGTTGGTATATGTGTAGGTGAATCTACAGGGAGATCAAGTTTTAAAAACAATTAAGTTTCAAATTTTTGAGGCATATATCGACGCACATATTGTCACACATATCGGCACCTCTATCGCTCCTTTATTATCCCCCTTTTTTGTCCTCCTCCTCCTCACTTGCTGCTGCCTCACGACTTGCCAGAGTTGAGATTTTGTAACTTTTAATGGTCTAGTAGCTTGTGAGTAGCGGAAAATAGCATGAACATAGTGAACATTTCATTAGAATAGCTTCCTAATGAGAATAACAAGAGTGCTTGGGTGGAGAGAGAGCAACAAAAATCATAACACCTAGTTAGATAGCATGAACAATACTTCAAAAGAGAGAGAAATTAAGCTTTGTATTATGGTTTCTCCCATCAAGAGAGACATTTTACAATACAATTCCTTGTGTTCCTTCAATACTAGCTAGTGCAATGAAGATGGAAACTTCATGCACTAAGCAAAACACTTATCAAACAGAGCATCAATTCCCTCACGGTCTCATACGCAAGACCTCACACACCTTCGAAGATGGTGAGAGCTAGCGGGGTATGAGAGTAGATTGAGAGGTAGAAGGAGTATTCTTACGAGAAATATGTATATCTCCTCACATAGTCACTCATATTAGCATAGATTAGCTTAATAATTAGCATGGTAGAGGACACGAGCATGCATTGAATCTTGGCTCTTGGTTGGATTTGCATCACAAAGCCAAGAGTTGTTGATGTAGGCCTCTCTTCTCACACGCTTGGAGTAGGTGGTAAGCTTTCCATTAGAGCTTGAGAAGGAGAGAGAGTCTTGTTTGCTTCACACATGAGATTGTGTGTGTGTGTGTGTGATAATGCCTTGCAAAAATCAGCCCCCTCTCTCTCTTGGTCAACCCCCCTTGCTATATGCTCATGCTACAGCCCTATTGGACCTCCCCAAGCCTAGCCAATGGAAATTAAGTAGCAGAAGTGATAGCCTTCTGACACGTGTCCCCCTTTCCCCTTTTGTGAGAGCCTTAGGTAATTATTTAATTCAACTAAACTCTCATTGGACCCCTTTGCCGCCTGGCCAATAGGAATCAGGCAAGCCATTGGGCTGGTGAATGCTCGTTGGACCCCTTGGGAGATGGTCCAATAGTCTTCTAGAGAGCTTAGCTCTTATTAGTTCTTGTATTAAGTGTTTTGATATTAATTAGACTAGATTTACTCTAGCTTAATTCTCATTGGTCCACCTCCAAGGCCATCCAATAGGAGTGGGCATCTCGGCTAGGGAGCTGACATGTGTCCCTCATTCCCTTTGTGTAAAGGGAGCTCGTGTGTCTGTGTGTGAGTTTCTCTTTCATCGCCTACTTCTAGGGCTCGCCCCCTCCTATGTAGGGATGGTTGAAGACTTTTGGGACACACACAAAGCATCCAAATTTCCTAAGCTTTGACCTTTGGACACAACCTTTGAATTTTGGAGCCTTAGCATTTTGGAAGTCTTAATGGGCTGAACCTTAGGTCTTTTAAGCCCATTGTTGCACATTGCTCTTTTGCAGATGGCCCCCCCTTTCGATCCCTATTTTCCCTCCTTTGGATCCCTATTGTAGCTGGTCTACTAGCTTAACCAATATTCTAGCTTTTTCTCCCCTCGGCACTTCCCCATATTATATGATCAGTTTAACATGAGAAAATCATTTTGGAGAATTAGATATTGATTATTATGACATATTTTCACTTGTAGGCTGCTCCCCATCAACAAGGGGTGAACAATACTTCAAAAGAGAGAGAAATTAAGCTATTGAAAACAGTTGAGGACTGGATTTAGATGGAGTATTATGGTTTCTCCCATCAAGAGAGACACTTTACAATACAATTCTTTGTGTTCCTTCAATCCTAGCTAGTGCAATGAAGATTGAAACTTCATGCACTAAGAAAAACACTTATTAAACACAACATCAATTCCCTCACGGACTCAGACCCAAGACCGCACACACCTTCAAAGATGGTGAGAGCTAGTGGGGTATGAGAGTAGATTGAGAGGAAGAAGGAGTAGTCTTACGAGAAAGAGTACATCTCCTCACATAATCACTCATATTAGCATAGCTTAGATTAGTAATTAGCATGGTAGAGGAGATGAGCATACATTGAAGCTTGGATCTTGGTTGGATTTTCATCACAAAGCCAAGATTTGTTGGTGTAGGCCTCCCTTCTCACAAGCTTGGAGTAGGTGATAATTCTGGAGAGAGAGAGTATTCTTATTCCACACATGGAATAGTGTGAGTTTGTATGCAATACTTCCTTTGAAAAATCAGTCCCCCCCTCTCTCTTGGTCGACCCCTCTTGCTATTTGCTCATGCTCACACCCTATTGGCCCATGCCAGGCCATGCCAGGCTTAGCCAATAAAATTTAAGCAGCCTAAGTGATAGCCTTCTGACATGTGTCCCCCTTTCCTATTTGTGTAAAGGATCTTCTGAGTGTGTGTGTGTGTGTTTCTCTCTCATCTCCTAATTCTAGGGCTCGCCCCCTCCTATGTAGGGATGCATGAAGACCTTTTGAGCACACACAAAGCATCCAATTTTTCTAGGCTTTTGGCCTTTGGACACAACCTTTGAATTTTGGAGCCTCAGCATTTTGGAAGTCTTAATGGGCTGAACTTTAGGGTCTTTTAATCCCAAGTATTATTTTGCCAACACGCTCTTTGACTTTGATGTTACATCTGTTCAAAACATTTCTTATCGTGTGATAAGAAGGAGCTGAAAATCCTGGACCAAACTTACCAATTTTTTTCCCAGCAGCCTTCCAATGATTGCTGTCGACCATGACAAAGAACTTCCAGTAACGAATATTGCTTTGGCGAGTGCAGTTTGTGCTTCTTCTAGAGCCTGTACTCGAAAGCTTTGATGTAATGATTTTTGACGCATTTGACAAAGTCCACCTTCATTGTGACGTTTAAAAGGAACACTAACTGGAATTTCCTCTCCTTGCGCAAGTTGTTCTCCAAGGTTAGTTGGCATCACTACAGGATGTGTGGAGTTAATATTTGGCTCTGAGAACTCTTGACTCGAAGCCACATAGCTATATATTTGCTATCTTTTGCCACCCTTTTTGGCGAGCTCTTCTCTCAAACGCTTTGCAACTACAGGTGCCTGAGGATGTTCACATTTCTTACAACTGTCTTTAGCGCTACCCAAAAAATGATCCCTATTACATGGTGCATCGCATGATTTTTTTGTGTCACAAAAATTGCATTGACACTCCATATATCGGCCGTATATGTTGTGAGAATAATCCCACTCTTTGCGAGGAGCTTTTTATTCTTTGGCTTATTTGTGCCACTTATGCCCACATTTTTCTCCATTGCTTTTAAATTAAAACTGAAGATAAAAGAACAAGATGTTCAATTTTTAAAACATTTTTCTTATTTTCAATATATATTACAATCTAAAAACCATTCAATATGAAAGTAACCATGATGCACAATATGAGATTTTCAATGCACGCTAGTCAATCCAGATATCGATCACATATATTGTGAGCAATCATACACACTGCAATGTAGTCTATACATGGCATAATAACTATAACAATGCTATGAATATCTCTATGCAATTATTATTATAATGATTAATTATATGTCCACTTTGATTTGCAAACAATAAGACACATCTAATTTCATTTGCTACAACAAAACAAATGAAAGCAATAAAATATATGATTGGTCATTTTATGCACTAATAATCTATTGTAATACATAATACACTCTCTGTATAAACCAATGCATAAACTAACGCAAATAAATATTCAATAAAATCACTCAATTGAGGACTACTTGTAACCAGTGAAGAATTGTAGCCCACCCATGCAACCAATTCAATATATAAAAGCTATTTTAACCCAATCAAGGAATATAGCTCTTATATTGTGGAGTGACGAGTGTATATCAACTCAAATGCAAAACTTCAAGGATCTTTATATGCCCGGTACATTAGTATAGGACATCCGACCCTTGACTATCGACTCGTCATTTACATATGCTCATCTTCTAAAACCAATTACAACTCTCATTTGGACCAATGGCTTCTTTGCAATGAGGATGATTCTCCAAGTTTTCAGTTGTTTTGGTTTCGTACCTTTATGTCGCTAAACAAATTAAAAAAATTTAGAAGTGGCTATTGAATTAAGAATCACATTCGGCCCAAAAAAAGGACCGTGACTCTATAACCTTAGGCCAATTCACAAGGAGACGACTATACCGGCACTCGGATACACTCCCCAAGGATTTTCCTAGCTAAAAGACCGCAGTTAGCATATTCTTTACTATATGTAATTACTCCCGTTGGGATTTTTCATTTTCCTGACGGGCCCGCCGAGAAAATGGGTAAGCCCGGCGGGCCCCAAAGGGAAAAATAGAAACCCCAGAGGGCTAACCGGATCTATAGGTTTTTGCAGGTCAAAATGAAAGTCACGTTAACAATTAACGTGATCACGTGATTTTTTTGTGTAAATACTAGAGTTATTGACGTAATCACCCGATCGTGATTACGTTAGTGAAATCCGAATACCATTAATTGCAAGGAGTAGAAGAGAGGGTCGTTCAACACCAAAACACCACCGGCTCCTGTCAAGCTTATAATAGCTCAATAGTGGACTCCACTATTAAGACCATCTCTCGACGTTGATGCCCCGTTATCTGCACGATGGCAGGCGCACTGCAAGACTGAAAAACGCCTATTCTACTTACTCAAATGCAATTAATAGTACCAACCATTTATAGCTAGCTTAAGGACCTCCCTTCTTGAGCAAGAAAAGAGAAACCTTGTGCTCTCATTCCAATGTAACATTTAACGGCCTAGTAACTTGTGTGTAGCGGAAAATAGCATGAACATATTGAGCATTTCATTAGAATAGATTCCTAATGAGAATAACAAGAGTGCTTGGGTGGAGAGAGCAAAAAAACGTATAACACCTAGTTAGATAGCATGAACAATACTTCAAAACAGACATAAATTAAGCTTTTGACAATAGTTGAGCACCGGATTTACATGGAGTATTATGGTTTTTCCCATCAAGAGAGACATTTTACAATACAATTCTTTGTGTTCCTTCAATCCTAGCTAGTGCAATGAAGATGGAAACTTCAAGCACTAAGAAAAACACTAATTAAACACAAAATCACACTTATTAAACACTTTAAGCTAGTTCCTCACACTTAGCCGTTCTCCTCCTTGAGTGACTAGAATGATGAGAGTCTCTGGCCTCTTTAGGATTATTGTGCTCCTCCCAAGACTCACTCTCACTCTCAGAGTCCTTCTTAGTATCAAACTCTCTTTCTAAAACTTTAGGAATAGGGTCGATACGGGTGGAATTAGTGTGCAACCGGGTTGACGGTTTGCGACCACGATTGACTTTGGGTGCCATGTTTGTAACTAAAAATTCTAATTGGGAGATACAATTTTCTTGTTGAAGAGCGATCAGATTTAACCATAGTGATCACCAAAATGGAATGGGAGTTGGTCTCTTTAGATAGCTTATTCCACTGTTAGAATTCAAGGCTACTGGTTTTCTTGTCAGTTCAGTTTTAATGAGAACTGAAACAGAGTACTGGATTGAACTAGAGAACTCAACTAGAATGACATACTAAAATGAAAGACAGAGGTGGAAGAGTGGAAATGGTATTTGCAGATTTAGATTAATAGCTCAAGGATAACCATTACAATGTACAATGGGTTAAGCTCACATGATTACAAGAGTAAATGATTACAGGGTGAATCTACAAGCTAAGAGCTCGTAAACCAAAAGTGTTCTAAAAGACAAAAGCCAAAAATCCAAGAAGGCTTGTTATTACAGTGTAGCGGGTCGTATTTATAAATCTCGCGAGTTGCTACAGTAACTGCGTGCAGTAATTACTGCCAGTGTGGCTGTTCCCGCTTCCCATTGGTCAGCTTTCTGAGGGGTGATTCTCGCATGTTGGGACTGTCCTCACGTACCTTCTACAAACATCTAAAAGTGAACACATTTCAAATTATCCATATCATCAATTCATATAAATTTTAACCTTTGTGATGGTTCTTTTGTGAGGTACACTAATTAAAATTGGGAGCCCACGTTTGCAACATATTAAAGAAATTACAAATCAAAAAAAAAGTAAACATGCTTTGATGAAAGGTGAAACTCTCTCTCTCTCTCTCTCTCTCCATTATCTTCCTCACCAAGGATGTAATGTCTTGTTGAATTTTCAAATGATGCAACCGTATTTACACAAATGACAATAATGCACACAATAGAGCGAGATTAAATCAATGAGTTAATACAATTCAAAAGCTAAGGATATATTTAGACATGTCAAAACTGGAACATGAAGATCCGGGCATTGTAAACACATGACCATGCCAACTTGAGGTAACAATATTAATTTGTGGAAAACAAAGCACCAACTCTCTCTCTCTCTCTCTCTCTCTCTCTCTCTAAAGATTTTCTCTTCTAGATTATTGTCTTTTTTTTTCCCCTTGGACTTGTATCAATTCAATACCAATATGGCTAATGAAGCACTCTAGTTTTTCAAAATAGGAATTATAATGCTCTCATGAAAGGCCCACAATGTTTCTTGATTTGCATGAATTATGTGTATAAACGTTTTAGTGACCTACTTAAGCTAATATCTAATTCTCTCAAGAAGGAGTTGAGTTTTGAAGGGTAATTTTATCATAACCAAAGGAGTTATCTTTGGAAGAGGTTTTCCCTTCCAAGTAGGATATCCTCCCTCCCCTCTTGCCAATTGGAAAACCCCAAATCCTTAAACCACTCCTAGTTACATAAATAATCCTCTTCACGGTGGTAAGGTATGTCTAAATCCCATATTAAAGAAGAACGTTCTAATCACTCATACTTCACTTCATGCGCATTTCTCACTACAAAAACATGTCCACTCTTAGGAATGTCACATTTTTACTCTCGCACTACCATTCATTGAAGGGTTCTATTCTTGCATAATCAATCATTCAACTCTTGCATAATAAATAAAAGAAGAGGAATTTTGATGTTATTCACCTTAACATTACAAGTTGGTGCATTCTAAAGTTTTGTCTTTACAACCCATGGTCTGCACTAAAGCAAAGATCATTGTAGAGAGCATATGCATTGTTTGTTTCAAGTTTGTCTACTTTCAAATTTGTTTTGCAATTATCAAAAAGGGGGCGATTAAGGGGATAGCTTCACAAAAGTGATGACCGTGTTTCTTGAACATAAAACTCCCATTATTTTCATAGAGATGCCCCATGGATGGCAAATGATGCAAGAAAAACAAATTGGACTCTCCCTAGATGGGGTTAACTTTAAACTTACATTGAGACAAAACCTTAAAGTCCCAAGAGACTTTTTGTATGTCTTAAGGTTTTGTTTGAGTACACATTAAAAGGAAATAGGAACTAAGGGATTATAACTCAAGTAACTCACTCTAAATTTCAACTAGAATTAAAAACATTTACCAAGAAGATATGACATGGATAGCCTTGGCATAACATATTAGTTTTAAGTGTGAAACTCGTCTTACATGTTTGAAAAAAGGCCGGTGTAGTTGTTTACCTGTGGGATGCAACGAGAATGGTCCTTTCTAGCTAAGATTGATAATCGTTGGTTTATATTTTGAGCTTGAGTTCAATCAGGGTCCTAGAGTTGAGATTGGATGGGAGTGTTTCCGGATCGGCGGGTTGTGATACCTGCAAAAGCGTCTGGAAATCGGCCTAGTCCAGGTAGGCTTGATGCCGATATGGGAAAAGATAGAAGGAAAAAGGGATTCGAAGAAGGGGTCAGATAAGGCAAGAGGATGTGATTTAATTAAGGAAATCTTCTATCTACTTCTCAAAATATTTATTTAAAAGAAACTTAAAGTAGACTAATTGTAAGCCTTTTCCAAATAATATAAAGAAAAATAAGAATTGGAAGTTGTGTAAAGGAACCACTTGCGCCAAACATGGTAGAGGAGACGGGATATACGAATCTTGGGACCAGGATAGGGTTATGTCTGGAGAAGTATACGTGATTGCTTGAAAGATAACTAGATAAATCTACTAATACAAAACAAAAAAGGAAGTAAAATATTCTTAAAATAAAAAAGGTGGGAAAGACCAAACAAATGCACATTTACAAGGGTATGCAATAGTTTGCATGCGGCTCTCAAATGCTTGAATTGTATTATTGGTTTGACATGCTTGGAATATTGTTTTTCCTAGTATCCTAATACTAACTTGGAAAGGTGCATTTATCAAATGGTTTGGTGGGAGGGTGGATTCTAGAGGATTACTTTGTTGGCCGTGGAAAGTTGAACCCAATTTTATGTTTTCCACTAAGTTAAGTCAAGGACGGGGAAAAGGGATTCTGACCTATAGAGCGGGGATCAAACTTGGGAACGAGGGATTTGTGTAGCCAGTAAAAACACTCATCGTAGGAGAACACATTTACAATTGTGCTCGGTTATAACTAGGGGGAAAAGCGTTAGTGACCTTAAACTAAGGGTGAGTTAGAAAACTCTCACCAGTTGAGAGTAGAGTTCAGATGGAACTAAGGGTGAATTAGAGAACTCTACCATCCAGACGATCCTAGATGGTAGAGTTCAAATTTAGTATGATGGCTTTGATTACAAAGTTTTAAATCGATAAGCTAAGATATTTTGGGGTTAAGGGTTCAATATGAGAAAACGTGAATGTTATCACCCCCTTGAGTTGACATCAAAGCGAAAGAGGACTCCTGACTTGGTATCAATCTCAAGCAGGAGGGATGTCAAGAATCGTTGTGCATCCATTTTGAGATGGTGCACTCGTTGGTCCTTGGCATGGCCCTCACAAGTGGTATCAGAGCACAATTTCTATCCTTGACCACATAAAGATTTTAATAAAGCTTTTCTAGGAAGAGGGTAAGATTATGTGAGAGAAAACAAAAAGATTATGTAAGAGAAAACAAAAATAGAAAATGGCCAGAAACTCTCGAGAAGGAGTTCTTGGTGGAATTGTGCAAGAAAAAATGGAAGCAAAAACTCTAGAAGAGAAAAGGAGACCATGCTAGAACATTTTTTCCACCTCATCTTTCCTATAAAAGGTGTTGTTTCCTTTTAGAAACACAAATGGTGAACAAGTTTTATTGCAGGTAGAGCAAGAGAAGATGCCTTGAAGTACTCAGACCAATGAGATTTGGTAACAATTTTTTGTAAAAAAATTTGGAGCTAATAAGACCATTTTGGAAATTAAGATTTTTAAGGAACAAAGAAACACAGAAAGAAAAGAAGACTATTCAAGATAAGTTCAATTTAGTTTCCTTATTAAGAGGCCACAACTTGAGGCTCGACCCATGGGTAAGGAGTTAAGAGCATCATTGGGCTAGTAGGCCCACTATTTTTACAGACATGGAGGCCATAGACGTTCCTTTCAACCTAAAGGTCATTCTAGTTCTCATTCAATTTTGTGTACCCAAGATGGAAAAATATATATAAGGAATTTTAGGGATGGAGTGGTTGAGAAAAAAATTCAAGTTATTGCCACCAAGGGATTGTAAAATTTGCATACAATTAAAGGGGACAAGATACAATACAAGGCAAAATGGACAAAGCTCCTCTCAGAGTAGTAAAGGTTAATCAATTGGTCAAAAGACTTAAGTAATGTCTATTCAAGTATTTTATCAACTTAAATAATCCCAAGAAGGAAACACTTAAATAATCCCAAGAAGGAAACACCAAGATTAATATCCAAAAACATGTAAAGATATATGCGCACAAAGAATTGAAAAAAGAAACTCCACTTAAATTTTTTTCAAGTCTATAATATTGTATTTTTCATCACTATTATCCCTAGGGTTAAAGGGCAGTCCTCTCAAAAGCATGAAATTTAAGCACTCAACATTTACAAAATGTTAAAGAAGTGTTTTTTCTCGATCTCGTTAACTATTCCCCCAATGTAGTTTTGGACGTGATAAAGAGAATCCATCTTTTGAAATGTCTAACTTTTAAAATGTTTGAATCCACCCTTGGATATTTGTGAGATTAAAGAACCTATCGTTGAGAGAAAGTGGTTTTTTTTTCGACAGTAATAAAATATTCCACATAAACTCCCAAGAGGTAGAGTTGATTGGAGCTCTCATGTAGCTAACACTTCACATTCAATGCATCATGATACACGTGCACCACCAGATCTCAAGTTGTCCCCATACCAAATCACATGCCACTTGCTACAACACTCGTAGAGGATTTTGGACGTGATAAGGATCTAAAGGCCCTGCTCAAATCTGCACATCCACTTTCATTTTTAGGTACGGGTGATGATGTGCATACTCAACAAGCATAATGGGTAATTCAAATGGATGACTAATTTTCTCTTGTCAGCTACAATGCAGTTTCTCAAGGGATAATGGAGAGAGCTAAGCTAAGAGACCAGCAAGAACATGGTGGAAGCTTATCAATCTCGCCAAGTAACAAAGGTGACCAAAGTTGGGATGAGTTAAAGCATCCTCTCAAGGAGAGATACCTTCCTCTAGACTACTCCGCCACTAAGATGAATGAGTCTCTTTCTTGCAAGCTAGGAGATAGGTATGTTGAAGCTTATTATGAAGATTTTGTTGTCGACTTTCAAGCTATTCTCCTCTCATGATAGAGGAACAAAAGTTAAGTCATTTCATCCTTGGGCTTGGAGAAGATTTGGTTTCCAAAGTAGAGTCTTTTCGACCTACCTCACTGGCAAACGCTCTAATCTGGTCCAAGTCAAAGAATAAGACTAATTTTAAGGGAGGTACTACAATAGATAGGAAACATGAACTCCCTTCTTACCCCAATCAGACCTCTAGAGCACCCAAAGTGCCATTTATGCCGAATCCAACTACCCAACCCTAGCCGCCATCGCATTTGTTTCATGTGAGTGCTCTTCCGATCACTAACAATGGAAGGAAAATTCAGTGCTATAAGTGCCTAGAATTTGGTCATAAGAAGGCCAAATGCCCTCAAGTAAATAACCCCAATAATTTGGTCCCCCATGTTAACTTTCAGAATCACCCCAATCCAGGGAAACAATCTAAAAACCTTAGAGCCATAGGAAGAAACCCAACCCAAGTAAGAAATCCTCCTACAAATCATTTTTGTGGTCCAACCGTCAACCCACTAACGAGCGCAAAGCACAACACGAACCCCGACAGCCTCGTAAATGCGAGGAGCCGATGCATGCCGTGAGCCGGCCATGGTGAAGCGAACATGGGGCACCACTCAGCTTTGAGCGGCTAGGAAGTAGACAACAGTGATTGGAAATATCACAGACTCCACACACTGAGACACACACACACAGAGAGAGAGAGAGAGAGAGAGAGAGAGAGAGAGAGAGAGAGAGAGAGAGAGAGAGAGAGAGAGAGAGAGAGAGAGAGAGAGAGAGAGAGAGAGAGAGAGAGAGAGAGAGAGAGAATGTGACAGGTGATGAAAAACCTTGGGGTGTCAAGGAGAGTCAGTAAAGAGCCAGGTGATACACCACATTGAAGCAATTCTAGACGACTATGAAGAGTATTTGGCGAATCTTGAAGAAGAAGAAGAGTGGTGGTGTCAAATCCAACCGTGCTTGAGGTAAGGCATGTTCATTTCAATGAAGATGAAGATAGTGAAAGCATACCAAGGAGTCACTTTTCAAGGACTCATTGGGAAAGAGCAACAACCGAAACCGTTGTAAAGCTCAGTGACATCAAAGAACCGGTCTTAGTACTCATAGACCATGGATCATGGTTGGCGGATTCGAGCTGCCAATATGCTTCCAAGAAACCTCTATGGTGCATGTGCCAATGTTAAGGTAACTGTAGGGGATGTCTGTGATGAGCAAAACTTCTTTATGCAGGAGCATTCCTCTTATCCTTTAATTCTGGGGCAACCATACATTACGGCGATGCGAATGGAAACCAAAGTGCTGGATGATGGCTTGGCCTAGCCAGGGTTCGGAGCCGTGATGGTAAGAAAGCAGTGCAATTCTTGACTGTATGTGTTGACCATGTTAGGAATAAGGACATTCTACGTGACCATCCAATGCCGAAGATACGCAAGGAGTTTAGAGAACACAGGTTTGCACAGGATTTTCTCGGATTGCCATTATAAAGCGGGACTATGGTGGTACAAGTGAACAAAATTTCTCGCAAAGAGAAGCTTTTTCTTCGGGATTTTTGGGGTTAACATCTGAAGGTTCAATCTCTTTCAGAAAATTTAATGATTTTCCAAAGTGGTAAAAACATTATGAAGATACTATGTCAGTGCTTGAAGAGATCAGGCAAAACAGGTTACAAAGTGGAACTGAAGTAGTCAAGGTTCATTCAATGGACATGTATGATGATTTAAGTTCATATGAAGCACTTATGCATATTGAGGATGATTCAGGTGAAATTGTTGAAGCACAGGTAGAGACCAAATACAAGACTGTTGCAAAGAAAGTGAGGCCAGTGGCTACACCGCTGCCAAAAGGAAGTGATGGGATGATCAAGGAGGCTTCTCGACAGCCTATACTCAGAGATCCGAAGAACATAGGGCATAAGTTAACTAAGGAGACACTGCAGCAGCTGAAGGTTGGAGAAGACGGCTTTCTCAATGAAGAGGAGATCAAACGTTTTCAAGGTATGCTCGAAAAACATGGTAAAGATTTTGCTTTTGAGCCGAGTGAGATTGGGTGTGTGGATCCAAGTGTTGTTTCACCAATGGTTATTTTCACTGTTCCACACATGCCATGGAGCTTGCGTCCTATTCCAGTTCCTAAAGCTCACTTGCCAAAGCTCATTAATTTGCTCAATGAAAAGATTCAAATGGTAATTTTGGAGCCGTCATGTGCTCCGTATTCTAATCGATGGTTTACTGTTCCAAAGAAAAATGGCACATTAAGGTTCATTCAGAATATGCAACTGGTTAAGAAGGTAACAATCCGCAATGTGGGTACTGGCCCAATTGTGGATGAGTTTGCTGAGGCCTTTGCAAGTAGATCTATTTACTCCATGGGCAATATTTATTCAGGATATGATCAATTCCAGTTAGCTTTGGAGAGCAGGGATCTTACTACAATGCGTACTCCTCTTGGTTTGGTAAGGATGTGCACTCTGCCATAGGGTGCTCATATGATGAACGGCATGAATAAGGTTTTAAGGGACTTTATCCCACATGTTACCATGCCTTTCATTGATGATCTACCAATTAAGGGTTGTGAAGAAGGCTCAAAAGATGAAGCAAAAGACCAGAGGGGGTGTAGACAGTTTGTTGCTCAACATATTGCTGACTATGATCCTATATTATCAAGGCTTGAAGAAGTTAACTTAACACTTTCAGGTCAAAAATCGACTTTTGGAGCTAAGGAGGTCTTAATTGTGGGACACATGTGCAGTTCCGAAGGAAGAAGGCCAAGTCCTACAAAAGTTGAAGCAATCCAAAAGATGAAGGACGCATGTTCTTCAGTTACTGAGGTTCGTCGATTCTTAGGTGCATGTGTGTCCTATCGTATTTGGCTGCCACACTTTGCCCATGTTTTAGAGGTGCTGTATCAATTGTTGCTACGAAAAGGTAAGAGGTTTGTTTGGGAAGAAGTTCACACACAAGCTATTAAGAAATTAAAGAAGATGCTTCTTGAGGCTCCGAGATTGAGGAAAGTTGATTATAAATGCGACAGGCCAGTTATTTTAACAGTTGACACTAGCCCGACAGGTATTGGATGGGCTATAGGTCAAGATGATGCTGAAGGACACATGTATGCAGTGAGATTTGGGGCCAAGGTGCTCAATGCTCGTCAACGAGGATATCCACAGGTTAAGAGGGAACTTTGGGGCGTTGCTACTTCTCTAAGGACCGATAGAGAATACTTTATTGGAGCTACCGTTGTGGTAGAGATAGATTGCTTGCCACTGATAGGGATGATTGCAAATTTCTCTACTCCAGACATTGCCATGCTACGATGGATAGCGTATATCAAGTCTCTTAACTTTGAATTTTGTTATATTGCAGGTAGAGATAACCCTCTTGCAGGTATGTTATCAAGAGTCAGGTTTGAAGATGAAGAAGAGATGCTGACCACGAGTGATGATGTTGGCTTGAAGTTTTACGCGTCTTCTTGTCTACATTCCAACTGTGGTAGTATTTCTCATGTTTTTGAAGTCTTTTCTGAAGATTTTTATGATGGAGAGTGGCTTATGATTGGACGCTACCTAAGTACTCTCACTAAACAGGAAGGATAGAGTGATCAAGAATTCAAGAAGATCGGGAAAAAGTCTTATGGCTATTTCCTGAAAGACGAACATTTATGGAAGCAACCAAAGCGCCCAGAAGGGGTACCACAACGAATTATTTGCGACAAAGAGACCCAACAGCAGGTGCTTAAAGAGTTTCATGAAAGTCTATGGGCTAGACACAGAGGAGCCTGGGCAACCTTTGTCAAAATTAAAGACCGATATTGGTGGAGAGGTATTGATAGCCGAATTTCGGAAATCAATGAAAAAAAAGAAAAAAAAACTCATTTCACTCCCCCACTCTCAGTAACCCCCCACCGTAGCTTATTCCCCCCCCCCCCCCCCCCCCGCCCTACGAGCATTGGATAAAACTTCTCTCTCTCTCTCTCTCTCTCTCTCTCTCTCTCTCTCTCTCTCTCTCTCTCTCTCTCTCTCTCTCTCTCTCTCATTTTCCCTACATACCCCTTTCCCTAATATCTCTTTCTCTCAATTTATCCTCCCCGGCCATGCAGAAGCCCTAAAAAAAAACTCCCAACCCCTGTCTCTCATGCTCCCTCTGTGTGAGCCACAGGGACCCCCCCCCCCCCTTCCCCTCTCCGCATTCTTACACTCACCCTTACATTCCCCCTCACATTACCCCCCCCCCCCCCCCCCCCCCCTTTTGCCCGCTAATATTCTCTCCCCGACCCCTCCTCCCTCTTCCCCACCCACTCGCCTCACCCTCCATCGGCCTCATTCCCCTCTCCTCTGCCTCATTCCCCCCCCCCCCCCCCCCCCCCCTCTTGGACCGCGGATATATTCCCTCACTCCACCGTTGACTTATCCCCCCCCCTCATCCTCAAGCTCCCATGCAAGACAATGAAACCCCCCCTCTCCCTCTCACCCACACATCTCCCATACCCCACTCCCCACCTCATCCCTCTCCCTCACACACTCTCTCTCAAGGCTCAGCGCGGATACTCTTGCTCTCTCTCACCCGGGCGCTCAGGCAACGCAAGCAAGAATATCGTCTCTCTCTCTCTCTCTCTCTCTCTCTCTCTCTCTCTCTCTCTCTCTCTCTCTCTCTCTCTCTCTCTCTCTCTCTCCCTCTTACGAGTAGCGTCGCATAGGACCACCCACACACACAACACACACACACACACACACACACACACACACACACACAATCCCCCCCCTCTCCCCTCTCTCCCATCAACGCTATGCGCAGCAGTCCGCATATCACCCACGCACCCACCCATTCACCTCACACAGGCGCAGTCCACAATACACACACACACACACACACACACACACACAATACAAACACACACCCTACCTACCTACACACACACACACACACCACACACACTCTCTACCTCTATTACCCCCCCCCCCCCCCCCCCCCCATCTACCTTGCCCAAAAAACAAGCCGCCAACCATCCGCCAGAAGAAAAAAACAAAAACAAATATATACATTATATATATATATATAGCCCTCCCTTCCCATGCACGTTTTTGCACACACATACATATACAAAACACACACGCACACGCCCTCATGCACGAATACATACACACACACACACACACACATACGTATATACACACCACACCACAGATACAACGAAGAAAACGACTACGACATCAACAAACAAAAGAAGAAGGATCCAAAATACGCGCCGCTAACAACAAAAAGAGAAAATGTACCGAAGACATGCCCCGGCCGACTCCGAAAAGAAGTACGCTCGACACCGACGCACTAGCAGCACGCCATTCGTCGGCAACACGCAACCACGACGCCATCCCAGTAATTTATAGGTTATCTTCATCATTATCTTCAGTTTTCACCCGAGCCATTGTAAATTTCCATTTTTTTGTAAATATCCTCTCTCTAGGTGATGGTCACAAAGGCCCACCTAGAGATTCCCATCTTTTAATAACCTCCCAAAACAAAGCAAGGGTCAACCACACCGGGACCACCACTTGCTTTGTCTCCCCAATTAAGCTTACCCTAACCACACTGGGATTACCATAATCCGAGCAGCCAACACCTATAAAACTGCATTGAGAGGTCACTATCGGGGGGGGAATTCATGAGGAACCAAGCATTTGGTAGAGTGTAGTAGGAAGGATTGACACTATCACCATCACGGGGAGGGGGCTTGTGTGTTGGGTTTGCCTTGGGAATTGCACCATGCGAAGGGAACCACATCCATCTCTCGACTCCAATGGTCGATGCACACACGTATGCATGCTCTTGGTGGTAAGTATTCGCAATCATTGAGCCGCCTTAGAGAACGCACCAAGTAGGTTGCACCACCTCCTCTCCCTACCTCTCTACCACCACGGCATGCCACCTTGTAAATATTGCAGAAATAATTCACCCTCACACCCCCGAGGGTTTTCATCATTTGCAGATATTCTCTCTCTCTCTCTCTCACTCTTTCTGTGTGTGTGTGTGTGTGTGTGTGTGTCGGTGTGTAGGCTTGCGGTGTTCATATCATCGTGGTTTTGCGTCCTAGCCGCTCAAAGCTAGGTGGTGCCCCCTGTTCACTTTACCGTGGCAGGCTCGAGGCGCGCCATTCGGCCCCCAACGTTTTAGAGGCCGTCGGGGTTTGGGGTCCGCTTTGCGTCCATCATTTGGTGCCCCCACTGAGGAGGGCTTTTCTAAGACCCTTCACTTTACAATGCTGAAAGTGACGCCCACTATCAATCATGGATGAGTGGTTGAAGGAGTTGTCTAACTGGAGGACGGAAGAAGAGGAGACGAAGGAGGCACTAGCCGCCTTCATTGAGGTGCTACTGCCAGGCTGCAATTTCATCAGCGTTCAAGAGGTAAATTCTCCATCTTGTGTCGCTCGTTCTAACTATAAATCGAAAGCATCATGTGGGAGATTGGTAAAGTGCCATCACTGTTGTCAACCAAGGCACACGGTTGATGAGTGCCAGCAACGAAGGCAGCGAAAGGGCTGAAGTCATCTACATCGACATTCATCGCAAAGAAATCATTCACGTCAAGGAAGGGAAGCAAACGGTGAGGCCTCTTTTCCCTAAAGAAACTGCAGTCAAAGATATAACTCCAAAGTGGCCTAAAGGGGCTGCTCGAGCCAAAGGCAAGGAGAAAATAGGCTAGCCTAGAAACACATGACCCCGAAGGGAGAGGCATCTGGCCAAGCAAGTGCTTCAAGCTCAGAGAGCCGGGTTGTACCCACTTTGTCAAAGAAGAAGTCATCCGAAGCTAAGTGGCAGAAGGTTGCCTACCGATTTGCATGACGCATGCGAGTGCTACCAATCCACTTCGACAATCCAGAAGAAGTGGTGAGAAGATTCCCATGTCCTAGAGAAGAGTGGTTCGGCTATTGCTCTCGCTGTTTTGGGAAGCGAGTGGAGGATCTTCCTCCTCTCCCTGTACAACTTATCCTGAAGAAGCTCTCTACCACGGGAGAAACCAAGTGGACTGGAGATGAGCTGCAGTTGAATGGAGTAGAATTCATGCAACACGTCGATTACGGAAATTACCTAAAATTGCTGTTTGCCAAAAGGTTGGGAGTGGTCAGACGCGTCGCCATCACCTTGTACGTGCTGAGCAACGAAGGAAAAGTAGAGCCCATGAAAGGCGACGACCTCTTGTGGATGTGCCGACTCATCAACACTGGCACGGTAAAGGTATAAGTAAGTATTCCACCCTTTGTGCATAATGGAAAATGGACCAACGGCATTCCCGTTCAGATTCCTGAAGCATATGCATGTGAATATCTATGTAGATAGGAATGTCTTCTACCAACAGAAGATCGTTTACCTATTCGGTGCGGCAGTACTAGGAGAAATCCTCAATTCTCCAAACCCTATCATTCTCCCCATATTAGATTACCATAATTCCTTTAATGTCTCTATTTTTATCATGTTTTAACCTATCCATCCACCCCTGTAAAAAGCCGCTATGAGCCGCTGCGGTTGATGTTTTTTTTTAAAAAAAAAAAAAAGAGAAAAAGAAAAAGGTTACGGTAATTTCCCGAGTCATCACCATGGCAAGTGTTTCTTTCCCCCCGTTCAGTGGAAGGAAGCGAGAGGATCTCACCGCCGACTTTTTGGATGATTTCGACATTGCTTGTGTCGTCTCCAACAAAGATGACGACGCTTCACGACTTATAATTTTTCCTCTACTGATGAAAGTATAGGCCAAGTCCTGGTATAATGCATTGCCTAGGCTACCAAGAATGCATGGGATGTGTTAAGGGATGCTTTTGTAAAGAGGTTTGGTGGAGGCACAACCTAGGAGAAGCTATGGTAGCTACTGACAGAATTAAAATAGGGAGGCCTGCTTGAGTATGCCACCTATGAGTCAAAGTTTGTGGACTTATGGGAGAGATGGGTTGCCACACTAGAGGAAGGCGAAGGAGCGCCTAATTTCCTAAAGAAGGACCCTTTCATTGATGGTCTATGGTCGCCGCTTAGAGAGAAGGTGAAGGGAAGGTTTTCTGAAACATATGAGTTGGCAGTCGAAGTAGCCCGCCTTAAAGACAAGAAGCTACGCATGCAAGCAAGAGTAAACGAGTCAGAGGAAACAAGCTCGGCCCGACCAACCCCAGTGGCTGCAACAGCCAATCATAGAGTCCAACCATAGGAGGCATCAGAATAACAACAAGACCTGCTGAGTCGCATCACCACCCAACTAGAGAGTTTATCTGTGCATCTGGTGCAGCAAGGGCATGCATCTGGCAGAAACCCAGAACAAGGAAGGGGACAACGAAGGCAGAACCCAGAGTACCACTGTTACAACTGCTGGGAAGACGGCCATGGAATGTACTACTGCCCACACCCAAGGAGGCAGAATTTCAATAGAGAGGGGGGAGACAAAATCAGATCTCTCCACCAAGAGCAAGACCACCACCACCTAGGCAGCCATGACCAATCCCACCGGTCCAAATCCTGCGACCACCTGTACAAGAGCAACCACCATCCCAACCTCTCATTCCGCCACTACCCCCACCATCTGCTGTGAACCAAGTGGTGAGTGTTATTAGCTTAGAGGCTAAAGGGAAGGCGAAGGTAGAAGAGGCAGCTCGAGAGAAGCACAAAGAAAAAGCGAAGGTATAAGAAGTGGATGCTATGGGAGTGAAGCGTGCAAGGCACGAGGAGGCATCTCAAAAAGAAGAGAAGATGAAAGGGAAGGCCAAGTCTAGCAAGCAAGCAGCTAAACCACGGCGGAAGATAGACATCGTGGACTTCTCACTAGGTGAGTATGCACAACCCTATGACTTAGTTCACGATGTGTTAATGCAGGGCCCGAAGATAACTTGGCCCCAATTACTCCACCTTGCACCCAGAATGAGGAGGCAATGGACGAAAATGGTAAGTACCAGGAAATCAAGACCACGGATAGCTGGGGCTATCTCTGGGAGGGATCTCGACGACATCCTGCCAACCATGGATGCTCACATCAAAGGGTAGCGGATTTCAAACGTCTACATAGATGGTGGCGCGCAAATATGCGTCATGAGTGAAAAGATGATGCACCATCTAGGTCTAGAGGTAAGTAGGCCGGCACCCTGCCGAGCCAAGATGGCAAACAATGTAAGAGTAAAATGCGTAGGCATTGTAAATGCGGTCAAAGTAAAAGCATTCAATCCAGAAGTGGAGGTAGACATCTTCGTCATGCCACACAAAGGGGAGGGCTACCCCATCATTCTTGGAAGGCCTTGGCTTATGGCTATGGAAGCTAAATAAAACTGGAGCACCGGGATGATCCAGATGAAGGATGCTAAAGGGAAGTCCATATTCTACGACATGAGGACTAGAAAGCAGTGCAACATGATCTTGGAGTCTTCAGAAGACGAGTCCATCAGCGACTACTCATCTACCTCAGGAGAAGACACAACCACCACCGAAGGGAGTGACAGTAGCATGAAAGTAATGGGAGTCATTCTTAAAAACCCAGACAGATTAACGCAATCTGAAGCGACCGCCACAAACCAAGAGGGATCATCAGGTATGCAGTCATTGGAGGATGCAGGTAAGCTACAAAAAATTCTCTCAAATGAGTTAACCAATGAAGAAAGGAAGGAGTACGTCTCCATGTTAGGAAACTTCACTACTTTGTTCATTGATGGCTATGATAAGATCACAGGAATTACAGTAGTGCAACACCACATAAAGCTCAAGGAAGGCAGTAAACCCGTAGTACAAAAGCTCCAAAGACTTGGAGTAATCCAACAAGAGGCATTGCTTAAAGAAGTGAGAAGTTTGCTACAAGCACGTTTCATCTACCCTGTCAAAGACTCAGAATGGGTCTCCCCAGTAGTAGTCACACCAAAAGAAAATGGTAAGTGGAGAGTCTGTGTGGATTATAAACCTCTCATGCAGCCACGAAGAGAGACCACTTTCCCCTCCCATTCCAGGATGAAATACTCAATGAAGTGGCAGGTCACGAACGCTACACAGTATGCGATGGCTACTCAGGATACTTCCATATTAGCATTGCGGAGGAGGATCAAAAGAAGACAACCTTCATCACACCTTGGGGATGTTTTGCCTACAGAGTGATGCCGTTTGGCCTCACTAATGCCCTAGCCATGTTTCAGCGCTATGTGACTTTTGTTTTCCAACCCTACTTTGGAACATCATTATGGGTTTTCATAGATGATTTTTGCATCTATAGCTCACGAGCCCTTCATTTAAGCAAAGTCTATGATGGATTAACCAGGTTGCAAACCTTGGGTGGCCAACTCAACGTGGACAAGTGTCACATTGGTGAGAGAAAAGTCACTCTCCTTGGTCATGTAATTTCAGCAAAGGGAATCGAAGCTGACCCTAGCAAGATTCAGGCTCTGATATCATTATCATCACCCACCACCGCCAAGCAGCTGGTTTCTTTCCTTCAGAAGGTAAGATACTTAATCAGGTTCATTCACTTGCTATCTCAAGTGGTCCTTCCCCTACAACAACTCACCCAGAGGGATTTTTTCTCATGGATTGAAGAGAATGAGCAGCAGTTTACTGAGGTGAAGCAAATCCTATCTAAGCTTTCCACTATTTCACCTCCTAAGTGGGACGAGCCATTTTATGTGAACCCTAGTGTGGGAAATGATACACTGGGAGCATTGATAATGCAAAAGGATCCCAAAACTTCTTTCATGCGCCCTATTTACTTCTCTAGTCAAGTCATGACCCCATCAGAAAAAGGATTCACCGGAGTAGAACACATGGTTCTGGCACTAATGTTTGCTACCACAAAGTTCTGCTCCTATCTCCTGCTTAGACCATTTGTAATCCTAACAATGGAAGAGGTTTTCCCATATGTAATGCGACACATGGATGTCTCATCTAGGATCTCAAAGTGGTTAATTAGACTACAAGAGTTTGACTACACCATGCAAGTAGAAAACTCCACCAGGGCTAGTTTAGCGAGAATTCTCACTCATCGCCATTATGAGAAGAAGCTGAAGGTCAACAGGGAAGCAAAGGAAGGAACACTAGCGAGAGAAAGTCCTAAGCTAGAGAGATCTCACTCTCTTTTCTTTGACAGAGCATACAAGAGAACAATGGATCAGTCTGCAACAGGCATGGTCATTTTCAATGAACATCAAGAAAGAGTATTCTCCATGGGGCAATTATTACACTCCCACTCCAACAATGAAGCAGAATATGCAGCCCTAATCCTTGGGTTGGAACAATGTATTTCACAAAAAATTCAGCACCTAAATGTGTTTGGCGACGCTTTGCTTTTGATAAGGCAGATAAATGGCACCTGGGAATGCAAAAATCAGGTTTTACTTGGTCAACTTCGCCAAGCTAAGGACCTTCTGAAGAAGTTTGAAGCAGTGAAGCTCTTCCATGTCCCCAGAGCAGAAAATCAAGAGGCAGATGCACTAGCTAAAGAAAGAATACAAGATGTTCCCGTAGGAGCAATCAAATTAAAACTACCCCTCTTCCAAGGAAGTGATGCTATGCCTGATATCATCAGCTTTCTAGATACAGGAGAATGTCTAGTAGGACACACCAAAGGCCAAAAACAATGGCTGGTAAGGAAGGCTACTAGGTACCGCCTTATAGACGACCACTTGTATGGTAAGGGCAAAGATCAAATTCTCAGGCGGGTGCCAACCTCCAGTGAAATCACAGAGGTAATTTCAAGTTGCCATGAGGGCGTCTGCGGCAGTCATTTTGCTCTAGATATCACCAGTAGAAAGATTCTACATGTAGGATACTTTTGTCCTAGTTTGAACAGAGATGTACACCATTGGTGTAAAACATGTAAGGCTTGTCAAGTGGCCAGTGATTGCACATTAACCTACGAGCCACAAACCCCTATCATTTCATATGGTCCTTTTGAGAAATGGGGAATAGATGCAATCGGTCCCTTACCAAGGGCCCAATCAGGTAAACTGTACATCATAGTGGGTGTAGACTACATGACGCGATGGGCAGAAGCAACGGCCACCACCCGCATTACAGCCCAAGAGGTGGCAAAGTTCATTTTTGAACATATCGTTTGCCGTTTTGGCACTCCTCTTGAGATAATATCAAATAGAGGACTAGGATTCAGAGGTGATTTGGTGGGAGAACTGATGAAGAAGTTAGGCATCACACATTGGCATTCCACACCATACTACCCACAATGCAATGGTCTGGTAGAGAAGGTAAATGGAATGATTTGCAAAATCATCACAAAACAGGTGAACAACCACACAGGAGACTGGGATAAACATCTCATGGTAGCTCTTTTGGCCTATAGAACAATGTTCCGAACATCACTAGGTTTCACTCCTTTCCATCTAGTTTATGGGAAGGAGGCAATTCTATCCATTGAGGTACAAATAGCCAGCTTACGAGTCTTGGCTAGCCAGACACACCGTCCAATTTTAAACCTCCGAAACCACATCTTGGATCTAGAGAGACTCCAACTCAATAGGGAAGAAGAAATCAATCACTATAAAGCACAGGTAGAACGACGCCAACTCACTTTCAATCAAGGGCTTAAAGAGAAAGGACTGGAAAGAGGCATGCTAGTACTGCGATACGACAACAGATTTGACACTAGGAAGGATAAGAAATTTCAACCCAGATGGGAAGGGCCATTCATCATCAAGAAGCGCTATGACAACGACAGCTATAAGCTGATGGAAGAACATGGGAGAATTCACAAGACTAGAGTCAATGGATGGAGACTGAAAAGGTATTTTCTTAGGTTTGACCCAGAATTCGTGCTAGACATTCCAGAAGAGGGAGAACCCTCTATCCCTACATCTCAAGAAGCAGAAGAAGGGCTAGAAGCATGAATGCCTCTAGCCAAAAGGGAGAGGGCTAATGATAGCCGACTTTTGGAAATCAACGAAAAAAAGAAAAAAAACTCATTTCACCCCCCCACTCTCAGTAACCCCCCACCGTAGCTTTCCCCCCCCCCCCCCACCCTAAGGGCATTGGATAAAAACTCCTCTCTCTCTCTCTCTCTCTCTCTCTCTCTCTCTCTCTCTCTCTCTCTCTCATTCTCTCATTTTCCCTACATACCCCTTTCCCTAATATCTCTCTCTCTCAATTTACCCTCCCCGACGAGGAAGAAGCCCTAAAAAAAAACTCCCGACCCCTCTCTCTCGTGCTCCCTCTGTGTGAGCCGCATGGAACCCCCCCCCCCCCCCCCCCCCCCCCCCCAACCTTCCAGCCCCCCCTTTGGCCCGCTAATATTCTCTCCCCGACCCCTCCTCCCTCTTCCCCACCCGATCGCCTCACCCTCCATAGGCCTCATTCCCCTCTCCTTAGCCTCATTCCGCCCCCCTCTTGGCCCGCGGATATATTCCCTCACTCTACCATTGACTTATCCCCCCCCTTGTCCTCAAGCTCCCATGCAAGACAATGAACCCCCCCCTCTCCCTCACTCCACCATTGACTTATCCCCCCCGTCGTCCTCAAGCTCCCATGCAAGACAATGAACCCCCCCCTCTCCCTCTCACCCACACATCTCCCATACCCCACTCCCCACCTCATCCCTCTCCCTCACTCTCTCTCTCTCTCTCTCTCTCTCTCTCTCTCTTATCCCAAAACCTCACCCCTTCCCCTCCCTCACACACTCTCTCTCAAGGCTCAGCGCGGATACTCTCACTCTCTCTCACCCGGGCGCTCAGGCCATGCAATCAAGAATATCCTCTCTCTCCCTCTCACGAGCAGGGTCGCATAGGACCACCCACACACACAACACACAACACACACACACATACACACACACACACACACACAATCACCCCCCCTCTCCCCTCTCTCCCATCGGCGTTGTGCGTAGCAGTCCGCATATCACCCACACACCCACCCATTCACCTCGCGCAGGCGCAGTCTGCAATACACACACACACCCTACCTACACACACACACACACACACACACACACACACACACACACACACACCACACACACTCTCTACCTCTATTACCCCCCCCCCCCCCCCCCCCCCCCCATCTACCTTGCGCAAAAAACAAGCCGCCGGCCATCCGCCAGAAGAAAAAAAAGAAACAAAATAACTATATACATTATATATATATAGCCCCCCCTTCCCACGCACGTTTTCGCACACACATACCTATACAAAACACACACACACCCGCCCTCATGCACGAATACATACACACACACACACACACACACACACACACACATATATGCACCGCACCACAGATACAACGAAGAAAACAACTACGACATCAACAAACAAAAGAAGAAGGATCCAAAGCACGCGTTGTCGAGAAATTTGCGGTCTTGCTAGGGAAGCACCGGGCTTATGGCTGTGAGAGTTTGTGAGAGAACTCAAAAAAACTATATGAAGGAGTTAAACCATAGATGCCATGAAGACTAGGGTTTGGAAAGAAGTGCAATCAAAGAAGACTCACTCTTTCTCTCTTGCACTCACACACACAAAGAAAGAACACAAAAGAGAATGTCAAAACAATAAGAAGATGAAAACATCAAGGCTATGGTCATATCGTATCATGGGTAATATGAAAGGGTTAATAGATGAGTTAATGGCATTCAATCTTGGCTAACCAAATAGGCTACGAATTGTTCTTTGGAATTGTAGTTTTGTGCTTACCATAATATATATATTTTGTCTAGTGATTGGGATTAATTGTGTGTACAAATCCTCTTGGTTCATAGCAAGATAACTACACTTACATCAAAAGAAAAATTATAGTCTATGAGAGGTAGTATGATGGGATCCAGTGATAGAAGTATTTCATTGAGCCTTTCAGGGTTGAAGAGAAACACTATACATTGTTGAAAGTGTATTTTACGGCTAATCCATACGTTAATTCTAATAGATCGTACAGAGTGAAAGCGATAGAAATGATCATCATGTGGGTTATTCATCTAGGATGGTATGTGAGAAATGTAGATATGAGAAAAATGTAGATATGAGAGAAGTGAAGAGATGAGAAGTTTCCCTCCCAAGCCTTATTCTTGCCCGTAGGCAATAAGGATACTGCGGGGAGAGATGTACCTGTAGCAAGGAGAACCTAAAATTTATAGAGAGGATGAATTACTAAGAGTGAGAGAGATAGGTTTGGTTAAGGAGATGAGATTAGATACATATATATATATTTTGGATTAGAGATGAAAATGAAAACAATAAGAAATCAAGAAAACATCAATGTAGAACACATCTTACTTGACAAACCCTTCGGCACCATTATTGATGAAAAGAGAAGAAGAGGGGATAATTCAACTTTGATTGATACGCCAAGTCCACGTCCTTCTTTGATTAGAGTTGATCTTCCAAGGATAGCATGCAAGGATGACTAGTCTTCCTCTAGGAGAAAGTGTAGGCTTAGGCTTATGTTAATGTCTAAGTACAATTAGGCATTACTACTCACTCCCTCAAGAATTCCTCTCATCAATGGCTTGAATGCTTAAGTTCCTTTCAAGGAAGAAGAAGTTCCCTTTTATAGTTGAAGGAAACCCCCAAGGGTTTACACAAGAAGTGAGGAGCCAGTGTGAATAGGAATTGGAAAAGCTGGAAATGAGCTGTCCCTGCATGATGTGGGCAGACTAGGGTCCATTATTTTGATCATATCTCCTCAACCGTGGCTCCAAATAAAAAAGTAAAAATATGAGCAGAAACTTCAGCTCATGAGCTATGATTTACATTTTAAAATGATTTTCCAATTCGGATTGGAACCTTGTGTAAAAAATTCATCAAAATAGGGTCCATTTCTGGCAGGAAAAGTCTTCCCGTGGTCCACTTAGCCTAGACTTTCATTTAATTCCAAAGGACACCTCATGCCATATGAAAGCATGACATTTCTCCTTGACAAAGTTTTGTAATCATGCTTGCAATAATGCATTAAAATAAGTGTATCTTTGAAATCATGCCACCTAGTGTCCCACTAGGATTTGATTCCCTCCTAGTAGCTATTTAAAAAGAAATATAAGAAAAGTATAAAAAATACATAGAATATATATATATTGGAGTTTACCCTAGATATAGGATCTAGCTAGGGTGTGAGATGATAATGAGATAGTAGAAATAAAGAATCAATGCTTTTTTCCCCAAGTTAAAGAGGCGGAGCTATTGATGTTTTTCCCATAGTATTGTCTAATGGTAAAGTAAGAATAGGTTATCCTTGAGAAAAATAATAGGATGAGATAGAAGGCTTATTATTATACTTAAATATGCATATGTACATTATAGGAAATATAATTATTATCTAAAAAATTACAAGATAGATCTTGTAGCATGCATTCCCACTATGTACGTGTCACAGCACGACATCCACCCCCTCTAAACCTGCACATCCTCCGGTATGTGCCACATTATTTCTTTGTAAGATCAGCCCTCTTGTACATCTTCCTTGCTTTCTTCTTCACTGGATGATTCCAAATCTTCATCTTCACTTTGATCTTTACCTGTGGTTTGCTCTTCTTTCTCATCAACATCTTCTGGATCATTGTCTCCTCTTCTCTTAAACATTTTGATCCTTTTTCTTGCAATGGGAATCTTTACTTCTGTACCATCTAGTTGAGACAATCTGTAAGTAGCATTTTTATGCACATGCTTTACAACATACGATCCAAACCAGCTTTTTGAAAACTTACGCATGACTGTGTGCTGGTTATCAAGGCTATTATCATACACAAAAACCCAGTCACCTTTGTCAATTGATTTGCTCCTGAGTCGATGTCGCTTATCAAAGTAGTCCTTGTTTTTTAACCTTGCATTTTTGAGTCGTTCTTTTGTAACTTCAATGTCTCCAGGTCTTCTCTCTAGCTGCGTTATACGTAGTGCAAGGAGATCTTCCCTGCTAAGCCCCTCTTGCCAAGGTACTACATTCCATGTGGGAATTGTATCCTCAATCAGCATCACTGGCTTTTGACCATACATTAGCTCCGCAGGCATGTAGCCAGTTACTGAGCTATGTGTTGTACGATCAGCCCATAAAGCATATGGTAATAGTTTTGGCCACTCACCAACTCTTCCTTCACAAGCCTTGGCCAAAGCTTTGATGATAGGAGGATGCCCTCTTTCACTCTTTCCATTGCCTTCAGGGTTGTAAGCTGTAGTAAGAGAAAGCTTGATTCCTAATCTAGAAAAGAACTCCCTTGCTTCTTCGGCATCCACTTCACCTCTATCTGCAGTGATTTTTCCCACACAACCATAACGGCAAATCACCTCATCAAGAAGAAATTTGCACACAGCTTCTGTGGTTTTAGCTCTTAATACTCTTCCTTCAACCTGGTTAGTTAGGTCCTCTCGTGCAAGAACCAAGTATCTCATCTGCCAGAGTCCTAGAGACATTGTGACTAGATCCACAACCCATTTATAGTGCATGGCTAGTGGATATGTAGGGTGCAATCCATCACGATGTCAAACATTTGAATACACTTGACAAGTTACACATGTCTCTACAAACTGAGATACATCTTTATACATACCCTTCCACCAGTATTTTTCTTTCAACTTGGAGAAGGTTGCCCATACACCCCTGTGTCCAGTCCATAGACTCTCATGAAACTCTTTCATGAGCTTTACTTGAGTCTCTTTTTTACATATAACTCTTTGTGGTGTAGCACCCTTTTGTTTAGGATGCTTCCACAAGTAGCCATCCCTCAAAAAGTACCCATATGCTTTCCTGCGTATCCTCTTGAATTCTTGTTCAGACCAATCATCCTGTTTTGTTAGAGTACTCAAGTAGCTTCCAATAAGAAGCCAATCACCTTCATAAAGCTCTTTCAAGAATGATTCAAGTAGATTAGTCATGCAGACATTGTTACCTTTGACATGAGAGATAGAATAGAACTTTGTGCCTACATCATCTCCCTCGTCAATCATTTGTGACTCATCTTCATACCTTGCCCTTGATAGCATATCTGCCACTGTATTGTCTTTACCTTCAATGTGCTTAAACTCGGGATTTAAGGACTTAATGTAGGCAATCCACCGCAACATAGCAATGTCTGGAGTTGAGCAGCTTGTAATCATCCCAAGAAGTGGTAGACAATCTGTTTCTACAACCACACATGCACCAATTAGGTACTCTTTCCCACTTTTCAAGGCTGTAACCATACCCCATAACTCTCTCTTTATCTGTGGATAGTTTCTTTGGCGAGCACTTAGCACCTTTGCTCCAAATCTTACCACATACCTGTGTCCTTCTTTGTCATCTTGCCCTATTGCCCATCCAATCCCTGTAGTACTGGTGTCTACTGTCACAATTACTGGCCTTTGACACTCATAGTCTATCTTTCTCAAAGTTGTTGCTGACTGGAGCAACTCCTTTAGCTTTTTCATGGATTTTACATGTGCTTCTGTCCATTTAAACTTCTGATTCTTTCTAAGCAGCTGATAAAGAGGATCAGCTACATGTGCATAATGTGGTATCCAAATAACATAGAAGACACATGCTCCCAGAAACCTTCTAACCTCAGTAATGCTAGTACACGTTTCTTTCATTCTTTGGATGGCATCTACCTTTGTTGGACAAGGTTTCCTAACATATGGCCCGCACATGTGCCCCACAATAAGCACTTCATTGACACCATACATAGACTTTTTCCCTGACAATGTAAGATTCACTTCTTCCAACCTAGACAAAATTTTATCACAATCATTTATGTGATTTACCACAAACCTGCGACATCCCTTGAGATCCAAAGCTTCATCTTTGTCACTTTCTTCACATCCTTTGATAGGCAAATCATCAATGAAAGGCATTGTGATTTGAGGAATAAAGTCACGTAAGACCTTACTCATCCCATTCATCATATGTGCAACCGAGTTGGTTGCTCCCTGTGGCAAGGTACACATCCTTACCAAACCCAAAGGTGTCCTCATGGTTGTCAAGTCTCTGCTTTCGATTGCAAGCTGAAATTGATCATACCCTGAGTAGAGATCCCCCATTGAGTAGATTGCCCTCCCTGCAAATGCCTCTGCAAACTCATCCACAATTGGACCTGTACCTACATTTCTAATTGTCACCTTGTTCCCTGGTTGCATATCTTGGATGAAGCGTAGAGAACCATTCTTCTTCGGAACTGTGAACCACCTGTTTGAGTATGGAGCACAAGAAGGTTCCAAGATTCCCATTTTGATTTTCTCATCAGTAGCTCTACTAACTTTGGCAAATGAGCCTTTGGAACTGGAATAGGCCGCAGATTCCAAGGCACATGAGGTATTGTGAAAATTACCATAGGAGCTACAATAGAAGGATCAACATATCCTATCTCATGTGGCTCAAATGAAAAAGCCTTACCATGATTTGAAAGCATTTCTTTGAAGCACTTTGTCTCCTCCTGTGTTAGAAACTCCTTGCGACCAATCTGCAAGTCTTGGAAAGACTCCTTTGTGAAGGTGTGTCCAATCTTTTTAGGATTCCTCAAACTTGGTTGTAAAGAAGCCTGCTCAATCTTTTCCCTGTTGTTGGGTGGTAAGGGTGAAGCTACTGGTTTCACCTTCTTTGCTACACTCTTGTATTTAGTTTCAACATGGACTTCTGGGCCAACTGTTTGGGTTTCTTTAAAGGCTTCTATTACTTGATACATTTCCATAGAGAGGACCCCAGTTTGCCCACATCATGCAGGGACAGCTCATTTCCAGCTTTTCCAATTCCTATTCACACTGGCTCCTCTCTTCTTGTGTAAACCCTTTGGGGTTCCCTTCACCTATAAAAGGGAACCTCTTCTTCCTTGAAAGGAACTCAAGCATTCAAGCCATTGATGAGAGGAATTCTTGAGGGAGTAAGTAGTAATGCCTAATTGTACTTAGCCATTAACATAAGCCTAAGCCTACACTTTCTCCTAGAGGAAGACTAGCCATCCTTGCATGCTATCCTTGGAAGATCAACTCTAATCAAAGAAGGGCGTGGACTTGGCGTATCAATCAAAGTTGAATTATCCTCTCTTCTTCTCTCTTCATCAATAACGGTGCCGAAGGGTTTGTCAAGTAAGATGTGTTCTACATTGATGTTTTCTTGATTTCTTATTGTTTTCATTTTCATCTCTAATCCAAAATATATATATATGTATCTAATCTCATCTCCTTAACCAAACCTATCTCTCTCACTCTTAGTAATTCATCCTCTCTATAAATTTTAGGTTCTCCTTGCTACAGGTACATCTCTCCCCGCAGTATCCTTATTGCCTACGGGCAAGAATAGGGCTTGGGAGGGAAACTTCTCATCTCTTCACTTCTCTCATATCTACATTTTTCTCATGTCTACATTTCTCACATACTATCCTAGATGAATAACCCACATGATGATCATTTCTATCGCTTTCACTCTGTACGATCTATTAGAATTAACGTATGGATTAGCCGTAAAATACACTTTCAACAACGTAGAGTGTTTCTCTTCAGCCCTGAAAGGCTCAATGAAATACTTCTATCACCGGATCCCATCATACTACCTCTCATAGACTATAATTTTTCTTTTTATGTAAGCGTAGTTATCTTGCTATGAACCAAGAGGATTTGTACACACAATTAATCCCAATCACTAGACAAAATATATATATTATGGTAAGCACAAAACTACAATTCCAAAGAACAATTCGTAGCCTATTTGGTTAGCCAAGATTGAATGCCATTAACTCATCTATTAACCCTTTCATATTACCCATGATACGATATGACCATAGCCTTGATGTTTTCATCTTCGTATTGTTTTGACATTCTCTTTTGTGTTCTTTCTTTGTGTGTGTGAGTGCAAGAGAGAAAGAGTGAGTCTTCTTTGATTGCACTTCTTTCCAAACCCTAGTCTTCATGGCATCTATGGTTTAACTCCTTCATATAGTTTTTGTTGAGTTCTCTCACAAACTCTCACAGCCATAAGCCCAGTGCTTTCCTTGCAAGACCGCAAATTTCTCGACATATTTTTTGGTGAACCCGACGCGAAACTGTCAGGGTGAGATTTTGTGGGTAACCATGGGTGATCATGTTGAGCAACAGGGTATGCATTTTGACCCAGCAACAATGCAAATGTTTCAAGCATTTGCAATGTTCATGCAACAACAACATGCCACTGAAAGAAGGGAGATTTCAGCAACAAAGTCCATACAAGCAGTCGTCAATAGAATGGATCAGTTCAATGGAAAAGATGTAACCAAGTACTTACGCGAGTATGTGAAGGAGATGGAGCTGCATCGCGTGTCAGAAGGTGAGATGATTCAAAGCTTTGAGCTAGTTGTTGCTCCAGAAATTAGAGAGCATGTTAGGGTAATTAAAGGTGGGCATGGGAGAAATTGGGAAGAACTCAAAGTAGCTTTAAAGGAGGAATATTTCATGGAGGACTCTGAGAGAGTGACAAAAAGGACATTCTTAGAATGGGTAGTCAAGCCAAAGCAAGGACTATCAATAACAGAGCTACTTAGGGAATTTGAGCGGCCTTATGCACAACTCACCAGGACAGAAAGGGCCACACTAGATGCAGAGAAGACAGATCTTTTCTTACAAGCTGCAGATAAAGAGTTTCAAGAAAATTTGGAGCTTCTTCTTGAAGATAAAGATGCTGAGAAATGACTAAAGACCGACTGGAATGAGGTTGAATGTGTTGTCTCACTGCTTGCCAAACGACAAAGAAGAAGGGACAAGATGGTAGTAAACACTACAAGTCCTTCCACCTCAACTTCTGACAGAATGGTAAAGCCTACTTTTATCACTCCTAAGTTTGATGAGTCCATGCTAGATGAGCTTGTGAAGGGAATGTGTGACTTGAAGGTGAAGTTTGAAAAGCTTGAAGAAAAAGGACAACCATCAGGGCCACTTCCTAGGCAAAGACAACAGACCAAAGAAGGGTTTGTTAATAGATGTATTTGGTGTGATAGTACAGACCATGGAAGAAGGGATTGTGATGATTTTAGTGATGCTTTGTCAAAAGATGTTGTCTTTTTTAAGAGAGACAGGTCTACCCTTGAGAACTAACTTTGGGAAGGGGGGAATGCAAACCTTAGTTGAAGATATGGCAACCAAGCATGCCACCTCTTCAGTTGAGGCAGCTACTTATGGAGTAAAAATTGAACATTTTTGTGATGAAGAGGTGAGTGACCATCATGGTCAAATTTTTCCAAATGTCATGCAATTAGCTAAAAAGGGAAAGCTTACAAAAGAGACTCTACATGAAGCAGGTGATTGCATACGTCTAGAAACAGGATGGAATGATCCAGTGGACTCATTGTCAGTGCATGCCTACATTACAAAATGCCAACAAAATGAGGCGATTGTAGAAGAGAAGCGCAGACGTGAGAATGTTGATGAAGGACCATCAAAAAGAGCTTCTAGAGGTGGGGGAAGAAGCGACTCAATGCCTTCTCAAACACCCTCCACACAAGGAGCATCTCCACCTGAAGTACTCATAGAGGAGTCTACAATAGGAAAGAAGAAAGATCCAACAAAAGGTAAGACAAAAGGCCCAACTTATAAACTACAATCTGATATTGAGGTTGCTACAGATTTAAATAAGGTCTTGGAGGAAAGGATCTTGAATAGCAAGATTGAGTTTACTCTGGGAGAAGTTCTTGGCATTGCAAAGCGTGAATTCCATGAGGAGATCATTGACATCATCAAGAGGAAGAGGCAAACCCTTGCTGAAGTTTCTCGTCCACAGGTTGAAGGGGAAACCTCAAAGACACAAGGGATGCAACTACAAAATAAGGAGAATGATGGAGCTGTGGTAGGATGCTACCAATCTAGTGGGAGAGTGAAGCAAGTGCATTTCTCAAATGATGATGAAGAAGTTGAAGATATTCCTAGGAGTTACTATTCACGAAGTCATTAGGCAAGGGCTACTACAGAAACTTTGGTCAAGGTAGGTGATCTTGAAGAGCCATTTGTTGCCTTGATTGACCATGGTTCAGAAATAAACATAATGTCAAAGAGTCTCTACAACAAGTGCAAATGGCCGATGGACACAGATCATGGCTGGATGGTAAAAGTGGCAAACAATTCATCCAGTGAATTGTATGCAACATGTCCAGGTGTGAAGGTAACAATAGGTGATGTAAAGATTGACCAAAACTTCTTTGTACAGGATACATCTTCATATCATCTCATCCTTGGACAACCCTACATTGTGGGAGTTCGAATGGAAACAAAGGTAATGGATGATGGTTCAGCATATGCTAGGATACGTAGCGAAGATGGTAAACGAGTTGTCCAATTTCTCACAGTTTGTGTGAACCATGAAAGAAATCGTGACTACCTCAGAGAACATCCTCTACCAAAGGTGAGCAAAGAGTTTCATGATCATAGAGAAATGATGGGTTTTGGCCAAGTACCATTGTAAAGCGGGATTGCAGTGGTACAGAAAGAAAAAGGGTCTCGCCTGATCTAAAAATAGGTGAAGCGTTTTCAACGAGCTCCTTGGTAACAAAGAATGGATCAGTATGTTTTACAAAACTTGAAGATTTGAAGAGATGTGAGAGGCAATATGTGCATAATGTACAAATAGGCATGAAAAAGAGTGGGTTGCTAGAGCCTACTGAAAATGTTTTGGGTTTGTGTGAACAAGTTTCTTTTGTAGATACTATGGGTGAGCTTGATGCTATAATGGGGTCTAATTTGCATCTTGAAAATGAAGTTGTGGAAGTCCCCCTATTTCCCCAAGTGTTTATGGTTGCTGCTAGGTGGACCCAATCCACATTGTCCGACTCAGTCATTCCAGGTAGTACATCCATATAAGGAGAATATTCCCCAACATCAGTGTCCGCTTTACACGTGTAACAATACTGCAATGGGGCCGAGTGAACTGTGGTGTCAGATCTATGATCAATTATAAACGTATTTCCTAGAGGATGTGCTCAACCCGTCACAACATCCACTCGAATGACAGAATCTTGGAACTTCAAGTAGACATGGTTTTTAGACCAGTCATGCACCATTTTTTCTTCCCTCATGAAAGGACGTCCTAAGATCATCTCCGATGCCATAGTGTGTTTGGAGAAATCCATAACAATAAAAGTAATCCTTATTTTATGTCCAAAGACCTTGATCTTGAGATCTTCTAGCATCCCAATAGGTTTAACAATAGACCCATTGGCCATCTTCACTACTATGGTTGTGGTCGCAAGGTGAGGTCTTCCCATAGTTTCCCAGCAATTTTTAGTCACAATGCTAACCCCAACGCCACCATCAAGGATTCCCTTCACAGTTAATCCCTTAGTAGTGATTGGTATGGTCGCATTGGATTCATCACCCTCAAAGTATTGTCCCAACTTGTTAACAGGTATTTCTATAACAAGGTTCTCATCTAGGTTCGGTTGTGCATCTATGTATTCCTCCTCTATTGGCATCTCCCCAGCTCCATCCATCTGTGCAAATTGTGGTAGCCCAAACTTTAGTTCTCCATTGAGGAAGGCTCGAAGAGCTGAGACTAGCTCGGGGTCTTTATATAGTTTGTACATGATGGTGGTTCTAACTTCTGAAGACATGAAATCCATCAATTTGGCAATGTTTAACGGTGCCTTTTGGCCTTGAGTCCCTTGACGTGGGGAAGATGGGATCTCCATTTCTTCGATAGGATCAGGTAGTCCCTCTGTAAACATTCTTTCCATCAAGAAGTGAGTACGCCCACTTTCCCATGACTTTAAGTCACTTTCTTCTTGGATGACACTAGGTATGTCCAAGGGTCTATGGACTTGGTGAGGTTGTTGTTGCGTAGGGAACACGGTGTTTGTAATATGGATCTTCCTAGGTGCTGGTTCTAGATCCCTTTGGGTATCTTCTGCCAAACTCCTTAATTGATTGACTCGCTCAATCTCCTCTGTAGGGTTTGGGTAAGTTCCTATCTTCTTTTTGGATCCTGGCCATTGTGGCTCATGAAGATCTTCCTTGTTGGTTTCTATGTTAGTGGTCGTTTTGGTCTCCATGGTTTCACCTGAATCAGAATCTTCTTCAGCGTCGTTCATATATACGGGGTCATCACCAGTCCCTATGTTGGTCTTTGAACTGGGGTCTGACTTCGCTGCCTTTTGCAATCTCTTTCTTCGTGTTTTCTTTTTTTTCTGAGATTGGGCAATTGATGCCGTGTCTCTTTCCTCAAGAATATAATTTTGTTTTTGGAGCATCGATCATGTGAGTATGTTTACTGGTACCACGGGTGTACTTGGTGATGGCTCCTTGGTAACTTCAATCAAGTTTAATGGCGTGATCTTTGGTGCATTTGGATTATTTGGACATTGGGCAATCAAATGATCTATGCCACATCGATTACACATGAGTATCGGCATTGTAGACGTGCTCGCTTGATTGGTTTGCATCCGTGTGGCGTTCTTTTGTAGCCTAATAGGACACTCAGCTACACGATGTGGACCTCCACACTCATAGCATTGAAGAGGTGGTCTCTTAGCGGTGTAATTGATATTTTGGCCTCTTGCGGCAAGAGCAGCTACTTGATATACAGGTTTGAATTGTCCCCAATAGTCCTCCATGTAGTATTGTGGAATTTCTTCAAGCACATCCATCCCATAGGCGATATTAGGATCTATATCTTCCTCATAGCCTTCCAAACAAGAAATAGATGACTCACAACCCACTTGATTCACAGAAGTGATTCTCGGATGTGGTGGTTGCGATCCTAACACTGGAGGTGGTAAGGGTGTTGTCTGAAAAACATTTTGGGCCCTAGGGACCATGTGTTGTGCTGTTTGTTCAAGAGGTAGGGCGGGCATCAATGCAGGCACTCGAGGTGTGTCTTTCCATGCTAAGGTTGTTCTATTGGCTATCGCGCGCTTAAATACTATGCAATCCTTAGCTTGATGACCATACCTTCCACATGCATTGCAGTTCCCATTGAATTTTACTCTAAAAGTAAGGCATTCACTGGTACTATGCGGTCCATAGCATACTGAGCACCATTGCTGCACCCTTATTGGATACATATGATTGTTTTGCGGAGCACGATTGTCTCTAAGACTCTCTTGAATAGCCTTGGTGAGATCTGCTAAATTCATCTCAGATATCTTTGGCTCCTTAGCAATAGGCTTTAGGGTCATTGGCTGATGCCTTGATGCTTGCGAGCCAATAGATTTAGTCTCAACAAACACTCTTTCTCCTTGAATCATTAAATTATCCTCCAATTGGATCGCATTGGTGGTGATTGCTTCCCAAGTGGTGATACCTCTAATGAATAGGCCATTGTAGATATCCTCATGTCGTAATCCCCTAATGAATCTATCCAGCAATTGGTTATTGTTGAAGCGCTCATTTGGATTACAACGAGAATTGAAATGCTTCAAGCGACTTATAAAGTCTCTCACCGACTCTCCTTCCTCTCGTTGGGCTTTCTGGAGCTAAGAGGCTACACCCCAAAGTACTCCCTCTCGTATGTATTCTTTTAAGAACAGTCTCCTAAGAGTAGGGTAAATCGTTTTTTCTTCCACCCTTAGGGTTCTATACCAATCCCCAGCCTTTCCACTTAAGGTTAGGCTTAAAGCATTGCTCTTATGTAGGTCATTGTGTTCTCCTAAAGAATCACATATTTGTTCAAACACTTCGATATGATTTCTCACATCCCCGTCTCCACTAAATTTTTGTGTGAGCTTGGCTATTTGAACTGCCGTACTTCTAGGCTCTCTATCAGGAGCGTTACGCATATTCTCAACAATAGATCGACCTATAGCTTGAGCAAATGTTGCCAAGTCACCTAAGTGAGCAGGTACCGTGGGTGAAGGCGCTCCAGAGACTACATGTGGAGTAGGTATTGGCATTGAGCTTGGCGCATAGGAAGCCCTTGGGTTCCACGTTGGGTACGATGTTGTGCCATGTGGTGGTCCATAGTTCATATGAGTGGCCCTAGGCATAGCATATGTCGGATGTGACATGCTAATGCTAGCCAGTATAGTCCCATGGAGATAAGAACTTGTGTATTGTGGTTGTGGAGCATAGGTAGTTGAAACAATGGGAGGGGTAGGGACTACATGAGTGTGAGCCATAGGTGCATACGATTGGTACACACTTGTAGGTATTGTTGCAGGCATTGAGCTACCATGTAGCGGTGCTTTACTAACAAATGATGTCCATGGTGTGTTTCTTGGCATGCCCATCATTGGGGTAGGCATGGTAGACGTGGTGTCATCAAGGGAAAGATGAGCTAGACTCGGAAAAGTAAAGCTATCACTTGTGGGATCAGATTGCATTGAGACCCCTGGCAAAACAACATATGGGGGATTGATGGGACTCACTGGGGGAGTCTCCATTTGTGATAGAGTGGGTTGTTTCCCTTTGCCCGTGTCTAAAAATCACATAGGACCCGTCGAAGGTATGTTTATTCCTCGATTTTGCCTCTCGGATTGGATAATCCTATGGATGACATTACACATCATGTGTTGTTGTTCCTCCAGACTAGTGGCACTAGATGTGGATTGTACAACTTCTAACCAACCCACATGGTATGTGTAGCCCATGTATAGGTCGGTCAAAGTCTCCGTGTGTAGGTCATATTCCCAATTTTCATTGAGAAATATCCCGTCCAAACTTGGTGTACTAGAGGGTTGCCGTGAGGTGGATGCAATGTTGCTTCCAGTGTTTTGACTTTTAGTCACCGCTACCTTAGAGGCGACTTTGGAAGGTGGTAGCTCGGTAGGGCCCTCATTAAATGAGGTAGGTAGAATGTCCACGTGGACACTCTGAGGGAGTGTGGGGTCTATAGGAGATGTGAATGGTGATTCTACTTCCCCACCCCCTTCGTTTACTTCACTAGCCGTAGGTTCAGAGCGTGTAGCTCTACTAAAAGTTTCCATCAAATGGCTAAAAACACTAATTCCAGCTTGCTGGGCCCAACTAGGCACGATTTCATTTGTTCCCCCGGGGCTTTGTGTAAGATGCTCTTCCATAATATCGTAGTCAGAGGAAGAGTCGCTAGCCGCTATATTTGGGTCTTGGGTTGCACTACCTTGGGTCCCCGCTGAGGGCGTAGACCCTAGCATGGAAGGATAGTGAGTACCCCCATAAATCGAAGCACTAGCTAGTTGTTCGGACTCTAGCACATGACCGTAGCGTAGATACATGTGCTTTGGGTGCCCTACAAGTGTCGGCAAGTACCCTCAAAGGTTACTTGCTTTGTTTTGTGGGTGTTTTGCACCTCGTTTTCTACTTGATTTTTTCTTGTTTTTGATGTTTTTTGAATGTTTGATTTTTTTGATTGAAGTGTGTGATAGCTTGAAACAAGTGTATCACTTAAAGGGTCACTGTGTGCTTTACAGCACAATTTTCGGGCATCTGACGTTCCGTTGGTCCTCAAAAAATCAATTTTTAGCTACGTGTGAAGCTAAAATTCGTTTTCTTAAAAGGCGATTGAGGCCTAGGCCTGAGCGTGAGCTTGGGCTTGGGTGTGGGAGATATTCCCGATCCCGGTCCTACCTTTAAGGATAAGGCCGCCGCGGCCTGCGCAAGAGCACACACACACACACTCTCTCTACCTACTTCTAACTAATACACCTACTCTTACACACTAACACACTCTATTAACTCTCACTAATCTACTTCCTACTTACTGTACACAAAAAACTAACTACCTTAATACACAGAGAATAAACATAGAACCTTTGAAAACTCTATTAACAAAGAAAACTAACTACCTTAATACACAGAGAATAAACACAGAACCTTTTAAAACTCCATTAATAAAAAAAAACACACAGTATAACACCAAATCCTTCTTCTCAACACACACACACTCCTTCCTTACCTTTCCTACAATAGAAATTGCACCACGGAGAAGCACAAAGTGCTACTCGAGCTTCATGTATGGCATTCCCCGACAGCGGCACCAAAAATGTGCGTGTATGTCGCACGTGTCAATGCAAGGAACTTGCCAATACACCGTGTGCGAGCCACAAATGGCTCCAAGCACACAACAAGCATAAACTAGTAAGCTCAAAGAAGGCAATGGTGTGTCACTCACCGCTCTACGCTTGCTTCATGGAGAATTCCTTGCCGCGAAGAAGAAGGAGTCACCGCTACGCCGCGCTCAACCACGTCACCGCCGTCGTGCCTTCGTAATGCTCGATCGCTCACACACTCCCTCTCTCTCTCTCTCTCACTCTCTCTCTCTCTCACACACACACACAAAGAGATGAAGAAGAAGAAGAAGGAGATGGAGCAAGAGCACTCTTCAATTGCACAAATGAGAGAATGAGTGAATTTTAGGTTTAGTTGACTTTTATATGAGCTCGCCCTATTCACACTTGGGCGCCCATGCTTAGCCAACTAATACCTTGAATGTTCCCGTTAGAGTGCACCTCTCATCGGCGATCACTCTTACCCTTTTCCTATTGGACCGACAAGCCCGGTACCTGACTCTACCACATAAATAATACAATGTCCACCGTAGGTTACAACGTCCGTCGTAGGTGATAGGGTGTCCGTGAGCCGTGAGGGTTAACAGATTCCATCACACTATTTGTAGAGATTTTATTTTACTTATAATCTGTGGATTTTTATGGCATGATTTGCATGATCTTTTTTCGGTACGTAGCACAATATTTTCATTTCTTTGCGATACCTAGCAATGTTGTTATCATTTTATTTCAATTGGTTAATGTTTTAATCAAGCTGGTACAAAATATTCTATGCTCATTCTACTACTGCCAGCTTGCTCGGTGACCTCTTTTCGCAAATTCATCTAATTGCGACACAGCTATATAGCATGCTCTTTTTGCGATTCCTTCTGTCAACCGCGGTTGTCAAATGTCCTGCATTCTTCATTCGGGACTTAAAATTGGGAGCGCTTACCAAATTGTGAAGATTTTATGGGTTTCTCTCCTCTTCGAACAGCTCATCATTTAATGTACAGTAGCACTGCTCAACCCCCATACCACCGTAATTTATAGGAAAATTAAATTATTTGTCTTGCTTGACTTCAATCAAATGATTTTTTCATAATCTTCACTTGTTTTTGTTACATTTCTCTAACTCATTTAAGGATTCACAAAATCGATGCAGACCATAATGCGAGGACGTCAGATAAGTCATCTTTTAACTTTATTTTTCAAATTCATTCTTACGGCTTTCGTACTCATCTTCTCACTATATTTTATCGAGTTTTATGATACCCCCTACTCTATTATCGATCCAATATCTATCCTCACCTAAACTTGACTATCTCCTGCTTGATTATACTAACTCTGTCATACAAGATTGTGCCAAGATCCTAGTTATGTTTACTGATACCATTCCAAGAGACAACACAACTCCTCGACACGCAAAATTAAGTAGCCACTCTGGATCCTGCTGGTATGTACCTCGAATACGTCACTCCTCTTTTCTCTGCATTGTATTTGTCTCTACATTGTATTTAAGCTGCATACTCAAACACTGCGAAGATTATGCCCTCTAATTGAATTCAAAGGAATTTTTGTGAGATAATTTTGTTGAGATGCTTTGTCAGTAAGCTCTGCGACTCCTCATGTGAGCTACAATACTCTGAGATAGTGCACAACAATTTGTAAGTGCTTTGATATACTGCACTGTGTTGTCAACAACATAGTAAATATTTTTTCTCCTTTATGTCTTGCCTAGTCCATTGGTCACGCACACACAGATTCACCGATCTGGGCAGTGTGGAGATACTCATCTTGGTGAAGATCCGCCGATTTAGGTAGCACATTGATAAATTGCAGATTCATGATTTTTTTAAAACTTATACCAAATGCAAATTCACCGATTTAGGTAGCACATCTTATTGGTGTAGATTCTCCGATAGACAACACCGATCACAAAATCATGTTGCAGTTGCTGGCCACCACTATAACTGGTATTTTGTTACCCGGGTACACAAATTAAAGGATATTTGAATTTGGATTTGAAAAGGGTACATGTTGACAGATGTTTGGATTTTGATTTGGAATGGATATATGTTGATTCTCTATCATGGTAGTATTGAACTTGAGAATGATGAGAATTGAATAACTGAATGATGAGTGTGACCAATGATATCCTGATTCATTAGGATATGACATATACTACTTATTATAGTGGTATGGGACACTAGGATAGGTAGTATGTGGATGACAACAGGCATAAACAATGTTGTCTAATTTTATGGATTTTTCTTTTACTATTTGATACAAATTTCTAATCATTGTTTTTGACAAGTATTGTTTGCAGATTTCTATCTTCGCAACTGAGGACAGTTGCTTTCCAACGGAGAGGTATGTTATGGAATTGATATCTTATTTATTGGAGATGGGACAAGTGGAAAAGACTGGACCGAGCTAGGCTTATGCGAATGTAAATATATATATTGTTCAATTTATTGTTCAAGTGCTCTTTTATGAGCTTTGGCCATTTATGACCGGCCAGCCAGTTTGTACTCATTTTGATGATTCAAGAAATCTATAAATTAAATACGTGCAAGAGGGAAATGTGCACGGGGGGAGATTGTACCCAGTGCTTGTGTATTCTTCTCTCCTCTCCTCTCCTCTCCCTCGCCGTGCCACTCGTAGCACTCCACTCTCGGAGGTGCGCCTGCGCATGTTCTCTCTCTCTCTCTCTCTCTCTCTCTCTCTCTCTCTCTCTCTCTCTCTCTCTCTCTCTCTCTCTCTCTCTCTCTCTCTCTCTGTGTGTGTGTGTATCTCGCGATTATGCGTCTACGGGGTCGGCAGGTATGTAGATTTATTCATTTATCTCTTGCTATGTGCTATTTTTGAGTATTTTGCAGGCCTTTCTATGCTCCCGATTGTACCACCTTCATGTATAATTTTTTTTCTAGCCCCAAGAATGTGCACAATTGCAGGTTGTAGCTTTGCACAAAGGGACATAGTCAAATGATCTCGAAGTCGATTGGCGCTACCTACACCTTATGTGAGACATCACGAGTGTGCACAGAGAGAGAGAGAGAGAGAGAGAGAGAGAGAGAGAGAGAGAGAGAGAGAGAGAGAGAGAGAGAGAGAGAGAGAGAGAGAGAGAGAGAGAGAGAGGTGGGGGTGGGGTTCTTGAATAGGGCCTGCCAAAAATATTTTTTCTAATCGAAGAAATCTTAAAATAAAAAACTGCACAATAAAACATGCTTTTGAATTTTAGGTTGAAATTTGAAGAATTGATAGTATTGACATTAAAACTTGCAAAAATTTTGTAGACTTTGTTAGGAATCTCAAATAGCTCCAAAATAGAAGAGCATAATAGACGTAGAAAAGTTGAATTCCCAATACATCCATGATCACTCTCTCACCACCCCAAGCACACCTATTAAGAATTTTGTACATCCTTGCATGGGACACTGGTGTGTGTGTGTGTGTGTGTGTGTGTGTGTGTGAGAGAGAGAGAGAGAGAGAGAGAGAGAGAGAGAGAGAGAGAGAGAGATAGGGGGGGGGATGAGCCCTAGAGGCATTCATGTGTCACTTAAAGGGTTACTCTACTTTTCCTTTTGAAGGCCATAAAGAAACTCCAACCCTCAAATTTAATACTTTGATATCTATACTACTTCTTTATTGAGCTCGAGAAATCCTCGAGCACTAAAGCCTTCCACGCATCAAAAAGTGCTCTCTCTCTCTCTCTCTCTCTCTCTCTCTCTCTCTCTCTCTCTCTCTCTCTCTCTCTCCCTCTCCCTCCCATGTGCGCAATAGATGGCTTTCTAGAGTCATAGACTGCAACGCTTTCGCAGGACACATGTTGATTACATAAGTGGCACACATGACAACCTCGAGCCAAAACGAATGTGGTAAAGCTTGACTTTTGACCATACATCTTGCCATTTCCGTAAGAGACCTGCTTTTCCTCTCAGCAACATCATTTTTTTGAGGCGTATACGGCACTATACATTGGTGTTTTATCCCAGGACTAGCCAGAAATGCATTAAATTCATGGGACATATACTCCCCCTCTCAATCGGAACGGAGGGTGCCCTTAGTACATTTTCATCCATAGCCAAAAATTATTTGAAGCACATAAAAACTTTGGACTTTGCTTTAAGCGAAAATACCCACGCATGCCTGGAGTAATCATCAACAAATGTTACGAAGTACAGGTAATTTCCCAAGACGGAGTTTTCATGGGTCCACAAACATCACTATGCAGAAGTTTCAACCTGCATGTGGCCCTAACTGAACCATCCTTTGGAAACTTCGAATGCTGCATTTTACCCAAAATACAGCCTTCATAAACATGTTTGATAGGTGCTTCAAGAGGCAGCAAAGAAGCAACCATATCAGATTTCTACAAACGTAGCAAACTTGAAAAATACAGATGCCCAAAACGTGCATGCCAAAGTTTTGCATCTGAAATAGCCCTTGAATCTGCAACTGCATTTGCAAAATTTTGTCCACACTTGTCATACAAAGTAAGCTTATACAACCCACGGCACAAAAGGCAAGATGCAACAATTTCATCACCAAAACTGAGATCATGAACAATACATCTGTCATCCACAAATTTGACTACAAGTCCAAGTCTAGCAAGTGTAGATATAGACAAAAGATTCTTCTTGATCCCAGGTACATAAAGTGCATCAACAAGTGTAAAAGAACTACCATTTGCAGCAGTAAGCACAATCTTTCCAACCCCCTAAACTAGATAAGAGGCATTGTTGGCACAAGTGACTGAATTTCCATGAGGGACAGACTCGAGAGAGGTGAACAATTCACGATGTGAGGTAATGTGCTTTGTAGCACCACTGTCGAAATACCACACATGTGAATTTGCAGCAACTGACACGCATGCATCATGGACAACAGGATTGTAAGTGCACTCTGCGCTAAAAGCCCATTCTACGTCAACATCACCATCACAGTCTCCTTTTACAGAAGACTCAACAATGACTGCATTTGTAGTGGAACCATCATTTGCAGTGGAACCACCCTCTTTCTTCTTAGCCTCTTTGGCCTTCAACTTAGGACACTGCTTGATCAAATGATCATTAGCTCTACAATAATGGCAATGCATCTTCTTTTTGCCTTTATCACCAGAATTTCCAGACAAATTGCTGCCAGCAGAAGAATTAGGAACAGAAGTTTTGCCACTCGCAGTAGAACCATAAGTAGTGGCTGCATTGTTGTTATCACCCTTTCTTTGAGAAGCAATAAAAGCCTGTTCAACTACACGCTGCCTAGTCCTGTTTTTTTTGGAAAGTGACTCTTGCAACAACAATGTGCATAATGCATCAAACTTGACAACTTCAGGATTTCCTTGGGTCATAAGTCTCCAAGTACTAGCAAAAGTCTAGTAAGAATCTGGTAAGGCATCAAGAACAGTCTGCACAAGGGAACTGTTTGAAATGACTTCACCTGCAAAAATAAGTTGCTCATTCATATCCTTGAAACCAAAAAGGAAAGTTTCCATATCATCTTCCTCATGCATAATCTGCGATTCCATCTCTTTATGCAGCAAAGCGATTTTAGCGTCATTGCGGCTTGCATAAAGACCTACTAGAATATCCCAAGCCTGTTGCAAATTTTGTTGAACGAATGTGAGGAACAATGGTGCACTTCACAGACAATGCAATCAATGCATGAGCCTGCACATCCTTTACATACCAACGAGCTTGTTCTACAGTAGGCAAAACAACTCTAATAGCAACAATCCTTGCAGCAAGACCTGCAACATCCTCAACATCGCATACATACTTAGAATCAGGACGTACATCAATGCCCTATACAATATTTCAGACGCCCTTTGACACAAGAATGTGTTGTATCATATAAGACCACATAGGGTAATTGTCCCCATCCAACCTGTCCTCAGCAGCAAACATCTTGAACATATCTGTGTTGTTGTCAACCATGGTAAATGTCTGCTGCTGTGAAAAATGCCTGAAATGAGGAGAAACTGAGTGAGACCTACACGTTCTTTATAACACAACCCTCAATAGACCGTATAGGACATGTTATGCAGAAAACCGCACTGACAAAAATTCTACACAAAATGACGAAATTGCCTATGTAGACCTGCCTGTAGTGGAAACAGAGGCCGAAATGAGACCGAATAAAAAATCTGAGCAGACTAAGCTCTACGAGCTTGCCCAAAATATGAGTTGACCTGCGAACGCTTGCCAAACCTCACTGACATTGGAGAAAGTAAGCATGCGTGTGCTAGAGCAGTTGGAGACTAAGCCCGAGAGGACGCAACCTGCTCTGATACCAATTGCTGGAATTAAGGTTTCAAAGAAATGCACACAGCTTGGAGAAGACGAAGGAAGCTCAAGGCACACAATATAGAGTGTGTTAGTTAGTGTGCAATGGAAAGGTAGATAGCCCTAGAGTGATGGGCGTATATACAATGCTCGGGGTCCTAGTGTGTTCACACACACACACCACATGTATATGTTAGCAGAAGGGCACTCTCTTTTGGGAAGAAGTGAAGAAAGAGAAGGCATTCAATTGCTAGGCAATCCAAGAGCACCATTTGGATGCTCGTAGTAAGAGAAAACAGGCTATAGGAAAAAAAACCTTATCTTTTATGGGGAAGGAAGTGACGGTTTCAGTGGTGTCTTGCTCATTGTTGACAGAGATTTGGAGCCAAAGGTGGTTCTAAACCACCCCTCCGGAAGAGTCCTTGGTGTTAGAATCAGATGGGACAATCAAGCTATCACCATAGTAAATGCTTACGGTCCTTGCAACGCAAAGGATAGAGCTAAACTGTGGATGCAACTCAGGGATACTCTGATCAAAGGGGAGTGGCTGATGGTTGGAGATTTCAATATGGTCAAGAAAAGCAAGGACAGAATAGGCTCCGCCAGTATACTGGCTGGCTCAGAAAAGTCTAAATGGCTGAGATATGCTATTGAAGGTTGCTTTTCAAGGCATTATGCACCAGCTTTGTTACCCACATGAGGTAGATTGTGCTATGGAGTTCTCTTTAGCAGGTTGCAAAGCAGATCTATGCTATCAAAGGCACGGGTGGCCTACATATGGCTTTATAGGTGGAAGCAAAGGATGGGATATGTCTTATTTACATATTAATGGTTATGGCTGATGGCATCAGTTTGAACCAGGTGGCGGTTGCCATGGTTTATATGGGACAAGATGCTTTGTTTTTTATCAAGGTGGAGTTCACATTTTTCTTGATGGAATTCTTCGCTTTCCATTTGACCCTAGAGGGTTGTGTAGATAAAGTCTTCTTTCTATATCTCTATAGATTAAGGGTTATGGCCAATCGCATCATTTTGACCCAGGTGGCGGCTGCCATGGTTTATGTGGGACAAGATGCTTTGTTTTTTATCAAGGTGGAGTTCACATTTTGCTTGATGGAATTCTTTGCTTTCCATTTGACCCTGGAGGGTTGTGCAGATAAAGTCTTCTTTCTATATCTCTACTTTAGATATGCCATTGCTATATATCCACTTTTTTTCTGTCATCTCATTATATAGATATTGTCTATACAATCTTATCTCATGCAATCATATTTTACCTAAATAATGCAGTGCTTGAGCATGAATGCTCAACTGGGGGTGGGCAATGATGGTGCAACCAAACACTGTCGACCCAAGGAGAATCCAGCAGCACCTGTGTGAAAGTTAGCAGGTGGATGACACAATGCTTGTGCAACTGCTTGATGCAAGGTATGACCGGTACTGTTAGTAAGTGTATGCCAAATGTGGCTTCTAGCAGAGCAAGAATCAATTTCCACTCTATTGGTCGGGATACCTAGAAGTGCTTAATAGTGGCTGCATATCAGCATCAACTCATGTGTGTTAAGTGCTTGCACTGCTTGGGAGAAGTCTGAGCTTTGATGGTGCTTGGAGATGGGTGGATAGCAGTTTTCCAATTGATACATATGGCAAGGCAATTATAGCTCGAAGTTCGCAACGATCGTGAAGCCGGAGGCACAAAAAATGATTCTTTTGGTTGAGTCTTATGGTATACAGAGTTCGAGGCAGATGGTTAGTCCTAACTATGATCATTGGCAGAGCAGGACGCGAAGCTAAGCACAATTTGTATAAAAGGGTGGAGCTCAAGAGTGGAAGGGTGTGTAGGAGGAGAAGTCGAAGGTGGTTTTTTCAACAACCAACGAGGGTCAATAGTTGACGGCGTGGGAAAGAGGACCAAGTTAGAGCTTTTACAAAGTGAAAGTAAAATTAGCTTGCAGCTAAAACAAGTGATAAAATCACGAGGTTTGCCCTAATAAAACGAAGATTTAGCACATTATAAAAGTTGGTAATAATAGGGAAGCCACATGCCGTTAGTGATGAGGAGCCGTCTACACATAAATTTTAGATTATTATTAAATGGCAGCTTTCCAAATTTAATTTTTTTTAAAAGCACAAACAAAGAGTTAGTACATTATAAAAGTTAGTAACACTATATTAGCCTCAAGAAAAATGCGGCATTTTGCAAAGGAGTCAAAGCCTAGCGAGACAAAGGTGTTGATGTGTGTGTATGTGTGTGTGTGTGTGTGTGTGTGTGAGAGAGAGAGAGAGAGAGAGGCTCCATGAGCTTGCTTGCGTCTTGGCCTGCAGCCTCGTTGCCTTGGGCAACGCATGTGTGTGTGTGCACGCGCGCGTTTGTGTGTGTGTGTGTGCACGCGTGCACGTGTGTGTGTGTGTGTGTGTGTGTGTGTGAGAGAGAGAGAGAGAGAGAGAGAGAGAGAGAGAGAGAGAGAGAGAGAGAGAGAGACCATAACCTTCCTCGCACTTGTGTCAAAGGGGTGGGACAGGTTTGGGGGGGGGGGGGAGAGAGAGAGAGTGAAGGGGTAGGGATTCAAGTATGAGACTTGAGCTATTTCAATGGCTAGATGCGAGAGAAGAAAGAGTGATCAAGGTGGGGTAGAAAACCATGCTTCTCTATTGCAAAGAGCTTGGGAGCCTGATGTAAGCTATAGGAAATCTTCTTGAATGGAGTCTCTCAAATTGAGGTGAAGCCTAATGTTAATGTGCAGAGTTGGGCCTTGGCTTCTTGCTTCCACCCTAAACTAGGTGAAGCATAAAATGTGAACCCACATCTGCATAGGGAGTACTAATCAGATTGCATGCATGCTCGTGTGAACGAAGGGGCACGGCAGTGGCCTCCCTTACAAATAGGAAGTGTGGCCCCTTTATCATCTACAACCAGGAGTTGAGAGTACAGTGTGACCATAACAATTACAGCAAAGCAAGAAGTGCCCCTTTCGTCTGCAACCACGAGTGGAGAGTGAACTAAGATCATGACCAGAACACTACAAAAAGGAAGAAGCGCCATGTAGTCTGAGTGTCAATAGCAGGTACTCTTTCTCTCTGTGGAGTCATAACTAGGTGCAAGGTGGGCATGCACAAAAACATGCTTGCATATTCTTAATGTGTTGCCATTCAAGCAACTCTCTCTCCATGCCCCCTCTCCATCTCTCTCTTCCAGAGGGGTTTTCAATGGCAACCTTTTTCATATTATACATGCACCACAATACAATACGACGCGAACAAGGATATAGCTTTGCATTTGCAAAGATTGGCGTGACGACTTGAATCGAGTGACAAGAGCTGTGCAGGATGCAATTTTCTCCATGAAAAATTATGGTTCTGTTTATCAATGGTTTCAGACATTGTACAACTCATACCCTTTTGAAACACAACCAAATCACTAGCACCGTGCTCAGCTGAGCCTTGCTTATAGACTCACCTAACACGTCTATCCTATCGAAATAAGTCCAAGGAAATTTCTCAGAAGGAAGGCAAAATCGGAGGCTGTTCTTGCCAGGTGAGGGCTTGTCAAGGGGCTTGTGTCGAGACAATATGCTGCGAGGCATGAAGGGGGTTGTCGAGTAGGTAGAGAGGGTAACGTCGAGACAATATGCTACGAGGCATGAAGGGGGTTGCCGAGTAGGTAGAGAGGGTAACGTCATAGCACTGTTGTGCCTCTTTGCAGGCACAGGGTGAAAGACAAGAATCTGCCAGCATTTCCAAGGTTTTGCCAAACTGGTGATTTATGCTAGATTTTTCCATAATATCAGGAGACGATTCAAATGTATGCATTGTGTGGGTTTTGTAGACCAAAAGTCCCTCAAAGTGAGCCAATTGGGCTGATAGGTGAAGATTGAATGAAGGGCTGGTTTTCTGCTTAAAAATGTAGAGCTTGAAGTGCTAAAGGAGAAAGGAGATCGTCCAGATGGCTCATCAAACAGAGCTACAGAGCCAAAGCTATCGAAGGTTGAAGGTGCAGTGTGTTGCAGATTCTTGAAGGATAGGGCAGCTGGGGACAAGAGGCCCAAGTGGATGTCAGGGTATAGGTGCATAGTGCTTAATTTATGGAGCCTACTTGTCTTTTCAACTTGTAGAATAGAGCCACGGATTGCAAGATATGGCCAATTGAAGTTTTGCCAGGGGCTAGGTTGGTGCCCACCCGACCACATGGGGAGTCGTGCCATCTGACATTGTTTGGGCCTCGACAGAGTTTGAGATGGTGCTATGTTGTGTATGGTGCTAACAAGAGTTGACTGCTCGTCTAACGGAGCCCGGAGCGGAAAGATCTAGGAGATGGAAGTTGGGGTGCAATTGCTCGGAGTTAGCTGCAGATGAAAGCTAGCATTTTTGCGTCCTCAGTTCGAGGTGTTGGAAACTCTCGAAGTATGGTATGGATTGGCGACCTCAGGGTTCAGGTCATCGACTATTTGTGATATTTTACAGCTGCAAAATCGGGTCTTAGAGCAGATGCTTGCAAAAGATTAAAGATGCGCTTTCAAACGGGTTTTTTTACTACATCTTGTGAGTTGGGGAGGCTTCAAAAGGGTGAGGCCCCACAGAGTGACACGTGGCCGTGCAATCACCCCATACTCAAAATCTCAAGGCCAATTGGTGGGGATATATAACCCAAGGCATGCGCATGTGGTAGTGTAACACCGTGGGGAGGGAGCTCCTCCATGCATGGCGATGGCTGCCCCAGGAGGGCAGTGTGTAAGTGTTGCGCGTATGCGTAGCTGTGCGGAATTGACGCCTTTTGAGGGGCTCTAGCGATGCAGTACCCGTCGACGGTGGTGGTCTCTGACGGTGGTGCCTCAGCACAGTGATGACGTGGCCTAGCTAAGGGCGCCAACCCTTTTGACTACAAGTTCAAAGTGTACCCCCCCCCCCCCCCCCCCCTGCCAATAGCGATGTCGCTAATGCCGGGTAGGGGAGGGGTCCCGTGGGCGGTGAATGGAGAGAGTCAGCTGTGAGAGAGAGAGAGAGAGAGAGAGAGAGAGAGAGAGATGGATTAGAAGCTTCACTGAGGTGTCCACCATGGAATGCCAAATGGGATGTACCAAGTGGATGGAAGGCAAAGAAAATTCTAAAAACTCAAAGGGGAGCTGCGTGTCCAAGGGGAGTCCAAGTTTTCTTTTTTTTTTATTGGCACCTCTAGAAAAGGGGTATTTTTACACTAAAAATGGGGGGGGGGGGGGGGGGGGGGGGGGGGGGGGGGGGGGGTCCTTTTTTTGGGTTCAGTTGGTTTTATGGGAGGGGAAAAATCTTCAAGCATTTTTGGGAGAGCTTTGGGGGAACTTACGGGCGCAGTAGGGCCTCGTTCTGCTTAAGAGCAATTGGAGAAGCCAAAGCACAAGGAAGCGGGATGGTGGAACAGCTTGGGGAAGAATTTTGAGGCGAGGATTGCAATTTGAAAGGCATACCAAGAGAGCGTATGCAATTGGATTGTAAAAGAGGAGCTAGAACTCTTACAGTGTATCTGCTGTACCACAACTGTTGAGTTTGGAAGCTTTGTTTCTTCATCATATCAATACATATTGCTCTTATTTGCAGTCTTCTCTCTCTACTCTCTTGAATCTTCAATATTATGTGTATTAACCTATTGAATACATCTATCTGCACTCTATTATCCTAGTTTGAACGCTTGCTAAGCTCCTGTCTACAGCCAAAGGCCCGATGCTTTCCCGGTCAACCCTGGAGAACCGCGCAATCCGACAATTTGGTGAACCCGATGTGAGATTGACCGGGGTAGACAGAGCCACACATGGTGACAAGCTAAGTGAAAGAGATGCAGCAAATTATAGGGCTAATGGCGGCTGTTTTGCAGCAACAGTATACAAATAAAGCGCAGTTTATACACCAAAAGTTTTGTGCCAGTTTGAAAATTGAGAACCGGGAATTGTAGCAGTCTGCAAAAGATGAACTAGGTGGATTTCAAGAGCAAAGCAACCCAAAAAATTTTCAAGCATCAAAGTCGGTAATAGCAAAAAGGGAATTTAAAGAGGCTGCAAGCTGGAAGCGGGAGATGGTGGAGCAATTGGCACTTGAAAATGCCAAATCTTCGGTTTTTGAGCAACAGGGAATTTTTGATGGCTATGATCCTGCAGGTTACTTACAGTGCTATGAAGAGGAACTAGAGTTGCATGGTGTGACAAACGATAACCGGATTCTAAAGTTCAATAGGTTTGTGATTCCAAATTTTATGAGCGCGTCTAGGAGCTGCAACAACAAAATCTGCATAGCTGGAGCAAGTTGAAAGCTACTGTTATCCGTGAACGATGGGATCCAAGCATGTATGAAGATGATGAGAATTGTGGTGATGTGCCTATTTATGCGGAGGTTTGCAATCAGATTCAGGCTAAACTTGACACTGCTATTAATGAGTGTTTGCTTGAGGATGGAAGGCTATTACAGGATAAAGATGATGAAGAAGTTGTTCGGGAAGTCTATGCAGAGCTAGGGATTGCAGATTTCATGATGAAAATTGAAGCTGAAGACGTACAGGGTCAAGAAAGATATGATGAATCACAGGGTTTGTTCCCATATGAGGGTTCATAGGGGGTAGATGTGCATGAGCATCTTCAGGGTTTGGATACACTAGATTTCGAGGGCCTGAATCTTCAAGTAAATGAATCTTCAGGGTTTGGATACACTAGATTTCGAGGGCCTGAATCTTCAAGTAAATGTGTGTGAAGATCCACAAGGTGATGATTTAGAGGAGGTGCATACACCTTCTTTATCAAGCTTTGGTGATGCAGGGGACATAATGTGGTAGATTGATTCCCCATTTGATGGTGCTTATTCAGAGGGAGTGCATGATCAAGAACCACATGAAGAGAGTTTTTCCAGAGTGCTCATGGACTTGGACGAGTAGGACCAAAATTTTACTTCTCAACGGGATGAAGCTACATTACTAATGCTCCTACCTGTAATTGATGATCAACCATTGGCAGAGCAAGATGTACAAGGGATATGGCAGTATCTAATGATGCCAAATGCTTTATGGGATGTGATGTTACCCTATGATATAGGGGAATTTCCGCTAGATTTTGATCCAAGCGGGCCGGTTTCTATGCATGGTCCAAGCCAATTGATGAATATGCCATTTGATCCGGGTGGAGCTGGATCTGTTCGTGGTTTGGAGCGGTTGACTTCTATGCCATATGATCCAGGTGGTGTTCATTATGGTTTATGGGCCAATTCATACTTATGTTCTACTATTGGGAAATTCTTATATTTTCCCTATGATCCTGGAGGCGGACATATTCTACTGAAGCCACAGGTTGGAATTTTTTGAAAGCATGCACACAGTGGGGTAGTGGTTATGTATTTATAGGTTTATGTTTTTAAGTTGAATAAAGATTGGCACATACCGGAGGATGTGCAGGTTTAGAGGGGGTGGATGTCGTGCTGGTTTGCAGGTACGGGGTGAAAGACAAGAATCTGCCAGCATTTCCAAGGTTTTGCCAAACTGGTGATTTATGCTAGATTTTGCCATAATATCAGGAGACGATTGGAATGTATGCATTATGTGGGTTTTGTAGACCAAAAGTCCCTCAAAGTGAGCCAATTGGGCTAATAGGTGAAGATTGAATGAAGGGCTGGTTTTCTGCTTAGAAATGTAGAGCTTGAAGTGGTAAAGGAGCAGGTCCAGATGGCTCATCAAACAGAGCTATAGAGCCCAAGCTATCAAAGGTTGAAGGTTCAGTGTGTTGCAGATTCTTGCTGGACATGGCATCTGGGGACAAGAGGCCCAATTGCATGTGAGGGCGCGTAGTGCTCAAGTTATGGAGCCTACCCGTCTTTTCAATTGTAGATCAGAGCTACGGATTGCAAGATATGGCCAATTGAAGTGTTGTCCGGGCTAGGTTGGTGCCCACCCGACCAGGGGAGTCGTTCCATCTGACGTTGTTTGGGCCTCGACAAAGTTTGAGACGGTACTATGTTGTGTATGGTGCTAACAGGAGTTGACTGTTTGTCTAACGGAGCCCGGAGCGGAAAGATATAGGAGATAGAAGTCGGGGTGCAATTGCTCGGAGTTAGCTGCAGATGAAAGCTAGCATTTTTGCGTCCTCAATTCGGGGTCTTGGAAACTCTTGAAGTATGACATGGATTGGCGAGCTCAGGGTTCGGGTCATTGACTTTCAGTGATATTTTACAGCGGCAAAACCGGGTCTTAGAGGAGATGCTTGCAAAAGATTAAAGATGGGCTTTCAAAAGGGTTTTTTTAATTACATCTTCTGAGTTTGGGAGGCTTCAAAAGGGTGAGGCCCCATAGAGTGACAGGTGGCCGCGCAATCACCCCATATTCAAAATCTCAAGGCCAAATGGGGGGGTATATAACCCAAGGCATGCACATGTGGTGGTGTAACACTGTGGAGAGGGAGCTCCTCCATGCATGGCGATGGATGCCCCAGGCGGGCGCTGTGTAAGTGTTGTGCGTTGGTGAAGCTCGGCGGAATTGGCGCCTTTTGAGGGGCTCTAGCGGTGCAATAGCCGTCGACGGTGGTGGTCTCTGGTAGTGGTGCCTCAGCACAATGATGACGTGGCCTGGCTAAGCGCGGTGCCCCGCGTGCCGACCCTTTTGACTACAAGTTCAAAGTGTACCCCCCCCTCCAAATAGCGATGTCGCTAATGTCGGGTAGGGGAGGGGTCCCATGGGCGATGAATGGACAGAGTCAGCTGAGTGAGTGAGAGAGAGAAGGGATAGTCAAGTCGGAACGGGCAAAAGCTAAAGAAAAGGGATAAGCCCGGGCAAAGCCAAGATGGAAGGCCGATAAAAGGACAAGAGATATGTGCAGTTGAGAGAGAGAGAGAGAGAGAGAGAGAGAGAGAGAGAGAGAGATTAGAAGCTTAACTGAGGTGTCCACCATGCAGGGGAATGCCAAATGGGATGTACCAAGTGGATGGAAGGCAAAGAAAATTCTAAAAACTCAAAGGGGAGTTGCACGTCCAAGGGGACTCCAAGTTTTTGATTGGCACCTCTAGAAAAGGGGTATTTTTACACTTAAAAAGGGGGGGTCTTTTTTTTGGGTTCGGTTGGTTTTTTGCGAGGGAAAAAATATTCAAGCATTTTTGGGAAAGCTTTGGGCAAACTTGCGGGAGTAGTAGGGAGTCGTTTTTCTTGAGAGCAATTGGAGAAGCCAGAGCACAAGAAAGCGGGATGGTGGAACAGCTTGGAGAAGAATTCTAAGGCGAGGATTGCAATTCAAAAAGCATACCAAGCGAGCATATGCAACTGGATTGTAAAAGAGCAGCTAGAACTCTTACAGTGTATCTGCTGTACCACAACTCTTGAGTTTGGAAGCTTTGTTTCTTCATCATATCAATACATATTGTTCTTATTTGTAGTCTTCTCTCTCTACTCTCTTGAATCTTCAGTATTACGTGTATTAACCCATTGAATACATCTATTTGCACTCTATTATCCTAATTTGAATGCCTGCTAAGCTCCTGTCTACAGCCAGAGGCCCGTTGCTTAATTCCCGGTCAACCCTGTAGAACCGCGCATTCCGAGAGAAGTGCAAGAGGGCATCTCCAAGCAAGGGGGGGGCAACAATGTCAAGAAGGTAAGGAGGTGCAGCTCCTCAATTTCTCAAGGCCGGTCACATGACAGGAGAACGTAGCCTACAATGTGGGTTCAATACTCTGAAAGTAGTAGCTGAGCCATGCAAGCAAGGCTAATCAAAACCGCCATTAGCAAGAAAGAGAGGGAGCAAGTAAGGGAGAGAAAGGAGTCACTCCAAAGGAGGATATAAGATCTCAAGGACATGCCCATTCTCAAGCCAATGGAAGGGGAATGTACATGGAACTGCGGCAGGTGCTCGATGAAACCTTGCTTTCAATGCAAGAAATGCCTGGCGTATAGCTGGATAGATCAGCTCGAGAAGCAGAAGGAGCCGCCAATTGCAGAGAAGAGGAGTTCAAAGCATTCACATCAAAGAGGGCAGTAGGAGGCAAGGCCCGAAATTTCCAACCCTTCCTTTGTTGCTAGCCTTGCACTCCAATCTCGGAAAGGCGGGACTCGGGAGGATTAAGCTCCACTACAATTCCTACTTTCTCTGTGACAAGGCTCTCGCTTGCCATAGCTAGGGTTACAATGCAACAAGGTGAGGAGGATGCACACTTTGGGATAGACGGAGGCGACTCCTCCTCAAAATGGACTCTCTGCTTTGTGTAGTTTCCCGATGAATAGATATAATGGGTGCTTTTGCTGACATTACTGCGATTGTCTGCCTTGGAGAGGGCCTCTCTCCCCTCTGTCTCTCAACCTCCCACAGCGGCTAGATATAGCGGGTTCCAATGCTGTTGCCAAAATCACAATCTTACTAATAGATCAAGATATATATAAAAAAAGCTATTGATTGCGTTTTTCCCCCCTCTTGGGCAGTCCAAAAACTTCATCATCTCAAAAGATGGTCTTTTTAAAAATCAAATTTCACACTAAATTTTTCAATTTAATTTATTTTCAAAATAACTTTCCCTTTTTCATTAGCGAAAAGGGAAACCATCTCCCCGCTTTGGGGCAGGCCAAGAAGAGGCAATCAAATGAGCTATGGTGGCGCTATAGCTGTCAACTAGAGAAGAGGCTGAGGTGGGTGGCAAAAGAGAGGTAAGCGGCAGTCTGCATGAGAAAGTAGGCCAGCAGGAGGTGGTTGTCATCTGGGGTGGGCCTTCGCCAGCAATGGAATCGGCCAGTCGAATATAGAAAGAGGACACTATCTTCATGCCAAGGGGAGGGTGCTACCAAGGGAGCTTTTGGTGGAGCGAGGGCAGAGAAGAGGGGTGGCCCATGGATGGTGAGAAGGACGAAGGCCAAGACCTCCAATTGCAGACAAGCCAAGAGCCGGCCTGAGGGGGGCTCACAGTATAACAGAGGGGGCGGAAGGTCGCAGGAGTTGGAGGGCCTTGAGAGGGCTACAGAGGCCGGATTTAGAGAAAAGAGATCCATGACAAGGGTGACCTACAAAGAGAGGAGGCCATGAGTGGGCTGAGAAAACAAAGGAGGCCGCCAAATGCAAAGGATCATGGGAGCCCACGAGCTGGAAGGTGATAGCGCTGCCAATAGGAGGACCTCAAGCTTGAGAGTAGGGCCAGTTGGAAGCCCCGAGAAGCTGAATGGTTGCAAAGAGCAAGGCTGTGAGAGGTTGGAGGGCCGCCAGAGGGAGAGCACCTCTACAAGCTATTCAAAGGGACCGTAAGGAGGAGCTGCCAGAGAGCTGGCCTAAAGGACAACGCCGCCAGAGAAGAGGGGTGGCCGAGTGTTGTTGTGGGGTCATGAAGGGATGGTAGAAGACCACCAAGCAAGGTGGGTACAGGGGTGATACCTGCGGTGACCTTTGGGTTGCTGTGAGAAGTTCGCCAGCTACAGTTAAGTGAGGGATGGTTAGCCTATACCAGCCTATCACGCCCTAGCTGTTGTGCATATGAAGCCAATCGGAGGCCGAGTGTTTAGAGGCTACAAGCTCCCCTTTGTATCTGCTTCGGAATCGACCCAAGCGATGCGACAAGTCACCCATATGTGGAAAATTACGTCTACATCGGCATAACTTCTATACTCATGATATTTAAATGAATATTTTCTCTCTCTCTCTCTCTCTCTCTCTCGCTTTCATGTCTATGTGTATGTTGTGTATATGAATGGTTCTTGTGCAAACGAGGTGGATGCAAAGGGTATAAGTCTAATGGTAGGTTAGGTATATGCACCCTTTTATGGTGTAATAATGAGTGAGTGCGTGCTACCTATATGGCTGTGTACATGCCTTGAGGATAAAAAGTTGGGGTCAAGCTTGAGTCTGCCAATGATCTTGGGGTGTCTGACGGGTGTCGGCATTACTTATATGAGATTCTATGCGGTTATCAAAGATTAACGATCAAGGTAATTGATTGCATGCTTTCTGACCGGGCTCAGACAACAATTGTTAGCAGATTGGGTCTCTGTGTGAATGTTAAATAGAGGATAGGGGTGTTGTGATATTACTAGGTTATAGAGAGGCTATCATATTATGTGTTGGGTGTTTTCACATTTCCCCCTTTCCAACGGGTGGTCTTGTCTCCAAGGTAAGCACTACTGGCACAATTAGGATTTTTTTTGGAGTGGGATGGCTAAAAACTAATACCTAAGGTAGCCATCACGTTCTTGTGAGGTTCATCGATATATCTCATTAATGTAGAAACTCAACAAGAAGTCTATATTATCACGTTTCTTCTCCAAAGAGCATCTTCGTGTGATTCCCCCCCTTAAACAAATCCTTCCAAAATCGTACCCCACGTACTCACGTTGGAGGACCTTATAATTAGTGGCACTAGGGATCTCAGAGTTCAAGATTCTTCAAATACATCAGTTTCTATGTATTTCTGTTCTCTTTCTAATACAATCACTCACAATTGTAAGGTTTGCCCAAAAAAAAGATTCTTCAAATACACTGCTAAAATAAACCCATAATTTGTATAATCTCACGTATAAATGGTGAAATTTACCTTTCAAATTGAAATTCGCGAGTGAGGAAACTTAATTTATCATTTTTATTTTCCATGTGTAGGTTTTTGGCTGTTCCACCTTGACTACTCACAGGGACTCGCTTTCAGATAATATTTGGCTTGCCGATTGACTATGTAATAATTTTCATGGCAGTTTTGGCTTCCCCAACCCCCCATGCCCTCAGCATGAACTTCTTGTGTAGTTGTCGCCTAAAAAGGGCGTAGAGGATGCAATGATCATGCTAGAAAGCATCATAACCTAAAACGAATGCATCACGTAATGTTGCAAATTTGAAAGCCTTAAATTATACAGAGTGTATAAGTCTTCGAGTGTTCCTGATAATAATGGAGGTTACTGAGGCAACTTTTAAACTGAAAAAGAGTGGTAAGTTCGCTTTCATCACAATCCACCAATTAATGCATGAATTCTTTTTGGAGCTTTGATATCTTGCCTTGCTTGTACATGGCTGGCTATAGGGTACGCATGCGAGTAATGGGACGAGTCCCAATGAATTGACCCGTCTACCCCCAAACTTAAGTATATATCAACGCCACTTTTAGGACAACTCAATGCAGCTTGCTGGACGGTTAGCTCAAAGCAGGGAAAGAGGCATGACCATTGGATTCACACTGGTAGCAAAGTCAAAAAAATGGGCCTGGGCAATTGAGCATCTCGCCCTCCTTTTTGTTTGCACTAGATCTTCCTGTGTGGAGTGCCGATTACGTTGACCCTTATGCCGTATGTCGATCTTTCTTGCCACTCTCAATCGCACCCCTCCTTGCTCAAAACGGAGTAGCACAAACGAAATTTGCCCAGCCCCAAGGTAAAGGTGCTTAATATGCCCCCTTTACCTTAGCAATAAATGACAAGGGGTTGATCTTTGTTTTCTTGAGAGGACACGTCATATCATGGTAGGGCAAGGACACACATATAATATGGGAATTTATATCTAGCTACAAGCCAAATGACTAGGGCCCATTTATAGTATAGTTGGGTGGTGATGAGCATGTGGCTATCCCTAGGTTCTTATGCTGGTTATAGAGCCTCTCTCTCTCTCTCTCTCTCTCTCTCTCTCTCTCTCTCTCTCGGAAGGAGGAGGGGATGAGGGGAAACGATGGACAAAGGTGCATGGAGGGTGATGGAGTTTGCATGATGCTTGCATGCATGCTCCCTTTCTCTCTCTCTCTCTCTCTCTCTCTCTCTTAGACACACACAAACCGGCTATGGCATGCTCGAGTACTCCACGTGGGATCAAGCCCTTACAAGGAGGAGGGGGTAAGTTCGGTGACTATGTATGATTTCCATGTAGCTACAACCAAGAAGGTGCACGCAGGCCTATTGGGAAATTTTTGTTTCATGACCATTGTGAGCAGAGGCCTGCAACGTGTGAAACAAGTGGATCTCTCCTGCTCTACATTGTCGCTCATTGTTTGTCAAAATATTCAAGAAGAGTCCAAAAGTTTTGATATGCAAGATGCTACTCAAGTTACATCATGTCGAGAAAGACTAGATCCATGTAAAAGCTTATGCACCACATAGGCTTTCAAAGATCGCCAGTCACACCGCTAAGTTAAGCACTTGAGCAACATCTTGTCCGAGTAAAGCATGTAAAAACCTCAAGCTTGAAAGTGTAGCTTATTTTGAGTTGTATCATGCAAAGACTCTGAGCTGATATGAAGGCATAATAAGGGTGGATCATGGATCAAGTTGCATCTATTGCTTGTTGCAAAGGTAGATTATGACCATGAAAGCTCGAACATACAAGCCATGTGGAATGAGCTGGTCAGTTTTGACATCTATTTTAGGTTGGAGTGTTAGACTTAGTTAGATTAGATCAAAGAAGCAGACTTCAAATAGAGACTCCAAACATACGACCAGAGAATAATTGAACTAGAAATAGAAGCAAGAGACTCGGACTAGAACTGAAATGTATATCCAAATAATGAGATTATCGTTGGTATGAAGTACAACCATGAGAGCCAAGTAATGCTTAGAGAAAATTCCAAAGAGTACAAGAGTAAAACTAAACTCCAAAATGACTAGCACAATGGTATGACTAACGTAATAGTAACATTCTTGCAAATGAGTGGATAGGGCATGTAACCGCCATGCACGATGCCATCAAAGTTTTCTAATGCTTGTGCAATTCAAAACATGTTGCATCAAGTCACGTGCAAGGCTTGGGAAAATAATGATCAACAACAACTTTCAGACAAATCACTCAGTAAGGAGCATGATTTCTTGAGTCAATAGAGCAAGGCTTATGCAAGCAATGTTGCTATCACATTTTGGTACAAGCATGGATTTTCAAGGGTGTACAAACCATAGGAGACTGGACCATGCCAAGCTTTTTAACAAACTGTGGCCAAAGATTCTTGTCACGGCTCCAATATCAACTAGTTGATCTACGTGATGATTTCTACGAGACGATATCCACAGGGTGTCACCAAATCGGCATGCATAATTTCTTTATTTTGGTTATATTTGATTTAATTATGTAGTTGTCAATATGTGATATTTTTCCCACCGAGCAAGGCTCACTGTTGTTATTTCAAGTATACAAAGCTTGACACAGTCTTCTTCTTGCAATATTACTATCTAAAGCAAGGTTTCCTATTTTTGGGGTATGGCATGTTACCATATACATGTGGTAGTGATGTATGTGAACACATTTAGGACCGGCGAAGAATTTTTTCCCTCACTAGTAGGTTTTTCCTTATATACGCACATCACTCTAGGCTAACATATCTTTCCATTAAACTAAGTAATAAACTCTCTATTGTGTGCCTTGAGATTCCTTCGTCTTCTCCAAGCTCTGTGTGTTTTCTTGCAACCCTAATTTCAACAAATGGTATTAGAGAAAGTCCTCTCGGGCTTAGTCATCAACAGCTCTAGCACATGCCTGCTCACTTTCTTCGATTTTTGTGAGCTTTGGCTAGCATTCGTAGGTTGAAAAATATTCTGGGAAGTTCGAAGAGCTTAGTCTACTCAAAGTTTTGATTCGGGCTCATTGCGGCCTTTGTTTCCACTAAAGATAGTACTACGCATGCTATTTCGTCATGTTGTGCAAAATTTTTGTTAGGTTGTTTTCTGCATAACAGGCCCCTTACAGTCTTCTTTGGTTTGTGCTATATAGCACATGCTGTTCCCACTTCATTTCTCCTCTTTTTGGAAAATTTTCACATCATGTGCAGGCATTCACCATGGCCGACAACAACACAGATGTGTTCAAGATGTTTGTTGTTGAGGAGAGATTGGAGGGGGACAATTACCCTATGTGGGCTTACATGATGAAACATGTTCTTGTGTCAAAGGGTGTTTGGAATATTGTGTAGAGCATTCATGTACGCCCTCATTTTAAAGATGTAGGTGATGTTGAGGATGTTGCAGGTCTTGCTGCAAGGATGTTGGAATTAGGGTTTCAGAGAAATGCACACAGCTTGGATAAGATGAAGGAAGCTCAAGGCACACAACTGAGAGTGTATTACTTAGTGTGCAATGGAAAGATAGATAGACCTAGAGTGATGGATGTATATACAATGCATGGGGGGGAAAACCTCCTAAAGAGGGAAAAAATTCCCCAGTGATCCCAGTGTGCTCACACACATCACTACCACATGTAGATGGTAACAAATCCCCCCCCAGAGTGATGCGGTGAATAAGAGATGGCACATGAGTAAAGGAAAGTGCGATGCCATGACGACACGATCAGTCCACAAAGGGGAGTAAGCCCAAAGATTTGCGGAAAGCTTCGAGCTTCTCATGAGACAATGCCTTTGTGAAAAGATCTGTAAGGTTGTCATGTGCTGGCACATAAGCCAAGCTGATCTCTCCTGCTGAGAGCCTCTCCCTGAAATAGTGGTAATGCACCTCAATGTGCTTTTTACGAGCATGAAAATCTAGGTTCCTTGCAACTGCCAATGCACTCTGACTATCAGTGTAGATAGTATTGGCAGTTTCTTGTCCAATATCCAAATCATCCACCATAAGGCGTCTGAGCCATACACACGCAACCGTAGCTATGAAGACTGCCTTCTACTCATCCTCACAACTAAAGTGGCCACAGTAGGTTGCTTCTTGCTCATCCATGATATACATGAACTGCCAAGCATGAAACAAAAACCACTTGTGAACACTTGTGTGTCAAAACAACCAGCCCAATCTGAGTCTGAAAAAGCATGTGGTAATGATCCCCCCTTGGAATAAAACAAGCCAAGATATAAAGTGCCGCTAAGGTAGGAAAAAATCCTCTTGACAGTCTGCCAATGCTTAGACCCTTGGCTATGCATAAATCTACTGACCTGTGAGACTGCAAATCGAATATCCGGTCTTGTGTTGCATACATAGATGAGGCATCCAACAACAATTTGGTAAAGAGTGACATCAGCAGGATCACTAGCATCATGAAGACTCAATTCAAACCTGTTTCCATGGGAGTGGCAATAGTTTTGTAATCTTCAAGTCCAAACTTACATAGCAATGTCTCTATGTAACTTTTTTGGCACAAGGCAATACCACGATCACACTGCTTAAACTGTATATCCAAGTAATGATGCAACAACCCCTAATCTTTCATCTTGAAAGTAGCATTCAAATCAGCCTTAAATTCAGCAATATGGCTCTCATTTGGTCCAATGATCAGCAAATCATCTACCTAAAGAACCACAATGAGAAGTACATCACCCTCATGATTTACATACAATGTGCTTTCTGTTGGACTATTACGAAAGCCTCATTTGACCAAATGAGTGTCAACTTTCTCATACCAAGCATGAGGAGATTGCTTCAACCCATACAAAGCCTTCTTACATCTGCACACTTTGTCCTCTTGTCCTTTCATGACAAAACCACGAGGTTGCGTTACATAAACTTGTTCAAATATGTCACCATTCAAGAAAGCAGTAACAATGTCTGATTGACATCCCAACCAAAATGAGCTGCCAATGCATAGAGAAAACACACAGTAGTCATACGATAAGTGGGAGCAAAAGTCTCTTCATAATCTATGCCTTTTTATTGTGCACATCCCTTTGCAACAAGTCAAACCTTATGGCGATTGATCTCACCATCCGGCTTGCGTTTCAACTTGTAAACCCACTATGTACCAATGTCCTTTTTGCGAGGAGGCAAGTCACATAAAGTCCATGTGTCATTTTCTATAAGTGCGTCTTATTTTGATTGCATGGCAACCATCCAATTTTCTGAATTCTATGCTTCGTCAAAAGACCGATGTTGGTCAACATCATGTAAGCTAGACATAGCCAAAGCATAACAATCTGATGCATAAGATGCGTGGCTAGAGCCTGAATGAGTGCTATTAGACAAAGGTGCATCCAATTTATTGTCAAGCAATGTATGCACCAGTCATTTTGGCACACCTCTATCCTGCTCATTTCCAGCCCTTTCCTCATCAAGTACATCATGTATATCTGCATCAGTAATAGGCTGATCTATAACATTTTTGAAAACCCCCATAGGCTGTACATTTGCCTCATTGGAATTTACATTCGAAATTCCACCACTAAAAAGAGGCAACAAAGTGTCATAAATGTCCTATGAGCTTACATTACTGTCTCTAGTACATGAAAAAAAGGGCTAAACAGAATCTTCCACAAACACTACATCCTGTGAAACCAGAATACGCTTTGTTTACAGATGATACAACCTGTAACCTTTGCTTTCAGCACTATAACCAGCAAAAATACATTTGACAACCTTATCATCCAATTTTTTGAGTTGTGCTTGCCGCACCAAAGCATATGCCAAATAGCCAAAAACACACATGTGCTCAATAGAAGTCTTTCTATCATGCCATGCTTCATATGGATTAATAGACTACAAAGATTTTGTAGGACACCTGCTAAGTACATAAGTGGCACACATGATGGCCTCAAGACAAAAAGAATGCGGCAAAGCTTGACTTTTGACCATACATCATTCCATTTCCGTAAGTGACCCGTTTTTCCTCGAAGCTACACCTTTTTGTCAAGGTGTATAAGGCACTATACATTGGTGTTTTATCCCACGACTAGCCAGAAATACATTAAATTCATGAGACATATATTCCCCCCCTTGATCGGAATGGAGGGTGCCCATAGTACATTTCGAGACATTTTCAGCCATAGCCAAATTTTTTGAAGCAGATAAAAACTTCGGACTTCGCTTTAAGAAGAAATACCCATGCATTCCTGGAGTAATCATCAATGAAAGTCACGAAGTATAGGTAATTGCCCAAGGACGGAGTTTACATGGGTCCACAAGCATCACAATGCACAAGCTACAACTTGCATGTGGCCCTAACTGAACCATCCTTTGGAAACTTAGAATACTTCATTTTACCCAAAATACAGCCTTTACAAACATGTTTGACATGTGCTTCAAGAGGCGGCAAGGAAGCAAGCATATCAGATGTTTGCAAATGCAGCAAACATCTAAAACAACCCTTGAATCTGCAACTACATTTGCAAAATTTTGTTCACACTTGTCATACAAAGTGAGCTTATATAGCCTATGGCACAAAAGGCCTGATGGAACAATTTTATCACCAAAACTGAGATCATGAACTTTACATCTATCATCCACAAATTTGAGTACAAGTCCAAGTCTAGAAAGTGCGGATACAGACAAAATATCCTTCTTGATCCCAGGTACATAAAGTGCATCAACAAGTGTGAAGGATTTTCCATTTACAGCAGTGAGCACAATATTTCCAACTCCCTGAACTGGATAAGAGTCATTGTTGACACAAGTGATTGAATTCCCATGAGGGACAACATCAAGAGAGGTGAAAAATTCATGATGTGAGGTAATGGGCTTTGTAGCACCACTGTCAAAATATCACACATGTAAATCTGTAGCAACTGACCTGCATGCATCATGGACAACAAGATTGGAAGTGCACTCTGCACTAAAAGCCCATTCTGCATCAACATCAGCATCACAGTCTCCTTTCATAGAAGATTCAATAATGGCTGCATTTGTAGTGGAACTAGCATTTGCAGTGGAATCACCCTCTTTCTTCTTTGCCTCTCTGGCCTTCAACCACTACAAGAGGTAATTCACATTAGCAACGCTCGTAGTGTGATGCTCAAAAGTGAAAATCCACGGCGTCACTATTAGCGTCGCTATGAGCATCACTATTTTATTTGTTACATAGTGACGCTCATAGCGATGCCCATAGTGACGCTTATAGAGACGCCGACAGGGGTAAAAAATAAACCGAGAGCGTCCAAAAACTCAGATCTCAGATCTGAGTTTTCGGCGCTCAAGCAAAAAGGTAACCCACGCTCTCCCTCTCTCTCTCTCTCTCTTTCTTCCCCTCCCTCCCCCCCCCCCCCCCCCCCCCCCCCCCCCCACACACACACACACACACACACACACACAAGGAGAGGAAGGAGATCTAGGTATGCTCCTTCCCTCTCCTCTCTCTCATGTTCCCTTCCCCTCTTTCTCTCTCTCTCTCTCTCACACACACACACATTGTGTCTTAGAGAGAGAGAGAGAGAGAGAGAGAGAGAGAGAGAGAGAGAGAGAGCACATGCATAAACAAAACACACACACACACACACACACATGCATAAACAAAACACACACACACACACACACACACATGCATAAACGAAGAATGTATACACACACATTGAGAGAGAGAGAGGAGAGAAAACAAAGAGAAAGAGAGAGAGAGGGGGAGAAGACGAAAAAGAGAGGTAAGGGGAGAAAACAAAGAGAGAGAGAGATTAGGTTAAGATTTAAATTAGATTAGGTTAGATTACATTTAGATTTATGTTTATGTTGAGTTTAAGATTAGGTTAGATTTAGATTTATGTTAGATTAAGATTTATGTTAGATTAAGATAAGGTTAGACTTAAAATTAAGATAGTATTAAAGATTAGCTAGCTATGTTGGATTTAAGTTAGATTACATTTAGGTTTAGGATTTAAGATTGGATTAGATTTAGGTTTATGTTGAGTTTAATATTAAATTAGATTTAGATTTAAGATTAAGATAAGATTTAAAATTAACTAGATTAAATTTAGATTTAAGTTAGATTATGTTTAGGTTTAGGTTAGATTTAAGATTAGATTAGATTTAGGTTTATTTTGAGTTTAAGATTAGATTAGATCTAGATTTATGTTCGATTTAAGATTAGATTAGATTAGGTTAGCTTTTAGTGCATGTCAATGAAGGCGCTGTCGGGGATAATGGGTTCGCAAGGTGAGCCGGGTCAGCAGCGGGCTGCTCGCTGTGGGAAATAAGAGAGACAAGATGCATAACACAAAGCAAAAGACACCAACGACAACATAAATGCCTACAGTCGACAACCTGAATGTTTAAGCTGCTAATAATTAGCCAAAGTGGAATTCAATTACAGATGTTTTTCGTTAGCGGTAGTGATAGAGTTTAGAGAGTTTAATGCTCTCCAATCAGACCAAGACTGCAATTTTTCCACTTATGCCTGCCATTAGAGCCATTTGAAGCTGATTAGGACGTACATATCTGGTAAAGTTTCTTGCTTGATGCCCATGTACTTCCCAATTATGGTAGAGAGAGGTTACCCTCTCTCCTTCTTGCCTTACCGCTCCCTTTTCTTGTTGCTTACCCTCAGACTCCCTTTGCTTGCCGATTACGACGTCTCCGCTGGCCTCCCTTCCTTCTGTTGAACTAAGTCGAGGTCGAGGAGAGAGTGAGAGAGAGAGAGAGCCTTCACTTCCTTTGATAGCCGAGAACAAGAGGAGAAGGAGAGCTTTGCCTCCCTTCCGAGATCCCCAACCCCGGCTCCTTCCCATCGTATATTCCCCTCCTCTCTTCTTTCGTTCTCTACATTACCTCCTTCGTTACCCTCCTGCCTTCGATGCTTCTTGCTTGCCCTCGTCGTTTTTTTTAAAAAATCCTTAAAACCCTTCCTCTATTCATAGAATGCCCGCTCCCTTAGCAACGACGGCGCCATCGTTGCTAGGGAGCGTAAAAAACGTCCTCTAGTGACGTGGCAGGGCCGAAATCGAAACAACGCTAAATTCGGTGGCACTTGGACCAATTCACTGCGTTAGAGGGTCTTGAGCATCTGCGCTTCATCAGCGAGGTTGTCCACGCTCCCTACTGCCCAGAGCGAGCTCGTCTCGCCATCTCCATTGCTCTGCTCGCTGGTTACGCCTCCATGGCCCTCCTTCTTTTCCTTTGGTTCACACCCCTATTAAGTTAGGGTGTCCATTTTACTTTGGCTTTGGGAGGCCTCTCCTTTTATGTATTTGGGCGGCCTTAAGCCTTTTGGGCGGCCAATTTTTGGCTATTGGACACCACATTTGGCATACATGCTGGCCAAGGCAATCTCATCAAAATTCTCTCATCCACTGCCTATTGGGTAAATCCCGCAATCAACACGCTCTAGGAGACGACATTTCGGGCAAAGAGCTCATGAAGAGCTTTTTGTGCTTTCGTAACGGCATCGCATTCAACATGCATATAGACTAAGGCATTGCTTCCAATAGCTCTTGACTGACAATATCCTTGTGAATTTTATTGTCTATAACAACATCTCGAATAATGCAAAAATTACCTAGCTCAGTAGTGTCGGCAATTGTCACCGGCCTCAAGCCGTATTATCTGATCAAGCCGGACTCTGCATGCCAAGCCGTAAATCCCATTAGACTTCTCAAACTGCATAAAATGCATACAAACCTTGCCGAGGCTGTAAAATTCCCGGATGGCACACCGACCGAGCGGATCGGACTGGTGCGAAACCGGCCCCCGATGAATCTTTAGCGGCCAATAACTTGGCAACCGTAACTCCAATCACTAATCTAAAAAGACCGACGCACTCCACAAAGTGAGCACTTCAGGCCCATGCATTCATGTCACCTCAGATGCAGTTTCCCAATCCGGTACAGATCTACAATCGACTCAACCTTTAAACTGCCATAACTTTTGCACCGTAGCTCCAATCAACGAGCCGTAAAGACGGGCCGATAGATCCCTTCAAGCACTGCAATTCTAGATCATAATCTCCCATCTATGATCACTTCAAGAATACTCCTTTTTGGCATCATTAAGGCATGTGTTAACCCTTTTAAGCCGCATCTGGCATACATTAATCATTAAACTTGGCCTATTAACAAGCCTTGATCACTACTCAGTAAATGTACAGGCTTCAAAGAAGCTTTAGCTTGCACTTATTTGCTCTTTTTCCCAACATGAAAGCGGAGCTGCACGACATCACGCTTTGCCCAAAGAGCAAACACTAGTTACACAACAATATGTATATTCCCATCAGAATCTGACACCTATTAACTCACACACTAACCATATTCAATTAGCCGCAAATCACCACATGTTCGATTAGGTTAGATTTAAAATTAGATTTTGGATTGAGTTTTTATATTAGAGTCTACCTTCGGGATTATGGTAACAAAATTAGAGTTAGACGAACGGTGATCCCTGTCTTCCTCTCTACGAATGCGACCTTAAGTTGGAAAGCTTTCAACGACATGATACTCAGATTGGAAGCCAACATGTAATGTGCTAAGTAATCACTTGAACAAAGATCTTATGTGAAGAGCTGTTAAGATGCTATGAAATGCTACAGCTAGAGAAGAGGAAAAGGGATATTGTCCACTACATGCACTATCATGCAGACGTTGGTGTGTAGATTTCTAGTACCTACTGATAGCCGATTTTTGGAAATCAAAGAAAGAAAAAGAAAAGAGGTTTATTTTTCCTGTGTCAGAGCCGTGGCGGCACCGTCGGAGCGCTCGGCAATGCTTGGTCAACCTCACGACGCTGGTTTTTACTGGCATGGCCTCATCACATGGCTCCCTCCCCCCCCTCGATTGGCTGGCCTCATCACCCCCCATGTCCTTGCTCGTCCATGCCCTAGCCTAGCAGGCTGCCCTCGGTTTCACTCTCCCTTCTCTCTTTCTCCCTGTAGTTTTATTCCCCAGCCGGGCATCGAAGGAAATATCCCACTCACTCTCTCGCTCATATGTCGCACACACCTCCCTACAGCAGGAGCGGCCTCGAGCACCCACCCCCCCTTCTCTCGCGCTCCCGCTGTGTCGAGCCCACATCCGCATACGAACACACTCTCTCGCTTATTCTTACATACAGACACACCCGCCCCCCCTCTCACACTCCCCCCCCCCCCTCTCTCTCTCTATGCAAGCCGATAGCCCGAAAATATTCCCTCTCTTCCCCCACACACACCCCTCACCCTTCCCTCAACCTCAATTTCTCCCTCCCTTGGCCCGCTATCCCCTCTCCCTCTCTCCCCACCCCATTGACTCGCTCTCCTCCTCTCGTCCTTGAGCTGCCATGCAAAGTGAGGGATAATATTCCCTCTCTCTCTCACCACACACCCCCCCTTACCCCACTTCATTGCCAAAGAAAACCGGCCCCCCTTCCCTCGCTCTCTTGTCGGAGGCCCACAAGGTGCGTTTCCCCCCACCGCCACCTCATTAGTCTCTCTCTCTCTCTCTCTCTCTCTCTCTCTCTCTCTCTCTCTCTCTCTCTCTCTCTCTCTCTCTCTCTCTCTCTCTCTCTCTCTCTCTCTCTCTCTCTCTCTCTCTCTCCCGGATAAGCCTGTGCAGGCGCAAGAAACCGGCCCACCTCTCTCGTTCTATGTCGAGCCCGCAAGAAGCCGCTAATCTCTCTCTCTCTCTCTCTCTCTCTCTCTCTCTCTCTCTCTCTCTCTCTCAGGCCTGTAGAGGCGCATCCGAAGCACCTTTTCTCTCTCTCTCCTACACACAAACACCCTCATCTTCTCCCTCCCTCACCACCTCCCCACCTCACCACATATCTCTCTCTCTCTCTCTCTCTCTCTCTCTCTCTCTCTCTCTCTCTCTCTCTCTCTCTCTCTCTCTCTCTATGACATATACACACACCCTCGCGTAGACACAGTTCCCAACACCACACACACACACACACACACACCACACACCTCTCGGCAGCAGGTCGCCAACAGGCCCGAAAAAACTAAAAAAAAATAAAATATATTATTATATATATACATAATATTACCTCTTGTTCCCATGCACGCTTGCGCACACACATACATATACAAATACACAAACACACACTCACGCTTACGCACTCACACATATACACACATGCCTGCCCACATATACCCACACACATACACACGACACGCGTATACGCACACACAATAAAAAAATACAAAAAAAGAAGGAAAAAAACCAAAAAACAACATCGACATTGACAAAGAAGAAGACAACCGAAAGCACGCACCGCCGACACTGAAGCAAAGAAATGCGCCAAAGGCATGCCCCAGTCGACCTTGAAGAGACGTACGCGCTACACCGACGCGCCGTCAACACACCATTTGCCGGTATCACGCAACCACGGCACCATTTTCAATAAACCGTAGGTTATCATCATCAATTTTTTTCAGTTTTCACCCAAGCCTTGTAAATTCCCAATTTGTAAATTCCCTCTCTCTAGGTGATGGTCACAAAGGCCCACCTAGAGGTTTTCATTTTTGATATCTCCCAAGACAAAGAAAGGGTCAACCACACTGAGCCCACCACCTTGCTTTGTCTCCCCAATTAGCTTACCCTAATCAAACTGGGATTACCCTTATCCAAGCAGCCAACACCTATAAAAGGGCACTAAGAGGTCACTATCGGGGGGGTAATTCATGAGAGGTCAGCACTTGGTAGAGTTTTAGAGGGAAGAATTGACACTATTGGCATCACGGGGAGGGGGACTTGTGTGATGGTTTGCTTTGGGAATTACACCATGTGAAGGGAGCTACGTCCACCTCGCGACTCCAATGGTCGATGCACACACACATACACGTTCTTGGTAGCAAGTTTCACAATCATCGAGTCGTCTTTAGAGAACGCACCAAGTAGTTTCACCATCTCTTCTCCCTACCTCTCTATCACCACGGTGTGCCGCCTCATCGAAAGGAAGGTCATTGTAAATACTGCAGAAATAATTCTCCCTCACACCCCCGAGGGTTTCCATCATTTGTCTGTGTGTGTGTGTGTGTATGTGTGTGTAAGTTTGCAGTGTTCACATCACCGTGGTCTGCGTCCTAGCCGCTCAAAGCTAGGTGGTGCCCCCTATTCTCTTTATTGTGACCAGATCAAGGCGTGCCATCGCCCCCCGGTGTTTTAGAGGCTGTTGGGGTTCGGGTGTCGCTTTTCTCACTTCATTTGTGCCCCCATTGAGGAGGGCTTCTAAGAAACCTTCAATTTACAATGGTGAAAGTGACGCACGCCATCAATCATGGACTAATGGCTGCAGGAATTTTCTAACTGGAGGACGGAAGAAGAGGAGACGAAGGAGGCACTAGCCACCTTCATTGAAGTACTACTGCCAGGCTGCAGTGTCGTCAGTATTCAAGAGGTAAATTCTCCAGCTCGTGTTGCTCACTCTAACCACAAGTTGAGAGCATCAAGTGGGAGGCCTATGAAGTGACATCACTACCGTCAACCACAGCATTCTGTCAATGAGTGCAGACAGAGGAAGTGAAGAAAGAATGGTGAGTTTTTCTTTTGAAAACTATAGCACTCTCACGAGAGTCAGATTTTTTGTAGCACCAAGTGTTTTCTCTCTAATGCTTCGAGAGGAAACTACATCAACCACAAAGTCTAAGTCCGGAAGCCTAAAGCATTTGGTGGACGCAAGTGGACCTACACTCTCTCTAGGCCTGGAGAGCTCAAATGAAGTTTGACCGCCCAAGCGCCGTCGCCGCATGCAAAATGGAAATCCGATTGAGGTAGACTCTTCTCGCCCAGTCTGTTTTGAACCTAATGTGGAGGATTGTGTGGACTACTACAAGAGGTAGGAGCATGTGGTGAAGGTGTCACCTCGTCAACACCTGAGGTACGCAACCCTAGTGGTCAAGATCCTTGCCCTACACCCGACATGGATAATAACAATAGGCCATAAGTATTTCCTTTCCGTTTCTTGCAACACATGCATGTAAACGTGTATATTGATAGGAAGATATTCTATTGTTTTCCTATTTGGAGCCGAGATGCTTGATGAAATCTTGAGATCTCCGTGTCCCATCATCTTGACCCTTCTAGACTACTACCACTCTTTTGATGTAAGCATCTTTATTCTGTTCTAGCTTTGTGATCCATTCTTTATCCTGTTTTAATATACCCACCCAACCTTGTAAAAAGACGCTATGAGCCGCTACTATCATTAAGAAAAGAAAAAAAAAGGTTTGTAATTTCTTGAGTCACTACCATGGAAAGTGTTTCTTTCCCCATGTTCAGTGGAAAGAAGGGAGAAGATATCACTACCGACTTTTTGGATGATTTCGACATTCCTTGTGTCATTTTTGACAAAGATGACAACGCTTCACGACTTCGAATTTTTCCTCTACTGATGAAAGTAGAGGCTAAGTCCTGGTATAATGCATTGCCCCAGGCTACCAAGAATGCATGGGATGTGTTCAGGGCTGCCTTTATAAAGAGGTTTGGTGGAGGCACAACCTCGGAGAAGCTACGGAATTGAAGCAGGGAGGTCTGCTAGAGTATGCCACCTATGAGTCCAAGTTTGTGGACATATGGGAGAGATGGGTTGCCTCACTGGAGGAAGGCAAAGGAGCGCCTAATTTCCTAAAGAAGGACCGTTTCATTGGTGGTATGTGGTCGCCGCTTAGAGAGAAGGTGAAGGGAAGGTTTCCTGCAACATATGAGTTGGCAGTAGAAGTAGCCCGCCTTAAGACAATAAGCTACGCATGCAAGCAAGAGTAAACGAGTAAGAGGAAACAAGGTCGGTCCGAGCAACCCCAATGACTGCAGCAGCAAGACCTGCTGAATCGCGTCACCACCCAAATAGAGATTTTATCCGTATGTCTGCTGCAGCAAGGGCATGCACCTGTCAAGAATCCATAACAAGGAAGAGGACAACGAAGGCAGAACCAAGAGTACCTCTGCTACAATTGCGGGGAAGACGGCCATGGTATGTACTACTGCCCACATCCAAGGAGGTAGAATCTCAATAGAGGGGGGAGACAAAATCAGATCTCTCCGCCAAGGGCGAGACCACCGCCACCCAAGCAACCAATCTCACCTGTTCAAATCCCACCACCAGCAGTGCAACCACAGCTAGCCCCACCAATTCAATTCCTACAGCCACCGATGCAACCACCGCCACAATCACCACTTACACTCATCTTACGCCCACCACCAATTGGTACTAGCACACCAGGTATCATTGGTCTTGCAGAAGAGGTCAAGATGAAGATAACAGAAGAAGGATCAAGCAAGAAGTTTATTCAAAGGACGGAAGCAATGGAACAAGAGGTTAAAGAATCAAAAGATGCTACCTCAGTGGGGGAGGTAAGTCAAGAAAATAGTGTTACAAATGTGAGTACATCTTTAACCCTGGATGAAATAGGCACCAAAGCAATCAATCGACAGCATTGGGCAGTAAGGATAAGAAGGTGTAAAGCGTTGATTAGGCCTCATCAGAGTAAGGGGAATGCAAAGGGCATGGAGCATACAAGAGAAGAGGAAGAAAAACCTGCTAGCAAGGCTTTGCAGAAGATGGGCAACATATCAAGCAAAGGGGAGGGCTTTGAAAACAGAAGCCTGTGCACCAGCATGGACCAAGGACAGTGTAGCAAGCTAAATGAATCTTGCATCAAGGCAGTTTCACTAGAGGACCATAACGAAGAGGTAAGCAAGACTGAAGGTTTGGAGTTGGATATTGCTCCAGAGGCTTGGTAGCCGAGCAAGACTTTATTGTGTAGTGTCATAGACTTGGAGATGGGTAATACCTTTAGTCTACTGAAAGGTGTTATAAACTTGGAGATGAGTAATGGCTCCAGTTTATGTGAGGGTTTTCAGAGTAAGTTTGATGATCAATATGTTGCCAACCTTTTAAGAATGTTCCAAACTCCTCCACAACACAGCATTGTGTTTGCATGGGATGCATCAGACCTATAGCTATGGCTAGCCACTATAACATATAGAGATAGATCAGCATGGAGATAAGAGTAAAGGAGCTATGGATAGACAAAAGGCTGATAGAATGCAAGAATGAAGGCTCGATTCCCAATTTGGTGCATTTTTTTGCAAATAATGCATCCTCTCTATGGAGAGAGATAAGTGGGTTACGCTTGTATTTAAGCCGCAAGGTAGGTGGCTTACTATTAGGATCAGAAAAGGAAGCTGACATGTTTGACACACCCAAAAGAAGCATGATATGCTTGCAGGTTTTTCCAATCATGACAGTAAGCAAGATTTTGAAGACAACTGGAGCTCCCCACACCAACAAGGTGGCCATATATGGTGGATTCTTGGCACACTCTTGGGAATCATAATTTTCAGTTCTGTCTTTGCAGGAGCCAAGATGCTCATTTCCCCTCTCGCTACTGGTGGTTACAAATTTGGTCCTATTTGGCATGCAAATTTTATTGTTTGGACACTGCAGACAATGATCCTATTTTTCACTTGGGATCCAGGAGGACACTGGCACAAAGTTCTAGAAGCCATGGGCTTCCCCTTTAATCAAATGAACTATTCCAAGGAACAGGCTATCAACCGGACCTGTTGCAGATTCATGAATATCCCAGAAATCTCACCAATGGCCAAAATGGAATGGCTAGTTCAGAAGGCAACTCGATATCGGCTCCTACAGGTCAACTAGAGAAGAATCAGAGTCAGGGCTAGAGACATGAATGCCTCTAGCCAAAAGGGGAGGGCTAATGATAGCCAATTTGTGGAAATCAAAGAAAAAAAAAAGAGGCACTGTCGGAAGGCTTGGCAATGCCTGGTCAACCTGACGATGCTGGTTTCTACTTGCATGGTCTCATAACATATCGGAGGCCCATAAGGTGCGTCCCCCCCCCGCCACCTCATTAGTCTCTCTCTCTCTCTCTCTCTCTCTCTCTCTCTCTCTCTCTCTCTCTCTCTCTCTCTCTCTCTCTCTCTCTCTCTCTCTCTCTCTCTCTCTCTCTCTCGGATAAGCCTGTGCAGGCGCAAGAAACCGCCCCCCCTCTCTAACATTTTGTGTCGAGCCTGCAAGCAGGCCGCTAATCTCTCTCTCTCTCTCTCTCTCTCTCTCTCTCTCTCTCTCTCTCTCTCTCTCTCTCTCTCTCTCTCTCTCTCTCTCCTACACACAAACACCCTCATCCTCTCCCTCCCTCCCCACCTCCCCACCTCACCTCATCTCTCTCTCTCGCGCGCGCGCTCTGCACACAGCCTCAGCCGGCCCATTTCTCTCTCTCTCTCTCTCTCTCTCTCTCTCTCTCTCTCTCTCTCTCTCTCTCTCTCTCTCTCTCTCTCTCTCTCCCTCTCTCTCTCTTTCTCCAGCCCAAAGGCGCAATAGATAAGGGAACTCTCTCTCTCTATGACATACACACACACCCTCGCGTAGGGGCAGTTCCCAGCAACGCACACACACACACACTCATTCACACACACACACACCACACACTTCCCTGTAGAGCAGGTCGTCAACAGGCCCGAAAAAACTAAAAAAAATAATAACATATTATTACATATATACAAAATATTACCTCTTGTTCCCATGCACGCTCACACACACACACATATACAAATACACAAACACACACTCACGCTTACCGACTCACATATATACACACACGCTTGCCCACATATACCCACACACATACACACGACATGCTTATACGCACACACCATAAAATAATACAAAAAAAGAAGAAAAAAAACCAAAATAACATCGACATCGACAAAGAAGAAGACAACCCAAGGCACGCTGTCGAGAAATTTGCGGTCTTGCCAGGAAAGCACCGGGCTTATGGCTGTGAGAGTTTGTGAGAGAACTCAACAAAAACTATATGAAGGAGTTAAACCATAGATGCCATGAAGAATAGGGTTTGGAAAGAAGTGCAATCAAAGAAGACTCACTCTTTCTCTCTTGCACTCACACACACAAAGAAAGAACGCAAAAGAGAATGTCAAAACAATACGAAGATGAAAACATCAAGGCTATGGTCATATCGTATCATGGGTAATATGAAAGGGTTAATGGATGAGTTAATGGCATTCAATCTTGGCTGACCAAATAGGCTAGAATTGTTGTTTGGAATTGTAGTTTTGTGCTTACCATAATATATATATTTTGTCTAGTGATTGGGATTAATTGTGTGTACAAATCCTCTTGGTTCATAGCAAGATAACTACGCTTACATCAAAAGAAAAATTATAGTCTATGAGAGGTAGTATGATGGGATCCGGTGATAGAAGTATTTCATTGAGCCTTTCAGGGCCGAAGAGAAACACTATACGTTGTTGAAAGTGTATTTTACGGCTAATCCATACGTTAATTCTAATAGATTGTACAGAGTGAAAGCGATAGAAATGATCATCATGTGGGTTATTCATCTAGGATAGTATGTGAGAAATGTAGATATGAGAGAAGTGAAGAGATGAGAAGTTTCCCTCCCAAGCCCTATTCTTGCCCGTAGGCAATAAGGATACTGCGGGGAGAGATGTACCTGTAGCAAGAGAACCTAGAGAGGATGAATTACTAAGAATGAGAGAGATAGGTTTGGTTAAGGAGATGAGATTAGATACATACATACATATATATATATATATATATATATATATATATGTTGGATTAGAGATGAAAATGAAAACAACAAGAAATCAAGAAAACATCAATGTAGAACACATCTTACTTGAAACCCTTCGGCACCATTATTGATGGGAGAGAGAAGAAGAGTGGATAATTCCACTTTGATTGATACACCAAGTGCAAGACCTTATTTGATTAGAGTTGATCTTCCAAGGTTAGCTTGTTGCAAGAATGGCTAGTCTCCCTCTAGGAGAAAGTGTAGGCTTGGGCTTATGTTAATGGCTAAGTACAATTAGGCATTACTACTCACTCCCTCGAGAATTCCTCTCATCAATGGCTTGAATGCTTGAGTTCCTTCCAAGGAAGAAGAGGTCCCCTTTTATAGGTGAAGGGAACCCCCAAGGGTTTACACAAGAAGAGAGGAGCCAGTGTGAACAGGAACTGGAAAAGTTGGAAATGAGCTGCCCCTGCATGATGTGGGCAGACTGGGGTCCAGTATTTTGATCATATCTCCTCAACCGTGGCTCCAAAAATAAAAAAGTAAAAATATGGGCAAAAACTTCAGCTCATTAGCTATGATTTTTATTTTAAAATCGTTTTCCAATTCGGATTGGAACCTTGTGTAAAAAATTCATCAAAATAGGGTCCATTTATGGCAACAAAAGTCTTCATGTGGTCTCCTTAGCCTAGACTTTCATTTAATTCCAAAGGACACCTCATGCCTTATGAAAGCATGACATTGCTCCTTGACAAAGTTTTGTAATCATGCTTGCAATAATGCATTAAAATAAGTGTATCTTTGAAATCATGCCACTTAGTGTCCCACTAGGATTTGATTCTCTCCTAGTAGCTATTTAAAAAGAAATATAAGAAAAGTATAAAAAATACATAGAATATATATATATTAGAGTTTACCCTAGATATAGGATCTAGCTAGGGTGTGAGATGATAATGAAATAGTAAAAATAAAGAATCAATGCTTTTTGCCCCAAGCTAAAGAGGCGGAGCTATTGATGCTTTTCCCATAGTATTTTTTGATGGTAAAGTAAGGATATGTTACCCTTGAGAAAAATAATAGGATGAGATAGAAGGCTTATTATTATATTTAAATATGCATATGTACACTATAGGAAATATAATTATGTATCTAAAAAATTACAAGATAAGTAGTTTACAGTGTGAACAAAGAGAGAGAGAGAGAGAGAGAGAGAGAGAGAGAGAGAGAGAGAGATAAAAGATGGAGGGTGCCAATATAAGATTAAATTTATGTCCAATTTATAAGGTTTTTACCCTCATTATGAATAGTGATGAGGATGTGGGGCTGTCCAACCGAAACACCTATTTCTCAACAAGGATCTTATGTCCTTGTAATCAATGCAAGCATGTTGTGCGATGGAAAAAACGCGTTTCTTTGCAGCACGTTCACGAATTTGGTGAGTTCGATCCATCTATTATAGATCAAGTTGCTGCCAATTAAAAATCGTCAGACTCTTACGCTGGCCAACAGGCAGCAATCTTGCAACCCAATAGACGTGTTCGTTGGCGCTTTGGTCAAGCAGCATATGTGAGGCCACAAGATGTAGCCTCTGACAGCTGGAGGATGATCATGTAGACCACATTCCCAATGAGTCACTGTTTGAGCCCGAGATCGATGAAATTAGCGAGACGATCATGGACTCAGAAAGGCTTATCTATGATGATATGAAAAGTGAAGCCGATACGCCATTGTATAATGGAGCACGTGTGTCTAGATTGAAGGTGCTCGTGGTTCTTCTCAACATGCAGGCAAAGTTTGGATGGAGTGACACTAGCATCACAATGCTTTTTAGGTGATCTATTACAATGTGTTTACTTTAATAAAAAACTCTAGGTGTATAATGATCTGATAGATTACTTACACAATTGTACCGCATTTTTTTGTTGTGTAGATTTCTCAAAGAGCACATACTTCCCGGTGATAATGTGATGCTAGAATCCAGAGAGGAAGCAAGAAAGATCTTGTGAAACTTGGGGATGAACTACAATTCGATTCACGCTCGTCCTAACGACTGCATTCTTTTTAGAGGGGGATACATAGACATGGAGAAGTGTTCGAAATGTGATTCCGAGAGATATCGAGTAAATCTCCACGGAACAAAAATTCCACAAAAGGTTTTGCGATATTTTTCTCTACTTCTTTGCATCAAGCATTTCTTTGAATGTAAGTCCATGGCCGCCCTAGCATCATGGCATGAGGAGAATAAATCTTCGGATGGTGTGCTACAGATTCCTACAGATTGCGCAGCCTGGAAACATATAGACGAAACATGGTTGGATTTTTCTAGGGAAGCTCAAAATTTGCACCTAGGCCTGACTATGGATGGTGTAAATATATTTGGTCAAAGATCAACATCTTACAATGTATGGCCCGTTGTCATCGTCAACTACAACATTCCCCCGTGGTTGACTACCAACCTATGGCTAAGGTTGATTGTGCCGGCTGATATAAAGTGAATAATATGGATGTGTATCTTCATCCACTATTGGAAGAGCTACTATTATTGTGGAATGGCATAGAAGTGGTGGATATGAGCCGACACATAGGGCGACGAAATGCTTTGATCAGAGACATTCTAATGTGGACCATGCATGACTATCCCGCACTAGCAGAATGCTCAGGTGATTTACACTCAAACTCAAACACTATAAATCGTGGTGTTTCTCAAGCTTATCTATTGTCATGTGTATACATGCAGGGCTTCAAACAAGCAGATACAGAGCATGTGTCACATGTGGACCTAGACTAAATGCACGTCGGGTGCCCTCATTGAAGAAGCAAATCTACGAAGGATTTTTTGTCGACTTGGTCGACGTGCAATGGTTCAAGATAATCATGGAGGGTCGCAACTACTGTGCGTAGAGGAGAGTCTAGCTTCCTTGAGGTGGATTCAACTAAGAAATGGACTGACCTAAGAGACACTTTCGTACTACCCGAGCATTGTGAACAAGTAACTATGTAAATATCTAACATCCAATTTTAGAAATTATGTGCTTGGAAGCTCCCATGTAAGTTATGTGGCTCTCGCAGGTGATATTTCACCCTACAAAGACTGCATCAAACTGGTGATACGTCATAGAGGTATCCCCTCGTAGTGCACGGACGTATGAGGGCTACTATGTGCCAATCACAGTGGCATCAATGGAGGAGATCGGAGAAGATGCTCAGTCAGAAGTCGCTGAGGTGGTGCCATACAAGCATCAAGCTGCTACTCTCTATGGGGTGCATGCAGAGGATCTACAAAATGAAACAGAGGACATCTCTCTAAATGGAGAGCTCTATATAGATATAGGAAGTTATGCTGAGCTATGCGAGCATGAGAGACAGACCTCTTAAAGCCATAAATATTGTATTTGAACAATTTTGCTCCATTTTATAATGTATATTGTATTCACGTGGCTTTTTTCCATTCCTGTCTATTTGCGTCATTGCATCATTGTATTTAATTGTCTTTGCATCCACTCCAGGTACGTATGCTCTAGGTATGTTCTCATAAGCAAGGATGACGAGCACTGCGCTCCGAGTGCGATGGAGATTGAAGCTGCAATCGCGCAGGAAGTGATATGTCTCTGCTCATAGATTCTGCTCATCCCACCGCTAGATCTAGTTGATCGGGTGAAAGAAATGCTAAGAAGCACTACTACTGCTTCTTAGTGTCTCTTTCACCTGATCAACTAGATCTAGTGGTGGGGCAAGCATCATCTATGAGTAGAGACGGATCACCTTCGCGATTGCAGCTTCAGTTTCCATCACGCCTGGAGCGCAGTGCTTTTACAAATTCACAAGAACTTCAACAAAATATCTCTACACAGGAATCTCTCCCCCTTTATGAGTCCTCTCTCTCTCTCTCTCTCTCTCTACGTGTCCATGTTTTCTTCTCCATTCATTCAATATTAAGATTAAATGTTCATGTGTTTAATGCAGGTATGGATGATGATGAGTTCCTTTCTTCTTTGTCACCCCAGCAGAGGCAGTGGTACGAGGATCGTCATCACTCTGGAGCACCATCACGCATTCCTACTCTTTTAGTGTTTCCCTCTATTTCGAAGCATTCAGCGCGCTCCAAAGCTTCGATGTCGACGAGACGAGCATATGTATCATGAGATAACATGTATACGTCTTTTTGTAACTATTGGAAAACCATGTATATTTTCTCAATAATGACAATGGTGTTGTAACTATTACATTTGCAAAGTTTAACAATCAAGTGATTTTGCCTATGATCTATACAATTTTCATTGATTTACTTTCATGAATTTACTTTTCTCAGTTTGTTATCTTTATTCTTTATTCTGCAAACAATACTATGGATGATGGAGGGGACTACATTGGGTCTATACCTAAGCTTGCATTTTCTTTCGAAGGTGAATCTGGGCTTATCTTGGATTCATTTAGGTTTACTCTATTATTGAAACATTCAATATGGTTGATGGGTGGTAGGTCATTCAATGCCCTACCACCAAAATGTTTTACTCTCGGGTGTCGCTATAAGCGTCGCTATATAAGGCTCTACAGTGTCGCTATAGGTAGCATATAAGTGTCTCTATGGTCGTCACTATATGCTCACTATATAGCGACATCCATAGTGACGCATATAGTGTCGCTTATAGAGATGCTCATAGCAACGTTCCCATATTAACGCTATTAGCGACGGTCTTAGCGACATCGGGAAGTACAAAAACCAATGTATTTCCGTTGCTAAAATCGTCACAAGTGCACACAACCTCTTGTAGTGAACTTAGAACATTGCTTGATCAAGTGATCATTAGCTTGACAATAATGGCAATGCATCTTCTTTTTGCCCTTATCACCAAAATTTCCAAACGAATTGCTGCCAAAAGAAGCATTAGGAATAGAATTTTCGCCACTCGCAGCAGAACCATAAGAAGTGGCTGCATTGTTGTTACCACCCTTTCTTTGAGAAGCAATAAAAGCATATATTAGTTGCACGCTGCCTAGTCCTGTTTTTTATGGAAAGTGACTCTTGCAACAGCAATGTGCATAATGCATCAAACTTGATAACTTCAGGTTGAAATTAATCTTATTTGGCCTGAAATTAATCTTTTTAGTCTTAAATTAAGGGTAGTTATACTAATTAAGCTTAGGTTAGCACAAGATAGTTATCAAAGCTTGATTAAATTATTAAGAAGCTACGAATATTATATCATAGTTTTTTGATTAGTCTCTGTAATTAATTAGACAGAAACTAGTTGTTTTTCACCAAAACACTAATGGGAAACCTACTTAGTTATCTCAAATATTCCTAAATTAATTACACAGTTAGGAAATACTATTAGGTACAATGGGTAATTACCTCATTAACAAAAAATTACTCTCCAAGTATTTAGTGAAAAAAGAATTAGCTATTTTTAGCCTTAAATTAAAAGGAAAAACTAACTAATCAAGTTAGGTAATTATAAGATATTTATAAGAGTTGTATACTTTATAAGTAAGTCATGATAACTAGCTTAAGATCAAAAAAGTAATCTAGCTATTTAATGAAGCCAAAACAAACTAATTTTAGCCAAAAAAAAGTAGAAAACAAAATAACTAATTTGGATAATTACAAGGTAATTAGAAAAATTAAGAAATATCATTATCTACTTGTGATAGATATAACATAATTAATTAATTAGTTCAAATAATTACAATTGATCAAAAACCCTATTTTAAGCTAAAACTTAATTAGGATAAATAGAAATTACGATTAAAATTCTCTAGGAAAATTACTAGAAGTATAAACCTTTGATATAAAGCTGAGAAAATTCAATATTTAAGAGATAATGATTATAATAATTATTAAGCAAAAAATAAGTAGAGTTCAAGCTTAATAAAGATAGGGAAATTATAAAAAAGATGCAAAAATTTATAAGAAAATTTAGGGAGCTTAGAAAACTCTTAAGGAAGTTTTGATAAAGTTATCTTACCTATATAAGCAAATAAAAAATTAGTAGATCAAGAAATTACCATCTAGGATTATAAATTTAACCTTGGTTGGGATAAAAAGAGAAATTAGATTGAATACAAAGGTTAAGCCAAGTTTTTGGATGTTTTACCTAATAAATAGATGTCCTTTTTCATAAGAATAAGAAGTCATGGCACAAAAAAGGACCCGAGTCAATCGTCAATCTGATGATGAGGGTAGTATTCCTAAAAGAGCTAGAGCGTTGCACGCCGGCCTAGTAGGCCTAATGAAGAGAGCATTAAGGCCCCATTACTACAACAAATGCCCGACCAACCCCAGGTGGGTCTTCATTATAATTTAAGTTTTGAATAAGTTAAGCTCTTCTTTAAGTATTAACATTGCATACGTAAAAGAGAGTGTAAGGGTTAGAAAAAGTAAAAACTGGCTGAAAACGAAAGACATCTTCCAAGATACCAACGTGTATTTGTTTGCAAATCAGGAATAAACTGTCTGGGATAAGATTGGTTGAATTATGAAAGGTATGATTGATCATCCTTACGATAGCTTGTCTCAAGACACCTCCGACTCCTTGGTATATTTTGATGAATAATGATGGATTTTCAGTCAGATAAGTCGATTACCCCCATGAACAATGAGTTTCTACTCCATGTCATGTCTTGATGTTTCTACATAAGTTATGATACCGTTTTTATCCTATGGGAGCCGCCCGGTTGTATGGGCAACTGGTTTTGGCGTATGGGCGCCATCGAGCTTGGGTGATGGGTTTCCACCCTGGATTATGAATAAGGAATGGGTGTCATTTTTTTCACCCTTAGGTGATATTGAGACAAGAAGAGTACTAGTCATGGTTATTATGGTCAATGTTTTTGATTGACAGTATCATGTCTTAAGTTTAAAGACGTCTATTTGCTAAAAGAATGCTTTTGAATGTTGTCTTTAATACTTGATTAAAGGAATCACTATGATGGAAAGTTAAAAGAGGTGGAAATGATTAGTCAGGTAACTATCCATCCTTGCGTGCTAAAAACATTTAGAAAACTTCTCCAATTGGAAGAGGAGTTCAGGAGTGGTTGTGCCCTCACATCTGTTAGGGGAAAAAAACATTGGTTGAGAATACCTTAGCCCAAATTGTGGAAGTTTTAGGGCTGAAACAATTTTGGATTTTTAAGATGTTGTCGTGTTTCATCTATGAGATAGGACTAGGTCCTCTTCTAAGGCTATAGACCCAAGACATTGTAATGATAAAGGTCTATTCCCTAGACCCTTCTTCCTTAGAGAATCTGACTTTTAATAGGCCTAGAGACTTGTCAAGGATCCCATCCCGATTTTGGTGTCGGCGGGTTGGGGATCTCACATCAATGTAGTATCTATTTTTCTCATTAAGCTTATCTTCTCTACATTTCATTAATGTCATGAAATAGTTTTTGTAATGGAATTTGCCTTAATATGTTAGAGTAGCGGAATTTAATGAGAGTACTTTCAAGAAATGATTTTGTGAGCATAGTGGGTTGACATAATTGAAGATTGCAACATAATCATAGCAATTAGTTAACTTGGCATAGACAATACTTTTGCAAGAGAGAGAGTTTAGAGAACATGACAACAGTTGAGGACCGGATTTATGTGGAGCCGGTCCCCCCTCCAATAGGCATTTGTATTATGATTTCTCCCATAAAGAGAGACTTGTTACAATACAGTCTTTGTGTTCCTTGTGACCTAGGTGATGCCATGAAGATGGAAGGCTTCATGCATCACAAACATAACATAAACTTGAAGAAAGCTTTAACTATCCCAAGCCTCAGTCCCGAGACCTCAAACACCTTCGAAGGTGGAGAGAGCTAGCAGGGAATGAGGGTAGGGAAGAGGAAGAAGAAACATTTCGTAGGAGAAAGAATTAGTTCCTCACTTATCATACTCTTGTTGCTAGCATACATAATAGCATAGTAATGAAGAAGAAGGAGATGGAAAGCTTAAGCATTGAAGCATGGCTCTTGGTTGGATTTGCACTCCATAGCCAAGAGTGTTGGTGTAGGCTCTCAACCTCTACTTGCTTGGAGAAGGAGAGGGAGCTCTTGCACTTTGCATAGTACACAATGAGAGTGCTTGTGAGTGTGTGTGGATGAGTATACCCCCTAAACAGCCCCCTAGCTTGCTTGGGTCGACCCCCCCTTGTAGCTCATGCTTGAAGCTCATTGGACCCCTCCACGCCTAGCCAATCACAAGCAGGAGCCATTACAAGCAACATGGGTAGCCTTGGGACAAGTGTCCCCCTTTCCCCTTTGAGAGAGAGGACTTGATAAATGCAAAATCAATTAGATAATTCAAGTAATTTATCATTGGACCCCTTTGAAGCCTAGCCAATAGGCTTCAAGCAACACATGAAGGTAACATGGGTAGGGACCTCACATGTGTCCTTGCTACCTCTTCAAGCTGGGGTTTCCCTTGTGAGTGTGAGTGTGTGTTCTCTCTCTCTCTAATCCCTAGGAAAAGTGCTCTCCCCCCCTCTTGTAGGGATGCTTTTGACTTTAGGAGCTCAAGCACCTTAGTCATCAAGCATGACAAAGCACTTGAAGTAGGGGGTGTTCCCACAAGCATCTCAGGCAAGCTTCTCAAGGCACCTCAAGCACCTTAATCATGCACCAAGTCAACCACCTCAAGCATGGAGCCAGTCAAGCACCTCAAGCACGACAAGCACCTTGAGCTTGGGCTGGGTTCCCACCTCAAGCTCAGCCCTAGCTTACCTAATGTCAAAGGACTTTTACACACATTATTGGAGGTCTTCAATGAAGCTAATCCTAAGGTCTTATGCTCCATTGGTTAGCCTTGCTCTTGATAGACCATCTCCCATTTGGGCCCCTTTACTATTGACCCCGTGTTGAGATAGATCTATAAACACATATCTATATCTTAACACTTGTTCCCGTTTATTCTCCCACATTAAGTGATCAATTTAATATGAGAAAATCATTTGGGTTGGTTAGATATTAGATTTTATGATAGTTTTACACTCTCATTATTCTAGATTTGAGAGAGGTAACGACTTCATTCTTTGATCTAACTCTCTTCTACCATGATTATTTCAATCAGTTGATGACTTCTCTAGTTCTCTTGATTAGTATGGTGTGTGTGCACTCTTGGTCATGTGATTAGAGTTTGATCCTAATTGTGCGCTTAAGTGTGTGAAGGTTTAAGAGCCTTGATCTCAATGCCACTTTTGTGTGATATGATCACAGTACCTTGATTGGCATGTGATGATTGGAGAGGCCAAATTCAATGCTATTATTGTGTGATTTGGTCATGGATGCTTGTGTTGAAGATTGTGCTCTTGTGACTTGAGAATATTTTCAACTCGGACTTGATGTGTGTAGGAGTTTCTTGATTAGTGATTAGATTGTAATTAAATCTAGTCTAGCCATCCATAATCTCTACTTGCATTGGAGAAGAATTCTCTTGAATCCTCTTACTCATTGTGTTTGATGACATTCTCACACTTCATTGTGTGATGTTTTCATGCCCTATCCGGGTGATTCTCTCTGTGGATTGATGATTTTGTCAGAGTTGGCCTATGCAATGACTACCTCATACATTTGGCACCATTGTTGGGGAACGGTTGCCTAAGTTAGAGGAGTAGAGGTGCTTTGATAAGAGTAATTTCACTACTAATTTCAGCGGTTTTGAGCGTGTGTAACTCAATTTTAGTTTAATTTGATAGTGTGTGTAAGTAATTGAATCTAGTTTTTGAGTTATGAATACCCACAACCCCCAATTTCACTAATTTCATACTAACCATTACTAATTTTGACTAATTGCATGCTAACAATCACTAATGTCTACTAGCATTTGACTAATTTTACTAACCTAACCACTAACCTTTCATGTGTAATGTATGTAAAATCCTCTTTTAAGAAGTGTAACCATCACTCTAATCAAGTTAATTGTACTAATTTGTGCTTAATTTGATTTTGAATGTATTATTGGTCAATTTTGAAGTTGATTTGGTGCTACACACACTTCTGTGTGCAATGACTCTGCATCTTCGATGGAGAAAAGGAATATCTTGGCTTGTGATTATGATGTAAGTGCACTCACTTGCTTATTTCAATTCTTGATTGATTAATATGGTTCAATGTGTGCTAATCACTTGCTAAAATTAGGTGTGTAAATCAATTGACCTACACTTTGCACCTAATTTGATTTACTTGGAATGAAATTGATGGTCACTAATGAACCTTGTCTGCAACAAGATAATTCTTAATTCTCATCAAGAATTCATGTGTGTGAATAAAGATTATTGCTTTGTGTAGTGCAAAAGAGCGGAAATATTGCCAAAAATAAAGTGTGTGCACACCTAATTTTGACTTTTTGCATGCATATAAATTGAGTAAATTGATGATATGTGAATGTGAAATTATCTAATTAATGTGAATGCTAGGCAATTCCAATCATTGGATATGCCTAATTGCCAAAAAAATTTGGGCAAAGTTTGAGAGTATGTGTGTCCAATTGAAGGCCACTTGGTTCAATGGTTGATGGTCAATTGGGACACTTAATTTTTTTTATTGAGGAATATGCATCAAATGTGTGTGCAATCATTAGGAGTAAGCCTAATTGCATTCCCAATTATGAAAAAAAAGAACTTTTGTGCTTAATTTTTGAGTGTGTGCATTGCTTGATCAGGTCTAATTATGATCAATCTTTAAGAAATTGAGCATGCATGCATTTGTTTATGCTTGATCAAGTGTGAAATTTGAGATTGCAATGTGGAATTGATGTATATTTTGAATATAATTTCAGCTTAAATTTGGGTGTGTATGCCAATCAATGGCATGTGCAACCCAATGCGTGAATGAATAATTGGTATTTTTTAATCAATTATGATGAAGGATAGGCCAAGTAGTTCATGTGTGTGACACAAAATCATATTTGAGGATTGAAATAGATCACTCAATAAAAGATCCATTGTAGAGAGTTTTAGTGTATTGTCATGCTAATGATTGATCATTGTAATGAACATGGAAATGTTGCATTCATTTGTGTGTGTAATTGTACTCAAAATTCACTTCTATAGCTTTGCAAACCCAAATGAAGAATCCAAATATGAGCAATTGATTTTGTAATGATTGAAAAAAAAGGGTTTGAATTGGAGAATTTAATGATCACTCATTTGGTGTATATGCACTATCCAATTTGATGAATTTAAAACCCATACTTGTACATGCATTTCTTCTCTAAAAGAGTGTTCCAAATGATCTCCACTAGGAAGTAATGTGGATAAAAAAGAGACTAATATATTCAAGCACAAATTGATGATTTTGAATTTGGTCAATTTCTTTGCCATGATTGCATATGTGTTATATCGGGGATTCACCTCTTAGATATGTAAGTTACCACATGAGTTCAAATGAATGAGTTTTCTAATTGCCAAAATTTTAAAATTTTAATACAATTGTATTAATAAAAGGGGGTTTTTAATTGATTCTAGATAAAAACCCGTAAGTTTTGGAAGAAAAAGGGGTCATTTTATGACCTTAAGCATGTACTTAGTAAAGGAGTTTTTTAATACCCTTTGAATGCACGTTATATGAATAACACCACATTAGTGAATTTGGAAATCTCCCAATCTCCATTTTTGAATATCAAGAAGGTGGGATCCAATAAATATGTCTATAGGTTTGTCAAAACCCTATTATGTGCCCTATCATGGGAGAGTGATTCAAAAATGAAATCCATTAAGCTATAGAGTGCTCAATTTGGAGTAATGGTATTCAAGCTATAGAAAATCCAAATTTCTTCCCATGAGTCCCAAATTTATGGAAAAATGTCATGTTTCCTAATATGGTTTTGAATTGTTTCTTAAAGGTACACCCCTCGAGATGTAATACAGGCTCACAGGTGTATGTGCAAAACTCAAATGAGTGTAAGTTGAGCCGATTGTGAAGTGGGAAATTTTGCTTCTTGTGCAAAATTCTAATGCCAAGAGTGTGTTCGAAGGACTATGAATGGGAACCAAAGAAAAAGAGTATTTTGTAATATTGTGTATGATAAGTTGATCTAATTTTTACTTTGTGTAACCTGAAAGTGCTTGCTTACTTGATTGAGCCTGTCACCACACCCATTTGTTTGAGCAACATACACACTCTCTTCTTAATTTCCTTCACATGCTCTTGATAGTATGCCCATTTTAAATTTTTGGCAAGCCTTGAGTCCAACACATATCCTCCCATTGCTGTCATTGCCCCACCTTCACACACTTTTGCAGCAGCACTTGCCCCACCTTTGGACACCTTGGAGTCTCTTCGATACATGAAATCATGGCCTCATGTGCCTATGCATTCACACACACCTACAATAATTGAGTGGAAGACAATTTTATCTCCATCGCATGCACATACACACACACACACACACACACCCCATCATCATCATTATTCGTGATCCGTTATTTCCCAGTCTTTTTCTGCCTCTGCTCATTACTTGTTGGCAACTGGGCCCACCCTCACCAATTGCACTTTTGTAGCGGCAGCCATGATCCATATCTTCTTGGACCCACATCTTCACATACTTTTTTAAACTCTACTGCTAGATTTGATTTCACGCTCCCAAGATTTGTGATGCTCTCTGGAGCTCCTACCTTCCCACACACCTACCCCTTTAGGACCTTTCTCCTCTCTCTGGATCCATAGTCGCTCTAGGAACTATTGTAGAGACCTTTTTGGTCGCATCCAAATGCACACACCCACTTGCTCTAAGTTTCTCTATTAGACATGCAGCTCTCTCTACCCCACTGAGCAGTAAGCACCATATGTGCATTCACTCCCATGTTCACTACCACTTATAATCTTGTCGTCATGCTATTAAACACATAGAATAAAACACAATATCACTCATGAGTTACTGCCTCATTGCGTGTGGGCTTGTGTGCTGCAACACTCTCACATGTACATGGTCTTGTTTCCTCTTGCACACATGTTCATCACAACTATAGACTCAGGTTCCATTTGGTGTGGTGCTTCTTAGCCCCATCTCACTGATTTCCATGGAAAACACACTCTAAAACCTTCAGTCACACACCCACCATTCCTCCCTCATTGTAGCCTGTGATTTGCCTCCACAGGTTATCACTATTAGTATATTAAATTTTTTAAAATAAAAATTACAAACAAACAATTAAAATCTTTTGAAAAAGGGCATTCCCACCCTATTTCCACACCAAGCTTGAAAAAGTGGACTCACAACTTAACTTTGAGCTGGCCAATCCAAATTCAAGTCTGCCGTTTGAGAAAGGTAATAAACAAAAGAATTTAAATAGCTTGAAGAGATTCATATTTAAATGTGAGAAATCTATTCAATGACATTTTGAAGCAAGCTATTCATTAAACATTTTGAGGGTTTCATCAATGGTCATTGTTTTTATTGGATCAAATCTATTGCACCAAGCTAAGATCAATATGCACTCAAATTTGTTACATGATTCATGAGTCATGATTTCTTTATAGTGCCTGGTTTTTAGGGAAGTTTCTTTCATTCACTAATGTGTGATTGTGGTGAAGGGGATGATGATATCAATTTTCATTGGGCATGCAAGAATTTCCATTGATATGAATCATGAAATCCGGCCATTACAAGCTATCTCATCATTTAATCAAGGTATACATATGGTTAACCTTGATTATTGAGAACATAATTTTGTGCACTACATGGTAAAATATCCAGCTTTGTTTTTTGACATGAATGCTTGGATTGATTGAAAGCTCGTTTGCACTAAAAGATACGCTCTTCTTTGCTATGTGTTTCACTTTTGAGAGATTACATTACGCATGCATGCTTGGCCCAGACAAGTGCACCAAAATTGGACATAAAGCTTACATTTTAGTGCTTAGTTGATTGCAACTATCCTTTTGCACTAAAAGAAAATTCTCTTTTCTGTTAGCTTCATTTTGAAGGCTTATAGATCGATGATTCATTGAAACATTGCATTGACTATTTGAGGTTGGCATTGTTTGATACATTTTTAACGCTTGATTTGAATGCAAAAAACCTTGCATACCACTAAACTTGATCTTTTCAAATGTCCATAAGGTATCTGATAGCGGGAAAAAGAGCAGTGCAATCGGGTGGCCTCTGTACTCATGCACACTCCACAAACCACGCCTCATGCAAACAAGCAAAGAAAAAAACAAAGGGGGCACCACCCTAAATTAAGAGGTTTAGGGACCTCACACATAGTGCACATAGGCAAGTGAGACTTCTGGCATTATGATGGCATCAAAACATATGGCAAAACACATAGAAACGAAGCTTAGGGACCTTATGTAGCATATATATACACAAGACATCAGCTTAACAATACAATGGCATCTGATCATACATAACAAGGATATAGAGAAGCAAGCCAAGGATGGCATAATCCCTTGTCAAAAACAATCAACCCAGCAAGTAGCTATGATCCTACTAGCAACACATCAATACCTTAGAGAATGATGGTGAGGATGGTGGCCATGGAGCATGAGAGAAGACTCCTTATTTAGGTTTTAGGGCTAGTAATGTAGCATACTAGAGGGAGAGAGAGAGAGAGGGAGAGAGAGTAGAGCTCCATCCATAGCTCCTCGTTGTGAGCAAGGTCGTCATAGCTTCATTGCTTGGTGAAGTGGGTGAAGTGTTGTGTTTTGAGTGAGAGAAGGCCTCCTTATATAGGTTTCTGAGAGGGTTTAGGATTAGGGATAAACATGCTGAAATCCGCTGATTGGGGTTACTTTTTGCTTAGGGTGGTCAACAGATTGAGGTCACCTGATATATCACCATCAAGATATTCTCTAGAGTGATGTGAGAGGGGAGGATAAATGCTAATTTTTCTGATCGTGACACATGGGGATAAGGCCTTGACCAGCATTTAAGAGCAGGTAAGGTGGCTGTTGAAACTGGAGGTTCTGCACATGTCAGGGGGGGGACCTGCTGGGTCCTCCTGAATATCAAATTCTCAAAAAATCCTCAACCATGGCTTCTTTTGACATGTGTTCTTTGAAAAAATCAGCATGTCTCTTTTCAACTCAAAAGTCTTTATGCATGTTGACTCACCTTTACCATAAGATTTTCCCTTTTTCTCCTCTTGTAACTGCATTGTTGATGCCCAATCACTGCTTCTAGTAACAGTGAACTGTTACCTACCAAATACTTATGGTGCAGTAAAAAATATTTACCATGGGTAAAAAAAGTTATTGTAGGTAAAAAGTGATTTGTATTTACCATGTAGGTGAAAAATATTTATTGTAGGTAAAAAATATTTACTGTGGTAAGAAATATTTACTGTCGGTAAAAAAGTGAAAACGGAGTATGCTGTGCTGTGAGTCCACACGAACATCCTCGTGTAAATTTCACTAGAAATTCACACCTAGAATGGGCTATTCTGTAAGATATAGGTTGTAGGCATGCATAAGAGCTCGTTCCCACGTATCTTCTATCCATGGCACTTTTTACTCTTTGGTGCTTGTGAAGTAGATTTTTCTTCTCTTTTGAGATCCCTTGGACTAGAGTATCTTCATCTCCCCAACAACTGACTGTGCCTTTATTGCATCTTCCGAAGGGGTCCTAAAAACCATGCATCATATAGCCCTCCCCCTTAAGCTAGAGGTATTTGATGCCTCTAGCTGTAGGTTGTGCTACAATAGGGTTCTCTTGAATACTTACCCACCTGGTACCAATTAAATTTGCCATGTTACTGCTTTCTTGGCTGATGCACCTTGTTTAGTCCTTTCTGATGAATAATTGTATCCATCCATGACTAACAACTGGTCTCCTAGACCCTTGAAAGCCATACCCCATCCATTGTCAATATCCGCTTTCACTGGTAGCATTCTCTTTTTTTCTTTTTTTCTTCTCTTTTTTTCCTTTTTTTTTGTCTTCTCTTTAAAATTTATATATAAAAAAAAAACGACTATGTACATGATTGTTACCTTAGTTGGAGCTCGAATATGATGAGCTCTCCTCTGAACTATCCTTAGCATTGATTTCACCAGCATATGGCTGTGAAAGACGACATTGGTAGGCCTTCAATCGCCAACCATTTACCGGGGTCTGATGTACCTTACCATCTAGGTCACCTAGTTGGTAACTACCATTTGAGAACCTCTGTATCACTACAAAAGGGCCTTCCCACTTAAGCAAGAACTTACCATCCTTCCTGCGATCAAAGCGATTGTCGTATCTGAGCACTAAAGAACCTTCCTTGATACCTTTCTTGACAAGGTTGCGATTGAACTTCTTTCGTTTCTTCTCTGCCTGGGCTGCATAGTACTTCACTGCTGACTCTCGATCTAGCCCTAACCTCTCCAAATCGATGATTCTTCCTTCCACCTGCTTCTCTTGACTATCCTCTTGATGTGCTTTTAGAACTCGGAGGCTCGGTAGCTCCACTTCTATAGGCAATAGTGCCTCTTGCCCGTAAACCAAGTGAAAAGGTGTATACCCCTCGATCTTTTAAAGGATGTTCTGTAGGCCCAAAGTGCTGCATCTAGGTGTTTGTCCCATGCCTTAGGATGTAAATGCACTTGCTTAGTGATGATTTTACATATAAGACCATTTACCTTTTCCACAAGACCATTGCACTGAGGGTAGTATGGTGTAGAGTGCCTGCGCTTGATTTTTAACTTGCTCATCAATTGCCCGACTAAATCAGCTCGAAATCCCGGTCCCCTATCCGAGAGAATCTCCAAAGGTGTGCCAAAACGGCAATAAAGGCATTCAAAAATGAAATCACTCATGTCCTTGGCTGGTATAGCTGGTAGCCCTTTTTGCCAACCACCTATAGTTGTTCACTAAGCTATAGCTGGTGGCCCTTTTTGCCAACCACCTACGTTAACTTTTACTCATACCAGAGGGTGCTTCACAATGCTCAAGAAAGTAAAGTAAATCATGCAGCTCCTCCTTTCCCTGGTATAAAGAACTTTTCACAAGGATAGCACCTACTATGAGAGTTTGTAGTTCTTCACCTGCTAAGGCATCTGCTTCTCGATTTTGATCTCTAGGTACAAAGTGCACTCGAACTTCTTTAAAACCCTTCAACAAGGCCTTTGCTTCCCTCATCTTAACAGACAATTTGTCATTTTTACAGGCCCATACACCAACCATTTGCTTAACAATCAACATGGAGTCACCAAAAACATTTAGCTTTGTGATGCCCTGAGAAAGACAACATTGCAACCCTAAAACAAGGGCATGGTACTCTGCCTCATTGTTAGAATGAACCTCTTTTAGATGAAACCCTTTTGCAAAGATCTTCTCCTTCTCTGGACCTAATATTACTATGCCTGTTGATGCCTTGTCTTTGGTCCTCTTGTAAGCCCCATCAAAATACAGACTGTGTGCTCCCAGTAGAACTTCAGGCTCTGGGATAGGCGGTACCTTACTAGGTGCCTCTTTCTTGGCCTTCTCATAACACCTTTGCGTGAGGACATCTGCCAAACAAGCACGGGTGGAATCCTCTACTTGTAGTGTGTAGTCAAACTCTTGAAGCTGCACCACACACTTTGCTATTCTTTGAGACAATTCCATGTGTTGTAGGGCATATGGAAAAACCTCCTCAGTTGTGATCACCACAAATTGTCTCGGAAGTACGTGAGCCCAAAACTTCTCCACTGCAAACTTAAGAGCTAGCACCAATTGCTCAGTTGCGCTAAAACCCTTTTCAACAGCTGTCATCACTCTACTAGAGAAGTAGACTGGTCTCATGAGAGATGTCTTTGGGTCTTTTTGCATCAAGACAGCTCCTAGAGCTTCTGGACCTACACTAGGATTTACATAGAATAATTCACCCCATGTGGGTTGTAGGACGACAGGCAATGAGCTCAAAATGGTTTTAACTTCTTGAAAGCACCTTTCACCCTCCTCACTCCATGTCAATGTAGTGTGTTTAGTGAGCTGCTTCAAAGGATAGATTGCCTGAGAAAGGAGATGTATGAATCGTCCCATGTAGCGAACCTTTTGAATGAAGGAGACTAGTTGCTTCACGTTTGAAGGAGTAGGTAAAGCTAACAATGTCTTTACCTTTTCAGGGTCAGCCTCAATACCATCTTAAGACACAACATGGCCTAGTAGAGTGACCTTGCTCTCACCTATGTGGAACTTGTCTTTATTCAATTGCCCACCCAATTGGGCCAGACGGGTGAAACCTTCATCAACCTTGGACAGATGTACTTCCCTAGAGCTGTAAATGCAAAAATCATCAATGAAGACTCGTATGGACTTACCAAAGTAAGGTTGAAACACCAAGTTCATAAACCTCTGGAAAGTAGCTGGGGCATTAGTTAAACCAAAAGGCATAACTCTATAAGCAAAACACCCCCAAGGTGTTATGAAGGTAGTCTTTCTTTGGTCTTCATCTGCAATTCTGATTTGGAAGTAGCCTGAGTACCCATCACACACTGTGTACCTTTCATGACCAGCCACTTCATTTAGTATTTCATCTTGAAAAGGCAAAGGAAAATGGTCCCTTTTTGTGGCTGCGTTTGGAGGCTTGTAATCCACACATACCCTCCACTTCCCATTTTTCTTTGGTGCTACCACAACTGGAGACACCCACTCAGAATCTTCCACTGGGTAGATAAATCCTGCCTTGAGTAATCTTTTTACTTCTTTTAAGAGTGCATCTTGTTGCACTAGCCCTAATCTCCTTAGCCTTTGCACCACTGGTTTGGCACCTTCCTTTAATTGGATATGGTGTTGGGTTACCGTCACTCCTTTAATGTGCTCATAATCAGTTATAAAGAGGCCAACATGCTTCTTTAGTACCTGCAAATAGGGTTCTCTCTCTTCTTCTAGTAGGTCCTTAGCTAGCATCTCCTCTAAGCCTGTGGCTTCTTCCTTGTTTAGAGAGTCTTGACCACCTTCTCCTTCTGGGTTTTGCAGTATTATACCCATGACTTCCAAAGAGCTAGCATCCTCCTCAGATGACTCATCCTCAGATGAAGAGCAGCTGCTTGTGCTCCATTCATCCATAGAAGTCTCCATCTCTACCCTGCTTCATGTCATACACAATTTTTTGTTGCTTGCCACCTAACTTATGATTTGGTCGCAACTCAAGGGAACCTGTCTCCCAATCTTGCCTAGCTTTCATAGCCATAAGCCAAGGTCTTCCAAGGATTAGCGGATAGCCCTCCCCCTTAGTTGGGATCACATAAGAATCAATCGAGATTGCCACACCAAAAGCTGAAACCTTCACTCCATTAACCTTTCCCACACAAGCCACCTTTACATTATTTGCCATCTTAGCTTGTAAGGAAGTTTGCTCGTTTACTTCCAAACCCAACCTGTGCATTAATTTCTCTGTCATAACACAAATCTCGGCTCCACCATCTACGTACACATTGGAGACTCGCTAACTCTTAATCTCTACATCAATGACTGGCACGATATCCTTCATGACTCTTGCACTAATAGACCCAACTGACTTTGCCTTAGCCCTCCTGGTGCTGACCATCTTAGACCAGGTTCTAAGCATCTTTGGGGAAAGGTGGAGGAGTTGCTGCCATGAAATCTTTGGTCCTTGCTTACTCACATCTGCTACCAGGTTGTAAGGTATGGATCCTACCCCAAGTGGAAAGTCTTCTACTCCTATGTGCCTCCTTCACCTACTCTTCCTTTTCTTGTCTCCTATCACTTGGGAGGAACCCTCATTCCCTTTATCCGGCTCTGAAGCTTCCATTTCATCAGTTCTTTGTCTCCTAACTCTCTTTATTGGCATGGCAACAACTTCCTCTATTTTTTCTTTCCCTTTATCCTTACCATTGTCAAGACTTATGACAGAGACAGCCCTGTCCTCCCCTCCCGATGGTAGTGGAGGGATCTCTGCTGGTGCTTGTGGTGGTGGAGGAGGGGGTCTCAATATTTGGAATGGTGGAGCCACGTGTGCATTTTGTCCATTTAGTGGCCTAGCTCGAGGAGGAGTGACTTGTTGGCGAGGAGGCCATCTTTGATTACCATTTCCTTGATAGCGTCGTGGATGGGGGCAATAATACATGCCGTGACCTACCTCTCCACAGCTGTAGCAAATGTACTCACATGCTTGCCTTTGTCCTTCTTGTCTATTTCGTTCATTTCCTGGCTGGGGAGCCCTTACACCTTGAACCAGATTGATGGACAGGCTCTCTAGTTGATTGGTGATTTGTTGAAGTAATTCTTGTTGAGAGGACTCTTGGTCTGTTGCTCCTGTCCCTGCTACTACCCTTGCCGTAGGTTGAGCTAGCGGTGGAGGCTCCATTCCTCCTTGTAGTTGAGCTTGGAATTTTAACTTCCTATCCTTCTCCCTTGCATAAGTCATAGATTTATCAAAGGTATCTGGGAATTTACCTTTTACCTTTTCTCGAAGGATGGGGTAAAGCCCTGCCAGGAAACAGTCCTTCTTTAGGCATTCTGGCGCCCTTTCTCCTTCACCTAGTGATGCACACCATTTCTCCCACAGGTTGGAAAACTTTCCTTCATAGCTTCTATAGTCATTGAGTGATGTTTGGCGTAGCTCTAAGAGCTGTCTCCATATCTCCTCTGGAGGCTCATGGCGGCGAAATTCTTCGATGAAGGCCATCTTTAAGGACTCCCAGTCTCTTATTTCTTCAGGTGCCAAAGTTTGATACCATAATTTTGCACCTTCCCTCAAGACCAAAGGAAAGGCCCTTAACTTAGTAGCTTCGTCATCCCTTCCCGATACCAGAAAGGCCATTTCCAAATTATCCAAACAGTCTGGAGCAACCTCCCCAGGCTTACCATAAAAATTAGGGAAGGCCATAAGTGAGAGAGTAAACAATTACACAAACAGCTCCAATTTATTTTAAAATAGAGTATGGTAATTACAATTTGGAGCTTTAGCACAACTTAGCTCAAAATAGAATAAAGATCGACACATCAAAGGAATGGTAATAGTCTAGTAAGGGTAGAATGACAGGATGAGGAGAGCGCAAGATTTCCCCAAGTCTCTTGGCTCCAAACAATAGGGCTATTCTTTGCTGATAAAAGATTTTTCTATCAATACAAATATTCACACGGATATGACGCACAAAATGGAAAGGAAACATGCGGGGATCATCATTCTCATTATTGGCATCCATACTTACACACAAGAGCCTAGCTTAGTTGCACCACCTTGGGACCAATGAGCCTGATCAGCCATAGAAGGTCAGCACCTCGGATCACTTCGACTCTTCCTGATGCATCTGTGAATACGTAAGGCGTGATGGCAACACTTTGTACAATGCTAAGCTTTTTAGCAAGAAACAATTGGATGCTATTACCATAATCAGCATGACGAATGAAAGTGACACCATTAATGTGCAGCACATCATCAACTAAGATAGTTTCCTTAGATTGAGATAACTTCTTGAAAATTAGCAACAAAGGTAGGGCAGGGAGGCTTTTCACCCGGTCTCCAAAGCACTTTGGACAATATCCAAAGTGATCTTCACGCAGATAGGAGGTTGGCTTGGGATTGGTGGTGTCTGGATTCACAAAGTGCATTGGGAGCACTCGCAGACGGGCGGAAATCTTGTAGGCAAGCCTTCGCCTCTTTGCTTCAGGAGGATTTAGGGGTGAGAGTCGTGGTTGCAATTTGGAGGTTGAAGTTGGTTGCTCACTAGCCTTTTTCTTGCCTGTAGTGGTCATGTAATCCCTTATTAATGAGATTAAGCCAAATGTTACCTTACGCTTGAGCACGCACTGCGGCCTTGGGCCACTTAGGTGTAGAGGTGATCTTCTCCTCTTAGTCGGCTCCTCAGGAAAGAGAGGTCTGGTGATGCTTTCTCTTCCCTTAATGCGTGTCACAATACCTTCGTGTATGTTGATGTAGAATATTTCAAGCTCGTGTGCGTTGGAGGTTTCTGGAGCACTCATAGGTTGAGAGGAGAGGTATATCAAGCTCTTCTTCTCACTCTCCTTCGTTGGCGACGATCACGAACAAGGCATGTATAAGAACTTACTTCTTGAATTTCAATGACACTGCAACCTGGTACCAAGACCTTGATGAAAGCTTTTAAGGCCTCTAAAGCCTCCTCCTCTTCTGTTCTCCAATTTGCAAACTCCTCACGCCATTCGTCCATGTTGTAGATTGCACATCTTCATTGCTTGTGGACTGAAGGTCTGTGTAGCCCTCCTCCGTGGGGGCACCAAAATGATAGCGGGAAAAAGAGCAGTGCAATCGGGTGGCCTCTGTACTCGTGCACACTCCACAAACCACGCCTCATGCAAACAAGCAAAGAACAAAACATAGGGGGCACCACCCTAAATTAAGAGGTTTAGGGACCTCACACATAGTGCACATAGGCAAGTGAGACTTCTGGCATTATGATGGCATCAAAACATATGGCAAAACACATAGAAACGAAGCTTAGGGACCTTATGTAGCATATATATACACAAGACATCAGCTTAACAATACAACGGCATCTGATCATACATAACAAGGATATAGAGAAGCAAGCCAAGGATGGCATAATCCCTTGTAAAAAACAATCAACCCAACAAGTAGCTATGATCCTACTAGCAACACATCAATACCTTAGAGAATGATGGCGAGGATGGTGGCCATGGAGCATGAGAGAAGACTCCTTATTTAGGTTTTAGGGCTAGTAATGTAGCATACTAGAGGGAGAGAGAGAGAGGGAGAGAGAGTAGAGCTCCATCCATAGCTCCTCGTTGTGAGCAAGGTCGTCATAGCTTCGTTGCTTGGTGAAGTGGGTGAAGTGTTGTGTTTTGAGTGAGAGAAGGCCTCCTTATATAGGTTTCTGAGAGGGTTTAGGATTAGGGATAAACATGCTTAAATCCGCTGATTAGGGTTACTTTTTGCTTAGGGTGGTCAACAGATTGAGGTCACCTGATATGTAACCATCAAGATATTCTCTAGAGTGATGTGAGAGGGGAGGGTAAATGCTGATTTTTCTGATTGTGACACATGGGGATAAGGCCTTGACCAGCATTTAAGAGCAGGTAAGGTGGCTGTTGAAACTGGAGGTTCTGCACATGTCAGGGGGGGGACTTGCTGGGTCCTCCTGAATATCAAATTCTCAAAAAATCCTCAACCATGGCTTCTTTTGACATGTGTTCTTTGAAAAAATCAGCATGTCTCTTTTCAACTCAAAAGTCTTTATGCATGTTGACTCACCTTTACCACAAGATTTTCCCTTTTTCTCCTCCTGTAACTGCATTGTTGATGCCCAATCACTGCTTCTAGTAACAGTGAACTGTTACCTACCAAATACTTATGGTGCAGTAAAAAATATTTACCATGGGTAAAAAAAGTTATTGTAGGTAAAAAGTGATTTGTATTTACCATGTAGGTGAAAAATATTTATTGTAGGTAAAAAATATTTACTGTGGTAAGAAATATTTACTGTCGGTAAAAAAGTGAAAACGGAGTATGCTGTGCTGTGAGTCCACACGAACATCCTCGTGTAAATTTCACTAGAAATTCACACCTAGAATGGGCTATTCTGTAAGATATAGGTTGTAGGCATGCATAAGAGCTCGTTCCCACGTATCTTCTGTCCATGGCACTTTTTACTCTTTGGTGCTTGTGAAGTAGATTTTTCTTCTCTTTCGAGATCCCTTGGACTAGAGTATCTTCATCTCCCCAACAACTGACTGTGCCTTTATTGCATCTTCCGAAGGGGTCCTAAAAACCATGCATCAGTATCATTTTGGGTTTGTGAATGAGCATGATTTAGTGCTTTGTTTGAATGTAAATCCTTTAGAGCACTAACAATTGAGCTTCTTTTGAAGGGTTGTGGAGCAAAGTCAAGTTTTGATTGATCCAAGGAGGGGAAGTAGGAATTGCTTGCATTTCATTAACTTGCAATATTTGGCTATTCTGAGAGCCATTCTATTTCATTGGGATTAAAGTTATATAGTCACTAGCTCATCACTTTGTACCAAAATGCTAGATTTCATTTGAGGTAGTGTTTAGCCAACTTTTTGAGAGCTTTCCATTGAGCAATTTTTCTTTCAAGAGCCACTTCATTTCATCAAAAGTTGAATGGTTTGTAGCTTGACCTCAACTTTCACATTTCATTTGAGCTAGAAATTAATCACCTTTTGATTATGCATGAGAGGATTGGACATTGCAATTTGTGCTTATTTAGAAGCATTTTTTCTCTCATTTTTTGATGTGTATGCATATACTTGTTGCTACTAATTGTGGGGGTTGTCTTTGTGGAGTGTGCATGTGAGGAATGCATCTAAGAGAGGGGAGAAGAGAATTGGGGAAGGGGATGAAGCACAAAAATGGAGTTGGGTTAGTGGAGAGGAAAGTGGGAGAGAGTCAACTCCCTCACTTTCTCTCCCTATATTGATTAGGGAAAAGTAAAAGTAAGGGTGGTTTCCCACGGCCATCTGGCTTGCATCCCAACAACCTCCCACTTGAAGGTCATGGTGGTCAATAGTGGCATCAATGTAGTTAGTCTATACAAAGTTGATGAAGCATTTCCTAGGCTTCAACCTATACCCATAAGTTCTATGCAATGTGTAAATCTCTTTGAGGCTAGGCTCTTTGTGAGAGCATCTGCGGGGTTGTCGTCAGTGTGAACCTTGACAAGCTTAATGCGCTTGCCAGCCAATGCATCTTGTATGACATGGTATCTGACCTCTATGTGTTTTGACTTTGAGAGAAGCACCAGATTCTTTGCCAAATCAATGGCACTCTGACTATCAAAATGCAATACTAGAACCTTGTGAATGCCCAAATCTCCCACTAGACAAGCTAACCATATGGCTTCCTTGCTTGCGTCAGATGTGTCAACATATTCTGACTCAGTGGTAGATGAAGACATGCAGTCTTGAAGACACGATATCCAAGAGATAGCTGATCTAGAAAACATAAACACATAGCCAGATGTGGATCTTCTACGATCCATGCAACCCGCATAATCCACATTCGTGAAACCTATAATAGATGCATCGCTGTTTCCACATGAAAACTTGCACCAGAATCAAGAATCCAATTCTGTGCAACCAAAGCATCTGGAGTGAGATCTGAAGTTAAAATTAAAACATTCAAGAGATCAGTGTCACCTCTGTATGAATATCTATTGGCATAATGTTCATCATTGGAGGAGCATCATCTACTGTATTGGTAGGTATGGGAGACTCAACCACATTGAGATCCTCAATCTTTACCATACTTTTGCCTTTGCTAGAATTATCTTTTTGCATGTTTTTCTAATTTCTTAGGAAACTGTGACAATCATTTTTGTAATGGCCCTTCTTATGGCAATAGTAACACTCGACATTTCTGGCACTACGGTCTCTACTTGAGTTACTGTGTCTGCTAGGACTACGAGGATTTTTCTCTCTACTTTTGCTTTTATATTTGTTCCAGTCACGGCCTCTTGTCTTCATTGAACTGTCAGCCATATATGCATCTCCATGACTAGCACCATCGAGAGATTTATGTCAAATTTCTTTAGTGAGCAACACATTTGTGACGTCATTGAACACAAACTTGCCATTCGAAGCCGGATTGCTAATGGCTATGCGAAAGATGTCCCATGAACTAGATAGAGATCATAACAAGAATATAGACTTGAGTTCGTTGTCAAACTCCTTAAAGCCCTAAGATGTCATCTAATTGAACCAGGAGTTGAACTCATTTAAGTGACCAAAAACTATGCTACCTTCTTTCATGTTGAGCTTCATAAGATTTTTCATGAGAAAAACTTTGTTGGATGCACTTTTTCTCTCTCATGCTAAACATAAGCTATCCAAAGTTCCTTGGTTGTTGTCTTCCCTATGATAGTGAAGAACACTAACTCGGCTAGATGTAGACGTATCATAGCCATGTCTCTTATATCCAAAATCTCTCACTGAGCTTGTGTATATTCATCATCCTCTGCACACTCTTTCAACAATTCTAATAGGCCTTTGTTTGTCAAAACATCTTTCATACGCTCTTTCTGGTGAAGTTGCCTGCCATTGAGCTTGTGAATGAAGTACTCCTCCTTTTGTGAAGAAGAAGCCATCACTGACAAGAGGGTTTGAGAGGTGCCAAACTATGGTGAGAAGTTGCAAAAATTTGGGTAGAGTAAGCTTTGTATCAAGAGTAAAATCTCAACCAAAATAAGCTCAAAGGTGTCAACGATGAAAGTCATGACTCGTGGGAAGGAAATCCAGTAGAGTTTCACGAGAAGGAAAACCGGTAGAGTCTCCTTTGTATGAGGAGTCAAAACTCAACTCAAAATACGCATAAATGTGCCAACTGCACTAATTGGGCATCAAAAAAATTGATACTTTCACTACCAATGGGATCGCCAACTTGGCATCAAAAGTGGGGAAATCTAGCTACCTGTATCATCGAAGGTGTCTCAACATTTGAGCACATCCTAGCTCAAAGAAAACCTCATGCTAGCGACCCTCCAAAAGGCTGATGTAGACACAAATGGACAAGCCACAGTCTCAGAAAGGGCTCTTCCGGTTCGAGTCTCAAAAATGGCCCGAAAAAACTACCAAACTAGCCAAATGATGGCTCCACACAAAAACGCAAATGGACTTCCGTTAGGTTAGGTAGATGCTATAAGATAGGTGAGGTATAGGTTTTACATTTGGTTAAATTATATTATAGTTTAGGCATAATGATTATAGGTTAGGTTAGAGCTAGCATCAAATTAATAGTAGTAAAAATGCAATCGGACTTCGAGGATGACTCGTGTACTTCTAAAAACGCAAACGGACTTCGATAAGGTTAGGTTATAGGTTAGGTAGATGTTATAAGTTAGGGTATATACATTAAGTTAAGTTAGGTATAGGTTTTACGTTAGGTTAGATTATAGGTTAGGCATAATGATTATAGGTTAGGTTAAGTTTAAGTTATACGTTAAGTTAGATTAGTTTAGGTTATGTTAAGTTAAGCTACATTGTTATGTTAGGTTAGGTTAGGTTATCTTATACGTTAGGTTAGATTAAGTTAAGCTAAGTTAGGTTAAGTTATATTAGGTTAGGTTAGGTTAAGCTACATTAAGTTAAGTTAGGTTATCTTATATGTTAGGTTAGGTAAAGTTACGTTAGGTTAGGTTATGCAATGTGGGCAATCTCTATGGCTTGCCATATTGCCAACGGTTCGCCATGGTGTTGTCTATATATCTACGAGCGATTTTCAGGACATAAAATCGCTTTGCAACACTAAAAACAACACAATGGTGAGCCGTTTGCCAAATTGGCAAGCCATAGAGCTTGCCCACATAGCATATGCAGTGTGGGCAAGATCTACGGCTTGTCGTTTGGCTAAACACCTCACCATTGTGTTCTTTTTATGTTAGGTTAGGATATGTTAGGTTTAGGTTATATGTTAGGTTAGGTTAGAGCTATCGACAGCATAATAGTCGAGAAAATACAAACGGACTTTGAATATGATGCGTGTACTCGCAATCGTACTTTGAAGGGGAAAAGCAACAACTTTTGACAGATCGCCTTCAATTCAAGTGCAACCGTGCAATTAGAAACCTTCCTTTTCCATACCACCTTTAGAAATTGCCTGACTTTCCAACTGGGTGGTGGTTAGATGCGACACTCTCAGAGGCAAAGAGGAGTGGAGTGTTGATTACTTAAGAGGAAGAGGAGATGTCAAGGGGTTGTGATTGGCATGTACATTTCACAACTTCATTTTCGAGCTGTACATGAAAATTAGTTTGCTTTAATAACTTTTAGTTTGTTTCAATTTTGTGGCTGTAGTATCACAAGTATGGAGATTTGTGGTCGCATGGGAAGCACTTCAGAGTGCAACGGATCAACAGACAAAGGGTCAATTTCGATAGTGGTGTTAGGACAAGCTTTGTCCAAGAAAGTAGTAGTAGTGCTAGGGATGAGAATACAGAGACTGGCCAGCTTGAATAATTTGTCTACATCCAAGACATCTTGAAGATTAGCTTTAGAAAGTTTGATATGTTTATCTTTGATGTCAAGTGGTTCAAAGTTATTATCGACGGTCCTAATGCAACTGTGCGCAAAGACAAGAGTGGATTGATTCAAATGAACTCTAGGTGGGTGTGGACAAATGTGCGGGATACATTCGTACTTCCGCAGCATTGTGAACAAGTTGTGTTCATACATGATCCACTATGAACAGAAGCTGATGAGAATGATTTATCTAAACCCTGCTAGCTCTATGTCGTTGAAGTTGCTCCACGTAGCAAGCAAGTGTGTGAAGGATTGGATGTTGAGCTTGAAGAGGTGATTCATGAACAAAACGCATGACCGACTCCAACTTTAAGTTTAGATTTTGAGGTGGATGTCAGCATTGAGCAATTGTCTGAACCTAGAGATGACGTGTTAAATAATGAAACTGATGCGGAGAGCAACAAAGAAGTAGAGTTTGATGACGAAGATGTAGAAGTACAGATTGAGATAGACATAGTTGGTGCATCAAATCTCATAGAGGATGAGAGATTAACTAATGAATTTTGCTAGGAAACCTTTTGCATGGCTCTTTTTATTAGTCTACAATACACTTTAGATTTTTGTCATTTATGTAGCAGTTTCGTTGATTTGTTTCATTTGTGTAGCAGTTTCGGTGATTTGTTGTTTGTATTGATTAAGCATTTCTTACGTAAACTAACGTATTTTGTGTGTTTTGTTTGTGTATGATTGGCCATGGCCAATGACGATGAGACCTACTCTCCTAGTTTTAGTTTTCCAGTCACTTCGACCGGCATGACACCCGAGCAGATGGGCTCGTTTTTTTCTCAGTTCACACCTATGCAGATCGCCATGGCACATCACCTTTGGGGTGCAGGTGCAAGTACCTCTAGACCTACGCCCGGGACTAGTGTAGTCCCTACACCGAGCGGCCCCACACCTCAGTCTAGTGTGCCCCCTATGCCTAGGACTGGTGTGCCCTCTACACCAATGGGTGCTTCATCCTCAAGACAATGCCGCCGTCGTTCTGGAGGTGGTGGTTGTTGTGGTAGCGGTTCTATCGATACGTCTACACCATCGAGAGAGCACCCGCCACTCTCTTCGGTAGATAGTTCACCCATGGGCACACCACATACACCTTGGAGATCACACGAGCATGATCCTAGCAAGGTGTACATGAGCAGGGATGAGGCTGTTGCGGCAAATAGGGTGGGAAAGGAAATGTGACAGAGGATTCGACAGCTTTGTACAATTCAGTTTGGTCATACTATAATGGAGATTTGGGAAAATTGCGATCTTGAGAGAAAGAATTACATTGTCAATACCATTCAAAGAGAGTATAGGCCGGCAGAGGGGTATGACAAGGTCTCGAATGCCTGGATTTTGAGTGTGGCAAGGTCCACAATGTCACACGTCGGTCATAGGCCAGAGACAGATTCAACAACAATGATCCCAAGCCGGCATGGTTGGATGCAAAGGAGTGGATTGGGATTGCACGAGAGACACAAGACAATGCCAATAGATTTCAGCAGGCAGAGAGATGGAGCCAGAGCCCGTTTGGAGTCTACTGGAGCATCACATCTTGGGAGTAGAGGCTACGGTACGCTTCAACATGAGTTTGTAAGTATGATACGTATGCTTTAAATTATTGATAGTATATATGTTATTTGAAGATTTATCTAATGGTTAGTCTATAATTTTGCAAGAAGTTGCCATGAAGCGCCTTCCGACATGCCAAGAGGAGAAGTATGGGTACAAGCATGGACTTGTGGCCCTTTTGACCCAGCTGGAGGAGGAGAGAGAGGACGTTGATTGGGAGGCATTACCATGAGGGCTTCTCACTCAGTGACCTCTTGCATATGTACAGTTTTGTAGTACTCATGTTTATGGTATGGGTAAGGTTTAACAGTCAACTTATGTTTATGGTACGGGTAAGGTTTAACAGTCAACTTATGTTTATGGTTTATGGTTATGGTTATGGTTGTGCAAGGTTATGTTTATGGTTATGGTTTTGGCAATCGTGCTACGGTTATGGTTTTGCTATGGTTATGGTTGTGCAAGGTTATGGTTATGGTTTTGGTTTTGGTTCAGGTGATGGTTATGGTTTTGCTATGATGGTATAGCAATCGTGCTATGGTTATGGTTATACTTATAGTTGTGCAAGGTTATGGTTATGGTTTTGGTTCAGGTGATGGTTATGGTTATGGTTTTGCTATGATGGTATAGCAATCGTGTGATGGTTATGGTTATGGTATGGCACACAGGTTATGTTTATGGTTTTACAGTTTCTGACTCATGTTAACAAGTTATGTTATTCTTACAATTTTGCTAATTGCCATACACTCGCTCTTTAGCGTCAGCTTGTAGGCGGAGTGCGGTTGCTTGTGCACTTTTCCTCTGAGCAGAGAGGGTTGTTTTGTTTTGCTACAGTACATGCAGCATTAGTTCCTAGCCCTCTCTGCCCAAAAAAAAATTGCAGGTTTTGGTCGTCGGTACAGGTTACGGTATGACCGTCGGTATGGCTCACGGAATAAGCGACAGAAATTGATTTATTAATACCAAGGCTTGTATCGTTGATTATTTTGACGCTTTTTGATAGGCCTATTCCGACGCCCACTACACCGATACTTATACCGACGCTACGATACGGGCGCCTCTTCCCAAACTTATTTCAATGCTTCTAAGTTTAAAATTTACTGCTACTTCGTCAGTACCTACACCAAATTCTACGCAACCTCTTGTAGTGTATCTATTTGTTCTTAGTTTCCTATATGTGGTATTTCTTATTTTGTATAAATCTTTGAGATAATTACAAACGTGACTGACTAAATTTATTTATGTATATATTTTTCAATCCCATATAGTGATCTGAGTTACAAAGGATAACACTAATCTTGTTATTATGTAGCAAAAACAATCAGGTTACATTGCTTGGGTGACACAAAATGGTAACAAGATGGAGCTTGTATTCATCGATTACATCAGTTAGGGAAGATTAATATGATCACAAAAGGAAAAAGAACATTAAAAAAGGTGAGGAAACTGATAAGATGTTCCTAGTCCTCCTAGGAAGCATCATCAATTCGATAGCCCTTCCACTAGACCAAAACCTCTGAAACCATTTTATCTAGTAGCTTCAGCTTCTTCATGTCTAAAATTTTCTCTAGCTCCATTGTCATGAGTCTCTCTTAGTCTACAAAATGGGGAATTGTTGATTCCCATTATTAGCATCCAAGACAACATAAACATTGGCTTGCTTATATATCTCATCCTTTATTGAAATGAAATTTACTATTGCTGATCTAGGTGGGGATACCCGATTTTTGGAAATCAAGAGGGAAAAAAAAAATATTATTTTTCCTCTGTCCGAAGCCTTGGCGACACCGTCGGAGGGGTGGCCAATTCCCTGGTCACCCTCACGGCCCTAGCTTTTACTGGCATGGCCTCGTCACATGGCTCCCCTCACTTGGCCAGCCTTATCACCCTCATGCCCTTCCTCGTCAATCCCATTCTGCAAAAGCTTCACACACATACACCCCGCCAACTCATGCTTGCCCTATCTCTCATCACCCACTCTCTCAGCATCTCTCTCTCCCACTCAGTCTCCTTCCTCCCTCTCTCGCTCTCTTTTCGGCCGAGCCCATAGGGCACAAGGGATTATTATCTCTCTCTCTCTCTAGTCCAAAAACTCTCTCTCTCCCTCGTTCAACCCCAACCCCAATTTCTCCCTCTCTCGTTCTCAACACACAATCTCTCTCTCCCTCATCCACTCTCTCTCTCTCTCATTTCCTGTTGAGAACGACTCTCTCTCTCTAGCTCTTGTCGGAAACCTATGAGGGCGTAAGCTCAATCATTCTCTCTCTTATTCTCTCTCTCTCTCTCTCTCTCTCTCTCTCTCTCTCCCTCGTTGCCTATACAGAGAAAAAACACCCCACCTAACCCCCCCTTGGTCCTCATTTTCAAACGCCCCGGCCCTCACCCTTGCCGTCACCTTGCAGCACAAGCGGCCAAGCTCATGGCCCGTCACTACTACAGGATGGAGCCCCGGCTCCATGACCCCATCACATGGACCGCCTACCTGGGGGCTACTCTTCATCTTCCTTCACCCATTGACTCTCTTCCCTCCTCTCGTTTCTTGAGATGCCATGCAGAGGATAATATCCCTCTCTCTCTCTCTCTCCTCACCCCGTCACCCCTCAGCCGCACCCTCCCTTCCCCACCTCATTGACAAAAAAAACCCCCCTTCCCTCGCTCACTGTCGGCCACGGGCCACCCCAAGACAAAGCCTATCATCTCTCTCTCTCTCTTGCTCGCTCTCTGTGCTCAAGGCTTATGCAAGCACCAGAATACCGAGCTCCCTCTCTCATCCACACTCACCATTCTCCCCCTCGCCACCTCAGCCCGTCATGCGACTCCCTCTCACTCTCTCTGTCAAGCCCACAGCCCAAAGGCACAACAGAAAATTCACTCTCTCTCTTTCGCACACACACGCGTACCCACACACCCTCACACACTCCCCCTCGCCACCTCACCCCGCGATCTCTCTCAAACTGTCCCTCTCGCTTTCTATGTCGAGCCCACAGCATAGCCAGCATGCAGCAGCCGTTTTCTCTCTCTCTTAAACACACACACACACTCACTACAGACACACATACACACACACACACACACCCTCCCCTTCCCTCATATAGAACCCGAACTCCCTCTCTCTCTCTCCCATTCTCGTCCTCCCATTCCTTGCAGCAGAAAACAATATATATATATATATATATATATTCTCCCTTGTCCCCACGCACACACTCACACACACCCGCTCGACATGGCACACACAACTCAAGCAATACACACACCTTCAGCACTCATTTACCCACTTGAGTATACATACCCATACAAATAGTACACACACTCACACAACCCCACACATGTATGCACATATTCGGAAAAAAAACCACGCATGTACGCATTCACCCAAAATTAAAAACAATGAATAATCGACATCGACGCCAAAGACAAAAGACGGCCAAGTCGCGCTGTCGAGAAATTTGCGGTCTTGCCAGGAAAGCACCGGGCTTATGGTTGTGAGAGTTTGTGAGAGAACTTCCAAAAAACTATATGAAGGAGTTAAACCATAGATGCCATGAAGACTAGGGTTTGAAAAGAAGTGCAATCAAAGAAGACCCACTCTTTCTCTCTTGCACTCACACACACAAAGAAAGAACACAAAAGAGAATGTCAAAACAACACAAAGATGAAAACATCAAGGCTATGGTCATATCGTATCATGGGTAGTATGAAAGGGTTAATAGATGAGTTAATGGCATTCAATCTTGGCTGACCAAATAGGCTACGAATTGTTCTTTGGAATTGTAGTTTTGTGCTTACCATAATATATATATTTTGTCTAGTGATTGGGATTAATTGTGTGTACAAATCCTCTTGGTTCATAGTAGATAACTATGCTTACATCAAAAGAAAAATTATAGTCTATGAGAGGTAGTATGATGGGATCCGGTGATAGAAGTATTTCATTGAGCCTTTCTAGGCCAAAGAGAAACACTATACGTTGTTGAAAGTGTATTTTACGGCTAATCCATACGTTAATTCTAATAGATCGTACAGAGTGAAAGCGATAGAAAATATCATCATGTGGGTTATTCATCTAGGATAGTATGTGAGAAATGTAGATATGAGAGAAGTGAAGAGATGAGAAGTTTCCCTCCTAAGCCCTATTCTTGCCCGTAGGCAATAAGGATACTGCAGGGAGAGATGTACCTGTAGCAAACAGAACCTAGAAGATGAATTACTAAGAATGAAAGAGATAGGTTTGGTTAAGGAGATGAGATTAGATACATATATATATATATGTTGGATTAGAGATAAAAAAGAAAACAACAAGAAATCAAGAAAACATCAAGGTAGAACGCATCTTTCTTGACAAACCCTTCGGCACCATTATTGATGGAGAGAGAAGAAGAGTGGATAATTCCACTTTGATTGATACACCAAGTGCAAGACCTTCTTTGATTAGATTTGATCTTCCAAGGTTAGCTTGTTGCAAGAATGGCTAGTCTTCTTCTAGGAGAAAGTGTAGGCTTAGGCTTATGTTAATGACTAAGTACAATTTGGCATTACTACTCCCTCCCTCATGAATTCCTCTCATCAATGGCTTGAATGCTTGAGTTCTTTCAAGGAAGAAGAGGTCCCCTTTTATAGGTGAAGAGAACCCACAAGGGTTTACACAAAAAGAGAAGAGCCAGTGTGAACAGAAACTGGAAAAGTTGGAAATGAGCTGTCCCTGCATGATGTGGGCAAATTGGGGTCCAGTATTTTGATCATATCTCCTCAACCGTGGCTCCAAATAGAAAAGTAAAAATATGGACAAAAAATTCAGCTCATTAGCTACGATTTTCATTTTAAAATCATTTTCCAATTCCGATTGGAACCTTGTGTAAACAAATCATCAAAATAGGGTCCATTTCTGGCAGCAAAAGTCTTCCTGTGGTCCCCTTAGCTTAGACTTTCATTTGATTCCAAAGGACACCTCATGGCATATGAAAGTATGACATTGATCCTTGACAAAGCTTTGTAATCATGCTTGCAATAATGCATTAAAATAAGTGTATCTTTGAAATCATGCTACCTAGTGTCCCACTAGGATTTGATTCCCCCCTAGTAGCTATTTAAAAAGAAATATAAGAAAAAATATGAAAAATACATACAATATATATATATTGGAGTTTACCCTAGATATAGGATCTAGATAGGGTGTGAGATGATAATGAGATAGTAGAAATAAAGAATCAATGCGTTTTGCCCCAAGTTAAAGAGGCGGAGCTATTGACGCTTTTCCCATAGTATTTTCTGATGGTAAAGTAAGAATAGGTTACCCTTGACAAAAATTATAGGATGAGATAGAAAGCATATTATTATACTTAAATATGCATATGTACATTATTTGAAATATAACTATGTATCTAAAAAGTTACAAGATAACTCTTGTAGCATGCATTCCCACTATGTACGTGTCACAGCACGACATCCACCCCCTCTAAACCTGCACATCCTCCGGCGTGTGCCAGCCTCATGGTAACTTGTGAAAGAAATTGTATCCCCTGTCATCCCATGACCTCCTCCAGGATCATATGGGTAACTCAAAAACTTGTATTGTACTAAGCATTGAGATTCTCCGCATCTTTTAATTCCTCTCGGATTAGAAGTAATTGTTATATACATCTGTCTCCAAAACATCTGTAACAAATCTCCATTATGCACTAAATCTTCATTACAAAGAGACATAAGTTCCTCATCCTCCTCTTCAAAAAACACTTCGAGGCTTCCTGTAATATACTCAAAAGATTTTTGAAACTGTACTTCAACCTTCTCACCAACCTGTAAATCCATATGTACCTCTTTCGCATAGAAGTCTAAATCTGCATCTTCATTCTCAAAAGAATCCTCTAGATAGCCTTTCTCAACATCGAGAGAAACCTCAGAAATATGCATGGTAAACCTCTCATCAGTTCTCTCACCTTTTACCAAATACCTCTCCAGCTTTACATCATAAAACTTTGCATACCTCTCAAATATGGTGTCTAATTCCCTTTCCAAATCATCATGGTAGGTATGTTCCCAGTCACTTGTAACCGACTGCTCAAAAACCTCCTTGGAGTTAGTCTTTGACACAATATCTTCACCCCTTCTTCCTTTTTGACCCATCCCTAAATTATCTTCAATTGAATCATGTCTCCACTCATCTAGGGAGAACCCTTCTTCATTACATGACTCTGATGTCAGCATAGAGCTAGCATCCTCTTCTTGCTTCAAGGAATCACCATGTATACCCTTCCTATCCATAGTAGATAGATGCTCACAAACCTGCTTGCAATTTATACCCTGTGACACAAGACCTAAATCCCTTTTATGCCTCAGATATTGTTTGCATACCTGCAGGCAACCGAAATTCTTAAAACCCTGTATAGTAGGCACTTTATGGAAAGCATCTTTATTTGCATCTTCACATAGATAAGAAATATCACCCCTATCAGATACCATATCCAAAGAGGTTTCTTGCTCTTCTACTCTATCCTCTGATGTCACTTCAACATGTATAGCATAACCAAACACTTCTCTATCTTTGATTTGTGAATCTTGAAGATTCATAGCTTCATCCGTAGAACCCCAATCCTCATGCAGAGAATATGCATCTATCATTCCTTCCTCTACCATGGAATTGTGAAAGCTTGCTGCATCTAGCTCTAAATAAGGCACAATTTCATGAGTCGTCTGCTACCCCATATATACAAGACATACATATTACCCTGTCAATGCACTCCTCTTCTTCCACCTCGTCTAGCTGAGGTACTTCACAATCCGCAATGTTACTAGCAGAGCTATACTCACAAAGGAAGATATTTTCAGTCACCCCCTCTAAATTAGCACTTTCGCAGCTAGGCATATCCATTCGGGTAGTACCACATGCATCAAACTCGCATAGGAAAGCATTGATAATGGCTTCTTCATCCTGGTATATGTCTTCAGTATAGGCATTCGGCTCTTCTAAACTTGGTAAAAGTTCCTGGATCTGCTCAAAAATAGATTGTAGCACATCACGAATATAGCCGTCTTCCACCTGTTTTCCATTCACATCCTCTGTCAAAACCATAGCATCCTCATCCTTGTATATACACTCATGTGCATCTTCAAACGAATCAAAAGGAGCGTCCAAATCATCTATCATAGCCGACGAGTTTGCATCATCCTCTAAGTTGCTTTGAGCCATTTCAGGCGCTTGGATAGCATCATGAGAGTCATTATCTTGAGATATAAAGGTTACAAGACCCAAATGTGCATAAATAGCTTCCACTATGTCTGCTTCATCTGCATACAATAAATTTGCATCTTGCAAAAGATATGCATCTATTACTGCTTCTAAATTAGCCTGTATGGATGTGTTGACACTTGCATGGCTTACAGGAGCCACCAACTCTAGCTGGTCACATCCACTTGCACTCTGCTCCATCTCTTGGTCTTGATGTTCCAAGCATACCTGTGTTATAGCTGTAGAAAACTCACCCCAGTTGCTTGCATATACACTTTCATAGTCTTGAACTTGGTGCTTGAAATCATCACTCACAAGTTCAACAAATGCTGCAATCATCTGAGCTTCTGGAATTTCTTGAAGCCTCATCTCTGTCACATAGCACTCAAGATATCCTTCTGGATCATAGCCTTCCAATATATTAACCTCATTATATACGGATTGCCTAGCACTTTCAATCGCTTTTTGAATCCAGTCTTCTTCTTCAATCCATTTGCATCTGTCTGCAAGCTCTTTCATTTCAGCATATAGCTGCTCCACTTTGCTAGACATCTTTATGTACTCTCACCCCGGCTTGTTCACGTCGGGTTCACCAAAAATATGTCGAGAAATTTGCGGTCTTGCCAGGAAAGCACCGGGCTTATGGCTGTGAGAGTTTGTGAGAGAACTTCCAAAAAACTATATGAAGGAGTTAAACCATAGATGCCATGAAGACTAGGGTTTGAACAGAAGTGCAATCAAAGAAGACCAACTCTTTCTCTCTTGCACTCACACACACAAATAAAGAACACAAAAGAGAATGTCAAAACAACACAAAGATGAAAACATCAAGGCTATGGTCATATCGTATCATGGGTAGTATGAAAGGGTTAATAGATGAGTTAATGGCATTCAATCTTGGCTGACCAAATAGGCTACTAATTGTTCTTTGGAATTGTAGTTTTGTGCTTACCATAATATATATATTTTGTCTAGTGATTGGGATTAATTGTGTGTACAAATCCTCTTGGTTCATAGTAAGATAACTACTCTTACATCAAAAGAAAAATTATAGTGTATGAGAGGTAGTATGATGGGATTTGGTGATAGAAGTATTTCATTGAGCCTTTCTAGGCCAAAGAGAAACACTATACGTTGTTGAAAGTGTATTTTACGGCTAACCCATACGTTAATTCTAATAGATCGTACAGAGTGAAAGAGATAGAAAATATCATCATGTGGGTTATTCATCTAGGATAGTATGTGAGAAATGTAGATATGAGAGAAGTGAAGAGATGAGAAGTTTCCCTCCCAAGCCCTATTCTTGCCCGTAGGCAATAAGGATACTGCAGGGAGAGATGTACCTGTAGCAAAGAGAACCTAGAAGATGAATTACTAAGAATGAGAGAGATAGGTTTGGTTAAGGAGATGAGATTAGATACATATATATATATATATATATGTTGGATTAGAGATAAAAAAGAAAACAACAAGAAATCAAGAAAACATCAAGGTAGAACGCATCTTTCTTGACAAACCCTTCGGCACCATTATTGATGGAGAGAGAAGAAGAGTGGATAATTCCACTTTGATTGATACACCAAGTGCAAGACCTTCTTTGATTAGAGTTGATCTTCCAAGGTTAGCTTGTTGCAATAATGGCTAGTCTTCTTCTAGGAGAAAGTGTAGGCTTAGGATTATGTTAATGACTAAGTACAATTTGGCATTACTACTCCCTCCCTCATGAATTCCTCTCATCAATGGCTTGAATGCTTGAGTTCTTTCAAGGAAGAAGAGGTCCCCTTTTATAGGTGAAGAGAACCCACAAGGGTTTACACAAAAAGAGAAGAGCCAGTGTGAACAGAAACTGGAAAAGTTGGAAATGAGCTGTCCCTGCATGATGTGGGCAAATTGGGGTCCAGTATTTTGATCATATCTCCTCAACCGTGGCTCCAAATAGAAAAGTAAAAATATGGACAAAAAATTCAGCTCATTAGCTACGATTTTCATTTTAAAATCATTTTCCAATTCCGATTGGAACCTTGTGTAAACAAATCATCAAAATAGGGTCCATTTCTGGCAGCAAAAGTCTTCCTGTGGTCCCCTTAGCTTAGACTTTCATTTGATTCCAAAGGACACCTCATGGCATATGAAAGTATGACATTGATCCTTGACAAAGCTTTGTAATCATGCTTGCAATAATGCATTAAAATAAGTGTATCTTTGAAATCATGCTACCTAGTGTCCCACTAGGATTTGATTCCCCCCTAGTAGCTATTTAAAAAGAAATATAAGAAAAAATATGAAAAATACATACAATATATATATATATTGGAGTTTACCCTAGATATAGGATCTAGATAGGGTGTGAGATGATAATGAGATAGTAGAAATAAAGAATCAATGCGTTTTGCCCCAAGTTAAAGAGGCGGAGCTATTGACGCTTTTCCCATAGTATTTTCTGATGGTAAAGTAAGAATAGGTTACCCTTGACAAAAATTATAGGATGAGATAGAAAGCATATTATTATACTTAAATATGCATATGTACATTATTTGAAATATAACTATGTATCTAAAAAGTTACAAGATAACTCTTGTAGCATGCGTTCCCACTATGTACGTGTCACAGCACAACATCGCGCTACCGATACCAAAACAAGAAAGACGCCGAAGGCGTGCCCCGACCGACCCCAAAAATGTCAAATGCACTACATCGATGCACTAGCTAGGCCGCCATTCACCGGTACCGCATCCACGACGCCCTCTTCAGTAAAACCCGTAGGTTGTCATCATTTCTTAGTTTAAAACCAAATCTTGTAAAAATCCCAATTTGTAAATTATCACCTCTCTCTAGGTGATGTCCACAAAGGCCCACCTAGAGGTTTTCCTTTATAATATTTCCCAAGACAAAGCAAGGGTCAATCATCTAGGTCCCACCGGCTTGCTTTGTCTCCCCTGATTAGAACCCTAATCTAATCAGATTACCCTAATCCAAAGCAGCCAGCACCTATAAAAGGGCACTGAGTGGTCACTATCAAGGGAGGATTGATTTGGGAGATTGACAAGAGATTGTGAGAGATTGGGGGGCGGGTTCAGTTTCATCAGAGGTCAGCAGTTGGTAGTATTTTTGTGGGAGGGATTGGCAACATTTGCATCACGAGAGAGGGACTTAGTGTAGCGATTTTCTTTGCGAACTTGCACTATGTAAAGAGGTTATGTCTACACCTCGACTCCAATGGTCGACACACACACACTCATGTTAGCAAGGTCTCTAGTGAACGCACTAGTAGGCTCACTATCTCTCCCTCTATCTCTCTATCACCATGATTGCCACCTCACCAGAAATAAGGTTGCTGTAAATATTGCAAGAAAATAGTTCTCCCTCACATCCCAAGGGTTTTCATCGTCTTTCATATTCTCTCTCTATTCTCTCTCTCTCTCTCTCTCTCTCTCTCTCTCTCTCTCTCTCTCTCTCTCTCTCTCTCTCTCTCTCTCTCTCTCTCTCTCTCTCTCTCTCTCTCTCTCTCTCTCTCTCTGAGACAGCACTCGCGAGGAGTCTCATCGAATTTGCACCTTATGCCCTCGTCAAGTGCGAGAGAGTGAGTACCACACACTACTTGAGTGCTCAGCTTTTGACCACATTAGGTCCTCTTTTCCCCATATATTCATCCATGAGCTCTCCCTACATACCTTCCTCTCCCAACCAGGACGTGGACTCTCTATTGCGAGCTCATTTCAGCCATTTTTGAGCATTGAGAGTCACTTATGACCTCCACTCACACCATGTGACATGTTCATTTGGTCCCATAGGTCATATTTGACCTCTGAGGACGATAATAGAACTATCTATATATCTATCTATCTTTGTCTCGGTGTGTAGACTCTATGATACTTCCAATCACTATTGTATGCGTCCTAGCCGCTCAAAGCTAGGTGGTGCCCCCTGTTTGCTTCACCATGGCTGGCTCACGGCGTGGATTGGCTCCTGGCGTTTTCGAGGCTGTCGGGGTCCATGTCGCGCTTCGTGCTTGTCATTTGGTGCCCCCACTGCGGAGGGCTTCTTGGAAATTTCCAATTTACAATGTTGAAAACAACACACATCATCAATCATGCATGAATGGATGAAAGAATTCTCTAACTAGAGAACAGAGGAGGAGGAGACCGGAGAAGCACTGACTACCTTCATCGAAGTGTTGCTGCCAAAATACACCATCGTAAACATCTAAGAGGTAAATTATCCATCTCATATTGCTCGTGCTAACCGCAAATTGAGAGCATCAGGTGGGAAGGCTATGAAGTGCCATCAGTGCTATCAACCAAAGCATTATGTCAATGAGTGCTGACAGAGGAAGTGAAGAAAGAACGGTGAGTTTTTCTTTTGAAAACTGCGGCACTCTCACGACAGTCAGATTTTTTATAGCACCAAGTATTTTCTCTCTAATGTCGGAGAGGAGTTGTCAACTACATCAACCACAAAGTCTAAATTCAAAAGCCTAAACATTTGGTGGACGCAAGTGGGCCTACGCTCTCTCTAGGCCTGGAGAGTTCAAATGAAGTTCGACCACCCAAGCACCGTCACCGCATGCAGAATGGAAAGCCGATTGAGGTAGACTCTTTCGCCTAGTCTATTTTAACCTAATGTGGAGGATTGTGTAGAATTTTACAAGACGTAGAAGCATGTGGTGAAGGTGTCAGCTTGTCAACACCTGAGGTACGCAGCCCTAGTGGTCAAATCCTTGCCCTACACCCAACATGGATAATAACAATAGGCGAGAAGAATTTACCTTCCGTTTCTTGCAACACATGCATGTAAGCGTGTATATTGATAAGAAGATATTCTACCAGCAAAAGATTTCTTTCCTATTTGGAGCGGAGATGCTTGATGAAATCTTGAGATCTCCATGTCCCATAATCTTGCCCCTTCTGGATTACTACCGCTCTTTTGATGTAAGCATCTATATTCTGTTCTAGATTTGCAATCCATTCTTTATCATGTTTTAATCTATCCACCCAACCCTGTAAAAAGCCACTATGAGCCGCTAATGTCATTAATGTTATAAAAAACAAAGTTTGTAATTTCCCGAGTTACTACCATGGCAAGTGTTTCTTTCCCCACGTTCAATGAAAAGAAGGGAGGAGACATCACCACCGACTTTCTAGATGATTTCGACATCGCTTGTGTTGTTTTCAACAAGGATGACGACGCCTCACAGCTACAAATTTTTCTTCTACTGATAAAAGTAGAGGCCAAGTCTTGGTACAATGCTTTTCCCCGATTAAGCTACCAAAAATGCATGGGATGTACTACGTGCTGCCTTTGTGAAGAGGTTTCATGGAGGCACAACATCAGAAAAGTTATGGTAGCTGCTGACGGAATTAAAGCAAGGAGGTATGCTAGAGTATGCCACTTACGAGTCAAGTTTGTGGATTTGTGGGAGCGATGGGTTGCCTCACTGGAGGAAGGTGAAGGAGAGCCTAATTTCCTGAAAAAGGACCGTTTCATTGTTGGCATGTGGTCGTCGCTTAAGGAGAAGGTGAAGGGGAGGTTCCTTGCAACGTATGAGTTGGCAGCGGAAGTAGCCCGCCTTAAAGGCAAGAAGTTTCACATGCAAGAAAGAGTCAACGAGTCATAGGAATCGAGATCAATCCAACTAACCCCAGTGACTGCAACAGTCCTTCATATGCCCCAACCACAAGAGGCATCAGAAGAGCAACAAGACCTGCTGAGTCGCATCACTACCCAACTTGAGAGTTTATCCGTGCATCTAGTGCAGCAAGGGCATGCACTGGTCAGAAATCCAGAGCAAGGGAGGGGACAACAAAGGCAAAACCAAGAGTGCCACTGCTATAATTGCGGGGAAGACAGCCATGGCATGTATTACTACCCACATCCGAGAAGACAGAATTTCAATAAAGGAGGAAGACATAATCAAATCTCTCCACCAAGGGCGAGACCATCACCGCCCAGGAAACCAATCCCACTTGTTCAAATCCCACCACCAGTCGTGCAACCACAGCTAGCCCCACCAGTTCAATTCCTATAGCCACCGATGCAACCACCGCCACAATCACCACTTACACTCATCCTACGCCCACCACCAATTGGTACCCGCACACCAAGTGTCATTGGTCTTGCAAAAGAGGTCAAGATGAACATAACGGAAGAAAGATCAAGCGAGAAGTTTATTCAAAGGAATGAAGCAAAGGAACAAGAAGTTTAAGATTCAAAAGATGCTACCCTAGTGAGGGAGGTAAGTCAAGAAAATTGTGTTACAAATGCTAGTACATATCTAACCTTCGATAAAGTAGACACCAAATCGATCAATTGCCAGCATTGGGCAATAAGGGTGAGAAGGTGTAAAGTGTTGATCAGGCCTCGTCAGAGTAAGAGTAATGCAAAGAGCGTGGAAGACACAAGTGAAGAGGAAAACCAGCCTGGTAGCAAGGCTTTGCAAAAGATGGGCAACATATCAAGCAAAGGGGAGGGCTTTGAAAACAGAAGCATATGCACCAACATGCACCAAGAACAGTTTAGCAAGCTAAAGGAATCTTGCATCAAGGAAGTTTCACTAGAGGACCATGACGAAGAGGTAAGTATGAATGAAGGTTTAGAGCTGGATATTATTCGAGAGGCTTGGCAATTGAGCAAGACTTTATTGTGTAGTGTCATATACTTAGAGATGGGTAATGCATGTAGTCTACTGAAAGGTGTTATAAACTTGGAGATGGGTAATGCCTCCAGTTTATGTAAGGATGTTCAGAATAAGTTTGATGATCAATGTGTTTCCAACCTTTTAAGGATGTTCCAGACTCCTCCACAACACAACATTGTGTTTGCATGGGATGCATCAGACCTATGGTTATGGTTATCCACTAGAACATATAGAGGTAAGATTAGCATGGAGATAAAAGTTAAGGAGCCATGGATAGACAAAAGGCTGATGGGGTGCAAGAATGAAGGCCTCATTCCCAATTTGGTGTAATTTTTTACAAATAGTGCATCCTCTCTTTGGAGAGAGGTAAGTGGATCACGCTTGTATTAAGCCGCAAGGTAGGTGGCTTACTATCAACATCAGAAAAGATGGCTGACATGTTTGAGCACATCCAGGAGAAGCATGATATGCTTGTAGGTTTTCCCAATCATGACAGTAAACAAGATTTTGAAGACCAACTGGAGCTCACACACCAACAAGGCAGCCATATATTGTGGATCCTTGGCACACTCTTTGGAATCATAATTTTCAGTTCTACCTTTGCAGGAGTCAAGATGCTCATTTCTCCTCTCGCTACTACTGGTGGTTACAAATTTGGTCCTATTTGGCATGCAAATTTTATTGTTCGGACACTGCAGATAATGATCCTATTCTTCACTTGGGATCCAGGAGGACACTGGCACAAAGCTCCAGCTTCCCATTTAATCAACCCACACTATTCCAAGGAACAGGCTATCACCCGGACCTGTTGCAGATTCATGAATGTCCCAGAAATCTCACCAATGCCCAAATGGAATGGCTAGTTCAAAAGGCAACTTGATATCGGCTCCTACAGATCAACTGAAGAAGAATCAAAGTCAGGGCTAGAGACATGAATGCCTCTAGCCAAAAGGGGAGGGCTAATGATAGTTGATTTTTGCAAATCTAGAGAAAAAAAAAGATTATCTTTCCTCTGTCCGAAGCCTTGGCGACACCGTTGTCGGGGGATAATTGTTCGAAAGGTGAGCCGGGAAGGCACCGGGCCCCTGGCTATGAGAGGTGTGGGAAGCAAGTTGTAGCAGATTCAATTACCGACAACAGTATTCAAAACAAGCAGTCTGTCTAATTTCCAGTTAATCGATAGAATCCATGAGTAAACAATCCCTAATGGAAGCTTAAATGCTTTTACAAGGAAAAATATAGCTGAAACCAGGTGCTGAAACAAGAAATTGATAAAACTATGCTTACTTTGCCTTCTGCTCTTCAATTCGAGTGGTTAATAAGCTTCGAGCTTTGGATTATGGCTTATGAATGGGTTTAAACTTATGAGGATTAAGCAAGTTTGAAGATTCAGAGGAGAAGCTTAAGGAGTTTTAGAGCTCGAAGGCATGAGGAGCTTAAGACTTTAATTAAGCTAGCTTAAGATATCGAGCTTTAGAATCCGGTTTAAGATTAAGAGCTTCCGGCTATGGAGGTTCGGAGATTCGAGATTATCAAGAGCTTAACGGTATGAATCCGGATTAAGCTTAAGAGCTTCCTGAGATTAACTTCCCATGAGGAGGAAGAGAGAGCTTAAGTCGATCTTGGTTATGAAGGGTTTAAGGGTATGGATCTTAAGAGCCTTCAGCTTGAGGAGGGATCTTCTGAACCCAAGAAGAGGAGAAAACTCACAATGATCTCTTGAATAAGACGTTTCTTCCCTTTTTATAGTTGCATGGGACTCCCCTTTTGCTAAAAAAGGCGAGGCACCCATTAGCGATGTCGCTAATGGGTCCTCCCCCTTGTGACATGGCAAGGCCGTGCTTGAGTAGCACCGTTTGCGGCGGGACTAGGACCTAAATGATGCGCAATTGGGAGCTGATGCTTTTTCACTTCTTGGGCGGCGGCGTCTTAGCCTTCCCTGGCTCGTTGCGAGCTCCTCTCCTTGCTCTGCGCTACCTGCACACTGCCGCCTTTGCTACGCCATGCCCCCCTTTTTGTTTTTTGCCTGGCTTCACATTAATCCCCTTAAAATGGGTGGCCACTTAAGTTGTGTGCACTTTTACCCAATTGGGTGGGCGACCGCTTATTGCCTTGGGCGGCCGGCCTTTCTTTGGGCGGCCGATTAAGCTTTGGTCTTGGAGGGTTTTGAGCCTTTGTAGGGCACCACATTTGGCATACATATCGGCAAAAGCCTTACCAGGCTCAACAATTGGGCAGTCGGCCTTCGTAAAGGCATCACATTTGGCATACAAATCGGCCAAAAAGCTTGGGACTTCATGTCCGATGCACATGTCGACCAAAGCTTTGCCAGGCTTATTCATTGGCGGCCATAAGCATCGTAAGGGAATCACATTTGGCAGAAATATCGGTTAAGGAATTGCCTCCTTGAATTCATTTTCCGCATCCACTGATTAGGAATATCACCGTGAATTCTACTGCCCACTCTAGTGTGTTGAATGGCACCATGGCTTCCAAGATGCAAGTATCTCTGTCCGTCAAAGCTAAGTATATGATAAAAATGCTTTCGCATCGGCCCACATTTGGCATACACATCGGGAACCGCACTACATTAAGCCAATTGGATGACTAATCAGGGTGACCAGGGCAGTTCGAACCCGGCCCCCAACGATACTTAAACTGGCCATATCTTGCCAACCAAAATCCCAATCATCGATCTAAAAAGACCGACGCGCTCCACAAAGTGAGCACTTCAGCCCGATGCATTCATTTCATTTTTATTCCGTCAGCTGCTCTTGCCCAATCTGGCACGGATCTACAATCAACTTGAACTTTAAACTGCCATAACTTCTTCATCGTAGCTCCAATCGATGAGCCGTAAAGATAGGCCGGTAGAGCACATCGAGCACTCCAGTTCTAGGGCTCATTATCCCATCCATGTTCACTTCAAGAATAACACTTTTTAGCATCATTAAGGCATGTTTTGGCCCTTTCAGCCGCATTTGACATACATTCTGCATTGAACTCGGCCTGCAACCAACCCTTAATCATTGTTCATTAAACATATAAGCTTCAAACAAACTTAATGTGCATTTTCTTGGCATCTTTCTTTGCATGGGAGCCGAGCTACACGACATTCACCCCCTCTAAACCTTCACAGCCTCCGGTCTTTGCCAATTGCACTTAATCAGCTTCATTAAAATCATCATCAGACATATCATCTGACGCATACATAGCACGATCCTCTGGAGGCTGATCTGAATGGAAATCTTCAAGAACAATCTCGCCTTCTCGCTTCTTGAACAACTTGATCCTTTTTCTTGCAACAATAGGCACTTTAAGCATAGTACCATCTAGTTCACACAATTGATATGTCGCATTATCAAAAACATGTTGTACCACATATGGTCCAAACCAACGTTTCACCATTTTCCGCATAGCAGAGTATTGGTTCTCCAAGCTACTGTCATACACAAGTATCCAGTCACCTTCCTTGATAGCATGTGTTCGTAGTCTATGCTTTCCATCAAATGCTGCCTTGTTCTTCAATCTTGCCTCCTTAAGCTTCTCTTTAGCCTGCTCAATATCCTCTTAACGCCTCTCAAGCTGCCAAATACGTAGAGCAAGCAAGTCTTCAGTAGACATACCTTCTTCCCATGGCATTACGGTCCAAGTTGTAATTGCTTCCTCTATAGGCATAATGGGTTTCTTCCCATGCATCAATTCGAATGGCATAAATCCTGTAACTGAACTGTGAGTTGTGCGATCAGCCCACACCAAATGGCAAGAGTTTAGGCCAATCACCAATATGTCCTTCACAGGCCTTTGCTAAAGCTTTAACAATAGGCGGATGTCCTCTTTCACTCTTCCCATTACCTTCTGGATTATATGTTGTGGTGAGGGCGAGCTTAATGCCCATCCGAGAAAAAAACTCCCGAGATTCGTCTACGTCGAGCTCTCCTCTATCTGCAGTAATTCTACCAACACATCCATACCTAGAGATAACATCTTCAAGCAAGAACTTGCATATTGAACTGGTAGCTTTGGTACGCAAAGCTCTACCTTCCACCTGATTAGTAAGATCTTCCCTGGCAAGAACAATATATCTCATCTTTCACACTCCTACTAGAATTGTAATAAGGTCCACCACCCAATTGTAGTGCATAGCCAATGGATAGGTGGGACGCAACCCATCTCTATGTCGCACATTAGAGTACTTTTGACATATTAAGCATGATTCCACAAATTGAACCACATCTTTATACATACTGACGGACGCAAAGCGGACCCCGAACCCCGACGGCCTCTAAAACGCCGGGGGCCGAATGGCGCGCCTCGAGCCTGCCACGGTAAAGTGAACAGGGGGCACCACCTAGCTTTGAGCGGCTAGGACACAAAACCACGATGATATGAACACCGCAAGCCTACACACCGAGAGAGAGAGAGAGAGAGAGAGAGAGAGAGAGAGAGAGAGAGAGAGAGAGAGAGAGAGAGAGAGAGAGAGAGAGAGAGAGAGAGAGAGAGAGAGAGAGAGAGAAAGAGAGAGAGAGAGAGAGAATATCTGCAAATGATGAAAACCCTCGTGGGTGTGAGAGTGAATTATTTCTGCAATATTTACAAGGTGGCATGCTGTGGTGGTAGAGAGGTAGGGGGGGGAGGTGGTGCAACCTACTTGGTGCGTTCTCTAAGGCAGATAAATGATTGTGAATACTTACCACCAAGAGCGTGCATACGTATGTGCATCGACCATTGGAGTCAAGAGATGGATGTGGTTCCCTTCGCATGGTGCAATTCCCAAGGCAAACCCAACACACAAGCCCCCTCCCCATGATGGTGATAGTGTCAATCCTTCCTACTACACTCTACCAAATGCTTGGTTCCTCATGAATTGCCCCCCCCCCCCCCCCCCTTCCCGATAGTGACCTCTCAGTGCCACTTTATAGGTGTTGGCTGCTCGGCTTATGGTAATCCCAGTGTGGTTAGGGTAAGCTTAATCGGGGAGACAAAGCAAGTGGTGGTCCCGGTGTGGTTGACCCTTGCTTTCTTTTGGGACGTTATTAAAAACTGGGAATCTCTAGGTGGGCCATTGTGACCATCACCTAGAGAGAGGATATTTACAAAAAAATGGAAATTTACAATAGCTCGGGTGAAAACTAAAGATAATGATGGAAATAACCTATAAATTATTGGGATGGCATCGTGGTTGCGTGTTGCCGGCGAATGGCGTGCTGCTGGTGCATCGGTGTCGAGCATACTTCTTTTCGGAGTCGGTCGGGGCATGCCTTCGGCTCATTTTCTCTTTTTGTTGTTGGCGGCGTTGTCGTGCTTTGACACGTACATAGTGGGAACGCATGCTACAAGATCTATCTTGTAATTTTTTAGATAATAATTATATTTCCTATAATGTACATATGCATATTTAAGTATAATAATAAGCCTGCTATCTCATCCTATTATTTTTCTCAAGGATAACTTTACCATCAGAAAATACTATGGGAAAAGCATCAATAGCTCCGCCTCTTTAACTTGGGGAAAAAAGCATTGATTCTTTATTTCTATTATCTCATTATCATCTCACACCCTAGCTAGATCCTATATCTAGGGTAAAATCCAATATATATATATTCTATGTATTTTTTATACTTTTCTTATATTTCTTTTTAAATAGCTACTAGGAGGGAATCAAATCCTAGTGGGACACTAGATACACTTATTTTAATGCATTATTGCAAGCATTATTACAAAACTTTGTCAAGGAGCAATGTCATGCTTTCATATGGCATGAGGTGTCCTTTGGAATTAAATGAAAGTCTAGGCTAAGGGGACCACGGGAAGACTTTTGCTGCCAGAAATGGACCCTATTTTGATGAATTTTTTACACAAGGTTCCAACCCGAATTGAAAAATCATTTTAAAATGTAAATCATAGCTAATGAGCTGAAGTTTCTGCTCATATTTTTACTTTTTTATTTGGAGCCACGGTTGAGGAGATATGATCAAAATACTCGTCGGTATATTCTTTCTACTCTTACTGATTCCCTTTTGCTTGATATGTATGAACTGCCTACTTCCCATGACGTATGGAAGTACCTTATTGCAAACTTTCAGAAGAAATCTGTTACAGAAATACTTTATTCGAGAGGGTTGCTTAACAAGTTACAATATGAAGTTGGTACTGCCATGACGGGACATGTTGAGTCTTTCAAATCTATTATTAATCAACTTGCTGCTGCCGGTGATCCTGTTCCACAAAAGCAACTGATTACACTTCTCCTTGATACGGTGAAGGACTCTTCTTATGATAACATTGTTACTATTCTCTCTAATAAAGATGGTCTTGATTTCGACCAAGCTTGCATGTCTTTAATTGAATACTCTCAACGTCAAGAACGTCGGAATGCTGGTCACGATACAGCTATGATTTCACAAGAGGAGACTGAGTCACAACAGATGGAACGTGCTTTTTATGCTCGAAGGCGTCCATTTCAACGAGGAAACCGCAGAGGTGGCCGTCGCGGTAATATTTTCTCTCGTCTCAAATTTTCTAATAAGCAATGTTCTTACTGCAACAGAAATGGCCATACTGAAGATGATTGTTGGGCACGTCAATATGATGAAGAACACAATATTACCACAAAACAACCACGTTTATCTAGAGACTCTTCTTCTTCTTCTTGTGAATATTGCGGACGATCTGATCATCCCACTCATATGTGCTATAAGCGTCTATTCGACACAGATCGGAATAGAGCATATGCTACTGAACATCGAAACAACATTGTACCAGAAACAAGCTGCGTCCTATGTTCAGTTGCTCCAGACAGAATACTTCATGTACGTGATGGATCACTTTTTATTGTCAATTCTGGTGCTACAGGAAATATGACATATCAGTCTAAGTGGCTCCATAACTATCATCCACTGCCAGTTCAACGTGTTGTTTATCTTGCTGATGATACTACTTGTCAAGTAAAGGGTATTGGAGACTTATATCTTGGTACCTTATCTTCTTCCACTTGAATTTTGCGAGGAGTATTACATGTACCAGATCTTCAACGTAATCTTCTTTCAGTTGCTAGACTTGTTGATCTTGGTCTGTTTGTTGGATTTGATTATACCAAATGCTGAATTGAGAAAGATGGACAGACTATAGCCACTGCTCCTCGAAACGGTAATTTATTTGAACTCTCTCTCAACGATGCTGTAGCAAACATTGTCACTGCTCCAGGTGATCATGATTGCAAAGTATGGCATCACCGTTTTGTTCATGCTGATTTCTCAAAACTCCTTGATCTTCAACGTTGTGATCTTGTTCATGGCATGGATCTTAAAGCCCATCCCCATATGGGAATTTGTGAATTTTGTGCTCTTGGGAAACACAATCGTAAACCCTTTCCTCTTTCAAATACAACTCATTCTCATGACATCTTGGATCTTGTTCATCCTGATATATGTGGACCTCTACCTTCTTCGAGATCACAATATCGCTACTTCATTACTTTCATTGATGATTTCTCAAGGTATACGACTGTATTTCTACTTAGACAAAAATCTGAAGCCTTATCTGTTTTCAAACAATTCCACAAGGCTGCGGAACTTCAAACTGGTCGTCGCCTTAAGAAGCTTCGTAGTGACAATGGAGGCGAATATGTTTCTCGAGAGTTTGTGAGTTACTGTGCTGACACTGGAATTCATCATGAACACACTATTCCATATTCGCCTCAACAGAATGGTGTTGCTGAACGAAAGAATCGCACTATTCTCAATGCTGTAAGATGTATGCTGATTCATTCTGGCTTATCTCGTGTTTTCTGGGCTGAAGCTACTTTGACAGCAACATTTATTCAGAATCATCTTCCTACTACTGCACCCTCTGGTAAGATACCCATCACAGCATGGACAGGTGACATTCCTTCTGTATCTCATTTTCGAACCTTTGGATGTATTGCTTATATTCATGTTCCCAAAGAAACACGAACAAAGCTTGATGCTCCTGGTCTTAAAGTTATTTTTATTGGATATTCTGACACTTCCAAAGGCTACAAATTCTATGACCCTTCCTCCAAGAAAGTAACTGTGAATCGTGATGCTACTTTTAACGAACAGCTTATGGGAGGCTCATGGTCCATGGATGATTCTGATGATACTAAATCATTGCTTCAGGCTTTTCCATTTCTTTCAGAAGATGAAACACTTCCTATAGATCAACTTTCCTCCTCACAACCATCCATTCCAAATGTTGCCAATGATGATATTGATATTTTTGTTGATCTGCCTATTGATTTTGAACATGGCTCATGTCATGTTTATGATGACGATATTGCTGATAATGCTTTTTCTACTTCTGAAGATCCCGTTACTTATGATGAAGCTATCTCTTCACCACAAAAGGATCAATGGCAAGAGGCTATGGAAGCAGAGTACGATTCTCTTATCTCTAAAGGTACATGGATACTAACTGAATTACCTCCTGGTCGTACAGCTGTTAAATGTAAGTGGGTGTATAAAACAAAAGTAAAAGCAGATGGATCTTTTGACAAGTTCAAGGCGCGTTTAGTTGCAAAAGGTTACTCCCAAGTAGCTGGTGTTGATTATCAAGAGACTTTTTCACCAGTTGTTCGCATTACAAGTGTTCGAGTTTTATTGGCATTTGCTGTTCAATTTGATTTAGAAGCTCATCAAACGGATGTGCGAACTGCTTTTCTTAATGGTGACTTGGAAGAGGAAATTTATATGGAACAACCAGAAGGGTTTGTTATTCCAGGTAAAGAAGACCTTGTTGCTCAACTCCATAAGGCACTATATGGTCTCAAACAAGCTTCGCGAGCCTGGTATACAAAATTTGATCTTTTTCTCACCTCTAAAGAATTCATCTCTTGCTCATCAGACCCCAACTTATACATAAAACGCCAAGGTAGCAGTTTTGTGATTCTTGCTCTTTATGTGGATGATACCATCCTTGTTTCCAATGATTTGGGATTTCTTCAGCAAGTGAAAAATTTATTGTCTTCTGCATTCGATATGGTGGATCTTGGAGAGATTCACTCTTGTCTTGGCATTCAAATCCAATGGAACCGTACAAAAGTTTGTTGGCATGAACACTCGTCCTGATATTTTGTTCGCTGCTAACTATCTTGGACAACATCTTGCATGTCCTTGTCTTAAGCATTGGTCTGCTGCAAAGCGTGTATTGAAATACTTGAAAGGCACTACAGATTTTGGTTTAGTCTATCGACGACAACTCACATCGGATTCTATGCAATCTCTTTCTCTTTTGGGTTACACAGATGCAGACTGGGCAAGCTCACATTTATCTATGCGATCTACTAGTGGAAATTTCTTCTTTATAAATGGTTGTCTTGTTTCTTGGACCAGCAAGAAACAACGTTGTGTTGCAGTTTCTACGACCGAGTCAGAATATGTTGCGGCATCACTTGCAGCTCGTGAGTTGATTTGGCTTCGACAAATGCTGGTTGATATTGGTCACTCTCCTCTTTCTAGCACACCCTTGCGGTGTGACAACCAAAGTGCTATTAGTCTTGCAAAAGACTATGTTCAACATAATAAGTCAAAGCACATTGTTGTCCATTATCATTATGTCAGGTATGAAGTACGCAAGGGAACCATTATGGTTGAACACTGTCCAAGTGACCAGATGATTGCAGACATTTTGACCAAAGGCCTCAATGAGTCACGTTTCATCCTCTTGCGCTCGGAGCTTGGAGTTGCTTCGGCCTCACTCTTTCTAGATTAGCTTCTTTTCTATTGTAATAGCTTTGTACATATGACATTGTAATCTTTTAGGTACCATGCACTATGCACACTCCACATTTGCACCTTGTGATATCTAAGTCACTTGAATATTTGTACATAGATGCACAATTCACTTTCACATCATCACCACTGGTTCATATTTCACATTGTATAGGGGCTTGGGTTTTTCCCTTGAACTCCCCAAGGGTTTTTTCATCCAAAGCTAGAGACCTTTGTTTGAGTGGGGGTGTTGGAGCTATATATGGCTCACTCTACTGAACTTGGTCTCACCTATATATTTGTATCTTGTCCTCAATATGAATCAGTCTTTGGGAGCGTATATGGTGTGTCTCTTGTCTCGTCTCTCTCTCTTTCTCTCTACATCTCAACACCATGAAGCTTCTATCTCCTCATATAATGCATCCATAGAGGTAAAAACTTCTCCACAGCCTCCACCTACAATAGTGTACCTCCATAAAGCTACAAAGGAATCCACACTTCCCTGTATTCAAGAATCACCTGATGAACCACTTCAAGTTCAATCTTGGGAGAGTACCTTACCACCCTTGCAACTCGACGAGGCACCTAAGGTAATAGAAAACTACTGGCAAAAATCTCCACCTATTACCAACTGGAACAATTGGTTTCAAAGGGTGACGAGCACATTTCAAACGATATGATCTACCCAAGAAAGGGGGGAGTGTTTGCTCACAGTCATAATTCACTCACTCCCCTCTCAACCTTGTTTCACTGACCTTTCAATCTCCCAATATTAGGGAATGTATATATAAAGGCTTATACTCACAAAAAACGAAAACAAAAATAAAGAGCAAGAGCAATTAGTAAATGATTATGCACAGTAAAAGTCAAAACATTGACTCATACCTACACATTCGTATCCGGTACACTGAAACAGAAACCTATGACATAAAACACCTTTAATCCTCATCACTCGAGTGATGGAGGGTAGGTAGAATTAGTACAAAAGGAGTGTTTCTGTTTTAGATTTGAGTGATTAGCAAAGTTCCTTTTTCCCACTGATGTGCCTCCTAGAGGTATTCTTGTGTTTCTTAGTGTGTACAGGAACGTGTTGCTGTTGTTAGGATTTGGACCTTCATGGAATCTTTATCTCGACTCACTCTTCAAATCAAGCGCGACCATCGACACAAACAGGTGTTTCTTGTCCATTAGCATTGCCCCTTATCTTTTTGCATCCATGTTTGTCTGCTTTAATTGTGATTGGTAGCATAATATTCAACGCATTTGCTTAGTATCAAACATTTAATTCAATGTAATTTTTTGTCATAATCACTTGTCTAGGTTTTAAAATCAAGCAAGTTCGACTAAGCTAGTTTGACCAAGTTAGGTGTTAGAGATCTTCTCTTAATACCATGGGGAATGCCTTCCTAATAATCAATGGTTACTTAGGTTCTTAATCCGATTTAGGCAGCATTGTGTGAAATGTATTAGGGCTTTCTAGTGGGCTTGACCCTATTGACCTTTAGCTTTTAAGTATTATAAAGGGAGTTTACTAATGTGATGAGCCTGGGGAGGTGTATCAGTGTTATATGACCCCCCAAAGTTACAAAATTAAAATGCTGAAAATGAACAAACAAAAAATCAAAGTGTCACAATGTAAAATCTTAAGCTGGAAGAGAAATCTCACCTTGATTGGGTACTTCACTCACATGTATCACCTATGGTACTAGAGCCCTAGAGGTTCCCAGTGTGGGCTCTTTTCCTTGAAAATCAAAAAACCCAAGGCATACAAAATAAGCACACACATCAAAATTAAATCACTGTGAAAAGACTTTGGGCGGTCAAAGAAACAGTAATCAGTCAGGCGATGATTTCATGAGAAATTCCTTTTATCGTAGCTTAACTCTGGGTCTTTTAGGTATAGCCTTTAGTCATCCCTTGAACATGCAATACTTGGCTCTCGCGATTAAACAACTTAATTGACCAGAGAAAATTAAGAAGCTTACCCATGGTATTAATAGTCGATCTCCAGTGCCTTTCGATCGTTAAATTAGCGACCCCAGACTTGTTTAATTTTTTACCTTTACATTTGTTTATGCATTTGATTACATTGCAATTTAATGTTTATTCCTGACTAATTGTTTAAAATTCTATTACCAATCAATTTGTCTGCCTAAAACTGCATATGCTTTTTAATCACTTATGAGAATGCAATTACTGTGCCAATGTGGTTTGATTTTGCAGTGACTGAAGAAGGCTAAGGACATTCATCTCAAATGCTCTTGCACCTCGACGAACGAGCTTCAACTCAATAGCTTTCGAGGACGGAATCTACATCAGGAAGGGGGGCATGTTAACCCTCACGGCTCACGGACACCCTATCACCTACGACGGACGTTGTAACCTATAGCGGACATCGTATTATTTATGTGGTAGAGTCAGGTACCGGGCTTGTCGGTCCAATAGGAAAAGGGTAAGAGTGATCGCCGATGAGAGGCGCACTCGAACTGGAACATTCAAGGGATTAGTTGGCTAAGCATGGGCGCCCAAGTGTGAATGGGGCGAGCTCATATAAAAGTCAGCTAAACCTAAAATTCACTCATTCTCTCATTTGTGCAATTGAAGAGTGCTCTTGCTCCATCTCCTTCTTCTTCTTCTTCATCTCTTTGTGTGTGTGTGTGTGTGTGTGTGTGTGTGTGTGTGAGAGAGAGAGAGAGAGAGAGTGAGAGAGAGAGAGAGGGAGTGTGTGGGCGATCGAGCATTACGAAGGCACGACGGCGGTGAAGAGGTTGAGCGCCGCGTAGCGGCGGCTCCTTCTTCTTCGCGGCGAGGAATCCTCCACGAAGCAAGCGTAGAGCGGTGAGTGACACACCATCGCCTTCTTTGAGCTTACTAGTTTATGCTTGTTGTGTGCTTGGAGCCATTTGTGGCTCGCACACGGTGTATCGGCAAGTTCCTTGCATTGACACGTGCGACATACGCGCACAAAATCCATTGAAGATATTAGAGTTATATAAACCTAAGCCTTATGATCACTTTATGAAGCTTGATTATGGTCGTCTCCAACATATCATTTCGTAGTTGTGTTCCAAATACTTTCTATCTTAATTAGTGTTGTTACCCACCACAAATTTGTACCATTCGTCAATATCTAGTCACATTGTAATCGTCGATGGGGCATATCGTCAATGTAATTCTGAGAGGGGGGGGGGGGGGGCTCTTTTATGGAGGTGTCAGATGCAGCAGACGAGGGGAAAAAAGCGAGAAATGAAATGAAATAGAATGTTACATTAAATGCCTTCAAAGGCCAAAATTATATTGTAAGTCAAAATTGATGCAATGAGTGTGAATCTAATCCCATGTGATCTGTGTACTAAAAATAAAATGAGGTAAAATGAAAGACTAAAATTAAAACCCTAAAAAAAACATCATACTAAAATCGTCATCATTATTGTTGATGACTGAGGATACATGGCATCGGGCATTGTGCTACAAAGTAGTGCATTGCTCGCTGAAGAACGTCAACAATGGGCGCCTCTATATGCAGCGATACTGGGAGGGAGGGAAAGTGAAATGAAATAAAGGTTATATTACTCATCGTCAAAAGGCCTATGAGACCATGCTGATGCAATCTTTATGGATTGAATACAATGTATGGGTACAAAATTGTAATCAAATAGAGTGAAAAAGTAAAAGTCTCAGGGCACTAGACTAAGTTCAAAAGAGCTTCATCAATGTCCGTCTCTGTAAGTAGTCGGGGGGGCTCCAGTGTTGTGTTGGCGTCGGATTAGCAAACAGAGAGATAGAGAGAGAGAGAGAGAGAGAGAGAGAGAGAGAGAGAGAGAGAGAGGGGGGGGGGGGGGGGGAGAAGGGGGGTTCCAATGGCGTACAATCTTATTAAGACACTCTTATGAATTGAATACAATGTGTGGGTGTTAAACTGAAATGTATAGTGCAACGCTAAAACAAATATAAAAAAAGTCGAACTATCAGAGTAAAATAATCATCGTCATCGTCGTGCCGAGGTTGCCCGACAGCGGCTGTTGTCTGCCAAGGTAATGCAGCCGTCCCTTTGTTAAATTGTTTTGTCCCGGAAATCGCTCAAAGGCGCCATGCAGGGTATTGCCGCTAGCGTGGGTAGTGAGGAGAGAGAGGTGAGCGGGGAGGCTTCATGTCTGCTGAGGGGTGTGGTTACTACTCCTCGTCTCATATTATCGACGCCCTGATGATAGCTCCCAAGCCTAAGCTCATCTGCGCCTCTGCAAGTGGTCTCATTTATGCCAAAAAAATAAAAAATAAAAAAAATCTTTCTCTTCAAACCTTTGGCCAAACCATTCAACCTCGTGTACTGTGGCAAAATCACCATGGCCAATTGACTGCTTGATAGTGAACTGAAGAGGATCTTTCCACAAAGTAACTTATCATTTGATGGTGACTATCATCACCAGCAACTGTTTTCACCACATACTGCCAATTGCAAGCGGCTGCCAACCTTTCATTAAGTACGGGCGCGTGTCATTTAACTATCGCTTTTCCAGCTTTCATGCAGCTTCGTCCTTGCCAAGCACTGGTCGGTTCCCTTTTTTCATCTCCCATTAGCATCATACTCATGTGAGTGCATGTGGCTTCTAGGCAAGAGTGAAAGGGGTGGTGCTGCAGCTTACGAGCTAGACAGAGAGAGAGTGAAGACACACTCGATGGCAACATGTGAGCATCTGCATGTGTGGACTGAAGACTTGTGTGCTGCAATCAACTGCGCTCTTGCATGGCCATCAAAAGATGGTGGATGATACTGGGAGTGATGTGACTACGACTACGAGGGTTGGTGGGGTAGGCACAGCTGTATAGAGCAGCTTGTGAATGTGTGTGTGTGTGTGTGTGTGTGTGTGTGTGTGTGTGTGTGTGTGTGTGAGAGAGAGAGAGAGAGAGAGAGAGAGAGTTCAACGACGTTTTGTGTGAGTGTGTGGTGGCTGGAGTTAGGTAGGGAGTGTGGGGCGTTGTGGTTGCATGCCCTACGAAGGAGATAGAGAGAGACACAATTAGAAGGGTGTGGTGTGTTGGTTGGCGTGCGCCAATGGTTGGCAGAGGGACAGCGAAAGACATGCGGTGTGTGTGTGGGGCTGGGCGACGCCATGCACTCCACGAAAAAAAAGAGTGGTCAGTGGTTGGCGAGAGAGAGAGAGGCAGGCAAACTTCAGAGACAGCCACTTGCATGGGTTGGTAGATCCACGAGCTGGAGTCGCTCGTTAAGTGATAGTAGAAGAGAAAAGTGAGAGAGAGAGAGAGGGAGTCTGCTGACAGTTCGCTACAACCTGAGAGAGAGAGAGAGAGAGAGAGAGAGAGAGAGAGAGAGAGAGAGAGAGAGAGAGAGAGAGAGAGAGAGAGAGAGAGAGAGAGAGAGAGAGAGAGAGAGAGGGGAGTCAGCTGATTGTGCGCCACAGCATGAGAGAGAGAGAGAGAGAGAGAGAGAGAGAGAGAGAGAGAGAAATGTGATTGTAGAGAGAGGCAGAGAATGTGTTGTGCCCAGCTCCGCTATACACACCGCACTGGATTAGTGGCAATATGAATTTGTTGCAATCAGTGTTAATTTTTGAAGGCTTCAACTGCATTATATATAACCTATTATATTTTATGCAATGGGCAGTTCTCATGAGGAAGAAACTCGATACGCATGCGATTTGTCATCTGGTGGATGATCGAAGTTGGGAGTGGGCTAATCCTTGCTCGGAGGACATCCTCTAAAGATCAACGTCAATAGATCTCTCTAAGTTGCAGAATGGGACTCAGTGCAGAGAAGTGGATAAATAATAAAGTAAAATAACACGGATTTCTTCTTACTTCGATCCGCAACGTTAACAAGTGTTAATGATATTAACAGTCATAATTCCTTTATTAATCCTTTTTAATCCCCTCTCTACTACTTAATCTTTTATAATATCCTATCTAAGGCCGTATGCTAATCCCTTCTTATTATTGAGTATTTTCATTAAGTGTAATGTGCTCAATTATGATGTTTAATAATCGTAATCTCACTAGTAATTACTATATCATAACAACAAAGAATAAATCGTCTTTAATTTCAAGATGACTAACTATCTCATATAATCAACACTATTATTATAAATTGAAGCAATTACCAAAATCTACAAGCACATGGAAACAAACACTTGGTTGCTACTTGTAGAAAATCTTCAGTCTTGGAGTGTAGCCTACGCTTTAATACCACTGCTACAGCCGGGAGCGTAGAAAGGCCTGCAAAATACTCAAAAATAGCACATAGCAAGAGATAAATGAATAAATCTACATACCTGCCGACCCCGTAGACGCATAATCGCGAGATACACGAACAGAGAGAGCCAGAGTGAGAGAGAGAGGAAGAGAACATGCGCAAGAGCACCTCCGAGAGCGGAGTGCTACGCCTGGCACGGCGAGGGAGAGGAGAGGAGAGAAGAAAATAATACACAAGCACTGGGCACAATCTCCCCCCGTGCAAGAGTGACCATTTCCCTCTTGCACATATTTATAGATTTCTTGAATGGTCAAAATGAGTACAAACTGGCCGGCCAGTCATAAATGGCCAAAGCTCATAAAAGAGCACTTGAACAATAAATTGAACAATATATATATTTACATTTGCATAAGCCTAGCTCGGTCCAGTCTTTTCCACCTGTCACAGCTGCAAAAAATAAGATATCAATTCCATAACAGAAGGTGCCAAGAGCGAGATTTTAGCTCTATATTTTTTGAAGCTCAGGTATAAATTTCAAAGCTAGAAAAGAAAAGGGAGTTCTTTATGCTCCTCACAAATCTAGCCAATGCACATCCCAATGGGATTGACGTTGGGGGTTATTCCGACCGTCGAATTTGGATTGGTAAGTAAATTCAAGGCAAAAAAGTAAATTCAGGCTAGCAAATAAATTTGAGCTAGTCAAGATTGTCTCGCACCTTGCACATCAAAGCCACAACCTGCCCTATTCAAGGCATGGGCTCTAGCCACCACGCTCACATGCTTTCATTGAAGATCATGGTACTCTTATGCATTACATTGTAAGTGCAGACTGATTCGTAAATTTGGGTGCCGATCGTATGGTCTACAATGAATACGTGTCATGATCCCTCACCTTCACACTTGATCCCATTTAACCACACCCATGCCATATAGTGCTCCATGTTCTTTACGACCTTCAAAATGAAAAGTAGAGCAACCCTTTACAAAAACAAAAGTAATCACCCTTCAAAATTGAAGGCTAAACTTAGGTGGAGTGAATGGCCTTGCTAAAGAGTTTAAATAACATAAACATAGATATAGTACTAAGTATTGAGACTTTTGACAGAACTGAGAAGTCAAAACTATGTCTTTTCATTTTCTACCATCATAGTACTTTCTATTTACCCTTCACTTTTACATTTCAAACCAACTAATTTGTGACCCTCGCATTGCTACGGCTAAGAAAAAGCAATCGTGGCACTCTCCTCCCTCACCTTTCCCCAAATGTGGCAACATGTACATATATACAGTAGTATGTGACTCATGTATTGATGTGGTTGAGAAGAAGCAATTGTGACACTATCCTCCCTTACCTTCTTTGAAGGTGGCAATGTATATACATATGTTTGTGTGTGTATGTGTGTATGCACATACATACACACACAGACATAGAGAGACATATACACACAAAAATATATGTATGTGTGTGTGTGTGTGAACACACACACGCACACATGCATGCTCGTGCGTTGACAGTGGCCTAGCCATGACTAATGGGCTTTCCACAAACCTCCTCTCTTTACCAGCTCTCTCTCTCTCTCTCTCTCTCTCTCTCTCTCTCTCTCTCTCTCTCTCTCCGCGAGAAACTTGAACTACATTTGGAGTTGGCATGGGATTAACTTAGTCATAAGCAAGCGAGTCCCTCATTATTCGTAGAAACATACTCAACCTTCAAGTTTACCTTAGTCTCCCTCTCGTGTATACGTGCGTACACACACTCATCGCAACAATCAACAACTCGGTGGGGGAGGGGAGGGGGGTAGCATAATTTCTCGTGAACGTAGAGGTGTCAATATTTCAAGAACTTTAAGAATGAGTATAGGAGTGCCTCTTTAGAGTAATTTTTTAAACATTTAAAATATAATTTGTTAAAATAATGTCAATATTGTTCTTGCAAAAATTCCCTTCAGTTTTTTTTCCAAATATACCTTCAAAAAAGTCAAAAAGCATCTGCAAACCTCCCACTTTTAAATGCTCCCGACTTCGTCTTCCGTATCTTGCCGACTAAGCATCTGATTGACATGTAGTCAACTCGTGCTAGCTCCACATGACTCACCCTTCCACCGACAACCTTGGCGAGGCCAAAAAAACTGCCAGATGACACATCTTCCAATGCGGTCAGTTGGGCTCAGACCTGGCCCCCTGAAAATCTTCAACTGATTATATCTTGCTAACCAGAGCTTCGATTCGCAAACCGAAAAAATAGGCAGGCTCCATAACTCGAGCTCTACACATGTATGCATTGAAACTTGCATGGGCCACCTGTCCCCAGCTGCCTTGTCCGTCGGGGATCTAAAATACACTCCAACTTTAAACCGCAATATCTTGAGCACCGGGGCTCCGTTTGACGAGCCGCCTGGACCGGATTCTAGAGCGCACTGATCACTACATTCTAGGACATAAAACCCACATCTCGGTCACAGTAGGCCACCAACCTGCTTGGCTCTTTGCAGCATACCTTTGGCCTAAAAAACCACTTCGAGCATACACCTCTACTATCCTTTGGCTGCCTAGGGCCTTGGCACCTGCCCTAGCCTTCTGCATTGCACTCACATGATGCTTCTGCCTAGCATTGACCATCTCCTAGCTCGGACCAACTTTGGCTGCACCAACGTGTACTTTGTTTCTTTTGCCAAAAAGATTTTTTGGGTTTCTAAAAGAAACCCTTAGTGTTGTGTTGGGTTAGGGAGACTTTCATTGTTTTTAGTGTATGATGGAGACTTACCTTTGATTTCGCATCCTACATGTCTTTACTTTTCTTGTATTTTATTGTTTTACAATGTCTTTACTTTTCTTGTATTTTATTGTTTTACAATGCTAAAGTGAAGCTTCACCTTGCATAATTTTAGTAAATTTTACCCACACATATATATGTTTTTTCTTCATTCTATTGTTTTAGAATGCTAAAGTGAAGCTTCACATTGCATAATTTTAATAAATTATATACACACACATATATTAATTAGTTCTTTTTATTTCACCTTTTATTTCACAACTTCACATGGCTTTACATTTCTTGCATTTTATAGCTTGATTCCAGTCAGTGTTAACGTCCGTGAAAGTGTTTTTTATTAAGCGGCTGCTGATCGAGTTTCCTCCTCACAAAGAAGAAAATCAAATATACTAGCAAAATTTTTGAGATTTGCAAATTTTTTGAACGTCTTTCTCACATATTTCATCGGTTTTTCTTTCGTTGACCATGGTTTGCAGCTAGCTAGTCTCAATTTTCAATTGGCTCAAGACTAAGCTGAGGCAATCCTTTCCCAAACACTAATACCAGTTTAATTCAACCTAGCAATTTTATCACTTTCTTATTGTTTTTGAAAGCCTTGGTGACTCTTTCACTTGTTACTCTAGATAGGGCAAATGTATCATGTTAAATATGCCTCATAGAAAATACATAAATTGGAGGGGAATTTTACTCCTCAATGCAAAATTGACTTTTGAATTTGAAGATATATTTGAATTTTTTTTCAAGGGGATCTTTTCAAGACCAATATTGATATTATTTTAACAAATTGTGTAATTTTGTATTTTAAAATTTTGAACAATTATTATAAAGAGGAACTCCTATATTCTTTCTTAAAGCTCTTGAAAAATTGACACCTTCACGTGTCGCAAGTAAATGTGCTACCCATTTCGCTCTCCCACCGCATTGTTGATTGTTGTGATGAGTGTGTGTACGTACGCCAGAGAGAGAGAGAGAGAGAGAGAGAGAGAGAGAGAGAGAGGAACGAAAACTCGAAGGTTGAGTATGTTTTTTATGAATAGAGGGGGGCTCACTTGCTTATCGCAAAGTTAAGCCAACCACATGCTAGCTACAAATGTAGTTCAAGTTTATTACCAGAGAGAGAGAGAGAGTTGGTAAAGAGAGGAGGTTTGTGGAAAGGACATTGTCATATTCGACAATAGTGCCTTTGCTTGTGTTAATCTGCTTCTAAGATCATGGGTAGGCCACTACTAACGCACGAGCATGCATGCATGTGTGTGTGTGTGTGTGTGTGTGTGTGTGTGTGTGTGTGTGTGTGTGTGAGAGAGAGAGAGAGAGAGAGAGAGAGAGAGAGAGAGAGATTAGTGGGCATCGCTCAATGAAAAGAAGATAGTAGAGAGAGATTGTGTGTGTTAAAAAGGAGAGCCAATCAACGAGAAGGAGAGAGAAAAGAGACATTGTGTATGTTAAAAAGGAGATTAGTGGGCATGGCTCAATGAAAAGAAGATAGTAGAGAGAGATTGTGTGTGTTAAAAAGGAGAGCCAATCAACGAGAAGAAGAGAGAAAAGAGACATTGTGTGTTTTAACACAAACAATCTCTCTCTACTATCTTCTTTTCATTGAGCGATGCCCACTAATCAACTATTGATCCATGAACAAAAGATAGGACATATATATGTATGTATATATATATATATATATATACATACAAACATCTGTCCTATCTTTTGTTCATGGATCAATAGAGAGAGAGAGAGAGTGAGAGAGAGATCACATAGACGTTAATTTTCAACAACTAATTACATCAAAGTATCATCAGTTTTTAGTAAAAGATAGATAGAGAGAGAGAGAGAGAGAGAGGAGGAGGAGGAGGAGGAAGAAGATTATTTATACCTTCACTAAATCTGGGACACTCAATCTATTTCTTAGAGGGAATTTGGATAACCAATCTACTACATGTAGGCAATAAAAAATAATTTTTAACTGCTCTCTCTCTCTCTCTCTCTCTCTCTCTCTCTCTCTCTCAAAAGAGGCTTATTTATAATATTTGAAAAATCTATGAGGATGCCCAGATGATGACAAAATTTGAGAGAGCTAAAGCAACAAATTGGACTCGGAATTGGAATTATGCGATCCAAGTACAACTAGCTACATGCGCAAACTAAGAAAAGCTTCTCCTAAAGATAGTAAAATTTGCCATGGTAAGATAAATGGAGAGAAGATGACAACAACCTTGAAAGAAAGGTTGTTCCACCAAAACCACACTCAACAAAAACTCTCTCTCTATTTATATATATATACAAATATTTACATATATACATACATACATATCTATCTATATCTATATCTATATATATATATATATGTATGTATGTATGTATATATAGTAAGACTGTATGAATGAAAAACCTTTTGAAAATAAAAAATCAAAAAACTTACTTTGTTTTTTCTGACAAAAGACTTTCTACTCTACTAGGATAGATCATAGGAAAAAAAAAATTAAGGGGGATTTTGCTGCTCAATGCAAATTTGCTACCTCGAATGATGGCATTGAAAATCCCAAAATGGGGCCGGAGGCAGAGGATTTGAAAGTGGACGTGGTGGACTGGTGGTCGAGCTCCAAGGCCGATGCGTAGGCCGACTGGGCAAAGCAAAGCAAAGTACCCAATGCAAGCAAGATGAGTTTTTTTGTTTTGTTTAGAGGATGGGTTTTGGGAGGGCTTGAAGGCCGCTTATACCAGTGACTTCCACGTGGCGGGGGACAAACCCAACATGCGCTAAGGCAGGCTGGCAGTGGAGCGCATATGGGCTGGAACGTGGGCATCAATTGGCATACAAGGGAGAGAGAGGGGATCCTTGGGAGCTCGTGAGCTATGGTGGCGAGCGCCTCCGGCGCTGCGCAAGCGGAAATTCAGGCGGTTTTGGCGGCGGCGGTTAGCAAGGAGTGGCGGCACAGTGGCATGCGCCCATGCGATGGCGGGAGACCAGTGGCGGTGATGATGTGGCACGCTCGCCTGGTAGGAGGCAGCTCCCGCGGCCCTTAAAGGCCCAAAGTTTTAAAGGAGAGAGTAGGGGGCAATAGCGATATCGCTATTGCCTCCTGAGGCAAGTCCTGTGGAGGTGAAGCATAGAGGGCCAGTTGAGGCCGGGAAAACCAAGGCAGTAGAGGGTAGTGAGTAGGAGTCCGGGTAGAGATAAAAGCAAGGCCAAATGGACCAAGCTAGGGAATGCCCGGACAAAGTGGAAGCCAAGGTCAAAAGAGGGCAAAAGAGGAGTCGGATAGAGGAAAGGGAGAGTCAAAGTCAAAAATGGAGTAGTGTAAGGTTGAGACCATAAGAGGTAAAAATGAAGAAGATTAAAAAAAAAATACCAAGGGGCAATAGCAACTTCGCTAATGCCCCCCCCCCCCCCCCCCGCCCCCAAGTGCAAAAAAGAGAGAAGAGTGCACAGATAGAGCAAGGCGGTGTCCCTCCCAAAAGATACCAAAAATGAGTGCCATATGGACCAATTAAAAGGAAATTTCCCAAATTGAACCCCCCACCCTATAAAAGTCAAAAAATGATCAAATTAGAGGCTTCTTTTTAGTTTTTCTTGGCTTGTGGAGCCCGTTAGAAGCCTGCAAAGTGGAGCTTTTGGACAGAGGAGTGTGCCTGTCAAAACCCTTTGTATCTCTCTTGTGTAAATGGCCATGGTGATGGCAGTGTGAGTTTGTACAGGTGTTTTATGGAGTGCAATCGAGCGGTTGTTGCCTCTCTTGCTGTGGCTCCCCCTTCCCCACTCCTCTTTCTCCTGCTTTCATGATTCTCCCCGGTGCCGGCTGTGTGGAAGTGTGCCCCCCCCCCGGACCGATGGTGTTTTGAGTGAGAGAGTGAGATTGAGTGTCTCTGTGCGTGTGTAAGGGTGGAGACCGGCAATGGTAGGAGGTGTGTCTTGTGTGGTGGTTTTGTGGAGTGTGTGAGCAATGGCAATCGAGCATGCGGTGGTCTGCTGTGTGAGTTGTGTGTTTGAAGGTGTTTTCCTAGAGGATAGGGGTGCTGTGAATGCCCTGAGCTATAGAGAGGCCCTTTTGTTTGTGCCGGGCGTGTTCCCCCATGCACCCTCTCCAACGTCTTTTGACTTTCATTGTCACACTATGACCCATTCACTTTTGTACTTGAAAATGAAGGGATTAGATGTTCTCTAAATTGTTTTTTGAAGTGAACCAATGAATGAGACTTGGAGGCTCTCTCCTTCCTAAAAAATTTTAAGCTCTTGAAATGAAGGAGAGAATAACACATGGATGCTCTCTACTTCCTTGAAAATTTTAAGCTCAATTAGATATAGTATAGATCAATAGAGAGAGAGAGAGAGAGAGAGAGAGAGAGAGAGAGATTAGTGGGCATCGCTCAATGAAAAGAAGATAGCAGAGAGAGATTGTGTGTGTTAAAACACACAATGTCTCTTTGCTCTCTTCTTCTCATTGATTGGCTCTCTCTTTTAACACACACAATCTTTCTCTCTCTCTCTCTCTCTCTCTCTCTCTCTCTCACACACACACACACACACACACACACACACACATACACACATACACGCATGTATGCTCGTGTGTTAGTAGTGGCCTACCCATGACCTTAGAAGTAGATTCATACAAGCAAAGGCACTACTGTCAAATATGACAATGGCCTTTCCACAAACCTCCTCTCTTTACCAAGTCTCTCTCTCTCTCTCTCTCTCTCTCTCTTTCTCTCTCTCTCTCTCTCTCTCTCTCTCTCTCTCTCTCTCTCTTTTTCTGTGTAATGGAAGGCTTTGCTGTAACAGCACCTCAGAACTGAAAAAACTCTCAAAACTTTGCGTTTTTATTACCGACTTGAAGCCAATGTCAGACAAAACTCGCAAGGGTGGAAAAGACACTCACCATGGAGAATGATACAAAATCTCCAAGGAATTTGGATGCTAATCCAACCCGATCATCTACAACAACGGAAGCAATGATCATGGCTTACTTGATCTCGTTACAAGAAACCGTCAATAAACAAGGTGAAGAGTTGCGCGCACTTGCAATGGAGAATGGTACTTTAAGAGTTCTCGTTGTGGAGAATGAGCACCTCAAGAAGGTTCTTGAAATGCAAACAACACGCTTGATGCATCTTGAGAATGAAGTTCAAGAATGTAAACGCTCTCTTGTTGACATGAATGTATTGAAAGAACGCTTGAGCAAAGTTGAGAGTGATCATGTATTGAAAGAGGAAACAATAGATACAATACGACATGATGTATGTGAGATGAGAAATGCATCTAAATCATGGGCTGATATATGTAAGGATAATGTGGTTTCTACATCTCCTATCATGCAAGCCGTTGTCCAAGAAAAGAATGTAGAGAATGTGGACACTCAAGAATTGCACGAATGACAAAAACGCTCAAAGAACATCGTCATTCATGGAATCAAGGAGGAAAGCATGGAAACACCCCAATCTCTTGCAGTTGCTATTGAAGAGTTTTTTGCTACACACTTTGGCATGTCAGGATTCATGGATTATGGTGCACATCGAGTTGGAAAACAAGGAGTCCCTCGCTCGGGAGAAAGACCTATTGTATGTACCATGGCTGATGAGGTAAAGAGAAAGATCATCCTTGACAATGGTTGGATCTACCTCAAAGGAACAGGTTGTAATGTATATGAGGATCTCACTCTTATGCAACAAAATGTACGTCGCAAAGCATATGAGGAAAGAAGCAAGAAGGTTAAGGTATCACCTCAAGAAGAGCAGCCACTTAAGGAGGATGCAAGTCCACCCAACAAATAGGGACACATGATCTATGAGACCAACTCACGCTTGCGAATAAGCTTTTGGAATTGTAACGGGTATCCATGGAATGCGGGAATTGGCATTGATGAGCTTACCAATGACTCCGATGTGATACTTCTTGTCGAAACATGGGAGCATGATGCGCAACGAATTCTTGGATTTGACAAACACGATGTGCATTCTTTGATGTGGGCCAAAAATGCAAAGCAACGAAGAGGCCAAAGAGGCGTAGCATGTATGACCAAAAAGGGTTTGAAAGATGTTTCCATTGTCAAAGAAGATAAGTATAAACGCTACTTATGGCTGAAAATCAGCCCACCAAATGGTCAAATCATGTTTGTGGCCGGTTGCTACATTCCTCACTATGACTCCAACTTTTATGCTTGCTTGAATATGAATAGAGATCAGCCCTTTGTTGAACTAGAGGAAGACATTGCTCATTACAAGGATCAAGGTGAAGTCATTGTTTTTGGAGACATGAATGCTCACACAAATATGTTACAACACGACACACAACAAGTAGACATGCCGCATGTCTCAAGAAGAATGGATGACTCATACATGTATGATCGAAGTTCTAATGATGCAAAAGAAGTGGATCACTATGGAAAGTCACTTCTACATATGTGCAATAGTACCGGAATGCTCATTGCAAATGGTGTATCTCTATGGCAAGGCACCAATGACTTTACATGTAGAAAGCACAACGGTGCTAGCGTGATTGACTATATGTTGTTCTCAGAAGCCACTCTAGAATGCATACAAAGCTTTACACTTGGTGAATGGAATCTGGAATCGGATCATAGGATGTTATGTATTGACCTCAAGTGTGGTAAACGGCCCGAGCATGTAGCCTCCAATCATGATGTGAATCATTTGTACCTACATCTAGACTTCAAACGAGCACTTATATATGCTGATATGGTGGACCAAATGTTAAGCATGATAGAGCATCAAGAGAGCCCAACATTAGAATGCAAGTGGAAAGTTTTCAAAGAAGTAATTTTCTCTTGTGCGAAGGAATGCTTTTCGGTGAAACACATGTCTTGCAAAAGGTCTAAGAAGGGTAGCACCAAGAAGAAATGGTTTGACATGGAATGTAGTCAAGCATGAAAACACTTGCTAAGATTGGATGCAATCAAACACAAGGAAGTTCACTTGGAATGCTCACACACATACAAAGCCCTTGTTCAAAAGAAGAGGAGAAGGTGGGAAGTCGAAAAACAACTTCTTTTAGCACAAGAGAAAGCACATGCATGTAGCAAGTTTTGGCAAAATCTAAAAGGAAAGCGCGTTGAGAGCTTTGGTGACTTGACTCTTGAGGATATGTATATGCATTGTAAGAACCTCTATGAGCAACGCAATGTTGATAAGATGGAGTGTTGTAGCTCCCTTCCGTTTATGTCTCCCTTGTTTACCATTGAAGATGTATGCCGCGCGCTTGAGAAACTTGCTACTCGCAAGGCAGGTGACCTTCAAGGTGTCAAGGCTGAAATGATTAAATGGACAAGCAAGAAAACACGATATTGGATATGCGATATGTTTAACCTTGCACTTCAGTATGGCATGCCTCATGATTGGAGTGCAAATTGGATCAAACCTTTGCACAAAGGAGGAGATGTAAACAATGTGAACAACTGTCGCACTATAATGGTTGGTTCTTTAATGGCAAAGTTATTTGGATGTATCATGGAGATGAAGATAAGTGAATGGGCTGAAAATAATGGCAAACGTGCACTTGGCCAAGCAGGTTTTCGAAAGTATCATAGCACTATCGATCACCTTGTCACTCTTCAAGTTCTTATGGAAGCGTCTCGATTGAAAGGAAAAAAGTTGTATTGTTGCTTTGTGGATTTCAAGAAAGCTTTTGACATGGTACCGCGAGGAAATCTTTGGAGACGTATGCAAAGTCTTCAAGTGCCGAGAGAATTTATGCATGCAGTCTTTCGCATCTACCAAAAAGTGATATGTCGATTACGTATGGGAGATGGAATTTCAGAATTTTTTGCAAGCACTATTGGTGTCAAACAAGGATGCCCACTTTCCCCAACCCTCTTTGGGCTACTCATTGATGAATTGGAATGCATGATTCTTGACTTTATGCAGCAAGAAGGCATAGAAGAGGTTAAGATTGGAAATGCGGTGATCATGCTTTTGCTTTATGCCGATGATGTAGTGCTCTTGGCACATACCTTAGAAGATGCACAAAAGCTTATGAGTGTCTTGGAACGCTTTTGCCTACATAGCGGGCTGATCGTGAATGGATCCAAAACCAAGGTTATTCTTGTAAAGACCCTCAATGATGAAAATCCATGCATTGTATATAACAATGAGAAACTTGAAGTGGTAGATCACTTCAAGTACCTTGGCCTTGAGGTTCCATCCAATCATAAATGGAAGGATTGTGCAATGCGTCGCTTGGAAGCCAGAAAGAGGGCCTATTATGCATTTGAGAACATGTGCAATGCAGGAGAGATCAAGTGTTGGGCTCTCAAAAAGTACCTCTTTGACACATTGGTGACACCGGTGCTTCTTTATGGAGTGGAGGTGTGGGGTGGAAGCATCGGGAAGTCTACTTGGAAAGAGTTTGAGAATGTCCAAAAGCGTTTTCTCTTTCTCCAAGTCAAGACACAAACACCCTACATGCTCTTACTTCTTGAGTCCAGATTGCTTCCCATTGAGGTCTTGGGCATGCAAAGGGTTGTGGAGTACATGCGTAAGACACAACGTAGCCCTTTGCATCGACTTCCTAGAATCGCATATGAAGCAAGTCAAATGGTTCAAAAGACATGCAAGAGCAAAATACTAAGTTCGGGGTGGATGCTTGATATCATGAAATGGTTTGGAAGATGGGATGCATGTCACTTGGTCAAGGATTCGTCGATCGACTCCCAAGTTAATGAGGCCTTCTTACAACGCCAATGTATCACGGCTTGGGAGAAATCCGGAGGTTCTCGCTTCAGCCATTACACCACACACGTTGCCCCAAACTACAAATCTCTCTTCTTCTCAGAACGAGGTAACCGAACCCATTCCTACATCCTTGAGCCCATCCCGTTGAGTGCGATCCGCACCATTGCCTCCATTCGTCTTAGCTCCCATTCTCTACGCTGCGAGACAGGACGTTGGGGCACTGGCGAGGAGTGTCATCGACTTTGCACCTTATGCCCTCGTCAAGTGCGAGAGAGTGATTACCACACACTACTTGGGTGCTCAGATTTTGACCACATTAGGTCCTCTTTTCCCCATATATTCAGCCATGATCTCTCCCTACATACCTTCCTCTCCCAACCACGATGTGGACTCTCTATTGCGACGCTCATTTCAGCCATTTTTGAGCATCGAGAGTCACTTATGAACTCCACTCACACCACGTCACATGTTCATTTGGTCCCATAGGTCATATTTGACCTCCCAGGACGATAATAGAACTATCTCTCTCTCTCTCTCTCTCTCTCTCTCTCTCTCTCTCTCTTTCTCTCTCTCTCTCTCACACACACACACATACACACACACATGCATGCTCATGCGTTAGTAGTGTCCTACCCATGATCTTAGAAGCAGATTCACACAAGCAAAGGCACTATTGTCGAATATGACAATGGCCTATCCACAAACCTCCTCTCTCTCTCTCTCTCTCTCTCTCTCTCTCTCTCTCTCTCTCTCTCTCGTTGTGGTGATAAACTTGAACTACATTTGGAGCTGGCATGTGGTTGGCTTAACTTCGCGATAAGCAAGTGATCCCCCCTCTATTCATAAAAACATACGCAACCTTTGAGTTTTCCTTCCTTTCTCTCTTTGTGGCATATGCACACACTCATCACAACAATCAACAACGCGGCGGAAGAGGGAGATGGGTAGCACATTTGCTTGCGACACCTGAAAGTGTCAATTTTTCAAGAACTTTAAGAAAGAATATAGGAGTGTCTCTTTATAATAATTGTTCAAAATTTCAAAATTCAAAATTACACAATTTGTTAAAATAATATGAATATTGGTCTTGAAAAAATCCTTGAAAAAAAATTCCAAATATTTCTTCAATTCAAAAGTCAATTTTGCATTGAGGAGTAAAATTCCCCTCCAATTTATGTATTTTTTTAACATGATACATTTACCCTATCTAGAGTAAAAAGACTTTTGGCAAAAGAAAAAAGTACAAGTCTTTTGACTTTCATTGTCAAAGGGATTGTCAAAAGGCCATTCCAACCATGTGACCCATTCACTTTTGCACTTGAAAATTAAGGGATTAGATGTTCTCTAAATTGTTTTTTGAAGTGAACCAATGAATGAGACTTGGAGGCTCTGTGCTTCCTTAGAATTTTTAAGCTCTTGAAATGAAGGAGAGAATGACACATGGATGCCCACTCCTTCCTTGAAAATTTTAAGCTCAATTATATATAGTATAGATCAATAGAGAGAGAGAGAGAGAAAGAGAGAGAGAGAGAGAGATAAGTGGGCATCGCTCAATGAAAAGAAGATAGTAGATAGAGATTGTGTGCGTTAAAACACACAATGTCGCTTTGCTCTCTTCTTCTTGTTGATTGGCTCTCTCTTTTAACACACACAATCTCTCTCTACTATCTTCTTTTCATTGAGCAATGCCTACTAATCTCTCTCTCTCTCTCTCTCTCTCTCTCTCACACACACACACACACACACACACATGCATGCATGCTCGTGCGTTAGTAGTGGCCTACCCATGATCTTAGAAGCAGATTCACACAAGCAAAGGCACTATTGTTGAATATGACAATGGCCTTTCCACAAACCTCTTCTCTTTACCAACTCTCTCTCTCTCTCTCTCTCTCTCTCTCTCTCTCTCTCTCTCTCTCTCTCTCTGGTGATAAACTTGAACTACATTTCGAGTTGGCATGTGGTTGTCTTAACTTTGCGATAAGCAAGTGAGCGCCCCTCTATTCATAAAAACATACTCAATCTTCGAGTTTTCCTTCCTGTGTGTGTGTGTGTGTATGTGTGTGTGTGTGTGTGTGTGTGTGTGTGTCATACGTACATGCACTCATCACAACAATCAACAATGCAGTGGGAGAGAAAGATGGGTAGCACATTTGCTTGCGACACGTGAAGGTGTCAATTTTTCAAAAACTTTAAGAAAGAATATAGAAGTGCCTCTTTTTAATAATTGTTCAAAATTTAAAAATACAAAATTGGTCTTTAAAAAATCCCCTTGAAAAGAAAATTCCAAATATATCTTCAAATTCAAAAGTCAATTTTGCATTGAGTAAAATTCCCCTTCAATTTATGTATTTTCTATGAGTCATATTTAACATGATACATTTACCCTATCTAGAGTAAAAAATCTTTTGGCAAAAGAAAAAAAGTACAAGTCTTTTGACTTTCATTGTCAAAAGTATTGTCAAAAGGTCATTCCAACACTATGACCCATTCACTTTTGCACTTGAAAAAGAAGGGATTAGATGTTCTCTAAGTTGTTTTTTGAAGTGAACCAATGAATGAGACTTGGAGGCTCTCTCCTTCCTTAAAATTTTTAAGCTCTTGAAATGAAGGAGAGAATGACACATGGATGCCCTCTCCTTCCTTGATTTTTTTTATTTTTATTTTTTTTAGCAAAACTCACAATTGTGAGTGAATTATATTGAACAGCCCAAAAAATTACAAGGTCTTGTCATGCTCTTGTTAAGCCATAGCATCATCCAGGGACCATACTTACATCAGCTATCAGGGTAGCCATCCCTACCAACCCGGCCCTCCTCCTGGATACACAAGGTCCATAATCATGTCATTTTGAGATCTTTTATTTATCGATGACCAAGATTAGCCCCCATCCTAGGCATTCCATCTGATGACAACAAGGCACAAGTAGTCCTAAACCAATCTTCCAAGTGTTGCTTGCGCCCGAGTGTCCATATTAGCACTTTGCTTTCTTGTATAATTTCTGTGAAGCTTGCCTCCTTGAAACACACGACGGTTCCTTGTTTGCCATACATTATATAAGAAGAAGTATCTGACGATCTGAGTGCTGACAAGGACTGCAGGACTACTTGAATTCTTACCTCCAAGGAATAGGTCAGTGTTGAAAAAACTAATTTTTCATGTTCTTTGGACCCACTTGCATATTTTCCATGTGAGGCCTTTGATAGCTGGGCAGTCCATGAATAGGTGAGCCAAATATTCACTAGCCAACCTACACCCCAAGCATTGATTTGACCCAATCCCTCTCTCCTGAATCTTCACCCCCATCGGTAGAGCACCCCACATAACCTTCCATAAGAAAACCTTCATGTGATGCGGAACCTTTGGCTTCCATGTGTTCTCCATTACATGATCCCACCTTTCCTCCGGCCATTGCTTTTTCCATATCTTGTTAAGAGGACTAGACCAATTCTTCTTTTGCTTCATTGTCTGATAAATGCTTTTAGTATGGGGTTTCCATAAGAAACTGCTTCCGGGCCATTTTTAGGCATTCCAGTCCAACTCCAAACCACAAATTGGCATTACTAGATTGTCAAGCTCTTTCATGACTCTGTGGACAAGCAAGACCTCCAAGCTATTAAGTTGGTACTGGGCAACCATAAGGTCAATGGTTTTCCAACTCTTGTTTCCACTGTCCCAGAAGTGCCCAAGTCGCTTCAGACCCTTATTATTCAGTTTCCTTGCTGTCTCAATCCAATAGGGAGTTTGTGGCGGATCTACAACTTTGGAAAGCCAGGGAGACCAATGCAGAATGGAGTTCTTGAAGTATCTGGCTTCTTCCCCCACATTAAGACTCCTACTGCTCTATTGCATTTTCTTACCAATTCTCCTGATCTGCCCCCTAGCCTTAAGGTAGCCCACGCCAAGGCAAGCAGTTTGTCATGAACCTCCACCCCTCTCCACTTTCCACCCTTCGAGCCAAGTTTAGCTGCTTCAATCATATCTCTGATCATGACAACCCAGACTTGATCCTGTTTAGCCAAGGAAATAACAAATTTGGCACAACAAGCTTCTGCATGGACCACAGGGTTAAGAATTCCGAGGCCTCCTTGATTCCCCGGTCGAGCAACTGATTCCCAATGGGCCCATTGCCATGGCCTGGAAGATTTCATGTTATTTTTTCATAAAAACGTTTTTACTGGTTTCAAGAACTCTTTCTAGTGACACTTAGCCATCTTGAGAAGCGGGCTAGTGAAGGCAATGTAAGGAATCATAAAGGCATTCATCACTTTTATCCGACTTGGGAATGGGAGAAGAGCATACTCCCACCTACTCATTTTTGTTTTGATTTTTTCAAGCACCCACTCAAATCTTTGCTTGTGAGTTACGTCCACCCCCAAGGGGGCTCCTAGATGTCTAAAGATATTCCCTTTTGTGACAATCTCCCCCAACCAAACAAAAGGGTCAAACGAGTCATTTTCCAATAGGGAGATCAGCCTTGACTTCTCTATGTTACACTAGGACCCTGAAGCTACTGAGAATATTTGTACAATCTCTAAAGCTTTTCTGATGACCTGGGGGCACGCCTTCAAGAAGAGGAGAGAACCATCTGCAAAACGTTTTGCCAAGAGTTGGCTATTTCCTTGTAAGGCAAGGCCTTGCAACTCCCCTCGTTCTGCACTAGCTTCGAGCATCGTGATTAGAGGATGTGATTCTGTGGCGAAAAGTAGGGGGGCCAAAGGGCATCCCGACATTTTGACCTCGAAAGAGCCCACAATTCTATCATTGAATAGGAGCTTTGACTGGCTTTCAGCCCCCATTACACGTACCGACCGACATAGGCGAGGCCCAAAGCCCAGAGCTTCCATCACGACTTCTATATATGTCCATGTTATTCTCTTATAAGCCTTGTCCAGGTCCAACTGCAGTAGAATGCACTCCTGATTTGTGACAGTTGCGTATTTGATGCCCACCATTGCTGCCAAGATGTTATTGTAAATGGACCTTCCTTTGATGAACCCATGTTGATGGGGTGAGATGATCTTGGTTAGTAAGGGGGCTAGTCTGAGGGCTATTACTTTAGCTATAATTTTGTAGGCCACCGACATCATCGTTGTAGGATGCCAATGTTTCAATTGAGAACAAAAAAATCTGTTTTGGAATGGGTTTGATAAGCCCTCTCTTTACACTTATCTCCAACGACCCTTCGACCTTGGCTTTATTGGCTAATCTTGTGATTGGGGCCTTGAGATCATCCCAAAATTCTCTATATAATTCCACCGTCATCCACTCCCAACCAGGGGACTTTTCCTTGCCAAGGGCTTGCAATGCTATTAAACATTCATCTTTGGAGAATGCCTGTTCCAAGCAATTAGCTTTTGAGTGGGGAATTTCCTTCTTGACACTCTGAAGTAAGGTCCCTCTGGCTTCTTCCACTTCTTGGGACTGGGTCTCTGGCCATCCAATGATTTGACTAAGATAGCTCAACATCAGACCAGCCATTTCATCCTGGTTATGAACTGCTATCCCTTTCTCATCATCGAGCGAGCGGACGTGACCCCGGCTCTTCTTGATTTTCAAAGCCCTAAAAAACCGAGCTTAATGGGAGGCTTCAAGTTGAAGAAAAGTCTCCCTGGAGAGAAGCCTTGCCTTTTTTATATCTTCCAACTGCTCATTAGCAAGGTTAGATTTGGCTTCGAGCCATCGTTTGTGCTCCTCCTCAATAGCATGCCCATTGGCTTTTATGGAGGTAAGCAATTGTACCTCCTCTGTAAGACGCAGAAGGTGTACCTCCCTAGATTTCTTGATTTGGGGGCCCAAGGTTTTGATTGCTTTCTGGATGCTCCGAGCAAAGAGGTCTCATGCATTGTGTTTGTTGAGGTCGACATCTTTTTTGAGCTTACCCAGTGCTTTCTTGGTTAGATTCCTAAAAAGAGGGTCTTTGAATAGGTGTGCCCCTGTTACTAACAGTTTTTTCTCACCTCTTGGGTCTGCTCCTCCTCTTTATATTCTTCAATTTTAAGCTCAATTATATATAGTATAGAGGAAGACAACAATTTGCACTACCATAGGCACAAGCTTTCAAGTTTTATGGATTTCTAAAAGAAGCCTTAAAGGAGTGTTGGGTAGCATACTTTCAACATATTTAGTGATGATTGAGACTTACCTTAAATGTTATTTCGATTTTAAAATAGTAAATGGATCTTACCTTTCATTTCACATCCTCCATGTCTTTACTTTTCTTGCATTCTATTATTTTAGAATGTTAAAGTGAAAGCTTCACCTTGCATAATTCTAGTAAATTCTATAGAGAGAGAGAGACACACACACATATTGATGAGTTCTTTTTATTCCACAGCCTCACATGGCTTGACTTTTCAGTATTCGAGAAAGTTTCTTTTATTAAGCGATCGTCGACTGAATTTCCTTCTCATCACTAAGAAGTGAAGCGTAAATACTAGCATATATTTGCAAGATTTTTGAACTATTTTCTCACATATTTCACCGGTTTCTTCCCTTTACCATGGTTTACAACTGGCTAGTCTCAATTTTCAACCAATTCAAGGCTAAGCTGAGGCAATACTTTCCCGAACACCCATTCAAGTTAAACTCAACCTAATGACTTTATCACTTTCTTATTTTTTTAGAAAGCCACTGTCACCCTCTCACTTATTTTAAAATGAAGCGCACCCAGATAACCCATGACTGAGCATCCACGATCTGTCCTATCACAAGATCCTAAAATTTAGATCCAACGCTCCGTATAATTAATTTGTACCCTTGTGTTGGAGTTAAAGTTATCTGTGTTAGGACCCGTGGGTCAAAGTTCAAGACACATGCATCTAGCAGGGAACCAATCAATGTATCTAAAACACTATGGATGAGTGCATCAATCCATTGTTGTTGGTTGGATTATGGATAGGATATGTTTCAAAGTTCATTGTCTGGAAAGTATGTTTGAACGTGATGTGTTCATAGTTTTGAATGTGGATTCTTGGACGTAGTGTGTTCTACAATTCAATTTTCTAAATGGCAACCTATGATCAAGATGGAATTATTCTAAGGTACAAAGTTGAGAATAGAAATTCCAAGTTGTATCGAGTGGAAAGGATCCTTTGTTGGGTGTCCATGGTAGATTCTTCATTGACTTGGTCTCACTATTTATGTACATTATGAGCTGTAGAGAGGGTGTTAGAGTTTGGGCATCTCAAGTGAACTGCCCAATGTGATCCCATTATTTAGTTTGGCTTTTAGGATTTTTTTAAACTTATTTGTCAAATTCTAGGTAGGGCAATTTACTGAGATTGCTGTATAAGCAACCCTCAACCCCCATTGTATACATATCAACCAATTCATTGCCCAAGGTTGATTGTTCATGAGACTCTCTCTCTCTCTCTCTCTCTCTCTCTCTCTCTCTCTCTCTCTCTCTCTCTCTCTCTCTCTCTCTCTCTCTCTCTCTCTCTCTCTCTCTCGTGCTTTCTCCCCTTGGTCTTTATGCTTCCTCATCGTCGACTTTGACACTGAGAGGATCACAAGAAGGGGAAGTCTATTGTCCATGTCTGTCCTAGCATGGGATCACCTCCACAAGAAGCTTTTCATCATCTACAAGCCTTCTCATGACTGCCCACCAAAAACGTTGGGGGCTGCAATGGAAAATCGTTGAGGCTACCGATGAAAAACGTTAGGTCTGCTAGTGGAAAAACACTAGCTAGGGCTGCCTATTGGTGATCGCCTCATGCGGCCCCCTGGGGTTCCCATGAGAGGGTGCCCTTGAACTGGGGGGAACTACATATATCTGTAGGTGACCCCCTCCTACATCATATATAGGTGTTTCCCCTAGCTGCCCAACCCCACCTCTAGACTCCATAACCGAGTGAATGGGGAGAAAAATAGGAGAGAGTCACCAGATGCCTGGAAAAAATAGGGGGAGCATGGGATAAAATATCCTAGGCCTCCAAGAGCATAGTTGATCATGGAACAAAACCCAAACCCAAGCTAAACATGGTTGGACACAACCCGACATGAGAGATCTACCTCATGGTGGCCGAGGACAGTCACAAAACAGCCCTCACTCCCTAGCATGTGTCCTTGGGAGAAACTGGGACCGATTGGAGGAACTAAGAGAGATGCCTGAAGTCTAACAAGTATGTCATGGGTGTACACCATTCCAATGCATATAAAATGACATTGGATCTCATCAAAGGACAAATGCCCAACTGATGTCTCTTTGGATGCGATTGTCCATCCAAATTTTGTGAAGAGTTATGCAAAGTGAACATCTACCTCAATCCAAAAGCTTCTCTGTACAGCTGTATCAGATTCTCATGATTTGTCAACTCCTCAGAGTTCATTCATTGAGCATACATTGGTGGGTAGTTCCTGAACTTTACCAAAAATCTTCGTGTTGTTTTTCCTTGAGTGGTGCGGTCTTTATGAGCCAATATCTGTTCACGGATTAAAATCTCTTCCATTTCCTCTATGTTTGGTTGAGCATCATCTAAAAGCTCAACAAGTAAATCTTGTTTGAATGGCTTACCAAGTCATTGTGGATTTTCCAATGAGAAGGTGAACCGAATCAAAAGGAAACATCATTAATGTTGTGAATGACCTTAAATCGGCCATAGTATCATTGAATGAGCTTGGGATAGAACTGTTCTTTGCCTTTCTTTTTTCTTAGTCTTGCCTTCTCAAAATCAAAGTAGAACCGAATTCACTTACTTTGATATCCATTTCTTCTTGTGCTTGTCAGCAGCACATTTTTGTTTGTCCCAAGAATTTTGTAAAGCTTCTTTAATCTTTGAGTATGTTGTATTCAAGTCCTGTACAAATTTGATGGCCTCAAAAATCTTATCCTTTGTCAATAGAATTGGTGGGACTTTATGAGTTCCCTCAATAATCTCAAAAGTTGAATATCCTGTGGAAGAATAAGTGGTGTTCCTATAACAAAACTCCATGAGTCGTAAATATTTCTCCCATAAGTCTTTATGATCTGAGACATAAGTCTTAAGAAGGTCAAGGAGGTGGTGGAGTTTTCATTTTTGGATTGATCATCTGTCTGCAGATGAAATGATGATGAGAAAATGAATGTCATGTTGATGTTGCCAAAAGAGCTCTCCAAAAGAGGCTTGTCATTTGTGGATCTTGACCACTGACTATAGATTGGGGCATGCCAGATATGATGTAAGAACAGAGTTTCCATCCTATTTGTGTTGATGGTTTTCCTCACAGGAATGAAATGAGCTTGCTTACTGAAGTGGTCAATGTCCAAATTCTATTGCAGCCCGATGATGTTGTTGGCAAGTCAAAATAAAGTCCATTGCTATGCTTTCCCAAGGGTCGGTAGTGATAAGAAGAGGATACAAAAACCCACAAGCTTTTTGATGGTTGTATTTCACTTCGGGGAGGTGATGCATTCTAAAACATACTTCTCAACATCTTTGCAGAGAGTAGGTCAATAGAAAAATGTGTCAATGCCATGGGTTGTTGGGGGTGAATATCGCAATCTCCTGCATATGGTGCGGCATGAAATTCAATGCACAATACAAAGCTTCCCATGGTAACCATCAATCAATGTGTAGCCTAGAACCGATAATCTAGACATTAGCCGTTCAAAGTTATGTGCAAAATGGGGATCAGAGAGATATAGATCCTTTTCAAGGCATCAAACTCTAGGTGGGTATAAATCTTGAGGTAGCAATAGTGATCGAAGAAGCATACGGTCTCCATTAAAGAGCATATGATACCTTGTTTTTTTTCCCTTTAACAAAGTTGATATGAAAGTGAAAGAGGGATAAGAAATTTTCCATCACATTTTCTTCTCCGAAATTTGGGTTTGATCCATAAAGTAATGAAGGCTCTAATGTGGTTAATCTCAACCACAAACTTGGCTCCAATGAGGTAGTGTTTCCAAGATACTAGAGCATGTAGTATCTGATAGGTTTTGCAAGCCCATGGAAACACGATTTATAGCATGCAGGGGAAAGTTCAGTTCGAAGTCGAGTGTTTTTTTGCATGGCTACTTCAAGCCTCCTCTATATGCAAGGCTTCACAAAAGTAGTGATCGTCATAGCATGTGATTTTGTGTTTCTCTTTTCAAGTTGACGATCTCTCTCTCTCTTTCTCTCTCTGATGCACGCCATGGCTCCTCACCAATAGCCTCCATAGCCGCTCCACCCAACAGTATCGCCAGTAATTATTTTTCATAAATGTTACCAGACCTTTCTTCAAGGCGTAGACATCGACTCTCATAGGCCACCACATGCCCATCCTATTGAAGTATTGCTCCAAGCTAGTACCACAGACGTCACATTGACTACAAAAAACTTTTGTAGATCTGGAAGAATCAGCCTTGTAGTTGATATCTCATTTCTTTCTCAAAAACTTTGGTTTTCTAAATCCTTATTTTGCTTTCTTGAAACTTCCACTTTTTTCAAGTGCATTGTAGCTATCTTTAGATTTTTAGGGAGGGCCACATTAGAGAATGACTCATATTTAAACTTCACTAATATGGCCAGCGGCTCCGCTGCCTCTCTCTATTTTTCTCTCTCTGAGCACACTGAGTGATGGGTTGCAGAGGACACCATTGGAGTTCGTCGAATCAAGGAGAATATGCCGCGTGTCAGGGCGAGGGAGCCAGAATCTCTCCTCCCATTATAGATAGTATAGATTGTCTCTATCTCATGTGCCATGTAGGCCATACCCCAACTGTACAGGTTTATGATGCTCAACTAACACATAAAGCCATATATAATGGCATACATGGATCCCCCTACATTCATTTTTTGAGCCCATGATGTCCTTCTCATTATTGGAATATCCCTCTACTTTGCTAGCTTGTGGTGTGAATTCTTGGCCATGCCTTGCTAATAAACCTTGCATATAAGAAACAAGTTTTTTTGCAACCTCCCCTTCTTTGCCTTTGGGGCCTCCCTCTCTATGCTAACTGAGTTTTAAGAGAGTAGGACCTACCTACAAGTTCTAGATTAGGGGCCAGGGGTTTTGAACTTAAGTGAAGGATTAGTTCAAAATAAAAGGGTTTTATTTGGTAAATTTTTTATAAATTAGCCAAATTACATTTATAAAAGTGGATTTTAATTTCATTTTCAATAAAAATCCATAAGTTCCTTAATAAAAAATGATCATTTTCTTACCTTAGAGCATATACATATAGGGGGTTTTTTAATACCCTTTGAACGCATGTGATAAAGGGGATATTTAGAAAGTGACAACCCCCGCCCCCTAGGTGGGGGGTTGAGAGTGCTGGTCAAGAATGCTTTTGAGGTCCATGAGAAATTTGACAACACACCGAGAGTTTATGTTGCTTAAGTCACAAATGACTAGAAGAGTTTGAGAGGAGTACAAAGAAAAATTGGTTGAGGTGCATAAGAACCTCAAGAATTTGGATACGTAGATTGTTTGCTTGAAGACAAATGTGCAAGCATCAAACAAGAAATTTTTTTTCGACCAAATAAGATATTTCTGTTTTGGAGAAATTAGCCCAAACATAAATAAAGCATTTTAGTAGGGAAAAAAACAATAGAGACATACATGACACAATGAGCTTGTAAGAATTGACATATTATGAACTTTAATGTTGCAAAATCTAACAAGGTGAAAGATCACGGTGGCTTGCAGCATGACAAATGAATGGGGAGTGGCAATGTTAAAGGTGGTCAAAAGGTAGCAAAATGTATGTCGCAGAGTGATCAGACCAGTACATGAAGTTGGATCCTGATTCATATTTGGAGATTGTTGAGCTAGCTTAAATATGGTCTAAAGAAGATCCATAGATAGTTGTAACATCTTTTATCAACTTTTTGATGTTATATTTGTTTAGGAAAGAGGAAAGGTGGTTGTAAGAAGTATTTCTGTTTTGGAGCAATTAGCCCAAACATAAATAAAGCATTTTAGTAGGGAAAAAAAACGATAGAGACATACATGACACAATGAGATTGTAAGAATTGACATATTATGAACTTTAATGTTGCAAAATCTAACAAGGTGAAAGATCACGGTGGCCTGCAACATGACAAATGAATGGGGAGTGGCAATGTTAAAGGTGGTTAAAAGGTAGCAAAATGTATGTCGCGGAGTGATCAGACCAGTACATGAAGTTGGATCCTGATTCATATTTGGAGATTGTCGAGCTAGCTTAAATATGGTCTAAAGAAGATCCATAGATAGTTGTAACATCTTTTATCAACTTTTTGATGTTATATTTGTTTAGGAAAGAGGAAAGGTGGTTGTAGGAAGTATTAGGAACTTTAACACTACAACATAACACCAAGATTTCAACGCAACAGATTTCGACGGCAGTACCTTTCCACGCATTTTTCGACGGACTTGCAGCCCGTCGATATACACGTCGAAAGGGGCGTCAAAATGCACATGGAAATACGCGTGAAAAGGTAAATATTACCACGCGTATTTCCACAGGTATTCCCACGCGTCTTTCGACGCATATTTCGATGAAAAAAAATTAGGAGAAAAAAAGGAAATCCGCGCGTAGGCGGTCATTTTCGCCTGCTCTTGGCCGAAACCTGCTGCACAGGTATTATGAGCTCTCTCCTCTCTCTCTCCGCCCCCCCCCCCCCCCCCCCCCCCCCTCAGCCCCTCTCTCTCTCTCTCTCTCTACATTGTGTGTGTGTGTGTAGGAGAGAGAGAGAGAGAGAGAGAGAGAGAGAGAGAGAGAGAGAGAGAGAGAGAGAGAGAGAGAGATAGATAGATAGATAGGTTTTATTATCTTCCTCGGAGGTCAAATATGACCTATGGGACCAAAGTTACATGTGATGTAGTATGTGTATGGCTGATGAGTGACTCTCGATGCTTCAAAATTGTAGTGATGAGAGTCGCAATGGAGAGCCCACACTTTGGCTGGGAGAGGAAAGTGTGTAGGTCTAAGTTATGGCTGAAAATGTGAGAGAAGCAAGTTCGGATGTGATCAAAATCTGAGAACTCTACTATTGTGTGGTACTCAGACTCTCGAACCTGCAGTGAGCATAATGTGCACAATTGATTTGACTCTTCTCCATTGCCCCAACGCCCTATCTCGCATCGAAGGAAATGGGAGCTAAGCCGAATTGCTGCGATAGTGCGTATCGCGGACAAGGGAATTGGCTCAAGCATGTAAGTGTGAGTACGGTTTCCTCTCTCAGCGAAGAACATGGTTTTGTATTTGGCGGCAATATAGGTGGTGTAATGTATGAAGCGTGACCCACCGGATTTCTCCCAAGCCGTAATACATTGGCGTTGTAGAAAAGCTTCATTCACTTGAGAGTCAATTGAAGCATCATGTAGCAAGTGTAATGCATCCCATCTCCCAAACCACTTCTTTATGTCTTGCATCCATCCCGTGATCAAGATCTTGCTTTTATGCGTCTTTTGAACTGTTTTGCTTGCTTCCCACGCAATTGTAGGAAGTCGATGTGAGGGGTTTTTGACGCATCTTTATCATGTACTCCACAACCCTTTCCATGCCCATAACCTCAATTGAAGAGATCGCAACTCAAGAAGTAGGAGCATATATGCTGTTTGTGTCTTAACTTGGAGAAAGTTTTTAAGAAAACGCTTTTGGACATTCTCAAACTCTTTCCAAGTAAACTTTGAGATGCTCCCGCCCCACACTTCAACTCCATAAAGAAGAACCGGTGTCACCAATTCATCAAAAAGATACTTCTTGAGATGTGTGTGTGTGTGTAAGAAACTAAAGAAAGAGAGAGAGAGAGAGAGAGAGAGAGAGAGAGAGAGAGAGAGAGAGAAATGTGTGTGTAGAAAATCAAAGAGAGAAAGAGAGAGAGAAATGTGTGTGTGTGTAAGAAATAAAAAGAGAGAGAGAGAGAGAGATGTGTGTGCGCGCGTGTAGGAAATTAAAGAGAGAGAGAGAGAGAAGTGTGTGTGTGTGTGTAGGAAAGAGAGAGAGAGAGATAAATTGTGTGTGTGTGTAGGAAATCAAAGAGAGAGAGAGAGAGACGTGTGTGTGTGTGTAGAAAATCAAAAAGAGAAAGAGAGAGAGAAATGTGTGTGTGTGTGTGTGTAAGAAATTAAAAAAGAGAGAGAGATGTGTGGTGTGCGTGTAGGAAATTAAAGAGAGAGAGAGAGAGAGAGAGGAGAGAGAGAGAGAGAGAGAAAGAGATAGGGAAATAGAGAGAGAGAGAGAGAGAGATAGAGATAGGAGAATATAGAGAGAGAGAGAGAGAGAGAGAGAGAGAGGAGAGAGAGAGAGAGATAGGAAAGAGGGAGAGAGAGAGAGAGAGAGATAGAGAGAGAGAGAGAGGAAAATAGAGAGCGAGAGCGAGATCGGAGAGAGAGAGAGAGAGAGAAAGAGAAAGAGAGATAGCAAGAGTGAGAGAGAGAAAGAGAGATAGCGAGAGCAAGATCGAGAGAGAGAGAGAGAGAGAAGAGAGAGAGAGAGAGAGAGAGAGAGAGAGAGAGAGAGAAGTGGATATACATATATCATAATATATATATATATATATAAATATATAGAGAGAGAGAGAGAGAGAGAAAGAAGAGAGAGAGAGAGAGAGAGAGAGAGAGAGAGAGAGAGAGATAGTAGTAGATAGAGAAAGTTGGCGTGAAAGAGTTAGGTTGGATGACCAATTGTGTGAAAAGGACAGAAACTCTCTCTATCTCTCTCTCTCCCTCTAGAAGAAACTATGGAACTAAAAGAGGCAAAGGGGTTTTGCCCGCTACATGCATTGTCATGTACACCTGGGAGAGCACGTATGTGTCTACCCATATAGGATTTGACCAATAAAGATGAGATTTTGACCCGGTGGTCCTGATCTCTGTACACCTCTGTACCGAGGTGTACGGAGATCGGGCAAGGCTAGAGAATGCAAGGTAGTTTACATTGTGAGGAGTATATATATCAAAACAACATTCATAATCATTGTAGATGGCAAGGTCATCAACTAACATGGAGGAAAAGATTGCATGCTCGTGCACGCTCTACAAGTATCAAATCCAACGCAAGCGTAGGATATGTAATGAGCATGTGCACAAGTACGGAGAGTTTGCTAGAGAAATTGTACAGAATCTACGATACGAATCCTACGGAACGGCATTGATTTTCCCAACATAACACCTACATCTAAGAGAGAGAGAGAGAAAAAGGATTATGCGTGAAGGTCCGACCAATATAGAGCCAAGGATGGAAGCAGAAAAGGGCTTACACACAGAAGACGACGGCATGGAGGAGATGTTGGATGCCTTCTTCCAGACAAGCGAGGAGAACCCTAACGAAGCAGCACCAGAAGCGGCGCGCCTATCTCCTGAAGACATGTTGAGGAAGTTGGTACATCAACCAATCTATGAAGGCACCAAAATATATGTACTTCGTACTTGTCTGACGTTTTTGAATCTGTAGTCAGTGTACGGGTGGTCAGATACAAGCGTCACTGCTTTGTTTAGGTACGTAACTTACAAAAGAGATTTTTCGATTGCAACAGTGACGTGCTTGGGGAGCTTTTTAATTTAATGTGGCTTAAACAGGTTGTTGTGGGAGCAACTTCTCCCAGCTGGTGATACCGTTTTTCGGCTCTCCATAATTGCCATAGTAAGTTACTCCACCCTACCAAATTCACCCAAACGCTATGGCTATCCCTACCATTTCACTGTACATAGGCGTGTGTGAGTTAGGGGGCTTTTCCCATACCTTCTTAAAAACCCTCAGCTAGCTAGTCACTGGGCTAGCTGAGCCAAAAAAATAAAAATAATAAAAAATAAAGGTATATTATGGCTTCTTTGTGTCTAAATATTTCATTGTATATATGGCCTAAATATAGAGATTTTTTATAATTATTTTGGTATTTTATTTAAATATTTCTACTTAGGTGTGTGTTTTATTAAACCTATGTACACCTTCTTTCATCCTCTTACACCATAATTATATTTTTTGCCAATATGTACATACTCTAACCTCATATTTTTCCTTTATACAAATCACTCCCACATTTTCACCCTCACCCTCGTGAAAACAAAAAATTGATTTCTACTCATTGGTTACGTTTATTATATTATTTAACTTGCATACATTTTCCTCTTTCACCCAAAATAATTCAAGGAGGACCATATCATATCATTCCAATATCTTTCCATATCCATAACTCCTCCATATTTTTATTATTATTTTTACTCATTATTCTAACACCATGTGCTCATTGAGCTAAAGTCCATGAATAGTCCATACACTAGTCCCACAATGTATATATTTCTTTATTCACCCAATAATCCTCCTCCATGCATGGTCAAGGGCAACTTGGATGCTTTGTATTATAATATGACAAAGGAGGGGCTCACTCTGGATGCATTGTACAAATTCAACAAAGGAGGGGGCCACTAAAAGACTTTTGCAGGCATAAAAATAGGCTTTTTGGTGAGAATTTTGGCACCTAACTCCACTCTCGAAATTTGGAGCGGTGGTCAAAAGAGAAAATGTAGACCAAGCTCTGAATAATCACCTCAAAGTTTTTCACGATTTTTGGAGCTACCAGCGGTGAGGCTATGATTTTTTGAGTGGACCCCAGTCTGCCCACTTTTCTCACAAGTAGCCCTTAGTCTTCTCTCACCCTTCCACACACCTACTCACTCTTACACATCCCCCCCTCTCCTTCCCTCACTCAAACCTGGAATTTCCATGGCTTCTCCCACCCTCTTCACCATTACCCTTCTCTCTCATCCTATAGTTCTTTTATGAACCTCTACTACATACATACACCCTGTCCATGTCTCTCTCTATTGCTTCTATGTTACAATTTCATTTACCTCTCCTAAAAATATCTAAAATTCAGCACCTTAACCATGATAACTTCTACAAATTGAGGATTTTTCATCAACAAATCCTCTTTTCATCGTGGTGGGTCAACCGTGGCGGCGGCGTAAAGAAGCGAAGAAGAGAAGAAGACCAGCGGTCATTTTTTCACAATCTACACAAGGGTGAGTTCAAGCTTCTTCAAAGCTTCACCATCTCAATGATTCTCTTTTAATTCACCCCTCTTCCTTCATCAAATCAACTCATCCTACCCATTGTAAATGTATCACTAAAAATTCTAGTGATTATTACCACTAACAACTAACTTCTCTTGTAAAAATGCACCCACACTATCAACATATGGAGTAGGCAACCGCACAAGTAAACCAAATTCACTCACTCCCATGGAAGTTTCTCTCCTTTCACCACATCAATAATTCTCTTACTTGAGCCCACATCCATGTGACTCAAGAGAAAAGAGAGACCCCATTTTCATTTGAAATTCATAAAAATTCATAATCCTTGATCTTTCCTAATAAAATTGATTAGGCTTAATCCTAATCAAGGCTTCTAAAACCTATAAATAGAACCCATTCCTCCTTGTAGAAGACATGACTATACCATTGCACACTAGATTGAGCGTACCACACGTCAGTTCTATCTTGGTTGTAAAGAGAGAGTAAGCTTTCTATACACCATCACCTTGGTGCATAGAAAAGCTTGATCTAGTTTGAGTGAGTGCGAGTAGAAGATATTCTTCCTACCATTGTTGTATCTACCCCAGCATCAATGAATTGGTAGTTTTGGGTGCAATTCATGTCCAAAGGCTCACGCTTCTCCTCCAATTTGGCTTGGCAAACTCATTCAGCTTCATAAGGTGACTTGTTTCATTGAAGGTTGTTGTTTTGTTGCTTGTAATTCATTGGCTATTGTTTGGCTACCATTGTAAGAGGGTGGATGGTGAGAGGGCTCCCATAACCCTAAGACAATGTGCTAGTGATGCTATAACTAAATCTTGTCACTTGATTCCGCAAGCTCTAAGTTCCTTTTTGTGCAAAATAAAAAGTTGAAGCTAAGTTGTCCACCATCTCTCTCTCTCTCTCTCTCTCTCTCTCTCTCTCTCTCTCTCTCGTGTTTTAGTGTGTGAGAATATTCCATTGGTGTTAGGGTTAGTGTAAATTCCTTGCTTTTTTGTGGGTTGCTCGAACGATTCTCCTCTTTTGCATCCTAGTTCGCTCTTAAACTAGGTGGTGCCCCTTGTGTAGTTGGGATTTGGCTGTGGGTTTGTTGTTTTGGTTTGTGTTGTGTTGTGCCCAGCCCCATTGAGCAGCACGGGAGCCTTGAAGGATGTCTAGGGTTGCTCTTCTTGTTGCCCGCCCCGGACCGCCTCAATTTTGGTGCCCCCACGGAGGACAGGCTTGTGTATGTTTTGTGAAGGCTCAACCTTTAGCATAATCAAGTAGCTTGCATGAATCACGAGAATTTGTATGATCCCTGCATTCCCATTGCAAGGCAAAAGGTACACATAATTGTTAGTACTAAGTTGCAATTTCAGCGAGTAATTCGTAGAATTTTAGGTCCTCTTAGGTTGGTAGAGATAAACACATCAGTAAATCCTTTTATTTTGCCTCTCATTAGGTACGACCTTAGTTTGGACGTCTATATTTTGGTTTTGTTTTAAGAATTAGGTCATGCATAGACCATGGATAATGGCCCAAGAATACAGGTTTTTCCCTTTCATTTCACTTCACACATTAGAGTAAAAATTGTCAACAACGTATGGTATTCATGTTTGGTGCCCAAAGAGTAGGAGAAATTCTCGCGTCACCAAACCCTGTCATTCTACCTCTTATTGATTATCATAGGTCATTTGATGTAAATATTTTTATTTTTTTGTAGAATAGATTGCAATTTAGAAAATATTATTGTGTAAATTTTTTAAAGAAAGAAAAAACAAAAACGCGTCACTTTGAAATCAATTCAATGGAGAGCCAAATCCAAATGTCTGGATATCCTCTTTTCTTTGGAGAGCCTGGAGAGGATGCAGAATTATTTCTAGCGAATTTCAAGATGTCTTGCCGTATCAAGAGGATAGTAACTGATCAAGAACGTGTAGAAATGTTTGAGGTGGTCCTTAGGAAAGATGCTAGCACTTGGTTTGACTCTTTGCCTGAGGAAGTTAAAGGGAATTACACGGAAGTTTTGAATCGTTTCAAGAAATACTTCTTTGATCCCCAAAACACTCAGAAATTATGGCAAGACATTGTTTCTCATAAGCAAAAAGACTTAGATGACTACTACTTGTATAAGCAAGAGTTCCTACGTCTTTGGGCTCTATGGATACAAAATGTTGCTAACCTTGGTGATGGTGCAGAATTTCTAAAGAAGGAGAGGTTCATAGCCGGACTCTTTCCTGACCTTAAGGTAAAAGTTGCGGCGGGTGCATCTGCTACCTTTGATGCAGCTGAAACTAGGGCTGTTGAGAAATATAGGAAACTCAAGTGCTTAAGGGGGGAGGTTCCAATAGAAGGTCTTAGACCCAAAGGCAAGTCACAAGCATCAACATCTAAGGAGCTTCTTGAGGTAACGGCGGACGTGATTAAGAAGTTAAATGAATCTTTAAGCAGCTTGTCAATTCACCTTGCACAAGCTGTAGGTCCAAAGGGACAAGCAAAGAAGTCTGAAGAGCGAGACCCACGACCTAGGAGAGTCTTGCAATGTTGGAATTGCGGTGAGTCTGGACATGGGATGTATAATTGTCCTTGGCCCCGTGGGGAGCCAGGGAGACCTAACTTGAATTACCCACTGATGAATGCAAGTGAAGGAACTAGTCAGCAACCACGGCTTATACAAAGGCCAAATGGAGCAAGAGCACCTCCACAAGGAGTGGAAGGAGTTCCACCTTTTCCAGACCCAAACGTGCATGTGGTAGAGGTGACAAATTCAAGAGAGGTTGACATGGAAGCAAATGGCATTAAGCGTGGCCGAGGGAAAGGTAAGGAGAAAGAAGGAGTTACATCACAAAGTGACCATGGACGAGAAAAGAAGGCAAAGGAGACCAAGGAAGCTAAGAGGACTCGACATCGTATCAACCTCCAAGACTTTCCTCTTGGACATGGAATGGCTCCATACAACCTGTTGGAAGACATGAGAGGTAAGGGTCCTGATATCTCATGGCCTCAATTTCTTGCATTATGTCCACAAGTTAGGAGGGATTTAACAAGGGCAGTTAGCACTAGGAGAAAGGTAAAAGAGAGTGTGCCTATTGTAAAAATTGCACAAGCTGAAATGAATGAGAACATTACACCTGTGCTAGATTGTTACATAAAAGGGAGATTGGTTAGGAAAGGTCTAGTGGATGGGGGTGCACAAATTTGCATCATGACAGAGGGACTCATGCAAAAACTAGGCATGCACATCCATGAGACACCTGAAATTAAGGTCAAGATGGCAAACAATAGCAAGGCTAGGTGCGTAGGCATTTGTAAAAATGTTTTTGTGGAGGCCTTTGGCATTAAGAAGGCAGTGGATTTCTATGTCATGTCTACCAAAGGAAATGGTTACCCATTTATCCTAGGGAGACCATGGCTAATGAAAATGCGAGCTTTGCAGGATTGGGAGAGTGGAAAGCTAATTTGCAGGAACGAAAATCATAAGAAGGTTGTCTTTGACATGAAGAAGCAACGCCAAGAGGAGCTCCATGAAGAATCATCTCAAAGTGAGACGGAAGAAGGCTGGACCGATAACACTTCAGAAGAAGAAAGTAGCGTCAGCATTACTGAAGAGGAGTCTTCCATCGAAGTCATGGGGGTAAGGTTTAAGCCAACCAACCAAGAGACCTCTTGTCAAGGTTTGGAGGAGGTAGGTTCCCAAGAGAACCAAAAAGTGGAAGATGAAAGAATGTTAGAAGGTATGCTATCTACAACACTTACAAAGGATGAAAGAGAGGAGTTGAAATGTGTGCTAAGGAAATTTCCTAGGCTTTTTGCTAAAGACTACACCAATGTGCGTGGAGTAGATGTTGTTCAGCACAAAATTGAGTTGAAGCCAGAGGCCACACCTAAGGCTCAGAAGCTACGAAGGCTAGGAGTCATCAAGGAGCAGGATTTACTCAAGGAGGTAAGAAAGCTTCTAGTAGTAGGTTTCATTTATCCACTAGAGAATTCAGAGTGGGTCTCTCCCGTTGTTGTCACTCCTAAGAAAAACGGAAAGTGGAGGGTGTGTGTGGATTACCGTCCACTCAATGAGGCAACAAAAAGAGATCACTTCCCCCTCCCATTTCAGGATGAGATACTAAATGAGGTAGCTGGTCATGAGAAGTACACTGTGTGTGATGGCTACTCAGGCTACTTTCAAATAGGTATCGCATTGGAAGATCAATTGAAAGCAACCTTTATCACTCCTTGGGGTTGTTATGCTTTTAGAGTCATGCCATTTGGTCTGACAAATGCTCCTGCAACATTCCAACGTTTCATGAACATGGTGTTTCAAGCATTCTTTGGAAAGTCAATTAGGGTGTTCATTGATGATTTTTGCATTTATAGCTCAAAATCATTGCATCTACAAAGGATAGAAGAAGGTTTAAAGAAGCTCTACGACATGGGAGGTCAACTCAACCCCGACAAGTGCCACATAGGTGAGGATGAAGTGATCTTGATCGGTCACAAGGTTTCCTATAAAGGCATTGACGTGGATCCTTCAAAGGCAAAGGCTCTTATTGAGCTCCCATCACCGAAGAGTCTTAAGGAGGTCATCTCTTTCATTTATAAGGTGAAGTATATGTCATGCTTCATTCACTTAGCCTCGGAGTTGCTTCATCCTTTGCAAAAGTTGACACAACAAGTAGAATTTGCATGGTCTGATGAGCTTGAAGAGTATTTTTGTAACATTAAAGTCATTTTGTCAGAGCTACCAACACTCATGCCTCCTTGTTGGGAGTACACATTCTTTGTTAGCTCTAGTGTTGGAAGGGAAACAATTGGTGTTGTGTTGCTACAACAAGATCCCCACAGTACAAGGATGCGACCCATCTACTTTGCTAGTAGGGTCATGAATGCTTTGGAGAGAGACTACACAGAAGCAGAACTCATGATGCTTTCTCTCATGTTTGCAGTGAGAAAGTTTAGATCCTACCTGCTACTAAAACCTTTTGTAATTCTCACTGCAAAAAATTTGTTCCCTTGGGTGTCATCTCAAATGAATCTTAGTACTAGGATCTCAAAGTGGATTATGGAGTTGCAAGAGTTCCAATACTCTTTCAAGGTAGAAGATAGTGTGCGTGCACAATTGGCAGGGATTCTCACTTATAGGGTACATGAGAAGGAAATTAAGGTGCCTCAAGTAAAGACCCTACCATTGCCACCACCAAAAAGTATTCCCAATGCTTTTACCTTGTTCTTTGATGGAGCTTTTCGACGAGCCACAGGGAAAGCAGGGGGAGGGCTAGTGTTGCTCAACCCAAGTGGAGAGGTGGTCATGAAAGAGAAGGTTAATCTACCAGGTTCAACTAGCAACAATGAAGCAGAATACGACACACTACTTCATGGTTTGAAGATGTGCATTGGCCAAGGGATAAAACGTCTCATGGTAAAGGGAGATGCACTTCTCATTGTTAAACAGATTTTAGGCATTTGGGCATGCAAGAATGAAAGCTTAAGGACAAAAGTTCATGCCATTCGTAGGATGTTTAATCAATTTGAAGAAGTGCAACTATATCATATTCCGAGGAAACAAAATGAAGATGCCGATTTACTTGCATAACAAGTAGTTACATGTGTTGAGAGAGAAGTGCAGGTCATCATGGTGACAGCAGCTGTCAAGCAACCGAGATACCAGGGATTGGAGTCATTGGCTCCCATTATTGACTACATTTTGGAGGGTGAGTTTCCACAAGACTTCACGAAGGCTCAGAAGAGGAGACTCATGAAGAAGGCAAGTTTCTATCTCTTCCTAAAAGGTTCCCTCTATCAAAGAGGGAAGGATCAAGTGTGCAGAAGAGTACCAACTATCGAGGAAATTCCAGCCATTCTAAAAGGTTTGCATGAAGAGGCATGTGGTGGTCATTTTGCCCAAGAATCAACTGTGAAGAAGATTTTTCTTGCGGGGTATGTTTGGCCAAGCTTGCATGTGGATGTTCAACATTGGTGTAAAAGCTGTCACAATTGTCAGATAAATGGAAATAGAAGGTTGGTGCATGGCCCGAGGCAAATAGTGCTTGCAAATGGACCCTTTGAAAAGTGAGGCATTGATGCTATGGGTCCTCTGCCTAGGACAAAAAATGGTAAACTCTACATTCTAGTGGCTGTAGACTATATGACTAGGTGGGTGGAAGCTCAAAGTGTGGCAAGAGTGAATGAGAGGATAGTTAGCAAGTTTGTGTACAATCACCTTTGTTGCAGATTTGGCACACCTTTAGAGATTTTTTCTGATAATGGTCCAGAGTTTAGGAAGGGCTTGCTCACAAAAGTTTGTGAAGAGCTTCACATTCTACATCGTCATAGCACACCATACTACCCACAGGAAAATGGTTTGGTGGAGAAGGCTAATGGTGTCATTGCAGGAATCATTAGAAAGATGGTGCAAAACAAGACAAAATTATGGGATGACTTCTTGGATGGTGCCTTGTGGGCATACCAAACCACATATAGGGAAGTGACGGAGTTAACACTATTTCACTTGGTCTATGGTCAAGAGGCTTTGCAGCCTATCGAGCTCAACATTCCAACAATGCGACTTCATGGCACAGGAGCACAAGATGATCAAGAGGTATGGATGGATCGACTTCTTACGTTAGTGGAGCTTGAGTGGAAAAGAGAAGCAGCATATGAGTGCTACAAGAGGAAAGCCACACAAGCGAAAGAAACGCACGACAAGAAACTGAAGGACAAAGGCATCAAGGAAGGAGAGCTTGTGCTAAGGTATGACAATCGACTTGACAATCGTTTTGATGCCAAGTTTGAAACTAGATGGCAAGGGCCATACATAGTCAAGAAGGCTTTCAATTCTAGTTACTATCATCTTATGGACTTGAATGGTAAAGAGCACTCCAGGAAGGTAAACGGGTATCGCTTGAAGCCCCATTTGAGTCGCCTTCTACCAAAGGATCTACCAAAGATCTTTCCAAAGGCCGCTGTCTCATTTAAGTATTGTTACATGAAGCATGAGTGTAACTCCAGCCGAAATTCTGAGGGGCCAAACAATGAAGATCTCGTCAAGGACTCTGAAGCACTCTCTTTGGAAAAGATGCTCTATGATGGTACATGAATATACCATCATCCTGGGGGAGGGCTAAAGATAGCCGTTTTTCGGCTCTCCATAATTGCCATAGTAAGTTACTCCACCCTACCAAATTCACCCAAACGCTATGGCTATCCCTACCATTTCACTGTACATAGGCGTGTGTGAGTTAGGGGGCTTTTCCCATATCTTCTTAAAAACCCTCAGCTAGCTAGTCACTCGGCTAGTTGAGCCAAAAAAATAAAAAAAATAAAAGTATAATATGGCCTCTTTGTGTGTAAATATTTCATTGTATATATGGCCTAAATATAGGGATTTTTTATAATTATTTTGGGATTTTATTTAAATATTCTACTTAGGTGTGTGTTTTATTAAACCTATGTACACCTTCTTTCATCCTCTTACACCATAATTATATTTTTTGCTAATATGTACATACTCTAACCTCATATTTTTCCTTTATACAAATCACTCCCACATTTTCACCCTAACCCTCGTGAAAACAAAAAATTGATTTCTACTCATTGGTTACGTTTATTATATTATTTACTTGCATACCTTTTCCTCTTTCACCCAAAATAATTCAAGGAGGGACCATATCATATGATTCCAATATCTTTCCATATCCATAACTCCTCCATATTTTTATTATTATTTTTACTCATTATTCTAACACCATGTGCTCATTGAGCTAAAGTCCATGAATAGTCCATACACTAGTCCCACATGTATATATTTCTTTATTCACCAATAATCCTCCTCCATGCATGGGTCAAGGGCAACTTGGATACTTTGTATTATAATATGACAAAGGAGGGGCTCACTCTTGGATGCATTGAACAAATTCAACAAAGAAGGGGGCCACTAAAAGACTTTTGCAGGCATAAAAACAGGCTTTTTGGTGAGAATTTTGGCACCTATCTCCACTCCGAATTTGGAGCGGTGGTCAAAAGAGAAAATGTAGACCAAGCTCTGAATAATCACCTCAAAGTTTTTCACAATTTTTGGAGCTACCAACGGTGAGCTATGATTTTTTGAGTGGACCCCAGTCTGCCCACTTTTCTCACAAGTAGCCCTTATTCTTCTCTCACCCTTCCACACACCTACTCACTCTTACACATCCCTCCCTCTCCTTCCCTCACTCAAACCTGCAATTTCCATGGCTTCTCCCACCCTCTTCACCATTACCCTTCTCTCTCATCCCTATAGTTCTTTTATGAACCTCTACATACATACACCCTCTCCATGTCTCTCTCTATCGCTTCTATGTTACAATTTCATTTACCTCTCCTAAAAATATCTAAAATTCAGCACCTTAACCATGATAACGTCTGCAAATTGAAGATTTTTTATCAACAAATCCTCTTTTCATCATGGTGGTCAACCGTGGCGGCGGCGTAAAGAAGCGAAGAAGAAGAAGAAGACCAGCGGTCATTTTTTCCACAATCTACACAAGGGTGAGTTCAAGCTTCTTCAAAGCTTCACCATCTCAATGATTCTCTTTTAATTCACCCCTCTTCCTTCATCAAATCAACTCATCCTACCCATTGTAAATGTATCACTAAAAATTCTAGTGATTATTACCACTAACAACTAACTTCTCTTGTAAAAATGCACCCACACTATCAACATATGGAGTAGGCAACCGCACAAGTAAACCAAATTCACTCACTCCCATGGAAGTTTCTCTCCTTTCACCACATCAATAATTCTCTTACTTGAGCCCACATCCATGTGACTCAAGAGAAAAGAGAGACCCCATTCTCATTTGAAATTCATAAAAATTCATAATCCTTGATCTTTCCTAATAAAATTGATTAGGCTTAATCCTAATCAAGGCTTCTAAAACCTATAAATAAAACCCATTCCTCCTTGTAAAAGACATGACTATACCATTGCACACTAGATTGAGCGTACCACATGCTAGTTCTATCTTGGTTGTAAAGAGAGAGTAAGCTTTCTATACACCATCACCTTGGTGCATAGAAAATCTTGAGCTAGTTTGAGTGAGTGTGAGTAGAAGATATTCTTCCTACCATTGTTGTATCTACCCCAACATCAATGAATTGGTAGTTTTGGGTGCAATTCATGTCCAAAGGCTCACGCTTCTCCTCCAATTTGGCTTGGCAAACTCATTCAGCTTCATAAGGTGACTTGTTTCATTGAAGGTTGTTGTTTTTTTGCTTGTGATTCATTGGCTATTGTTTGGCTACCATTGTAAGAGGGTGGATGGTGAGAGGGCTCCCATAACCCTAAGACAATGTGCTAGTGATGCTATAACCAAATCTTGTCACTTGATTCCGCAAGCTCTAAGTTCCTTTTTGTGCAAAATATAAAGTTGAAGCTAAGTTGTACACCATCTCTCTCTCTCTCTCTCTCTCTCTCTCTCTCTCTCTCTCTCTCTCTCTCTCTCTCTCTCTCTCTCTCTCGTGTTTTAGTGTGTGAGAATGTTCCATTGGTGTTAGGGTTAGTGTAAATTCCTTGCTTGTTTCTGGGTTGCTCTAACGATTCTCCTCTTTTGCGTCCTAGTTCGCTCTTAAACTAGGTGGTGCCCCTTGTGTAGTTGGGATTTGGCTGTGGGTTTGTTGTTTTGGTTTGTGTTGTGTTGTGCCCCAGCCCCATTGAGCAGCACGGGAGCCTTGAAGGGTGTCTAGAGGTTGCTCTTTTTGTTGCTCGCCCCGGACCGCCTCACTGGCAATGAAATGCCCCCCTCCAAGCCAGACACAAAGCGACTATTGACCTTAGTTGTCTTGGACTACAACAAGATTCATGCATGTCCAAATTATTGCATTCTTTTTCGCAATGAATTCTCACATTGTCTGTCATGTCCTAAGTGCGAAGCAATGCGCTACAAACAAGATGCGGTTGGCGAGACAGTGCCAGCTAAAGTGTTGCGGTATTTCTCTATTATTCCGAGGATAAAAAGCATGTTTTGTTGTGGTTCCATTGCAAAGTTGATGCACTGGCATTCTACAAATAGATCCACTGACGCAACATTTAGGGTGCTCGCTGATTCAAAGGCTTGGAGGCACATTGAAGATACTTGGCCACATTTTAAGAGTGAACCACGCAATTTGCGTTTGGGCATGGCAATGGATGGAGTCAATCCATTTGGCTTGAGAAGCTCTTCATGGAGCACTTGGCATGTGTGCCTTATCAATTACAACCTCCCGTCGTGGCTTGCCATCAAGAAGGGTCATTTGATATTAGGTTTGATTGTACCTGGTAAGTTCAAGGCAGAAAACATGGATGTTTATCTAGATCCACTAGTTGACGAGCTCTAGGAGTTATGGCATGGGATCGACATAGCAGATGCGGTTGAACCAGAAGGACAACAGCATGCAAGGATCCATGGACTTCTTATGTGGACTATGCATGATTGGCCAGGATACGGTGAAGCTTATGGTAATGGTTCTTGATTTACAACATTCTTGCTATTCGCAAGCACTTTTCCTTGGCCTGAATCATGCTTTAATATATGCAGGGCTTACAACTTCGGGATACAATGCATGTCCAATTTGCGAGCCGTCTTTGGATGTGCGCTATTCTGCCTTGCTTCGAAAGACAATTTATGAAGGCCACCACCGTTATCTTCCAGATGGCCATCACTTGCGCGAAGGTCAGCTTGGTCGCGTCGAATGTCGTCCTATGCATGTACAAGAGTGGCGTCGCCGATGGGAGCAACATGAGGGGCAACCTGTTCCAGGAATGAAACGTTTGTCCATTCTCCATACGTTGTTGTACTGGGGTAATCTACTAATCAACCATTTGCTGGATCCAATGCATATATTAAAGAATGTGGGAGAGCTCCTTTGGAAGATAATCATGGGAATCAAAGACAATTGAGTTTCACGAGATGATTTGCAGTCAGTTGGAAAGATGCCAAAGCCTTTCACCAATGCAGCTGGCCAAACAAAGCTTCCAAGAGCGCCATGGGTATTGCTAAAAAGCGAGGAACGACAAGTCAAAGGGTGATTTCAGAGTTCAGGACGCCAACACGATATATGCGATGTCTCAAGACAGCATTCACCCATGACAATCAACTGTCAGGACTGGAATCGAACGATTGGCATAAGTTCTTGCAATTTATTCTTCCAATTGCAATCAAGGGGTGTTTAACGGAGGAAGTGTGGTCCTGCATATACAAGATTAGATGAGATAGATGAAGGTTGGCAGAGGAAGCTGACAGATATATGAGGGATGATGCAGACAAGGTAGATATGACACTTGTAGATGAAGATGCAATGGATGAAGACAATCTGCCAGAATGAGTTGGGCCAGAGTTATGTCTGCAATTAGAGATAGACGATGATACTGTGCAAGGTCTTATCGGTGATGCCTCTCACTAGTCGAGGCCTGTAAGTGTGTGAAGACGTTGATTTAAAATTAAGCTTAAAGTTAATTTAAACAAAGGTGTTCTTTTACTTTCTTTGTGCAGGACTTTAGTATGGTAGACCAGTATCCAGATGCCGCTTCTATGAGTGCATATGCATTTATGGGCTTCGTCACACGGATGACGCCCAATCAGATGGCTTCCGTGTCTCAGTACTGTTAGCCAGAGGCACGGGTACTACGCCTCCAAGCTTCACGCTCGAGGGTCCGACGCCTATGGGGGGACACCTATGGGGGGGGGAACCCTATGGGTACGACGCTGGTGAGATCTCCCATCATGGCCGCTTTCACACCTAGGGATATGACAGAGGCAGGTACGTCCTCATCTCTGCAGCACAGGTGTACTCGCCGATCTCGGCGATCGTCAGGTGGAGGTGGTGGTTGCTATGGAGGAGGGTCCACAGATGCTTCGACCCCTCCTTGCTCACGACCCCCGTCCAACCCAGCCACACCTCTCAACACACCGCTTAGCACATCTCGGACACCTTGGGGGGCACACGATCCTAGTGCCTCCAAGCTCTATACTGTACGGGCAGATGGTTCTGTTGACATGGACAGAGTTGGGACTGAGATGAGACAGCGGGCTCGCCAGCTCGCGGAGCTACAGTTTTCGATCGGCAGATGCTTCGATCCCTCCTTGCTCACAACCCCCGTCCAACCCAGCCACACCTCTCAACACACCGCTTAGCACATCTCGGACACCTTGGGGGGCACACGATCCTAGTGCCTCCAAGCTCTATACTGTACGGGCAGATGGTTCTGTTGACATGGACAGAGTCGGGACTGAGATGAGACAACGGGTTCGCCAGCTCGCGGAGCTACAGTTTTCGATCGGCATTCTGACGCCTTAGCCTGAGCAGGATCGCAACAAAATCAATTATATAGTGGAGACCTCCTCCACGTTCAGAGGATCTTTCGAGGAGGTGGATCAAGGGTGTTACAGGGGACACCATGAAACATCATCGAGATGCATCTCGTCGGGCTTTCAGAACCGGCTCGCCGAAGCCTTCGGGCATCCCACACGAGACGTGGTAGCAGATCAGGGAGGATGAGCAGACAGTGTTGAGGTTAAGGCCTATGTGCCTTGACCGGTCGCCCAGGTCATGGGCGCCCGCTCATTGTTACCCTATACTTATAGTGAGTATACTGTATAGGGGGAGCTGCCACTCTTTGAGTCTCCCCACCCATATCCGTGTGTGTGTCTCCTTCTCTCTCTCTCACTCTCCGTATGTGGTGCTCTCCGATCCCCTTCAATTGGTATCAGAGCGTAGGTGCGGAGGGAGCGCGTGTGTGCACAGTCACGACGACAGCAGAGAGCCAATTTCATTCCCGAAATCGCGTCCGTGTGCGCGTGCACTTTCAAGAGTGCAAACAGGGTTTCGACTTCGGCATCGGCAAATTCAGCTTTCCGAGAGCGTTTGCACCAGGTGTCCTTGCGTTTTACCCCCCTTTTGAAGCCACTCGAGCCATCAGAAACCTCGTTCGAGCTATGGTTGAGGAGCTGCATTTTTCAGCCCTCTTTTGGCAGTTTATGCTGCGTTTTTGGGCCGAAACGGAGGTTTTTGGCATAGCTTTCACACCCGGACTCGGATACATGTGATCCAGGAGTCTACCTTGGGGTTTTGGCATGCTCCGGACGCGCTCGTCATATCAGAATTTTAAAATTCTGAATGCTGAATTTTCTGCAGCAGCAGTTGTTTATTGTGTGTCGAGGATTCCACACATGGTTTGCTCTCAGATGTGAGAGTGATATTTGCCGCAAGTTTCCTCACAGGTGGGAGGATACGATGTATGCCTTATGTGGTTTGATGCTCAGAGAGACTAATGTGATTGCATTTTGAGCTCGGCAATGTATGCCTCGAACATGTTTTTTGGCAGTCACAGGTAGAGCAGATATTTGTGTACTAGATTTACAGGTGTTTGCAATGATGTATGCAAAGTGTGGAGATTGGTGCATGCATTTGGAGTGCGGTTTGATGCGCTTTGGTTGCTCATGGTTTTGAGCATGCAGTCAGTTTGGTTACTGGTTTTGTGGCCGTTTTACTAACGAAACTCTGACGAAATTTTCCCAGGAGTTTTATGCGCATCATTTATGCGATCTAGGTAGAGATTGCGGGTTGCACTCAGCATTTGCGTGCGGTGTTCTCTGCAGGTGGGAGATTTGTGCGTGTGTATGCATCGATACCGCATAGTGTGGGCTTGGTGATTAGCTCATGGTTTGACAGGCGTACAATTATCTTGGCACACTCACAGGAGTGAGTATTGTGATGTATGCTTGTGTGGCTACGAGCTAGGTAGCCGGATTCGAGTACTAATGGCTTGAGATTTTTCAGCAGGTTTCAGCTACAGGTTTACAAGTTTATATGCAGGTTTGAGGGCTTATTTGGGCACTGAACTTTCAGCCATTGTTTCCTCTTTGCAGGTGTCCATGTATGGCTCAGTTGTAGGCTGATCTAGGACACGTTTGTGACTTGTTTATGCAGTTGTTTAAGAGCTGAATTTTGGGGCTGTTTTGGGGCTGATTTACAGCCATATTTGCAGACTTTTGTTGATGCGATTCGAGCCAGTTTAGGGCTAATTTGGTTGAAATTTGCTACTCATTGTTGGTTGCTCTTTTGTGAGCATTATGGCTGATTTTTCATTTGACTTCCAGCGTTATGGTCTGACACAGTTTGATGGTGTAGATTTTGTTGCTTGGAAGGAACATATGCTTGTTGCATTGACAGATTTGGGGCAGGATAAACCCTTGCATGGTTTATCGACAAAGCCCAAGTCTATGAGTGATGATGATTGGCAGGATCTTGATGAGTTAGCCATGTCTACGATTCGTTTGCATCTGGTTGAGTCTGTTGACTAGCAGGTCTCGAGGGAGACTACAACTCATGCTTTATGGCAGAGTTTACATGCTATGTACGCGACATCCATGTCTACAGGGGAGTCTAGTCCCACTTATATGTCCATGGGAGAGATTCGTCCCACACACAAGTCTCGACGGCATAGAGACTTGACATGTTGGCATTGTGGACATAGAGGGCACATTAGGCGTCGATGTTTCAGGCGTTTGAGACAACGGAGGCGACAGATGCGTGATGCAGATTTGGGCACTGATGCATGGTTTTTAGGACCCCTTCTGAAGATGCAATAAAGGCACAGTCAGTTGTTGGGGAGATGAGGATACTCTAGTCCAAGGGATCTCGAAAGAGAAGAAAAATCTACTTCACAAGCACCAAAGAGTAAAAAGTGCCATGGACAGAAGATACGTGGGAACGAGCTCTTATGCATGCCTACAACCTATATCTTACAGAATAGCCCATTCTAGGTGTGAATTTCTAGTGAAATTTACACGAGGATGTTCATGTGGACTCACAGCACAGCATACTCCGTTTTCACTTTTTTTACCATAGTAAATATTTTTTACCTACAGTAAATATTTTTCACCTACATGGTAAATACAAATCACTTTTTACCTGCAGTAACTTTTTTTACCCATGCTAAATATTTTTTATTGCACCATAAGTATTTGGTAGGTATCAGTTCACTGTTACTAGAAGCAGTGATTGGGCATCAACAATGCAGTTACAGGAGGAGAAAAGGAGAAAATCTTATGGTAAAGGTGAGTCAACAGGGATAAAGACTTTTGAGTTGAAAAGAGACATGCTGATTTTTTCAAAGAACACATGTCAAAAGAAGCCATGGTTGAGGATTTTTTGAGAATTTGATATTCAGAGGCCCCAGCTGCCACCTTCCCCCCGCAGGCCCCCCCCTGACATGTGCAGAACCTCTAGTTTCAACAGCCACCTTACCTGCTCTTAAATGCTGGTCAAGGCCTTATCCCCATGTGTCACAATCAGAAAAATCAGCATTTACCCTCCCCTCTCACATCACTCTAGAGAATATCTTGATGGTGACATATCAGGTGACCTCAATCTGTTGACCACCCTAAGCAAAAAGTAACCCCAATCAGCGGATTTCAGCATGTTTATCCCTAATCCTAAACCCTCTCAGAAACCTATATAAGGAGGCCTTCTCTCACTCAAAACCAACACACTTCACCCACTTCACCAAGCAACGAAGCTATGACAACATTGCTCACAACGAGGAGCTATGGATGGAGCTCTACGCTCTCTCCCTCTCCCTCTAGTATGCTACATTACTAGCCCTAAAACCTAAATAAGGAGTCTTCTCTCATGCTCCATGGCCACCATCCTCGCCATCATTCTCTAAGGTATTGATGTGTTGCTAGTAGGATCATACCTACTTGCTGGGTTGATTGTTTTTGACAAGGGATTATGCCATCCTTGGCTTGCTTCTCTATATCCTTGTTATGTATGATCAGATGCCGTTATATTGTTAAGTTGATTTCTTGTGTATATATATGCTACATAAGGTCCCTAAGCTTCGTTTCTATGTGTTTTTCCATATGTTTTGATGCCATCATAATGCCAGAAGTCTCACTTGCCTATGTGCACTATGTGTGAGGTCCCTAAACCTCTTAATTTAGGGTGGTGCCCCCTTTGTTTTGTTCTTTGCTTGTTTGCATGAGGCGTGGTTTGTGGAGTGTGCATGAGTACAGAGGCCACCCGATTGCACTGCTCTTTTTCCCGCTATCAGGCACGACAGATGCTAGTGAGATCAATATGGTGGTTGCTGAGTATGCTTGTGACGGCGATGTCACATTTACATCTAGCTTGTCTTCAGACAATCTTATGTCTACGGATTGCATATCGGATTGCACATTGTCTTCACATTGGTTAGTAGATTCAGATGCTACTTTTCATGTCACGTCGCATCGTGAGTGGTTTAGCACGTTTTCTAGTGGGAGACTTGGTTGTGTGCACATAGCTGATGGTGTTGTGTATGACATTGAGGGTGCAGGAGACGTATGTTTGTCCTTGCCCAGTGGTATGAGATTTACCCTGCGTTATGTGCATTATGTGCCAGATCTGAGACGGGATTTGATCTCAGTCAGACAGTTACGGGATAGTGGATGTCAGATTTCGCTACGAGAGCGAGATTTTCTGATGCATTTGGGCTCTCTAGTGATTGCGAGAGGTGCCAGGAGTGGTACAGGTTACCCATTTCATGTGGATCACGGGAGAGATGGTGTTGTCTCTGTGATCATGCATCCAGGTAGAGAGCGAGAGAGCAGGCGAGTCTCTTTTGCTTGTGGGTTGCAGGATGCTTTGCATGGAGTGCAGAGCAGTGACCTTGTTGTGCAGGTTGCGTCTACGGATGCACAGGTAGAGTGGGACAGCTCTAGTGGGTCAGAGCAGGATGAGTCATCAGAGGTGATGACAGAGATGACTCACATGGATGCTGAGATTATGGCTATTGTGGAGTCATTTCTTGATATGCTTATGCCAGAGCTTGATGCAGATTCAGGACAGATGGATACTCTTGGTACACATGTGATATGTGGTGGGCACAAGGAGTTACTCCAGAGCTCGGAGTCAGAGTGCCATGGTCTCTATGATAGGGGACAAGATTGCCATGAGTTGAGTTCTGAGTTGGAGGTGACAGATATTTCCAGGGTTGCATCAACGTTCGGTGTCCTCATGTACGAGATGTTGATCTCGAGGCCCGACATAGCAGCTGTAGTGGGAGCATTTGCAGCAGGGTTGATTAGTTGTTCGATGACTAATCTCGGCATAGAGCATAGGGAAGGTTTGCAGGTATTGGATCGATACTTGCAGGAGTGCATGAGCTCTTGTAGATTATTTGCAGATCTTGGAGCTAGCTCTGTGTGGCTTTCGCAGCGAGATGTTTGTCTATCAGTAGAGCCGGATGCACTAGCTCATCGAGAGTTAGTGGGCATAGGTTGAGAGAATATCTCACCTTCTATTAGCTGTACACTAGTAGATCTTCCTTAAAGGCACATTGGCCTTTAAGTGGGAGGTCGTTGGGGTTAAGGCCTATGTGCCTTGACCGGTCGCCCAGGTCATGGGCGCCCGCTCACTGTTACCCTATACTTATAGTGAGTATACTGTATAGGGGGAGCTGCTACTCTTTGAGTCTCCCCACCCATATCCGTGTGTGTGTCTCCTTCTCTCTCTCTCACTCCGTCTGTGGTGCTCCCCGATCCCCTTCAGACAGCGGACACGCGATTCAGACAGCAGCGTCAGGCCGTGGAGGTATGACAGATGACAAGGGGATATCTCATCTTGGCAACGGAGGCTTCGACACCTTTTGCTATGAGTTTGTGAGTTTTCAATCCAATCCTAGCTATGGCGTTTTTTTAAAAACGCGATGAATCATGTATTCTTAATTACTTTGATTTCTGTATAAATGTAGAATCTCGCAATCCATCGAGCCCCAACACGCCAGGAGGAGACAGATGGATATCACAGAGGTATTTATGAAGTATTAAATGATCTTGCTGCCACCACAGGAGAGCCTGTAGACTGGGAGGCCTTAGAATCTTGCTGATCGATTGAGGTGAGACGTTAATATGTGTGAGTTGATTTAATTAAATAAGTATATGTGAAGTAATATCAATACTAATTTTGTGACTTGTCCTATGTGCAGGTTGTGACGTGTAGTCATCAGTGGATTTTATATATATATTTTGTGAGACACAGACACGCTTCTGTGTCTCTTTTTCGTATAGACATGGTTATGGTTGTTGTTCAGACATGGTTATGGTTATTGTTTAGACATGGTTATGGTTATTGTTCTTGTATAGACATGGTTATGGTTATTGTTCATGTATAGACATGGTTATGGTTATTGTTTTGTTTATGGTTATGTTTAACTTTATGGTTATGGTTATGGTTATGGTTATGGTTATGGTGATTGTTTTAGTTATGGTTATGGTTATCATTATGGTTATGGCCGGTTATGGTTTTAATTTGGTTATGGTTTTGCACAAAGTTCGTTATATATGAAGTTCATTATGGTTATGGTTTTAATTATGGCTATGCTTTTCAGTTGGTACGATTGTCTTTCATTTGCCTTAAATCTCATGTGAGATCCTACATGGATATCATGTAGGAGGCGTATACATATGGTTTTTTTTAAAAATTTTATGTTAAAACGAAGGGAAGTCTGCCAAAATTTCTGCGGGAGCATGGTTGATTTTGGTGCGACTCGCTTTCTTGGGCAGAGGACAGGCAGTCTGCTGGCTGTGGCTGTGTCCATCTTTTCAATGGGCACAAGCCAAGCTGTCTATCCTCTGCCCAAGAATTTTTTTTTCTGATATGGTTGTCAAAATATGCGTCGATAGGAACGTCGAAATACACGTCGAAAACTGTGCCTTTCGACACGTATATCGATGCCTATTTCGATGTTTTCACAGGGACGAGTATTTTGACACGTTTTTCGACGGATCGCATTGAAACCTGTGTCGAAGGCACCTTTTTTTGTTGTAATGTAATGTCAATGTTGAAGTCACCCAAGATAATGATTAGAATTTTCATAGCGTGCTGTTCAAGCAATGATTTTATAGCGTCTATTAAATTTGTTAGTCGTATTGAAGGCAAATTGTAGAGGAAAACTATTTTGATGATTTTGTTGTTTGTGAACTTGATCATTGTATGCAACATCTCAATTCCTAAATGAGAGATATTCCCATTGTCAAAGTGGATTAGTGTTTCTTCGTGGAGAATTGAAACACCCACTTTTCCATTAAATTGGTGTTGTAGAAAGCCTGGTATTGCATGTGGTATTATTTTTGTCAGTCTTGTCTCTTGCAAATAAAATACATGTGATGTCATTAGGATGGAATTTGTTGCAATCTTTCTTATGTGTTTATTAAAGGAAACAACATTGAGAGATTGAATCATGATATCTGTTTTTGAGTAAGGTTGTAATGACTTTTGGGTGGAGATCCATTTAGCTTGCACTTTTAGGCGATCCAATTCTTCTACTACACTTTGGTCAACTTTGATATGGGAAGGTTTTATTCTTTTGAGAAGGTAAAGATTAGTTGGGTCTCGAACACATGACAACGCTATGTATGTGAGACCATGTGTTCGTATGTTTTCAAGACTGAAGGCTATTGTTTGCAATGTAAGTTCTTGGGAACGATGAATTGTTCAAGTGCTAGCTGCTTGCAATGGGAATTGGTATCTAGAGATGACGTTTAAGTAGTTTTTTCGACTTGGAATTCATGAACAACACGTTCTATTGGGTTCCATTGTTTGTTAATGGTTGATGAATACAATGTTTGATTTTCATAGCATTTTTTCTTTTCCATGATAGGGTTGAAGAAATGAACCCAGATTATTGTTTTTTTCCTTGCTTTTTTACTCCCCTTCTGCTCCATTAACCAGTCCATTACGAATATCCAAGTTTCCTGTGCATAGCTTGACAACAATACCTGTTTTCAGGCTTAGTGTGGAATGCAATCCTCTAGTGAATTTGGGATCTGTAGGAATGTTAAATGTTTTGTTGCATGAGTTATTCCTTTTATCAATAGCGATGAAAGTTTGGGGTGTTCCCTCCATTTGATTGAAAACATCAAGATTATGAGTGTCCTTTTCTTTGTTGGAGTAAAATAGATGAGAAAATTGATTGAAAACATCAAGATTATGAGTGTCCTTTTCTTTGTTGGAGTAAAATAGATGAGAAACTTGATGGTTGATTGGAACGGGTCTATAGTAATTGTTGTTAAGATATTCCAAATCCTCAGAAGTATGTTGTACAAATCAAAGTCTATTAAGAATGTCTATGAACGTTGGATCATTTTGTCGCATTGTTAGTGTAAGTTCATAGAATTGCGGATGAGTGTGCCAGTACGATGGAGAAATTGCTTCTAAAAGTGTTTGTTTTTGCGTGAAGATCCAGTTATCCTTAACAAGGCTTGCCTGATATAGATCACCACAAAGAATGACATCTAGCCCACCGAATGGTTTATCATAAACACGCTTGACTGCTCGCAAGCGTGAGGCGGCCATGGAGAACACGCTTGAGCCTATCAAAGACACCTCATCAAAAACTACAATTTCAAGTTTTTATAAAGGAGAAAAAGGGCATCCAACTTTTTGGCACTCAACCTTGTTTGTGTAGAAGTAATTAGAGGCAAGTGAAGCGCCGAGTGGATTGTGGTACCACCAATACTAAAAGCTGTCTTTCCTGTGTACGCCATGAGCGATGCTATTGGAGATTCTGGATTTGGGGGGTTTATATGGTTGTAAAATCTTTGCAGTCCTTCTACTAACAATAGTAATGTGAATGTTTTTCCTGTTCTTGCACCTCCTATGAGAAGAAGTGTATTTGTTTGTTGGGTTGAATTTGTTTTTTCAACATTATGTCGTCAAATATGTGTCGTTGTTGGTCATTTAATTTGTCGATGCCTGCATGGAAGTCGTCATTTTTCATGGAGGTGTACTTGAAATGTTACAAGTGGAAAGAGTTTTTAGAGCGCATATTAATGTGAAAGTCATTAAGAATGTCTGCATGATCTGAAGCACGTGAGTCGTTGTTGGTCGTACTAGTTGTGGTTGGGGAGGAAATGTAGTGCATCTTAAATTTTTCTATTGGGCTTGGGTCTTTATTGAACTTGATTTTATGACGTAGATATTGGCTATATAGATCACTCCATGTAGAGGATCCTGTCAAATGTTGGTTTTTGTTATTGATCCAAAGGAGATATAGCAAGCATTGTTCTCTATAGTGATCTTCTGGGTTTTTAAGAATGTTATATTTCACGAATCTTATGATCTTAGCTTTGCACAATTCTTTGTATGTTGTGCCCTCTTGTTTAATTTTTGATGCATATTCAGCCAAACATAGATGATGGAGATTTTGTGGTCTTTCATCATATTTATCAATAATGTTTTGGAAGAATATGTTCGTGTCAGATGAGTCTAGTTTTTGTAGAGATGCTTTTCTTTTGAGAACTAATGCACGTTGATTTGGAGGGTTAGTACTTATGTATACAAAGTCACAAGTTGTAGAATGGAGTGGTAACGATAGTGCTATGTAAGATGCTTGTTGTGCACTAATTTGTTGTGTGTTGAGAATAGTGTTGCCGACCTTACGTAGCCGCTCAATTGTTGTTGCGTTATTGGCAACACAAATATCAAATTGAGATTTTATTGCTCCTATCAATGTGTTGTTGATTTTTATCATGTATGATATGCAATAACTTGTTGCGCCATGTGTGTTCAAGACGAACTGAATATCGGTGTTTGCGTCCCATAGTGTTGAAATCGTGGGATTGAAATTGTTTGTATAAATGTCTTTTATATCTCATTTCAAGAAGATTGTTGTTGTGGATAGTGAGTTTGTTATTGCCAAAGTATATTCTTCGAATGTCAAATGCAGGCTTCGTATACATTCCTGAAAGGAAACAGTAGTTTCAGTGGGAAGTGTATCAAGGTTGTTCTTAATGCATTTAAAAGTTTTCTTGCTTCTCATTCAATTTTTGTAGTCATTGGTAGTGGGTCTGAGAATGATTGTGAACGGCATGGGGAACCTTGGAAAAGCAAAGCGACAATAATTGCCTTTCTTGAGGCAATTTTTCCATGGCGATGTGTTTATATTTCACAAACCTCTGATGGAAGCTTGGAGTTGTCTGTACTTATGTACTTGTCCACAAACATCACAATAGTATCATTTGTGTCATGTTCTAATAACGGAGCTTCTTCAACCCATAAAAGACCATGATCATGTTGGCTGCCACGGCTTTGGAACTCTGTCACAGAGAAATAATCAAGGATTTTTCCACTGTCGTGCAGCTCCACTCCCATGCTAAGAAAGATGCCAGAAAAATACATATCGAGCTTATTTAAATCTTACTTGATTAATGGTCAGTGACCAGGGCTTGTTAACATGCCAAGTTTAATGATTACTGTATGCCAGATGCCGCTTAAAAGGGCCAACATATGCCTTAATGATGCCAAAAACGATTATGCTTGAAGTGAGCACAAATGGGATTTTATGATCTAGAACTGTAGTGCTTGAAGTGCTCTACCGGCATGTCCTTACAGCTCGTCGATAGGAGCTATGATGAAGAAGTTATGTCATATTGAAGTTTGAGTCGATTGCAGATCCATATCGGATTGGGCAACTGCACCTGAGGTGACAAAAATGAAATGAATGCATGGGCCTGAAGTGCTCACTTTGTGGAGCGCATCGGTCTTTTCAGATCAGCGATCGGAGTTCCAGTTGCCAAGATACTGGCCGTTTAAGTTTCCCCGGGGGCCTTCCCTGGGGGCCGGTTCCGTACTAGTCTGATCCGCTTGGTCGGTGTTTCGTATGAGAGTTTTGAGCAGCAACAAGGGTTTTGAAAACAGTAGAATAATTCTTGAGATAGCAGTGCTTTAATCGATATGTACGCCAAATTTGATGCCTACTGTATTACCCTGATTGGTATGTACGCCAATGCCCGCCCAATGTTGGCCGGCGGTAGTCGTAATTGGCAATGCCTGGCTAGTCTGATACTCTTTGACTAAATGTGATGGGAAGACCTTACGTCAAATGCTTGGGATTGATTTTTTTGGCAATGCTTTGATCCGCTAGGCATGCCAAATGTGATGCCAAATAATAAGGCCACCCAAGGAAAGAAGCTAGCCACCCACCAAAGACCTAAAAGCATGGCCACCCAAATAAAGGGGTTAAGTGAGTGTGAAGAGGAGAAAAGAAGAAGGGGAGGCCCTGGGTGGTGACGGGCAGCAGCGCAAGGGATGAAGCCATGCTCGCGCAGGTCACAACAGTCCTCAGACGGGAGTGGTGAAGAGTCGGAAGTTGGACAGTTCGCCGAGGTGCAACTTTTTGATGTCGAAGGCGGAAAATTTGCCGGTATTGCTAGAAATCCACCACTGCCACATCATCAGGATGGGTCCCGCGCCACATCAGTCATGCTGCCGTGACTGATGGGCCGAGGTAAAAATAACAGGAGGGGGGCCTAACACCATCAATGCCGTTAATGGCAAACATTTGTAATCGAATTTCACTTCGGCTAATCATTAGCAGCTTAAAACATTCCGGTTGTCAATTTTTAAGCATTTAAGGTGTTTTCAGAGTCTTTTGCTTTGTGTTTCGCATCTATTCTCTTGCATCTCCTAGAGCCAGAGGCCTGGCGCCTGCCCGGCTCACGTTTCGAACACATTATCCCCGACATTTTTGGTGAACCCGACGCGAAACGAGCCGAGGTGGGAAGTAAAGATGGAGATACCAGAGCAATTGAAGCAATTTATTGATGATTTCAGTTTGAATGGATTTGATAAAAATCTGGTAGTTACAAATTTGCCAAAAATGATGGAATTGGTTCAGGGGTATCTACAGGAAGCAAAAGCCATGCAGATAAAAAAGCAGATTGATGATGTTGTAGAGCTAGCACTTGATGATGTTCGAGAGCAGTATTATATTTTTCAGGGATATGATTCAGAAGGTTTTATTGCATGTTACGAAGCTGAGATGAAGAGCCGAAATGTTCTAGAAGATCGGATGATTGCAGCTTTTGAGGAGGTTGTAAACTCAGATTTTGAAAAGCAAGTTCAAGAATGGCAGAAGAATATTCCACACGGTGGCAGTATTTTGCAGAGGAATTTATTTATGAAAGCTCAAGGATTCTAGATCGGTAAATAAAGGACATTACTGAACAAAGTAATGTTGTCTTCAGTAAAGGTGAAGGGGATCAGATGCAGATCCTCAACTATGATGAATTCTGGGAGCATATTTTTGCAAGAAGTAAAGCCAAAGAAAATGTTGAGCTGGAAGTAGCAGATTCAGTTCGAGAGGAGATTATTTTGAGCAACAAAGAAAAGGTAAACGATGAATTTGATGTTGAAACATGCTTATATGAATTTTTTTCAAAGATTGCTCACATGGACGCTACCTCTAATAATGGTTCCAGTGAAGACATAGACTGTACATCAAGTGGTTCGCAAGTTGTTGACCTTGACATGGGTTATTCTGAAGGAGTTCATCAAGCAGATGAGCCTCTACAGGACATTACTAAAACTATCAGCACTATAGCCGAGCAGGACAACATGTTTGGTGCAGATGAGTGCATAAATAAAGCTATTATATACACAGTAGCTGATGAAGTGACTAAAATTGTGGACCCAGCATAGGATGAGCCTGAGGATGTCAATGAACTTATGATTGATACTAACAATATTCCTGCAGATGTTGCTATCACAGAAGAGGATGCTATAATCGGTGAATGTTTGTCTAGATATGAAGGAGATGTTTATGGCAGTATAGAAGAGCTTTCTGATGCGTATAGCTCTTCAGAGGGGGTGCCAGATGAGACTTTACAGTTCTATAATGTATTGCTAAGTTTGAAGATGAGGAAGCCAAGGATGATATGGATGAGTATGAAGATTGCTCCGATCATGCTGATTGTAAACAGATTATAGACAGGGATTTTACATCTATGCTTGTACATGGGCTGCATGAGGAGATAACTCCTACAAGTTTGATTAATGTTGAGACTTCCAAGGGTGATTTTCCCAAGGATGTTATAGATGAAGATCTACAGGATAAAGCTGTTTTTCATGATCAAGCTGAAATCCCAACAGGTGAAAATTTGTCTGATGATACAGGTCGAGAAACTCCCAAGGTCTTTCGTGATGGCTATGAAGCTAGAGGGGGTGATGATGCTAAGTCATCCTTGATACTGCATAAAGTGCACAAGGTTTTTCATTTGCTTGGACAATGTACCAAATGTTGCTGGATTTGGATGCTATTCCTATTGATGCTTATGTCAGTGATGTCTTGGCTGCCAGTAAAAGGGAGTCATATTTCTTTAATGCTTTTTGGTAACGAGCTTAAGTTGCTAACAATTTACGGGATGTGGGTAATGCACTATGCTTCAGGTGAAGCTCTAGTATATTGCGGAGCCCATCAATGCTATGTGATCTCAATGGTGTTTAATCCAGGAGATTCTAAGGATGTTCGTAAGCAGATTCAATATGGATGGATACTGATCAGTATGCATAGTAATTGCGTGCTATTTGAACCAGAGGTAGCATATATGCACCAAAAATGCTTGATGTTGATTGATACAGGAAATGTATGCTCATGTGGATATTATGATGCCCCAATGTGTGGGCAATTCCTTATTACCCCATTTGATCCTGGGGGTTACTAAAGTGAAAGTTGCAGATGCAGAGGATACCAGATGCTTAATGTAGCAGGCTGCATGATGCAAGGTTCTTTTTTTCTAGACTATGTTAACTCAGAAGAGTGTTTGGTTATGCATTCAATAAGATTACATGCTTGGCTTACAGTTGATTTCTTTGAATAATCGATAAAGTATCTTCACATATTTTGAGTTGGTTCTGCTACCAGACTTGAGGTAAAGGACTTGACGGCCATACTGTGTGCAGACAGAGTAAGGCATACTTGAGCTTGACAGGGTTCCTTAAAGAGAGCTTAATGGTCAAGCCGTGTGCATCATTAACTGGAGCACTTGAGTCTGGCGGGGTTCACTAAACAAGTTATCCATGATTGAATGCTTTGAAGATACGGCAGATATAGTTCATAGATTTTTGATGGGCAGCTACCTAATGATTAATCTAGAACATTCATGATAGGGTATAAGCCTCATTTCATTTTTCATACAGTTACGTGAGCCTGATAATGGTAAGGATCTTAAGGTACCTATAGTAGATGCAGATTAAAGTAATGTTGGCACAGATCGGTGGCTATGCAGGTTCAAAGGGGGTGGATGTCGTGCAGCTCCGCTCCCATGGTAAGAAAGATGCAAGAAAAATACATATCAAGCTTATTTAAAGCTTACTTGATTAATGGTCAGTGACCAGGGCTTGTTAACAGGCCAAGTTTATTGATTAATGTATGCCAGATGCGGCTTAAAAGGGCCAGCATATGCCTTAATGATGCCAAAAATGATTATTCTTAAAATGAGCACATATAGGAGTTTATGATCTAGAACTGTAGTGCTTGAAGTGCTCTATCGGCCTATCTTTACGGCTCGGTGATAGGAGCTACGATGAAGAAGTTATGGCAATTGAAGTTTGAGTCGATTGCAGATCCGTACTGGATTGGCAACTGCAGCTGAGGTCACAAAAATGAAATGAGTGCATGGGCCAGAAGTGCTCACTTTGTGGAGCGCATCGGTCTTTTCAGATCAGCGATCGGAGTTCCAGTTGCCAAGATATTGTCCGTTAAGTTTCCTCGGGGACCGGTTCCGTACCAGTCGGATCCGCTCGATCGGTGTTCCGTCTGGGAGTTTTGAGCAGCAACAAGGGTTTTGAATACAACAGAATAAGTGCTTGAGATAGAAATGCTTTAATCGATATGTACGCAAAATTTGATGCCAACTGCATTACCCTGGTTGGTATGTACGCCAATGCCCGCCCAATGTTGGCTGGCGGTAGTCGTAATTGGCAATGCCTGGCTAGTCTGATACTTTTTGACTGAATGTGATGGGAAGACCTTACATCAAATGCAATCACCTATACTTGCATCTTAAAGGTATGTAGGACTATACGAAATGTTGATACGGGCATCGAAGTTCAAGATGATAATGTTCGTCAAGGACTGCTCTCGAAGAATGCCGTGTTTGGCGGTGCTTTGCTAGATGTGTATGCTCGAATATGATACCCTTACAATGGCCATGGCCGCCTAATTGTTTAGCTTGGGATTGATTTGTTTGGCAATGCTTTGATCTGCTATGCATGCCAAATGTGATGCCAAATAATAAGGCCGCCCAAGGAAAGAAGCTGGCCGCCCACCAAAGACCTAAAAGCATGGCCTTGGGTGTGAAGAGGAGAAAAGAAGAAGGGGAGGCCCTGGGTGGCGACGGGCAGCAGTTCAAGGGATGAAGCCATGCTCACGCAGGTCGCAACAGTCCTCAGACGGGAGTGGTGATGTGAGGTCCCCACCCCGCCGTATCAACCAACGGATTTGATGGTGAACCTGGTGGCCCCATTATCGCAGCTTTGATGTCTTCCCAGGATTCGGAAGATCCCTTAATATCCATGTCCCTGCAATGTTGCTTCCACCATATCTTGGCATCGCCAATCAAGAGGAACATCGCAAGCATGGTCTGATTTACGGGTTGGGTCCCCGCAACTTCAAAGTAATCGTCCATGGCTTCCATCCATACTTCCGCATCTCTTTCCACATTTGCCCCCTCGCCCTTAAATATCGGAGGTTGGACTTGCTTAAGGAGGAGCTTCTTCCCTTGCGATGCCGAGTACAGAGCAACAGGTGGTGCCTACATGGGTTATACGAAATTCTTGATACCATTACTTGGATTTCAAAATAGACACGAGACTTTAATAAAATTTCAAAATTCCACTTTATCAAGAGACAAGATTCAGAGACAAAAAGCACTTTATTGATAAAAATTTATTACAATCGAACCCTTCAAGGTTTAGGATAACTGATGATCAACTTATTACATGGCTTTATGGATTTGCGTATAACATACGCCTAGGAGATGGTATTGACATGATGCACTACTTCATTTGTGTAATAGTTCCTATACTCATTCTTGAGTGGATAATAAGCTAAGATATCGAGCCGGAGTTCCGCTTTCAGTAATCCAAAGGTTTTGACTCTGTTTGGTGGGATCACATTGGTGAGCTTCTCCAAGAGCCATTCGTTGATGGTTTGATTGGAGTTGTCTGAAACAGTCTGGTCCAGTCTGGTCCAATCGTGTAGGCACCAAGTAGAATATCTCTATTACCCTCAACTCTTCTCCCCAACATATCTTCTTTAAATCGGTAGCCAGGCATCCTAGCTTCTGAGCGTTGATGTAGTAAACCCCTCCAGGAAATGTCCAATCAAGTTCCCATCCTCTATCAATGCGAGAGGAGTGTGGCGTATAAGCCTTCAAAAGTATCTCCATGACATCTCTTCTGAAGTGGTAAACTGGGGATCTTCGAGCTTGCTCATAAATAAGCTCAAACACTTGGAACTTCCGATATTCGAGCATGGGGTCTTCCTGCAACACCAATGCAAGGAATTCGGATCAACTACCTATATACTTTCAGTTCCTTTTAAATGTTCAAACAATACGACTTTATTTCCCAGCCTATCCTAGGCTCTGATACCAGGTGTGAGGTCCCCACCCCGCCGTATCAACCAGCGGATTTGATGGTGAACCTGGTGGCCACTAGATCTATTGCGGAAGCAAACAAAATGGTTCAGGGTTCGACTAGCGGACGATCTCTCATCACAAGGTGAGTCGAGTTCAAGCCTACTAGCAAGAAGATCTAGCTCCACCTCGCAGGGGAAGCGTACTTAAACTATCTAGCGATCCTAAGACCCACCTTCCAAGAGGAGAGAAACCCCGAGTGCCTTTTTCCCCATGTTTCAGAGGCACGTACCCTCGAGATTTCACCTCTCTAGGGGCAATGAGTAATTACTAATATCGAGTAAGCACTATGGGGACAGAGGGTTCCCGACCAACCGGGACCACCCATCTCGTAGGCATTGGCAACCTGAGCCAAGCCCCCACTTTCCACCCCCACACTCACACTTCCTTGTGTGACCTAATTACTACCACAAAGGTTGTTCAACATAAAGATTCCTTGTTTAATTCCGAATCACATTGTTCGTTAATACAGCCCTTCAACCAGTATTGCAAACAGCACCAAGACAGAATTCTAGTAAAAATTCTACTCAAACTTATTCATAAAAGTTCCAATGTTCTGGAGGTACAACATCCCCCCTCCAGGGAGAGTTCACTCCTCCCGTTGTCGCCTAGCTGCCCATACAACTAGGTAAGTCCACCGCATAGAAAGCACGTCATGGACGCTCCCACCGCATAGAAAGCAAGATGTGGGTTCCCACCGCATAGAAAGAAAGTCATGGGTATCCACCGCATAAAAAGCAAGTCGTGGATTCAAGAGTCCTTAACGAGGAACTCTGCCCCCTGTGATCAGTAGGGGGGTCAGGAGTGATTCAAAATTGGAAATAAAATGAACATGTCGAGCTAAATTTTCCCTAGCAGACATTCTTTCCTAATTGCAACCAGCATACCCATCAATCATTTCCTTCCTACTTTAAAACTTAATGTACAATGAATTCAATGCCGAGGTTTCCGTCGGATTTCTCCAACATGTTTGGGGATATTTTCATTCCTAACTAAATGTGTGCAATGTAAAATTAAACAACTTGAATGAAATTATGATCTACCTCTTCCATTTCTTCGTCAATAGCCCGTGAGATGGCCGGTATTTGCTCTTCCATGGGAGCTTTTCCCTTCCCGTTCACCTTGCTCGTTCCTGCCTCGTGGTCGTGGGCTCCACCAAAGCGAGTCCTCTTAACCGGGGCCATTTTAAACTCACTACTTTAATTAATTAACTTGGGGAAAAGTGCTAATGTCCGTAAACGTCATAACAAGCCAAATGATAGATTAGCAACATCAAACAATGCCTGCTACATGAGAGGTTTAGATCTTTCCATATAGCAATCATTATGGATGACACATAATCCTATGGGAACCGGCTCTAAAGATAATTACTCGGCTTACATGATTAGGAATAATAGGATTTCGCTAATGGAATTACCAGAGAGATGAATTAAGCACGATTAATCTCTTTCCTAGCAATTAGAGGGTGCAGAATCACCGCATGCATAGGTGTGAGAAAAACCACCTCTTAGAGACTTAATGACAGCTTAATCTTACCTTAATTATATCCTAATGCATAAGAGAAATGAATCTAATTCAGCTACAATATTAATGCGTGATAGAAAGAGTGATTCTCATCAATCTACACAATTACCAACTTACCGATTAATTACTATGCTACCTAGAGAGAGAAAATTCTAATAATCATGCACTAATCATTAATCAAGAGTGAAGAATGGCTGATAATTCAGATTTGGAATGATGATTACTTAATAGAATATGGTTAAAGAGAATTTAGGGAGTAATTATAGAGAATTACGACTAGGAATAAGCATAATAGACGAGAAATTTAGGTGGTAATGAAAAGGATTTGCAGAAAGCATTAATTAAACCGCGGTTACCGTGATTAAGGGCTGATGATCCTCTCGATTCTTTGATCTAATCGAGCTTCTTGAGGTGAGAATTCGACAGCACCTCCCTCCTTGCTTCTCCTTCAAAAGGTGTGTGTTTCGGCAGCGCCTTCCCAGAGTGTGTGTAGGTGTGTGTGTGCACTGTGTGTGTGAGCATATGTGTGTGTGTGTGTGTGTGTGTGTGTGTGTGTGTGTGTGTGTGTGTGTGTGTGTGTGTGTGTGTGTGTGTGTGTGTGTGTGTGTGTGTGTGTGTGTGTGTGTGTGTGTGCAGGTCTTTAACTAGGCCTCCTCAAGGTGAAAATCCATTTGGGTTGCTATTTGCATCTGGGAGCCTCTCTAGTTAAGCATGGCAAGTCCAGTTGCCTACCCACCAAGTGGCCAATTGGCTTGGTTAATTGACTCTCACACTTAGTAGCAGGCTTAAAAAATCTCCCAGGACTCCCACAAGGCAAGAGGGCACCCCCTAGCTGCTAAAGTTGAGCTGGAGTGGGTTGGAACCTGTTCCCACACAGCCCCAGGCCCCCAGTACCTCCCCGGGCAATTTTGAGAAAATTTGATTCTAGGCTAAAACGGGTCATACGAGTCGGATTTTGATGCCGAAAATTGCTATACGAAGCTCTAACTAAGACGTACCGGACCGAGTACCTGCAATATTTAGCATCCCCTGGGGTCCGAAAATGCATTTTTTCAAATTTGGGGTACGGGTGCAGTTTTTTGAGACGGTCAAAACTGGACGGGTCGGGTAACCAAAAACTTACTATTTTTGGAACTTTTTTACAAAAATTATTTTAATTGATATTTCGGAGCTTTAAAACATTCTAAACATCATGGCACTAATAGAATTTAGAAAACTGCTAAAAATAGTAACTTTTTCCATTATGTTCGTTTCATGGTACACTGGTGCTCTTTTTTATCGGGGTCAGAGACCTTACAACCTCCCCAACGTGAAAAATTTGAGATGTCCTTATCTCAAGAATGTATTTGGGTAATCTTTTATGAGTGTTGGTTCGTCCTCCCAAGTTGCATCTTCTTCAGGGTAATCCTTCCACTTTACCAGATGCTCCGTGATAGTTCTGTTGCGTAACTTCCTTTCCCTTGTTTCCAGTACGTAGTCAGGTTGGAGCTCGAGAACTCCTTGTGCTGGCATGACTATCTGATCTGAGTCCAAGAATTGATCAGGGTTAGGAATATGGGGTTTGAGTAAGCTGACGTGGAATACATCATGACCCTTCAAGTTTGCAGGTAACTTTAGCTTGTAAGCTTGGTCACTCACAACCTTAATGATCTCGAATGGTCCACAATACCTTGGGCTTAGCTTCTTATGTCTGCCTAGAGATAAGTTGCTTTTCTTTGGGCGGACTCGCAGAAAAACCTTATCTCCTTCTTTGAAAGTTCTTTCCGAACAGTTCTTATCTGCATAGTGCTTCTGTGTATCCTGAGCGGCCTGAATGTCCTGGCGAATAGCTCTAGTCTGTGCTTCCATATCTTCTAACATCTTCCTAGATGCTTCTACCCTAATGGTCGGATTTGAGAAGTTCAGTGGTGCTAAGCAGTCCTGTCCATAAAGAGCTTTGAAAGGTGACATTCCAATGCTTCTGTGTTCGGAAGAGTTGTAAGCGTACTCCACCAAAGGTAGATATTGTAGCCACTTCTTTGGCTCTCGTGAACAATAGGCTCTGAGAATGTCCTCGATGACTTGATTAACTCTCTCAGTTTGCCCATCTGCCTGTGGATGATACGTTGTACTGAAGGCTAATTGTGACCCAATAGATTGGAAAAGAGAAGTCCAAAATTTTGATGTAAACTTGGCATCTCTATCACTGACGATACGCTTGGGCAGACCATGTAACCTAAAAATATCCTTGATGAATACCCGACTAACATCTGAAACAGTAAAGGTTGTCTTTACTGGTATTAGATGAGCCACTTTTGTGAGCATATCAACAACCACGAAAACAGAATCATAACCTCCTGTAGAAGGTAATCCTGTAACAAAATCCATACCGATGCATTCCCATTTCATCTGGGGTATGTCAAGAGGTTGAAGTTGCCCTAGTAACTTGATTCTTTTGTCCTTTATCCGCTGACAAGAAAGACATTGCCTCACATAGCGAAGTATGTCCCATTTCATTCCAGACCAAAAATAACTCCTCTTGACAACATGAAGAGTTTTAGCATAGCCTGGATGTCCGGATGTAGGGCTATCGTGCGCTTCATACAAAATGGCCTTCTTTAAGGCTGGATCTCTGGGTACACAGAGTCTATGTCTTTAGTAAAGGCATCCTCCCATAAGAGAGTAATCTTTAGCTTCAGGCATCTTATTCTGCTGGACTAGAGATACTATACGTTGGTACTCTGGATCTACCAAAGATGCTTCTTTGATTCTATCCCAGATAGGGTTATTTGGAATAGAGATAGCTCCGAGAAAGGATTTCCGGCTAAGACCATCTGCAACTGCATTTTCCTTTCCTGGTCTATACTTTATGTCAAGGTCATATTCCTGTAATAGCTCTATCCATCGTCGTTGTCACATATTGAGAATAGGTTGAGTAAAAATCCATCTTAAGCTCTTGTGGTCTGTAACCAGCTGAAACTTGCGCCCAAGAAGATAATGTCTCCATAACTTCAGGGCATGAATAAATGCTAAAAGTTCCAAATCATGAGTAGGATAATTCTTCTCATGATCCCTTAGCTTTCGCGAAGTATACACCACTGGTCTTCCTTCTTGAGTAAGAACTCCGCCTAGAGCAAATTTGCTAGCGTCGGTCGCTACTTCAAATTCCTTGCTAAAATCTAGAAGCTTTAAAATAGGAGCCGAGACCAAGAACTCTTTTAGCTTAGCAAAGCTAGACTCGTGCTCGGTCTTCCATTCAATCCTCATTCCTTTCTTCAGAAGTTCCGTCAAAGGTGAAGCAATACGAGCATAATCCTTGACAAAAATCCTGTACCATCCCGTTATTCCAAGAAATCCTCTTACTTCGCTGACGGTGGATGGTTGAGGCCAATCAACGATGTCCTTGACCTTGTCTGGGTCCACTGAAATCCCCTCAGCCGATATGACAAATCCAAGATAGTTGACCTTTGGTGAGCAAAAAGTGCACTTTCTCTCTTTAGCGTAAAGCTGATGTTCTCGAAGGAGATCAAGTACCTTGCGAACATGATCTTTGTGATATGCTTCGTTTTTAGAGTAGATCAGAATGTCATCAAAGAAAACCAAGACAAAATCATCCAGGTAAGGTCTAAAAATATCTTGCATTTGTCGATTGAAGCTTGCAGGAGCATTTGTTAGACCAAAAGACATTACTGTGAACTCGTAGTGCCCATACCTAGTATTGAAAGCTGTCTTTGGAATATCCGATTCCTTGATCCTGATTTGGTAATATCCTGACCTTAGATCTATCTTTGTAAACATTTTGGCGCTGTGGAGTCTGTCCAAAAGTTCGTCAATCCTTGGAATTGGATACTTGTTTTTGACAGTTACCTGGTTCAGTCCCCGGTAGTCTATGCATAGCCTTAAGGTCCCATCCTTGTTTTTCTGAAAAAGAACTGGAGCACCCCAAGGAGAAGTATTGGGTCGAATGAATCCTTGCTCAATGAGTTGTCTAAGTTGTTCCTTGAGTTCGATGGCCTCTGGAAGTGACATCTTATAAGGTCTTTTTCAGATAGGTTCACATCCAGGGATAGTCTCAATCTCATGATCTACCTCTCTATGTGGCGGAAGATTTGTAAGGTCTTCAGGGAATACATCATCATACTCTCTCAACCAGTTTGGTCGAAGTGAGGTATCTGATTGGTCCACCTTGTTGAGCTTAACCGCATAAATTTGCTGACCCTTCCTTAGTCCCTTCAAAAGTCTGCTGGCCTTAACTAGAGTAGCCTTAGGTCTCCCATTTTCCCCCTGGATTAAGGCTTCATTACCCAAGTTATCTGTAAAGGTAAAATTCTCTTGTGCACAATGTATGTGGGCCCTATTTTGCTTTAGTCAGTCCATCCCTAGTATCCCATCAAAGAATCCTAAGGGTAGGGTTCGAAATTGGGCAGAAGTTGGGTGTCCCCCTAAATCAAAATCGATTTTTCCTACAGAATGTTGAGATACTACTTCCTTGCCGTTTGCTAACTCTACAACTAGCTTCCTCATGCATCTCGGTGAAAGAAATGAAAGAGTACTACCTCAATCTATAAGGAAGTTGACTCGTTCACCTCTGAGAGATCCTGGCATATGAATGACTGCGTATTGCTCGCAACCATTGGGATTGTCAATTGCAACATGTAGGGTTTCTCTCTCCACTGCTTCGTCACCCACAGTTGGTTGTACCACTGCAGCATTCACTCTGGCGGTAGCTCCACACTCTCGCCCTCTGTTCATCCTTCCTCGTCCTCCTCTTCCATTAGCGTGGCCACGCCCACGGGTATTCAAGGGTATGGCATTGGCATTGGTTGCCTGAATGTTCCTGGGGCAATTGGATCTGTAATGTCCATGCTCGCCGCAACCATAGCATCGAACATCAGGGAACTCCATGGTTGTGGTGGTAGCCACAATAGGGCGCTGGTTATATGCTTGGTTTGCTGGTCTGTTATCCCAAGTATTCGTCCTTGCCCTCTTTGCCCAATGATTCCTCCTGTTCTGATTAGCCCTTTGTACTTCGAGAGCTAGAGGTTTGGCCCTTAACAAGGCATCCTGTAGCGTCGTCGGCTTGAGAGCTTCCAACCGAGTATTCACGGGATTGATTAGTCCTTGGCAGAACCTTGCCACCTGTTGTTCCAAGGTCATCTTAGGAGCATATCTCCGAAGAGTGACAAACTTTGCATAGTATTCTTCGACACATGAATTCAGCTGCCGAAGTGAAAAAAATTCATTCATCCTCAAGGTTCTATAGGCAGGCGGTAAATAACGCCCCATTATCGCAGCTTTGATGTCTTCCCAGGATTCGGAAGATCCCTTAATATCCATGTCCCTGCAATGTTGCTTCCACCATATCTTGGCATCGCCAATCAAGCGGAACATCGCAAGCATGGTCTGATTTACGGGTTGGGTCCCCACAACTTCAAAGTAATCGTCCATGGCTTCCATCCATACTTCCGCATCTCTTTCCACATTTGCCCCCTCGCCCTTAAATATCGGAGGTGGACTTGATTAAGGAGGAGCTTCTTCCCTTGCGCTGCTGAGTACAGAGCAACAGGTGGTGCCTACATGGGTTATACGAAATTCTTGATACCATTACTTGGATTTCAAAATAGACACGAGACTTTAATAAAATTTCAAAATTCCACTTTATCAAGAGACAAGATTCAGAGACAAAAAGCACTTTATTGATAAAAATTTATTACAATCGAACCCTTCAAGGTTTAGGATAACTGATGATCAACTTATTACATGGCTTTATGGATTTGCGTATAACATACGCCTAGGAGATGGTATTGACATGATGCACTACTTCATTTGTGTAATAGTTCCTATATTCATTCTTGAGTGGATAATAAGCTAAGATATCGAGCCGGAGTTCCGCTTTCAGTAATCCAAAGGTTTTGACTCTGTTTGGTGGGATCACATTGGTGAGCTTCTCCAAGAGCCATTCGTTGATGGTTTGATTGGAGTTGTCTGAAACAGTCTGGTCCAGTCTGGTCCAATCGTGTAGGCACCAAGTAGAATATCTCTATTACCCTCAACTCTTCTCCCCAACATATCTTCTTTAAATCGGTAGCCAGGCATCCTAGCTTCTGAGCGTTGATGTAGTAAACCCCTCCAGGAAATGTCCAATCAAGTTCCCATCCTCTATCAATGCGAGAGGAGTGTGGCGTATAAGCCTTCAAAAGTATCTCCATGACATCTCTTCTGAAGTGGTAAACTGGGGATCTTCGAGCTTGCTCATAAATAAGCTCAAACACTTGGAACTTCCGATATTCGAGCATGGGGTCTTCCTGCAACACCAATGCAAGGAATTCGGATCAACTACCTATATACTTTCAGTTCCTTTTAAATGTTCAAACAATACGACTTTATTTCCCAGCCTATCCTAGGCTCTGATACCAGGTGTGAGGTCCCCACCCCGCCGTATCAACCAGCGGATTTGATGGTGAACCTGGTGGCCACTAGATCTATTGCGGAAGCAAACAAAATGGTTCAGGGTTCGACTAGCGGACGATCTCTCATCACAAGGTGAGTCGAGTTCAAGCCTACTAGCAAGAAGATCTAGCTCCACCTCGCAGGGGAAGCGTACTTAAACTATCTAGCGATCCTAAGACCCACCTTCCAAGAGGAGAGAAACCCCGAGTGCCTTTTTCCCCATGTTTCAGAGGCACGTACCCTCGAGATTTCACCTCTCTAGGGGCAATGAGTAATTACTAATATCGAGTAAGCACTATGGGGACAGAGGGTTCCCGACCAACCGGGACCACCCATCTCGTAGGCATTGGCAACCTGAGCCAAGCCCCCACTTTCCACCCCCACACTCACACTTCCTTGTGTGACCTAATTACTACCACAAAGGTTGTTCAACATAAAGATTCCTTGTTTAATTCCGAATCACATTGTTCGTTAATACAGCCCTTCAACCAGTATTGCAAACAGCACCAAGACAGAATTCTAGTAAAAATTCTAGTTTGGGGATATTTTCATTCCTAACTAAACGTGTGCAATGTTAAATTAAACAACTTGAATGAAATTATGATCTACCTCTTCCATTTCTTCGTCAATAGTCCGTGAGATGGCCGGTATTTGCTCTTCCATGGGAGCTTTTCCCTTCCCGTTCACCTTGCTCCTGCCTCGTGGTCGTGGGCTCCACCAAAGCGAGTCCTCTTAACCGGGGCCATTTTAAACTCACTACTTTAATTAATTAACTTGGGGAAAAGAGCTAATGTCCGTAAGTGTCATAACAAGCCAAATGATAGATTAGCAACATCAAACAATGCCTGCTACATGAGAGGTTTAGATCTTTCCATATAGCAATCATTATGGATGACACATAATCCTATGGGAACCGGCTCTAAAGATAATTACTCGGCTTACATGATTAGGAATAATAGGATTTCGCTAATGGAATTACCAGAGAGATGAATTAAGCACGATTAATCTCTTTCCTAGCAATTAGAGGGTGCAGAATCACCGCATGCATAGGTGTGAGAAAAACCACCTCTTAGAGACTTAATGACATCTTAATCTTACCTTAATTATATCCTAATGCATAAGAGAAATGAATCTAATTCGGCTACAATATTAATGCGTGATAGAAAGAGTGATTCTCATCAATCTACACAATTACCGGCTTATCGATTAATTACTATGCTACCTAGAGAGAGAAAATTCTAATAATCATGCACTAATCATTAATCAAGAGTGAAGAATGGCTGATAATTCAGATTTGGAATGATTATTACTTAATAGAATATGGTTAAAGAGAATTTAGGGAGTAATTATAGAGAATTACGACTAGGAATAAACATAATAGACGAGAAATTTAGGTGGTAATGAAAAGGATTTGTAGAAAGCATTAATTAAACCGTGGTTACCGTGATTAAGGGCTGATGATCCTCTCGATTCTTTGATCTAATCGAGCTTCTTGAGGCGAGAATTCGACAGCACCTCCCTCCTTGCTTCTCCTTCAAAAGGTGTGTGTTCCGGCAGCACCTTCCCAGAGTGTGTGTAGGTGTGTGTGTGTGTGTGCACTGTGTGTGTGTGTGTGTGTGTGTGTGCAGGTCTTTAAATAGGCCTCCTCAAGGTGAAAATCTATTTGGGCTGCTATTTGCATCTGGGAGCCTCTCTAGTTAAGCATGGCAAGTCCAGTTGCCTACCCACCAAGTGTCTAGTTGGCTTGGTTAACTGACTCTCACACTTATTAGCAGGCTTAGAAACTCTCCCAAGACTCCTACAAGGCAAGTGGGCGCCCCATAGCTGCTAAAGTTGAGCTGGAGTGGGTTGGAACCTGTTCCCACACAGCCCCGGGCCCCCGGTACCTCCCCTGGCAATTTAGAGAAAATTTGATTCTAGGCTAAAACGGGTCATACGAGTCGGATTTTGATGCCGAAAATTGCTATACGAAGCTCTAACTAAGACGTACCTGACCGAGTACTTGCCATATTTAGCAGCCCCCGGGGTCTGAAAATGCATTTTTTCAAATTTGGGGTACCGGTGCAGTTTTTCGAGACGGTCAAAACTGGACGGGTCGGGTGACCAAAAACTTACTATTTTTGGAACTTTTTTACAAAAATTATTTTAATTCACATTTCGGAGTTTTAAAACATTCTAAACATCATGGCACTGACAGAATTTGGAAAACTACTAAAAATAGTAACTTTTTCCATTATGTTCATTTCATGGTACACTGGTGCTCTTTTTGATCGGGGTCAGAGACCTTACAGGTGAAGAGTTGGAAGTTGGATAGCTCACCGAGGCGCAACTTTTTGATGTCAAAGGCGGCAAATTCGGTGCTGCTCAAAATCCGCCAGTGCCACGTCATATGGACGGGTCCCACACCACATTAGTCATGGCACCGTGACTGATGGGATGAGGCAAAAATAACAGGAGGGAGGGGGCTATCAAAAAAAGGGCATTGCAGGAGGGTAATAAGCAAAAGAAGAAGAGGGTTACAAAGAGGAGAAGTTCGAAGGCAAGAAGAAGGAGGGTAAGCAAGAGAGGGTTCTCTATCTCTCTCTCTCTCTCTCTCTCTCTCTCTCTCTCTCACTACTTGAGTGCTCAGCTTTTGACCACATTAGGTCCTCTTTTCCCCATATATTCAGCCATGAGCTCTCCCTACATACCTTCCTCTCCCAACCACGATGTGGACTCTCTATTGCGACGCTCATTTCAGCCATTTTTGAGCATCGAGAGTCACTTATGAACTCCACTCACACCACGTGACATGTTCATTTGGTCCCATAGGTCATATTTGACCTCCCAGGATGATAATAGAACTATCTATCTCTCTCTCTCTCTCTCTCTCTCTCTCTCTCTCTCTCTCTCTCTCTCTCTCTCTCTCTCTCTCTCTCTCTCTCTCTTGGCTTGAGAACAAAAGGAGGCTCTCACTTGCACGCCAAGGTCACTCTCTCTCTCTCGGCCATGGTGACATAGGGGAGCCAGGAGGGTTAATCTCTCTCTCTCTCTCTCTCTCTCTCTCTCTCTCTCTCTCTCTCTCTCTCTCTCTCTCTCTCTCTCTCTCTCTCTCTCTCTCTCTCTCTCTCTCTCGCTCGATCTCCAATCAAAGCAAGGAGTTTCCTATCCCTCTCTCGGCTGTAATCAAGTGAAAGAGGGTAAGCAAGGCAATCGGGAGAAGAAGCAATATCGAAGTCTCTCTCGTCCTCGACCTCGACTTAGTTCAATAACGATAAGGGTGCTTGGCGAGAGCAGATAAGCAGATCCTGGCAAGGGAAAGATAAGACGAGAGAAGTTTGGCAAGAGCAGATAAGCAAATCTCGGCAAGGGAAAGATAAGGCGAGAGAAATTTGGCAAGAGCAGATCCCGGCAAGGGAAAGATAAGGCGAGTGAAGTTTGGCAAGAGCAAATATCGAAGCTCGGCAAGCATTCAGGGATTCTGGGGTTAAGTAGCAAGGTAAGGGAGTGGTAAGGTAACCAGTGTTGTGCGTGTAACGCGTGTACGGAGTGTGTGCAAGAGAGGGGAAGAAGAGAATGGGGAAGGGGATGATACACAGATACCCTCTGTGTTGGGTTAGTGGAGAAGAAAGAGAAGAGTCAACCCTCTCTCTTTTTCTCCCTATATTGATTAGGTGAAATCAAGTATACAAGGGTGGTTTCCCACGGACACCTGGCCTACACCCCAACAACCTCCACTTGAAGGTCATGGTGGCCAATAGTGGCATTAGTATAGTTAGTCTATGCAAAGTTGATGAAGCATTGCTGAGGCTTCATCCTACACCCATAAGTTCTAAAAAATGTGTAAATCGCTCCGAGGCTAGGCTCTTTGTGAGAGCGTCTACGGGGTTGTCGTCAGTGTGAACCTTGACAAGCTCGATACGCTTGCCAGCCAATGCATCTCGTATGACATAGTATCTGACCTCTATGTGTTTCGACTTTGAGTGAAACACTGGATTCTTTGCCAAAGCAATGGCACTCTGACTTTCACAATGTAGTATTGGAACCTCGTGAATGCCCAAATCTCCCACTAAATGAGCCAACCATATGGCTTCCTTGCTGGCGTCAGATGCAGCAACATATTCTGCCTCAGTGGTAGATGAAGACGTGCAATCTTGGAGACACGATCTCCAAGAGATAGCTACTCCAACAAACATGAACATATAGCCAGATGTGGATCTTCTATGATCCACGCAACCCGCATAATCCGCATCCGTGTAACCTACAATAGATGCATCACTGTTTCCGAAGCGTAAACATTTGCTAGATGTACCTTGCAAATATCTGAGGATTTTCTTCACTGCTTCCCAATGCCTCTTGCCAGGGTTTTCTATGTACCTACTAACCACTCCCACTGCATGTGCAATGTCTGGTCTTGTGGCTACCATAGCATACATCAAACTGCCAACTGCTGAAGAATATGGTACTTTCACCATTTCCTCTTTCTCAGCCATTGTCTTGGGAAAGTCTTCCTTGCTAAGTTTGGAGTATGCTTGCATTGGGGTACTCCAAAGTCTTGCAACGTTGCAAGACTTTGTGAATGTACTTTCCTTGAGATAATTCAAGAATTCCACGTTATCTGTCTCTCTTGATGTGCATACCAAGAAAGTGATTGGCATCTCCCAAATCTTTCATGGAAAACTGAGTGCTTAGCATCTTTTTCAACTGATTGATCTCATCAATTGATTTGCCTGCGATAAGCATATCATCTACATACAAGATTAAGATGATTAAAGAACCATCGTTCAATATTTTTGTGTATAAGCAGTGATCCTCTTGACTTCTTATGTGACCCTGAGACTGCATGAATTTGTCGAATTTTTGATACCATTGCCTTGAACCTTTCTTGAGGCCATAGAGTGCCTTTTTAAGTCTACAAACCAATTGTATCCTCGTCGGTTTTTGGGTTTCACATACGAATCCCTCTGGTTGTTTCATGTAGACATCTTCATCTAGATCCCCGTGAAGAAATGCTGTGTTCACATCCATTTGGACAAGTTCCATGTCCTAGATAGCAACCAAGCCAAGCACCGTGCAAAGTGTAGTCATCTTGACTAGTGGAGAGAAAATCTCATCAAAATCCACACCTTTTTGCTGCTTGAAACCCTTGGCAACTAGACAAGCCTTGTATCTAGGCTCGGGATCTTCCGCTGTATACTTCTTCTTGTATACCCACTTGCAAGGTAAATCATTTTTTCCTTTTGGTAATTCAACCAAATCCCATGTCTCATTAGCCACAATCAAATTGTATTATGATTGCATATCCTGCTCCCACTTAACGCTATCATCCATTTGTATAGCTTCTTTGTAGCAGGTTGGCTCTCCACTGTTAGTGACCAAAATGTGGTGTATACCCGGCTCAAACCGCTTGGGCACACATGATACTTTCTCAGAGCATCTCAGTGCCTGACTGCTGGACTCTGCTCTCTCCGGAGCAATAGTAGTATCATGCACTTGAGGAGTAGGTGCAATACTACTGAACTGAGTTGGTTCGGAGGCTACATCCTCAAAACGAACACGTCTGTACTCAACATCTTTGATGGGCTTCTTGTGAATTTTTTATTCATTGAAAATCACATGTGAGTTGCGAATGACTTTGTTTGATTCTGGGTGCCAAAGACGATATCCCATCTCTCCGTTTGCACCATAGCCAATAAAAATGCATTTGTGTGATCTGGGATCTAACTTTCGACGAAGTTCTTTGGGCACACGTGTATATGTCTCACATCCAAATACACGTAAATGCTCATAGGTTGGCCTTTTTCCAGTCCATAATTCCTCTGGAATTTTGAAATTCAAAGGAGAACTAGGTGACCTGTTGATGATGTGCACTACTGTCAGAACAACTTCCCCCCAAAACTCTGGAGTAAGCTTCGCCATAGACATCATACAGACAACTTGTTCTTGAATCGTACGATTCATTCTTTCAGCCATCCCATTTTGTGCAGGTGTGTATGGAGCAATAAACGGCCGCCGAATGCCTCTTCTATTGCAAAAATCCTTGAACTCTGTGGAGACGTATTCTCCACCATTGTTGGTGCGAAAAGCTTTGAGCTTTTTTCCTAATTGGTTCTCAACCATGGAGAGGAATTTTTGGAATGTCGAAAAGACTTCTTCCTTACGCTTAAGGAGATACACCCACACCTTTCTGGTAGAATCATCTATGAACGTGAGAAAGTAGTTCGCCCCGCCTAGATTTTTGTGTGGAATTGGACCACACAAATCATTGTGCACCAAGTCTAGAGGTTCGCCTAGTTTCTTATTCAATGGCGAAGATGTCAATCTAGTCTATTTGCCATATATACAATGCTCACACAATGGAAAGTCCGTGTAATCTAACACAGGTAAGTAGCCAAAACGCTGAAGTGTTTTCATTGCCTTTTGGCTAATATGCCCTAGCCGGCTATGCCACAACTCAGGAGACAGCGCTCGACAACATAGATAGAGTGTTCGTCGACACTCGAAACAAACAAAGAGTACAGGGATCCGTTTTTATTACCTTTCATCATGACAAGGTTGTTCTTGCGGATCATCCAAGAACGATTACCAAAAACTGTAGTGTAGCCAAGATCATCCAATTGCCCTGTAGAAAGCAAGCTTTTCGTAAGCTTGGGCACAAGTCTGACATTCTACAACACAAAAGTAGTTCCATTATGCATCCGAAGTTTTACATGACCAATGCCAATAATGTCATGCTCATAGGAATCACCAAGCTTGACTATTCCATGCATGGATGCATAAGAGGAAAACCACTATTCGGTGTGACATGAAAACTTGCACCAGAATCAAGAATCCAATTCTGTGCATAACCCTCATCCTGTGCAACCAAAGCATCTAGAGTGAGATATGAAGTGAAAATGAGAACATCTGAGGCATCTGCTGTCACCTCGGCATAAATCTCTGTGGGCATAATGAGCATCATTGGAGGAGGAGCATCCTCTACTAAAGTGGTAGGTATGGGAGACTCAACAATATTGAGCTCCTCAATCTTTACTGTACTTTTGCCTTTGCTAGAATTATCCTTTTGCATGTTTTTCTGATCTCTTAGGAAACTGTGACAATCCTTTTTGTAATGACCCTTCTTGTGGCAATAGTAACACTTGACATTTCTGGCATTGCAGTCTCTACTTTGGTTCCTGTGTCTGCTAGGACTACAAGGATTTCGCTCTCTACTTTTTCTTTTGTATTTGTTCCTGTCACGGCCTCTTGCATTTGTTGAACTTCCAACCATATATGCATCTCCATGACTAGCATTATCGAGAGATTTACGACAAATCTCTTCAGTGAGCAACACATCTGTGACAGCATTGAACTCTAACTTGCCATTCGGAGCTGAATTGCTAATGGCTGTGCAAAAGATGTCCCATGAACTGGGTAGAGAGCATAACAAGAAGAGACTTGAGTTCATCGTCAAACTCCTTAAATCCTTGAGATGTCAGCTGACTGAACAAGGAGTTGAACTCATTTAAGTGACCAGAAACTGTGCTACCTTCTTTCATGTTGATCTTCATAAGCTTTTTCATGAGAGAAAATTTGTTGGATGCACTTTTGCTCTCCCATGCTGAACATAAGCTATCCCAAAGTTCCTTGGTTGTTTTCTTCCCTATGATAGTGAAGAAGACTGACTCAGCTAGATGTAGACGTATCGTAGCCATGGCTTTTGCATCCAAAAGCACCCATTGAGCTTGTGTATAATCAGCATCATGTACGTTCTCTTTCAACGATTCTGAGAGGCTTTTGTTTATCAAAACATCTTTCATGCGCTCTTTCCACATGGTGAAGTTGCTGCCATCGAACTTCCGAATGAAATGCTCCTCCTTTTCTTAAAAAGAAGCCATCGCTGACAAGAGGGTTTGAGAGGTGCCAAACTATGGCGAGAAGCTGTAGAAATTTGGGCAGAGTAACCTTTGTATCGGGAGTAAAATCTCAACCGAAATAGACTCAAAAGTGCCAACAATGAAAGTCACGACTCGCGGGAAGGAAATCCGGCAGTCTCCTTGTATGAGGAGTCAAAACTCAACTCAAAATGCACATAAATGAGCCAACTGCACTAACTGGGCATCTGCTGCACAAAACCACTGCTATGTGACTGCCAACTCGGTGTAAAAAGCATCAAAAAAACTGTCCAGATACATACCCTATGGCGAGGGTACCGTAAAGGGGAACTCCAGCTACATGTATCACCGAAGGTGTCTCAACATTCGAGCACACCCCATCTCAAAGAGAACCTCATGCTATCGACCCTCCAAAGGCTAATGCAAACACAAATGGACTAGCCATAGTCTCAGAAAGGGCTCTTCCGGTCTGAGTCTCAGAAACGGCCGGGAAAAACTGCCAAAATAGCCAAAAATGGCTCCACACATAGTACAGTGGGCAGTATCCGCAACTCAACGTACATGAGTAAAACCGCGCTCAAACAGGTGCCAAGAACTGCTGCATGCAGTGAAAGTGATCCCTTCAGGGATATCTGCTCTCAAAAGAGCTCTGTAGCACTATGTGTGCTCACAACAAAATGCATAAGTCAACGCATATGTCCGTAGAGAATCTGCTGTCGAAATGACTGCCAAATTGCCTATGAAAGCGTTGTGTCTGGTAACCTAGAGAATCTATGAATGAATGGGTTGAAAAACCCCCTATAACCTGTAACCTGCATGTCGGTGTCTCTATGTGCCGATTTCTGCCGCTGGGCAGAAATATGCTAGTCGAATGGCCGCCAAAGGTGTCGTATCCATAAACTGTGTTGTACAATGCGATCGGTGCTCTAGATGCCGATGTCGGGTGTCACTCCTCTATGATAGAGGTACCTCACCCACTCATGTCACAAGCACGGTCGTCGATCGCGGGAACGTGCTCGTATGGGGAAACGCCCGGTGTCTGGCTCGGATGTCGGAGATCCGCCAAATGAGCAATGTCGAGCCGGTGCGCATGAGTAGTGTCGATGTCAATGTCGCCTTTCACTGCAGGGCGGAAGTGTCTAGCCGAGTAGCCGTAAAATGCTAATGCTCGAAGCCGATATGTCAAGATCGCTCTCAAGCTCGTCGGACTTGGTGTGTGGAGGTCGAAGTCGGATGACGATGTCAAAAAAGTCAATGACGAAGTCAAAGAATCACTGATGTCAATGATGAGATTTTGGTATCTTCCAATCTCTCTCTCACTCTTGTTTTTGGGGCATGTGTGTGAGCCGGTCAAGGAGTCGGGGGTCGGAGCATCAAAATGGGCTTTGTCGAGGGCTCTGTGTGGGAATGAAACCTTGCACACAAAAAGGTTTTAAGGCTTAGAGAAAAAAATTGATTTTTATTGGTGAGTACTGCTTGTGCCAACGCTGACGAGCCATAGGACACACATAGTGTGTGTGTGTGTGTGTGTGTGTGTGTGTGTGTGTGTGTGTGTGTGTGTGTGTAGACAAACCATCAACGATGTCGGCCTGTTGCACTGCTCACGGCATTGACGAAATTGGCCATATGGTACTCGGCTGCACCTCCTATTCTGGACCTGATGCAGATTCCTCGATCCTGCTCGATTGCCCTCGATGCCAAACTTGCCTTGACTTGTTCATCACCTGCTCGGTGACCTGCTCTCCGACCAATTTCCTCTTGCAAGCCTTCAAACTCCAAGCCAAGCTCCCAATTTCTGCTCGATTGTACTCGGCTGCATTCAAGTGCTCACCATCTCCAAGCTCTTGCACTGTAGGATTTGCTCAAACTCGAGTCCTGCTCCAAGCCTCTGTTTTGTTCGATTCTTTGCCCCGATTGCATCCTCGACCTTGCCTTTGATTCTCCCGCTCTCTGTCAAACAAAATCCTGCTTGATTACTACAGATGGAGGAATTGTGAGTGTGTATTCCTTGCTTGGTCCACTGCTGCTTGACAATGCCCCAAATCACCCAGCGCAATTCTCAAGCTCCTCGTCAACTCTACTTGCAAGCTCATCACCTGCCTTAATGCCTTGAAGCTTGATTGCCCCCCCTGCTCGGCCCTGGTAGATTCAATTTCCTTGTAACTTCTTTGCCTTGTACAACTATGCGACACTCTGCTTCTCAAGCCCTGCTGCCCGAATTACTTATGCCCTCAAAATTCTTTGCTTGCTTCAGCTCCTCAGCTGCCTTTGCTCGACATTGAAGCTCAATGCTGCCCCGAGTCCAGAGGCTATGCACTAAGCCTTGACTTTGCTTGCTCTCTATATCTCAACAGCAAGCTCTCTGTTGCCCGCCGACTCACTGTCGCCGACCTGTTGGACCTGTTGGCTATGCTTGTCCAGAGTTGTAAGCTCCAAGTCCAAAGTCTCGACTGAGGTCGCTGCACGCGTGGTTAGGGAAGGGAATATGCCGAGGCAACCCAATGCTCTGATACCAATTGTTGTGCGTGTAACGCGTGTACGGAGTGTGTGCAAGAGAGGGGAAGAAGAGAATAGGGAAGGGGATGATACAGAGACAGCCTTTGTGTTGGGTTAGTGGAGAAGAAAGAGAAGAGTCAACCCTCTCTCTTTTTCTCCCTATATTGATTAGGTGAAATCAAGTATACAAGGGGGGTTTCCCACGGCCACCTGGCCTACACCCCAACAACTAGGAGAGAAGAAAAAATCTCTCTACCATAATTGGTAATTACAAGGACATCAAGCAAGGAATGTTTTCGGAGATGTACGTCCTAATCAGCTTCAAATGGCTCTAATGGCAGGCTTAACTGAGAAATTTACAGTCGTGATCTAATTTGAGAGCATTAAACTCTCCTAACACCATTAGTGCCGTTAACGGAAAACATTTGTAATCGAATTTCACTTCGGCTAATCATTAGCAGCTTAAAACATTCCAATTATCAATTTTTAACACTAGGTTGGTAATGGGACACTTTTATGTCCTGTTAAGTGACCATTTTCATTGAATTATGTCAAGAGTTTCAAAATGGATTTTGAGGTGCTATTTGTTTAGAAAGTTGTCTCATGAGCTGAAAAAAACTCGACATTTTTTTGGAATATCAATTCCATCTTTAACCTTGTCCTTGCACAACATTTCACAACCTAAACTGTGTGAAAAAACAGGTCCTGTTTTTGTCTTTTTTCAACTTTTTGCAACTATACCACTCTAGCATTCATGTTTGTGAGGTCTATAATGCTAGAGAACTATCTTTAGTAGTCCTCAACGTGTCCTAATGCTTCTAGGGAGAAATAAATGTTAAAGTTGTAAGTTATGACCAAATTACAAAAATTGTCAAATCCTGTTTTTTAGCCAATTTTAGCTCTTCTATGATTTTTTTGGTGGCTTTCATGATATCCAAATGCAATTTTGATTTTCTATGTCGCATATTGTAACATAAAGCTAATATTCCTTGAGTTTTGGGGCACCTAATACCCTATTTTGCATAGTAGACAACGATAGTTGATTTTTTCAATTATAGAAGAAAACGAAACATTCTAGTATATCAAGTATAGCTTTTTCAATATTGTTAGTTTCTTGTGACAACTACACGCATTTTGTAGGTAGTAACCATATCTAGTCATAAGGATCAAATTTGGCTAGATATTGAATAGTTTCTATGGGATTCTACAACTCATAATGTTGAACCCAGTTTTTTCATGTTTGTTGTATTTAGTACTTCATCTTTGTCCCCAAGATTCCCCTTGGTAAGAGATGTATTATTGTTTTGACATGCTCCATGGCTCCTTATGAACCTAAAGGACAATAGGGAACTAAGAAAACATGCATATATTATTTGTATTGAGCGTGGCTATAGAAACTTTGATGATAGGTTTGCAGAATGGTAGAAATTCAACTTTTTCGTACCTATTTCTTTTGGCAAAACAAAAAATAGTGAGTGAGAAGTAATCATATGTTCTAATCACCAACCCATTGAAGTTAACTAGGGAACTTATCTCAAGTCCTACAAAAATCCCTAATCTTATTTTTATGCAACAAAACATAAGAAATGACTGTTTTGATGAAAATGTACTGGTCCATCAACTTTGGAGGCTTGGTGTGACCAAAAGATGAGAAATTTTACAAGTTTCTTATTTTTTCCATGTGTAGTAGGCCTTGAACTATAAGCTCATGAAAGGATTTACAAAATGAGTGGATCTACTATAGTTTTGGAGATTTTTTTCAAAGCCCTGAAAGGACACTTTTATGTCCTGTTAGGTTACCAACCTAGTGTTAAGCATTTAAGGTATTTTCAGAGTCTTTTGCTTTGTGTTTTGGATCTAGTCTCTCGCACCTCCCAAAGCCAGAGGCCCGGCGCCTGCCCGGGTCACGTTTCAAATACATTATCCCCGACACCACATAATGTGCTATCGTGAAGTATTATTATTTTCATGGTTGTGAAGCGATTAAGGTAGAAGCGAGCTGTTGTTACTGGATCTACTCGTACCAAACGTCTATGGAAGCATTTGTCGCTCTCATTGCTATCTTGTTTCAGCGGGACTATTTGTTGCAAGGCATCAACAAGGTTTTTTAGCTGAAGAAAATGTCACAAAGAAAGTTGGGGGCCCTAGGTGTCGAATCATACCAAAGACCTCTTTTTTTTTATTTCTCTTTATAATCCGACGAGGTACGAAGTGCTTCGAAGTCTCCATAGCCTAGTTGTGATGAGACTACTTTCTCTATGTTTGTGTCCTGACAAACCTGTCCAGCAGACAAGGTTTCTCCCTCGAGTTTTGCTTTGCGGAGGCGTATCCAAATCAAGGATAGTATTTTTTGTGTCATGATTTTCACTAATTTGAAAAATAAGTTTTCGATGTTGAGGGCAACAATACTTTCCTCGTCCTCTATCTCATATGTGCTTGTGTCTAGGGGAAGTGATGAGTGCCAGATTTCTTGAAAGTGTGCAAGACATTTATCATTTATGGTTATGTTTTCCTTTTTATACAGAGAGGTATCAAGAAGAGCGTGTGTGGCCTTTAGTGTCAGCAACGGTCTAACAAGGCCAGATAAGTAGCAATGTGTGTACTCGAGCTTCTGTTTGAGACCTATCAAGATTGAAGCCTCGTCCTGGATAAAACAAGGAAGGACTTGTTGTGTTCTTTTTATGTTCACAAGAACATTGACGACGCTCCCTCGCAAACCATATTGGCCATCATAAGTTAATTAGCGCTCGAATCTTTGCAAACGGTATGCCAATGGAGACTAGGCGTGCTTTGATATTGTTTAGTTGCATGATTGGCAGCAGGGGGTCGTTAAAGGCCAATGTATGCAAGCTCTCAAACAGCACCCTAGATTTGTTTGATTTGTGTTTACATGCACGACAACAGAATAGAGAGCAGCATCTTTTCCGTTTTCCACCTCCAGTATGTGAGCATAGTGGAGGAGTGAATTGTGTGACTTGTGAGCGAAAAAACAAGCGGCCACATTTTTCGCATGGATATGTAGGTGTGTCATTGAGCCTCTTGAGGAATTTGTTCATAATTTTGGTTTTTTGTTGTGGATGAATGGAAGGATGTTGCTTTGATGATGCAGTCTCTTTTAGCTTTACATGTCTTAGTCGCTTTAGTTTTGTTGTAATTATAGAGTGTGTATGGACACAAAGTGGTTCCTTTTCAATAAATAGATTTGCAGTTTGAGTAGCCGGTTTATCCATGTTCTCTCTCCACAAACGGGTTAGTGTATCACACTCTCTAATTGTCCAATGGACAAGCTTACAATGTGATTGCAAAGTCGTGAAAGGATAATAGATTAAGCCCATAGTAGATGCATCTATAATTAGAAGTCCTTTTTTAACACTAGGTTGGTAACCTAACAGGACATAAAAGTGTCCTTTCAGGGTTTTGAAAAAAACCTCCAAAACCATAGTAGATCCATTCATTTTGTAAAATCCTTTCATGAGGTTATAGTTCAAGGCCTACTACACATGGAAAAAATAAGAGACTTGTAAAATTTCTCATCTTTTGGTCACACCAAGCGTCCAAAGTTGATGGACCAATACATTCTCATCAAAACAGTCATTTCTTACGTTGTTTTGTATAAAAATAAGATTAGGGATTTTTGTAGGACTTGAGATAAATTCCCTAGTTAACTTCAATGGGTTGCTGATCAGAACATATGATTGCTTCTCACTCACTATTTTTTGTTTTTCCAAAAGAAATAGGTATAAAAAAGTTGAATTTTTACCATTCTGCAAACCTATCATCAAAGTTTCTATAGCCACGCTGAATACAAATAATATATGCATGTTTTCTTAGTTCCCTATTGTCCTTTAGGTTCATAAGGAGCCATGGAGCATGTAAAAACAATAATACATCATTTACTAAGGGGAATCTTGGGGACAAAGATGAAGTGCTAAATACAGCAAACATGAAAAAATACTAGGTTCAACATTATGAGTTGTAAAATCCCATAACTATTGAATATCTAGCTAAATTTGATCCTTATGACTAGATATGGTTACTACCTACAAAATGCATATAGTTGTCACAAGAAACTAGCAATATTGAAAAAGCTATACTTGATATACTAGAATGTTTCGTTTTCTTCTATAATAGAAAAAATCAACCATCGTTGTCTACTATGAAAAATAGGGTATTAGGTGCCCCAAAACTCAAGGATTATTAGCTTTATGTTACAATATGGGACATAGAAAATCAAAACTACATTTGGATATCATGAAAGCCACCAAAAAAATCATAGAAGAGCTAAAATTGGCTAAAAGACAGGATTTGACAATTTTTGTAATTTGATCATAACTTACAACTTTAACATTTATTTCTCCCTAGAAGCATCAGGACATGTTGAGGACTACTAAAGATAGTTCTCTAGCATTATAGACCTCACAAACATGAATTCTAGAGTGGTATAGTTGCAAAAAGTTGAAAAAAGCCAAAAACAGGACCCATTTTTTCACACAGTTTAGGTTGTGAAATGTTGTGTAAGGACAAGGTTAAAGATGGAATTGATATTCCAAAAAAATGTCGAGTTTTTTTCAGCTCATGAGACAAATTTCTAGATAGATAGCACCTCAAAATCCATTTTGAAACTCTTGACATAATTCAAGGAAAATGGTCACTTAACAGGACATAAAAGTGTCATAGGACATAAAAGTGTCCCATTACCAACCTAGTGTTAAATTGTTCAATTGATTTTCCAATTACTCTTGTTTGTTGTGGCCGCTTGTAGCATTGTGAAGGATTACAACAAGTGCTTTTCTGAATTTGTGAGAAAAAATATTTATGACTTCCATTGTGAGACTCGTCGATGTTTTGCAAGTTTCGTATAAAGCATTCAGTTGTGCAGCTCTTTCACTTAATGACTCCAATTGTGATCCAAAGAACAATGAAGCTGAAGAATGCGTGATAAAATTCGTTAAGTAGTTCTCGAACAGGCATTGTTGCATCATAAGCCTAAATGATTCAAAGCTTAAGTTTTTTTGCAATACACTATAGAGTGCTTGAAACAATTGTTGATTAAAAGGATGTGTCTGCATAAATATCATGTCAACATCTATCTCTTTTGGAATACTCAAATCAGTATGATTCTCCATGGCTAGCGGAAATCGTGTGCATGTGTTTGTTTGTTTCTAGGTGTGTGTGTGTGTGTGTGTCTATGTTTTCACAATAGGTATGAAGATATGGATGTGGGTATTTGTGTATGTGTGTGTGTATGTCTGTGTGTATGAGAGAGAGAGAGAGATAGAGAGACAGAGAGGAAGGGAAAGGAACAAGATAGTCAAATTCTCAATGCAAATATAGGTGACAATATTGAACAACACAAATACAGAATGGTATAGAGAGAAGAAGAGGGAAATGTTCATTGTTTTGCATGTAATTGATATATGGAGAGACCAATTGAGGGGTACACACACACACACACACACACAGAATGTTTTATGTATCTGTGTGTGCCTATTTGTGTTTGTTTGTAGATGGATAGAGAGAGAGAGAGAAGAGAAATAGAGAAATGTTTTGAGCTCTCAATGCAGGGAGTAAGTGAATAATACTTAGAAGCACAACCACAATAGTTAGGAGCACAACCAAAAGTGTGTGAAAGCATGTTGGAGAGGGGGAATGGGGGAACACTCCTGGCACAAACACAAGGGCCTCTCTATAGCTTAGGGTATCCACAGCACCCCTATCCTCTCAGAAAACACCTTCAAAGCAACACTTTACACTAGCAGACCACCGCCTGCTCAATTGCCACCGCTCACACACTACACAAATCCACCACACAACGCACACCTGCTACCACTGCCTGTCTCCACCCTTACACACACTCACAGCCACTCAATCTCACTCTCTCACTCAAAACACTCAATCTCACTCTCTCACTCAAGACACCGTCGGTCCGGGGGGCACACACATCCACATAGCCAGCACCGAGCAGAACCATGAAAGCAAGAGAAAGAAAAGGGGGGAAGGGGAAACAACAGCAAGGAAAGGCAACTGCGGCTTGATTTCACTTCAAAAAACATGTACACCGGCTTGCATTGCCATCACCATGGCCATTTTCAACCAAAAGTTACAAAGGGGCTAGCTTGCTAGAGAACTCCACTTTGCAGGCTTCAAATGGCATCCAAAAAGCCAAGCCCCTTGATTTGATACCATTTTGATTTTTATAGGGGGGGCCTTTAATTTGGGAATTTACACTTTAATTGGTCCACTTGGCACCTTTGAATTGGCATTTTTGGGAAAGGGGGCACCGCCTTGCTCTCTCTACTCTCTTCTTCTCTCTTTTGCACTTGGGGGGGAGGGGGGGGGGGCATTAGCGATGTCGTTATTGCCCCCTAGGCTTTTTTTTCTTTTTTTCTTTTTTCTTTCACCTTCATTTTTTACCCCCTTTGAGGCCTATTTTGTACTGCTCCTTTTGACTCATTTTAACTTATCTGTCCGGCTCCCCTTGCCACTTCTTCCTTTATTTCTCTCTCCCTCTGCTTCTCTTTGGTCCTGACCTTTGCCCGGCCTTGGCTTGTCCTTTCCTTTGCTCAGACGGCCCTTAACGGCCCCTTTCTTCACCTCTGTGGGACGGACCTCTCTTATGAGGGGGGGAGGCAATAGCGAGGTCGCTATTGCCCTCCCTCTTTTTTCAAAAAATTTTTGGGGGCCCCAAGGGCCGCGAGATTCGCCCCTAGTCGTGGGACTGCCACAACTTCAGTGAGCCACTTTCTCACGCGGGCGCCACCGCCCCTACTCCTTTCTCGCGCGAGCGCGCCACCTGTGCCGCCCCGCCCCCTCCAAAACAGGCACGTTTCCACCCTATGCAGCGCCCAAGGGCCGTCTACAGCGCCCGTCGCCATAGTCAACGAGGAGGGAGCTCCCCTCTCTCTTTCCCTTGTGTTGAATATAGAGTTCACGCCCCGGCTCATATGCCCTCCATTCGTCCCCACCAAATGCCCATGTGGGACTTTTCTGTGGCACGTGGAAGCTCCTCGTTCGGCACCCCCAAGGGTCCCCACTTTAGCCCAAAAAATCACTTGACACCATTCTTTCCACCCTTTTCTGAGTACATACTTTATCCTATTCAGTACCCCAGTCATTGGAGTATGATGCATGGTTTTTAGGACCCCTTCTGAAGATACAATAAAGGCACAGTCAGTTGTTGGGGAGATGAGGGTACTCTAGTCCAAGGGATCTCGAAAGAGAAGAAAAATCTACTTCACAAGCACCAAAGAGTAAAAAGTGCCATGGACAGAAGATACGTGGGAACGAGCTCTTATGCATGCCTACAACCTATATCTTACAGAATAGCCCATTCTAGGTGTGAATTTCTAGTGAAATTTACACGAGGATGTTCCTGTGGACTCACAGCACAGCATACTCCGTTTTCACTTTTTTACCGACAGTAAATATTTTTTACCCACAGTAAATATTTTTCACCTACATGGTAAATACAAATCACTTTTTACCTACAGTAACTTTTTTTACCCATGGTAAATATTTTTTACTGCACCATAAGCATTTGGTAGGTAACAGTTCATTGTTACTAGAAGCAGTGATTGGGCATCAACAATGCAGTTACAGGAGGAGAAAAGGGGAAAATCTTATGGTAAAGGTGAGTCAACAGGGATAAAGACTTTTGAGTTGAAAAGAGACATGCTGATTTTTTCAAAGAACACATGTCAAAAGAAGCCATGGTTGAGGATTTTTTGAGAATTTGATATTCAAGAGGACCCAGAATGTCCCCCCCTGACATGTGCAGAACCTCCAGTTTCAACAGCCACCTTACCTGCTCTTAAATGCTGGTCAAGGCCTTATCCCCATGTGTCACAATCAGAAAAATCAGCATTTATCCTCCCCTCTCACATCACTCTAGAGAATATCTTGATGGTGACATATCAGGTGACCTCAATCTGTTGACCACCCTAAGCAAAAAGTAACCCCAATCAGCGGATTTAAGCATGTTTATCCCTAATCCTAAACCCTCTCAGAAACCTATATAAGGAGGCCTTCTCTCACTCAAAACCAACACTTCACTCACTTCACCAAGCAACGAAGCTATGACGACATTGCTCACAACGAGGAGCTATGGATGGAGCTCTACTCTCTCTCCCTCTCTCTCTCTCTCCCTCTAGTATGCTACATTACTAGCCCTGAAACCTAAATAAGGAGTCTTCTCTCATGCTCCATGGCCACCATCCTCGCCATCATTCTCTTAGGTATTGATGTGTTGCTAGTAGGATCATACCTACTTGCTGAGTTGATTGTTTTTGACAAGGGATTATGCCATCCTTGGCTTGCTTCTCTATATCCTTGTTATGTATGATCAGATGCCGTTGTATTGTTAAGCTGATGTCTTGTGTATATATATGCTACATAAGGTCCCTAAGCTTCGTTTCTATGTGTTTTGCCATATGTTTTGATGCCATCATAATGCCAGAAGTCTCACTTGCCTATGTGCACTATGTGTGAGGTCCCTAAACCTCTTAATTTAGGGTGGTGCCCCCTTTGTTTCGTTCTTTGCATGTTTGCATGAGGCGTGGTTTGTGGAGTGTGCACGAGTACAGAGGCCACCCGATTGCACTGCTCTTTTTCCCGCTATCATTTTGGTGCCCCCACTGAGGAGGGCTACACAGACCTTCAGTCCACAAGCAATGAAGATGTGCAATCTACAACATGGACGAATGGCGTGAGGAGTTTGCAAATTGGAGAACAGAAGAGGAGGAGGCTTTAGAGGCCTTAAAAGCTTTCATCGAGGTCTTGTTACCAGGTTGCAGTGTCATTGAAATTCAAGAAGTAAGTTCTTCTACATGCCTTGTTCGTGATCGTCGCCAACGAAGGAGAGTGAGAAGAAGAGCTTGATATACCTCTCCTCTCAACCTATGAGTGCTCCAGAAACCTCCAACGCACACGAGCTTGAAATATTCTACATCAACATACACGAAGGTACTGTGACACACATTAAGGGAAGAGAAAGCATCACCAGACCTCTCTTTCCTGAGGAGCCGACTAAGAGGAGTAAGATCACCTCTACACCTAAGTGGCCCAAGGCCGCAGCGCGTGCTCAAGTGTAAGGTAACATTTGGCTTAATCTCATTAATAAGGGATTACATGACCACTACAGGCAAGAAAAAGGCTAGTGAGCAACCAACTTTAACCTCCAACTTGCAACCACGACTCTCACCCCTAAATCCTCCTGAAGCAAAGAGGCGAAGGCTTGCCTACAAGATTGCCGCCCGTCTGCGAGTGCTCCCAGTGCACTTTGTGAATCTAGATACCACCAATCCCAAGCCAACCTCCTGTCCGCGTGAAGATAACTTTGGATATTGTCCAAAGTGCTTTGGAGACCGGGTGAAAAGCCTCCCTGCCCTACCTTTGCTGCTAATTTTCAAGAAGTTATCTCAATCTAAGGAAACTATCTTAGTTGATGATGTGCTGCACATTAATGGTGTCACTTTCATTCGTCATGCTGATTATGGTAATAGCATCCAATTGTTGCTTGCTAAAAGGCTCAGCATTGTACAAAGTGTTGCCATCACGCCTTACGTCTTCACAGATCCATCAGGAAGAGTCGAAGTGATCCGAGGTGCTGACCTTCTGTGGCTGATCAGGCTCATTGGTCCCAAGGTGGTGCAACTAAGCTAGGCTCTTGCGTGTAAGTATGGATGCCAATAATGAGAATGATGATCCCCGCATGTTTCCTTTCCATTTTGTGCGTCATATCCGTGTGAATATTTGTATTGATAGAAAAATCTTTTATCAGCAAAGAATAGCCTTGTTGTTTGGAGCCGAGAGACTTGGGGAAATCTTGCGCTCTCCTCATCCTGTCATTCTACCCTTACTAGACTATTACCATTCCTTTGATGTGTCGATCTTCATCCTATTTTGAGCTAAGTTGTGCTAAAGCTCCAAATTGTAATTACCATACTCTATTTTAAAATAAATTGGAGCTGTTTGTGTAATTGTTTACTCTCTCACTTATGGCCTTCCCTAATTTTTATGGTAAGCCTGGGGAGGTTGCTCCAGACTTTTTGGATAATTTGGAAATGGCCTTTCTGGTATCAGGAAGGGATGACGAAGCTACTAAGTTAAGGGCCTTTCCTTTGGTCTTGAGGGAAGGTGCAAAATTATGGTATCAAATTTTGGCACCTGAAGAAAGAAGAGACTGGGAGTCCTTAAAGATGGCCTTCATCGAAGAATTTCGCCGCCATGAGCCTCCAGAGGAGATATGGAGACAGCTCTTAGAGCTACGCCAAACATCACCCAATGACTATAGAAGCTATGAAAGAAAGTTTTCCAACCTGTGGGAGAAATGGTGTGCATCACTAGGTGAAGGAGAAAGGGCGCCAGAATGCCTAAAGAAGGACTGTTTCCTGGCAGGGCTTTACCCCATCCTTCGAGAAAAGGTAAAAGGTAAATTCCCAGATACCTTTGATAAAGCTATGACTTATGCAAGGGAGAAGGATAGGAAGTTAAAATTCCAATCTCAACTACAAGGGGGAATGGAGCCTCCACCGCTAGCTCAACCTACGGCAAGGGTAGTAGCAGGGACAGGAGCAACAGACCAAGAGTCCTCTCAACAAGAATTACTTCAACAAATCACAAATCAACTAGAGAGCATGTCCATCAATCTGGTTCAAGGTGTAAGGGCTCCCCAGCCAGGAAATGAACGAAATAGACAAGAAGGACAAAGGCAAGCATGTGAGTACATTTGCTACAACTGTGGAGAGGTAGGTCACGGCATGTATTATTGCCCCCATCCACGATGCTATCAAGGAAATGGTAATCAAAGACGGCCTCCTCGCCAGCAAGTCACTCCTCCTCGAGCTAGGCCACTAAATGGACAAAATGCACACGTGGCTCCACCAATCCAAATATTGAGACCCCCTCCTCCACCACCACAAGCACCAGCAGAGATCCCTCCACTACCATCGGGAGGGGAGGACAGGGTTGTCTCTGTCATAAGTCTTGACAATGGTAAGGATAAAGGGAAAGAAAAAATGGAGGAAGTTGTTGCCATGCCAATAAAGAGAGTTAGGAGACAAAGAACTGATGAAATGGAAGCTTCAGAGCCGGATAAAGGGAATGAGGGTTCCTCCCAAGTGATAGGAGACAAGAAAAGGAAGAGTAGGTCAAGGAGGCACATAGGAGTAGAAGACTTTCCACTTGGGGTAGGATCCATACCTTACGACCTGGTAGCAGATATGAGTAAGCAAGGACCAAAGATTTCATGGCAGCAACTCCTCCACCTTTCCCCAAAGATGCGTAGAACCTGGTCTAAGATGGTCAGCACCAGGAGGGCTAAGGCAAAGTCAGTTGGGTCTATTAGTGCAAGAGGCATGAAGGATATCGTGCCAGTCATTGATGCAGAGATTAAGAGTCAGCGAGTCTCCAATGTGTACGTAGATGGTGGAGCCGAGATTTGTGTTATGACAGAGAAATTAATGCACAGGTTGGGTTTGGAAGTAAACGAGCAAACTTCCTTACAAGCTAAGATGGAAAATAATGTAAGGGTGGCTTGTGTGGGAAAGGTTAATGGAGTGAAGGTTTCAGCTTTTGGTGTGGCAATCCCAATTGATGCTTATGTGATCCCAACTAAGGGGGAGGGCTATCCGCTAATCCTTGGAAGACCTTGGCTTATGGCTATGAAAGCTAGGCAAGATTGGGAGACAGGTTCCCTTGAGTTGCGACCAAATCATAAGGTAGGTGGCAAGCAACAAAAAATTGTGTATGACATGAAGTAGGGTAGACAACAAGACCTAGAGATGGAGACTTCTATGGATGAATGGAGCACAAGCAGTTGCTCTTCATCTGAGGATGAGTCATCTAAGGAGGATGCTAGCTCTTTGGAAGTCATGGGTATAATACTGTGAAACCCAGAAGGAGAAGGTGGTCAAGACTCTCTAAACAAGGAAGAAGCCACAGGCTTAGAGGAGATGCTAGCTAAGGACCTACTAGAAGAAGAGAGAGAACCCTATTTGCAGGTACTAAAGAAGCATGCTGGCCTCTCTATAACTGATTACGAGCACATTAAAGGAGTGATGGTAACCCAACACCATATCCAATTAAAGGAAGGTGCCGTCAACCTTGTTGGTGATGAGGTATTTGCACAGGTTGAAGCTCTAGTAGGTCATGTTTTTGAGTATAAAGAGATGGTTGTGGAGACATTTACAGAGGGTTTGGATATAGGTTTGAAAAGTGATCAGGTTTGCTTGGCTATGCAGCAAGTGGAGGCAAATGGCAGGGTCTTGCTATGTTATGTGATGCTATGGATACATGTGTTATTGGAGGTTGCTTTACATATATTTTTGTGTCAATGGCGAGTTTTTTTTGAAGTGGACTATACCATGGAGGGTTCTGTAGCAGATGGTAGGATAGCTGCTTATGATTCAGGTTTCTCAAGTGATGGCAAGTATGCTTATAGTGGACACGAGGGATTATGGATGCAGGGTAACGAAGCTCCGTGCTATAAAGAGCTGGAAGGGTGGCCTGTCTATTGGCCTACAAGTGCAAAGGAAGGCTTGGATATACATGTTTTACAGGTTGATGGCAATGAGCAATGCTTTACTTTTGATCCAGGTGGATTCTACACCATGCGTGGGGGAGCTTTGAGCTTTCCATTTGACCCTGGAGGGTGATGCAGTAGCAGATGCTTTTTCTCTATCTCTATCCTATCTATATAGCCACTATACTATCATTTTTCTTATACAGTCTATAGCTCTATGTTATATAATTCTCTCTATATAGTCATCTTTTACCTAAATAATACTATGGTTGAGCATGAATGCTCAACGAGGGGTTGGGCAAAAAAAAAAAAAAAAAAGAGAAGAAAAAAAGAAAAAAAGAGAATGCTACCAGTGAAAGCGGATATTGACAATGGATGGGGTATGGCTTTCAAGGGTCTAGGAGACCAGTTGTTAGTCATGGATGGATACAATTATTCATCAGAAAGGACTAAACAGGGTGCATCACCCAAGAAAGCAGTAACATGAAAAATTCAATTGGTACCAGGTAGGTAAGTATTCAAGAGAACCCTATTGTAGCACAACCTACAGCTAGAGGCATCAAATACCTCTAGCTTAAGGGGGAGGGCTATATGATGCATGGTTTTTAGGACCCCTTCTGAAGATGCAATAAAGGCACAGTCAGTTGTTGGGGAGATGAGGATACTCTAGTCCAAGGGATCTCGAAAGAGAAGAAAAATCTACTTCACAAGCACCAAAGAGTAAAAAGTGCCATGGACAGAAGATACATGGGAACGAGCTCTTATGCATGCCTACAACCTATATCTTACAGAATAGCCCATTCTAGGTGTGAATTTCTAGTGAAATTTACACGAGGATGTTCGTGTGGACTCACAGCACAGCATACTCCGTTTTCACTTTTTTACCGACAGTAAATATTTTTTACCCACAGTAAATATTTTTTACCTACAGTAAATATTTTTCACCTACATGGTAAATACAAATCACTTTTTACCTACAGTAACTTTTTTTACCCATGGTAAATATTTTTTATTGCACCATAAGTATTTGGTAGGTTACAGTTCACTGTTACTAGAAGCAGTGATTGGGCATCAACAATGCAGTTACAGGAGGAGAAAAGGGGAAAATCTTATGGTAAAGGTGAGTCAACAGGGATAAAGACTTTTGAGTTGAAAAGAGACATGCTGATTTTTTCAAAGAACACATGTCAAAAGAAGCCATGGTTGAGGATTTTTTGAGAATTTGATATTCAGGAGGACCCAGCAGGTCCCCCCCTGACATGTGCAGAACCTCCAGTTTCAACATCCACCTTACCTGCTCTTAAATGCTGGTCAAGGCCTTATCCCCATGTGTCACAATCAGAAAAATCAGCATTTATCCTCCCCTCTCACATCACTCTAGAGAATATCTTGATGGTGACATATCAGGTGACCTCAATCTGTTGACCACCCTAAGCAAAAAGTAACCCCAATCAGCGGATTTAAGCATGTTTATCCCTAATCCTAAACCCTCTCAGAAACCTATATAAGGAGGCCTTCTCTCACTCAAAACCAACACTTCACTCACTTCACCAAGCAACGAAGCTATGATGACATTGCTCACAACGAGGAGCTATGGATGGAGCTCTACTCTCTCTCCCTCTCTCTCTCTCCCTCTAGTATGCTACATTACTAGCCCTAAAACCTAAATAAGGAATCTTCTCTCATGCTCCATGGCCACCATCCTCGCCATCATTCTCTAAGGTATTGATGTGTTGCTAGTAGGATCATACCTACTTGCTGAGTTGATTGTTTTTGACAAGGGATTATGCCATCCTTGGCTTGCTTCTCTATATCCTTGTTATGTATGATCAGATGCCGTTGTATTGTTAAGCTGATGTCTTGTGTATATATATGCTACATAAGGTCCCTAAGCTTCGTTTCTATGTGTTTTGCCATATGTTTTGATGCCATCATAATGCCAGAAGTCTCACTTGCCTATGTGCACTATGTGTGAGGTCCCTAAACCTCTTAATTTAGGGTGGTGGCCCCTTTGTTTTGTTCTTTGCTTGTTTGCATGAGGCGTGGTTTGTGGAGTGTGCACGAGTACAGAGGCCACCCGATTGCACTGCTCTTTTTCCCGCTATCAGAGTATAATTTCCATCCGATAGTCTCGGTCTTCAAATTTAACTCCCCTTCATGCTCACCAAATTTCAACTATCCCTCAGTCCGCTATCCAAGGCCACAAAAAACGGAAAAAATCATCTGCAACCTTTCACTGCCCCCGGCCCCCAACTCCATCTTCCTGTATCTGGCCGACCAAGAATCCGATTGACGCGCAGTGGATTTATGCTTGCTCCATATGATGCACAATTTCCCCAAGAACCTTGGTGAGGCCGAAACGATGCCAGATGGCGCATTCTCCAGTGCGGTCAAATGGGCTCAGACCCGGCCCCCTGAAAATCTTCTACTGGCCTTAACTTGCTAACCAGAGCTCCGATTCACAATCCGAGAAGACATGCATGCTCCACAACTCGAGCACTACACATGTATATACTGATATCAGCCCGGTCCACCTGCCCCCAGCTGCCATGTTCGTCGGGGATCTGCTACACACTCTACCTTTAAACTTTGATATATTTCTCACCGGGGCTCCGTTTGATGAGCCGTCTAGACCGGCTTCTAGAGCACACTGAACACTACATTTCAGGACACTGACTTGGCCTTTAGGACACCTTCATCTGCCATCTTATCTGGACCGTCTCGTAGCACTTTTGGCCTAAAAAGTCGCTTTAAGCATACATTACTGCTATCCTTTGGCTACCGAGGGCCTTGGCACCTACCCTAGCCTTCTACATTGCACTCGATTGCTGCCTCTGCCTGGCATAGACCATCTCCCCGCTTTGACCAACTTTGGTTGCACCATCATTGCCCATCCCCCTCGTGAATATTTATGTTCGATCAAAAGCATATGTACAAAACTTTGAAACTGGCACACCAAGTGATGATTAAAAGCACTCACAAAACCATAACTGTATGTACAGGCTATGTACAAAATCTTCATCTCCTTCCTTTCACACATTGCATGCTTTAGGTGGGTTTCCCACCCCCCTTGACTATAATTTGTTGCACTTCAGGCACTAAATCCCTCTCGAAATACATTTTGAGCCGCACACCATTTACCTTGTTTCTAAGAAGCTTGCCATTTTCTCTTACTAGCTGATAGGTCCCATTTGGAAAGGCCTTATACACCTTATATGGACCTGTCCACTTCTTCTTGAACTTCTTCTGGAATGTGAAATCCAGGTAGCTTTCGTACTTCATGACTAGGTCTCCTTCCTCTATCTTCTTGTTCGGCAGGTTTTGATTGAACTTGGCAACCCGCTTCTCCCTCTACTTCACATAGTAGTCTACCGCTGCTCACCAAGGTACACGTCTCAACACGAGATCAGCCCCTTTCATGTATAAGACATCACCAATCAATTTGTACCTGTATGCTCTACGCACAAAACCATACTTCTTAGACTTCTAAATCTCCTTTGGAATGATTCCTATTAGCAAAAACTCCTCTTCTTGAGCCAAACTTTCCCAACCATGGTAAAGAGGTAAGTTGGTCCTCAACACAAATAGCTCCCCAATCATGCCTTGAGCCGCTTCATGTGCCTCCCCATTTAGAGCACGTTCAATGTGTCTGATGCTCCATGCTTCGAACTTTTTTAACAGGCCTTTAATTCTGAAGCACATTTCCTTCAATGAGGTGTTCTTGCTCTTCCACACACCCAGCACTTGCTTCACCACTAACAAGACATCACCTTTTATGCTCAACCTTCGAACCCCATGCTTCAAACAAATGTGTAATCCGGCTTCCAAAGTAGCATATTCAGCCTCATTGTTACTATGAGCATCCAATTTGAACCCTCTCTTGCATACTAGCTTCCCCTCTGGAAAAGAGATAGGGTAGCCCTTGTACTATCTTCCACTAGAAAAGAGAACTCAAATTCTTGTAGCTCAATTACCCATTTCTTGACCACATTTGACATGTTAGTGCCATTAATTAACTGTGGCAAAAAGGCATAACTCGTCAAGAAAACAAAAGGTCGTGGTAGCAAGTAATGACGAAATCGTTGACAAGCAAATATTACACTGGCCATCACTAGCTCTACTTCCGAGAATTTTCTCTCTGCTACGAGCTTCACACAGCTTGCACAATACACTAGCCTCATATAATGGCTGTCCTTCCCCTTTTGCAATAGCATGGCTCCAATGGCATCATCCCCTACTGATGGATTTACATAAAACACTTTCTCCCAATCAGGAGCCTGCATGGCTAACAACCCCCCTAACACCTCTTGCACCTATTGAAACACTTCTTCACACTTGTCATCCCATTGCAATGGATCATGCTTTGCCACTTGCTGTAATGGATAAAGAAGCTGCGAAGACAATGGAATAAACCGTGCCATGTACTTCACTTTGTGTATAAAGTTTTCCAATTGCTTAGTACTCGTAGGTGATGGGAGAAGAATAATAGACTTCACCTTGTCTGGATCAGCCTCAATGCCATTTTCTGACACCATATGGCCCAATAGTTTCACCCTTGGCTGTGCTAGATGACATTTCTTTCGATTAAGTTGTCCTCCACATTCATCATATCGAGCCAATACCATCTGCAACTTCTCATGGTGTTCAAACCTACTGCTGTAGACACAGAAGTCATCCATGAAAGCTTTAACACAACTACAATGAATGGTTCCAATACCCAATTTTCTCTCTCTTGATAGAAAGATGGTCCATTTGACAACCCAAACTGCAATACTGTGTAGCAATAGCAGCCCCATGGCGTAATAAAAGTTGTCTTTGTGCAGTCTTTAAGAGCAATCTTCAATTGAAAATAGCCTGAAAAACCATCACACACCCTGTACCTCTCATAACCTGCCTCTGAATCCAAGATCTGATCAATGAATGGAAGAGGATATGGGTTCTTCTTAGTGGCTGCATTTAAGGGTTTAAAATCTACACAAATCCTCCACTTTCCATCCTTCTTTGGACTGACCATTACTGGACTCACCCATTCTGTGGTCTCCACTGGAACTATAAACCCTGCCTTCAATAACTTGTCCACCTCTTCTCGCAAGGCTTCCATTTGCTCTTGACCCATCCTTCTTAGCCTTTGCCGCACTGGCTTAGCACCTTCTTTCAGCTCTATATGCATCTCTTCACCCTTGAACCCTCTGATCTCTTCATATGAAGTAATGAACAAATCAGGAAAACTAGCCAGCGTGTGCAAATATATCTCCTTCTCCATTGCTGAGAGGTCTCCACTGATCATTTGTGTCATCAATTCCTGCTTCTTTGACAATTCAACCTTCGTTTGCATCAGCCCTTCAATCACTTCATAAGGCCCTTCACTCTCATCTTCAACTTCATTCGCAAATGCAACTAAACCAGACTCTTGGATTCCTTTGTCCATCAAAAGAAATGCAACATCAGCATCCTCATCACTGCTAGTAGTGCTATCACTGTCCTCATCTGTCACCGTGGAATATAGTTCATCACTAGACTCATCCGCATCTTCATAAATCTCCTCTAATCGTTTCCTTGTGTCCATATTATAAAGCTTCTTGGTACCTGTCTTTCCATAGAGGCTAATCGTACCATGTCGCCAATCTTAAACAGCTCCCACTGCACGTAACCATGGTCTGCCTAGTATAATAGGATATGCTCCCAACCCTGCAGGCATCACATGAAAATCAACCACTGCCTTTGCATCATATTCTTCCACTTCTAAGCTCTTTACAACACCCAAACATTTTACTTTCTGATGGTTTGCCAATCTGATCCGGAAGCCTGACACCCCAGCCATTGTGAGACCCATCTTCTCAACGCATGAGTGTGTTATGACGCATATTTGGGCTCCGCCATCCACATAACCTTGTCCCAAAATTTTCCTTTTATGCCACACATCTACTATTGGACAAATGTCTGGTAGCTCATCCATCGCCAACACCTTCACTAAACCTCTCTCTGGCTCTTTCTCCATTGGGTTAACCATCCTCTTCCACTGTCGCTTTAGCTTAGGAACCATCTCTATAAGCTGCCCAAAAGTAACATATGCCTTCCTGCTTGTCAGATCCTCCTTTAAGTCATAGCTTAATTGCCCATCCCCTAGTGGAAAATCTAAAACATGAAACTTTCGACGAGCTCTCCTTTTCCTCTTGGCCTTGACATCCTCGCCTTCATGGCTCTTTCCTTTCTTCTTACTAGGACATGGGGCACTTCTTCCTTCCTTTTCCTCTGTGGTCCTCTTCCCAATAGGCATCACTACTGTATCCTCTAGCTTTGATGCCTTCTCCAAGGTGACTACACTTAGCACTTTTTTCTTTCCCTTTTCCTCTTGGGTTAATCCACTGGTTCCTTCATCTCCCTTAATTTCAATGCCATAATCATTTGACCTAGTTAACACCTGTCTTGGCAATGGATACATGTCTCCCCCCATCCTTGGTGGCTTATCACATTGCGGGCTGATGTGGCCCAACTCTCCACAATTATAACAGGTGGGCATCTGCCTTGAGAACCTACCATTGCTTTGTCCAACACCATTCCTAGGCCTTTCTTCATCTCCTGGCTGATTTGCAAACCTCCCTCGACCTCGATTATTTCCCACTTGACCTAGCATGTTTAGGCTGAGATTCTTCATCAGATCTACCACTTGCCTCATGTCTTGCCTTAGCCCATCATCTTGCACCGATGTAGTGACCACTGCTGGCATAACCTGAGTAGTAACAGGAACCACTGGTTCATGATGAACCCCTGACATGCGACCTTGTAAAGACTCTATAGGCTGAAATTCAGACCTCATAGGCAAAGACTCCACCCCTAACTGGCTCATTTTCCTCAACTTCCACTCTTTGTTCCTTGCTACCTCTAGTGCATCTTCATATGTCCTAGGCTTCTTTAGCTCCACTCTCCAACGTATATTCTCCCAAAGACCAGCCAAGAACCTGTCCTTCTTCATCATGTCAGGCGGGGGTACCTGTGGTGCTAAGGCCTTGCACATTCGCTCCCATGCCAATGAGAACTTACGTATGTATGCATCTACTGGCTCACCTTCCTTTTGCACCAAACCTTGTACTTCTTGCCACACTTTGTCAGGATCTTCTATCTTCACAAACTCCACTTCCAACCCATGCCTTAGATTGTCCCAACTCAATCTTACAGGTGGATCCGCTGCACGCAACTCCTCTTCAAATGTTTTGGACCAGACTCGTGCATCACTCTTCAAACAAATTTGGAGAAGACATAACATCTGCGCAGGGTCATGAATCTAGTTGCTAATGCAGGCAACCTCCATCTTTTCCAAAAAATCTTCCACATCTTCATCACTTATTCCATGAAACTCCGGATAAGAGAAATCCATGGCTACCCAAGTTACAATTCTTTGAGAACCCCTTTGAACACACGTGCAAGAACCCAAAACTTTTATTGACTCAATTCCCAGAAACTTCAATGGAGCTCAACTTTAGATAAGGACAAACACATGCACATCAAATGAGTTTTCATAGTTGATCATCGGAATTACAACAGGCAAAGGACATTCAAAGATCTCTCGTAATCTTCTTGGCCCGAACATAAAGACTATGCGCTGCTGGAAAAAAATCTTCCTGGACACATGAACATTTATATGGATTCTTTGAGTTAAATGAAATGGAGTGAATTGAGGGCCATTTTGATCATCCATTAAAGCCAACCATGCAGCTCCCAAGAAGGCACACCTGACTTATCCTCTGATTTTGCCAAAATTTCAGCAGCATCACAGCATACATGGCTCAAAAGACCAAAAAACCAACCATCACAACTCGGAAAAAATTTTGGCAGAGTTTCCCCAGAAGTAGAGCAGTAGGAACCCAAAATATAGACTGTATATGTATGCATAAATTGTCAACAATAGAACCCGAGCATCAAATAGGACTCACTAGTACATAGCCTATGGCGAGGTCACAAAAAGGGTGCTCCAGCTACCTGTATCACCGAAAGGATCTCCACATTTGAGAATCCCCCAGCTCAATAAAACCTTACGCTATCGACCCTCACACGAAGGCTAATGCAAATCGCGTAAAGTCAAGTCTCATAAATGACTATCTTCCAGAACAAGTCTCAGAAATGGCTGGGACTGCCAAATAAAACCAAGTATGGCTCCACAAAGGCGTACAATTGGCAGTTTCCACAAGTAACGTACAATCCAACAGAAAATGCGCTCAAACAAGCGCCAAGTGATGCATACCCACAACAACTACAAGTGACACCAATGCTAGTATATCACTGTACTCCAGCTACCTCTACATGTACCTGTCCCTATAACCTGTAACCTGTAACCTGTAATCTGCAACCTACAACCTATAATCCCGAATCTCGAAGCTTGAAGCTCGAAGCAGAAGGTACTCGAAGAAGATCCTCCGTGGGGGCGCCAAAAGAATGTGAGCGGGATGGAAACACACAGAACGCCTCTATAACTACCCGACACACACTCTTGGGAAGATACACACACACACACACTATGGGACACCACTCGGCTTACACAATCTTCCTGGCCGAGACAGGGAACACACCGATGGAGTGAGAGGAAAGAGACTATCCACTTGCCCACTCCACACAGAGATACACACACACACACACACACACCCAAAAAACTCAGCTCAAAAGAGGAGAATTTCTGATGTCTAGATACAAATGAGCTTGGGCCAACACCAATGGGGCAAATAGCTCACACAATATGGGTAAAATAAGCCAGATACAATCACAAACTCGAGCAGAAACTTCGCTCATAGGAGAAACTTGCACAGACAAAACAGCAGAAAAACAGCCAGTAATTTGGCAAAATAGACAGCGCCATCGCGTTCGCAACGGCCCAAAACCCCAGTCTACAATGTCAAAGTGCTCAAATCCGACCTCGGATGAGCAGTTTACGGCCAAAACAGGCTCCAAAAACCCCAAAAACACACCTTCGTCTATTCCTCCTCTCTTCTCCATGTTTTTTCTGGTCTTCTCTCAATTTTTTCAGTTCCCACACTTAGCTTTATTAGTTGGGCACCCTTGGCCTTTTAGATGACCTCAAACGGACCCCGAACAAGCCAAAAACTGACCTCGCAGTGCATAGTTGTCACCTTTTTGCATCATCCGCACACCTGGCACTCATTTATTTTCACTAATGCGTCTCGCAACCACGTGAAGTGGCCCCAAAAAGTGTTCCTAATGATGACCTTTCTGCATAACTGTCACAAGAAAACACCCACGTTGTGTCCGTATTCCTCCGCGTGCAAGTATTGACCCCATTCGGCCTCCTGACGCCACTAGATGCCATCTGACGCATCTGCTTACCTCATGTCGTCAGCCCGCGGATAGCTTCCTCGAGAATTTTTACGCGCTATCAACTCCTCATTATTATAGAAAAAACACAATGGTACTAGTAATAGTGAAAATCGATGCACTATGTACATGCTGCCCTACCTGTACACATGTGGGCCCCACATAACCACCCGGCTCTGGAAAATGGGCAATCCTTTATTTGATGCACCATGCATGTGTATGTACATATGTGCAATCCCTTGCTCCCAAAAAATCCTGACAACGGCAACAAATGTTATCAAGCACAAACGGAGCCACCACATTAGCATTTACTTCCTTCACTGCTTTGGCCTCGACCCATCTTGTAAGGTAGTCAATGGCTACCACCACGTACTTCTTACCACTAGTAGACTTTGGAAGAGGGCCTATTGCATCCAAACCCCACTTTTCAAAAGCACTTTGTGCGATGATAGCGCCTTGTGACTCCGCTGCCAGTCGTCTTTCACCTATAGTCTGACACTCATGACACATCTTTCAGCAGTAATGCACGTCTTTCACTATGGAAGGCCACCAAAAGCCTCCTCTAAGTATTCGAAACAGAACCTGGTCTTTGCCCTGGTTTCCGCTCTCTTCATGGCATTGTTCCAGCACCATTCCTATCTCCTCTTTGTATAGCACCCTTCTAAACACTCCATCCCGCCCATAGTTCATAAGATCTTCACCTACCAGTGTGAATTTGCGGGCCTTTTGCACCACTCTTCTCTTTTTCAGCTTGGACAAACCCTCTGAACACTGCCATGTACTCAAAAAACCTTCAGTCTCCTTAAGAGTCTCCCTACCTGTGTAAGTGGTTGGGGCCACATATAGACCTGCAACATGCACCTGTAATTTGCTACTTGCTAGCTGATCCGCCTCTTGGTTCTGCTCTCTCCTCACATGCTTGAATGAGACTTCTTCAAAAGACTTCAACATCTTCTTGATGGAAAAAAACCAATGCTTCAAAGAATCGCGTTTCATGTGCCATTGGCCTAGTAGTTGCTTGATGACTAGCAACGCATCTTCCTTCACCACCAACCTTGAAATGCTGAACTCTATGCACTGCTTTAAATCCAAATGCAGAGTGAGGTACTTGCCTCGTTATTAGTGTGGACATCTTCCAGATCATACGCCTTCAAAAATATAGCTTTGCTATGTGGGTCGTGTATCACAACACCTCCTCCTGCCTTCTGCACTACCCTTCAATACGCTCCATCGAACCACATTGTAAAAGCATCTTCCAAGTCGGGTTCCTCCTTAGCTTCATCTTGCACCACTCTTAGATAGGCCGGCAAATTGATGGCCTTGCTGACAAGAATGTCTGCCAGGTGAGACCGACTCATGTGATCTACCTCGAACTCGAACTGGAACTCGAACTCTTGTAGCCAACACCCACTTCATAATCCTCCTCCCTGGCTTCAAATGTAGCACTACCTCTGGCAATATATTATTAGCCGTCAACACAAAAAACTTACGCACAATCAAATGCACCTTGAACGTCCTGCAAGCGAAGACCAAAGCCATCACCCATTGCTCTGCTTCGGTGTAGGTAGCCTCTCATGGGCTAATCACCCTGCTCTCGAAGTATAACGACTTGTAGCTTCTCCCTACCTTTTGTAGTAGAACCGCTCCAATGGCAATTGTGCCCACTGTCATAGACACATAGAAGTCGTCCTCTCAATTGGGAGGACACACCGCTGGCAACTGACACAAAATCTCCTTGACTCTATCAAAAGCCTCCTGAGCTTCTTCCCCATCCCACTCATAACCATGCACTTGTTGAGCCCTCTTTTGAACAGGATGCACATATTGCGATAGCATCCAAAAGAAACGTGATAAATACTTCAACTTATGAACAAATGAAGCCAAACCTTGAGCATCTCATGGTGGCTCCATCAACACCACTGCCTTCACCTTTTCGGGATCAGCCTCTATACCATTTTGCGACACCACATGACCTAACAGCTGGGCTAGCTTGCACTTCTTGGGGTTTAGTTGACCTCCTTCTTCATCAAGCCTTTGAAAACATAACTGGATCTTCGATAGGTGCTCTAACCTTGAACTGTAGTAGCCGATATCATCCATGAAGACCCTGATAAAACGGCCTAGGTATGGACCAAATACCCTGTTCATCCAATCTTGGAAGGTGGCATAGGCATTCACTTATCCAAACGGCATCATGCGGTAAGCGAAACAACCCCATGGAGATATGAATGTGGTCTTCCAGTGGTCTTCAAGCGCAATCCCTATCTGAAAGTACCCCGAAAAGCCGTCCACAATTGAATATCTTTCATGCCTCGACACCTGGTTTAGGATTTCATCTTGAAACGGCAATGGATAGTGATTCCTCTTGGTTGTGACATTTAATGGCTTGTAGTCGACAGACACTCTCCATTTCCTATTCTTCTTAGGGGTTATAATCACTGGCAAGACCCACTCTGACTCTTTCACAGGATATATGATGCCAGCATCCAGTAACTTATTGATCTCCTACCAAAGGGCTTCCTTTTGGATTTCCCCTAATCTTATCAGCTTCTGTGCTTTAGGCTTATGTCCCTCCTTAAGAACAATCTTGTGCTCCACCCCCTTTGCATCTCGCAAATGCTTGTACTCCATCGTGAATAGGTTTGGATAGGACTCACATAGTTGAACATAGCCTTCCTTTTCACCCTTGGTTAGGTCTTCACTTAACATGCTTGAAACCTCCTCTATGCTTAAACCATGAGCTTGAGGTTTCATACCTTCTTCTTTAGGTGTGGAGTCGTCTATGGTGACTCCGAATAAGTCTGCATCTATCTTCAACATGTCGTCCTCTCTCTCCTCTTCCTTTGTGCTAGTATAGCCCTCATCATAGCCCGCCTTTGTCTCGTATTTGTATCTCGTCGTGTCACCCTCATCTTTAACTGCCATAGGATGAGAGCTACTCTCTTTGGTCTTCAAATCAAGCACAACCTATCTGCCTTTCTCTTTGTCAAGCAAAGTGAACACTTTGCTCTCCCAATCTTGCTTTGCTCATATCGCCAAAAGCCATGGCCTACCCAAAATGATTGGATAAGCATTATCCCCTGCCTTCATCACAAAAAAATCTATCAGGCACTCTATGCCCATCACCTTGACCTTTACATCCTGTGCCACACCCAGACACTTGGCTTTAGTATGGTTAGCCATACTCATACGCACATTTGACTTGACCACTACCTTAAATCTCATCTCTTTCATGGCTGCTTCCGTCATGACACAAACCTATGCTCCACCGTCTATGTATGCTTGTACCCACATCCTCTTCTCTATAATCGCATCCACCAACGGAAGAACATTAGTGGGACTACCTACCCTCAAAGCCAAGTTTTACACTACTTGCACATTTCCCTGAGATCTTAGTAGCTTGGTACTAACACTTGTAGACCACTGCCTTCTTAATTTTGGATTTAAAGCTAATAGCTGACCAAACGTAATATTTGCCTTTTGATTTTGAACGTCACTCACCAGATTGTACTCGGATAGCCATGCCCTAGCTAGAAATACGCCTGCTTGATCTTATGACGCCTCCTCCTTTTGCTAGGCTTGGGCTTCTCTCTACCTTCGTACACCTTCTCTTTGCCTTTGCGAGCTCTAGTTTCCCGCTCTATCTCTGTCTCCCTCTCAGCTCTTGCTCTCTTATTGGCCAAAACTTCGACATCCTGCTTATCCACCCCTATGATGTTTACTCTTGGGACCTCACCTCCATTTTGCAGAGCCGGCTGCACAGGGTTCTCCACCGCTTGCTCTCTTGGACCATTGTATTGTCCTTGCCTCGACCTCTACCAAATAGTGGGTAGATACCTCCTCTCTCTCTGTGTGGTTGAGGACAATCAGGTGCATAGTTCCCTTCTTCTCCACAATTATAACACCTACCTAGCAGTGGCCTTGCCCTGCCCCCTCGCTCCTCTTGGTTGTCCTCTATCCATGACACTGAGCCACAACTCCTGCATCTGCTCGGATAAATCTTGCATCGTACACACCCAATTTTGCGGCACAACAGCTACACCTCGGTTTCCATGATTTTCCTCGTGTACAACCTCCCTTGGACTCCGCAGTTGAACATGGGCCATTGTCTCATAGCCTGACACACCCTGCTCTATCTTCTTCTTTATCTTTATGCTCTTCGACCGTGCAATCTCTACTGCACCATTATAATTCTCTGGGCTCTCGAAATCAACTTTCTCTCTCACCTTGGGATGCAGACACGCCATGAATTTGTCCAGCTTGAAGTAGTCTCCATTAGCCAATTGCATGGCTGCCGCTAGTTCTGCCCAACACTCTTCAAAATGACCCAAAAATAGATTGAATTCTTCACTTACATCTTGTTTAAGCGCCTTCAGCTTTGCATCCATATCGATTGGGGAAGTCTCCTTGCGAAAGTCGTGAAGAAACCTCGCTCGTAGATCCGGCCATGCTTGCTTCGGCTCACCTTCTAACGCTTCGTACCATGCTTTAGCTCTACGACGCATCACCAAAGGAAAAGTCTGCATTTTTCTATCCTCATTCGGCATACGCAACGATAGCATACAGCTCAAAATCTAACATCCACTCGTCAGAGCTCTCTTCGCTTGTGAAAATCGGTCCATAGCTTCTAGCTGCCATGACTTCCAACGTGAAAAACCGCTTCTTTTTTATTAACTGGGAGCAATCAGCGTCCTCATCCGTGGGGGCACCAGAAGATGGAGAGAGGGAATGGGGGAACACGCCTGACACAAACACAAGGGCCTCTCTATAGCTCACGGTATCCATAGCACCCCTATCCTCTCAGAAAACACCTTCAAAGAAACACTTTACACTAGCAGACCACCGCCTGCTCAATTGCCACCGCTCCCACACTACACAAATCCACCACACAACGCACACCTGCTACCACTACCTGTCTCCACCCTTACACACACTCACAGCCACTCAATCTCACTCTCTCACTCAAGACACCGTCGGTCCGGGGGGCACACACATCCACACAGCCGGCACCGAGGAGAACCATGAAAGCAGGAGAAAGAGAAGGGGGGAAGGGGAAACAACAGCAAGGAAAGGCAACTGTGGCTTGATTGCACTTCAAAAAACATGTACAACGGCTTGCATTGCCATCACCATGGCCATTTTCAAGAAAAAATTACAAAGGGGCTAGCTTGCTATAGAAATCCACTTTACAGGCTTCAAACGGCATCCAAAAAGCCAAGAAAAAAGCCCTTAATTTGATCCCATTTTGACTTTTATAGGGGGGGGCTTTAATTTGGGAATTTACACTTTAATTGGTCCACTTGGCACCTTGAATTGGAATTTTTGGGAAAGGGGGCACCGCCTTGCTCTCTCTGCTCTCTTCTTCTCTCTTTTGCACTTGGGGGGGGGGGGGGGGGGGGGGGGGGGGGGGCATTAGCGATGCCGCTATTACCCCCTAGGCTTTTCTTCTCTATTTTTCTTTCACCTTCATTTTTTACCCCCTTTGGGGCCTATTTTGTACTGCTCCTTTTGACTCATTTTGACTTATCCGTCCGGCTCCCCTTGCCACTTCTTCCTTCATTTCTCTCTCCCTCTGCTTCTCTTTGGTCCCAACCTTTGCCCGCCGACCTTTCGAGCCACTTTCTCATGCGGGCGCCACCGCGCCTACTCCTTTCTCGTGTGGGCGTGCCACCTGCACCGCCCTGCCCCCTCCAAAACAGGCGCGTTTCCGCCCTGCGCAGTGCCCGCAGGCCACTTACAACACCCGTCGCCATAGTCAACGAGGAGGAAGCTCCCCTCTCTCTTCCCCTTGTGGTGAATATAGAGTTCACACCCCGGCTCATATGCCCTCCGTTCATCCGCACCAAATGCCCATGTGGGACTTTTCTGTGGCACGTGGCAGCTCCTCGTTCGGCACCCCCAAGGGTCCCCGGGAACTTTAGCCCAAAAAATCACTTGACACCATTTTTTTCCACCCTTTTCTGAGTACATACTTTATCCTATTCAGTACCCCAGTGATGAGAGTATAATTTCCATCTGATAGTCTCGGTCTTCAACTTTTACCCCCCTTCATCTGCAACCTTTCACTCCCCACGGCCCCAACTCCATCTTCCTGTATCTCGCCTTCATGCTCGCCGAATTTCGGGTCCCCTATCCAAGGCCACAAAAAACGGAAAAATCATCTGCAACCTTTCACTCCCCACGGCCCCAACTCCATCTTCCTGTATCTCCCCACGGCCGACCAAGCATCTGATTGACGCGCAGCCGATTCGTGCTAGCTCCACATGATGCACACTTCCCCCGAGAACCTTGGTGAGGCCAAAATGATGCCAGATGGCGCATTCTCCAGTGCTGTCAAATGGGCTCAGACCCGGCCCCCTGAAAATCTTCTAATGGCCTTAACTTGCTAATCAGAGCTCCGATTCGCAATTCGAGAAGAGAGGCATGCTCCATAACTTGAGCACTACACATGTATATACTGACATCAGCCTGGGCCACCTGTCCCCAACTGCCCTGTCCGTCGGGGATCTGCTACACACTCTACCTTTTGTTGAGAGAGAAGGAGAGAGCACAGAAGTAGAACCCCAAAGTGTGTAGAATACACACATGAGATGATGTATATATAGAGGGGACCTGGGTGCCATATATAGAGAAGCCATATATTGAGTAGCTTCACATATAATCTCAACACCCCCGCTCAAATAAGGGTCCCTAACTATGGATGAAAAAACCCTTGGGGGATCAAGGGAAAAACCCACAGCTCTATATACACCCACCGTTATATTATAAAAATCATTGAATATACAAATGTTTACGAGAAGCTACATCACTCCTTTTACAATGAATGTTTTATGAGGAGTTACATTACTCCTATCCTATCAATACAATAATGAATACAAAGGTTCAATAAAGAGGTGTAAAAGCTATCGATTAGCTTGTAATCAAAAGTGTCTCCGTGAATGTGCTGTGTAGCTTGTCATCAATATCGCATCACCAAACATGTCTTCATGTTGTCATCAATATGGCATCACCAAACATATCTTCATAAATCTTTTATTGTCACCAAGTTTGTTTTCATAAAATCAATTCTTTGATCAATCCTACATAGATCATAGACTCCAAAAAAAAACATGTCATGAAAATTATTAGCATCGTTAATGAAATAATTACGTTCACAATGCCATAAGAGATGGTTTGCGACGCCACTCTTTTGACGACATATATACGCACGACAACATATGGTACATAAAGTATAAACGTAAAAGTACAAAATGTGTGATTACGTGATACAAATGATATGTGTATATACTACATAAAACAACATTTATCAATGTAGTGATCAATGAATACCATCAAAGTATTAACAAAATATCATCATTATATCAATAAAAATGAATAAATGATCATAGTATCAACGAAAAGCATCATGATATCACCGAGAATAATCATTGTATCAACGAAACAACATCATGGCATCACCGAGAATAACCATGGTATCAACGAAACATCATCATGGCATCACCGAGAATAACCATGGTATCAACGAAACAATATCATGGTATCACCGAGAATAACCATGGTATCAACAGAACATCATCATGGTATCAACAAAAATCACCATGGAATCAACGAAATATCATCATGGAATCACCGAGAATAACCATGGTATCAACGAAATATCATCATGGCACCACCGAGAATAACCATGCTATGCTATCAATGACATATCATCATGGTATCAACGAAAATCACCATGACCAAAGTATTAACAAAACATCATCATGGTACCATCAAAATCACTATGGTATCAATGAGAAATTATCAATAAAACGACGTAAACTATATCTCTAAAAGAATAATTATACGAGAATCAATGAACGAATATATCATATAACAAAAGATCATGTACCAACAGTAGCTCGATAGAATTTGGACGATCATCAACGGCTCGACTGAATCGGAACGATGTGTAACTGGCTTCTGCAGCAAAGTTACGTCAGTAACAAATATATGATTGATGAAAAAAAATATAATTGAGAAGTTTTCAATTATGAGAAAAATCAAAAGCAAAAAGTAAAATTTTGATTTTTAAACATATTCGCAGTCCGAGACGATAACCCAAAATCGGTGCAGAATTTAGAGAAACTTTCTTCTGCAAAGTTATAGACCACATCGATTCCAATCCCCATCACGGGTAGTTTCTTCTGCAAAGTTGTAGAACACATCGATTCCGGTCTCTCACGCGGGTAGTTTCTGCAAAATCGTTTTCAATAAGTAGAAAAATAAAAAACAAAAAACGGAAATTGCTTTTTAGGTATGTACGCAGTCCGCGAACGATAACTCAAAATTGGTGCAGAATTTGAAAACACTTTCTTCTGCAAAGTTGTAGACCACATCGATTCCAGTCTCCCACGCGAGTAGTTTCTGCAAAATCGTTTTCAATACGCAGAAAAATCAAAAACAAAAAACAAAAATTGCTTTACAGGTATGTACGCAGTCTGCGAACGATAACTCAAAATCGGTGCAGAATTTGAAAACACTTCTTTCTGCAAAGTTGTAGACCACATCGATTCCGGTCTCTTTTGGGAGTAGTTTCTGCAAAGTCGTTTTCAATTAGCAGAAAAATCAAAAAACAAAAAGCAAAAGTTTCTTTTCAGGTATATACGCAGTCCGCGAAGGATAACTCAAAATCCGTGCAGAATTTGAAAACACTTCCTTCTGCAAAGTTGTAGACCACATCGATTCCGGTCTCTATGGAGGGTGGTTTCTGCAAAATCGTTTCCAATTAGCACAAAACGCGAAAGCTGTTTTTCAGGTATGTACGCAGTCCGTGAGCGATAACTCAAAATCGGTGCAGAATTTGAAGAAACTTCCTTTTGCAAAGTTGTAGACCACATCGATTCTGATCCCTTTGGCGGGTAGTTTCTGTAAAATAAATTTTGATTAGGAGAAAAATCGAAAACAAAAACGTACTGCTCTGATACCATGTTGAGAGAGAAGGAGAGAGCACAGAAGTAGAACCCCAAAGTGTGTAGAATACACACATGAGATGATGTATATATAGAGGGGACCTGGGTGCCATATATAGAGAAGCCATATATTGAGTAGCTTCACATATAAGCTCAACACCTTTAAACTTTGATATCTTGCTCACCGGGGCTCCGTTTGACGAGTTGTCTGGACCGACTTTAGAGCACATTGAACACTACATTTCAGGGCACTGACTTGGCATTTTGTACACCTTCATCTGCCATCTTATCTGGACCGTCTCGTAGCACTTTTGGCCTAAAAAGCAACTTTAAGAATACATTCCCGCTATCCTTTGGTTGCCAATGGCCTTGGCACCTGCCCTAGCCTTCTGCACTGCACTGGACTGCTGCCTCTGCCTTGCATAGACTATCTCCCCGCTTCGACCAACTTTGGTTGCACCAACATTACAAAAAATTAGAGGATGGAAGCATTGGATTCGTTGGAGGATATAGTTGGAACAAGCATGCAAAATTAAGGGTAGCTAATAATGAAAGGAAAACATTCATAACACTAAGGTTCAGTTTGGTACGCCACCACGTGGCCACTTGCATTGATCTTGAAGCGGCCAAAACGTGAGGTTTTTGCCAAGGTGTCTCTTGCCTCAAAAGCAGACTCAATGTAAATTTGGTTGCAGGTTATATCCAATGCAAGGATGTTAACCCTCACGGCACACGGACACCCTATGATCTATAAACGTTGTATTATTTAGAGTCAGGTAACGGGTTTGTCGGACCAATAGGGAAAGGTAGAGTGATCGTCGATGAGAGGCACACTTTAACTTGGACATTCAAGGGATTAGTTGGTTAAGCATGGGCGCCCAAGTGTGAATGGGGTGAGCTCCTATAAAAGCCAACTAAACCTAATTTTTACTCATTCTCTCATTTGTGCAATAGAAGAGTGCTCTTGCTCCATCTCCATCTCCATCTTCTTCTTCTTCACCTCCTTGTGTGTGTGTGTGTGTGTGTGTGTGTGTGTGTGAGAGAGAGAGAGAGAGAGAGAGGGAGAGTGTGTGTGCGATCGAGCATTACGAAGGCACGACGGCTGCGAAGCGGTTGAGCGCGGCACGACTGCAGCTTCTTCTTCATCGCGGCGAGGAATCCACCACGAAGGCGAGCATAGAGCGGTGAGTGACACACCCTTTGCTCTCTTGAGCTTGCTAGTTTAGGCTTGTTGTGTGCTTGGAGCCGTTTGTGGCTCGCACACGGTGTATTGGCAAGTCCCTTGCTTCGACAGTGCGGCAAGGAGCGCACATTTTTGGCGCAGTTGCCGGGGATATGCCCTACACTAAGCTCGGTTAGCACTTTACGCTTCCTTGTGGTGCAATTTCTATCATAGGAAAGGCAGGGAAGGAGTGTGTGGAGATTTCTGTTTTTTGCGTTTTCTGCATTTTCTGTCAAGTTTCAATTTCTGCTATTGTCTGTGCTTTTTCAATTTTCTGCATTTCTTGCGTTTTTTCAATTTCTGCATTTTCAATTTCGGCGTTTTCAATTTCTGCAATTTTCTGCATTTCTGCGTTTTTTCAATTTTCTGAATTTCTGCATTTTCAATTTTTGCGTTTTCAATTTCTGTAATTTTCTGCATTTCTGCGTTTTTTCAATTTTCTGCGCTTTCAATTTCTGTATTTTCTGCATCAAAAAAAAAAATCTGGAAAAAAATTATATTTTTTGGGGGGAAAAAAAATTTCTGGAAAAAAAAAAGAAAATTAAAAAAAAAAGGAAATTAAAAACGCGAGTGAGCGGGCGGTGAAATTTTTCGAAAATAAAAAACGTGACTCTTAAAACGGACGGGTTGGTTGGTATAAAAAATAGATCGGGATCGGTTCCCCAAGCCCAAGCCCAAGCCCAAGCCCAAGCCCAAGCCCAAGCCCAGGCCTCAGGCCTCAGTCTTATGATATATATTAGACTCACTCTTATATATATACCCTACTCCCTCAAGAGAGAATGAGAGCATGTGGGACAAGTCCTCCACTCTCCTCCTTTCTCTTCCCACTTGCACCCTTAGACTTTCTAGTTTGGGCCTAGTTCCCTACTGGAAATTGACAGTTTTAGGGATTCCGAGGGCATAGAGTGACCAAACGGAGGGCTGTAAAGCATGGCACGACCCTCTGACCGATACGCTCGTTTCGAGCTATCACACGGCTCATTCCACGACACGCTCTAAAAAATCTAGCAAAAAAACAAACAAAAAACACGCTAAAAACTAGTCACAAGGCCTCCTAGAGCAGCTTTTTGACACCTACGCTCTGGGCGGGTGCTAGAACACGAGCATATTGAGGGTGCCTCTGTTCATACGGACACCCATTACCCATCCACGATAAGCTCTAGACCCTCAACGGGGACACAAGGTAGCACCACCCAAGACCCTAAAATAGCCGCTAGTGATTCCTCCTCCGACTCAGAAATCATGGAAGCATACCCTACCCAAAACACTGAGAGAGAAGGCCATGCACCTCCCGAAGCTCCACAGCCTAGTACTAGTATGTTTAGCCGTTTCATGGAAACATTAGGTAGAGCTACTCGCTCGGAACCTGATGCAAATGAAGCACACGAAGGGGGTGGGGAAGTGGACTCTCCTTTCACATCGCACGTGGACCCCACACCCCCAAAGAGTGTCCATGTGGATATCCTACCAACTTCTTACCAAGAAGGCCCTGTTGAGCTGCCTCCTTCAGAAGTTCCCTCTAGAGTACCGTTGGTGACAAGTAAAACCACGGGGAGCAACATTGCTTCTACCTCACAAGAAACCGTTAACACGTCGACTCTAGAAGGATTGTTCATTAATGATCATTGGACATACGACCTCCACACTGAGGTGTTGACGGATCTACACTCTGGCCACGCCTACCATGTAGGATGGATAGAGATTGTACAATCCACCTCTAGTGCCACGAGCATCGAAGATCAATAGAAAATGATCTGTAATGTTATCCATGGCATTATTCAATCAGAAAGGCAAAACCGAGGGGTAAATATACTCTCAACTGGCCCCATGAGATTTCTGGATACGAGCAAGGCTCAACAGCCTACTCTATCACAAATGGAGACTCCTCTAATGAGCCCCATGGACCCATCTTACGTCATTTCACCTGGGGTCTCTATGCAATCTGAGCCCCCGAGCGAAAACTTTAGCTTCCCTAACTTGGCTCAACCCTCTATCAAGGAAAACACAGTGCTCACTCCAGGGATAAGCCTGACAGAGAATGTACCGATGACATCTACGGTTAGCGCAGTGCCACTACCTAGTGTCGTAGTACCTAATATGGGGCCTCGACCATATGTGCCTCTAGCCCCTTATGCACACATGGCCCCCACACCTCCAATTGTACCGCTTGCTTATGCTCCTCGAGTGCCACTCCCTAGCTCTTATCCGAGTGGACCTATGCCCGGTTATGTTCCATATCCTGCATCATCCACACATATACCAAGACCGGCACCCGTCCCTCTCCCACATATGATTCCAAGAGTACCTCCACCGGCCATACCTCCTCACATAGGTGACTTGGCAGCGTTTGCTCAAACCATAGGTCGATCTATCGCGGAAAATATGCGTCATGCATCTGATAGAGAGCCTAGAAGTAAGGCAGTACAAATTGCCAAACTCACGCAAAAATTCAATGGGGACGAAGATGCTAGGAAACACATTGAAGTGTTTGAACAAGTATGTGATTCCTTAGGGGAACGCAACGAACTACATACGTGCAATGCCTTAAGCTTGACATTAAGTGGGAAGGCTGGAGATTGGTATAGAACCCTAAGGGTGGACGAGAAAACAATCTACCCTACCCTTCGAAGGTTGTTTCTAAAGGAGTACATACGAGAAGGTGTGCTTTGGGGTGTAGCATCTCAGCTACAGAAGGCCGAACGTAAGGAAGGAGAGTCAGTAAGGGACTTCATTAGTCGTCTAAAGCACTTAAACTCTCGCTGCCCTGTAAATGAGCACTTCAACAATAACCAACTGCTTGATCGATTCATTCGAGGGTTGAGGAATGAAGGAATCTATAATGGACTAGTGATTAGAGGTATCACAACCTGGGAAGATGTCACTGCCAATGCAATCCAATTGGAAGACAACTTGATGATAGCAAGCATGAGGGTGTCTACTGACACGAGATCCACTAGCTCACAAGCCATTGAGTATGAACCCATGACTGCAAAGCCCATTGCCAATGAGCCAAAGGTATTTGAGACATTCTTGACAGACCTCACCAAGGCAATCCAAGAGTCTCTTAAGGATAATCGACCCCCTCAAAATAGTCACATGTATCCAAGAAGGGAGCAACAATGGTGTTCCATTTGCTTAGGTCCACATAGCACTAGTGAGTGCCCTACGTTTAGAGTAAAATTTAATGGAACTTGCAACGCATGTGGTAGGTATGGTCACCAAGCTAAGGATTGTTTAATGATCAAACGTATGATGGCAAATAGACACCTGTAGCCTGGACGGATGCACCTCGAGCTCCTGTATTGATGCCTACTCCACCTGTTGAGCAACTACCGCAACACATGGTCCCTAGATCTCAAAATGTTGTACAAGCTACACCGCTACCACCTCCTGTGCTAGGACCGCAGCCCCCGCATCCAAGAGTCGCCCCTATGAACCAAGTGGGTTGCGAGCCATCTAATGCTTATGCAGATGGCTGTGAGGAGGAAATAGACACTAGTATTGCCTACGGACTTGATACATTGGAAGAGTGTCCTATATACTACATGGAAGATTGTTGGGGGCAAGTCAAGCCGGTTTATCAAGCTGCTGCTCTCGCGTCCAGAGGTCAAAATATCAACACCCAGGCTAGGAGGCCACCTCTTCAATGCTACGAGAGTGGTGGACCACATCGAGCAGCGGAGTGCCCTATTAGGCTGCAAAAGAATGCTGCACGGATGCAAATGAATCAAGGGAGCACGTCTGCAATGCCAATACTCACATGTAATCATTGTGGCATAGATCACTTGATTGCCCAATGCCCCTATAACCCAAATGCGCCTAAAATCACACCCCTGAATTTGGTCGAAATTGCTAGTGTGACGTCGCCAATACCACCCGTCGCACCCGCTTATGCGATTACACGGTCCATGCTTCAAGGGCCAGGCCATATCCTCGAAGAGAGGGATACCATTTCAGTTATCCAAGCAAAGAAAAAGAAGACACGAAGGAAGAAGTCGCAGAATACGGAAAATTCAAAGCCAAGTTCCAAAACAAACATAGGAACAGGAGATGACCCCGTGTATACGAATGACCTCGAGGATGATTCAGATTCAATCGATACAATGGAGACTAGAACCAATACCACAAAGGGAAAGACCGACAAGGAAAACCATAACATGGAACCAAATGAAAACCGAATAAGAGAAAACCATAAAGAGCCTCTGAAAACACCACAAGTGTTTCCAAATCCAATCCAAGACCCCCAAGATAAACCGCAGGGGCAAAAAGGGAAAAATCGTAAAAAGAAGATTGGGACGTATCCAAACCCAGTAGACGAGATTAAGCAGGTGAAACATCTAAGAGGTTTAGTGGAGGAGACTCAAAGGAAACTAGAACCAGAACCCATGCATGTCAAAATTCATGACACAGTGTTTCCCACACAAGTTCATCCACCCCACATGAACCATAGACCGTTAGCCATATCTAGTATCATCCAAGAAGGGAGTGAGGACGGGACATCAGAAAGTGAGCATACACCTTTCTTGTTGGAAAGGATGTTTAACGAAGGAATACCTGATCCCATTGAGGAATATGAGATTCCATCCTGACCAGTTCCTAGTCAAGGACCTACACCCTGCAAAACGCCAATGAATGTTGCCAAACTAGTGGACTTCATGTCTTCTGAGGTCCGAACCACGATCATAGCAAAGCTGTATGGAGATCCTGAGTTATTCCTTGCACTTCGAGCATTCCTTAACGGAGAGCTACGAACGGGATTACCGCAGTTTGCGCAACCAAATAGGCCTGACTCGATTATGATTGATGAGGAAAATCATGTGCAATCACTTGACTTAGATGGACCCGAGTCTGTGATCGAGGTACCCATTAACGAATTAGGGCAGTATTTTGAAGGCGACGAGTCTAATGCGACCCTACCCATCACTACCAATGGATTAACTATAAAGGGAATTCTTGATGGTGGTGCGGGAGTTAGCATCGTTACAAAAGATTGTTGGGAATCCATGGGAAAACCCCGCCTCAGTGTTACTAACATTGTGGTAAAGATGGCAAATGGTACCATAGCCAAACCTATGGGGATGCTCCAGGATCTTAAGATCAAAGTTCTAGGACACAAGGTACGACATACGTTCATTGTAATGGATTTCTCTAAACACCTTATGTCATATGAAATGATTTTAGGACGACCATTCATGAGGGAAGCACAAATGGTTCATGATTGGTCTAAAAATCATGTCTATTTGCAATTCCAAGACTCTGTCCTTAGAGTGGATTTGGTGACTGGTAAGGTACACCCCTTAGGGAGTAAAACCATTATTAATCATCGCTCTGACACCACAGTTCACTCGGCCCCACTACAATATTGTTACACTTGTAAGAAGGATACAGACATTGGCCAAGATTCTCCTTATATGGATATCCTACCTGGGATGACTGAGTCGGACAATGTGGATTGGGTCCACCTAGCATCAACCATAGACACTTGGGGAAAGAGGGGAACGACCTCGGTAACACCTGAGGGGGATGAAATGCCTATACCCTTAAATATGCTACAAGCAATGCATATCGCTTCCGACAAGACTCATCCTAATGTAACGAAGAAAACATACAAGTGGGTCCCTAAAGCTTCTTTAGTGACCATATCGAGTGCTAAAAAACAGAAGCCTTGTAAGAAACGTACCACTCGCTCCAAGAAAAGTAAGAAAATGTTGCGATGGATCCCTAAACGACTATTGGAAGCCCAAGGCTACTATCAAGGAAATGATCAAATCTGGGTGCCAAAACGTAGATTGTGCTCTTACCTATCACCTGACCCAAGTGAGCCCAATCCCGTAGCTCCAAAACGAATCAATGATTGTGAAAAGAAAAAAATCACAGAATGCTACACACCCGCTCCCGAGCTAGTTTGGGTACCAAAGAAAGAACGATTTGTTCCACCTAGCTCAAGAAGGGGGGAGTCCCATGAAGATTCTAGCTCCTCATGTAATACATCCATAGAGGTAAAAGCTTCTACACAGCCTCCATCTATAGTAGTGGACCTCCATGAAGCTACAAAAGAATCCACACCTCCCAGTGTTCAAGAATCACCTGATGAACCACTTCAAGTTCGATCTTGGGAGAGTACCTTACCACCGTTGCAACTTGACGAGGCACCTAGGGTAATAGAAAACTACTGGCAAAAATCCTCACCTATTACCAACTGGAACAATTGGTTTCAAAGGGTGACAAGCTCATTTCAAACGGTATGATCTACCCAAGGAAGGGGGGAGTGTTTGTGGACATCCATCATTCACTTGCTTCCCTCTCAACCTTTTTCCCTGACCTCTCAATTCTAATCTTAGGGAATGTACATATAAAGCTTTATACTCACAAAAAAAAAAAAAAAAAAGAGCAAGAGCAATTAGCAAACGAGTATGCACATTAAAAGTCAAAACATTGACTCAGACCTACACATGTCACATCTGGTACAGTGAAACAGAAACCTATGCCATAAAACACCTTTGATCCTCATCACTTGAGTGATGGAGGGTAGGTAAGATTAGTACGATAGGAGTGTTTCTGTTTTAGAGTTGAGTGATTAGCGAAGTTCTCTTTTCCCACTAATGTGCCTCCTGGAGGTATTCCTTTTGTTTCATAGTGTGTACAGGAGCGTGTTGCTATTGATAGGATTTGGACCTTCATGGAACCTTTCTCTCGTTCACACTTCAAATCAAGCGTGACCATCAACACAAACAGGTGTTTCTTATCCATTAGCATTGCCCTTATCTTTTTGCATCCATGTTTGTCTGCTTTGATTGTGATTGGTAGCATAATATTCAGCGCATTGTCTTAGTATCAAACATTTAATTCAATGTAATGTTTTGTCATAATCACTTGTCTAGGTTTAAAAATCAAGCAGTCCGACTAAGCTAGTTTGACCAAGCTAGGTATTAGAAATCTTCTCTTGATACCATGGGGAATGCCTTCCTAATAATCAATGGTTACTTAGGTTCTTAATCCGATTTAGGCAGCATTGTATGAAATGTACTAGGGCTTTCTAGTGGGCTTAACCCTAGTGACCTTTAGCTTAAGTATTATAAAGGGAGTTTACTAATGTGATGAGCCTGGGGAGGGTACCAGTGTTATATGACCCCCCAAAGTTACAAAATTTAAATGCTGAAAATGAACAAGCAAAAAATCAAAGTGCCACAATGTAAAATCTTACGCTGGAAGAGAAATCTCAGCTTGATTTGGTACTTCACTCACATGTATCGCCTATGGTACTAGAGCCCTAGAGGTTCCCAGTGTGGGCGCTTTTCCTTGAAAAGCAAAAAACCCAAGGCATACAAAATAAGCACACACATCATAATTGAATCAATGTGAAAAGACTTTGGGGGGTCAAAGAAAAAGTAATCAGTCAGGCGATGATTTCATGAGAAATTCCTTTTATGGTAGCTTAACTACAAGGTTTTCTAGATATAGCCTCTAGTCAGCCCTCGAACATGAATACTTGGCTCTCGCGATTAAACAACTTAATTGACCAGTGAAAATTAAGAAGCTTACCCATGGTATTAATATTCGATCTCTAGTGCCTTTCGACCGTCAAATTAGCGACCCCAGATTTGTTTAATTTTTTACCTTTACATCTGTTTATGCATATGATTACATTGCAATTTAATGTTCATTGCTAACAAATTGTTTGAAATTCTTTGACCAATCAATTTGTCTACCTAAAACTGCATATGCTTTTTAAGAGAATGCAATTACTGTGCCAATGTTGTTTGATTTTGCAGTGACTGAAGAAGGCTAAGGACATTCATCTCAAATGCTCTTCCACCTCAACGAACCAGCTTCAAATCAATAGCTTCCGAGGACGGAATCTACATCAGGAAGGGGGGAATGTTAACCCTCACGGCACACGGACACCCTATGATCTATAAACGTTGTATTATTTAGAGTCAGGTAACGGGCTTGTCGGACCAATAGGGAAAGGTAGAGTGATCGTCGATGAGAGGCGCACTTTAACTTGGACATTCAAGGGATTAGTTGGTTAAGCATGGGCGCCCAAGTGTGAATGGGGTGAGCTTCTATAAAAGCCAACTAAACCTAATTTTTACCCATTCTCTCATTTGTGCAATAGAAGAGTGCTCTTGCTCCATCTCCATCTCCATCTTCTTCTTCTTCACCTCCTTGTGTGTGTGTGTGTGTGAGAGAGAGAGAGAGAGAGGGAGAGTGTGTGTGCGATCGAGCATTACGAAGGCACGACGGCGGCGAAGCGGTTGAGCGCGGCACGACTGCAGCTTCTTCTTCATCGCGGCGAGGAATCCACCACGAAGGCGAGCGTAGAGCGGTGAGTGACACACCCTTTGCTCTCTTGAGCTTGCTAGTTTAGGCTTGTTGTGTGCTTGGAGCCGTTTGTGGCTCGCACACGGTGTATTGGCAAGTCCCTTGCTTCGACAGTGCGGCAAGGAGCGCACAAAGGACTAAATCAACTGTTGCACCAATGACTTACACATTAAGAAGCTTTTTGTATTTTGTTGCAATACGTGCTTCCAACTTTGGTGTCATGATTATTGTGCTGTTGTTATTGCAAGATCCACAATAAGGTGCTTGCCTGAGTCTATACACGTTTGTGGATTTACAATTTGAACAATGCTTCTCCAGCAACACACTATTGAAGCTGACGAACCGAAGAGTGCCAACAACCTGCACAAGATAACTATGTTAGAAATTGAGAGAAGGCACTGGGGATATATCACTTTATCCTATATGAGCACACCTCACGATTGTACCCCAAATTTTTGGTTTGAGCTTGAAAGACAGCAGCAAGCTCCTCTCTGAGGCGTGCACTACGAACAGGCACTAGAATTGTAACATCTAGTATCAACAAGGTGTTGGGTTTGCCGAGGAATGCACCAATGTTTCTTGCGACACACATTACAGGGCCATAAACAACCATTTCTTGAAGCAACTGTTGGCAGTCATCTTTGCGAGCGCTCACAAAACTCAGCTACTACAAGAGAATATTAAATATGTAAATCAAATCAAAAAGAGAATGACTATATCATGGAAGATTTCAAATCTATAATAAAAGACTAGAAAACAATAAGCGAGGTAAGTCAATTCTTACAAATGCCCTATCTGATAAGAGAGGACCATTTGCAACCAGAAGGTCACCAACAGACCCACCAAATCTTGATTGTGAGTTGTTCTTTTGTAAAATAACAAAAGCAAGTGTGCTTAACTGAGAACGTCCAGTTGAAGATTTTTGTGCACCTATGTCATTAAGAAATGCATGTATCTTGCAGTCAGGGGCGAAGGTAAGGGACACTGGGAAAGGTTCTCCTGCGCTTACAGCAGTTGTAGCATCAATGTACAAGGAATACAGTGCTGATCCCCCATCTGCTCTATTTTTGCGCCTGAAAATTGGGCTATCAATGTGAACAAAGTCATCGAGGTGGAGCTTATCGACATAGAGCTCTATGTATGGATAATTCACCACCACCGTAATAGTGTCGGTGCATTCTTCATCAACCAAGTCGACAATCAAGTAATGATTGTATTTCAGTTGGTCAAGGCCAACTTTGTAGGTCCCATACAGATTCAATATCTTGCCCTCAATACAAAATCGTGGGCTTGAATCAGAGATGTCAGTAATCAAGAATTGTGGAAGAAGACTTTGATCAAATGGAACAATGCTAAGATCAATAGGCTTGCTATCTAGTTGAGATGATTCACCTCGTCCATATAGGCCAAAATCTTGAGCAGAAGGCTCAACTCAATCGGGCTTGGATCCTTAGTAATGTTAAGAGGTATCCCCTCAATACGGTTTGGGGCAATTGTTCCTTGAAGTGGCACCAGAGGCTCAATAGCCAAAGGCTCAATATGGAGAGATCTTTCCTCGTTCAAGCATGAGGCGAAACAGTTGTTTCAAGATATGCTTCCTTCTTGACATTAATGGGGTCCACCACAACTTGCTTGCCTACATAATCCAAAAGATAGCAACATAAGCAAACACCTCTACCAGTCGGTAAAATGGCTCTCAAAAAAACACACTTTTGCAAAACTGAAGGCTCGCCTCCAAAGTTCACTGAGTCGTTCAAATGAAACAATGCGCGTGCAATAGGCTTGTGGGGTTTATGGACCTCTTGCTTCGATCTTTTGTGAGGCGGCGATGATGTGCATGCAGTTGCGGACGGTCGATACATTTAGCACTCGAGATTGTAGTACCTTCTATCAACCTTCGGAGCTCTGTAGAACATCAATTATGAGGACGTAATGACTTTCACATATAACAAAAAATTTGGTAATGATAGCTAGAAACGCAAGCACTCATTTGCAATAGAAATTGTTTAGCATGACAACCTTTTCGTATGATTACTCCTTGGATATTAAAGCACCTAGAAGGTGTTGAGAGAGAAGGAGAGAACACAGAAGTAGAACCCCAAAGTGTGTAGAATACACACATGAGATGATGTATATATAGAGGGGACCTGGGTGCCATATATAGAGAAGCCATATATTGAGTAGCTTCACATATAAGCTCAACACCCCCGCTCAAATAAGGGTCCCTAACTGTGGATGAAAAAACCCTTGGGGGATCAAGGGAAAAACCCACAGCTCTATATACACCCACCGTTATATTATAAAAATCATTGAATATACAAATGTTTACGAGGAGCTACATCACTCCTTTTACATTGAATGTTTTATGAGGAGTTACATTACTCCTATCCTATCAAATACAATAATGAATACAAAGGTTCAATACAGAGGTGTAAAAGCTATCGATTAGCTTGTAATCAAAAGTGTCTCCGTGAATCTGTTGTGTAGCTTGTCATCAATATCGCATCACCAAACATGTCTTCATGTTGTCATCAATATGGCATCACCAAACATATCTTCATAAATCTTTTATTGTCACCAAGTTTGTCTTCATAAAATCAATTCTTTGATCAATCCTACATAGATCATAGACTCCAAAAAAAATATGTCATGAAAATTATTAGCATCGTTAATGAAATAATTACGTTCACAATGCCATAAGAGATGGTTCGCGACGCCACTCTTTTGATGACATATATACGCACGACAACATATGGTACATAAAGTATAAACGTAAAAGTACAAAATGTGTGATTACGTGATACAAATGATATGTGTATATACTACATAAAACAACATTTATCAATGTAGTGATCAATGAATACCATCAAAGTATTAACAAAATATCATCATTATATCAATAAAAATGAATAAATGATCATGGTATCAACGAAAAGCATCATGATATCACCGAGAATAATCATTGTATCAACGAAACAACATCATGGCATCACCGAGAATAACCATGGTATCAACGAAACATCATCATGGCATCACCGAGAATAACCATGGTATCAACGAAACAACATCATGGTATCACCGAGAATAACCATGGTATCAACAAAACATCATCATGGTATCAACAAAAATCACCAGGGAATCAACGAAATATCATCATGGAATCACCGAGAATAACCATGGTATAAACGAAATATCATCATGGCACCACCGAGAATAACCATGCTATGCTATCAATGACATATCATCATGGTATCAACGAAAATCACCATGACCAAAGTATTAACAAAACATCATCATGGTACCATCAAAATCACTATGGTATCAATGAGAAATTATCAATAAAGCGACGTAAACTATATCTCTAAAAGAATAATTATACGAGAATCAATGAACGAGTATATCATATAACAAAAGATCATGTACCAACAGTAGCTCGATAGAATTTGGACGATCATCAACGGCTCGACTGAATCGGAACGATGTGTAACTGGCTTCTGCAACAAAGTTACGTCAGTAACAAATATATGATTGATGAAGAAAAATATAATTGAGAAGTTTTCAATTATGAGAAAAATCAAAAGCAAAAAGTAAAATTTTGATTTTCAAACATATTCGCAGTCCGAGACGATAACCCAAAATCGGTGCAGAATTTAGAGAAACTTTCTTCTGCAAAGTTATAGACCACATCGATTCCAATCCCCATCACGGGTAGTTTCTTCTGCAAAGTTGTAGAACACATCGATTCCGGTCTCTCACGCGGGTAGTTTCTGCAAAATCGTTTTCAATAAGCAGAAAAATAAAAAACAAAAAACGAAAATTGCTTTTTAGGTGTGTACGCAGTCCGCGAACGATTACTCAAAATTGGTGCAGAATTTGAAAACACTTTCTTCTGCAAAGTTGTAGACCACAGCGATTCCGGTCTCCTTGGCGGGTAGTTTTTGCAAAACCGTTTTCAATAAGCAGAAAAATCAAAAACAAAAAACAAAAATTGCTTTTCAGGTATGTACGCAGTCCGCGAATGATAACTCAAAATCGGTGTAGAATTTGAAAACACTTCTTTCTGCAAAGTTGTAGAGGACATCGATTTCGGTCTCTCTCGCGAGTAGTTTCTGCAAAATCGTTTTCAATTAGCAGAAAAATCAAAAAACAAAAAGCAAAAGTTGCTTTTAAGGTATATACGCAGTCCGCGAACGATAATTCAAAATCCGTGCAGAATTTGAAAACACTTCTTTCTGCAAAGTTGTAGACGACATCGATTCCGGTCTCTTGCGCGAGTAGTTTCTGCAAAATCGTTTTCAATTAGCAGAAAAATCAAAAAACAAAAAGCAAAAGTTGCTTTTAAGGTATATACGCAGTCCGCGAACGATAATTCAAAATCCATGCAGAATTTGAAAACACTTTCTTCTGCAAAGTTGTAGACCACATCGATTCCGGTCTCTCCAGCGGGTAGTTCCTGCAAAATCATTTCCAATTAGCACAGAAATCAAAAACAAAACGCAAAAGCTGTTTTTCAGGTATGTACGCAGTCCGTGAACGATAACTCAAAATTGGTGCAGAATTTGAAAAAACTTCCTTCTGCAAAGTTGTAGACCACATCGATTCCGATCCCTTGATCCGGTAGTTTTTGCAAAATCGATTTTTATCAGGAGAAAAATCGAAAACAAAAACGTACTGCTCTGATACCATGTTGAGAGAGAAGGAGAGAACACAGAAGTAGAACCCCAAAGTGTGTAGAATACACACATGAGATGATGTATATATAGAGGGGACCTGGGTGCCATATATAGAGAAGCCATATATTGAGTAGCTTCACATATAAGCTCAACAGAAGGTAGAGAGATGCTTGCAATTATAGCAAGATGTGAGAGTGGTGAATGTTCTTGTGATACAGGTCTATGTGTGTCTATGTGTGTTAGCGAGAGAAAGAGAGAGAGATTCAATGGTTATCTGACGAGAATGATCACGTGTTAAGCCTCATAGATGTCATGACATAGCACAAGACAGGAACTCTGATGGTCTTGCATTATGCAATCAACAACATAGGGGTTTTAAGCCTTGTGCAAATGCAAGCAGTTTGTTTATGATACAAGCAAGCTCCACACACAATATGATAACCACAACTTCTTCATAGATGGTCTATAGAACGATAACGAGCACTCAAACATGAAAAGAAAAGTGTATCCACGCCAAATGGAACCATCGATAGCCTCTACCCCTTGTCAAACATGCGATGTCCTCAATCGCTATTCTCAAAAGCAATAGGGCTGACTTTTTCTAAATACTGACTAAAAGCTAATTCTTCTTCTACTTCTTGGGCCACATCAGCTGATTAGAGTAGCAATGCTATCAACCTATTGCCACATTTTGGCAGACTTTCATCGATGTGTGAGTCGCAATTCGAGTTGCTGTTGTTTTTTTTGCCAGCATCGCGATGGGTCAAGACGCAGTGCAAAAGATAAAAATGAGAGAGAAATCAAACCCACAATAGTGAAGTTGATCAAGCCTAGACAAAGGGCATTCAAGGCTAGGCACTTAAAGAATAAACTAAGCGACCTAGCAAAGCTCTCCTTCGCTTATTGTGGTGATAAAATCGTCAACACATAGAAAGACCTCGATCCAGCCTCTCACAATCTACATGTATTGCAAGAATTCCAACACTTGTTTGTATTTTCTCCGATTGGAACGCTCATTGAGAAGTTTTAGAGCCGAGGCCAACAATCAAAATTTCCACTCCAAGCATTGTGATGGCTACATATAAAGCAACTCACCTCCTCACAACAAAAAAGCCAAGATCATGCAAGGATTCAACAACAGGACAACACAACAAGAGAATGCCCAAAACAAAGATCGGATTTTCAAAATAGTAATCAAAATAAGGATCGTCGTACAACAATATTCACTAATTTCGAAACGAGTAGCGCATTCATAATACAGCTCATCAATAGATTTTGTGATACAAATTCTGAAATACTTTGCGCAACCAAAACAAGAAACTACAGCAACACAAAAGCCTTCAATAACTCTCACCGCCTTCAAAATCCATGCTCTCAACACCATCAGAATCTCCACTGCTTATGTACCATTCTCGTGCTTCAGGAGCAAAAGAACTGCCACTATGTTGTTTGGAAGTCATTGGGAAGCAAAGATAATATTACTATTGAATATCCTCAGAGTTTTTAAGATGCACAAACAGAGAACAATGGCTACTCTTATACAACTCCATAAGAGGACTTGCAATGTGCCGTCCACTGAATGCTTAGTCTCCTCATTGTCCTGCTCAGCACAAGGCCAAAACAAGCACGTTTCTGCATTGCACTCACCTCCCATCGCATTCAATGTGCAGCAGCGCAGAAAAGAGAGCCGTTTTGGGCTGCGAGGAGATTCCCATCGGGCATTGAATGCCCTGCAAGGCGTAACACACAGAAGATACCCTTTGTCAGAGAAAATCAAGGCATGCCGGGCTAGCATACGAGGCGGAAGAGCTATTCACAGCACGCGGGCAAAATGGGATTCTTTAGAGCAAGAACGGCGTCTGCCTTCACCTGTAGACCAGTGGTACGTGCACCTCAATTTTGGCACGGACTCCAGGTGCACCCATGCGCTGCAGAAAACCCTCCTGTCATGCACGCCCTATAGAGAACCCTCCTCTCATGCACACACTGCAGTGCCCTTCACCGAAAAGACGTTTTACAGCCAAAAGCCCTAACCTTAATGCTGTCAATCCAGCTGGCATTCATCTTGACCGTCCAAAATCAACGGGGACAAAAGTGCACGTTTTCTCCACCAAACTCTCCTATAGCCTCTACAGGCCAAAACATATTTGACAAGACATGCTATATTATAAATGTGCTTGTACTTTCTCCTCCACAATGAGATGATGAGAGAGATGTCAAATTTCTTGGCAAAGCAATGTTACACAGTCATTAGTCAAGCCAATGCAACACTACTTTGTACACTTGCCTTTTGTAACTGCAGTCATTCACGTGTTAAGTACATTTGAGTTAGTCGCACTTCCTTTTGGATCCATCCAACTCGCGGTGGTCGGGAAAAATCATTTTCCCAAACATAGAAATTTCCTTTCCTTGAATTTTCCAAGAGGAAATTGTAGAAAAGTAGGCGCTTTTTAGGGGGGTTTACACCATTTTTCTCTATTTTGGGACGGAATTTCTCCTTTTCCCCTTGTCCTCAACCGGCATGTTTTGAAATTGAAAACGGCACGATATTAAACTGAGACATGTTTTTCTTGCACAGAGATCCATTGGGTCCACAAGTGCTAATTTGTTTACCCATCAATTGGTAGTTTCTAACCACCTTGTGCTAATTGGTTTACCCATCAATTGGTAGTTTCTAACCACCTAGTGTTGGTTCACAAGACATGCTCAACCAGTGTAATTACATAGCCCAAAGGAATTTGTATGAGTTTATTTCTTTTCATGAAACTGAGTTCCGGAAATGAGGGAAAAAGGAATACCCATAGAATTCAATACAAAACCAACAGTTCAAAAATCCTACTTTGCATGATTTTGTTTTTTTTTTTTTTCTTCCATCTTTACCAAGACAAAGTTAAGATGTTTAAGAAAGAGGCCTTTTTCAAACATTCATACAATAGATGCAAAGTTCTCCATGTACAGTCTCTTTCTTTTACATCTCTTCTTTTATAGGGGGTGGGTCCACTTCATGTGCAAAAGTAGCATGTGAATTCATCGAGAGGAATTTAACTAATTTCAAATAGCTACAGAATTAGATGTACAAGAGGCGTTTAAAACAAGGTGAAGTGTTCAGACTTCACAGTGGACTTCCAAAGCCAAAGGGTGAGCATTGAGGGGTCACAAAGACTGTGTGTGTGTGTGTGTGTGTGTGTGTGAGAGAGAGAGAGAGAGAGATGGTATGCTAAAAGCGAAACCTTTTCCTTAATCCCTTACTATGAATGGTAGATTTACAAAATTTAAGCTAGAATGTATTCAAAGCTATTTATGATTAAAAGTGCACAAATTTAAGCCTTAAGAATTAAGGTACAACAAAATAGCAATTGGTATTTATTATTTTTGATTGAAAACATTACTTACAAAGCTTGGAAATTCACATGTTAAAAAAATTTAAGTTATCAATTGTTGGCCTATACATTCCAAAAAGCCTTGATAAATTAAGACCTCGGGAATTGAGAAGGTATAATTATGAAAGAGCTTTTCTCACTTTTTGTGCCAATGGCCATAGCCATACCCCATAACCCATATCACTCTAAAGTCACTAGTCATTGTATTTGAGAAGATAAGATTTTTGAAAGGAGTCCCTGGTTAGCTTTGTCTGTTTTGTATGATGTACAACCAAATGACACTCATCTTGTCCATGACCATGTCACTCTATAGTTAATGTATGTATTTTAAGAGATGACTTGATTGTGTGTGTGTGTGTGTGAGAGAGAGAGAGAGAGAGAGAGAGATAGAGAGAGAGAGAGAGATTCATTATCGTCCACCGAGGTCACATATGACCCATGGGACCAAAGAGAGAGAGAGAGAGAGAGAGAGAGAGAGAGAGAGAGAAGGGGGGGGGGGGGGGTGGTTAATAAAGTGTGAGAGAGATATATAAAAAAATCTATTTTAAAAAGGTACTTTATTTAAACAAAAATTTAACATTTATAGGTTTAATAAGCATAAGAAAAAGAAAACAATTTCATGAAATGTCTTTTAAGGGGTTACTTAAACGAAACGATTCTTTCACAAATGAAAATACTTCAATATTTCACATCATGGGATCAAACCTCCACGAAGGGACTTCTTTTTTAAGCAGTCCAAATAAATAACGACAAAAAGAATAAAAGAAGTCAAAAGAGCTTTAAATGAGGACCAAATTGTAATGATGTAAAGACCCATTTATAGTTCAAAGAAATATATAATCTTTAAAAAACTTTTCTTTTCAACCCAAGAGGACACATGTTCACCATGGGCAACCTTTCCATTAATAGCTCAAAATTTGAATCATTTCTCCACCACCCCCCTATGGCCTTCTTCAAGCCAAAATTGAATTTTGATATTGATATAGGCTGTAAAGGAAAATGGGTCATTTAGTTCATGGTGGTGTGAGTGTAACGAGAATTCAAAAATATATTTTGAGTGCATGCATTGTATGTGATTTTTGAAAGGTGGATCCCCTAGGTTCTTTTGGTCTGCTAAAGGCCTTAGTATCCATATAGGTGAAGGTCGTTCAAATTTATTTGCTTGACGTATCCCTTTAAAAATTGAAGAGAAAGAAAGCATTTCCTTTCAAATGCTATTTCCCAAAGCTACTTTTAATTTTATTTTGCATAGTGAAAAAGGCTTCAAAGAACAAAGGATTAAAGAATAGGAGTTTGATCCATAGTTTTTTTTAGAACAAAGGATTAAAGATTATTCATAGGAGTTTGATCCATAATGTGAAGTATTGATTCAATATATTATTTTATTATAATCTCACTTGTAAAAAGTCCTTTTATTTAAAGACTTCACAAAGATTCATTTTATTTAATTATTAAATTTATTTATTATTTTTAGCTTATTATCTATATTTTTAATGAAAGAATTAATACCATTTTTTTATAGTTTTTAATGTGTTTTTTATTTTATTATGTTTATTTTATTTTATTTTCAAATAATAATGTGTAATGTGCATCTTTCACCTTATTATTTAAGTGGGGCTTTACTAATATATAAACCATTTGAAATTATGTTTGGGTTCACGAGAGCCGATGAAAGACATTCAAAAAATAATGTGCCTTCACCATGGAAGTTGTCCATTGGCACAAAAGGAAATCACATTTCTCTGGACCCCCAAAAAAATTAGCAAGTCTTCCCTCGCGGAAGAGCATTTCTACTGTCCACTTTTCAGCACAAAGTGTGGGTCGGTGTGATTGGATTCAATCCAACAGCTACATACTCAACAACACTACCACTACACTACAGTTCATTGGACAAAAATCGTACATAATAAATTTTACAGAGCTACCTCTGTCCCTTGTGAAAGAAGAGAGAGGTGGAAGAAAGATTACGAGGTTTTTGTTGCAGACTCTTGTGAATCTAGCTTGTGTATGCATAATGTATGTATAATGAATAATACAATGTGTATTTTTATTTTTATTTTTTCATTTTATTTTGTTTTCAAATAATAATGTGCAATGTGCATATTTCACCTTATTACTTAAGTGGGGCCTTTTCTAATATATAAACCATTTATGATTATATATGTATAATGGATAATATAATTTTATATTAAAACACAATAAAAATTTCATGTGATTGTAGGCACAAACTTAAACTTACTTTCCATAGATCTCATTCCCCCCTTAACTTAGCAGGCCTTCGTGCCTCTTCACCTTGTTTTCCATCCATGGGAGAGGTGCATAGCATACATTTTGTACATGTTTCATTGAGCAATTCAGAATTACGCATATTGGGTCCCTCACGCACAACATCATGCATATTTGGTTTGAGTAATAAGTACCCATAATGTACACCTCTAGTTGTGAGACTCAATACAAGGAATCTTTCACAACTTTTTTTCCACTTGATTGTATATACTTCTACATTCTGTGGATAGCCTTCTCTTTGTATTAGTACATTAGTCATACTACTTCCTATGTTATGTGCCCTTGAGCTTGTCCTTCATCTTTGCCATCTTTTTGTGCATTTTTTTCACCCTAATTTTTTGCAGCATTTTTTTTCCAATTCTATAGTATTGAACTCAAAACATTTTATAGAAGCATTACAAAGAAAACACTAGTGGTACAAGATCGGTATACATGTATTTATATTAGAATTAAAAACATCAAATCTTGGAGATAGGTATAAAGGTCTGATTTATTGTGTGACAAGTTTGGTTATTTATGTTGAGCTTATATGTGAAGCTACTCAATATATGGCTTCTCTATATATGACACCCAGGTCCCCTCTATGTGTACATCATCTCATGTGTGTATTCTACACACTTTGGGATTCTATTTCTGTGCTCTCTCTCTCTCTCTCTCAACATGGTATCAGAGCAAGACGTTTTTGTTTTTGATTTTTCTCTTGATTGAAAACGATTTTGCAGAAACTACCTGCGCATCGATGTGTTCTACAACTTTGTATAAAAAAGGTTTTTCAAATTCAGCACCAATTTTGAGTTATCGCTCGTGGACTGCGTACATGCTTAAAAAGCAACTTCTCTATTTGTTTTTTATTTTTCTACTGACTCAAAATGATTTTGCAGAAACTACCCACTACGAGCACCGGAATCGATGTGGTCTACAACTTTGCAGAAGAAAGTTCTTTCAAATTTTGCACCGATTTTGAGTTATCGTTCGCGGACTACGTACATGCCTAAAAAGCAACTTCGCTTTTTGTTTTTGATTTTTCTACTAATTCAAAACGATTTTGCAGAAACTACCCTCCATGGGCATCGGAATCAATGTGGTCTACAACTTTGTAGAAGAAAGTTTTTTCAAATTCTGCACCGATTATGAGTTATTGTTGGCGGACTGCGTACATGCAACTTTCGTTTTTTTGTTTTTTGATTTTTCTCCTGATTCAAAACGATAACTTTGCAGAAGAAAGTTTCTCTAAATTTTGCACCGATTTTGGATTATCGTTCTCGGACTGCGAATATGTTTGAAAAGCAACTTTCGTTTTTTAATTTTTAATTTTTCTCCTAATTGAAAACGATTTTTCAGAAACTATTGGTTCGAGCCATCGGAATTGATGTGGTGTACAACTTTGCAGAAGAAAGTTTCTATAAATTCTGCACCAATTTTGGGTTATCGTTCTCGGACTGCAAATATGTTTGAGAAGCAAAATTTTACTTTTTGATTTTGATTTTTTTCATAATTGAAAACTTCTCTATTATATTTTCTCTTCATCAATCATATATTTGTTACTGACGTAACTTTGCTGCAGAAGCGAGTTACATATCGTTTCGATTCAGTCAAGCCGTTGATGATCGTCCAAATTCTATCGAGCTACTGTTGGTACATGATCTTTTGTTATATGATATACTCGTTCATTGATTCTCGTATAATTATTCTTCTAGACATATAGTTTACATCGTTTTATTGATAATCTCTCGTTGTACCATAATGATTTTGATGGTACCATGATGATGTTTTGTTAGTACTTTGGTCATGGTGATTTTCGTTGATACCATGGTTATTCTCGGTGATGCCATGATGATATTTCGTGGATTCCATGGTTATTCTTGGTGATACCATGATGTTGTTTCGTTGATACAATGGTTATTCTCGGTGATATCATGATGTTGTTTCGTTGATACAATGATTATTCTCGGTGATATCCTGATGTTGTTTCGTTGATACCATGGTTATTCTCGATGATACCATGATGTTGTTTCATTGATACCATGGTTTTTTTCGGTGATACCATGTTGTTGTTTCGTTGGTACAATGATTATTCTCAGTGATATCATGATGTTGTTTCATTGATACCATGGTTATTCTCGGTGATACCATGACGTTGTTTCGTTGATACAATGATTATTCTATGATGCTTTTCGTTGATACCATGATGATTTATTCATTTTTATTGATACAATGATGATATTTTGTTAATACTTTGATGATACTCATTGATATCACTACGTTGATAAATGTCGTTCTATGTAGTATTACACATGTCATTTGCATCACGTAATCACACATCTTGTACTTTTACGTTCATACTTATATGTTGTTGTGCATATATATGTCGTCAAAAGAGTCGCGTCGCAAACCATCTCTTATGGCATTGTGAATGTAATTATTTCACTAACGATGCTAATACTATGCAACTGGCTTCTGCAGCAAAGTTACGTCAGTAACAAATATATGATTGATGAAGAGAAAATATAATTGAAAAGTTTTCAATTATGAGGAAAATCAAAATCAAAAAGTAAAATTTTGCTTCTCAAACATATTTGCAGTCCGAGAACAATAACCCAAAATCAGTGCAGAATTTATAAAAACTTTCTTCTGCAAAGTTGTACACCACATCGATTTCAATGGCTCGATCGAATAGTTTCTGCAAAATCGTTTTCAATTAGGGAAAATTTCAAAAATTAAAAAACAAAAGTTGCTTTTTAAACAATATTCGAAGTCCGAGAAGGATAACCCATTATTGTATTTGATAGGATCGGAGTAATGTAACTCCTCATAAAACATTCATTGTAAAAGGAGTGATGTAGCTCCTCATAAAATATTCATTGTAAAAGGAGTGATGTAGCTCCTCATGAACATTTGTACATTCAATGATTTTTATATATAATGGTGGGTGTATATAGAGCTGTGGGTTTTTCCCTTGATCCCCCAAGGGTTTTTTCATCCACAGTTAGGGACCCTTATTTGAGCAGGGGTGTTGAGCTTATATGTGAAGCTACTCAATATATGGCACCCAGGTCCCCTCTATATATACATCATCTCATGTGTGTATTCTACACACTTTGGGGTTCTATTTCTGTGCTCTCTCTCTCTCTCTCTCTCTCTCTCTCTCTCTCTCTCTCAACAATTTGATGATACCACATATGCTTGTAATCATGACCATTAGTTCTAATTGTTGGTATCAATGATTTCAAAATTATCATACAGAGTAAGAAAAAGTTTGATTCATTTGACTGGTATGTACACTAAGAAAGGAAACTCTAGGATAAAGTAGTTTCTAAATCTCTTATCATAGTGTTATTAGATTATTGACCACTAGGGCAGCAACAAAAAAGAAGCATTGAACATTTTACTATGGGGGGACAATGAATGGACAACCAAACACAGATTTCAATAAATATGCTTCTAGAACATGTATGGAAGAGAAACAAATGGCTATGGATAAAAGAAAAGAATCTTTCAATTCGGTACCTATGATGATCAACAAAATAGAAGAATGGAATATAGGTAATAAGCATAATCCTAAAATGATAAATTGGGTACCAATGATGATCAACAAGTAGGAGAATGGAATGTAGGTACTAAGGATAATCCTAAAATGATTAAAATTTACAAACACCTTGATCTCAGTAGAAGAAATAAGGCCATGAATTCGTCCTAGGAGTATAAATATATCTTTGCCTAAAAAGGCACTTATTCAAAAGAGGTGGATCTATCAACACTAAATAGTTCTAAAGCCAGATGCTAGACCAATCAAACTACTCTATAGAGGTAAAGAATTTATTTAAACAATCCAAACAAGGTCAAAGAAGATATTCCTAACCTCTTAAAAGAAAGAGTCATTGTTGAAGTAGTTTGTAGCATGGCTACTTGGTTGAGAGCATAGTTAGTTGATACAAGAAATCTGTTGTTTTGGTGTTTCTTTGAGGGATTCATGGAGGGTGTTTTCATCTCATTTTCATAGCTTCAACCCAAAATTCATTTTAAAACTTAGCATGAGATAACATACTATAATTTTTTTCTTGAATTGTGTGGTTGATCCTCTTAGCAATTCCATTTTGGTTAGATGTACGAGGAGCCTAAACTCTCTTTTGATTCCATGTGTTTCACAAAATCCTTGGAATGCAAGGGAGACATTCTCTCCACCATTCTCAGCTCTCAAGCACTTAAGACTCTTATTGATTTTGGACATGCACAATGTATTTCTAAGTGATACATAATCCATCATCCTTATGCTTTAGATTCCACCTTTTGCACATGCTTTGGAAATGGATTATGTAAATCTAGAAGGGATCTTTGGTCTTGGCTAGAAGAAAAATGTGGAAATATTCTTACCATTATATGTATCTATATTGCAAGATCATGTCACAAACATAACCGAATGGGCAAGCACTTCTTTGTGGCATAGCCAATTAGGGATTTTGAGCCAAAGTGGAATGAAATCCTAGGCAAACCATTATAATATAGCCTAGATCAAAATAATGTCACTAGGACAACCATTATATGGATACATAATATGGACTTTGCTTTCCAAAATCTAGCCTAGTGACATAATAAAGCCTTTGCTTTCCAGAATCCAGCCATCCAAAAAAAAACACCGTCTTATCCAATTTTTTGTGGCATTTCTCACACTCCATAGCATAAAGCCAACCAATCAAATGCATGCAAGTGGCCAAGGGATGGCTTCTTTCCATGCCAAGCCTCATGAGAAGTGATATTCTACAATGTTTGCAAACTCAAAAGATGACTTTAGATAAAGAAATGAAAGCTATTTGCTGGTTATGCTCTCTATTCTCATCATGGTACATGTTTGTGTTGATCTTGCCATAAGGTTTTTTATTGGATGATACCATGAAATTTTGATGATGTTTTTGGAGTGGGTGGTTCTTTGGGGTTGACTGCAAAAGCATTAGGCCTATGGTTGTGAGAGAGCTGAGAAAGGAGATAAGTAAACATACAAATAGGTGTATATAGTATACTAGGATATAGAGAGGAGATATTGGAGAGTTAATATGAGAGAATAAGTGCCATTAGAGGTTAATTTGAAGGAGATATCATAGATTTAGTAAATATCATAAGGTTATTAATAGCAGCACATAATGAGAAGCAATGCAATATGATCCTAATCCAACATTGGATTTATTGAATCTAAAACAAATTTTACATAGTATGGTCAAATTGACATATAGTATTTACCAAAATGTTCAAAAACTCTGGGTAAATCCTTAAACCTGATCCAACACTAATAGTCAAGCAAAACCATTGCTTGGATTCCAATCAATCACAATTTTGGGGTTCTATATGCGTGCCCATGCACGCATAGCCGCATACACTAAAGCCCCTCAATGAATGTAGATTGGCACTTACCTTAAACATTGACCATTGTTTGTCTTCTATCAAGCTCAGCCCTCCTTTCCCCAAGATTTTGACCATATAATACTCCTTTGTCTACTCTTAATTCCAATCCTAAGGAAAACATTAGTAGTTAACAACCCAGGGTTCCCTCTTTTTTGCTTTGTCTTCAAACTTCCTTCTCTTCTGCTTTGTCCTCCTCTGAGAAGTGGAAAGGGAACCATATGGAGTACACTACTTGGCTGTTGTGTGTGATGAAAAATAGAGAACCATTCATGGCATCGATTGTGTGTGTCACAGCCAGGGCACCCAAAGGTAGCTATTTTTGCCATGTCCGATGCCCATGTTTAACAGTGGGACTATATTTTGTTTGAGATTGCATGTTTTCGGCCTAAGTTTGGATTTCTCTAGTGTCATAATGTGTAACATTGATCTCAAACCTTGCATGATGCTATGTTTAAGACTAACTACATCCTATTAATATCATTACATAGTATCCAATTATGTATTTCTATTACTACATAATATCTCAAACCTAGCTTGCCACACCTACACCATGCACTACAGTGAAACGGGAGGCAGAGAGAGAGAGAGACCCCTAAACATGCACATCCTCTGGCATGTGCCAACTTGACTAGAATATTCTTTGGATTCATGAGTCCTCCAGGATCATACAAAAAGCTCAACATTTTATTGTCAATAAAGCATAAACACACTTCACCCAATGAATCCCCTACTTGAGATCACATGGAGATAGCTTGTCATAGCTTATTAGCATCTTCATACCCACTTGTATCAAACAAAATAAGAAGAAACTGCCCAACATTGGAGCAACATAATATTTACATGAGCATACATTGCCTACCTCAATCAACATCAAACATTCTTGGATCAAACAACAAGCAACCACATCTTGTATCTAAAAGCACCTATCCATATTGAACTTGCTTTTGACGATCCATGGAATTTCATGGTTCAAATACCATTAAGAGTGCATAGCTTGATGGGCTCTGCAATAGACTAAAGCTTCACCTAAGACATAGTGTATACAACATCCACATCTTGTGATATTTTGGCAGTTTCATCTCATTATGACAAGAAAGCATACAAGAGGACTAACTCCCTTTTAGTGGCATCCATAACATTACCAACATTATCGTCAAGAGAAAAAACATCCAAACCCAACCATAGCTAGTACAATGTTCATAAAAGTGGAGGAAACTATGCCCTCCCTACAATAACCATGGTGATTTAGCATCATCACCTTGGAAAAATCTATGCTTATTAGAGACATTCTTAATTGGGAGTCCAGCATGACCATGAAAAAAAAAACTTATAAATATTCATCCACAACACCCTACTTTGAAATTGTAGAGACATATCAATCTATATCATCTATCAAAGAGCTAAAACTGCATCCTCTTGTAACTCATGATAAAGCACACAAGGAAGAAATCCCTGGATATCCAGCACTTATGGAGGTTCTTCTTGCACCCCTCTGAATAGTTATTTACATCAAGAAGCCCTTCTATGTTATTCTGTTCATCTCCATCGAATTCTACCAAGAAAATATAAATAATGGCATCTTGTTCTTCTTTCATGACATCAACACCTATAAACATGCTATCATCAACAAACATAGAATCATTTGTATTCTCATGCGCATCATGTGTTATCTTTATAATTTTGTGCACTTCATCGGTTACCATATACATGGCTTTATTTATGTATTAGTTATCTGCCCGCCTCGTTTGTCCTTGTTTGAGGATTGAACGAACGGGCATCCACCTGACCGGACACGTAGCTGGACACCACATTTGTATTTTATTATTTTGCCGAGCTAGTGTAGTGATACTCTATGCAATCCTGATTCTAGATTTGTGGATCAATTCCTTGAGTTGTAATGTTGTAATGATATTTATAAAGGTCCATGTGAGTCGACCACTGGCCATTTAGAATGCCCTAGGTATAAAGGTCAATGACCTTAATGTGAAAAGGATCCTTATCTTTAGAGAAGAAAGAGCTTTGTTGTACGTACGCTCAAGTGACTACGAAGATCCAACTTGTAATCATCGCAGCTAATGATTGGGTAATCCATTTTTAGTTTTGAAACTTGCATTATGTTCCTCTCTCTTTGTCTTTCATTTAACTGTAAGCATTATCAGCTTTGTTGTGGTTTGCAATTACACGTATGTGAGGCTTACACTACAACACTAAATGAAGATATCGACGCGCCTATATCGACGGCCATGCTTTTCCACGCGTATATCGATGCAAAGGGCTACGTTGTGTCTTACGCATGTACTCCACAACCCTTTCCATGCCCAAGACCTCAATGGGAAGCGATCCGGACTCAAGAAGTAAGAGCATGTAGGGTGTTTGTGTTTTGACTTGGAGAAAGTTGGTGAGAAAACGCTTTTGGACATTCTCAAACTCTTTCCAAGTAGACTTCCCGATGCTTCCACCCCACACCTCCACTCCATAAAGAAGCACCGGTGTCACCAATGTGTCAAAGAGGTACTTTTTGAGAGCCCAATACTTGATCTCTCCTGCATTGCACATGTTCTCAAATGCATAATAAGCCCTCTTTCCGGCTTCCAAGCGATGCATTGCACAATCCTTCCATTTATGATTGGATGGAACCTCAAGGCCAAGGTACTTGAAGTGATCTACCACTTCAAGTTTCTCATTGTTGTATACAATGCATGGATTTTCGTCATTGAGGGTCTTTACAAGCATAACCTTGGTTTTGGATCCATTCACGATCAGCCCGCTATGTAGGCAAAAGCGTTCCAAGACACTCATAAGCTTTTGTGCATCTTCTAAGGTATGTGCCAAGAGCACTACATCATCGGCATAAAGCAAAAGCATGATCACCGCATTTCCAATCTTAACCTCTTCTATGCCTTCTTGCTGCATAAAATCAAGAACCATGTATTCCAATTCATCAATGAGTAGCCCAAAGAGGGTTGGGGAAAGTGGGCATCCTTGTTTGACACCAATAGTGCTTGCAAAAAATTCTGAAATTCCATCTCCCATACGTAATCGACATATCACTTTTTGGTAGATGCGAAAGACTGCATGCATAAATTCTCTCGGCACTTGAAGGCTTTGCATACGTCTCCAAAGATTTCCTCGCGGTACCATGTCAAAAGCTTTCTTGAAATCCACAAAGCAACAATACAACTTTTTTCCTTTCAATCGAGACGCTTCCATAAGAACTCGAAGAGTGACAAGGTGATCAATAGTGCTATGATGCTTTCGAAAACCTGCTTGGCCAAGCGCACGTTTGCCATTCTTTTCAGCCCATTCACTTATCTTCATCTCCATGATACATCCAAATAACTTTGCCATCAAAGAACCAACCATTATAGTGCGATAGTTGTTCACATTGTTTACATCTCCTCCTTTGTGCAAAGGTTTGATCCAATTTGCACTCCAATCATGAGGCATGCCATACTGAAGTGCAAGGTTAAACATATCGCATATCCAATATCGTGTTTTCTTGCTTGTCCATTTAATCATTTCAGCTTTGACACCTTGAAGGTCACCTGCCTTGCGAGTAGCAAGTTTCTCAAGCGCGCGGCATACATCTTCAATGGTAAAGAAGGGAGACATAAATGGAAGGGAGCTACAACCCTCCATCTTATCAACATTGGGTTGCTCATAGAGGTTCTTACAATGCATATACATATCCTCAAGAGTCAAGTCACCAAAGCTCTCAACGCGCTTGCCTTTTAGATTTTGCCAAAACTTGCCACATGCATGTGCTTTCTCTTGTGCTAAAAGAAGTTGTTTTTCGACTTCCCACCTTCTCCTCTTCTTTTGAACAAGTGCTTTGTATGTGTGTGAACATTCCAAGTAAACTTCCTTGTCTTTGATTGCATCCAATCTTAGCAAGTGTTTTCGGGCTTGACTACATTCCATGTCAAACCATTTCTTCTTGGTGCTACCCTTCTTAGACCTTTTGCAAGACATGTGTTTCACCGAAAAGCATTCCTTCGCACAAGAGAAAATTACTTCTTTGAAAACTTTCCACTTGCATTCTAATGTTGGGCTCCCTTGATGCTCTATCATGCTTAACATTTGGTCCACCATATCAGCATATATAAGTGCTCGTTTGAAGTCTAGACGTAGGTACAAATGATTCACATCATGATTGGAGGCTACATGCTCGGGCCGTTTACCACACTTGAGGTCAATACATAACATCCTATGATCCGATTCCGGATTCCATTCACCAAGTGTAAAGCTTTGTATGCATTCTAGAGTGGCTTCTGAGAACAACATATAGTCAATCACGCTAGCACCATTGTGCTTTCTACATGTAAAGTCATTGGTGCCTTGCCATAGAGATACACCATTTGCAATGAGCATTCCGGTACTATTGCACATATGTAGAAGTGACTTTCCATAGTGATCCACTTCTTTTGCATCATTAGAACTTCGATTATACATGTATGAGTCATCCACTCTTCTTGATACATGCGGCATGTCGACTTGTTGTGTGTCGTGTTGTAACATATTTGTGCGAGCATTCATGTCTCCAAAAACAATGACTTCACTTTGATCCTTGTAATGAGCAATGTCTTCCTCTAGTTCAACAAAGGGCTGATCTCTATCCATATTCAAGCGAGCATAAAAGTTGGAGTCATAGTGAGGAATGTAGCAGCCGGCCACAAACATGACTTGACCATTTGGTGGGCTGATTTTCAGCCATAAGTAGCGTTTATACTTATCTTCTTTGACAATGGAAACATCTTTCAAACCCTTTTTGGTCATACATGCTACGCCTCCTTGGCCTCTTCGTTGCTTTGCATTTTTGGCCCACATCAAAGAATGTACATCGTATTTGTCAAATCCAAGAATTCGTTGCGCATCATGCTCCCATGTTTCGACAAGAAGTATCACATCGGAGTCATTGGTAAGCTCATCAATGCCAATTCCCGCATTCCATGGATACCCGTTACAATTCCAAAAGCTTATTCGCAAGCGTGAGTTGGTCTCATAGATCATGTGTCCCTATTTGTTGGGTGGACTTGCATCCTCCTCAAGTGACTTTTCTTCTTGAGATGATACCTTAACCTTCTTGCTTCTTTCCTCGTATGCTTTGCGACGTACATTTTGTTGCATAAGAGTGCGATCCTCATATACATTACAACCCGTTCCTTTGAGGTAGATCCAACCATTGTCAAGGATGATCTTTCTCTTTACCTCATCAGCCATGGTACATACAATAGGTCTTTCTCCCAAGCGAGGGACTCCTTGTTTTCCAACTCGATGTGCACCATAAGCCATGATTCCTGACATGCCAAAGTGTGTAGCAAAAAACTCTTCAATAGCAACCGCAAGAGATTGGGGTGTTTCCATGCTTTCCTCCTTGATTCCATGAATGACGATGTTCTTTGAGCGTTTTTGTCGTTCTTGCAATTCTTGAGTGTCCACATTCTCTACATTCTTTGCTTGGACAACGGCTTGCGTGATAGGAGATGTAGAAACCACATTATCCTTACATATATCAGCCCATGATTTGGATGCATTTCTCATCTCACATACATCATGTCGTATTGTATCTATCGTTTCCTCTTTCAATACATGATCACTCTCAACTTTGTTCAAGCGCTCTTTCACTACATTCATGTCCACAAGAGAGCGTTTACATTCTTGAACTTCATTCTCAAGATGCATCAAGCGTGTTGTTTGCATTTCAAGAACCTTCTTGAGGTGCTCATTCTCCACAACGAGAACTCTTAAAGTACCATTCTCCATTGCAAGTGCGCGCAACTCTTCACCTTGCTTGTTGACGGTTTCTTGTAACGAGATCAAGTAAGCCATGATCATTGCTTCCGTTGTTGTAGACGATGTGGTTGGATTAGCATCCAAATTCCTTGGAGATTTTGCATCATTCTCCATGGCGAGTGTGGCTTTTCCACCCTTGCGAGTTTTGTCTGACATTGCCTTCAAGTCGGCAACAAAAACGCAAAGTTTTGACAGTTTTTTCAGTTCTGAGATGCTGTTACAGCAAAGCCTTTCATTACACAGAAAAATTCTGTCTTTACATCAATGCGTAGAGGGCTTCGTGCTCTTCGATTGAAGCTATAGATCACCTAAATCGGAGTTCGGATGAGCAAGTTATGGTCAAAAGAGTGAACTGCTGCCTACTAGGTCAAAAAACGGCTGTGTGAGAGAGAGAGAGAGAGAGAGAGAGAGAGAGAGAGAGAGAGAGAGAGAGAGAGAGGTGTGTGTGTGTGTGTAGGAAAGAGAGAGAGAGAGAGAGAGAGAGAGAGAGAGAGAGAGAAATGTGTGTGTGTGTGTGTGTGTGTGTGTGTGTGTGTGTAGGAAAGAGAGAGAGAGAGATGTGTGTGTGTGTGTGTAGGAAAGAGAGAGAGAGAGAGAGAGAGAGAGAGCGAAATGTGTGTGTGTGTGTGTGTGTAGGAAAGAGAGAGAGAGAGAGAGAGAGAGAGAGAGAGAGAGAGAGAGAAATGTGTGTGTGTGTGTAGGTAATCAAAGAGAGAGAGCAAGAGAGAGAGATAATTAATGTATGCTTAGAAAATTAAAACTAAAGAAAAAAAAATTAAAGAGAGAAATGAAATGAAATGTTATATTAACGTCTTCGAAAGGCCAAAGTGACCTATGAGACATGAGACAAGAAAGTTACAATGTGATGGATCTAATACAAAGTCAGAGTAAGAAGATGACAAAATAAAATATTATGGAATCCTTAACTGTTGGGTGTGGACTAAACGGCTAAACGAGCTAGTTGGGATACGTAGATCTCCTCCATGGTCAGTACTCTGACCGGACGTTGTACATGTCGAGCCAAAGTGACCTAGCTAGATCCTCTGATGCAGCCTCTGTCGATGTTGTGTAGTCCTCCGCAATCGTGGGCGTCTAGATCTCCCTAGATCAGTCGCTCGTTCGAACATTAGAGAGATAGGGAAGTAGAGAGCGAGGTAAGTAGAGAGAGAGAGAGAGAGATAGGAAATAGAGAGATAGAGAAAGAGATATATATATATATATATATATATATATAGAGAGAGAGAGAGAGAGAGAGAGAGAGAGAGAGAGATAGGCAAGTGGAGCTCCAGGAGTTATGGCAGAGAAATGGGAAAATAGAGAAAGAGAGATAGCGAGAGCGAGATCGAGAGAGAGAGAGAGAGAGAGAGAGAGAGAGAGAAAGAGAGATAGCGAGAGCGAGACCGAGAGAGAGAGAGAGAGAGAGAGAGAGAGAGAGAGAGAGAGAGAGAGAGAGAATGAGAGATAGGGTATGTAGACAGAGAAGAAACTATGGAACTAAAAGAGGCAAAGGGGTTTTGCCTGCTACATGCATTGCCATGTACACCTGGGAGTGCACGTATGTGTCTACCCATATAGGATTTGACCAATAAAGACGAGATTCTGATCCGGTGGTCCTGATCTCCATACACCTGTGGACCGAGGTGTACGGAGATTGGGCAAGACTAGAGAATGTGAGGTAGTTTACATTGTGAGGAGTATATATATATATATTAAAACAACATTCATAATCATTGTAGATGGCAACGTCATCAACTAACATTGAGGAAAAGATTGCATGCTCGTGCACGCTCTGCAAGTATCAAATCCTACACAAGCGTAGGATATGTAATGAGCATGTGCACAAGTACGGAGAGTTTGCTAGAGAAACCGTATAGAATCTGCGATACGACTCCTACGGAACGGGCATTGATTTCCGCGACATAGCACCTCCATCTGAGAGAGAGAGAAAAAAGATTATGCGTGAAGGTCCGACCAATATAGAGCCACGGATGGAAGCAAAAAAGGGCTTACAGACAGAAGACGATGGCATGGAGGAGATGTTGGATGCCTTCTTCCAGACAAGCGAGGAGAACGCTAACGAAGCAGCACCAGAAGCCGTGCGCCTATCTCCTGAAGACATGTTGAGAAATTTGGCACGTCAACCAATCTATGAAGGCGCCAAAATATCTGTGCTTCGTACTTGTCTGGCGTTTTTGAATCTTCAGTCAGTGTACGGGTGGTCAGATGCAAGCGTCACTGCTTTGTTTAGGTACGTAATTTACAAAAGAGATTTTCCGATTGCAACGGTGATGTGCTCGGAGAGCTTTAATTTTAATTTAATGTGGCTTAAACAGGTTATTGCGGGAGCAACTTCTCCTGGCTAGCAATGAAATGACTCCCTCCAGGCCAAACGCAAAGCAACTTCTGACCTCAGTTGGCTTGGACTACAACAAGATTCATGCATGTCCAAATGATTGCATTCTTTTTCGCAATGAATTCGCAGATTTTTTGTCATGTCCTAAGTGCGGAGCAATGCGCTACAAACAAGATGTAGTTGGCGAGACAGTGCCAGCTAAAGTGTTGCGGCATTTCCCTATTATTCCTACGATAAAAAGCATGTTTCATTGTGGTTCCATTGCAAAGTTGATACGGTGGCATTCTACGAATAGATCCACTGACGCAACATTTAGGGTGCCCGCTGATTCGAAGGCTTGGAGGCACATTGAAGATACTTGGCCACATTTTAAGAGTGAACCACGCAATTTGTGTTTGGGCATGGCAATGGATGGAGTCAATCCATTTGGCTTGAGAAGCTCGTCATGGAGCACTTGGCCTATGTGCCTTATCAATTCCAACCTCCCGCCGTGGCTTGCTATCAAGAAGGGTCATTTGATTTTAAGCTTGATTGTACCTGGTAATTTCAAAGCAAAAAACATGGATGTTTATCTAGCTCCACTAGTTGACGAGCTCCAGGAGTTATGGCATGGGATTGACATAGCAGATGCGGTTGAACCAGTAGGACAACAGCATTCAAGGATCCATGGACTTCTTATGTGGACTATGCATGATTGGCCAGGATACGGAGAAGCTTCTGGTAATGGCTATTGATTTACAAAATTCTCGCTATTCGCAAGCCCTTTGCCTTGGCCTAATTCATGCTTTGATATATGTAGGACTAACAACTTCGGGATACAATGCATGTCCAATTTGCGGGCAGTCTTTGGATGTGCGCTATTCTACCTCTCTTTGAAAGACAATTTATCAAGGCCACCACCGTTATCTTCCAGATGGCCATCACTTGCGCGAAGGCCAGCTTGGTCGCGTCGAATGTCGTCCTATGCATGTACAAGAGTGGCGTCGCCGATGGGAGCAACATGAGGGGCAACCTGTTCCAGGAATGAAACGTTTGTCCATTCTCCATACGTTGTCGTATTGGGGTGATCTACTAAGTAACCATTTGTTGGATCCAATGCATATATTCAAGAATGTGGGAGAGCTCCTCTGGAAGACAATCATGGGAATGAAAGACAATCGAGCTTCACGAGATGATTTGCAGTCGGTTGAAAAGATGCCAGAGCTATGGCCTTTCACCAATGCAGCTGTTCAAACAAAACTTCCAAGAGTGCCATGGGTATTGTTAAAAAACGAAGAGCGACAAGTGAAAAGGGTGATTTCAGAGTTCAGGATGCCAACAGGATATATGCGATGTCTCAAGACAGCATTCACCCGTGACGATCAACTGTCAGGGTTGAAATCGCACGACTGGCATAAGTTCTTGCAATTCATTCTTCCAATTGCGATCAACGGGTGTTTAACGGAGGAAGTGCGGACCTGCATATACAAGATTTCAGAGCTAGTGCGGTGGATCTCTTCCAAGGAGATACGGGAGGAATCTATTGCAGTCGCAAGGGCTAACTCCATTGAGGCAGTTTGCATGATTGAGAAGTATCTACCCACGAGCTGCCTAACTATCCAAATGCACTTACTCGTCCATGTAGTAGATGAGGTTGCAGTGGCAGGTACAGTCCACAGCCGTTGGATGTTCTTTCTAGAGCGGTTCATGAAAACACTTAAGGGTTTTGTTCGCCAAAAAGCAAAAGATACGAAGAAGAGAAAGAGAGACGCAATCTAGAGCGACAGGATTTCAGGCGAAGTCGAACGACTAGAGGCTTACCCTTGCCAGACTATCTCGCTCCTCTACCTGAATTCCCTACAATGGCATGGTTGGACAAGACAGTGAGAGTAGCTCGACAGATCGGAGAATCCATATCTCTAGAAGAGGAAGAGCTGGCTATTGGATGTGACTGGAAGTATCATACATACACGGCACTGTGGTCGCATGGAAAGCATTTCAGAACACAACAAATTGACAGCAGAAGAAATACGTTTGACAGTGGGGTAATGGTTAGTTTCATGCAAAAGAGCAGGGCCAGTGCTAGAGACACGAATGAGAGCACTAGCAACCTGGATTACTGTGGTCTGGTGTCAGATATCCTGAAAGTAAGCTTCAGGCGGTTTGAGATGTTTTTGTTGAATGTGAAGTGGTTCAAGGTGATTACTTCTGGTTGCAATGCAACGGTACGCAGAGATGGAAACAAAATTGTGCAAATAGATTCTACAAAGACTTGGACAGATGCGAGCGACACATTTGCTCTCCCCGAACATTGCGAGCAAGTGGTCTTTGTATCGGACCCTTGAGAGCGACAATGGTGGTTTGTGGTTCAGGTTGCTCCAAGAAATAAACAAGTATTTGAAGGGCAAGATCTCTTGGAGGAAAGTCAGTCAGACGACGTTCATACTACTGTGACATTAGATGAGATGGACGAAGGTATGGCAGAGGAAGCTGACAGATATACGAGGGATGACGCAGACGAGCCAAAATTGACACTTGTAGATGAAGATGCAATGGATGAAGACAATCTGCCAGAACGAGCTGGGGCAAAGTTATGTTTGCAATTAGAGATAGACGATGATACGGTGCAAGATCTTATCGATGATGCCTCACTCGTCGAGGCCTAGGCCTGTAAGTGTTTGTGTGGAGACTTTGATTTAAAATTAAGATTAAAGTTAATTTAAACAACTGTCTTCTGACGCTTTATTTTACTTTTTTTGTGCGGGACTTTAGTATTGCAGATGAGATTCCAGATCCCGCTTCCATGCGTGCAGATACATTCATGGGCTTCGTTACACGGATGACGCCTGCTCAGATGGTAGAGGCTTCTCAGTACTGAGTAGCCAGAGGCACGGGTACTACGCCTCTGGGCTTCACACCCGAGGGTCCGACGCCTAGGGGGGGACGCCTACGGGGTTCAGGACGCCTATGGGTACGACGCCTTCTTCTCCCATCACGACCGCTTCGACACCTAGGGGTGGGGCAGAGGCGGGTACGTCCTCATCTTCGCAACACAGGCGCACTCGCCGATCTCGGCGATTGTCAGGTGGAGGTGGTGGTTGTTGTGGAGGAGGGTCCACAGATGCTTCGACCCCTCCTCGCTCACGACCCCCGTCTTACCCAGGCACACCTCTCGACACACCTCTTGGCACACCTCGGACACCTTGGGGGGCACACGATCCTAGTGCCTCCAAGCTCTATATTGTACGGGGAGATGGTTCTGTTGACATGGATAGAGTCGGGACTGAGATGCGACAGCAGATTCGCCAGCTCGTGGAGCTGCAGTTTTCGACCAGCATTCTGACGTCTTGGGATCAGCAAGAAAAGAAAAAAGTCACTTACATAGTGGAGACCATCCTGAGAGAGTACCAGCCTGCTCCAGGTTCTTCCGTTGTTTTAGCGCGGTGGATCAAGGGTGTTGCACGGGACACCATCAAACATCGACGAGATGCATCTCGGAAGGCTTTCAGGACCGGCTCGCCGAAGCCTTCGGGCATCCCACACGAGACGTGGCTGCAGATCAGGGAGGATGAGCGGACAGCGGCCACGTGGTTCAGACAGCAGCGTGAGGCCGCGCAGGTACGACAGATGACTAGGGGGACATCTCATCTTGGCAGCGGAGGCTTCGACACCTTTCGCTATGAGTTTGTGAGTTTCTAATCCAATCTTAACTATGGCGTTTTTTAAAACGCGATGAATCATGTATTCTTATTACTTTGATTTTTGTATAAACGCAGAATCTTGCGATGCATCGAGCTCCATCACGCGAGGAGGAGTCAGATGGATATCGCAAAGGTATCTATGAAGTACTGAATGATCTTGAAGCTTCAGGAGAGCCTGTAGACTGGGAGGCCTTACAGTCTCGCTGATCGCTTGAGGTGAGACGTTAATATGTGTGAGTTGATTTAATTAAGTCAGTATATGTGAAGTAATATCAATACTAATTTTGTGAGTTTTCCTATGTCCAGGTTGCGATGCCTAGTCATTAGTGGACCAGATTTCATCTATATGCTTTGTGAGACACAGACACGCTTCTGTGTCTCTTTTTTGTACAAACAGTTAGTGTTCAGACGGTTATTGTTTCCCTTATGGTTATGATTATTGTCATTGTCATTGTATAGACAGTTATTGTTTCTCTTTCTGGTTATGCTTATGGTTATTGTTAATTTTGTTTATGGTTATGGTTATCTGCATTATGGTTTTGATCAAAGTGGTTATAGCCGGTTATGGTTTTAAGTTATGGTTATGCTTTTAAGTTATGGTTATGGTTCGTTATGGTTATGCTTTTAAGTTATGGCTATGCTTTTCAGTTGGTACGGTTGTCTTTCATTGGCCTTAAATCTCATGTGAGATCCTACATGGATAGCATGTAGGAGGCGTATACATGATATGGTTTTTTTTTTAAAGTTTATGTAAAAACAAAGGGAACTCTGCCGAAATTTCTGCGCGCGGGAGCATGGTTGATATTTTGGTGCTGCTCGCTTTCTTGGGCAGAGGGCAGGAAGTCTGGCTGTGGCTGTGTCCATCTTTTAACTGGGGACAGGCCAGGCTACATGTCCTTTGTCCAAGAAAAAATTTTTCTGCTATGGTCGTCGCTATGCGCGTCGCTAATAGCGACTGGTTTCACAGCGACCCGGATAGCGACCCGGATAGCGACGCGCATAGCGACGGGCCGCGTCGATATCTGCATCGATAACACGTTTTTTTGTTGTAGTGTTAATTGAAGATATGAGTGCTTAAATCAATGTTTATAGTCATTTTGACCATAGGAGAGTGTTCTTAGACCATAGGGCGACCTTTCTGGATAGTTTTGTTTTGTAGTTTTTAGGACCTTTTTCATAATGGACCATGATTTTGGTACATTAGGAAAATTTTGAACTCATTTTTGGGCCTTTTAAGAGTGCCACATCATCAAAGTTGTACAAAAGAAAGCAACCCGGTAGACCCCTCTAAATATTGCTTAGAATCCCATGATATGACCTATCATTGGAAAGTTCTTGAAAAATGGATTCTAAAGAGCTAAGGTCCGAAAAGTTTGGATGACTTCTATGAAAGTTATGCCATTTTTTTTTCAATCAGCCAGGTTTTGTTACCGTTACGATAATCTAAAATCACCTTTTTCTAGATCTACATGAAGGCAATGTCCGATACATGCCTAGGCTAAACTATCACCATCAAAATTCGGCTAAAAGATTGAGGAAAAAAAGGGTGAAAACCATATTTTGATCGAAATGACCATAACTCTAAAATTCTGAAAATATGATGGTAGAGATCTCAAAAGTGATCCAAATTGTAAAATTTGTGGATCAAGGACATCAGCGGACTCTCTAGAAGCAATCTGGAAAGTTTGACGGAGGAACATGGATCGCGGTCTATGTATCCCAGAGACCATTTTTGGTGAAAAGTGATCAGTGACATTGTGCATCAGTGGAAAATTGCTCTGATCAAGTTTGCTTGAAAGAAAAACTCAAAAAGGGTGACCAAAGTTAACATGCTCCCCTTCCTAATGTAAATTACGACCTTAAAATTTAGGAAGGTGTGTTTGAAAGTACGAACGTGATGGATCCACACGGATGGGTCTCGTAGTAGTTAAGCATCTCGATGAGAGTGGTGGTCCATGGACGTGCTCTCAATCAAGAAGTTTAATACAACAAGAGGGTGCATTGGTCTTCTGCAAGAGCTGGACTTTTTGGCTTCACTTGAATACTTGCCAAAACCACCAAAAATGGCACAGTAACTGCATCCTCATAAGAACATGGATAATTAAAAATCATATCCAATGAAAAAGCACATAGAGTAATTGGTAACAAAAATATTAAACAATATGCTGAGCATTAAACATTAAAATGCAATAGAATCAAACACATAAGTACTTGTAAAGGTCAAAAAATCAAAAGGTCTAGGGTCACTAGTTTAACTGTCAATAGGCACTAAAGGTTCACTATTAACGCCATGGGAAAGCTTCTCAATTCTCTATGGTCAAATAAGTTGTTTAATCATGAGAGCAGAGTGTTTCATGTCCCAGGGCTGACGAGGGGCTATACCTAGAAGACCGCTAATTAAGATATGATAAAGGAAATTTCACATGAAATCATCGCCTGAATGGTTCCCTTTGTTTGAACCCCTAAAGTGTTTATGATAGATGTTTTGTTTCCACATAGACTCTTAATTGATCTTTTGGGCTCTCTTTGGTTCACATTAATTCAAAGTCATTTGACATGTGTGCTTATTTTGTACGCCGGGAGATTTTTGCTTCTTAAGGAAAAGAGCCCACATTGGGAACCTTTAGGGCTATAGTACCATAGGCAATATGTACGGTCTATGACACCCTTGGAGAGGGGATTCCCATTTAAAGGAATACATATGAGGCCATTCTAGTAATATACAAAAAGTTACTATTTTTGGTAGTTTTTCCATCTCTAATGAGCTAATGATAAATATATTGTTGTAAGATGTTTAAAAATGAAGCTCTTACTTTTTTGTCATTTTCGTCCAAAATAGAAAGTTTTGAGGTGCTTATACCCACCTACACGCGACTGTCTCGTCAAAATCTGCCCCATTGAATTTCCATAAAAATACTTGTATATCTTGAAAACAACTAAATATAGCTAGTGTGTGCATTTGACACCTATGTCTATAGTCCTCAAAATATTCTTTTAATAGCAAGTTCCAGAATTACATTCTAATAAGCCAAGATCACCTTAGACAATTCAATCTCATCCTAATGTTAATAGATTAAATCCTAAGTCTAAGGTATACATATGTATGCATGTTCATGAGCATGTATGTGCATCTGTATGTATGTGTATGTGTATGTATGTCCATAAATGACCCATGGCCATAGACCATCTCTTATGGTATTTTGACTCTAGTAATGGGTAAGTACATGAGGTGTATCACTCAATTGGGAAAAAGGGGACACCTCTAGTGGTTAGTGAAAGGCTTGTGACACCTCTACTTCTTCTTTTGTCAAGAGGGGGTAAGCAAGGGAGGTATGGGAAAGCCTTGGCCATCAGACAACCCCAGAAGTCTATATAAGGGCATTCACACTCAATTTTACAGACACTTCAGCACACTTGGGAGAAGGGAGCTCTGTTGCTGTGGCATTAACTTGGTGGATTCTACATCAAATCTTTGAGAGATCAATAACTCCAAAGCACATTTAGGTAATGTAAATCTAATTTTTAATCAAGCTATCATCAATCTCTTCTCTCAATTGAAATCCTTTCCAATTGCTATCATATTACCATTCAAATGGAATCATTTCCCATTGCTACTCTATTATCAAATTCTATACTCTTATTTACCTATCCTCAATTGGAATCAAAAATTATTATACCTTTTTATGGTAATTTCTCTACATTACCAAGTAATAAAGGTCTCAATGCTCAATTGCATAATCAACTGTGGTGATTGCATGAACGATTCTTCATCAATGTAACATAGATGCTTGTATAATCAATTGTGGTGATTGCATGCACAATTCTTTATCAATGTAACATAGATGCTTGTATAATCAATTGTGGTGATTGCATGCATACTTCTTTATCAATGTAACCTAGATGCTTGCATGAATTAGCTAATCTAGTATTCAAGAATTTTTTCTGACTAAAATGATGGATTGTTCTTGCAAGTAGATATAAGTGATTAATCATGTGATTAGTGTATGGGTTATAATGCATGTTTATCATAAGATTATAGCAAAATTAAGCAAGCATATGTTTTAGGTTTGATGCATGGAATAACCCTATATGTTTTGGAATGGAAACACTTATAATCATTTACCCTATTTCCATTGGATTCTTATACTTTAGCTTACAACTTATCAAGTTAATTTAAGTATCTAGTAGTGGTAATGGCACCTAAGAGAACTCGCTATGGTGGATCACATGATCACAAAGCCGGAACTAGTGATGGTAAAGGCAAAGGAAAGGCCCTGATGAATGAGGATGTGCCACTTATCCCACAAAGTGACGTTATTGCTCATGAATAGGTTGGAAATTTCTTTTTTTTCTTTGCATCATGAGTAAACAAGAAGGGGAAAACTACCTAAACATGGGGTCATTCCCAATTTGAAACCGCATCAATTGAACTTGTTAGTTTTCTTAAGTTGTATTAATAGGGAAAGATTGTTTGGAAAGTAGTTTGTTTGCTCATAGGAAAGAAATTTTTGCCTAGTAAAAGAACTCTCGAATCTTCTTCATTCCAAAATTCTATACTGATATAGTCAAAACTCCCTTTGATATCCAAGGAGGAGAGCTTAGTGGAGTGAACGCTAAAGCAGTGCATATGGTTGCACACATCTTGCGTGTTGGTGCCTAGAATGCAAGATAATACTTGTGGGCTGGTGCCCAAGTTGCAAGTTAGTCACTGCGGGTTTGTACCCTAGTTGCAGGACAATTTAGTTTATGAGCAACTAAAGACACCGGGAGCAATAAACTCTCTCCAAGAGGAGTGAACTCTTGGGGTTTGGATATTTTAATGAAGAAGAGTCGTAAGTTGTTTTTCTTCTAGGAAAATTTGTCTTGGTGCCGATTTAATAATGGTTGAAGGGATGTCTTAACAAACTTGTGATGGAAATCATAAAAAAGGAACTTTGTGTATGAACAATGATGTTGTAGTAATTAGAAAACAAGAAAAATAAAGTGTGAGTGTGGAGGTGGAAAGTGGGGACTAGCTCAGGTTGCCAATCAAGGATGGGTGGTCTCGATTAGTCGAGAAGCTCTCCGCTCCTCATTGTTGATAGAAGAAGAAGCAAAACTAGAGAGTCATTGTGCCAAGAGTTGAGAAGTCCCAATTGTACGTGCCTCTGAAAATTATGGGAAAAAAGGAATTTGGGGTTTCTCTCTTTTGGAGGTAAGAATTAGGACAGTTAGATTATTGTGTTAGTTCATGCTTTCCCTATGAGACAGGGCTAGGAACCATTTTAATGGCTTGGACTCAAGTTGCTTGGTGATGAGAGTCTATCCATTAGAAATCTTGTCTATCTGATTATGCTCTCGCAATTGATTAGGGCCTAGCGACGTGTCAGGTACCCTCCTTTTGCCAAATGGATATGGTAACAAGGTGGGGACCTCACACAATACATGTGAGTGAAGTACCAAACCAAACAGGATTTCTCTTTTCAGCTTAAGGTTTTGCAAGCTCCTTGTTTGGTAGCTCTTGCTCTTTTACTCTTTTTCTTTTTCTTTTTTCTTTTTTTTTGGTTTTAGTATAGGGCTATATATATATATATATATATATATATATATATATACACATTCCCTAAGATTAGGAGGTTAAGAGGTCAGTGAGGAAGCTTTAGGAAGAAGCAGACAAATGATGTGACCAACATCCCCCCCCTTCCTTGGGTATATCATACTTTTTGGAAGGTTGTCGTCAGCTTTTTGAAACCAATTATTCCAAGTTGTAACAGGTAAAGTCATTTACCAATAGTTTTCCACCACCCTAGGTGCTTCAAAGTATTTCTTATTTGTATGGATATTTATAATGGTAGGTGTAGGCTGTGTCAAAGCTTGTATTTTTGTAGATGAACTTTATGGAGAGCTGGATGCTTCATTTGACTTCCATGTTCCTGAGCTAGGTGGAATAAATCTTTCTTTTGTCGGTACCCAAACTAGCTCTAGAATGGGTGTGTAGCATTTCGTGATTTTTTCCTTTTCACGATCTTCAAATCATTTTGGATTTGTTACAGGATTTGGCCTACATGGATCTTTAGTAGGTGACAAGAGAGAACATAATGTACGTTTAGGTACCCATATTTGATTATTTCCATTATAGTATCCTTGGTCTTCTAATAGTCTCTTAGGAATCCAGCGTAACGTTTCCTTATATTTCTTGGGGCGAGTGGGGCGTCTCTCACAAGGCTTCTGTTTTGAACCATATTGAGCATCAAAAGTGGTTGTTAATGAATCTTTATATTTCTTGGGGCGAGTGGGGTGTCTCTCACAAGGCTTCTGTTTTGAACCATATTGAGCATCAAAAGTGGTTGTTAATGAATCTTTAGCTACCCACTTTGATGTTGCCCTTGACAAATCACGCTGAGTCTTGGGTGCCTCATTTTTTGTTTCAGCCACGAAAGTTGAAGATCTAGAGGGTTGTGCTATAGGGACAAATGTTTCAACTCTTGGATATGCAATGTTCTACTCTGTGTTTCCTCAAGGGGCAATAACTTAGGGACTGTCGCTTGAGTGGTAGGACTAAGAGTTTGTTTCTATGTTGTGATACTCCCAGTTCCCCAATCGATAGCACACTTGGTTGCAGACATCCACTTATATCCCACGTTTATGTTGCCCTCCATAGCACCCGCAGGCATGACCAAAAAGCTTTGAGCCACGTCCACATTGTCATAACTGACAGGAGTGTGCAAGATTCTGAAGACATTAGTTTTCTTCTTGTTAATACCCTTGACTTGGATGGTACTCTCGGATAAAAGACGGATTTCCTAACTGACACCACACTCCATAGGATAACAGATTATGTTTAGCTCTTGTGTCCAGTAAAGTGTTATATAGCACTTTCCCATAGGTGCTATTTAACTCGATAGGGTATCGTAGAGGTGGGTCAGAATCTACCAAATTGTCCTCTCAACTTAAAATGCATGTGTAACTCCTAGTTTGGCCTCTTGTTGGTGCCTAATACGTTGTTGTTGCTCATGAGCCTCGGCTTGAGCTTGTATTGTTTTCAATTTTGCTTGTGCCTTGGCTGTCTTCTTTTGATGAATGGCACATAGCTCCTCTTGGCCTAAAGGATCATAGTATCTTTTAAATTTACTCCCATTGAGGAATCCAATGGTTTCCACTCCATCAAGAGTTTCCTCACGAATGTTACCTTGTGGGGTGATTTTGCATACTCTATATGGTCCTCCGGACAATGATACATACACTCAAATCATTTGCAACAAGCTAATTTTAAGGGTTTACAATCCAAAATAACCCAGTTTAATTTTGTCTTGATAAATCTCCCTCTTTTTTGCCTCATGCATGTACACTCATACACATGCACACTCATATACAAGCACAAAAATACATCCAAATCATTGCATATAGACTCTTTTCAAACATCATATCAACATCAACAAGCAACAAGTTTAACCACCAATTGGACAATGATGCATAGACTTAAATCATTCTCAATAAGCCAATTTAAAGGGTTTACAATCCAAAATAATCCAATCCAACTTTGCCCTAACAAATCAATGGATGAACAACATTGAAAGACTATTGAAACAAACCCATATAAACTAATATTGAAAGCTTGAAATTAAACATCTTAAAACATTAATTGAAAAAAAGATAGATATGGAGTAAAATAAAATAGTACAATCTTCTCATATGGGTTTACGGGCTTATTATTCTAACACTAGCTTATAATGGGAAAATCTACTTGTCGTTGTCGCTAGTGTCATTGTTGTTGTCATTGTCATTTTCATCATTCTCATAGTTGGCTCCATTGGCTTGTCCTTGCAAATCAATGTATGTCATCCATACTTCTACCCAAGCCTCCACATGTCTCTCAAAGGCTGCACACTCCTCAGAGGTAAGATATCCAAGTTTCTCCCAAAGCATAATTGCATTGTGGGAAATAACAAAAACTTGATCAACATCCTCTTTGATTGAACATGTCTTTGATTCCAGCTCATACATGGCATTGGATAGGGACTTCATGGCATCATCAACTACATAAAAAGACTCCGTGATGTTAAGTACACTTTGTGTTTTGTATAAATTATTCGTTGCATACACATTGTTAGGAATGTGATTAGCATGCACATTGTTGATGGGATCAACACAGGGGAGTGGTGGAGCATGCTCAGTGCCCGTGTTGTGGCTTGCCCATGGTGGTTTCCTTGTCCCATGGTGTGAATGCGAGAAGATTGAAAGAGAAGCTTGAGAAAAAACACAGAGAAACTTGCAAATGAATAAAACTGGTGAATTTTTTCTATTTATAGAGAATCCTAAGTGACTTTACTTCCAAGATCATTCACACCATGTCCTCCGTCTACTTTTCAAATAAAATAAAACATTCAAGAAAATCTCACTTCAAGATTAAACATCTTTGGTTAACTTACATTCAAACCGAGGAATATTTAGCATCGTGAATGCACTAATTAAAAAATAGAGAGAAATTCCTAGCTCCAAAATTAAAATATAATAAGAATATGAAGTACTAAGTGTGAATATATGAAATAATCAATACATCATGGGTTTTAGGTTCCTAATGGCCGCAATTCTGGTGGTGTTTGTGCTAGTGGGGTGCGTCTAGGTGGAGGCCCATCGGTAATGATCGAAATAGTGGGATGTATAGCAATTGATCATGGCTTGGCCAACCTGGTACTACAACTCGTGGTTTGCTCAAGGATGGAACACAAATCACCGTGGACTCCTATGGACGTGCAAAGACAATGGAGGTGGTTGTGACTATGTTGAACATAAAACCTCACCCAAATGAAGAGTCGATCCTAGACCACTAGGAAGTCGGTGATATAGTTGATCCCATGTCAAAAACAATTTTCATTCTCTCGCAGGATGTTGATGCAATGTCGACGCTCACACGTTGTTGCCAAGACACCGTATCCAGCAAGACAACCCATGTAATGGAAATGGCCTATGAACTTTGAGAGTAGCGGAAATTAGAGATAGCACTTTTGTGGAATTACTTTGTGAGAATAGAGGGTGAACTTAATTGATGGTAGCAACATTAACATATCATTTAGTTAACTTGGCATGAACAATACGTTTGCAAGAGAGAGAGTTTAGAGAATATGACAACAATTGAGGACCATATTTATGTGCAGTAGGCGGTCCCTCCTCCAATAGGCATTTGTATTATAGTTTCTCTCATCAAGAGAGACTTGGTACAATAAAATATTTGTGTTCCTTGTAACCTAGGTGATGCAATGAAGATGGAAAGATTCATGCATCACAAGAATAACATAAACTTTGAAAAAAGCTATCCCAAGCCTATATCCCAAGGCCTCAAACACCTTCGAAGGTGGAGAGAGCTAGTGGGGAATGAGGGTAGGAAAGAGGAAGAAGAAACATCTCATAGGAGAAAGAATTAGTTCCTCACTTATCATCACTCTTCTTACTAGCATATTTAATATCATAATAATGAAGATGGAGAATATGGCAAGCTTAATCATTGAAGCATGTCTCTTGCTTGGATTTGCATTCCATAGCCAAGAGTGTTAGTGTAGGCTCTCAACTTCTCTACTAGCTTGGAGAAGGATATCGAGCTCTTGAAAACTTTGCACTTCACACAATGAGAGTGTGTGTGTGAGTGTGTGTCGGAGAGTATACCCCTCAAGAATACCCCCTACTTGCTTTGGTAGACCCCCTCTTCTAGCACAAGCTTGAAGCTCATTGGACCTTCCTAGGCCTAGCCAATCACTTACAAGAAGCATATCAAGCAACAAGGGTTGGCTTGGGACAAGTGTCCCCCTTTCCCCTTTGAGAGAGATGACTTGATAAATGCAAAAAAAATTAATTAAATCTACTAATTTATCATTGGACCCCTTGGGAGGCTAACCAATAGGATTTAGGCACACCATGAGGGCAACATGAGGAGAAACTTGACAAGTTTCCTATATGCTTTCTTCGTACCAAGCTTGCCTTGTGTGAGGGTATGTGTGTTCTCTATCTAGCCCCCTCTTGTAGGGCTCTCCCCCTCCTTGTAGGGATAGATGTTGACTTTGTGGAACACGTTACCCTCAAGCACCTTAGTGAGCAAGCATGACAAAGCACCTCAATCTTGGGTAATGTCAAGCTCCCTGGCCAGCAAGCACGACAATCACCCCAAATACCTTAGTCAACAAGCACCTCAAGCATCTTAGTCATCAAGCACGACAAGCACCTCAATCACCTTAGTCATCAAGCACGACAAGTACCTCAAGCTTGGGCCGGGTTCCCACCTCAAGCTCTTCCCTAGCTTACCTAAGATCAAAGGACTTTTTAACACTAACCTTTGGAGGTATTCAATGAAGATAACCCTAAGGTATTTTAATCTCCATTGGTTAGCCTTGCTCTTTGACAAAACATCTCTCATTTGGACCCCTTTACCATTGGTCTCATGTTGAGAAAGATCTGGAAGCACATGTCTATATCTACCCCTTGTTCCCGTTTATTCTCCCACATTAAATCATCAGTTTAATATGAGAAAATTATATGTTAGTGGATAATGCAATGAAAACTATATATAGTAACTTCAACCACTCCTCAAATTACCAAGCAAAGAACTTGCTCTTCTCCACACCGGTCCAAAAGGACGCTCCAATGCCGTCTGGCATTGGAGAAGGGGAATGCCTAGGAACACAACATAAAGGACTCTCTATAGCTCAAGACATTCCCTTGTCCTCTCAAAAATCACCTTCAAAACTTCACATTTCCACTAGCATATCACCTTATGTACACAAACCAATGCACACACACTCTCATAATGAGAAAATTGCACTCGATTTCACACTGTCAACACCACATAATCACACTTGTGGAGACTAGCCACCCACACACATTTTGCAGCTCATTTCAATCCACAGACCGCTGCCACACACAACAACTCTCTCTCTCTCTCTCTCTCTCTCTCTCTCTCTCTCTCTCTCTCTCTCTCTCTCTCTCTCTCTCTCTCTCTCTCTCTCTCTCTCTCTCTCTCTCTCTCTCTCTCTCTCTCTCTCTCTCTCTCTCTCTCTCTCTGTGCACACCAAAAATGCCTCGGAGGGCATATTTGCTCACACACACCATCACCATGACACAAAAGCAAAAGACATAGAGCAGAAAGTAGGACAAATGATGCTTGAGAAATAGCTATGGAAGCTTGGTCATGCTCAAAGAACACCACACATATGCTCTCTTATAATTGATGGCACACCCACTTCGTTGTCGGGCAAAAAAAACTCTATCTCTCGCTCCTTGGGCTTCGCATGCACACATCTCTGCACAAAGGAGCCCTTAAAAAAACAATACTCGCTCTTGGCTCGTTTCATGTAGGTAGGCAGAAATCCCATAAAATGTACAAAAAAATGACCCTTACATGGGAGTCCATTGCGGTTTTAGTATATGCTCTCTTATTGGTCCACTTGGCAGTCCGATTTGGCACCTTTTGGAGGGTGGGGTGCCCTTTTTGCTTCACAAACTTCCTAGCTCCTTCCTCTCTTGAGCCAAGAGCATTAGCAATATCACTAGTGTCCCTTGGGACTTCAAAGATTCACATTTTCTTCCCTCTTTCATACACTTCCCTTACTCAAGCACTAGCTACCTACTCGTTGGGGGGGGGGGGGGGGGGGGGGAGGAGGATTTTTTCCTTCAACTAAAAAAGAGGGGGGGCCTAGGGGAACCCCACGTGAGAATGAGCCCCTAAGGGAGCCTTTGCCATGCCATCACCCACAAGAATGGCTTGCCATGCCACCAATTACCATCACAACACCAAGTGTTGCCACTACATCGCCCAGAGTGCTCAAAACCACCCGAATGCCACCGTCAACCATGCACAGTACCCGTCGTTGAGGAGGATGGTGGAGAGGCCATTTTTACCACTCCCCAATCTCTCCACCCCCTTGTGATGCTATTGAATGGTCTTGCTACAGTGCACCATTGTAATTTTCCGGGATTTCGAAGTCGACCTTTTCCCTCAATTTAGAATGCAATCACACCATGAACATGTCCAACTTGAAGTATTCTCCATTAGCCAAATGCATGGCTGTCGCTAATTCTACCCAACATGCTTCAAAATGATATAAAAACAGCTTGAATCCTCACTTATATCTTGCTTGAGCTATCAAATGGAATCTAACTGCCAAACTCCGCTTGACCGAAGCAACATTTGCTTCTCAAGTTAGCATTGTAGAAAATACTACAAGATTGAATAAGTTCAAAAATGAAACTTAAATTTAAGGTACTTATCGAAAAAAAATTTATCATCTCCCTTGGCATTGGAAGTCGTAGCACCCTGTTGTGTGATAACATTGGAATCGACTCATAGCTATGAATGTCAATGTGCTTTTAATGTTTTTCATGTACTTATTTTGCTCGCACTATGGCAAACTATAAATGCTTTGGAGTGACCATGCACCCAAGGCATATACATAGGTATGGAGCCGTGCTCCTCCAAGCCTTACTTTTCCCCTCCGCTTGATAGCACAAAGAGGATATGTCAAAAGAAATATTAACCAACAAAATGTATGGCCCAATTGACTTACAACCTTGTTGTAATGCAATGCAAGACATGCCTGCCTTAAATGTTTTGACGTGTTTCTCCTGACGTCTTGAACTAAAAAGAGGCATTCATGCCAAACATCTGTGTAACCAGCAAAAAATCTAGTAACAGGCTTTTCTGTTTTAACAATTTCCAAGTATCCATGACCTCCCTGGATCAAGAGATATCTCCTTGAGATAGTGAAGCATTGCCTTTTGGCCTTGCTTTTGCAGCAAAGGTTAACCTCTTAGAAAACTCTTGTAATATGAAATCATTAATAAAGATAAAAAACTAACAAAAACAAGAAATCTCAAACCTGATTGAATGTACTCAGTCAAGGTGCTTTGGCCAATACGTTGCATGGGGAGAATTCGTGCTTCTTATTGAAATTGTTACTCACTTGAGCCTTGCTTGAATGTGGTTTTCAACAAACCTCATGAAGTACTCATGCCGACTTGCTTTGTCATCGTAATAATCAAACGTATCTCAATCAAGAAGAAAATTGATAAATACTTTGTTGAACACCTTTGCTTGTCAATGCTGCTCCACAACCACCACCATGATCTGCATCAATTCTGCATAAGTTTTGTAATTTTTGTCGACTCTAAGTCAAAATATATGCTTGCTTCAAGTGCCAACCTCCTTCAGATCTCGACCACACATGGTGGTGCTTTCTGAACACATTGTCACCCACAAGTGAGGCCGAAGCCAAGGTCATGAATGTACATGGTCTCAGACTAGTGTACCGTGCGTCGGCTATTGTCTGCAATTTAAAAAATGCAGACGTTCTTTCATAGCTCCCGCATTGCACCATGTGCCTTTAGCTTTGTAGCTAAGGATAGGAGGGAAGTTGGATGAGACGGCCCATGGGTACCTCCCCTTAATCAAGTTCCTTGTGAGTAGTAACCCTAAATGGGCTTCTTTGGGTGCCCAAAAAGGGAAACAAGAAGTTACACCACAGAATCCATGGAAGGAAGCACTGAAGGGAGGAAGAGAGAGATAGCTCCCTGTGTGTAGCAATTTGGGGCACCCACGATGAAAAGTCATTCCTGCCATAGGGCAACCCAAATGACCCTGCATCCTCCAGCTTTCGTGAAGGTCAATGGTAATGCCCCCCTTCCTAAGCGGGCCTACACATGGTTCCTCTGTTGAGACCTCCTTTGCTCCTCAAGTTCCAAAGTGAAGCCTTGCTTCTTTCCCACTTTGGTGCAACCAAAGTTGGTTAAGGCTAGAAGTTGTGCGAATCAATGCTATGGGTCTCTATATGTGCATGGCAGGATGCTAGAGCATGTATAAAGGCCCTGGGCAAGCAAGGGGTGGTTGAAATGTATGCTTGATGCGGTTTTTTAGTTCAATAGAGCTCCAAAAGGAGCCAATTGGGATGTCAAGTCAAGATGCTTGAAGTGCCTAAGAATGTGGTGTTTAAGATGCTCTACGAGCCAGTCCAGATGGTGTCGTGTTATGACACGTACATAGTGGGAACGCATGCTACAAGAGTTATCTTGTAACTTGTTAGATACATAGTTATATTTCCAATAATATACATATGCATATTTAAGTATAATAATATGATTTCTATCTCATCCTATTATTTATCTCAATGGTAACCTATTCTTACTTTACCATCAGAAAACACTATGGGAAAAGCATCAATAGCTCCGTCTCTTTAACTTGGGGTAAAAAAGCATTGATTCTTTATTTCTACTATCTCATTATCATCTCACACCATAGCTAAATCCTATATCTAGGGTAAACTCCAATATATATATATTCTATGTATTTTTTATATTTTTCTTATATTTCTTTTTAAATAGCTACTAGGAGGGAATCAAATTCTAGTGGGACACTAGGTGGCATGATTTCAAAGATACACTTATTTTAATGCATTATTGCAAGCATGATTACAAAACTTTGTCAAGGAGAAATGTCATGTTTTCATATGGCATGAGGTGTCCTTTGGAATCAATTGAAAGTTTAGACTAAGGGGATCACAGGAAGACTTTTGTTGCCAGAAATGGACCCTATTTTGATGATTTATTTATGCAAGGTTCCAATCCGAATTGGAAAACAGTTTTAAAATGAAAGTCGTAGCTAATGAGCTGAATTTTCTGCCCATATTTTAACTTTTTTATTTGGTCCCACGGTTGAGGACATATAATGAAAATAATGGACCCCAGTCTGCCCACATCATGCAGGGAAAGCTCATTTCCAACTTTTCCAATTCTTGTTCACACTGGCTCTTCTCTTCTTGTGTAAACCCTTGGGGGTTCCCTTCACCTATAAAAGGGGACCTCTTCTTCCTTGAAAACCACTCAAGCATTCAAGCCATTGATGAGAGGAATTCATGAGGGAGTGAGTAGTAATGCCAAATTGTACTTAGTCATTAACATAAGCCTAAGCCTACACTTTCTCCTAGAGGAAGACTAACCATTCTTACACGCTATCCTTGGAAGATCAACTCTAATCAAAGAAGGTCTTGGACTTGGCGTATCAATCAAAGTTGAATTCTCCCCTCTTCTTCTCTCTCCATCAATAATGGTGCCGAAGGGTTTGTCAAGTAATATGTGTTCTACATTGATGTTTTCTTGATTTCTTGTTGTTTTCTTTTTCATCTCTAATCCAACATATATGCATACCTAATCTCATCTCCTTAACCAAAATTATCTCTCTCACTCTTAGTAATTCATCCTCTCTACAAATTTTAGGTTCTCCTTGCTACAAGTACATCTCTCCCCGCAGTACTTCTCTTCTCTCATATCTACATTTTGCACATACTAGAGTTATCCTAGATGAATAATCCACATGATGATAATTTCTATCGCTTTCACTTTGTACGATCTATTAGAATTAACGTATGGATTAGCCGTAAAATACACTTTCAACAAAGTATAGTGTTTCTCTTTGACCCAAAAAGGCTCAATGAAATACTTCTAACACCGGATCCCATTATACTACCTCTCATAGACTATAACTTTTCTTTTGACGTAAGTGTAGTTATCTTGCTATGAACCAAGAGGTTTTGTACATACAACTAATCCCAATCACTAGACAAAATATATATATTATGGTAAGCACAAAACTATAATTCCAAAGTACAATTCGTAGCCTATTTGGTCAGCCAAGATTGAATGCCATTAACTCATCTATTAACCCTTTCATATTACCCATGATACGATATGACCATAGCCTTGATGTTTTCATCTTTGTGTTATTTTGACATTCTTTTTTGTGTTCTTTCTTTGTCTGTGTGACTGCAAGAGAGAAAGAGTGGGGCTTCTTTGATTGCACTTCTTTCCAAACCTTAGTCTTCATGGCATCTATGGTTTAACTCCTTCATATAGTTTTTTTTGAGTTCTCTCACAAACTCTCACAGCCATAAGCCCGGTGCTTTCCTTGCAAGATCGCAAATTTCTCGACATATTTTTGGTGAACCCGACACGAAACTGCCAGGGTGAGAGTTTTTCGGTAACCATGGGTGATCATGTTGAGCAACAAGGTATGCATTTTGACACAGCAACAATGCAAATGTTTCAAGCATTTGCAATGTTCATGCAACAACAACATGCCACTAAAAGAAGGGAGATTTCAGCAACGAAGGCCATACAAGCGGTCGTCAACAAGATGGATCAGTTCAATGGTAAAGATGTAACCAAGTACTTAAGCGAGTATGTGAAGGAGATGGAGCTGCATGGCGTGTCAGAAGGTGAGATGATTCAAAGCTTTGAGATAGTTGTTGCTCCAGAAATTAGAGAACATGTTAGGGGAATTAAAGATGGGCATGGGATAGGATACGTAGCAAAGATGATTCAACATATGCTAGGATACGTAGCAAAGATGGTAAACGAGCCGTCCAATTTCTCACAGTTTGTGTAAACCATGAAAGAAATCGTGACAACCTCAGAGAACATCCTCTACCAAAGGTGAGCAAAGAGTTTCATGATCATAGAGAAATGATGGGTTTTGGCCAAGTACCATTGTAAAGCGGGATTGCAGTGGTACAGAAAGAAAAAGGGTCTCGCTTGATCCGAAAATAGGTGAAACTTTCTCAACGAGCTCCTTGGTAACAAGGAATGGATCAGTATGTTTTACAAAACTTGAAGATTTGAAGAGATGTGAGAGGCAATATGTGCATAATGTACAAATAGGCATGAAAAAGAGGTGGGTTGCTAGAGCCTACTGAAAATGTTTTGGGTTTGTGTGAACAAGTTTCTTTTGTAGATACTATGGGTGAGCTTGATGCTGTCTAGTTTGCATCTTGAAAATGAAGTTGTGGAAGTTTGCTCTATGGAAATGTATCAAGTAATAGAAGCCTTTAAATAAAACCAAACAATTGGCCCAGAAGTCCATGTTGAAACTAAATACAAGAGTGTAGCAAAGAAGGTGAAACCAGTAGCTTCACCCTTACCACCCAACAACAAGGAAAAGATTGAGCAGGCTTCTTTACAACCAAGTTTGAGGAATCCTGAAAAGATTGGGCATACCTTCACAAAGGAGTCTTTTCAAGAGTTGCAAATTGGTTGCGAGGAGTTTCTAACACAGGAAGAGACAAAGTGATTCAAAGAAATGCTTTCAAAGCATGGTAAGGCTTTTGCATTTGAGCCACATGAGATAGGATGTGTTGATCCTTCTACTGTAGCTCCTATGGTAATTTTCACAATACCTCATGTGCCTTGGAATCTTGGTCTATATTCCGGTTCCAAAGGCTCATTTGCCAAAGTTAGTAGAGCTAGTGAATGAGAAAATCAAAATGGAAATCTTGGAGCCTTCTTGTGCTCCATACTCAAACAGGTGGTTCACAGTTCCAAAGAATCATGGTTCTCTACGCTTCATCCAAGATATGCAACCAGTAAACAAGGTGACAATTAGAAATGTAGGTACATGTCCAATTGTGGATGAGTTTGCAGAGGCATTTGTAGGGAGGGCAATCTACTCAATGAGAGATCTCTACTCAGGGTATGATCAATTTCAGCTTGCAATCGAAAGCAGAGACTTGACAACCATGAGGACACCTTTGGGTTTGGTAAGGATGTGTACCTTGCCACAGGGAGCAACCAACTCGGTTGCACATATTATGAATGGGATGAATAAGGTCTTACGTGACTTTATTCCTCAAATCACAATGCCTTTCATTGATGATTTGCCTATCAAAGGATGTGAAGAAAGTGACAAAGATGAAGCTTTGGATCTCAAGGGATGTCGCAGGTTTGTGGTAGATCACATAAATGATTGTGATAAAATTTTGTCTAGGTTGGAAGAAGTCAATCTTACATTGTTAGGAAAAAGTCTATGTTTGGTGTCAATGAAGTGCTCATTGTGGAGCACATGTGTGGGCCATATGGTAGGAAACCTTGTCCAGCAAAGGTAGATGTCATCCGAAGAATATTAATGAAAGAACCATGCACTAGCATCACTGAGGTTAGAAGGTTTCTGGGAGCATGTGTCTTCTATGTTATTTGGATTCCACATTATGCACATGTAGCTGATCCTCTTTATCAGCTGCTTAGAAAGAATCAAAAGTTTAAATGGACAGAAGCACATGTAAAATCCATGAAAAAACTAAAGGAGTTGCTCCAGTCAGCAACAACTTTGAGAAAGGTAGACTGAGTGTCAAAGGCCAGTAATTGTGACAGTAGACACCAGTCCTACAGGGATTGGATGGGCAATATGGCAAGATGACAAAGAAGGACACAGGGATGTGGTAAGATTTGGAGCAAAGGTACTAATTGCTCGCCAAAGAAACTATCCACATATAAAGAGAGAGTTATGGGGTATGGTTACAGCCTTGAAAAGTGGAAAGAGTACCTAATTGGTGCATGTGTGGTTGTAGAAACATATTTTCTACCACTTCTTGGGATGATTACAAGCTGCTCAACGCCAGACATTGCTATGTTACGGTGAGTTGCCTACATTAAGTCCTTAAATCCTGAGTTTAAGCACATTGCAGCTAAAGACAATACAGTGGTAGATATGCTATCAAGGGCAAGGTATGAAGATGAGTCACAAATGATTGACGAGGGAGATGATGTAGGCACAAAGTTCTATTCTATCTCTCATGTCAAAGGTAACAATGTCTGCATGACTAATCTACTTGAATCATTCTTGAAAGAGATTTATGAAGGTGATTGGCTTCTTATTGGAAGCTATTTGAGTACTCTAGCAAAACAAGATGATTGGTCTGAACAAGAATTCAGGAGGACACGCAAGAAAGCATATGGGTACTTTTTGAGGGATGGTTACTCGTGGAAGCATCTTAAACAAAAGGATGCTACACCACAACGGGTTATATGTAAAAAAGAGACTCAAGTAAAGCTCATGCAAGAGTTTCATGAGAGTCTATGGGCTGGACACAAGGGTGTGTGGGCAACCTTCTCCAAGTTGAAAGAAGAATACTGGTGGAAGCGTATGTATAAAGATGTATCTCACTTTGTAGAGTCATGTGTAACTTGTCAAATTTATTCAAATGTCCGACATCGTGATGGATTGCACCCTACATATCCACTAGCCATGTACTATAAATGGGTTGTGGATCTAGTCACAATGCCTTTAGGACTCTAGCAGATGAGGTACTTGGTTCTTGCACGAGAGGAACTAACTAATCAGGTTGAAGGAAGAGCATTAAGAGCTAAAACCACGGAAGCTGTATGCAAATTCCTTCTTGATGAGGGGATTTGACGTTATGGTTGTGTGGGAAAGATCACTGCAGACATAGGTGAACTGGATGCTGCAGAAGCAAGGGAGTTGTTTTCCAGATTAGGAATCAAGCTTTCTCTTTCTACAGCTTACAACCCTGAAGGCAATGGAAAGAGTGAAATAGGGCATCCTCCTATCATCAAAGCTTTGGCTAAGGCTTGCGAAGGAAGAGTTGGTGAATGGCCAAAACTGTTACCATATGCTTTATGGGCTGATGTACAACACATAGCTCAGTAACTCGCTACATGCCTGCAAAGCTAATGTATGGTCAAAAGCCAGTGATGCCGATTGAAGATACAATTCCCACATGGAATGTACTACCTTGGCAAGAGGGGCTTAGCAGGGAAGATCTCCTTGCATTGCGCATAAGGCAACTAGAGAGAAGACCTGGAGACATTAAGGCTGCAAAAGAACGACTCAAAAATGCAAGGCTGAAAAACAAGGACTACTTTGATAAGCGACATCGGCTCAAGAGCAAAGAAATTGACAAAGGTAACTAGGTTTTAGTATATGATAGTAGCCTTGATAACTAGCACACAGTCATGTGTAAGTTTTCAAAAAGATGGTTTGGACCGTATGTTGTAAAGCATGTGCATGAAAATGCTACTTACAGCTTGTCTCAACTAGATGGTACAGAATTAAAGATTCCCATTGCAGGAAAAAGGATCAAAATGTTTAAGAGAAGAGGAGACAATGATCCAGAAGATGTTGATGAGGAAGAAGAGCAAAACACAGGTAAAGATCAAAGTGAAGATGAAGCTTTGGAATTATCCAGTGCAAAAGAAAGCAAGGAATATGTACAAGAGGGCTAATCTTACAAAGAGACAATGTGGCACATACCGGAGGATGTGCAGGTTTAGAGGGGGTGGATGTCGTGCTGTGACACGTACATAGTGGGAACGCAAGCTACAAGAGTTATCTTGTAACTTTTTAGATACATAGTTATATTTCCTATAATATACATATTCATATTTAAGTATAATAATATGCTTTCTATCTCATCCTATTATTTATCTCAAGGGTAACCTATTCTTACTTTACCATCAGAAAATACTATGGGAAAAGCGTCAATAGCATCACCTCTTTAACTTGGGGCAAAAAAGCATTGATTCTTTATTTCTACTATCTCATTATCATCTCACACCATAGCTAGATCCTATATCTAGGGTAAACTCCAATATATATATATTCTATGTATTTTTCATATTTTTCTTATATTTCTTTTTAAATAGCTACTAGGAGGGAATCAAATCCTAGTAGGACACTAAGTGGCATGATTTCAAAGATACACTTATTTTAATGCATTATTGCAAGCATGATTACAAAACTTTGTCAAGGAGCAATTTCATGCTTTCATATGGCATGAGGCGTCCTTTGGAATCAATTGAAAGTTTAGGCTAAGGGGACCACAGGAAGACTTTTGCTGTCAGAAATGGATCCTATTTTGATGATTTGTTTACACAAGGTTCCAATCCGAATTGGAAAACGATTTTAAAATGAAAGTCGTAGCTAATGAGCTGAATTTTTTGTCCATATTTTAACTTTTTTATTTGGAGCCACGGTTGAGGGGATATGATGAAAATACTGGACCCCAATCTGCCCACATCATGCAAGGACAACTCATTTTCAACTTTTCCAGTTTCTGTTCACACTGGCTCTTCTCTTCTTATATAAACTCTTGGGGGTTCCCTTCACCTATAAAAGGGGACCTCTTCTTCCTTGAAAACCACTCAAGCATTCAAGCCATTGATGAGAGGAATTCATGAGGGAGTGAGTAGTAATGCCAAATTGTACTTAGTCATTAACATAAGCCTAAGCCTACACTTTCTCCTAGAGGAAGACTAGCCATTCTTACATGCTATCCTTGGAAGATCAACTCTAATCAAAGAAGGTCTTGGACTTGGCATATCAATCAAAGTTGAATTCTCCCCTCTTCTTCTCTCTCCATCAATAATGGTGCCGAAGGGTTTGTCAAGTAAGAGGTGTTCTACATTGATGTTTTCTTGATTTCTTGTTGTTTTCTTTTTCATCTCTAATCCAACATATATACATACCTAATCTCATCTCCTTAACCAAAATTATCTCTCTCACTCTTAGTGATTCATTCTCTCTACAAATTTTAGGTTCTCCTTGCTACAAGCACATCTCTCCCCGCAGTATCCTTATTGCCTACGGGCAAGAATAGGGCTTGGGAGGGAAACTCTCTTCTCTTCTCTTTCCTTCTCTTCTCTCATGTCTACATTTTGCACATACTAGAGTTATCCTAGATGAATAGTCAACATCCACATGATGATAGGTTTTATTGCTTTCACTCTGTACGATCTATTAGAATTAACATATGGATTAGCCGTAAAATACACTTTCAACAACGTATAGTGTTTCTCTTTGTCCCAGAAAGGCTCAATGAAATACTTCTAACACCGGATCCCATTATACTACCTCTCATAGACTATAACTTTTCTTTTGACGTAAGCGTAGTTATCTTGCTATGAACCAAGAGGTTTTGTACACACAACTAATCCCAATCACTAGACAAAATATATATATTATGGTAAGCACAAAACTACAATGCCAAAGAACAATTCGTAGCCTATTTGGTCAGCCAAGATTGAATGCCATTAACTCATCTATTAACCCTTTCATATTACCCATGATACGATATGACCATAGCCTTGATGTTTTCATCTTTGTGTTGTTTTGACATTCTCTTTTGTGTTCTTTCTTTGTGTGTGTGACTGCAAGAGAGAAAGAGTGGGGCTTCTTTGATTGCACTTCTTTCCAAACCCTAATCTTCATGGCATATATGGTTTGACTCCTTCATATAGTTTTTTTGAGTTCTCTCACAAACTCTCACAGCCATAAGCCCAGTGCTTTCTTTGCAAGACCGCAAATTTCTCGACAACAGCTCCCAAACAAAGCCACTGTGTGAAATTTATGGCAGTTCAAAGGTGGAAGACTTTGTAGATTCTCGATAGACAAGGCAAGTGGGGAAAGGTGACCAGAGCTAGAGTACTCAAGTTGTGGAGCATGCCAATCTTTTTTGATTGACGATCGGAGCTTGAATAAGAAAGTTATTTCCAATGGAATATTTGTCGAGGGCCAATTATGGGCCAAGTTTACCGTATGGGAAGAGGTTCCAAGGTTCTAAAGAGTGGTATGTGTCATGAGGATTCTGTTGGAGTTGACGATGCATCAATTATAATCACGGGTGGAAAATTTGTGTCGAGACATGACTTAGCAACTATAGTTGGAGCATTTTTAGTTGGGGTTGTCAATCGAGCGATTCTGACAGTAGCATGATGCACCATGTGTAGGTCATGAGGGCAACAACTTCCCGGGAGGTCACCCATCCCAGTACTGTTCCCGCGCATATGCGCTTAACTGTGACGTTCCACAAATTGGTCTAGCCATCCAGACCCCAAAACCTTAAGGTGTTAGGGACCACCGGTCTAACCAATTTATGCAAGCCTCATAGATAGACACCACTTTGTCACCACAAGTTGGGCTTACCCCAACAATCGCCCCCTTAAGCCAAACTTGGGACTTTCCCGTCCCCTTGAGTACCAACGTGTTCCGCCTTTTTCTAGGCTCAGAGGTTGAGAGCTTCAACGTGGCCGGGAGCTAGCTCAGAGGTTGAAGTCAACATCAACATGTCCTGTTCCACAGACTCAGAGGTTGGACTTTGAACCATGGCTCTGATACCAGTTGTAGGTCATGAGGGCAACAACTTCCCGGGAGGTCACCCATCCCAGTACTGTTCCCGCGCATATGCGCTTAACTGTGACGTTCCACAAATTGGTCTAGCCATCCAGACCCCAAAACCTTAAGGTGTTAGGGACCTCCGGTCTAACCAATTTATGCAAGCCTCATAGATAGACACCACTTTGTCACCACAAGTTGGGCTTACCCCAACACCATGGAGCGGTGCTGGTCATTGCATGATACATGTGGGGTATGCATGCTAATTCTAGTAGGGATATATGCTTCGGCACACCGCTAGAGCCTACACAAGGGCATGCATCAACTTCAAGAGAGCTAGTGGGCATAGGTTGAGATGAGTCTCCTCCATATACCTCTTGTGCATACTGCTAGGTCCTATAGTAGTACCACTTATCAACACATTCGCCTTTAAGTGGGAGATTGTTGGGTCAAAGGCAATGTGCCTTTTACCCCGATCAAACACGCCAAAGGCATTTGATCACCCATCACTTGTACACACCTTATTCTTTACTAGATAGAAGAATAATGGGCTCTCTCACACACATTGTGGTGAGCTGCTCCACCCACATCCTCTGCTCTCTCTCTCTCTCTCTCTCTCTCTCTCTCTCTCTCTCTCTCTCTCTCTCTCTCTCTCTCTCTCTCTCTCTCTCTCTCTCCCGCACTCTCTCTCTCTCTCTCTCCCGCACATGCACCGCATTCACGCACTCAGAGTGCCAAGGGGTAGTAGATAAGTTCAACTTATCATGTTGCTTACAATCATTATTGGTGACATAGTAGACTATGTTGGTCACAGTCAATCGATAGTTTAAGCAGTTTCCATGTAGAATCTAACCTAGGGGTTTGAATTTGCAAAGTCTAACCAAGGGGTTTGGATTTCCAAACAAGGAAACACCCAGGGTTACTAGTTGAATATTGGTTTATTTTCATTAATCTTTCACTTAGTGTCTAACAGGTTAAAGAAATAATTTTCCTTTTGAGGTTGAACTTTGGGTAATGTACCTTTTAGGTTTGGAAAGTACACTTGACTTCAGGTAAGTGCTGGCTATTTTCCACCTCCTCCTCGTAAGAATAAGATTTGGTTAAGTTTCACTTTTGAATATGCTTTGATCGAGTTTCCCAAGTGGAATGTATATGCTGGAAGGATTTCATCCATTTATCGCTTCAGACACATGACAAGGTCACGTAGGAGCAATCTTTTGGGCAAGTAGTGTCCACGTACATTTTTGTACCATGCAGTTATAGGCCTACATGTTCTTCCCTTCTTCCATGATGTAGAAGAGTCTGTGGTACTTAGTTGATGAAGCTCTCATATAATACCTATAAATTGCACTCAACAAGGCCCCTTAAATTTGAAAGTAATTGGTATGATTTGGTTGTAATGGTTGGAATGTGTTGTCTCTTTCTTGGGTTGAATTGGGTGCCAATTTTTCAATTGGAGTGAGTACTTACATTTGTATAACATGCCTATAGGGAATCTTCTATATGCACTTCTACTATAGCAATGCTTGAGTGTTGGTATTTGTTGGTGTACAATATGAAGGAAGGAGATATGATCAAAGATAAGCTAATGGAATGTATTGAATACAAGTGTGTAATTTAAGTAGGGATTTTGTCCTCTTTTCTTCCATGATGTAGAAGATTCTGTGACACTCAATTGATAAAGCTCTCATATAACATCAATAAATTGCAAAATAATTCCATTTAAATGGCTTCAAATAATTGGTGTGGTATTCGTTTTAGCTAATTGGAATGTGTTCTCTTTTTGTGAAGCCTGAGACCCTAGTCATGACCTCAAAACTCCAAAATAACACACCGATATCTCCACCACACCTCCCTTTTATAGCCAACCATGCCTCTAAAAATAGGACCCCCTTTACATATGTGCTTCCCATAGGCTCTTAGCCCTTCTAAGGTTGTAATTATTAGGCCTTAGGAGGACCATTGTCTTGACATTACTTGGATACCATTATGAAGCCGTGGACCTAGAGCACAACCTCAAAACTTTGATATAGTACACTGGAATTGAAGTTGATCTCTTTAGATAGTTGATTCTAGTGTTAGAATTTACAGCTACTGGTGATTCATTAGTTCAATCAGTAGAACTGGAGGAAAGGATAGAAACTGAACTATAACAGCTACATGAACCGGAATACATCTGCTGAGAGAGAGACAAACTGAATGACTGGAATTAATGTTCAGATTCAGTTTCAGTTTCAGATTCAAATTCAGAAGGAATGGATACAAAGTATATTTGGCTGAAGTACACTCGACTACTGTATTAGGGATTACAAAATTAGAGTACAAGTGAGGATAATGTAGCTAGGGAACAGCTTCAAGACTACAACCACACAACTAAGAGTAAGAAGTGAAAAGATAAAACAGTCCAAAAGTACAGCCAACCCGATTACAATGTAATGGGTCCTATTTATAGCCTCTTGGAGTTACTGTGGTAACTGCCATGGTAATTACTGACTGGTCCGCTGCTCGGCATTTAGGAGTTGGTTCCCACCTAGTGAAATTGCCTCCACCAGTGAGACTACCTCCGCCATCTACATCCTTCCCTCCTTTCTTGAATTTTGGTAAGACTCCAAATTTTTTGAAAAACACCACCGTTTGATCCTTCTAAAACATAGATTTATGCCATATTTCATGCTTGTTGAGTGCTTGACAGCCCCCTATAATTGTAATTCCAAGGGTGTCTAGCCAAAGAGATACCAACACCTGGTTGAGAAAATCCACCGTCTGATTATGAAATTGCTTGGGAAAATCCACCGTCTAATTCTGAGAACACTTGGAAAAATCCACCGTATGATTCTGAGAACGGTTGGTAAATTCCTCCATCGAATTCTGAGATGGAACTACCCAGTATCCTTCCACTAAACCCGCTTCCTTTTGCCCTTAGGTCTTGATGGTGTCTCAAAAGTCCCAGTGCCAGCATTGTCCTTCTGAATGAGTCTGCAAATGGCCTCTTGCTCAAGCTGATTCCGCCTCTCTGTGGTCATTTCGACTTCATAAGGCATGAGGGGATGATAAGTTTTGGTGTCAGGATCATAGAGCGTGCGTCTGCCTTTTGTTAGACGAGTCCTGGCCAATTTGTGACAATGCGAAGTTGTATGGATCCATCCTTCTGGAAGAGGCTGATTTGTTTTGATCCTAGCTTCAAAGAGAATCTCAACCATCTCTCTATACTGGGGTCCTAGGCCTGGTTTAGCCGTAATGTCCTTTTCAAGAACTTTAGAGGATCTATAGTGAGTTGCAGCAGCTGGTTTGTGATCTTAGTGAGGCCTCTAATTTGAATTTTCCATTGTCCCATACAGAACTTGATCCTCTGCACTTCATCTTTTAATTCCTAGAAATCATTCAATTGAAGAGCATCATTGAATAGCATTTTCCAGGTTTTCCATTCCACAATTGATCGCTCATACCAATCCTGAAGATCATCAGTAATCTTAAAGTATGTAAGCCGATCTATTGGTTCTGTATGTTGAGGATATAGTGCTGGAAAAAACCTTGGCAGCTCCGCTTCTCTTGCTGGTAAAGCATACAGGAGAACTGGGGAATTAGGTACAAACTCTAGAAAATCAAGGACAGCCTGGTTCTCCTGCTGCATCATCTTCCTAGTAACTTTAACCAGCTGAAATAATCTCCGGAGAGCAGTTGCCTGTTCTCCCACTATCATTTGAGTTTAGGTCCTTTGCTTGTGGTAGTCTGGTCTTCAAGAATATCTCGCACCCTCTGATCCAGAACTCCCCTAGCAATCTGCATTTGAACTAAGACCTCTTTTAACTGACCTCTGACATCTTTCATACATTTATATGTCGGCTTATTCCCCAGCAAGAGCTCTAATTCCATGGAAAGGGAATGAAAATCTGCAATAGAATGTCTGTCAATGTGGATTAACTACTTTCTCATCAGCAGTTAATATTCATTCAGGCACTCTCTCTAGCAGTTGTATTGTACTAGGATGCTCAGGCAATTGGCACACCTCCTGATCATGGAAAGCAGCTGATTTTCAATGTTGAACCATTTCCCTAGCATCGATGTATAGTCACTGAAATCGCTCCAGATCAGTGATAAGATCATCATCCTCCAGATACATCCTGGTTATAGGAGCCTGCTGATGTCGTAATCTCTTGTTCAGCGTGATGAGCTGTAATGAATGTTGCTCATCACTTGTTGGAATCTCAAACACAGCTTTGTCTTTTCCTTGATCATCTGTATTGTGCTAACTGGTGTACTGGTGAATTTTCGGCATTGTTAGTTTATTGATCTCCCACCTGGTGCTGGTCACCCGACTGCTGTCCTTCATGCTGGTCTGATTGGTCTGCCTTGGACTGATGCCCTCTGGTAGCCCCTACTCCACCATTACCAAGTCCTGAAAGTGGAGATGGAGGAGATTCATCATCACCGTGCCCTTCTTCTGATTCCTCCTCCTTCTCTTCTTCGTCAACTTCTTCCTTATCATCATCTTCCTCAAGGCTGTTCTGATGCTCAATATAATCAAGGATAGCTTAGTTTGCCAGAGCACTGTTATATTCAGAGAGTTTTTCTTGCAAGTCACTCTGCATTGTTTCCATGAGAGTCCTCAAATTTTCTATATTAAAAACAGCATTCCCTTCTGGATTTAATATCTCAGCCAAATTATTAAAGATGTATCTTTCCATTAAGGTGGATTTCAGAGTAGTGTGGGTATTCAACAATGAGTTAAAATCAACTCGCTTCATTCTCAGGAGAGTTTTGAATCTGTCTGTAGCCCTTTCAACTTCTACCTTTTCTTCCCTCAAGGTCCGTATCTCAGACTCCACCTTTGAAAACCTATTTTCTAATTGTTGAATGGTCCTAGCTGACCGAGCTTCAATGATACTGTGGCACAGGGTCTGGGCGGTCCTCTCCTGCTCCATCTTTTCAATCTGCTACTCAGCTTCCTTCACTTCAGTTTTTGCCTTGGTTAATTCATCATCTGACATTGAAGTATCCAGCATTTGTCCTATGGCATTCACAATAGTGTTCCAAGATGACTGAATTAGTACCATATAGCCATCCTTCACTATGGCTGGGTCACAGGCAGTTGGCTCATAAACCGTGACAGGAGCCATATATATGGTAATGTAGAATAATCAATTTTTTGCAGAAGTAGACGTCCTTTGAGAGGATGAGTCTGTAACTGCTGTAACCTATCTTTCTTTGTTAATCGTAGGGCTGCTTCACTATAAGGAATGGAAACCTTTCCCAGTGGACTCGAAGGTGCCGGTCCTTTTCCCTTATCAGTCTGATCTGCTGGCTGCGCCCTATCTGACTAGTATTGTCCCGTACTGGTGGTTGCTTAAATCTGCCCTATTGACTGGGTGACTCCACCAGTGGTCTGATTGAGAGGTTGTTCAGTCTGACTGGCCGGAGTCTTTTCAGTAGACATTGTTTGGATCTGGATTTCTAATTGCTTAAGAAGAGCAGTGCTTTTAGTCAATGTCATCCTTGGTCTTTTAGAAATGCCAGCCTCCTCTTTTGTGGCCTTTCTCTTTTTTCCAGTGAAAGATAATTGGTTTTCTGGGGACTCTTCATCTGAAGATAATTCAACATTGCTAGGCACTAGAAATGGCTTCTAGCTCCAAGCCAATCTTACCTGGGCATGGGAGTCTGGAGCAAATGCCCACTAAAGAAACTGCCAAACATACCAAGCTTTGAAGACATGTTGAGACTTCAACTTAGCAGTCTGCTGAAGCACATTGTGTGATAATATCTGACAGAGATTGATAGAAACTGAAGAGTCCAATCTTTTTGCTAAGAGCATAGCAAATATCTTTTCTAACACATAAGTAGGATTATTTTTAAGACTCGCAGCTTCAGCCACAAAGAAGTAGGCAACAGGAATGTCCAGACCTGCTATTGGCACTCCTTGTGCACTGGCTTTTCATTTCTTTTTGGTAGCATCATCTTCTTTCAAGGATGCACTGATTTGCTCTGCAGTTTCCTTAGATGGATTTGGCCCATTTGGCATTCCAAATGCAAAAGCAATATTCTCTGGAGTGACTGACACTTTTCTACCATAGACCATAGCACTTCCGTCTTCGGCATTGAAGGAATCCAAAACTTGCCTTATAATTTTCTATGTCAAACTCTATCCTTGTTGCTTGCACAACCACATGCAAATCCCACAGTCTAAGTAAGGCCTCTGCTTGCTCAGTAAACACATATCTTTGTATTTTGCTGTGAGGAACAAGCGGAAGAGTCGCTTTTGCAACAGCAATAAGGGCTTGGGTTTCTTCTATTTTTTCCTGCATCTTCTCCCACATTTTCTTCCTACCCATACACCGTGAAGACGATGAATCAGTATACGAAGAAGAAGATGACTTACTTGATTCGTCAAACCCATATCCTGGTGTGGCTGGCAAGGATAAACAACAGTCCACAGTCTCCTCGGATGAAGAGGTTTGCGGCTGTAGCAAAGAAACTTCAGAGCTCGACGATGGTGAATGAACGACAGTTTGCAGGCGTCACGCAAGAGACTTGTGAGGAAAAACGCTTACTCGCCTCACTGCTATACGTGTTCACGCCATAAAAGCTCCACCACTTACCATTCTTAGAGTTCTGTGCACCGCAAGTGACATGGCAGACATGCATTGGACAAGACTCTCTCTTGTCTTTGAAATGATTACCACTGATAGTCCTTCCGACCGTTGTTTCCCTAAGAACTGATATTGGTTTCCATATATTTTTGGTTCTGGTTTGGACAGGGTTTGGTCACACTGGTACTGTTCTGACTTTTTGACTGGCTCTGGAACCGGTTGTACATGAAAAAGACCTAAAATAGCTGATTCTGGATTTTCCTGGTCTTCAATTCCCAGACCATCAATACCCTTTTCCCGAAAAGCTTCCCTGGATTCTGAATAATAGAGCTTGATTTTAGCTCCATTATATACCCCTGGCAACAATAATCAAGACAAATCTTTCAGCCTTATCGTGCCATTGGAGAACACCCAATCAAATTCAAATGGTCCTGCTCAGGCTATCTTTAAGTTTGGTTTCTTAGGGCCTAATTTTGATTGATATAAGAGAACCATATCGCCTTTCTAAAACTCCCTAACCTTAATTCGTCTGTCATGCCAGTGTTTCCTTCTTTCCTAAACAATTTCTTATTCCAGCATAGCCCTCTGTCTCAGCTCATCTAGCTGTGTTAGCTCTTCCAGTCTTTTTTTTAGATTGTTATTAAAATCCAGGTTATGCTTGACGGCCATCCTGAGACTGGGTATTACAAATTCCATTGGTACAACAGCTTCAGTGCCATACACCATTCTAAATGGTGTTAACCCGGTAGTGACCTTATAAGAAATTCTATATGTCCATAGAGCAGTTTGAAGTTTCAAGTCCCACTGCTCTGGCTTTTTCTGCACAATCTTGGTAAGGATAGTCTTGACAGTCTTGTTACTGCTTTCCGCTTGCCCATTGCATCTAGGATAATAAGGTGTTGATTTTCGATGCTTGACTGAAAGCATATCCATGAGAATATCCATAGTGTTATTTATAAAGTGTGTACCTTGGTCTGACACAATCTCCACAGGACATCCGCATCAACAGACAATATTCTCAAATATGAACCTAGCCGTGGATTTTGTTGTGTTGTCGGGAAGAGCCTTAGCCTCAACCCACTTGATCACATAACAGGTAGCCATTAATATTTATCTATTCTTTCTGGGATAATCTTTTTGAATGTGCCCATAAAATCCAGACCCCATTTCATGAAAACACCCAGTGGCTAGACTGGTGTTAAAGGAGTCATGTCTGCACTATGGGTCTGCCCAATCTTTGGCATATATCACAGGTTTTGCAAAAGCTTCTGACATTAGATATTAAAGTCTGCCACCATAACCCAGCCTGCAGAATCTTCTTGGAAATAATATCAGTAGAAAAATGTCCACCAGATTCCCCATTATGTGCCTCTGCAATAACTTGCATTCTACCCTCCATAGGCACACATCGGCGAAAAATCCCATCGACACCCAATCTGTAGAGTGAGCCACCAATGATAGTGAAATTTAGGCTTTTAATAACAAGAGCCTTCTTCTGATTCTGAGTCCAATCATCTGGGAACCCACCCTTAGACAAGAACTGATATACTTCATACAATTCTGGATCAATTGAATCTGTCGCTTCTAGCTAAAATAGTTCTGCATCTATTGGCTCGTCTCTTAAAGACTCCTTAGAGTAGCCTTCTGTACACCTAGACAAGAAATCAGCACCACAATGGTTTTTTCCAGGTTTATGGAAAATACGAAATTCAAATTCCATGAGGAACATCATCCACCATATCAGCCTGGCTTGAATAATGACTTTATTAATAAAAAGTAATTAGGCTTGATGATCCACATAGAAATGAAACAACTTGCCCAACAAATAATGTATGAATTTGGTAGCACTAAAAAACCATCCCTAAGGATTCTCTTTCAATAGTTGTATATCCTTGTTCAGCTTGATTGAACCTGCGCGACTGGCAAAGTATACTGGATAATCAGTTCTTCCTTTTGGCTGAGCTAGAATTGCTCCCATCGCCAGTCCCGAAGCATCCACATGTACATGAAAAATGACATCCCAATCCGGTTGTCAAAGAACTGGTTTATTGATGATGGCATTCTTTAATTTCTGAAAACTTTCTTCACATTCAGCAGTCCAACTGAACTTGCCGGTTTTCTTTGTAAGCTCATACAATGGTAATGCTTGGGAGGAAAACTTGTGCACAAACCTTCTGTAAAAATTAATATATCCCAAAAAATAACTTAATTCTGATGCATTTCTAGGCGCCTTGGCCTGTTGAACACATTGGATCTTGGCATTGGCCATTTCTATTCCATTTCTGGACACCACATGTCCCAGTAGCTATCCTTTGCAGACTAAGAAAACAGATTTGAATGGATTCAGACAATTCCTCTTTTCCTGACAGCGCTTAAAAACCATCTCCAAAAATAGTAAATGCTTTTTCTCTGTGGAATATACAGTGAAGTCATCCATGAATATGGCGAGGAATTGATGAAGAAATTCACTAAATATTTCCATCATACATCTTTAAAAAGTGGCCGGCGCATTGCAAAGTTACTAGATACATAAATGCTCCCCACTTCATAATAAAAGTGGTCTTTCCCCTATCCTCAGGAGCAATTTGTAACTGGTTATAACCACTATACCCATCCATAAAGCTATACATCTCATATCCTGCAATTTCATCAAGTAGAATATATGTGAAGGGTAATGGAAATGGTTCCTTGATGGTTTGAGCATTCAATTTCCTATAATCTACACATACTATCAGCTTCCTATTCTTCTTCGGCACAACCACAATAGGAAACAACCAATCACTACTGGCTACTTAAGTAATGAACCCAGCTTTAAGAAGGTTGTCAATCTCTTCCTTGACCTTCTTAGCATAATTTGGATTCATTCGATAGCGCTGCAATCGTACTGGCCTGGCATCGGGTTTTAGTGGTATTCGATGTTGATAGACCTCTGGATCCACTCCTTTGAGATCAGTATGTTCCCATGCGAACACATCTTTATAGTGCTAGAACATATGTTGTGCCTTCTCTTTCATCGTAGGATTGAGATGTTGATTAACGTTGATCATTCTAGGGTTTTCCTCAGACCCCAAATTCCATTCCTCTATCTCTTGATCATCTGGAAGCAACCACTTAGGCCCTCCACCCGTTCTCTTGGTTGACTCCTCAGCATAATCCTAGGATGATCCTCTGAGATCTGAATTACTATTATGATTTTCAGTAGCTCCTCCAGAGTGTGCCTGTTCTACTGGTGTGTTGAAATCAACTGGTTATTCTGGTCTTCCAGTTAGCCGAACTCGACATTCTCTTGAATTCAGTTCAGTGAACTGGTCTGGAAATTGTTTCTTTTTTTTTCCAGCTTCATCTTTGTTCAGTAAAACTACATTGAGATCTATCTCTGTTAATGGAACAATATTCATAGCCGCTAACATTCTCTCAATTTTCTTCACCTTATACTTTTAGCAAATCTCTTTGGGTCTCAGTTCGTTTCTCCAACTTCTAGTGTTATTCATCTGAATCTGGATTCTGCCCACTGGCCCCTTGTATTGTCAAAGTCTGATTAGCATAGTCATGAACAGCCTGTGCCGTTTGCAGCCATGGGCATCCCAGTAGCATCCCATACGCTCCTTGCACATCCAATAGTAGGAAACTAGCTTTGAACTTTTCTTTGCCCACTCGTATCTGCATATTCTCTATCATTCCAGTTTCCTGAACCACTCGATGATCCACCATTCGAACTTTGAAAGGTGCTGGTTTCAGGTTAGTAATTCCAATCCTTTGCTGAAGATGTGTTCCCAGAATGTTTACCCTTGCTCCTCCATCTAGTATGACGCTTGATAGTGGTTCCCACTGTTTTTGAACTTTGTAATCCACCTGAATCATCGGCACTTCATCATCTTTGACAACAGTCAAGTCAACTGATCTGGCCTCCGCCTCAGCCTTCATTCGCTAACTGATGAATTTCGCTGCTTCAGGCAACGTTCTTCTAATGTCCTGTATCTCCACAGTGAGTTTCTGAATTCTGTCACAAATCTTGACATAAATTTCCTCTTTCTCATGATCAGAGTTGTTGTCAGAACTTGAAGAACTAGTAGTATCTTCACAATACCATTCCTTTATTTTAGTGCTTTTAGCTCCTTTAGCAGTTCCCAACTCTTCCATCAACCCTTGTACTGTAGCCAACATGGTCTAAGGCATCCCAGGCTTCGACTGATTTGGTTGTGCTGTCTCAAAAAACTGGGTAGGTATCTTATGAATGACCCGGGCGTCAGAACTCTCTAGCTGCTCTAGCAGCTTCTTGGCTAAATCCTCTATGATTTTCACTGCTGGTTCTCTTTGCTCCTGCCATTCATCAACCACCTTTTTTTTACCCTTGGCCTTCCATACCTCTCTCTGCTGAGCCCATTTGCTACTTTCAGGAGTGACTGGTTTCGCTGGATTTTCTGGAATTTCCTCAATCACCACCCCTTTACTTCGTGTAACTGCTCGTACAGGAACTAGTTCTAGAATCTTCACCTCAGTATCCGCAGCCCTAGGTGATTCTGGACACTGAGCCGCGAAATGCCCATACTTACCACATGTATAGAAATTCAGGCTTCGATTCTGAAAATTACCACGACCTCGGCCCTGGCTAGTACCCGCTTGGTATCTATCGCGCCTTGCACCAGTACCATTGACATCTAGTTTCTCTTCTTGAGAAGCACTGGTAGTTTCCAATCTTACTGGTTCAACATTGGTGAATGCCACCACTGACAAATATTTTCCCTTCTTAAAATGATGAATTTGAATACCACAGTTGTTCTATAGATGGCCATAGGCTTTGCAATAAGTGCACTGTGGGCATTCGTTTGAAACATGGTCTTTAGATTTACACTTTGAACACCAGGTTTTCATTCTTTTTACCGGCTGTCTAGTCTGGCTAATTTCAACAATTTATCGGGCCATCTCTTCAATCTTCCTAGACCAAGATCCCTTCTTAATCTTGTCTTTGGTTCTTTCATCTGAGCTACTTTCAGAACCACTGGAGGCTCTACTGGACTCAGAATCTTCAGTAGAAGTACTGCTACTATTGGACCTCCTCTTCTTATGACTCTTTTCCTTCTTAGCTTGTTGTTCTAGCTTCAGGGCTCGTTGCACCAAATCATTGAATTTCTTGGTTGGTGCTGGCACCTCCTGTTCCCTAAGCTTCTTACTGCGAAAATCATTCAAAAACCATGCTCGCAGCCGCTTTTCGGATGGTGGTTCCTGTAGTTGTCTAGTTAGTTCCTTGATTTTCTCAACATAACTTTTGACTAACAATTTTCTCTGCTTTATCTTATCCAGCTCACAGAGTATATGCTCATCCCCTCTGTTGTCTGAATATTTGAATCGAAAAGCTTTAAGCAGTTTATTATATGATCTGAGTTGACAAGCCAGGTAATGGTAGTACCATTTCCTTGCTGCCTCCTTTAATGTTTGCGGAAAGTATTCACCCCAGTCATCTTCATCAATACTTTTTAACTCAGCATACTGCTCAAAGGCTTAGATATGAACATCCGGGTCATCCTTCTTTCCCCCTTTGAACACGGGAAAAGAAATTTTCAATGAAGATGTGTAATCATGTCTATCAGCATCATTTCTTCCTCTTCTCACCTTGGGATCCTAACTCCTTTTTGAAGCTTTCTGATAATGGTCTGTGTCTGCATCCCAATTAATTTCTACCTCCGTCTCAGTTGATGTTTCCTCCTCAGCTTTTCTACTGGAACTATGACGACTTCCTTTACTGCCTTTGGCTCCTTCGTCTCCCTGTGTGGTCCGAGAACTCTTGGCCTTGCGTTCTTCCCTTTCAGCCCTTCGTCTTCTAGACTGACTAGAATGTTGAGAGTCCTTTGCCTCATCAGCATGATTGTGCTCCTCCTGAGCCTTAGTATCAGTTACTTGTTCATCCTTGGGATCATAATCTCTTTCTGACTCCTCAGGGGTAGGGTCAACGCGGTAGGATGGTTTCCGTCCATGACTGGGTTTGGGTGCCATTACTACAGCTGAAAACTCAAACTGGGAGAGGAGTTTGCTGGTCAACTAGCAACAGCTCTAGCCACAGTGATCGCCAAAATGGAATTGGAGCTGATCTCTTTGGATAGCTGATTCCAGTGTTAGAATTTACAGCACTGGTGATTCATTAGTTCAATCGATAGAACTGGAGGAAAAGATAGAAACTGAACTAGAATAGTTACATGAACTGGAATGCATCTGCTGAGAGAGAGACAAACTGAATGACTGGAATTAGTGTTCAGATTCAGAAGGAATGGATACAAAGTATATCTGGCTGAAGTACACTCGACTACTGTATTAGGGATTACAAAGTAAGAGTACAAGTGAGGATAATGTAGCTTTCAGGAGCTGGTTCCCACCTAGTGAAACTGCCTCCGCCATCTACATACACAGTATTATCCCACCCAACCTTCCTTTTAAAGATGGCCCTACCTCTATAAGACCCCTTTACATAGGTGCTTCTCATAGGCTCCTAGCTAAACTCTTAGCTCCTAGGAGTTCGGTTTGTACTCCACGCAGGACCAATGTCCTGGCACTTTCTTTGGTTCAACTTGAGTTCCTAATTTTGTTTTCTTCTCAATTCGAGAGAGTACTTACATTTGTATAGCATGCATGTAGGGAATCTCCTATACACATTCACTTCTACTATAGAAATTCTTGAGTGGTGGTATATTTTTGCATTGGCCTTCAAATTTTCTCCGTGGTGTTTTCCTTGAATACAAAAATATTATTGTTCTTTTATGTCAATGTTTGAGTTCATGCCCAAGTCAATGTGATAACCTAATGCTATCTGTTGCGTTTATCTCAAAAGATAACATCTATGCATGTGTGTGATTGTTCAATGAGACAACATATGACCAATTCACGAGGGACCAACATTTACCTGCAAGCAAGAAAAACTATGAGCTACATCATCTTGAACATATTCTATCTACCATCTTTGAGACTCAAGGCGTAGGGGAGTTCACCTCTAAACATGTAAGTTTACCATGAAAGAGGGGTATTTTATTTGAAATGATTTGGAAAATTTTGATAATTAGAACAAAAAAAAAACATGGAAGCTCTTCAAGGAAAAGACTATTTTTGTTACCTCATAGCATAAAAGTAAGTGGATTACTCAATACCCTTTGAACACACAATGTAGGGATATAATTTCTTAGAGATGGACCCAATGAGCTATGACAAATTGTGTGAGATCTCTTCCATAGCATGAATTTTCCAACTACAAAGGATTCCTCATGTCTCTTTTCCTTCTTCATTTCTCCTTGTCCATGACCTTCTTCATGTCCTGTGTGGCCTCGCAAAGTCTAACATCAAGCCGATGCATCCTCGTCCTAGCCTTCATAGCAACTAGACTATTGGTTGGGGTCCTCTTGAATATAGATGTCTTTTGACATGCATCCATGAAGCTTGATGGTGGCTAGGGGAGATTAGTTGCATTGGAAACTTGCATTGATCAAGGGTTTTGCCTTTGTGTTTTCACTACTGGCTAACACACAATAGATCTTACGTCTAACAGTCACTATCTAGTACTTCATCATTTGAAATACAAATAGCTAAACATTGTCCATTTTAAGTACCACTTGGAAAATTTAAAATTGATGTTGGGAAGTCAAAAAATAGATCATAGCCCATAAACCTCCCATACAACCATGGCTTGAAAGTGTCTTGCAAAATCTCTTGGCTTTAGCTTTGTGGCTTCATCCCACTTGCTTGCATTATTCTTCCCATTTTCTAATTACAATTCCTCTTTTGAAAAGAAAAAATCTTTTCAACACGTCCTCTTTCACTTACATGGCCCAATAATTGTTCTTATAAAAATGAGAATTCATATTCTTGTCATCACTGATGTCCTTAAGCATTGATAAATCCACCTCTAGCTAGTTCTCATAGAGTTTGTAATCAATCTCAAATTATTGTTGAGTGCAAGGACGAATGTCTCTTCCCAATGTTCTTTTGCAATATCTACATGAAATCTTGTATCATTGTATCATTTTGCCTCAATCAAAACAATGTTGTCTTCAAGTCTTGTATATCCAAATGAAATCTTCATGTGGAAGAGTTATCCCTCGAGTAAGTCATTCACTAGTGGCCTTGCATAGTCGGTGCAATTGGTGTCACTTTATTTGCCTCCAAGTTGTGACTCCCATCTTGCAAAGGAGGTGTGGATTCCACAAGAAGGAGAGACATGGATGATGCCTCATGAGATTTGACGTCAATTGCAAGGTTGCTAGCTTGCTCGAAATCATAAACCACTTCATTGTCAAAGGAGGCTAGTGAAATAGGATTATAAGTTGAACATTGAGAAAGTGCTATTGCAATTCGAAGGATGTGGATGCATGCAAAGATTCAAAATGGACAACCATTGACTCTTACGACATCGATGGACTGCATGCAATTGGCAAACTAGCAAATGTGAATGGAGGGAATCGAGATCTGAAGATTTCATGCAATGCAATGTGGAGGAAGACACAATGGTTCAAATCCTTCAACAACTTACATGCCCAAATGTAACTCACACATGGCGAATCTTATGAAAGTAGCAACAACGAAGCTTAACTGATATGAAAGCAGCCATGGCTAAGTTGTACATGAGCGTGGGTACACCAACGAGGTGACAAGTATAGACGTTGTGTTCTTTCCCTCCCTTCGTCCCTCACTCTCTCTCTCTTGATGTCGTGTGTCTTAGTGTTAGGAGCATTTTTTAGAGTTTTGAGTTTTGACTCAACACTGTATTGGTAGGGCCCTCGGTTCTGTTAAGATAAAAAATCAATAAAACTTTAGGCGTTATGGATTGAAGCGTGTAGGAACCTTATAGTTAATTTTCCTCGCGAGCTGCTCTATGTGCTGCAAAGTTTTTCCTTGAGGCACTTCTTCTTTATAGTGCATGCAGTGCAAGCTAGTAGCTACTCCCTGCAGTTTAGGTGCTTGGTGGAGTTTTTCCTTGAGGCACTTCTTCTTTATAGTGCATGCAGTGCAAGCTAGTAGCTACTCCCTGCAGTTTAGGTGCTTGGTGAGACCATGATATCAAACGTGCTTTGTAGAGCTTGGAGCCTTAGCAAGCACTTGGCGGGAAGGGGCTCTTATGGATGATAACGAAGGAGTTCACCGTGTCAAAAGGAGTTGACTAAAATTAAGAGAGTGTTTAAAAGAGTCAAGAGGGGAGTGGAGAGAGAGAGAGACAGAGATGGAGGGGGGCCGAGAGAGAGAGAGAGAGAGAGAGAGAGAGAGAGAGTCGAGACTCAAGGAGGGCAGTGGGATATAGGCTAGTGGACTGTGGAGGGCCAGGAGGGGAAGGAGAGAGAGAGAGACGATAGTAGCGGAGGGAGAGAGAGAGAGGAGGAGAGGGAGGTTTGAATACCCATGCCGCCCTTAAAGATCAAACACGCGCTCTCGATTGCATGCAGCTACCAACTCCTCTTCCATTCCAACCATATTGCCTACGTGAGGCGATGCAATAAACTCTTTGCATACAATGCTTTGGCCGCTGCACACACAATAAAATACTAGCCGGGGAACCCAAAGGCCGCGTTCTCGCTCTGGCCTTCTCTCTCCTATCTCTCTCTCACATTGCCACTGCAGCACCGCGAACTCGTATCCAAAAGCTGCTGTAGCCTGTCTCACTTCTCTCCTCTCTCCCTATCTCTCTCTCTCTCTCACTCACACACACACACACACACACACTCTCTCTCTCTCTCTCTCTCTCTCTCTCTCTCACACCACACCGGGGCCACACACGCGCTTGTTCCCCGTCCGAGTCGACGGGCTCCTGCTGAGCTGCCCACTCCGTCTTTGACGCCTACTGTATCACGTCAGAGCTTGATTACCGACTCCTGCTGCAAATGGACTTTCTGGATGATCAGGAGCTGGTATTCACCCCTCCTCTCTCCCTTGACCCAAAGCCGGAGAACCAAAGTGAGAAGCAGAAGAGCCCGCTCGCGCGGGTCCTGGAGGTTCTCAAGAGCATGATGCCCGGCTCCGACCTGACCAGATTCCAAGTAAGCTTTCATGGCTGGGTAATTTCCTTTTGTTGGGTTTGTAACTCCCATGTTTCTTCTTGGGAGCTTGGAAATGTTCTCTCTCTCTCTCTCTCTCTCTCTATTGCTCACAATGTGTGTGTATTTTTCTCCTTGGGAGCTTGGAAATGCGCTTCGACGATTAGACTGTCACATATTGACGCCGTCGTTAGTTGCAATTGTTGCAAGCTAGTAGGTTTGGATGTGCCATGGGATGGTTTTTGAAGGATCTTTGAAAGTGGGAGCAGGTCCCTGTGCAACTCAACTTGCCCAAGAGTCAGTTGCAGAGCTATGGCGAAACAATGTACTGCTGCGGTCAGGACTTGGTCGGGGCATGTGCTTTGGGTCCCAATCCCTTGGACCGATTCCTACGTGTCATCGCCTGGCACATCTCTACGTGCCGGCTCGTCCCTTTTGGCCAGGTTCCCTTCAACCCTATCCTTGGTGAAACTCACCATGTCTCAGTTGGTCACCTCAATGTCCTCTTAGAACAGGTACTGGCATTCATGTTTTACCCATTCTTTTTGTACAATTTTGTTGTTAGGCTATGGTTGATCTTGTCTTATAAGGTCGTAATCGGGTTCGTGGGCTGGTGGGCCATCGTATCGGTGTGCTAATTACCGCATTAATGTAGCCATGCTTGCAAATGAGGCAAAGCTGATCTTTATGCAATGATTACTGAGGTGGTCTCTATGGTATCAATCACCCTTATAAAGCCCTCTATGCAGGATGTATGGAAAAAGGATAAATGAATTGGTGGGGGCATTCTACATGCCCACGCTTTTACGGTGAGAGATGGCCTCAGCAAAAGATGCATCTGCATTTTGCCGCTGTTAAAATGCAGAGTATAGAGAGAAGAAGCTAAGTGTGACTTTTTATTTGGCAGGCAATAAGGTGGAAGGAACAATATATGGGAAGAGAACATTGTGGCTTGATTCGCATCAAGAGGTATATGAAACGACAAGCCCCAAGCTCCTAATCCGGCTTTTCCCTGCGCCGGGCACGGAGTGGGTAGGCAGCTCATCCATCAAGTGTAGCTCCTCTAGACTGGAGGCCACTCTCTCATTCAAGGGGAAGCACCTGTTCGGATTGCGAGGGATTATTGGCCAAGTGTCAGGCAAGGTCTGGGATACCTCTAATGGTGCAACTCTATATGAAATCAGCGGTGCTTGGAACAAGTGAGTCCCTCTCTTTACCGTTTAGAGCGCCTATGATTGACCTACGGGACAAAGTTATGGATAAAAGATGATGTTGCCACAGTCGGTGCATGGATGCATGTGTGTACATTGTTAATTAGAGAGGTTTTGGATGCAGAATTGGTTGTAATTGTGCATATTTTGTTTACAACTATCTCTGTCTGACATGCACACAGAAAGTGGTTTACAAATTCAGTTTGGATTTTGATCATCTTAATGGTCATCTTGTTCAAAAACACTATTTTGTCCAGAACCGTTGTGGCGAAGAACATGAAAACAGAGGAGAGTTCTGTTTTGCTCGATGCCCAAGCTGCCCTTACTGACCTCAAGGCACCAACTCTACGGAGCAAAAAGGTTTAATGATTTTGAATCCTTGTCACAAGAGTGACATTTCTCTTGATAATATTTCTGAGGGGGACATGGATGGATGTTGTGCAGGAGGAGGTAGAGGCATCAGAGTCGTTGCTTGTATGGCGAACGGTGATGGGAGGCATTGTCAGAAAAGACTGGGATGTGGCCCGGCAAGCGAAGCATGAGATTGAGGAAAGGCAAAGGGACCTTGCTAAGAGGAGGAAGATGGAAGGCAAAGTCTGGTTGCCAAGGCATTTTGTGGAGGTGGCTGACGGAGAGGACCGCTGGCATTGGCGACACATCGGCGAGAGCGTACCGCGAGCACCATTAATGGTGCCGTCCCATCATAACATCTCCGTAGAGGGCTGTCATGAGGTGTTTTCTCTTTCGAGCTCATGATGACTAGCTTTGTACATGCTGACTCTGTGCAATCAATCCTCTATGTGCCAGGGGAACTCTGACGCTATCAACGATCCTGCCGATTGATACTGACGACAATGCATGCATGCTTATTCTCTCTTGATTTCTATTCTTTCTTGTAAGTGAGATTCTTCTTCCATGAGTTAAAAGTCACTGGCGGTTTCTTCTGCATAATCAAGTGGAAATAATGAAGTAGCCAGTGGTTTACTCCAGTCAATAACTTCATATTGGGGACAAAATGTAAAGAATTAAAGGCTTTATACAAGGGTTATCATCAAGTGACAATTATTCTTATTTTGGGCTTGTCTAGGTTTGGCAATGATTTTGCCACCCACCCATCTTTTGCTCTTGTCTTACATTATGTTTTGAAAGGATTTGGGCCTTTTCTTGAGCCCACAATGGAATGGTGTTGATGTGGGGACTGTGTACGTGAAAACCCGTCCTCGGATTCTGAGCAGCATTCTGCGCCCGGCATTCAGATGTCTTGGTGTGGCTCATGTACTTTGTTTTATCTGCTTGTAAATCACGGATAATCCTTTTGTTGTTTGCGAGCAATTTTGATCATATGTATGTATCTTCTTGTAGAGGTTCACCGTTCCCCTCTATTGGTTAATAATCCTTGCGTAGCTGTGCTCTTCTAACAAAGAATGCAATCGAGAGACCAATTTTCTTCTTGCAGAAACTCTCTACAGGCTGCCTAGTACCAGCTGTCGAGGTCAGAGGAATGGGCGCTGAATGAAACGCCACCCCTCTCTCTCTCTCTCTCTCTCTCTCTCTATCGGGGCTCTCAACTTTCTCGCTTGCTTTTTTGCCGGGGGCAATTGTTTGCGGTTTGATAAAAGCCTGTAAATTATTGCCACATGACTAAGTGTGTGTGTGTGTGTGTGAGAGAGAGAGAGAGAGAGAGAGAGAGAGAGAGAGGGAATTTGGAATGAGAGGTCATTTGCTTTAAATCTTTCCACGTGTACGGGTTCCATGGTTGGTGCAGACGCCTGTCTGCCTGGAGTCTGCCTCCATGTTAAAAGCTAACATGCATCAATGTCAAGATGGCAAGAACTTGTGCGAAACTCACAAGGGCCGCAGGAGAGAGAGAGAGAGAGAGAGATAGAGGGAGGACGTGTGTCTGGGCCTGTGTGTGTGTGTGAGAAAAGAGGGTTACAAGTCACAACTCTGAGGGCGAGAAATCTTGTGAGAGAAATGAGTGGCCTGTCCTTTTGCCTTTCTGAAGAAAGGTATGGTTATGTTGAGGGAGTTCCGGTCCTTGTACAATTTGCACAATGGTGCACTTTCAAATCTTGTAAGATATAATTTTCTTTAATCTATAGTCTCCCCCCCCCCCCCCCCCCCCCCCTCTTCCCTCTCTCTCTCTCTCTCTCTCTCTCTCAATCGAAGTGAAAGGTAGTGCCAACATTTGTCCCCAAACGCCTTGTTCCATAAAAAAAATTTTGAAGAGGCACCTAGGTTTGCTGAAGTTAAGGGTGGATGAGACTTATCTACCTATGCTATTATAAAGTAGGGAGGGATTCGGATAGTGCATATCATTTTTGTTGTATTTTATTCAATTCTACACATAATAAACAAGCGAAAGCATCATGATGGCTTTCTAAAATAAATGGCTTATATATTATGAAAGAGCTCCAATAATAAGGTAAATGGAACATATTGCACATTAGTATTTTGAAACAGAATAAAACAAAAAGGAAGTAAAATGAAAAGACACATTAAAAATCAAAACAAAAGAATATTTTAATGCTTTTAAATAAGCATAGAACATAATTAAATAATTTAGTGAAGTGCTTTTTTTAAAAGATCCTCAAATGAGAGAATTGTCTATCAATACTTCAGTGTTTGAGAAAGATGTGTATGAGATTAGACTTAAGGCGATTGAAAATGAGATCAGTCAGTTGCAAAGGATGGCAAAGGAGAAAAATCCAATAAAATATACTAGAAAATAATTCGAATATTTTATAAATTTAAAAATTTCTAATAGTATTTTCATTTTGTATTTGTATAAGGAGGAAACTTGTCACTTAGACAAAAAGGACTTTTTGGAAGATGCATCATAAAATCAAACTCCTTTGAATATTTTGTTTAATGTTTTGATCTCTAAAGTTATTTTCAAGGATGCGGAGAAAGTAAATGCTGTCTAGCATTCTAAAACAATAGAATGCAAAGAAAAGTAAAGACAGGATGTGAAATGAAAGGTAAGTCTTTATCATGCCTAGCATTCTAAAACAATAGAATGCAAAGAAAAGTAAAGACAGGATGTGAAATGAAAGGTAAGTCTTTATCATGCACTGAAAACTATGAAAGCTCCCCTAACCCACCCCAACACTAAGGGTTTTTTTTAGAAAGCCAAAAATGTCCTATAGAGCACCCACATCCTCAGATTTTTGTACTACTATAAAGTGGGGAGGGATTGTGGCCCCCCCTCGATCACGTGTGGCGGCATGAGAATCCTCCGACTATCTCTTGGCCAGTGTGGCCTACAACCAAGGCACTCAATGCGTTGAGAGAGAGAGAGAGAGAGAGAGTCGCGTGCGAAGAGACAGAGAGGCGACCGAAGGCTGTCGCCCAATCTAGTGGGGAGTAAAGCGTAAATGAGTGCATATCATTTTTGTTGTATTTTATTCACTTATGCACATAATCACAAATCTTATATTATATATATATATATATATATATATATATATATATATATATATAAAATAATAATAATAATTAATAATAATAATAATAATAATAATAATAATAATAAGGATAAATTAGGGCCACATGGATGCATTTCTTTGTAGCCACAACCTCATCTTTGAACCTCACCACTGCATAAACCAGATAGCATCGCTTTGGCACACTAATAAGGCTTTAAATGTTAGTTAGCCAGTGAGCTCGAAGGATAGAGAAGGTACCTGATCCATGTCAAGAGAACTTCGTAGTGGATGTTAGAGGCTTAATAGGAGAAGGTTTTGATATCAGAGGGATAATCCAAAGAGACCTCAAAAGATCTATTTGACCCCAGAGAGAGAGAGAGAGAGAGAGAGGAGAGAGAGAGAGAGAGAGAGAGATCTACACCAATTTAAACATCATGAATCTTAGGTTGTCTGTATGTGTGACATTACAATTGTCACTAGGTGCATCGAACTTTGTCATTGGACTATTCAATTATGTTTTTAAGATATGTCCAATTATTCAGGGTAAGTTCCCATGGGTGCTAAATATACTCAGGATTTAGTTTAGTTTCTAATCATCAAGATCCATACGTTGTAAAATCACCTCGAAGGGGTTTTATTCGGGTTAGGAGAGGAGTTAAATTTGAAGGCAACCAAAGAATATAGGGAGGAAAAAATGTAGTCCCCCCTTCTTTTGGGTCCTATTTACCACCACTAGTTTAAGTGATCAAGTTATTATAGGGGATAGATCATGTCAAAAAAGGTGATACTCCGTTACTAATTTATATTTCAAGGCACCCAAAGGGTAAAGGGAGGAAAATTTGAGTAAAGAAATGTAGCTATTAAGATATCACAAGGGGAGTGTTACCTGCTAGGGGACAGAGAGAAAAAAACTTCCTAGATCATTAGTTATTCTATCAATAGGATACTAGCCCTTGAGAAAAAGAGGTGATAGACCAATTTGGGTGGCAATTTGACAAAGTACTAATTTAACTAGAGTATCTTATAAGTGGTACATGAATAGTTGGGGACATTGATCTATGAGTAAGCCATTACAATAGTGACAATTGTGTGTGTGTGTGTGATAGTTAGGGTCTTTAAAAGCATCAAAAGGGTAGTTCTCCATTGGATATTTTCAAGTCATATGATATTGCTATTAAGACTTGAGACAAGAGTATCTAAGTGTAGGGTCGACTGATTATCGGAGGAATTATTAGCTAGTATACCAGATATAAAAGTGACGAGTGTTAAAGCCACAACCACAACCAGCAAAGATCTAAGGTCAGGTTAAAGTGATAGCGCTACAGAGGCACAAGAGTGATATATTAAATATAGGGAATAGTTGTGAAAAATATCATGATAGTATTCCACAGAAAAAGGTGACTCAAGGTAATCATTCAGAAGACAAAATAACCATCTGATGCATTAGTAGCACGAGTGTAAGTGTGTATGTGGCTAGATGAAACAATCATAGCCTAATGAAGTGACAAAGCGTGTGTATGTGTATGTGCATGCGCATGCGTGCGTGTTGGGGGGTGACTGGTTGTTTTTGTTGTTGGAATTAGGGTTGCAGAGAAACACACACAGCTTGGAGAAGACGAAGGAAGCTCAAGGCACACAAATGAGAGTGTATTACTTAATGTGCAATTGAAAGATAGATAGCCCTAGAGTGATGGGCGTATATACAATGCATGGGGGAAAGAACCTCCTAAAGAGGGAAAAAATGCCCCGACGGTCCTAGCATCACTACCACATGTATATGGTAACAAATCCCCCCTGGGTGATGCGGCGAACTAGAGCTGGCACATGATTAAAGGGAAGTGCCATGCCTTGAGGACATGATCAGTCCACAAAGGGGAGTAGGCCCAAAGCTTTGAGCTTCTCACGAGACAATGCCTTTGTGAGAAGATCTGCAAGGTTGTCCTGTGTTGGCACATAAGCCAAGCTGATCTCTCCTGCTAAGAGCCTCTCCTTGACATAGTGGTAATGCACCTCAATGTGCTTTGTGCGAGCATGAAAAATTGGGTTCCTCGCAACTGCCAATACGCTCCGACTATCAGTGTAGATAGTGTTGGCAGTGTCCTGTCCAACACCCAAATCAACCATAAGGCGTCTGAGCCATACACACTCAACCATAGCTATGAAGACTACCTTGTACTCAACCTCACAACTCGAAGTGTCCACAGTAGGTTGCTTCTTGCTCAACCATGATATACATGAACTGCCAAGCATGAAATAGAAACCACTTGTGGACACTTGCGTGTCAAAACAACCAGCCCAATCTGAGTCCGAAAAAGCATGTAAGTCTAGCGGCAATGATCCTCCCTTGGGATAAAACAAGCCAAGATGTAAAGTGCCATTAAGGTAGCGAAAAATCCTCTTGACAGCCTGCCAATGCTTAGACCCTAGCTATGCATAAATTTGCTGACCTGTGATACTGCAAATTGAATATCTGGCCTCGTGTTGCATACATAAATGAGGCATCCAACAGCAGTTTGGTAAAGAGTGACATCAGCACGATCACCAGCGTCATGAAGACTCAATTTCAAACCTGTTTCCATGGGAGTGGCAATAGGTTTGCAATCCTCAAGTCCAAACTTACATAGCAATGTCTCTATGTAACTTTTCTGACACAAGAGGCAATACCACCATCACACTGCTTAAACCGTTTACCCAAGTAATGATGCAACAACCCCAAATCTTTCATCTTCAAAGTAGCATTCAAATCAGCCTTAAATTCAGCAATATGTCAATCATTTGGTCCAGTGATCAGCAAATATCCTACATAAAGAACCACAATGAGAAGTACATCACCCTCACACTTTACATACAATGTGCTTTTTGTTGGAATGTTAAGCAAATCTTGTTTGACCAAATGAGTGTCAACTTTCTCATACCAAGGACGAGGAGATTGCTTCAACCCATACAAAGCCTTCGTACATGTGCACACTTTGTTCTCTTGTCCTTTCTTGACAAAACTGCGAGGTTGTGTTACATAAACTTCCTCAAATATGTCACTATTCAAAAAGCAGTAACAATGTCTGATTGATGTACATCCCAACCAAAATGAGCTGCCAATGCACATAGAAAACGCTTAGTAGTCATACGACAAGTGGGAGCAAAAGTCTCTTCATAATCTATGCCTTTTTGCTGTGCATAACCCTTTGCAACAAGTCGAGCATTATGGAGATCGATCTCACCATCCGGCTTGCGTTTCAACTTGTAAACCCACTTCGTACCAATGGCATTTTTTCCAAGAGGCAAATCACATAAAGTTCATGTGTCATTTTCTATAAGTGCATCATATTCTGATTGCATGGCAGCCATCCAATTTTTGGAATTCTATGCTTCATCAAAAGACAGAGGTTCCTCAACATCATGTAAGTTAGACACAGCCAAAGGATAACAATCTAATGCATAAGATGCCTGGTGAGAGCCTGAACGAGTACGACTAGACAAAGGTGCATCCAATTTACTGTCACACAATGTATGCACCAGCCATTTTGGCATACCTCTAGCCTACTCATTTTCAGCCCTTTCCTCATCAAGTACATCATGTACATCTGCATCAGTAATAGGCTGATCTGTAACATTTTCAGAAACCCCCATAGGCTGTACATTTGACTCATTGGAATTTATATTCGTATTTCCACCACTGAGAAGAGGCAACAAAGTGTCATAAATGTCCTGTGAGCTTACATTACTATCTCTAGTACATGACAGCAAGGGCTGAACAGAATCTTCCACAAACACTACATCCCGTGAAACCAGAATACGCTTTGTTTGCGGATGATACAACCTGTAATCTTTGCTTTCAACACTATAACCAACAAAAATACATTTGACAGCCTTATCATCCAATTTTCTACGCTGTGTTTGTGGCACCAAAGCATATGCCAAACAGCCAAAAACACTCATGTGATCAATAGAAGGCTTTCTATCATGCCATGCTTCATATGGAGTAATAGACTGAAAATCTTTCGTAGGAAACCTGTTTAGTACATAAGTGGCACACATGATGGCCTCAAGCCAAAAAGAATGCGGTAAAGCTTGACTTTTGACCATACATCGTGCCATTTTTGAATAAGTGACCTGTTTTTCCTCTCAGCAACACCATTTTGCTGAGGTGTATAAAGCACTGTACATTGGTGTTTTATCCCACGTCCAGCCAGAAATACATTAAATGCATGAGACATATACTCCCCCTCCACCGGAACGGAGGGTGCCCATAGTACATTTCAAGACATTTTCTGCCATAGCCAGAGATTGTTTGAAGCACATAAAAACTTCGGATTTTGCTTTAAGCGGAAATACCCATGTATGCATGGAGTAATCATCAATGAAAATCACGAAGTAAAGGTAGTTGCCCAAGGACGGAGTTTGCATGGGCCCACAAACATCATATACACAAGCTGCAAGGTGCATGTGGCCCTAATTGAACCATCCTTTGGAAACTTCGAACGCTCCATCTTACCCAAAATACAGCCTTCACAAACATGTTTGACAGGTGCTTCAAGAGGCGGCAAAGAAGCAACCATATCAGATTTCTGCAAACGCAACAAACTGGCAAAATTCAGATGACCAAAACGTGCATGCCAAAGTTTTGCGTCTGAAGGAGCCCTTGAATCTTCAACTGCATTTGCAAAATTTTGTCCACACTTGTCATACAAAAGTGAGCTTATACAGCCCACGAAACAAAAGCCCAGATGCAACAATTTCATCACCAAAAGTGAGATCATGAACTGTATATCTATTATCCACAAATTTGACTACAAGTCCAAGTCTAGCAAGTGTAGATACAGATAAAAGATTCATCTTGATCCAGGTACATAAAGTGTATCAAAAAGTGTGAAAGAATTTCCATTTGCAGCAGTAAGCAGAATCTTTTCAACTCCCTGAACCGGATAAGAGGCATTGTTGGCACAAGTGACTGAATTCCCATGAGGGACAGACTCGAGAGAGGTGAACAATTCATGATGTGAGGTAATGTGCTTTGTAGCACCACTATCGAAATATCACACATGTGAATCTGCAGCAACTGACATGCATGCATCATGGACAACAGGATTGTAAGTGTAGTCTGCACTAAAAGCCCATTCTACATCAACATCAGCATCACAGTCTCCTTTGACAGAAGACTCAACAATGGCTGTGCTTGTAGTGGAACCATCATTTGCAGTGGAACCACCCTCTTTCTTCTTACCTCTTTGGCCTTCAACTTAGGACACTGCTTGATCAAGTGATCATTAGCTTTACAATAATGGCAAGGCATCTTCTTTTTGCCCTTATCACCAGAATTTCCAGACGAAGTGCTGCCAGCAGAAGCATTGGGAACAAAAGTTTTGCCACTCACAGCAGAACCATAAGAAGTGGCTACATTGCTGTTACCACCCTTTCTTTCAGAAGCAAGAAAATCCTATTCAACTGCACACTATCTAGTCCAGTTTTTTCTGGAAAGTGACTCTTGCAACAGCAATGTGCATAACACATCAAACTTGACAACTTCAATATTTCCTTGGGTCATAAGTCTCCAAGTACTAGCAAAAGTCTGGTAAGGCATCAAGGACAGTTTGCACAAGGGAACTGTCTGAAATGACTTCACCTACAGAAATAAGTTGCTCAAACATATCTTTGACACCAGCAAGGAAAGTGTCCATATCATCTTCCTCATGCATAATCTTTGACTCTAGCTCTTTACGCAACAAAGCAATTTTAGCCTCATTGCGACTTGCATAAAGGCCAGCCAAAAAATCCCAAGCCTGTTTTGCAGATTTTGCTGAATGAATGTGAGGAACAATGGTGCACTTCACAGATAGTGAAATTAATACATGAGCCTGTGTATCCTTTAAATCCCAACGAGATTGTTCTGTCGTAGGCAAAACAACTCTAATAGCAGCAATCCTTGCAACAAGACCTGCCACATCCTCAACATCGCCTATATCCTCAGAACTAGGACGTACAGCAATGCCCTGCACAATATTCCAAACGCCCTTTGACACAAGAACATGTTGCATCATATAAGCCCACATAGGGTAATTGTCCCCATCCAACCTGTCCTCAACAAAAAACATCTTGAACACATCTGTGTTGTTGTCAACAATGGTAAATGCTGCACCTGATGTGAAAACTGCCCGAAAAGAGGAGAAACAAAGCGGGAACAACAGGTGCTATATAGCAAAAATCGTAGAATACTGTAAGGCACCTGTTATGCATAAAACAACACTAACAGAGATTCTGCACAAAATGAAAAAAATTGCTTGTATAGACCTGCCTGTAGTGGAAACGGATGCCGAAATGAGCCCGAATCAGAATCAGACATCGCTCTATGAGCTTGCCCAAAATATTTTCCGACCTACGAACACTTGCCAAACCTCACTGAAATCGGAGAAATTGAGCAGGCGTGTATTGGAGCAGCTAGTGACTGAGCCCGAGAGGACGCAACCCGTTCTGATACCAATTGTTGGAATTAGGGTTGCACAAAAATGCACACAGCTTGGAGAAGATGAAGGAATCTCAAGGCACACAACTGAGAGTGTAGTACTTCGTGTGCAATGGAAAGATAGATAGACCTAGAGTGATGGGCGTATATACAATGCATGGGGGAGAAAACCTCCTAAAGAGGGAAAAAATGCCCCAGCGGTCCTAGTGTGTTCACACACATCACTACCACATGTATATGGTAATAGTTGTTTCAATATCCATCCACATTCCATGTAATAAATCAAGAGCTCTTCTCAATGGGTTTAACCTAGGGTTAGGAGAGGGGTTAAGCTTCAAGGCACCCAGAAAATACAGGGAGGACAAAATGTAGCTCCCCCACTAGTTTAAAAGGTCAAGCTTATTACAAGGCACCCACAAGGTAAAGGGAGGAATATTTGAGGAAAAATGTAACTATTATGATATCGCAAGGGACGTGTTACCTTCTAGGGGAGAGAGAGAAAAAAAAACTACCTAGATCTACAGATCTACCAATAGGGTATTATCTCTTGAGAAAAAAAAGTTTGATAAACCAATCGGGAAGCTATCTACCTAGAGTATCATAATTAAGTGGTACATAAATAGTTAAGGACATTGATTTGGAAGTAAGCCGTGCTACAATAGTGACAATTGTGTGTGTGCGTGTGTGTGTGTGCGCCTGCCCTAAACCCACGAGCATCCTATAAAGTTATCCTCTTTAGCTTCGTCTAGGATCTCCTAGAGTAGGAACTTTCTTTTTAAAACCGCATAGCTTAAGATTGTCTTCTTTTGCTGTGTAGAGGTAGCTTGGAAGTAATTGTACTTGCTGAGTACCTTTAGGATTGTAAAATTAGATTAGGGTTTTGAGAATGATTAATGTACGAGACAAGTCTTAATTAAGATCAAGGCTCAAAAAACCATTAAAAACAAGAAAACGAGTGTTTGTGGATACATTCCACAACTTCATTGCAGTAGAATCTAGGAGTAGGGTAAGTAGGATCCAAGGTGGGTTCCATAATATTGCTCTCTCCAAAAGAATCAATTGTGAGTTATTATGTGAAGTTGCATAATTTTAGGTCTACTGCTAGAATTAGCACCAAAAGACTATCAACCACTCAATCTGATTGGAGAGTATGCTTTAAAAGCTGTATGAACCAATGAGTAAGCTCAAGGACACATTGAGGTAAAAATTTCAAGAGTTTGCAAAAACTCAGATTATTTATTTTTTCTTGACATTTTAGGCCAAATTAAGTTTTGACTTGACTCAAAGGCTTAAAAGAGCTCATGAAAAGACTGTCCAGTGAAAAAGTTCAATAAAGTGCCCATTATGGAGGAGACATGATAATGATCCTTTTGATTCACAACAAGATGATCATGAAGATCCTAATGAAATTGCTACAGATGAGGATGAAGAAGCAGAGGATGATTTTCCAGACTTTGCAGAAGATGAAAATGACATCCAAATATTTGTGGATCTTAATGTAGATTAAACCTATATAGGGAAAATGTTGGCACATCCTCCGGCAATGCCGGAGGATGTGCAAGTTCAGAGGGGGTGGATGTCGTGCCGTGGCACGTACGTAGTGTGAAATAAAAATATTCACCTCACTTTTGACACTTCTCGATGCATGGAAAGAAAAACAATAATGTACATATCGTGATATATGCTAAAGCGGCTACTGCGGTCGCTATGATGTACATACCTATCCGGGGAGTCATGGCCCTGGATGTGGCTCATTTGCGTGCTTTTTCACTTGATAAGATGCCTAATTTGGTTTGACAATGTACATAGTCCAAGTCTTTCATGGTGGCACACTCATCTCGCCTACAAAGACTGATGCGGGCAAAAACTGCCATAAATAGCAGCTAACAGGCGCCGTTGCAGAATTGCATGGAAAGTGACCCAAAATGGTATATTGATGAAAAATGATGCTTATCTATGCTTTTTCTGCTAATGCGAGTGATCCCAAAAATTTAGGGATTTTCTTGACTCTGTTTGGGATTTTTTGCATCAAAAATGACATTTTTTGGGTAAAAAATGAGCTGAAAATGGCCTAGTTTTGGTCCAAAGTGGCAAAATGGCCCAAAAATTGACACATCAGCTCATAATGCCATGGGGAAGAGAGAGAAGGGGGATTTTGACAGGAAAAATCTGCAATTTATCACTACTGTGTAATGGCTTCCATGGTTGCTCAATCTATGTGTAGGGCAGTCCCGTCTCTTCGAAATCTTGTATCTGAGCTAGTGAGGGAGTGAATTAGGGTTTCCCCTTATCAAAATGGTGTGTGGGATTTAATTTAGAAGCTCTTAAATCTCTGCAAACTCAGAAAATGGTCTCCTTGAAGGTGGAAGCTTGTGTATTCGTTTCAACTGTTTGATGCTACGACTATGTAATTGGGGGCGAGGCTACATGATACCACCAAAGAGGTTTGGGTTTTGATTGAGAATTGTGCTTGTATGAGCATTGAGTTTTTATGGCTGAACATTTATTGTTCCTAATTTCTCTTTTAAAGTAAAATTGGATGTGATTTGATGGTCCTTTTATCATAATCTTGACTACCAAAACAAGCACGTTCCAAGCACAATAGCAAAGAGGGTTTGTGACATTTTTGTCACGAACGCTCTTAGAGTTAAAACCATCTTCAAGAAGAGGGTTGGTGATTCTCCATAAAGTGTTTGTGACTCTCATCACGAACTCTCACAGCCATAGGTTCCGCACCTTCCCAACTAGACCGCACACATCCCGACAGCGTAAATACGTCTATGCCGACTCAATTTTGCAATGAGGACGGCTATGACATAATTCCCATACAAATGATCTCAAACCTTCACATTGAAGATGAAATTCATGAATCCAAGGACTTGATGAAAGCTCAACAAGTTTTTTTAAATCTCTATTATGATGCAACAGACGAGTTAGAAGAACATTCAGCTACCTCAGATGATTCGGGGTCGGAAAAAGAACATGTGAGAGCAAAACTGCTCATCAAAGGAGGGGGGGGGGGGGGGGGGGGGGGGGGGGGGAAGTTTTTTGACTTTCCAAACCAAAAACCAAGAACAAAAAAATGGTATAGAAGAAAAAGAGGCATCAGAAACTTGAAAGCTGGACCTATGCCATCAATCTCCAGTGGAACACAGTTCCTGATGCAAATAGATGCACATGATTGTGTCAAGAACAAAATCACTGGTAGATATCCTTTAAATGAAAAATAGGGAATGTTGAAAAAATCGAGAAAAATGACAAAGGAAACTCAAGTAAAACCAAAACACCAGGACATGAACTCAATCATGACACGAGTTGAACGGAAAAGAAATATCAAGAGTTGAAAAAAGCTCTAAAGGAGATATATACAACAGAAATGAAAACCACTAAGGAGGATAGTCAAGATGTAATGAGTGCTCCATCCCATTACAAGAAATATACTCTCCAAGACCGAAAAATCATAGTTAAACAACCTGTCAGGGAGTTAAGAAAATAGGGTGAGTCCCACGAGAAACCTGAAAACACAAAAAAGATAGATCTGGCGGAACCAGGAGAAGAGCCTAGACATGCCTACATTGCAAATGACCTTATGGAAGAAGAATAAGAGCTTTCTCTAAGCTTACTGAAAGAATACCGAGATATCTTTGCTTGGTGTTATAAGGATATCAAGAGTGTTGATCTAGAAATCTGTCAACATACCATACCCATGAGAGATGATGCTAAACCAAGTAGACGAAGGCCATACACATATAATGAAACATTTTCTAGAAAGATCAAAGGAGAGATTGAAAAGCTAAAGGAAGCCGAATTCATTTATGAATTTGAACACACAAATTAGGTTTCTCCAATTGTGGTAGTATCCAAGAAAAATGAAAAATTACGGGTGTATGTCAATCTCAAGAAAGTGAATGCATTTACCATTAGAGACAACTTTCCTCTTCCAATCACTAAGAATGTTTTAGAACGAGTTGCAAGGAAAGAAGCTTATAGATTTTTAGATGGCTTTTCAGGATACAATCGACTTTTGGTTGACCCCAAAGATCAACATAAAATTGCCTTTGCAACTAAATGGGGTATTTTTGCCTATTGGGTTATGCCTTTTGGGTTAACTAATGCTCCTGCCACCTTTCAAAGATTGATGAGCCATGCTTTTAAAGAATATCTTTGGAACATCTCAAAAAAATATTCAAAAAATGTAGACTTTATAGGATTTTTTGAAATCCTAAAAAGTGGTAAAATTCTTGGACGTATAGTTTCTAAAACTGGCATAGCTACTGATATGGATAAATTGATGTTATTGTTGATTTTCTTAAACCGACAACAGTCAAGGGTTTCAAGCCTTCATGGGACATTGTGGATATATTAGATGATTCATTTACATGTATGCTATAATTGCAAAACCCATGTACAGTTTGATCACACATTTTGAATAGACTGATGAGTGTGAAGAATCCTTCTTGAATCTTAAGCAAGCTCTCACTTCAGCTCCCATATTGAAATCACTAGATTGGAATCAGATATTCCACATACATGTAGATGCTTCCGATTTTTCCATCGGGTGTGTATTAGCTTAACCAGGAGATCGAAAAATTTATTTTCCTATTTATTATGCTAGCCGACATTTGAACATGGCAGAAAAGAACTATACCACCACTAAAAGGGAAGGAGTAGATATGATCTATGCCATGAAAAATTATAGAAATTACCTATTAGCTAACAAATTTGTGTTCTTTGTGGACCACCAAGCCTTATTGTACTTGGTCAGCAAGCCATGCAACACAGGAAGAATAGTGAGATGGTTCATCATTCTTATGGAATTTGATTTCACTGTAGTTGTGAAAAAGGGCATTACTCATCAAAGAGCAGATGTTGGAATTAGGGTTGCAGAGAAACACACACAGCTTGGAGAAGACGAAGGAAGCTCAAGGCACACAATAGAGAGTGTGTTTCTTAGTGTGCAATGGAAAGATAGATAGCCCTAGAGTGATGGGCGTATATACAATGCTTGGGGGAAAAAACCTCCTAAAGAGGGAAAAAATGCCCCGGCGGTCCGTGTTCACACACATCACTACCACATGTATATGGTAACAAATCCCCCCTAGAGTGATGCGGTGAACGAGAGCTGGCACATGAGTAAAGGGAAGTGCCATGCCCTGAGGACATGATCAGTCCACCAAGGGGAGTAAGCCCAAAGCTTTGCGGAAAGCTTCAAGCTTCTCACGAGACAATGACTTTGTGAAAAGATCTACAAGGTTGTCCTGTGTTGGCACATAAGCCAAGCTGATCTCTCCTGCTGAGAGCCTCTCCCTGACATAGTGGTAATGCACCTCAATGTGCTTTGTGCGAGCATGAAAAACTGGGTTCCTCGCAACTACCAATGCGCTCTGACTGTCAGTGTAGATAGTGTTGGCAGTGTCCTGTCCAACACCCAAATCAGCCATAAGGCGTCTGAGCCATACACACTCAACCGTAGCTGTGAAGACTGCCCTATACTCAGCCTGACAACTCGAATTGGCCACAGTAGGTTGCTTCTTGCTCAACCATGATATACATGAACTGCCAAGCATGAAAGAAAAACCACATGTGTACACTCGCGTGTCAAAACAACCAGCCCAATCTGAGTCCCAAAAAGCATCTAAGTCTGGCGGCAATGATCCCCCCTTGGGATAAAACAAGCCAAGATGTAAAGTGCCACTAAGGTAGCGGAAAATCCTCTTCACAGTCTACCAATGCTTAGACCTTGGGCTATGCATAAATCTGCTGACCTGTGAGACTGCAAATTGAATATCTGGCCTCGTGTTGCATACATAAATGAGGCAGCCAATAGCAGTTTGGTAAAGAGTGACATCAGCAGGATCGCCAGCATCATGTAGACTCAACTTCAAACCTGTTTCCATGGGAGTGGCAATAGGTTTGCAATCCTCAAGTCCAAACTTACATAGCAATGTCTCTATGTAACTTTTTCGATAAAGGCAATACCACCATCACACTGCTTAAACTGTATACCCAAGTAATCATGCAACAGCCCCAAATCTTTCATCTTGAAAGTAGCATTCAAATCAGCCTTAAATTCAGCAATATGTCTCTCATTTGGTCCACTGATCAGCAAATCATCGACATAAAGAACCACAATGAGAAGTACATCACCCTCACGCTTTACATACAATGTGCTTTCTGTTAGACTGTTATGAAAGCCTCGTTTGACCAAATGAGTGTTAGATTTCTCATACCAAGCACGATGAGATTGCTTCAACCCATACAAAGCCTTCTGACATCTGCACACTTTGTCCTCTTGTCCTTTTATGATAAAACCGCGAGGCTGCGTTACATAAACTTCCTCAAATATGTCACCATTCAAGAAAGCAGTAACAATGTCTGATTGATGCACATCCCAACCAAAATGAGATGCCAATGCACATAGAAAATGCACAGTAGTCATACGACAAGTGGGAGAAAAAGTCTCTTCATAATCAATGCCTTTTTGCTGTGCACAACCCTTTGCAACAAGTCGAGCCTTATGGCGATCAATCTCACCATCCGGCTTGCGTTTCAACTTGTAAACCCACTTCGTACCAATGGAATTTTTTCCAGGAGGCAAATCACATAAAGTCCATGTGTCATTTTCTATAAGTGCATCATATTCTGATTGCATGGCAGCCATCCAATTTTTTGAATTCTGTGCTTCATCAAAGACAGAGGCTCCTCAACATCATGTAAGCTAGACACAGTCAAAGCATAACAATCTGATGCATAAGATGCATGGCAAGATCCTGAACGAGTACGGCTAGACAAAGGTGCATCCAATTTACTGTCACACAATGTATGCACCAACCATTTTGGCATACCTCTAGCCTACTCATTTTCAGCCCTTTCCTCATCAAGTACATCATGTACATCTGCATCAGTAATAGGCTGATCTGTAACATTTTCAGAACTCCCATAGGCTGTACATTTGCCTCATTGGAATTTACATTCATATTTCCACCACTGAGAAGAGGCAACAAAGTGTCATAAATGACCTGTGATATTACATTACTATCTGTAGTCATGACAGCAAGGGCTGAACAGAATCTTCCACAAACACTACATCCCGTGAAACCAGAATACGCTTTGTTTGCGGATGATACAACCTGTAACCTTTGCTTTCAACACTATAACCAACAAAAATACATTTGACAGCCTTATCATCCAATTTTTTGCGTTGTGTTTGTGGCACCAAAGCATATGCCAAATAACCAAAAACCCACATGCGCTCAATAGAAGGCTTTCTATCATGCCATGCTTCATATGGATTAATAGACTGCAAAGCTTTCGTAGGACACCTGTTAAGTACATAAGTGGCACACATGATGGCCTCAAGCCAAAAAGAATGCGGCAAAGCTTGACTTTTGACCATACATCGTGCCATTTCCGTCAGTGACCTGCTTTTTCTCTCAGCAACACCATTTTGCTGAGGTGTATAAGGCATTGTACATTGGTGTTTTATCCCACGACCAGCCAGAGATGCATTAAATTCATGAGACATATACTCCCCTCCTCGATAGGAACGGAGGGTACCCATAGTACATTTCGAGACATTTTCAGCCATAGCCAGAAATTGTTTGAAGCACATAAAAACTTCGGACTTCTCTTTAAGCGGGAATACCTATGCATGCCTGGAGTAAACGTCAATGAAAGTCACGAACTACAGGTAATTGCCCAAGGACGGAGTTTGCATGGCCCCACAAACATCACTATGCACAAGCTGCAACCTGCATGTGGCCCGAACTGAACCATCCTTTGGAAACTTAGAGGGCTGCATCTTACCCAAAATATAGCCTTCACAAACATGTTTGACAGTTGCTTCAAGGGGGCAAAGAAGCAACCATATCAGATTTCTGCAAACGTAGCAAACTGGAAAAATTCAGATGATCAAAACGTGCATGCCAAAGTTTTGCAGTTGAAATAGCCCTTGAATCTGCAACAACATTTGCAAAATTTTATCCACACTTGCCATACAAAGTGAGCTTATACAGCCCACGGCACAGAAGGCCACATGCAACAATTCTATCACCAAAATTGAGATCATGAATTATACATCTGTCATCGACAAATTTGACTACAAGTCCAAGTCTAGCAAGCACGGATACAGACAAGAGATTCTTTTTGATCCCAGGTACATAAAGTGCATCAACAAGTGTGAAGGAACTGCCATTAGCAGCAGTGATCACAATCTTTCCAACTCCCTGAACTGGATAAGAGGCATTGTTGGCACAAGTGATAGAATTCCCATGAGGGACAGACTCAAGAGAGGTAAACAATTCACGATGTGAGGTAATGTGCTTTGTAGCACCACTGTCGAAATACCACACATGTGAATCTACAGCAAAACTGACAAGCATGCATCGTGGACAACAGGATTGTAAGTGCACTCTGCGCTAAAAGCCCATTCTGCATCAACATCAGCATCATAGTCCTTTCACAGAAGACTCAACAATGGCTGCATTTGTAGTGGAACCAACATTTGCATTGGAACCACCCTCTTTCTTCTTAGCCTCTTTGGCCTTCAACTTAGGACACAACTTGATCAAGTGATCATTAGCTTTACAATAATGGCAATGCATCTGCTTTTTGCCCTTGTCACTAGAATTGCCCGAGGAATTGCTGCTAGCAGAATCATTAGGAATAGAAGTTTTGCCACTCGCAACAGATCCATAAGAAGTGGCTGCATTGCTTTTATCACCCTTTCTTTGAGAAGCAATAAAAGCCTGTTCAACTGCACGCTGTCTAGTCCTGTTTTTTTTGGAAAGTGACTCTTGCAACAGCAATGTGCATAATGCATCAAACTTGACAACTTCTGGATCTCCTTGGGTCATAAGTCTCCAAGTACTAGCAAAAGTCTGGTAAGAATCTGGTAAGGCATCAAGAACAGTATGCACAAGGTAACTGTCTGAAATGACTTCACCTGCAGAAATACGTTTCTCATTGATATCCTTGACACTAGCAAGGAAAGTGTCCATATCATCTTCCTCATGCATAATCTTTGACTCCAGCTCTTTACGCAGCAAAGCAATTTTAGCCTCATTACGACTTGCCTAAAGACCAGTCAAAATATCCCAAGAGTGTTTTGCAGATTTTGCTGAACGGATGTGAGGAACAATGGTGCACTTCACAGACAACACAATCAATGCATAAGCCTGCGCATCCTCAAAATCCCAACGAGCTTGTTCTATTGTAGGCAAAACAATTACTCTAACAGTAGCAATCCTTGCAGCAAGACCTGCAACATCCTCAACATCGCCTACATCCTCAGAACCAGGACGCACATCAATTCCCTTCACAATATTCCAGATGCCCTTTGAAACAAGAACGTGTTGCATCATATAAGCCCACATAGGGTAATTGTCCCCATCCAACCTGTCCTCAGTAGCAAACATCTTGAACACATCTGTGTTGTTGTTGTCAGCCATGGTAAATGCTGCACCTGATGTGAAAAATGCCCAAAAATACGAGAAACGGAGTGGGAACAACACGTGATATATAGCACAAACTGTAGAAGACTATAAGGCACCTGTTATGCAGAAAACGGAACTGACAAAAACTCTACATAAAATAACGAAATAGCATGTGCCTAAAGGAGCCCAAATGAGTTTGCAATGGAAAGAGTGATGGGCATTGACGGGAGCAAAGTGAACCCTGAACCCCGACGGCCACTAAAACACCGGGGACCAAATGGCGCGCCTCGAGCCTGTCATGGTAAAGCAAACAGGGGGCACCACCTAGCTTCAGCGGCTAGGACGCAAACAACACACCACCATAACAAAGTTTTCACCCAAGAGAGATGGATGCTTGGGAGTAATGATGAAGAGGAAAGGGAATGAGATCAAGTGAGAGAGAGAGGGAGAGAGAGAGAGTGAGGGAGGGGGTATAGCGGCTTAGTACTTAGGCACCACAAAAGGATGGCGAATCCGCACACCCTTCACACATACACAAGCTCACTCCAAACGCAAGACTAGGTGGTGATTCCGCACACCTCACATGGGCAAAACATTGCAAGAAAACATACTCACAAAACCTCAAGCTTTATTTAGAGAATGAGGCGATGAAATGGGGAGCATAGGGTAGGGGAATGAGAAGGGAGAGCGTAGTAGAGCACATGGCGGATAGGTGGGAGTTGATGGCGAAGACTTGCACGAGGGTTAGGGCCATCATCCTTCATTTAGTTGCCCTTCATCTTCCATAGCCAAGGGTGTAGAGGTCATGATCAAGACAAGCATGGTGATTGCGGTGATGGTGATGGTGTGGATGTGTGTGTGTGCACTAGGCACACACAGTGCATAGTGTGTTCTTTGGTGATGGTGTGTGTGTGTTTAGTGTGATGGTGAACCCTCTTTATATAGGGTAGGAGGGGGGAGAAATTCTAGAATTTAGAAATGAAGAAATCATTATCTACACAGGCCATGTGACTGTGGGCCCCACTTGTCTGGCTGTGTGTATATATGCCAGAACAGCAGTCTCATGAGAGAGAGACTAAGAGAGAGAGATGGGTGAATGGAAAAAAGTGAGAGGTGACATGGAGAATAAATTAATTACAAGAGAGGAGAGAGGGGAGTGTGTTCAGAGGTGAATCTGTGTGCAGATGTGTGTGAACACAAGAAAATCAGGTAACCACTGGGTGGGGATGGGTCTGTGGGCACCTTTTTTCAGTGAAACTGAGTGTGTGTGAGTGTGGGGGAGGCCATCTGGCTACAAGACAAGAGAGAGTTCGAATTTTAGAGAGAGAGGGGGGTATTTGGATCATGGGAGAGTGTAGGAGAGAGAAAAGGGGGGTGGGGTATATTGTTTTGGAAGATAGGAGAGGTGGCATGTGAGTTAGGGTGCATTATTGGTAAGGACATGGGGTGGGGTAGCTTCAAGGGAGTGAGAAAGGAGAAAGGACAAGGGGAAGAGAGAGGGGGTTGACCTTTTGAGTGGAGGAGAGGAAAAGGGACACCCGGCGGGGCAACAGTGAAGAAAAAGGAGGCAAGGTGGGGATAGGCTGCCCCGCAGGCATGAGGTGGCCTATTTTACCTTTCTCATATATTTACATAATCATACTTTATTTGTTTTCTTACTTTTCCAATTTCTTTTATCACTCCCTCCATAAGAGGGGGTTTTCATGGGGTGGGGACGAGAGAAGAGGGGTATGTGAGCTTGGCTTGTGAAAAGCCCCCATCATTAGCCCTCCCCTTTTGGCTAGAGGCATTCATGTCTCTAGCTCATCTGTTTCTTCTTCCGCTTAGTCGTAGGATCCAATATCGAGTTGCCTTTTGAATTAGCCATTCCATTTGGCCATTGGTGAAATTTCTGGGATATTCATGAATCTGTAACAGGTCCGGGTGATAGCTTGTTCCTTGGAATAGTGTCGGTTGATTAAAGGGGAAGCCCATGGCTTCCAGAACTTTGTGCCAGTGTCCTCCTGGATCCCAAGTGAAAAATAGGATCATTGTCTACAGTGTCCGAACAATAAAATTTGCATGCCAAATTGGACCAAATTTGTAACCACCAGTAGCGAGAGGGGAAATGAGCATCTTGGCTCCTGCAAAGACAGAACTGAAAATTATGATTCCCAAGAGTGTACCAAGAATCCACCATATATGGCCGCCTTGTTGGTGTGGTGAGCTCAAGTTGTCTTCAGAATCCTGCTTACTGCCATGACTAGAAAAAACTGCAAGCATATCATGCTTCTTTTGGGTGTGCTCAAACATGTCAGCTTCCTTTACTGATGCTAATAGCAAGCCACCTACCTTGCGGCTTAAATACAAGCGTAATCCACTTACCTTTCTCCAAAGAGAGGATGCACTATTTGTAAAAAATTGTACCAAATTGCAAATGAGGTCTTTATTCTTGCATTCTATCAGGCTTTTGTCTATCCATGGCTCCTTAGCTCTTATCTCAATGCTGATCTTCTCTCTATATGTTATAGCGGCTAGCCATAGCCATAGGTCTGATGCATCCCATGCAAACACAATGCTATGTTGTGGAGGAGTTTGGAACATCCTTAGAAGGTTGGAAACATATTGATCATCAAACTTACTATGAACATCCTCACATAAACTGGAGGCATTACCCATCTCCAAGTTTATAACACCCTTTAGTAGACTAGAGGCATTACCCATCTCTAAGTCTATAACACTACACAATAAAGTCTTGCTCGGCTGTCAAGCCTCTGGAGAAATATCCAACTCCAAACCTTCAGTCATACTTACCTCTTCGTTATGGTCCTCTAGTGAAACTGCCTTGATGCAAGATTCCTTTAGCTTGCTACACTATCCTGGGTCCATGCTGGTGCACAGGCTTCCGTTTTCAAAGTCCTCCCCTTTGATTGATATGTTGTCCATCTTCTGCAAAGCCTTGCTAGCAAGCTAGTCTTCCTCTTCTCTTGTATCTTTCATGCCCTTTGCATTCCTCTTACTCTGACGAGGCCTAATCAACACTTTACACCTTCTTACGCTTACTGCCCAATGCTGTCGATTGATCGCCTTGGTGCCTATTTCATTCAAGGTTAAAGATGTACTCACATTTGTAACACAATTTTCTTGACTTACCTCCCCCACCTGGGTAGCATCTTTTGATTCTTTAACCTCTTGTTCCACTGCTTCAGTTCTTTGAATAAACTTCTCGCTTGATCCTTCTTCGGTTACCTTCATATTGACCTCTTCTGCAAGACCAATGATACTTGGTGTGCGGGTACCAATTGATGGTGGGCGTAGGATGATTGTAAGTGGTGATTGTGGCGGTGGTTGCATTGGTGACTGGCGTTGAACTGGTGTGGCTAGCTGTGGTTGCACCGTTGGTGGTGGGATTTGAACAGGTGGGATTGGTTGCCTGAGTGGCGGTGGTGTTCTTGGTGGAGAGATCTGATTCTGTCTCCCCCCTCTATTGAAATTCTGCCTCCTCGGGTGTGGGCAGTAGTAAATTCCACGGACATCTTCCCCGTAGTTGTAACAATGGTACTCTGGGTTCTGCCTTCGTTGTCCTCTTCCTTGTTCTGGGTTCCTTCCAGGTGTATGCCCTTGCTGCACCAGATGCATAGATAAACTCTCTAGTTGGGTGGTGATGCGACTCAGCAGGTCTTGCTCTTCTGATGCCTCCTGTGGTTGGACTCTATGATTGGCTGTTGCAGTCACTGGGGTTGGTTGGGCCGAGCTTGTTTCATCTGACTCGTTTACTCTTGCTTGCATGCGTAGCTTCTTGTCTTTAAGGCGGGCTACTTCGACTGCCAACTCATATGTTGCAGGAAACCTTCCCTTCACCTTCTCTCTAAGTGGCGACCATAGACCAGCAATGAAACGGTCCTTCTTTAGGAAACTAGGCGCTCCTTCACCTTCCTCCAGCGAGGCAACCCATCTCTCCCATAAGTCCACAAATTTAGACTCGTGGGTGGCATACTCCAACAGGTCTCCCTGCTTTAATTCTGTTAGTAAGTGCCATAGCCTCTCCAAGGTTGTGCCTCCACCAAACCTCTTTACAAAAGCAGCCATTAACACATCCCATGCATTCTTGGTGGCCTGGGGCAATGCATTATACCAGGACTTGGCCTCTACTTTCATCAGTAGAGGAAAAATTCTAAGTCGTGAAGCGTCGTCATCTTTGTTGGAGACGATACAAGCAATGTCGAAATCATCCAAAAAGTCGGTGGTGAGATCCTCTCCCTTCTTTCCACTGAACGTGGGGAAAGAAACACTTGCCATGGTAGTGACTCAGGAAATTACAAACCTCTTTTTCTTTTTTTTTTTCTTTTTTAACATTACATTAACAAGAGCGGCTCATAGCAGCTTTTTTACAAGGGTGGGTGGATAGGTTAAAACAAGATAAAGATAGAAACATTAAAGGAATGATGGTAATCTACTATGGGGAGAATGATAGGGTTCGGGGAATTGAGGATTTCTCCTAGTACCGCCGCACCGAATAGGTTTACGATCTTCTGTTGGTAGAAGACTTTCCTATCTACATAGATATTCACATGCATATGCTGCAAGAATCTGAATGGGAATGCCGTTGGCCCGTTTTCCATCATGCACAGAGGATGAAATACTTACTTATACTCTTATCGTGCCAGTGTTGATGAGTCGGCACATCCACAAGAGGTCGTCGCCTTTCATGGGCTCTACCTTTCCTTCGTTGCTCAGCACGTACGGGGTGATGGCGATCTGACCACTCCCAGCCTCTTGGCTAACAACAATTGCAGGTAATTTCCGTAGTCGGCGTGTTGCATGAATTATACTCCATTCAGTTGCAACTCGTCCCCAGCCCACTGGGTTTCTCCCGTGGTAGAGAGCTTCTTCAGGATAAGTTGTACAGGGAGAGGAGGAAGGTCCTCCACTCTCTTTCCAAAACAGCGAGAGCAGTAGCCGAACCACTCTTCTCTAGGACATGGGAATCTTCTTACCACTTCTTCTTCCGGATTGTCGAAGTGGATTGGTAGCACTCGCATGCGTCGTGAAAATCGGTAGGCGACCTTTCGCCGCTTAGCTTCGGATGACTTTCTCTTTGGCAAACTGGGTATAACCCGGCTTTCTGATCTTGAAGCACTTGCTTGGCCAGATGCTTCTCCCTTCGGGGTCATGTGTTTCCAGACTGGCTTATCTTCTCCTTGCCTTTGGCTCGAGCAGCCCCTTTAGGCCACTTTGGAGTTATAACTTTGACTGTAGTTTCTTTAGGGAAAAGAGGTCTCACCGTTTGCTTCCCTTCCTTGATGTGAATGACTTCTTTGCGATGAATGTCGATGTAGATGACTTCAGCCCTTTCCTTGCCTTTGTTGCTGCCACTCATTGACAGTGTGGCTTGGTTGACAACAGTGATGACACTTCACCGACCTCCCACCTGATGCTCTCAATTTATAGTTAGAACGAGTGACACGGGATGGAGAATCTACCTCTTGAATGCTGACGACACTGCAGCCTGGCAGTAGCACCTCAATGAGTGGGCGTCACTTTCAACATTGTAAACTGAAGGGTCTTAGAAAGCCCTCCTCAGTGGGGGCACCAAATGATGGGAGCAAAGCGAACCCCGAACCCCGACGGCCACTAAAACACCGGGGACCAAATGGTGCGCCTCGAGCCTGTCATGGTAAAGCAAACAGGGGGCACCACCTAGCTTCAGCGGCTAGGACGCAAACAACACACCACCATAACAAAGTTTTCACCCAAGAGAGATGGATGCTTGGGAGTAATGATGAAGAGGAAAGGGAATGAGATCAAGTGAGAGAGAGAGAGGGAGAGAGAGAGAGAGAGTGAGGGAGGGGGTATAGCGGCTTAGTACTTAGGCACCACAAAAGGATGGCGAATCCGCACACCCTTCACACATACACAAGCTCACTCCAAACGCAAGACTAGGTGGAGATTCCGCACACCTCACATGGGCAAAACATTGCAAGAAAACATACTCACCAAACCTCAAGCTTTATAAAGAGAATGAGGCGATGAAATGGGGAGCATAGGGTAGGGGAATGAGAAGGGAGAGCGTGGTAGAGCACATGGCCGATAGGTGGGAGTTGATGGCGAAGACTCGCACGAGGGTTAGGGCCATCATCCTTCATTTAGTTGCCCTTCATCTTCCATAGCCAAGGGTGTAGAGGTCATGCTCAAGACAAGCATGGTGATTGCGGTGATGGTGATGGTGTGGGTGTGTGTGTGTGCACTAGGCACACACAGTGCATAGTGTGTTCTTTGGTGATGGTGTGTGTGTGTTTAGTGTGATGGTGAACCCTCTTTATATAGGGTAGGAGGGGGGAGAAATTCTAGAATTTAGAAATGAAGAAATCATTATCTACACAGGCCATGTGACTGTGGGCCCCACTTGTCTGGCTGTGTGTATATATGCCAGAACATCAGTCTCATGAGAGAGAGACTAAGAGAGAGAGATGGGTGAATGGAAAAAAGTGAGAGGTGACATGGAGAATAAAGTAATTACAAGAGAGGAGAGAGGGGAGTGTGTTCAGAGGTGAATCTGTGTGCAGATGTGTGTGAACACAAGAAAATCAGGTAACCACTGGGTGGGGATGGGTCTGTGGGCACCTTTTTCAGTGAAACTGAGTGTGTGTGAGTGTGGGGGAGGCCATCTGGCTACAAGACAGGAGAGACTTTGAATTTTAGAGAGAGAGGGGGGTATTTGGATCATTGGAGAGTATAGGAGAGAGAAAAGGGGGGTGGGGTATACTGCTTTGGAAGATAGAAGAAGTGGCATGTGAGTTAGGGTGCATTATTGGTAAGGACAGGGGGTGGGTGTTGAGATGTCGAGCTCTACACCTTGAGCTGGCATCCACTACGGGTCTTGGCCGCTTACGGCATTTACTCACTGGCGCGTTAGGTGACCGACACGGAGGATCTCTGCCAGTGATTCTACAGCTGGACTACACTTATAGTGCCAGCCTAGTACGCTTCTAGCGAGTTCACACTTAGTGACCGCATGTACATATGTGCTACTTTTCAGCTTTGGCACTTAGTCATTTTGTACTCATTTTGTACTCATTTTAGGGGTTTTTCGCACAAGTTTCTGAACAGGTCTCCAAAGTGCAGTATACAGAGATTTACTGTACAAGTACAGTGGTTGTATGTACGCTTGATTGTGGACACTCGTTGAGTGTAGAAAACGTTACAAGAACCACGATAGCAGGTTCAATAGATTTGCAGGTTTTTGCAGATTGCAGCTATTTTGTCTTAGTGCTTCAAGATGTCTGACGGTTTCAGTCAGATTGTTACTGAGAAGCTTGAGAAAAATAACTACCCTGCATGGAAGTTCAGAATAACAAATTTCCTAAAAGGAAAAGGTTATTGGGACTATGTAGAAGGAGACAATGAAAAGGAACCAGAGATTCCCGAGGCAAATGCTACAGCAGAACAAAGGAAAGCTTTGAGGGACTGGCAACAAGGCCAGAGCAAAGTGATGTATTGGCTTTCTATGAGTATCATAGATGGCATGATGGGCTATCTACAGGATGCTGAAACCCCCGCCATTGCATGGAAAAACTTAGGCAGAGTGTTCGAGGTGAACACCAAGGCCAGGAAGCTTCAACTAAAGTCGGAGCTAAATCAGGTTAAGAGGAACAACCTCTCCATCAATGATTATGCTTTGAAGATCAAGAGTATCATTGAGGCTCTTGGATCTATTAAAGTCTCAGTGGAAGACGATGACATTGTCCGTGCATGCTTGGATGGTCTAGGAGATGAGTATGTACATTTTAGGTCTTCCATGAATACAAGAGACGACATCCCCGTGTTCCAAGATTTGATTTCTATGCTTATTCTTGAGGAGAAGAACCTTGACACATCTTCTTCTCATGGCAGAAATAATTCTGAACAGGCCTTCTATTCTAACTCCAACAGAGGTAGAGGTAGAGGTCGTGGTCGAGGCCCAAGGGGTTGCAGGGGCCAATTTCTGGAAGGTCAATCAAATCAAAACAATACAGGTGGCAGGGGAAACCAGTCTCAAGGCAGGGGGAGTCAAAGAGGTCGTGGTGCAGGATCAAGCAGGCAACAACATACTCCAGATAGTAGAGAATGTTGGACTTGTGGTGAAAGAGGTCACATGTCACGTGACTGTCCAAAGGGAAAAGCAAGTAGAAAGAGAGAACAGGGCAACTATGCATCTACTAGCAGAGATGCAGATGACAGCAAAAACGAGCGCATGTTTGTTATGCAACATGTAATGAATACAATGACTGCAGAGAATTCCACCCAAGATGATGTTTGGTATGTGGATTCAGGTGCCTCTAATCACATGACGTCTCGTGGAGAGTGGTTTAGAGATATGCGCAAACCAGATGTGTCAGGCTATGTGCAGACAGGAGATGACACAGCTCACCCCATTGCTCATGTAGGGGACATACCTCTAAATACGAAGAGTGGGAAATCAAAGTACTTAGCAGATGTACTTCATGTCCCAAACATTACAAAGAATCTTGTTTCTGTTGGACAAATGGTTGAGCAGGGTTTGCAGGTTCGCTTCAATCCAAATGGCTGTTATGTAGAAGATTTCCAGAATGGCTGTAAGCTGATCACAGAGGGCAAATGTGTGGGCAGAATGTTTACGCTGAATGTAGACATGCCTGAGGTAAAAGCTGCATTATTTGCACAGGGCACAGGTGTTGTGGCTGATGTTGACATTTGGCACAAACGCATTGGCCATGTCAATGAGCAGAGATTGCGCAGCATGCAATCAAAACAGATTGTAAAAGGTTTGCCCAAATTCAAGGTGGATGGTATGCATAAAGTGTGTGCAGCATGCCAGTTTGGAAAACAGTCAAAGGGCTCATTTCCACATGAGCGCAATGTATGTAAAAAGCCACTTGAGGTGGTGCACACAGATGTTTGGGGTCCAACCGATACTGCAAGTATACATGGTTGCAGGTATTATGTCTCTTTCATTGATGACCATACAAGGAAAGTATGGGTCTACTTCATGCGTAACAAAAGTGAAGTGTTTGGTCACTTTCAAGACTTCAAAGTCATGATTGAGAAGGAGACAGATATGCAAATCAAGACATTGAGGTCGGATGGAGGGGGAGAGTACTTCTCCAATGATTTTTCAGATTTTCTGCGAATGCATGGTATACACAGGCAGTTTACATGCAGATATACTCCACAGCAGAATGGGGTCGCAGAAAGGAAAAACAGGCACATTGCAGAGGTTGCGCGTGCATTGATGAATGAGAAGAACATGCCTCATCATTTCTGGGATGAAGCTGTAAATACAGCTGTGTACATTATGAACAGGACACCTACAGCTGCGGTGCATGATGTAACACCCGAGGAAAAGTTTACAGGTACAAAGCCTGATTTGGCACACTTGAAAGTGTTTGGCTGCATAGCTTACGTGCATGTACCAGATGAGTTGCGTAGGAAATTGGATCCTAAAGCAGAGAAATGTATTCTTGTGGGATATTCCCTTGAACAAAAGGGGTATAAGTGCTACAATCCTACTACACGAGAATTACGAGTGAGCAGAGATGTAGTCTTTGATGAGATGAGCAGCTGGTACAGTAATGCACATGGCACTATTGGGGCTGATGTAAAAGATGATGTGGTTGTACAAAATGTGAGGCCACAGTCACAGGTTTTGAGTGGACCACAAGAGTCCTCTTCTCGTGGCTCTGTTGAGAAACCATGGAATGGTAGACTACGTACGCAGGTTACTCCACCAACAGGTACAGGGAATGTATCACGAAAAGGAAAGGAAAAGGTTGATGAACCTCCCTTTATGGTTGATGCATCATCAGGTTTTTCACATGTAGACATGGATTCAGATGGTTCTGAACAAAGTCTTGATGAGGAATTTGGAATTCCGGCTATCAGGACACCTGGTGTAATGAAAGTACAAGAAGATGCTAGAGGGCAAAGGAGTGACCCAGGACCGCGCAGATCTAATAGAGTCAGAAATCCAGTTCAGAAATTGACTTATGATGGGTATCTAGCGCATCACCAAGCCTACATGGCTAAGGTGATACAGGATGTGGAGCCCACATGTTTTGAGGATGCAGTTGGAAATGTGCATTGGGATGATGCAATGAATGAAGAGATGGCTGCATTGGAAGCAAATGACACATGGGAGTTGGTGCCATTGCCAAGTGGCAAGAAAGCTATTGGCTGTAAATGGGTGTATAAAACCAAGCATAAGGCTGATGGTAACATTGAGCGTCACAAGGCAAGGCTGGTCGCAAAGGGTTATGCACAGACGTATGGCATAGACTATGAGGAGACCTTTGCTCCAGTGGCAAAGATGACGACAGTGAGAGCTGTCATAGCAGTGGCTGCATCTAGAGGATGGATTATGCATCAAATGGATGTAAAGAATGCCTTCTTGAATGGTGAGTTGCAAGAGGAAGTGTATATGGATCAGCCACCTGGTTATGTCGATCCAGGTTACCCAGATTATGTATGCAGACTTCTCAAAGCTTTGTATGGTTTGAAGCAGGGCTCTAGAGCATGGTATGACAGGATTGCCAAGTATCTTGTCAGTATTGGTTTTAGGAGAGCTCATGCTGATCATTCACTCTATGTACGTGAGAGTGATGTGGGGATTGTGGTCATTACCATATATGTAGATGACCTTATTATTGTTGGTGACAATGCTATGGAGATTGACCATGTGAAGGGTCTTCTCAAACAGGAGTTTGAAATGAAAGATTTAGGCGAGTTGCGCTACTTTCTTGGCATTGAAGTGATCAGGACTCCAGAGGGTGTATGGCTATCACAGAGACAGTATGCTTTGGACATGTTGTCAAAGTATGGTATGGCTGATTGTAAGCCAATTTCTATTCCCTTGGATGTGAATGCAAAGCTGAGTGCAGAGAAGGGTGATGTTGTTGAGGATGTCAACATGTACAGGAAGATTGTGGGTAGTCTAATCTACTTGACTATCACGAGGCCAGACTTGAGCTACACAGTAGGCTTGGAGAGTCAGTTCATGCAACTTCCGAGGAAGCCACATTTGGATGGAGTACGACGCACACTTAGGTATGTGCAAGGTACTCTTGACTACGCATTGTTCTATGCAGCAGATGCACCATTAGCATTGTATGGATATACAGATGCAGATTGGGCAGGTAGCATTGTTGATAGGAGATCTACGAGTGGCTTCATGTTCTCTTTTGGGAGTGCTGCTGTTACTTGGAGCAGCAAAAAGCAGCCTACGGTTGCTTTATCGAGCACAGAGGCCGAGTACAGAGGTGCAGCAGTTGCGGCGTGCGAGGTAGCTTGGCTACGCACATTACTTGAGGACTTGGGAGTGCAGGTGGACCAGCAGATTTTCATCCATTGTGACAACCTCAGCAGCATGCAGTTGGCTAGGAACCCAGTGTTCCATGCCAGGACCAAACACATAGAGGTCCATTACCACTACGTTCGAGAGCGAGTGTTGGCGGGCGACATCGACTTGGTCTACGTCAGCACAGAGGAGCAGATAGCGGATATCTTTACCAAGGCCCTCGGAGCTGAGAAGCTTCGACGTTTCCGGACTATGCTTGGACTCTGCGACATGCAGAGCTCGAGGGGGAGTGTTGAGATGTCGAGCTCTACACCTTGAGCTGGCATCCACTATGGGTCTTGGCCGCTTACGGCATTTACTCACTGGCGCGTTAGGTGACCGACACGGAGGATCTCTGCCAGTGATTCTACAGCTGGACTACACTTATAGTGCCAGCCTAGTACGCTTCTAGCGAGTTCACACTTAGTGACCGCATGTACATATGTGCTACTTTTCAGCTTTAACACTTAGTCATTTTGTATTCTCTTTCCTGTGAAGAAGAAGAAGAAACTTTCCATCTTTGTGTGCTTTGTGCTTGTCTTGTGTAGCTCTCTTGCATCCTCATTCTTTACAGTGGGGTAGCTTCAAGGGAGAGAGAAAGGAGAAAGGACAAGGGGAAGAGAGAGGGGGTTGACCTGTTGAGTGGAGGAGAGGAAAAGGGACACTCGGCGGGGCAACAGTGAAGAAAAAGGAGGCAAGGTGGGGATAGGCTGCCCCGCAGGGATGAGGTGGCCTATTTTACCTTTCTCATATATTTACATAATCATACTTTATTTTTTTTCTTACTTTTCCAATTCCTTTTATCACTCCCTCCAGAAGAGGGGGTTTTCATGGGGTGGGGACGAGAGAAGAGGGGTATGTGAGCTTGGACTATGAAAAGCCCCCATCAGCATATATACAATGCTCGGGGGAAAAAACCTCCTAAAGAGGGAAAAAATGCCCCGGCGGTCCTAGTGTGTTCACACACATCACTACCACATGTGTATGGTAACATCAGATCATTGTCAAGGATTGTTTCTGGAGAACCACCTAAGGGTGTAGACAATGATTTGCCAGATGTATATCTATTCTCCGTTCAAATTATACCTCGATGGTCAGAAAATAAGGTATCATTGATGATCGTAGCTCAAGTAGATTTGCTAATACCACTTCCTATTACAATTGGATTAATTGAGAAATCGGCTATCTATCAGTTACTAGCTAGCATGCTATACAAAAAAAGTCAAGATGAAATACTTCTTTTATGCATTAATCTTGAGGAGAAAAACCAATACCTAAGTCAAGCACATATTACCATAGTAGGACTTCACTTTGCGATAGACCAAACTATGCAACGGATTTTGAGAGTTGGAGTATTTTGGCCAACTATAAGGAGTGATGTTCATTCTTTTGTGAAAAAATGTCATCAATGTCAAAAACAAACATCCATAACTCATGTAACATTGTTCCAAATGTCGCTTGTTTCTAAGTGGAGTAACTATCTAGTTACTTACTTATCAAGCCGAACATTTCTTGAGGATATGAGTAAACATCGTTAAAGAGCAATTGAAAGTTAAGCAAGAGACTATGCTCTTATTGGAAACCAATTGTATCGAAGAGGTCAGGATCAACACTTACGTCTCTGTGCAAGTGAAAACGAATACATTCCTATTATATAATAAGCACATGCTGGATTAGCTGGAGGTCACTTCTCTAGTGAGACCACCACAAGAGCAATCTTAATGGCAGGAATATGGTAGACAACACTTTTTGCACCTGCCAAAGAATATGTTTGAAGGTATATGTCAATGAGCTAAAATGCCAACCCGTGTAGATAGCATGCCCTTAACACTAGGTTGGTAACCTAACAGGACATAAAAGTGTCCTTTCAGGGTTTTGAAAAAAACCTCCAAAACCATAGTAGATCCACTCATTTTGTAAAATCCTTTCATGAGGTTATAGTTCAAGGCCTACTACACATGGAAAAAATAAGAAACTTGTAAAATTTCTCATCTTTTGGTCACACCAAGCCTCCAAAGTTGATGGACCAGTACATTTTCATCAAAATAGTAATTTCTTACGTTTTGTTGCATAAAAATAAGATTAGGGATTTTTGTAGGACTTGAGATAAATTCCCTAGTTAACTTCAATGGGTTGGTGATCAGAACATATGATTGCTTCTCACTCACTATTTTTTGTTTTGCCAAAAGAAAGAGGTACAAAAATGTTGAATTTTTACCATTCTCCAAACCTATCATCAAAGTTTCTATAGCCACGCTCAATACAAATATTGTATTCATGTTTTCTTAGTTCCCTATTCTCCTTTAGGTTCATAAGGATCCATGGAGCATGTCAAAAGAATACTACATCTCTTACCAAGGGGAATCTTGGGGACAAAGATGAAGTGCTAAATACAGCAAACATGAAAAAACTGGGTTCAACATTATGAGTTGTAGAATCCCATAGAAACTATTCAATATCTAGCCAAATTTGATCCTTATGACTAGATATGGTTACTACCTACAAAATGCATGTAGTTTTCACAAGAAACTAGCAATATTGAAAAAGCTATACTTGATATACTAGAATGTTTCGTTTTCTTCTATAATTGAAAAAATCAACCATCGTTGTCTACTATGAAAAATAGGCTATTAGGTGCCCCAAAACTCAAGGAATATTAGCTCTATGTTACAATATACGACATAGAAAATCAAAACTGTATTTGGATATCATGAAAGCCACCAAAAAAATCATAGAAGAGCTAAAATTGGCTATAAAACAGGATTTGACAATTTTTGTAATTTGGTCATAACTTACAACTTTAACATTTATTCCTCCCTAGAAGCATCAGGACATGTTGAGGACTACTAATGATAGTTATCTACCATTATATACCTCACAAACATGAATTCTAGAGTGGTATAGTTGCAAAAAGTTGAAAAAAGACAAAAACAAGACCCATTTTTTCACACAGTTTAGGTTGTGAAATGTTGTGCAAGGACAATGTTAAAGATGGAATTGATATTCCAAAAAAATGTCAAGTTTTTTTCAGCTCATGAGACAACTTTCTAGACAGATAGCACCTCAAAATCCATTTTGAAACTCTTGACATAATTCAAGGAAAATGGTCACTTAACAGGACATAAAAATGTCCCAGGACATAAAAGTGTCCCATTACCAACCTAGTGTTAAGACCAATGAGGGGGGCTAGAGCTTTTGCAAAATGGGATATAGATTTTGTTGGACCAATACAACCACCTGCTTATAGAACCCAAGCTCAATATATCATTGTAGCTACGGAATATTTGACCAAGTGGGACGAGTCTAAAGCAGCCCAAAAGAATGATGCCAAAACCACTACCGCATTCTTAATTATATGAGTATGTGTTCACAAGATATGAACTGCCAATAGAAATTGTCAGTGATAGGGGAACTCATTTCCTCAATAAGGTAATTGAGTATTTGCTTAATGAGTTTATGGTCATCCATAAAAAATCGGCTCCCTATCACTCACAAGAAAATGGACAAGCTGAGCATACAAATAAAATTCTTAGCTCGTCACTAAAGTGGTTAGTTCCGGATGGACAGATTGGGAAATGAATCTCCATGCAGCTCTATGGGCTTAAAGAGTTTCATTTAAAACAACTTTAAATGCTACACCCTCTAACCTTGTTTATGGTCTTGATGCCATACTGCCAATAGAATTTCTGTTGCCGACACTAAGGGTAGCTAAGAATCTTGAGTGGATTGGGCATGAATTGTTAGAGAGACTTGAAGATTTAGAAAAGGTAGATGAGCTCCAGCTAACTGCTGTAGCTCACAACTATGCACAAAAGCGAAAGCAAAAACAGTTTTTTGATTCCCATCTAGTTACAAAAATCTTCAAAAAAGGGGACTTAGTTTTAGTCTATTCCCTTAAGCAACACATTCCCCGGTTTAAGAAAAAGAAAAATGGACCGTTTATCATTAAAGATGTATCCCCAAGTGGAGCAGTTAAGTTGTCCACCCTAGATGGTAAACCAATGGCTAATTGGATTAGTGGATGTTGTCTAAAAAAGTACAATTTGCCACTAACCAATGGATTGTTAGAAAGGATGCATGAAGCTAAGCAAAGAAAGATAAAACAACAGCAGGTTATTGATAAAGCCCAAGAGGAAGCTCGGCTTTGAGTACTCAAAAGGAAAGCACTCTCAACAATCAACGAATACCAATTCCCATCAACACTCTAGAACTAGATGATCGACAATGGGAATTGCAGAAAGATGCAGTGTCAACAGATGATAAATGGTTAGATAGAATGGACCTTCGCATCAAAGTACAACTAAACAATCATAGCACAAAAGCATTGGTTGACACAGGAGCTCGAGTAAATGCAATCAATTATTCCACGTATAAGAAAGCAACAAGTCAGTCTTTGACAGTAGGAATAACGACTATTAAAGGATGCAGCAAGAACCCAACCCCAACATTGAGAGTAGTCAACTTAAATGTGATAGTACATGGATGTTCATGTCCTCATCAGTTTGTATGATTACCAAATAAACACATGAATGAGACAATGATTCTTGGAATCCCATGGATGCGGACTTAAAAGGCAGTACCAGATTGGGATACCAACCAACTCAAATTATCACCTAAAGGTGGAAAACTCATTGTTCCAATTGCACCAAGCAAGGAGGAATGGAAAGGAGGTTACCAAAAGAGCAAACCACAAAGCAATCAACCTTCTCCATCCTATAGAAAAGCAAATGCTACAAGTAGCATGCAAGGAGTCAGGAAAATTTAGGTACCAAAAGCACAGCTTAAAGACAAATTGATTCAAATGGGTGCCCAAAACATCATTGACAGTACCAAAGATGGTTCCAAGGTTCAAAAAACAAAGAGTAGCGTCTCCAAGAAAGGAACATAACCCGAAATGGATTTGGAAAAAAAAGGAGCACTTATCTTCTCCGAAAACTATAAAACCGATCAAGAAATGGATAGTTAAGTCTCAGAAGACTCTACCACACCATTTTGACCAAAGAAAACCGAGATATCAATGGCGGGTAAAAGCTCGACAATAGTCACTATTGATACCAACAGCTCATGAAATCAATATACCAGAGCATCCTGATGGTACAACCAAGCAAAGAGCACACAAGCTATAAGATTTTCTCTTTGAAAGACATCAAAAGAAAACCTCGTCACATCAGAAACCCTTGAGTTAATTACTTAAGACCCAACTCTTGCACAACATAATAGTTTGAATTGCATTGATGTTCAAAGCATGATAGAGCCAACCATGGCTATGCATAGACACGGTTGTTCAACCCATGCACACAGTCGTCCTGGAGTACGCCATGAGGGCGGGTGGAAGGGAACTAAGTACTTAAGGGCAATGTTTGAAGAGGGAGGAAAAAAGTTTGATGTTAACGTTGGAGAGGGGGAATGGGGGACAACAACCGGCACGACCAGAAGTGCCTCTCTATAGCCCAGGGTCAACACAACACCCCAATCCACTCGAAGACACCTTCAAGACGACAATTTGCACATAATCTGCTTCACTTGCACTGTTCCCAAGCGCACACGCGCTTTCCAAGATTGCAAAAAGAGTCCACACCTCACTGCACCTGCTCTACCTCCCTCCGCACATACTCTCTCTCTCTCTCTCTCTCTCTCTCTCTCTCTCTCTCTCTCTCTCTCTCTCTCTCTCTCTCTCTCTCTCTCTCTCTCTCTCTCTCTTTGCAAAGCACCAACGATCTGGGCGTACACACGCTTCAACGGCACCGCGGCTGGCAACAGACGACACGACAAAGAGAAAAGGGGAAGGGGGGGTGCAACACGACACAATTGGCCAAGAGAGTTGTTCATTAATAGCTTCCCAACTCCATTACAATGCTCCTCTGAGCTTCTCACTCTCTCTCTCACTTGCTCTCTTACACGTACAGTGCAAAAAAACCCCCTGCTCTTGTTACAAAAGGTTTTGCTCCTTTATTGGGCTCGTTTTTTGAGTTTTTAGGCATTTTTCATGGTAGGCCGACATGTGGCACTCCCCTTGGGAGGCTCAGCTTGACTTTGACTAGCTTGGTGCTTGTCCTGAGGCTTCACACTTTACTCTACACACCAGCACCCTCTAGGGAGCAACGACGGCGCCGTCGTTGCTCCTAGGGATTCACATTGCCCTCAAAAAAGGTTGTGGGCGAATTTGGTCCACGGGAAACGGCCCCCTCATGGGCGGGGTGCCACGTCATCACCTCCAACTCGCCACCCGCACGGGCGCGCGCCTCCTAATCGGCCAAAATCCGCCACGGAGCGCCGCCACAGCAGCGCCCACGGGCGTCCTCCATAGCCACACGCAACGGGAGCTCTCTCCGTCGCTTCATACCCCCATATAGGCCACGCCTTTTCCTTTATACTGTGCGAACTCAACCTGCCCCCATGCATATGGGATCTTCCTAGTGCCAGGTGGCCGTCCTCAGTTTCAGCGGCCTCCAAGGCCTCAAAAAACCCATCTTTTAAGCCTTAAAAAAAACTCTTTTTTGCCTTGCAGTGGGTACTCTGTTATGTCTTGTCCAGTGGGCCTATGAACCGGATTCGGAGCCCCATCGAATACCACCATGCCGGCCTTCAAATCATCCGCCTTTTGCCCCCTTTTGAGATCTTCAATGCCCTCATCTGAGGCCGCCAAAAACCAGGAAAAAACATCTGCCAGCCTTTCACTATCAAATGATCCCAACTTCGTCTAGCTGTATCTGACTAACCGAATATCCGATTGATGTGCAATCAATTTGTGCTAACTCCATATGGTGCCCACTTCCACCAAGAATCTTGACAAGGCCGAGAAACTGCCAAGTGGCACATCCCCCAATGCGGTCAAGTGGGTTCAGACCGGGCCCCCAGAAAATCCTCAACTGACCTTAACTTGCTAACCAGAGCTCAGATTCACAATCCGATAAGACAGGCATGCTCCACAACTCTAGCACTACACACATATGCACTGACATCTATCCGGGCCACCTATCCCCAGCTGCCCTATCCGTCGGGGATTTGCTACATACCCTTTCTTTAGACTGCAATATCTAGAGCACCGGGGCTCCGTTTGACGAGCCGTTTGGACGGACTTTTAGAGCGCACTGAGCACTACCTTTCAGGACACTGTTTTGACATTTTGGACATCTCGACCTGTCATCCCATCTGGACCACTCAGCTGCACTTTTGGCCTAAACAGTCGCTTTAAGCATACATTTCCGCTATTCTCTCGCTGCTATGGCTTTAGACACCTGCCCTAGCACCATTACGTGCACCTGTATGCATCCATACCCTTGCATGAGCCCATATCTGGCATCGACATGTTTTGGGTGCACCATCATTGCCCAAACCTCTTGTTGAGCATTCATGCTCAACTAAAAGCACACTTTTGAACCTGAAAATATATTGCAACACTTGACAAGCATGGAATGAAGCAAAAAACCATAGCTGTATGTACATTCTATGTATAGAGTATGTACAAGGTGTCCTCTCTCTTCATAAGCTCCCTCTGTCTAGGTTGGTTGCCCAACCCCCGTAGCTACAATCTGGTGTACGTCAGGCACTAACCCCCTGGCAAAGTATAGTTTGAGCCGCACCCCGTTCACCCTATGCCTCAAATGCTTGCCATTGGCTCTCACCAACTGATAGGTCCCATTCGGAAAGGCTTTATGCACTTTGTATGGACCCGTCCATTTCTTCTTGAACTTCTTTTGGAAGGTGAAGTCCAAGTAGCTCTCGTACTTCATCACCAAATCTCCCTCTTGAATCTCCTTGTTTGGCAAGCTCTTGTTGAACTTCGCCACTTGCTTATCCCTTTGTTTCACATAAAAGTCTGCCGCAGCCTCCCTATCCATCTGTAAAGCCTCCAAACTAGTGATCCGATCCTGCAACACGCACTGTTGAGTGGCACTAACACGCCACATACCCTTCAATGCACCTAGTTGTGCATGCACTGGCAAAACCGCCTCTTTACCATAAACCAGATCAAATGGAGTGAAGTTTGTGGCCACCTTGTAGGATGTGCGGTAGGCCCACAAACACTTCTCCAAGTTCACCTCCCACTGTGTCGCTTGCTTATAAACATATTTGGTCAACATATTCACAATCTGCCCATTGGCACTCTCTACCAGACCATTGCACTGCGGGTGATATGGAGAAGAAAAGCGGTGTTGGATACCCAGCTTTTCCATTAAAGCCCGCACCAATTTGCTTCGAAATCCTTGGCCTCTGTCAGAGATCAGCACCCATGGAACACCAAAACGGCAACAAATGTTGTCAAACACGAACTGAGCCACCACATTTGCATTTACCTCTTTGACAGCCTTGGCCTCGACCCACCTGGTAAGGTAGTCAATCGCCACTACAATGTATTTTTTACCGCTTGCCGACTTCGGGAGTGGACCAATGGCATCCAAACCCCACTTCTCAAAAGCATCTTGGGCAATGATAGCTCCCTGTGATTCGGCTATCAGTCGCCTCTCACCCATAGTCTGACATTCATGGCAGGTTTTGCACCAATAGTGGACATCACGTACTATCGACGGCCACCAAAAACCTGCTCTCAAGATTCGAAACAAAACCTGGTCTTTACCTTGATTCCCACTTTCCTCATGACATTGTTGCAACACCATACCGATTTCTTCCTTATAAAGTACCCTTCGCAGCACTTCATCCCGTCCATAGGTCATAAGATCCTCCCCTATCAGTGTAAACTTGCGAGATTTCTGTACTACCCTCCGATTTTGTAACTTCGACAATCTTTCAGAGCACTGACCGGTATCCAAAAAGTCTTCAATCTCTTTCAAGGTTTCACGACCAGCATAGGTGGCTGGGGCCACATTTATACCTGCAACCTGCACTTGCACTTTGCTGCTTGCAAGCTGATCTGCTTCTTAGTTCTGCTCTCTTCTAACATTCTTGAACTGAACCTTCTCAAAAAACTTCAGCAACTTCTTGATGGCATAGAACCAATGCTTTAATGAATCCCGCTTCACCTGCCATTGGCCCAATAACTGCTTGATGACTAACAGCGCATCACCTTTCACTACCAACCTCGATATACCAAACTCGACACACTGTTTCAAACCTAAATGGAGGGTAAGATACTCCGCCTCATTATTGGTATGCACATCCTCCAAGTCGTAGGCTTTTGAAAAGATCACCCTGTTGTTGGGGTTAAGGCCTATGTGCCTTGACCGGTCGCCCAGGTCATGGGCGTCCGCCCATTGTTACCCTATACTTATACTGAGTATATTGTATAGGGGGAGCTGCCACTTCACAATCTCCCCACCCACATCGTGTGTGTGTCTCCTTCTCTCTCTCTCTCACTCTCCGTCTGTGGTGCTCCCCGATCCCCTTTAATTGGTATCAGAGCGAGGTTTTGTGCTTGCTGTTTTCGTGTCCGCGCGCGCGCACTTTCAAGAGTGCAAACAGGGTTTCGACTTCGGCATCGGCAAATTCAGCTTTCCGAGAGCGTTTCCACCAGGTGTGCTGGCGTTTTAACCCCCTTTCAAAGACATTTGAGCCATCAGAAACCTCATTCGAGCTACAGTTGAGGAGCTACATGTTCAGCCCTCTTTTGGCAGTTTATGCTGCGTTTTTGGGTCGAAACAGAGGTTTTTGGCATAGCTTTCACACCCGGACCTGGATACATGTGATCCAGGAGTCTACCTTGGGGTTTTAGCACGCTCCGGATGCGCTCGTCATATCAGAATTTTAAAATTCTGAACGCTGAATTTTCTGCAGCAGCAGTTGTTTATTGTGTGTCGAGGATTCCACACATGGTTTTCTCTCAAATGTGAGAGTGATATTTGTTGCAAGTTTCCTCACAGGTGGGAGGATACGATGTATGCCTTATGTGGTTTGATGCTTAGGGAGACTAATGTGATTGCATTTTGAGCTTGACAATGTATGTCTCGAGCATGTTTTTTGGCAATCACAGGTAGAGCAGATATTTGTGTACTAGATTTGCAGGTGTTTGCAATGATGTATGCAAAGTGTGGAGATTGGTGCATGCATTTGGAGTGCGATTTGATGCGCTTTGGTTACTCATGGTTTTGAGCATGTAGTCAGTTTGGTTACTGGTTTTGTGGCCGTTTTACTGACAAAACTCTGGCGAAATTTTCCTAGGAGTTTTATGCGCATTGTTGGTGTGATTGAGATTGCGATTGCTTATAGCACTCAGGATTTGTGTGCGGTGTTTTTCCTTTTGGGTGGTGCATTGTGAGCATGTTTTGCTCTGCTTTTTTGGTCTTGAGCTGTGTGTGCTCGACCATTTGGAGCTTCCAATTTTGACTCCCGGCTACAGGTTGAGTCTAGTACTCCCACAGGTGTTGCCATTTGCAGTTGAGGACATCTTCTGTAGTGTTTTGGCTTGCATACCGATTTCGACACAGTAGGTGTCTTGAGCTTTTGCTTTGTGTATGCTTTGTGGGATAGTGGTTGGAGATTACTCGCCATAGTTTGTGATCGAGGTTGGCTCTCACATTGACAGGTTTTGTCAGTTTGGACACAATTTTGTGTTTTTTGTATCCACTCTCGCAAGAGCGAGGAGTTGTGTATCTTTCTTTGCTTGAGACAGTGGTTTGCTCTCAGGTGGGAGAGTCTTGTGATCTCGAGCATTGTTTGTCATAGTTTTGCAGAGCTTATGCATGTATGTTGAGTGTAGTTTGATGCGCATTGATTTCTCATTGTATTGAGCTTGCAGGACAATGGTTATTTTGTGTTGATAGCCATTGTGCGTCGAAACTATGGCGAAATTTTCCCAGGAGTTTTATGCATATCATTTATGCGATCTAGGTAGAGATTGCGGGTTGTACTCAACATTTGCGTGCGGTGTTCTCTGCAGGTGGGAGATTTGTGCGTGTGTATGCATCGATACCGCATAGTGTGGGCTTGGTGATTAGCTCACAGATTGCAGTGTGATACTAGAGCAAGCGAGGCTTGTATTGACATTGCGGGAGCTCTATTTTGGAGTGTGTCTCACAGGTTTTACATTGTGTTTCTGGCCATATTTGTAGACAGTTTCCAGGTATTGTTGGTGAGGTGGTTTTGCTTTCTAGTTTGCTACATTCTGCTCATGGCAGAGACAGGTGATCGCTCAGAGTATGATCTCTCCGAAATGTGCATGTTTGATGGGTCAGACTTTGCAGCATGGAGAGAGTGTATGCTTGATGCATTGACACAGCAAGGGTTGCATCGACCATTGAGTGGTGATGCAGATAGACCTTCAAACATGTCTGATGATCAGTGGCAGGAGCTAGAGGAGATGGCACTATCTACACTCTCTTTGCACCTTGTGGAATCTGTATATGCTCTTGTTATGTATGAGACTACTTCGAGAGAACTTTGGCGCAGATTACATGATATGTATGATAGATCTGAGTCATCAAGGACTCGTGTGAGACATGTACATTCACGAGTACATCGACAGGTGATATGTTGGTATTGTGGTCATTCTGGACACGTTAGACGGCGCTGTTTTCGTCGTATGCAACATCGTAGGAGACATGGAAGTCTCAGAGATGTATGTAGTGATGCCATGGACTCAGTTGCTTTGACAGTTGAGGCAGATGTAGTGTCGGAGTATACTAGTGATGGGGATGTCACTTTTACCTTGAGCTATGCACGAGATGCTATACATGTGGATAGTGCACTCCCTTCGCAGTGGTTGCTAGACGCAGATGCTATGTTTCATGTCACGCCGCATCGTGAATGGTTTTGTAGCTATTCTAGCGGGATGCTTGGTAGTGTACGTTTGACCGATGGATCGGTGCATGCGATAGCAGGTGCAGGAGATGTGAGACTGTCATTACCGAGTGGTGCATCTTACTTTTTATGACATGTGCGCTATGTATCAGATTTGACAGTGAGTTTGATCTCGATTGGTCAACTTAGAGATTGTGGATGTCAGATTTCGCTACGAGAGCGAGATTTTGTGATGCATTTGGGTTCGCTAGTGATTGCGAGAGGTGCCAGGAGTGGTACAGGTTTCCCATTGCATGTGGATCACGGGAGAGACGGTGTTGTCTCTGTGATCATGCAGCCAGGTAGAGAGCGAGAGAGCAGGCGAGTCTCTTTTGCTTGTGGGTTGCAGGATGCTTTGCATGGAGTGCAGAGCAGTGACCTTGTTGTGCAGGTCGCGTCTATGGATGCACAGGTAGAGCGGGACAACTCTAGTGAGTCACAACAGGATGAGTCATCAGAGGTGATGACAGAGATGACTCACATGGATGTTGAGATGTCGGCTATTGTGGAGTCATTTCTTGATATGCTTATGCCAGAGCTTGATGCAGATTCAGGACAGATGGATACTCTTGGTACACATGTGATATGTGGTGGGCACGAGGAGTCACTCCAGAGCTTGGAGTCAAAGTGCCATGGTCTCTATGATAGGGGACAGGATTTCCATGAGTTGATTTCTGAGTTGGAGGCGGCAGAGGTTGCCAAGGTTGCATCAACGTTCGGTGTCCTCATGTACGAGATGCTGATCTCGAGGCTCGACATAACAGCTGCAGTGGGAGCATTTGCAGCAGGGTTGATTAGTTGTTCGATGACTGATCTCGGCATAGAGCATAGGGGAGGTTTGCAGGTATTGGACCGATACTTGCAGGAGTGCATGAGCTCTTGTAGACTCTTTGCAGAGCTTGGAGCTAGCTCTGTGTGGCTTCCGCAGCGGGATGTTTGTCTATCAGTAGAGCCGGATGCACTAGCTCATCGAGAGTCAGTGGGCATAGGTTGAGAGAATATCTCACCTTCTATTAGTTGTACACTAGTAGATCTTGCTTAAAGGCACATTGGCCTTTAAGTGGGAGGTTATTGGGGTTAAGGCGTATGTGCCTTGACCGGTCGCCCAGGTCATGGGCGTCCGCCCACTGTTACCCTATACTTATAGTGAGTATACTATATAGGGGGAGCTTCCACTTCACAGTCTCCCCACTCACATCGTGTGTGTGTCTCCTTCTCTCTCTCTCACTCTCCATCTGTGGTGCTCCCCGATCCCCTTCACCTGTTGCGTGGATCTCGTATCACCACACCTCCACCTGCTTTTTGTATTACCCTTCTATATGCTCCATCAAACCACATGGTAAAAGCTTCCTCTAAGTCAGACTCCTCCTTGGTTTCATCCCTCACCACCCTGGGATAGATTGGAAAATCAACCGCCTTGCTGACTAGAATATCTGCCAGGTGAGATCGACTTGTATGGTCAATTTTGAATTCAAATACAAATTCTTGTAGCTCTATCACCCACTTCATGATCCGTTTCCCTGGCTTCAAGTGCAACACTACTTCCGGCAATAAATTATTGGCCGTTAGCACAAAAAACTTTCGCACGATGAGATACACCTTGAACTTCCTGCAGTCAAAAACTACGGCCATCACCCACTGTTCGGCTTCAATGTAGGTTGCCTCCCCAGGACTTATCACCCTGATTTCAAAATAAATATGTTTATAGCTCCTTCCCACCTTTTGCAATAGTATTTCCCCAATGGCCACAGTGCCTACCGTCATGGAAACATAAAAATCATCTTCATGATTGGGAGGACACACCGTAGGCAATTGACACAAGATTTCTTTCACCTTGTCAAAAGCTACTTGAGCCTCTTCATCCCATTTAAAACCATGCACTAGCTGCGCCCTCTTTTGAAGGGGGTATACATACTGCGACAACATCCAAAAAAACCTTGACAGATACTTCAGCCTGTGCACGAACGATGCCAAATCCTGTGCACTGGGAGGAGGCTCCATCAAGACTAGAGCCTTGAACTTTTCTGGATTCGCTTCAATCCCATTTTGTGACACCACATGGCCCAACAATGACGCTCGGGGCTGTGCTAATTTGCACTTCTTGGGGTTCAATTGGCCTCCCTCTTCATCCAGCTTCTGAAAACATAGTCGTAGCTTTGACAAATGATATGCCCTTGAGCTATAACATCCAATGTCATCCATGAAAACCCTAATGAACCTGCCCAAATAAGGACCAAACACCCTATTCATCCAGTCTTGGAAGGTGGCATAGGCATTTACCAAACCAAACGGCATCCTGCGCGATAGGCAAAGCAACCCCATGGAGATATGAATGTCGTCTTCAGTTGGTCTTCAAGAGCAATCCCTATTTGAAAGTAACCTGAAAACCCATCCATAACGGAATACCTCTCGTGGCCAGCCACCTGATTCAAAATCTCATCCTGAAACGGCAATGGGTAGTGATTCCTCTTGGTCGCAGCATTTAATGGCTTATAGTCGACACACACCCGGCATCTCCCATTCTTTTTAGGAGTGATAACCACTAGGGAAACCCACTCTGATTCCTTTACGGGGTATATACTACCTGCATCCAGTAACTGATTGATCTCCTGCCAAAGGGCTTCCTTTTGAATTTCACCCAATCTCCTTAGCTTCTGTGCCTTAGGTTTGTATCCTTCCTTGAGGGCTATTTTGTGCTCAGCACCCTTGGCTCCTCTCAAATCCTTATACTCCTTTGCAAATAGGTTTGGAAAAGATGCACACAACTCGACATAGCTTTGTTTCTCCTTCTTGGTCAAGTCTCCACTTAGCATATTGACCACCTCTTCAGTACCTATGGCATGCACCTGTGCTTGCACCTCCTCTTTCACACAAGGTTCTTCCACAGTGACCCCAAACAAGTCAGCATCAATCTTGAGCATGTCATCCTTGATTTCTTCTTCCTCTGTATCTGGATAGCCCTCATCATAGGCCGTTTCAGTCTCATACTCATAGCTGGTGGTGTCCTCTTCGTCTCTAGCCGCTATTGGATGGAAATGGCTTTCCTTGGTCTTCAGGTCTAGCACCACTTGTCTTCCTTTATCTTTATCAGGTAGGGTAAACACTTTACTTTCCCAATCCTGTTTGGCACCTATTGCCAATAGCCACGGCCTACCCAAGATTATAGGATACGCGTTATCCCCAGCTTTCATCACAAAGAAGTCGATCAGGCACTCTATGCCCATCACTTTCACTCTCACATCTTGGACCACTCCCAAACACCTAGCTTTAGCATGGTTAGCCATACTCATGCGCACATTCGACTTGGATACCGCCTTGACCCCTGTTTCTTTCATCGCAGCTTCTGTCATGACGCAAACCTGTGCTCCTCCATCTATATAGGCTTGAACCTGCATCCTTTTCTCGATGACAACATCTACCAAAGGAAGAACATCCGTCGGGCTACCTACCCTTAGTGCCATATTTTGCACCGCCTGCACATTGCCTTTACCCCTTGGTAGCCTAGTGCTAACACTGGTCGACCACAGCCGTCTTAATGTTGGGTTCAATGCCAACAACTGTCCAAAAGTAATATTAACTCTTTGACTTTGGACATCACTCACCAAATCATACTCTGGATGGCCGCGCCCAAGCTGGAAATTTGTTTGTTTAATCCTGCGACGCCTTCTTTTCTTACTAGTTTTAGGCTTCCCTTTCCCCTTGTATACCTTCCCTTTGCCTTTACGAGCTCTAGTCTCCCGCTCGGTTTCTGTCTCCCTTTCAGCTCTATCTCTTTTGTTAGCCAACACTTCGACATCCTGTTTATCCACCCCAATGATGTTCACCCTAGGGACTTCACCACCATCCGTTTGAGCTTGCTGCACTGGATTCGCGACTACCTGCTCCCTTGGGCCATTAAACTGTGCTTGGCCTCTCCCTCTGCCAAATAATGGGTAGATACCACCTCTTTCCCTCACCAGATGGGGACAGTCGGGTGCATAATGCCCTTCTTTGCCGCAATTATAGCACCTTCCAGGTAGAGGCCTTGCCCTGCCCCTTGCTCCTCTCGGCTGTCCCCTGTCCATTACACTCAATCGAAGCTCTTACATCTGCTCTGATATATCCTAAACCGTACGTATCCACTGCTATGGAATAGCAACCGTAGCCCTATTCCCTTGATTTTCCTCTTGAGTTGACTCTCGAGGGCTTTGTGGTTGAACATGTGCCATTGCTTCATAACCTGTTACGCTCTGCTCTATCTTTTTTTTAATTTTTCTACTTTTCGACCTTGCAATTGCCACTGCCCCATTGTAGTTCTCTGGGCTTTCAAAGTCCACTTTCTCTCTCACCTTCGGATGTAAGCATGCCATAAACTTATCCAATTTGAAGTACTCACCATTGGCTAGCTGCATAGCTGCTGCTAACTCTGCCCAACATACTTCAAAACGATCCAGAAACAAGATGAATTCCTCACCTACATCCTCCTTTAGAGCTTTTAGCTTCGCATCCATCTCGACTGGAGAAGCTTCTTTATGAAAATCATCAAAAATCTTGTCCGTAGAGCCGACCATGCCTGTCTCGGCTCAATCTCCAAAGCTTCGAACCACAGTTTGGCCTTTCCGCGCATCACCAATGGGAAAGTTTGCATCTTGCTGTCCTCATTAGGCATCCGCAAAGAGAACATGTACAATTCAAAATCTGCAAGCCATTCGTCTGGATTCTCTTCACCTGTAAAAATCGGACGATAATTTTGAGAAGCCATCCTTACCTATACGAAAACCTATATTTTCCTTTACTGACGGGAGCAATCAACGTGCTACTCCATGGGACCACCAGAAGATGGAGAGGGGGAATGGGGGACGACACCCGGCATGACCAGAAGTGCCTCTCTATAGCCTAGGGTCAACACAATACCCCAATCCACTCGAAGACACCTTCAAGATGACAATTTGCACATAATCTGCTTCACATGCACAGTTCCCAAGCACACACGCGCTTTCCAAGATTGCAAAATGAGTCCACACCTCATTGCACCTACTCTACCTCCCTCCGCACATACACTTACACACTCTCTCTCTCTCCTTTTGCAAAGCACCAATGATCCGGGCGTACACACGCTTCAACAGCACCGCGGCAGGCAACAGATGAGATGACAAAGAGAAAAGGGGAAGGGGAAGGGGGGGTGCAACACAGCAAAATTGGCCAAGAGGGTTGTTCATTAATAGCTTCCCAACTCCATTACAATGCTCCTCTGAGCTTCTCACTCTCTCTCTCACTTGCTCTCTTACACGTACAGTGCAAAAAAACCCCCCGCTCCTGTTACAAAAGGTTTTGCTCCTTTATTGGGCTCGTTTTTTGAGTTTTTAGGCATTTTTCATGGTTGGACGACATGTGGCACTCCCCTTGGGAGGCTCAGCTTGAATTTGACTAGCTTGGTGCTTGTCCTGAGGCTTCACACTTTACTCTACACACAAGCACCCTCTAGGGAGCAACGACGGCGCCATCGTTGCTCCTAGGGATTCACATTGCCCTCAAAAAAGGTTGTGGGCGAATTTGGTCCGCGGGAAACGGCCCCCTCATGGGCGGGGTGCCATGTCATCACCTCCAACTTGCCACCTGCACGGGCGCACGCCTCCTAATCGGCCAAAATCCTCCACGGAGCGCAGCCACAGCAGCGCCCACGGGCGTCCTCCATAGCCACACGCAACGGGAGCTCTCTCCGTCGCTTCATACCCCCATATAGGCCACGCCTTTGCCTTTGTACTGTGAGAACTCGACCTGCCCCCATGCATATGGGATCTTCCTAGCGCCACGTGGCCGTCCTCAGTTTCAGCAGTCTCCAAGGCCTCAAAAAACCCATCTTTTAAGCCTTAAAAAAAAATCTTTTTTGCCTTGCAGCGGGTACTTTGTTATGTCTTGTCCAGTGGGCCTATGAACCGGCTTCAGAGCCCCATCGAATACCACCATGCCTGCCTTCAAATCATCCGCCTTTTGCCCCCTTTTGAGATCTTCAATGCCCTCATTCGAGGCCGCCAAAAACCAGGAAAAAACATCTGCCAGCCTTTCACTATCAAATGATCCCAACTTCGTCTAGCTGTATCTGACTAACCGAATATCCGATTGATGTGCAGTCAATTTGTGCTAACTCCATATGGTGCCCACTTCCACCAAGACTCTTGGCGAGGCTGAGAAACTGCCAAGTGGCACATCCCCCAATGCGGTCAAGTGGGCTCAGACCCGGCCCCCAGAAAATCCTCAACTGACCTTAACTTGCTAACCAGAGCTCAGATTCACAATCCAATAAGACAGGCATGCTCCACAACTCTAACACTACACACATATGCACTGACATCTATCCGGGCCACCTATCCCCAGCTGCCCTGTCCATTGGGGATCTGCTACATACCCTTTCTTTAGACTGCAATATCTAGAGCACCGGGGCTCCGTTTGACGAGCCGTCTGGACCGACTTCTAGAGCACACTGAGCACTACCCTTCAGGACACTGTTTTGTCATTTCGAACATCTCGACCTGTCATCCCATCTGGACCACTCAGCTGCACTTTTGGTCTAAAAGATGCTTTAAGCATACATTTCCACTATCCTCTCGCTGCTATGGCTTTAGACACCTGCCCTAGCACCATTACGTGCACCTGTATGCATCCATACCCTTGCATGAGCCTATATCTGGCATCGACATGTTTTGGGTGCACCATCTTGTGATCGTATGCAAAATTATCTAATAATGCCCTTATAAATTATCCACAGGGGAATTTAGCTGATAATATCTCCCCGATGAGTGTAAATAGTGTAATACTCTGGGAAAATCATCAGAAAATACTCTTTTTTGGTTATTTTTCATCATTTTTGTTGATATTGGGACTTAAAAATAAAGAAATCCATCAAAAATCAATAAAGCTGTGTTTTTCAATGAATTTTCTTAATTATCAGATTTTCACTTTGCTTTTTTAGCGCATTTTGTTATTTTCTTTGATTTTTTCAATAAACATGTCAAAAGTTAATAATAATTAGCAAATGAGCTTAGATGGAAAAACTAAAGACACGCTGATGAGCAGAAGGACAAGGCAGACATACACCAAAAATTTCAATCAAATCGGCAAACGAAAGCGGGAAGCCTAAATTAGGCGGCCAAGACCTACTTTTGCAGAATTCTTTCAGAATGAGCTACAAGAATCCGATTGGGAAAATTTTTTAGTCTAACCAAGATTTCACGGCCTAGTAGGACTAGCAGGGGAATTTGGGGAAAAATGGTTTGGGATGTCCGAGTATAGATACCCAAGGTAGCCTAAAATCACCTCATTTCCACTTGTCGCCTTTGGAGAGAGAGCTTTTCGACCTTATTCGCACGCATTTTCTGGAGTCCACATTCGTCTGTTTACAACGTCCTCTCACATGAGACATGAGGGGTAAGTTCTGTACTTATCAATAATCCATTCTATACGGCCGGTAGCTAGTCTAAACCCTAGGAAAAGACCCTAGAATCCGAGCAGTGCACGAAGTCCTATGACCAAAAATTGACCATAGCGACCCCTTAGCTCATCCAAATCAGACGATACTTAAATATAGCATGTCCCAACATAATAGAACACTTCTTTATCACCAGTTGGCATTCGATAGGGGTCGAGGGGGGTCACAAGTAGAAAAGCTAGGTTTTTGGCAAATGCCAGAATTGGATTCTGACTCCACAGATAGCTTATAGACTAGGTATATACACGATGTATATGGTTGGTTTCATAAAATCAATCAAGTCAAGTATTCAAATAGCTCAAAGGCTACAAAGCGTCAAATTTGACATGCGAAGTCAAACTGACTCCAAATGGGCCAAAATTGGATGAGTTGCTTTAGGACTATGTAGTGGACAAGTCCATAGCCTCAAAAGTGACTAACCAACTCCACATGTAGTCACAAAAATCGATGATTTCAGAGTCGACAAAGCACGAAGTGATGCCAACAGCATAAAAATTTACCAAATTTAATTTAGGACTTGTTAGGTGTATAGAATATGTTTAGGTCAAAATTTTCAAGTTTTGTAAAAAAACGTTGATTGATGTAAATAATCACAATTATTTACTTTTGCAATCTTTTGGCTTGAAAATGAAACCATCACCTCATCTATCACTTGTACACACTTATTACATGCCACGTTTCACGTATGAGTCAAAATAATCAATGATAACTTGGAAAATTGTCAAAAAATGCAAAGAAGTCCTTTAAATCAATTTATGAGTTATCAGTCATATTTTTTGATCCAAATCACCTCATATCACATACACAGGGTCTACATCATGCTTACAACCAAGTTGCACCAAAAAATGTTCATTTTGATGAAAAAGTTAATAATCGTGATTATTTACTTTTTTGCCAAGATGAGGGAAATTGCGACTTTGCTTTCATGGGACCAAAGCACATGGTGTCCTAAGCCCACTGACCAAGTTTGAACAAATTTGGAGCTCAAAATCTCAAAATTACTTTATATCTACTGTTTCACAGATGGAAAGTCTAAATCTGGCACCATTCTCACCCTATGCACTCAAATGAGTCCACATTTCACTCAGAGTATCTAATAGATATAATTCAAGCCTATGATGTCAGAATTGCAAAAAGCTGAAAACAATCATCAGCTGTAAATAATCGCGATTATTTACTTTTGATGCAAATTTTTGCTAGGACTTTTGATTTTAAATCTTTATATGTTTTTAGGCATCTATGCACGTTCAAAAATTGATTTGAAGAAAATTGGACTCAATTTGTCAGCAATTCAGACTAAAGGGCATTTTGGAGCGAAAATTGCAGGAATTTTCTAACTTTGGCACTCTTATGCACTTAATAGGAGCAATGCAAACTACGAAGAAGGCCAAGAAGAGGGTGTCCAAAAAAGAAAAGTTGCAAGAGCTTCCACCATACCAACTGGACCCCAATTCATTAAAAACAGCCAAAGCAACATATCTGTCCAGAGAACAGCTTGAAGAAAACAACACCACAGTTTTCACAGAGGTAGGTTTAAAAGTGAATAAGGACATCAGGTAGAACTACAACTGTTGCCGAAAGAGGTTTATGATGTTGTGACAAAGCCCAAAAAAAAAGAAGCTAATAGAAGGCTTGGACTCAGAGAATTCTACAACCAAGAACCATGTGGTGTAGACTTTCAGAAAGCCTATGAGCTCCTGTCTACAATCAAGGAAGACAGATCAGCCCAAATTATTGACCAACAAGGGCAGAAGGTAGAAGTAGTGATAACGAAGGAGATTGTGGAGGAGGCTCTCAAGTTGCCAGCAGAGGGGATGACAATGAGGACCAGAGACAGAAAGATAGCAGGTACCTTCACCAAGGAGACTACTGCGGCAACATTTGCTGATCTCATCCAAAAAGAGGTGAAAGAACTAGTATGGTTATATTATCAGAACTTCCACTTTCTAGCAAAGAGACCGCCAAGATACACAACATCTAATCATACAGTTACGACTACATTCACACAAGTGTTGAATTCGACAACTAGGTAACCCATTGATCACGCGCATTATGTGCTATCCACGTTGAAAGGTACCAAGGAAGAGGGTAAGATCACGTATCTGGGTGCGCACCTGAGGTACCAACAAGGATAGCATACCATGCTATCGGCATTGTAGACAATTTGCCGCCTATCCCAGATCAAACACATGGATTGTGTCAGCACAGCCATCTCCAAGGACCACCCGCTAGCCAAAGAGAGTTTACAAATCTGATGAGGAGTTTGCAGAAAGCTCTCATGAAGCACATAGCAACAAAAGCTCAAACAATTAAGAGAAGAGATCCAAAAGAGAGGAGATGAAGAAGAAGATAGTGGCTGCACATCAGGAAGAACCTTAGCAAAAGAAAGAAAGGTTTGAAAGGGAAAAAGAGACCTATGAAAGAAGCCACCAAGCTGCAGGTGAGGACCCATCACGGTGGGTCCTAAGAGATATAAAAGGCCCCCGAACCAAGAATCTTGTCAGGAGAGAACCAGAAGATCCCAAGGATTCTCTTGAGTGCATGTACCAGGAAGAAGAATCCTTAAAGCAAAAAGAAGCTCAAGAAGCAGAAATAAAAGCAAGGGATGTAAGACCTAGAATACTAAGACGTAGGATCCTCCTCTCTACCACCCTTTATATAGGCCTAGCTCCTAGCTCTTGCCCTAAGCGGATCCATGAACCCCTAGGTTCGGCCTTGCCCCGTAGGACCCTTGTCCTGACATTACTCCCCCTTAAGGAAGAGTTTTCATCCTCAAAAACTAGAGTGAAAAGAATAAGGTTTCACAAAAGTTGTAAAGCAATAGACTTGACTGTACACTAGTCAAATCATCTTAAAATCATACCATAAGAATCATATCAAGAGTTGCAATGTGCATATGCTATTTAGCATATCCTAAATGTATGCTCTTAGCACCTCTGAATGGTGTAGCCACCTATATTTTATGCTCGTAGCAAGTTTTTGCTCTTAGCATGTCTATTGTCCTTTCTTAAGTTGAAAAATATAAACCTTTGTTTATAACATGCTCATAACTTAAGTTACAGGAATGATTGATGATTTACTCCTATTCGAAGAGAGGTTTCATCCTTGAAACAACTGGAGATGTAGTCGCATTCCGCCTTAGACAAAAGAGTGTTAAACACTAGGGCCCATAACACCTAGTGTGCATGCACTAACAAACCTTTATCCTAGCTTGTAGAATACAAGAATGCATGAATCATCATAGATGGATAGCATTCATTTACTTAGGTAACACATTAGACATAACATGAAACACATGTTTCAATCTAAAGTGTGTAACTTTTTTCAGTTTCCTTGAAAGTGACTTGCGACGTAACTCATCGGCCAAGTTTAAGTCCTTGACTTGTTCTCAAATTTCATTAATAAACAATCATAACTAATGTTCAAAGTTGAGAACCTGACTTATACATGAAGAGACTAAATCTAGTTGCAAACATGCTTTAACGGATAGTAAGGAAACTCCAAATAGAGCAATAAATACTTATTAATTGGATATTCTTGGTGCTAATGTACGCACTTTGCATATCCTTTAGCCCAAGATTACACTTTGTAATCCGCCTATCCCCTTGGATAGCTGACAGTACTAAGGTGTGTTTCCTTACGGTTTACAGACAGTCATCCCACATGACTGGTAAATGGGAAACACAATGTCGTGTAACATTGTTGAGGAGTCAACAATGTTGGAATAACCATCATGGTTAACTTGAAAAATCCACAAACACTCAAACCGAGCCATGACCTCTATTGGTGATTAGTAGACCCAAAAGTAATCTGCTAGAGATACTGCACATAGAGTGCAAAATGCTTCATAAGCAACAATCTTGAGGAATATGCATGCCGTTCCAAATCAGCCTTTGCTAAACACTAGGGCCCATAACACCTAATGTGCATGCATTTAGCAAAAAACAGATCTTGAACCTGTATATCCGTGGTAATTTTTGCCGATACTTATGGAAAATGTGATGTGCCTAGCACACATTAAGAGGAATGTAAATAGTTCTGAAAAGAAACTAAATACTTTCAGTTGCAATCTTTTGCAAGCTTTGCTGAAATGTCTGAACCATAATAGGAGGTGAAGCAAAAGTCACTTCTAAGTGCAAACAATGAAACTTTTTCATTAACAACTCATAGCCTTGCTATATGCTAAAACAACCATCTGTAATGTTGTAGTAGTACTTGTACCTTAACAAGTCATTCTAAGTATCTGACAATTGTTGGCCACGAAATTTCTCATGATACGTCGTGCTAAAAATGGTCGAGAAAATAGATGTGACCAGCACCTAGGGGCTTTGTCGTGACACATAATTGAAATAATGGCGCCAATGTCAGCCCAGGGACTCATATATTCTCCACATGTGGAATATGTCTCATGTAAGGATGTGTAAAAAGGAACATCCTTCAAGTACAAGATGTACTTGTGTGTGGAGGTAACTCTAAGCACTCGTGACAAGAGTGAGAGGGACCCTCATTCTTTGCTCCACACTGGCTAAATCGAACTCCTTGAGTCCTTAGACCATGTTGTATCCCATGTGACAACATGTGCCAAAGCGAATCCTACAAGTGGATTTGTAACAACATAATGTACTTTGGACTCTACGGCCCAAAATAGTTGTTTTGACCTGCCCTTGGCATGGCCTTGAAATATTCAAGAATATTTAAACGGCTTGAAAAAACCAAGCAATGCATACTAAAAACTAGAATAACACCAAATCAATAGATGCGTACCTGGAGATTGAACTGAATGTTCACTTACCCGTATTGAAATACACAGGAACACGTCGTCCACATGTGCACTAGAAACCCTGGGTGTTGCCTTCACAATCCAAACCCATTAGGTAGAAGCTACATAGTCAGACGCCTTGGTAAGACCCTTTGTAGAACTGCGCAACTAGCAGGTAACGGTAGTTAGTGTTCAATCGATAAACCGATGAAAACTAATGTGAATGGCATCTTTGCCCATTTCTAGCTGAGAGTTAGAGCACCTTGGCTCATGCTGACTTCCAAACAAAACATGTATGAAAAGCTTCTTAGGAAGTTTTCATTATTCTTGAGAGAAATAAGAAAAAGAGAGAAGAATAGCATGCTGGGCTGAGAAACTTTCCTTAAGTGACGAGCTTGTAAATGTTGTGCCCAATTTGGACGCATCTTATGCCGGACTTGTAGCTTACCCTATAAGCATGCAACAATCTGGCTGTGAAATAAGTCGAAATATGCGAGTGTGGTAGCGGAAGCGTAATACATGAAACGGTAGAATTAAATCCACCTCACTAGCATGCCTTGCATTTGGAATTGTAAGCCCTTGTGGAGAGTGATGGCGTGAAACGTGAGAGCCATAACTATTTGTGCCTTGCACAGTCGAAACTGGCAGGGATTCTATGAGGTGATATTCCCTATGTTGCCAGTTTTTCAAAATTGTGTGCCACTGCTCGTGATTCCAAGTCATTGGGCAATACCTTGGCACAAGGGAGAAGCCCTGGTCATCCTGCTGTAACCAGATGCCTGGAGATGTCGGAAGAAAAGCCTGCTCCAATGTAGATCATAACCCTCTCTGGTCCGCGGGAGAAATTTGGCCGGAAATATACTGTAGGCATAGGGAGAACTTCCCCAAGGGCGTGTGCTCGTAGCATACCCCAAACGGGAAACAACTTTATGTAAGATTTGTAAATTGAAGCCTTGCTTCCTTCAAAAATAGGTGCAGTAAAAGGCCATGCATGTCTCCTTGAGATTGCAATTTTTCCATGCTTCATTCCAATCTTTAAACAAATCCACGTTTTGGTACTTACAGTAATTTTCACAAGCCATGCTTGTGATGTGCATGCCTAAAGTGTATGCATGTTGTATGCACGTCTATTGCATATCGTAGATATCAAACAGATACTGCATAACCAAAAAATCAATTGGGTACCTTATTAAGAACACTTACTGACGAAGCTTGCCGTTGGAAGAATCAAATGAGTCACCAACAAGAAGAAAACCAAGAAGTGATTTTCCGAATAATAATGTTTGGTTCAGTAGACACGGTCACTATGGATTCAACTTCACCATTTCCAATTGTCTACTGCTTAGAATTGAAAGACTAATCGGCCTTGCCAATCATTGATGCCTTATAAGTCATAGGGCATGCATGAGTTGGCTCTGTTACTAGACAATCGTGCCTTGTAAAACCCTGGGTAAAGGTTATCTCGATCGGAGCCATGCTCCTTAGTCCAAATCATGGTAATGACTACCAATATTGTACATAATATGTTGACCTTGGCCAGTAAAAGGCCATGCCGGTTGTCTTGCAACGCTAAGGAATTTGCCCTTGCCATCAAAGTATGCAACAAAATGTGAGCGCTTATGAGAACTGTCAGAAGCTGCACGTGTGCGTGGAGTGCTTAAAATGCACGCACCTCTGTTGCTTGATACAAATATACAGTAGGGTTTGTAACATTTTGCCATACAAACTGAAAAATAAAAACGATGCTCACCTGATTAATCACATGCCGCGACCTCTCGTAGGTCCTTTCCTTGACGATTGTAGCCTTGCTTGGTGTTGTATATCTGTAATAAGCCTTGCTCACACATAATTTTAATAACAACACTCATAATTTAACCTAAGCAACACATCGCAAATTGATCCTTGCCATTGGCTTCCCAATTGCCAATTGCGAATGCTAGCATGACGGTTATCCGCCTTGATGCTGACATCATTCTTTGAAAATCGAAAGTCCTGTTGTCTTTGATCGAGTGGTAAAGATGTGTACAATTTCATAGAAACCAACTAGGAAGATGGAACTCATGGCGGCCCTTGATGTGCTCGAAAGCTTGTGTTCGGGCCCACCATGGCAAAATCCTGCACCATGGATGCCTTGCCAAGCTTATGATGATGGCCTTTGCCGCATGATGACATGCAACATGTTGGAGCACACTTGCCGCTAGCCTCAGATGCATAGTATGGGGCGTTGCCCATGGGTAAATGCCCTTGCATGGTCAAGCTTAGGGCACTAAAAAAAAAAAAGTTTGAAAACCTGTAGCTTGCATGGCGGAAGCAGACTGTGCGAGCAAGGAAACCGACAGGTTCGACGCTGCAGACCATCTCCGGGCAAGAACACATGATGAGAAATTCCCCCCACGGCAGCGCGAAGCCAACCCCGTCACCTGCGTGTGGATCCGAGCAGGTCAAAACGGCCCCCCTTCTTGATGCAAGCCTCCCTTCACACGCGACATCGTCGCTAGTTTCCTGCACGTTTCCATGCCGAGCCTCAAGGTTCTTGCCCACGTCCTGTTCGGCTGTCGGATGCCTGCCATGGGAACGAGAGAGAGAGAGAAAGAGAAAGAGAGAGAGAGAGCAAGCATGCAAAACCTTGCAAAGGCTCGTCAAGTCCCCCTTCCTCCATAGGCCCCTCCTCCATCGAGCTCCGATACCAATGTAAGACCTAGAAAACTAAGAGGTAGGATCCTCCTCCGTACCTCCCTTTATATAGGCCTAGCTCCTAGATCTTGCCCTAAGTGGATCCCCAATCCACACTGGTCTAGTCTAGGCCCTTGGCCTAGGTCCCTGACCCCCTAGGTTGAGCCTTGCCCCGTAGAACCCTTGTCCTGACAAGGGAAGATGCAGTGGAGCAGCAGGGACAAGCTGAAGAGGCAACAACACAAGGAGAGACAAATCACAATCAAGAAGAGATGTCTCCTAAACCTATCTCACGTGCTACAGAACAACAAGACCACCCCATGCCAACCGTTCCACCTTCACCAACACTTAGACCCACAGAGGGAGAAGCACCCAAAGAAGAGGAGCCTGAACCGCAAAGGGAAGCAAGTCCTAAAACACAAGAGACTACTAGTTTTTAGCAACCAAAGGCACAAGAAACAGAAACCACCCTGTCTACCACCACCCAGCAGGAAACGGCCAAAGCAACCACACAACCACAAAGAGAGGTAGAACCCCTGCTGTTACCACAAACAACTGCCACAGCCCCACCAAAGGAGCCATAGGAGACTATAGAAACATCTAGGCAGCTCACAGAACTTGAAGATTGGCATACAAATGATGAAGTAATTTTGCAAGTAAAAAAATATGCCAAGCAAATGCAGGAAATGATAGAGAAAATGCGAACAGCCGCACTTAGCCGCAGTGCTAAGGCTAGAGAGCTAGAGATGGTTATTGACGCCCCGCAATGAGAACTAGAGGAAAGAATGACTATCATCACTGATCTGCAAAGAAAAATCCAAGAGCTAAGAGTTGAAGCTGAAGAACACCAGCTAGCCAAAGAGAAGCAACAAAACAAGATGGAGGAACTGGGTGAATGTCTCACGAAGTTAATCGATGCCTATAAAACAAAAGATGAACAACTAATAGAGGTTACCAATGAACTCTTAACTACAACTCTGTCAGTTCAAAAGATCCAAGTGTAGCTTGACATAGCAAATGCTTCACTGCAATACTCAGTTGCCTTGATCAAAGGTACAAACAAAGTATATAAAGCATTGGAAAACAAGAATAAAGATGTCGAGCTATAGCTAAATCTAGAGCAGTCACAACGAATAGACCTTGCATTGATGCAGGTACAAAGAGAGGAATAGCTGCTCAAGGAGATAGCAGAGCTCAAGAGAGATAATCAGTTGTTGCGAGACATACAACAAGAGATGCAAGAAGAAGCAGGTATATCAGCCAAACCCCACATTGAAATTCCCTCAGTCTCTTTCGCTGAGATGGACACATAGCCGGTAGAAGGGCTAGGTGGAGAAGAATACTTTTAGGTACCAAGAACAGATTCTGATCAAGTCAATGGTCCAGCTGTCAAAAGCCAAAGAAAATGCACTTAAGGAGAAGGTTGCTGAGGAAACGGATGAGCAATGGAAAGCAGTGATGGATTGGGAGCTGAGATTTTTCCATTCATTCAATTTTACTCAACTCACTCCAAACCAAATCAATGCACAATGGCATCAACAATCACTGCCATATCCCTTGATCAAGGTAGAGCTGCTACAGGTAAAGAAACGACTATACAAAGATGCATGTAGAAGGCACAGAGGATGTCCACCCCAAGTGGAGAAAGAGTTGGTTGTGAACAAGAATCCCAGATACTTGGTTTTGTTGACAAGAGCACCTACAACCCTTCAGAAGGACCCAACTTTTTGTCCTCTACCAAGGTAAGAATGTGGCAAGCACATGAACCAATGACAAAGAAGCGGCCTACATGGCTGAATTATCCGAGATTGCCAACTCCATAAAAGGGAATGCCGATATAGGAATACATGGTGAAAACCCTAATGGGCACCATGGTGAAAACCCTAGCGGGCACCATGGCATTCTTCAAAAGTCTCCCTGATCTCTCATGTGCTATGCTCTACAAAATTTTCCGAATGCTGCTGACATGCATTGAAGCTTTTCATGAGCTAGAGCAAGTAGGAGCACCATGGATATCGTTCCTCGCTACAACCTCAGCAGCCAACCTTCCGAAGAAGTCCTTTATGGCTTCTATGCCCTCTGCATATTCTTGCCATCTCACAATATGTTGACGTTTGAGGAAGCGTTCTATACGGGGTTTTTCACTTGGCGAACAAAGATTTTTGGGCCAGTGATCAACAACCTAACTCCAGATTCATAGGCTACTCAGCCATTGAGCTAAAAAACAGAGTCACCATGCAATTTTTGCAAGTTCCAGACAAAGAAAGAAAGATCAGATATGAGAAGGCACTCCATGCACTTAAAAACCACCTGCCCAGCCGTCAACCCAAAGATTACTTTAGCCCATAAAGCTGTGTCAAGGGACGACACAGGCGAGGAGGAGGAATGTTAGCAGCAAGCTAACTCGGATACCATTTTTTGGATCTCTCATTGTAAAAACAATTATTATCGAGAATATTGAACTCCTATTTTCTGGATAAACTTTGTAATCGATAAGCTGGGCTACAAGCTTCCAGATTGTATCAACCTGTCTTTAGTTAGATCTCTCGGATTATTAGTTTTGACCACAGGAGCTAATGACACTCACTTCTCTCCTTCTCGCGATTCCTACTCCCCCCCCCGGTTGTCACATTGCAGTCGCGTCTATTGCATTGCAATCGTAGGTAAGAGCTCTACACATTGACGTAAGCATTTCACGGTATTTTGTAGCTTTTGGCGTCGCGGACCCGCGGTCTAATCTCATCATAAGAAGGAATCTACACTTCAAAATCAAAAACTAAGTATACGCGGGGTATTGGGGCATCATTGCTAAGTATTTAGATGCATTCGGGGTCGAAAACCACTAGGTCAAAAATCCACTGCTGTTAATAATCGTGATTTTTGCACTTGACCTAAAGTGGGATTTGAGACCATAACCATGTGTGCCTAGGTCTTATAAACATGTCCTAGAAGTTTTGTTACGTTTGGATGTCATTTGATGCTGTGACGAATGTGATTTGATTGCCGATGAGCTATTGGCTTTTGGTGATTTCAGTCATTTGAGTGTAGCCTGAGTTAGATGTGAGTTGTTTATTGTTTTCCAAGAGGTTGACAACCTCTTGTAGCCTCTATGCACTAGTCGAGTCAGCTTCATCCCATGGATTGACAATTTATTCGTGGTTCTCGCTACGTCTACAACAATAAGATAGGAGTGAGGTTAGACACCCGTCCCACAATGTGAGAGAGAGAACGAGAACCACAATGGGTATGCAAGAGAAAGAACAATAAAGCATCTAATAACGGCGTTCACCAGGATTGTGTGTGTGTGTGTGTGTGTGTGTGTGTGTGTGCACGCCTCACAAGCAGACAGTAAAGGAGGGTGAAAGATAACATTGTTGTTATGGAGGCATTGCTTATATTCTAAAATTGAGAGAGGTTACTTGCCTTGCATTTAATGTTCTCCAAATGGCCTCCCTCTGGATTTCCCCAATTTGAGAGGAGGAAAATCTCAAAGATATTTCCACTTTAAGAAATCCATACATTTCTTCTAACTTTAATATTGTGCCCAATCCAATAATCCTTAGTTTCTTGTGGTGTTATGGTTATCGAGGTTTACAGGACCTAATTTCTACTTTAGCAGCCCCTTTAGTGGGACCATAAGTGTGTTTATTGCATTTACTTCGGATAATGTCCTCAAACTTGCTCGTTCAAAAATACAAAATTGCTTGTGGAAAGTTAAAAGAACACATTACATGAGACCATAAATTTGGTCTACTTATATTTGGGCGATCATACCAAGAAGATATAGGTCCTCACCCAGCCGTGAGGAATTGGTATCATTGAGACTTGCAGGTTATATGCCTTAGCGTTAATAGAGGCTATTCTTGAGGATGTATTGAAATAATTTCTATACATGATCCCTCCTGCAAGACCAAAACCATCCCAAACACACTCCTCGTTGCGAGAAGCTTGTGAGGTTGTGAGGAAGAAAAAAGAAAGTTACTATATATCTGAGAGAATGGGGCCCAAACATTAGTTTTTTTTCCCATGCAGATATGTGTGTGTGTGTGTGTGCGCGTGTAATATCAATTGATCATGACGATCAATCAAAGAACAAAAAATACTCTAACTACTATCTGTTATCCATATAATATTTGTATGTGTGTGTGTGTATGACACGATCTATTATTCAAAAAATGTGTGTGTGTGTGTGTGTGTGTGTGTGTGTGTGTGTGTGTGTGTGAGAGAGAGAGAGAGAGAGAGAGAGAGAGAGAGAGAGAGAGAGAGAGACCAGGTTCAACTGGTGTATCATAAGGATCTCCAAGTGTATGTTTGTGTCATGATGGGGTACAGAGAAATAGCTAAACATGGTTTTCTATCTAGATAAATGTGTGTGTGTGTGTGTGTGTGTGTGTGTGTGAGAGAGAGAGAGAGAGAGAGAGAGAGAGAGAGAGAGAGAGAGAGAGAGAGAGAGAGAGAGAGAGAGAGAGAGAGAGAGAGAGAGAGAGAGAGAGTAGGTTCAACTTGTGTATCGTAAGGATCTCCAAGTGCATGTTTCTGTCATGATGGGGTACAGAGCAATAGCTAAACATCGTTTCTTGTCTAGATAAATGTGTGTGTGAGTGTGTGTGGCCCTCCCCCATCCCCGAGGAGAGGATCCATATGGTGGGAGGTAGGGCCAACCATGTGGAACCCTACCCCCAACCAAATATGAACAATTTAGCGACAAAAATATACAAATAATTAGTATGAAGTGTCCAAAGAGGCATTTATCATATGGAAAAACGTTACCGTTTTGGTAAAGTGGTGCCAATAGGGCTAAATAATATAGGCATTACATTACTAAAACAACCATTTGATTAAGTATACATTGTGTCAGGTGTAGAGTCAAAGAGAATCTGCTAGTCTAAGGTAATAGAACTGTATGATATATGTGCTTGAGCAAATCAGGAACTGTGGCCCCAACCCATCCCTTTGGATTAGGTGGATCAAGTACAAAAACTATAGCTAATGGTCTAGGCCCATTGTATGGTGCTAACCCGACCAAAGTCTAGCTAGAAACAACAGTGTTTGTGTTTAAGAATGATTATCTAAGAATAGTTTGATTTCACTAACTCAGTTGAACCATACAATGGGACTAGAGACCAGTCAACTTGTAAATAACCGAACCTTATGTATACATTAGATAAAAAGTAGATAAAGTCAAGACTCCAATTGACATTTAGAATTGACACTGACATATAGTGTATTACATGTTATTATCATAATAACAATAACCAAACGGTGGATGATCTTTTGTTATTGTTGCAGTTGTCGTTGTAATCCCAAGGAAAGAATCTCTTACCTGTCACCATCCAAGAAACACACGCCTGTCAAAATTGGCATTACTTGGGAAGACAGGTGTCAACGACTCCCTCCCCTTGTTCCCAGGGGATCTTATATTTAAAACCACTATATCACGTGCGTTCAAGCTCTTTTTCTAAAATCCCTATTCTGTGTATTTTCTAGGAAATATAATGAAACCTTTTCTTTTAAATTCTGTAAACTTCTCTGAGATTTGTAAAAAACATATCCTTATGTAAATTTATTTCTGTAAGTTTTAAGGGATTCAAATACCCTTCTGTTGAACTCACGTGATAGGTAACATACTATGTAAGGTGAACCCCCCCCGGCCCTTGCTATCGGTGTCAAAAATTTAAAAAAAAGCTAACAACATAACATGGATCATATATTATGTTTATAGGATGAGCCAATCATTTACGACAATGTTTTCATCATTTATTTCGAGAAAAAATCAGACATCATCTTCTTTGTAAATTGGATCGATTCTCAAAAGTCCAGTCTAATGCCATCTCGCTCTTTTAACAATCTTTGGACAAATTTCAAAGTAAAGTATAGTATTAAAAAGAACTTTACAATTGTGAATTCACCACTATATACTTACCTTCATAAAAAAGTGAGTTCCTGCATAAAAAGATAGAAGTATAAGAACTTTGTGTCCAGGACCAAGTTCATATAAAGTTATGGTACTATGTGTCATAAAATCTAATATCTAACCAACCCAAATGATTTTCTCATATTAGACTGATCATTTAATGTGGGATAATAAACAAGAACAAGGGTTAGAATATAGACACGTGCTTACGGATCTATCTCAACACGGGACCAAAGGTAAAGGGGTCCGAAGGAGAGATGGTATGTCAAAGAGCAATGCTAACTAATGGAGTTTAAAAGGCCTTAGGGCTAGCTTCACTAAATACCTACAATGGTTAGTGTTAAAAGTCCTTTCACCTTAGGCAAGCTAGGAGCTTGAGGTGACCTAAGCTTCAGGTGTTGTCGTGCTTGATGACTAAGATGCTTGAGGTGCTTGCGGTGCTTGAGGTGCTTGTCATGCTTAATGTGGAAGGTGCTTGAGAAGCTTCCCATGCATGGGAGGTAAGGTTCTTGAGTCAAAAAGAGACCCTACAAAGGAGGGGGAAAGCCCCAAAGTTAGGGGAATCTTTGACTTAACCTTCCACTCACCCAAAGGGCACTACTTTTCTCAAGGGTCACATGCGACACATGCCAGACTCTCCCTATGCTTAACCACATGGTGTGCTTGAATGCTAGTGGCTGGGCTAAAGAGGGGTCAAATGAGCTTCTAGTTCCATCCAACAAATATCTAGATATTTTCAAGCTCTCTTTCTCTCTAAGTGGTAAGCAATACACTTGTCCAAAGACTACCCATGTACTTGAAATGCATGCTGCATGTGATTGGCTAGGGGGAGAGGGGTCCAATGAGATTGAGGCATGAGAAAAAGGTAGAACTCGCCCCAAGTAAGCAAGGGGTGTGATGGGGGGGGCGTATACACCACAAACACACACCCATTTTGTGGATTCATTCTCACTTGGTGAAAGTAGAGGAACTCCACCTCCTTCTCCAAGCTTGTGAGAAGTGAGAGCCTACATCAACACTCTTGGATATGGAATGCAAATCCAAACAAGAGCCATGCTTCAATGCTTAAGCTTTCCATCTTCTCCATCTTCATTACTATGCTATTATGTATGCTAGCAAGAAGAGTGATGATAAGTGAGGAACTACTTCTTTCTCCTATGGAATGTTTCTTCTTCCTCTTCCCTACCCTCATTCCCGGCTAGCTCTCTCCACCTTTGAAGGTGCTTGAGGCCTTGGGACTAAGGCTTGGGATAGTTAATGCTTTCTACAAATTTTATGTTATGCTTGTGATGCATGAAGATTTTCATCTTCATTGCATCACCTAGGTCATAAGAACACAAAGATTGTATTGTACCAAGTCTCTCTTGAAGGGAGAAACTATAATACAGATGCCTATTGGAGGGGGGGCCGGCTCCGTATGAATCCGGTCCTCAACTGTTGTCATTTTCTCTAAACTCCCTCTCTTGCAAAAGTATTGCTCATGCCAAGATAACTAAGTACCATGTTTACCATCAATTGTGTCATAATAATCAATATCTAATTCTCCTAAATGATTTTCTCATATTAAACTGATCATTTAATGTGGGGAAGTGCCAAGGGAGAAAAAGCTAGAATATTGGTTAAGCTAGCAGACCGGCCACAGTAGGGATCCAAAGGAGGGAAAATAGGGATCCAAAGGGGGGGGCCATCTGCAAAAGAGCCATGTGAAACAATGGGCCAAAAAGACCCTAAGGTTCAGCCCATTAAGACTTCCAAAATGCTAAGGTTCCAAAATTCAAAGGTTGTGTCCAAAGGTCAACCCTAGGGAAAATTGGATGCTTAATGTGTGCCCTAAAAGTCTTTTCACATCCCTACATGGGAGGGGGCGAGCCCCAAAGGTAGGGGATGAGAGAGAAAGCCACACACACACACAGGCTCCCTTTACAAAAAGGGAATGAGGGACACATGTCAGCTCCCTAGGCCAGATGCCCACAAGGTGTGCCCAATTCCTATTGGAAGACCCTTGAAGTGGACCAATGAGAATTAAGCTAGAGTAAATGTAGTTTAATTAATTTAAAAACATTTAATAAAAGAAACCAATGAGAATTAAGTCTCCTAGAAGACTATTGGGCAGTCTCCCAAAGGGTCCAATGAGCATTTAGAAGCCTCATGGCTTGCCTGATTCCTATTGGCCAGGAGACAAAGGGGTCCAATGAGAGTTTTGTTTAATTATTTAATTACCTAAAGCTCTCACAAAAGGGGAAAGGGGGACACATGTCAGAAGGCTATCACTTATGCTGCTTAATTCCTATTGGCTTGACCTGGGGAGGTCCAATGAGGCAAAAGCCAGACCTAATTAGCAGCTAGGGCTCGCCCAAGAGAGAGAGAGGGCTGATTTTTGCTTGGCATTGACACACACACACTCACACTTGACCATGTGTGAAGGAAGAATACTCTATCTCCTCCCAAGCTTTAATGGAGAGCTCATCACCTACTCCAAGCTTGTGAGATAGAAGCCTACATCAACACTCTCTTGGCATGTGGATGCAAATCCAACCAAGAGCCAAGCTTCAATGCATGCTCATCTTCTCTACCAAGCTAATTACTAAGCTAAGCTATGCTAATATGAGTGATTATGTGAGGAGATGTACATCTTTCTCGTAAGATACTCCTTTTTCCTCTCAATCTACTCTCATACCCTGCTAGCTCTCACCATCTTCGAAGGTGTGTGAGGTCTTGGGTCTGAGAACGGGGATAATTCAAGTTGTGTTTGATTTAGTGTTTTGCTTAGTGTATGAAGCTTCCATCTTCATTGCACTAGCTAGTCTTGAAGGAACACAAAGAATTGTATTGTACAATGTCTCTCTCTTGATGGGAGAAACTATAATACAAAGCCTTTTGGAGGGGGGACCGGCTCCATGCAAATCCGGTCCTCAACTGTTGTCAATAGCTTAATTTCTCTCTCTTTTGAAAGTATTGTCGATGCTATCTAACTAAGTGTTATGCTTTTTGTTGCTCTCTCCACCCAAGCACTCTTGTAATTCTCATTCGGAAGCTATTCTAATGAAATGCCCACTATGTTCATGCTGATTTCCGCTACACAAAAGTTATTAGGCCATTAAATGTTACATTGGTATCAGAGCTCAAGGTTTCTCTTTTCTTGCTCAAGAAGGGAGGTCCTCAAGCTAGCTACAAATGGTTGGTATTATTAATTGCCTGTGGGTAAGTAGAATAGGGTTTTTTCAGCCTTGCAGTGCGCCTGCCTTTGTGCAGTTAACGGGCCATCACCGTCGAGAGCTATGGTCTTAATAGTGGAGTCCTACGGGGCTTGCCTACGGCTTAACCACTATTGAGCTATTAGAAGCTTGACAGGAGCCGGTGCTGTCTTGGTGTCGAAAGACCCTCTCTTCTATTCCTTGCAATTAATGGTATTCGAGCCGCGGGTACAGTAGGTTGAGTGCTTTTTCTAAAGGGGTAAAGAGGAGTAGCAACTAGGGCTTGAAGTGCCAAAGTACACCTAAAAAGTTTACACCTAAAAGTTGTTAGAATGGCTGACAATAGTAAAGAGAGTGAAATTAATGTTGATAACTTTGATTTTGCTCATGAGCAAGCTACTAATGATGCTTCAATGCTTGTTAACTATCTTGTTTCTAGGCTTCAACAAGCCATGGGCAATCCATCTCTCCAAAGTGAAGTGCAACGGCAGTTCCGTGCTCACGGGATTCTCCAAGCTCATCACCATGACGAGAGAACACCTAGGAAGCCTCCTAGTGAGACTACCAAAAGAGGTCTCTCTCCGATTTGGGAAGAAGAAGAGAATCCATATGAAGGGCTCAAGAATTTACTTCTTGATGATGCATCTCCTTCCCAAAGGAGAACTCAAGAGCCTCCACCGAAGGAACGAGAAAGAAGCGAGTCTCCCGCCACCTCGGCGGAGATGGCTCCACGAAGACGGCGGGCTAAACGCTCTCCATCACCACCAAAGCGGAGAAGACCATCACACTCTTCTCCACGCCATAATTCAAAGAGGGATGATAAAAAGCAAGGGAAGAAAAAGGCGAGAAAGAGGACACCCTCTTCTCCATCTTCTTCATCCTCTTCCTCTTATGAAAGCTATGGTGAAGACGACAAAGATCAAGACAAGAAAAAGGCGAGAAAGAGGTCACCCTCTTCTCCACCTTCTTCAAATTCTTCACCTTTTGAAGAAAGTGATGGTGCAACTTTTGAACCATCAAAAAGAAGAGGCCATAGGAAATCCTATGCCGCATGGAAGAGGTCGTCCAAGCTGAAGAAATTCAAAGAGGGAGGGAAGAGCATCTCTTTCCTTACCTATGATGGCACCTTCGGTGCTACAGACAAAGTTTTGGCCTTTATTCAGCAATTCGATGCGGCGTTTGGAGATGAGGGCTTCACGGAGTCCTCTAAGCTACGCCATGTAGCTATGCACTTTCAAAAGTCCGCCAGACAATGGTGGTCTAGCCTACGAGCCAACGGTGAAGCTCCACGAACATGGAAGGCTTTAAGAGCTTCCATTAGGAAGCAGTTTTTGGCCACCGATGCCAAAGACAAAGTACTCACCGAATGGCGAAGCTTAAAGCTCTCTCCCAATGAATCCATCCACAAATATGTAGACAAGTTTTGGGACCTACAACTCAAAGCCACTGTCTTCAAAAAGTTGGGTTTTGGAGAGCAAAAGCAACAATTTTGTGCGGGCTTAACCGAAGAAATGGCGGAGTATGTCAACTCCCAAAGGCCACGTACCATATCGGCGGTAATACACCATACTATGGTGGCCTCGCGAATCAATTTCCAAACGGGGGGTAAAAGAAATAATAAGCCCCCGAAAAACAAGGGTTCCAATTAGCCTAAGGGGAAGGACAATGTCCAAAAGTCTCCTAAGGGCAATTCCAACAAAGCTAAAGAGAAGGGAGTTTACAAAGGAAAGAATAAACTCTCTCCTGAAGAGCTTGAGCGTTATCGTAAGGATAACCGGTGTTTCAAGTGCGGCGAACAAGGGCATGCGTACCGCGCTTGTCCCCAAAAGAACAACCGCCAAGATCCTCCTAGAGCTTCTTTGGTTGAAATCCAAGAGGAGGAGATTCACCAAACTCACCACAAAGGATCTCCTCTATGCCATGCTTGGGGAAAGGTAAGAGAACATGATGCTTTTATTCTCTTTGACCCTGGTTCTACTCACAATTTCATATCTATGGAGTTAGCCAGCAAGCTAGGCATACAATCCTACGAGATGGGAGATATCCTACCCGCAGACAGTGCCTTCAAGGGGCAAGAAGCTTCAGTCACTCCCTTAATCGGGAAATTGAGGCTTCATGTCCAAGGCTATGTGGACAAAGAGGACTTCTTTATCTCTCCTCTTAAGCATGAGGATGTAATCCTAGGGGCACCATGGTTTGACCGCCTGGCTGCCGATGTTAAATTTCCTGAAGGAGAATCTCCTTTAAGTTCAGGGAAAAGGACATGTATATAGATGCTAAGGAGATGGGTAACACCATCCCCATTGTACATACACCAGCTTTCAACAAGTCAATAAAGAGCTCTATTTCCGTGTACATGATTTTTGTTAAAGATTCTCAAAATGAACCTAATGCTTTAGCAAAAGAAAATAAAAGCAACCAAAAGGAATTAGAGTTATCCAATTTTCTCAAGGGGTTTCAAGATGTTTTTATTGACGACATCCCTTGTGAGCTACCTCCTAAACGAGGTAATGACGACCATGCAATTGAACTTCTTCCAGGAAGTTCACCGCCTAACAAACCTCCTTATAGAGTTTCTCAAGCTCAACAAGAGGAGATTATGCGGCAAGTGCATGAGTTAGTTGAGAAGGGCATGGTTAGGCCTAGCTCATCTCCATTTTGCTCACCTGTGCTATTAGTACAAAAGAAAGACGGCACATATCGTATGTGTGTCGACTATAGAGCACTAAATAGGATCACTATCAAGAATAGGTTTCCCGTTCCACGGGTAGAAGACCTATTTGATAAGCTACAAGGATCGACCTACTTCAGTAGGATTGACCTAAAAAGTGGCTATCATCAAATAAGGATAGTTGATCAAGACATTGTAAAGACCGCATTTCGTACTACATTTGGTCTTTACGAATACATTGTCATGCCTTTTGGCTTGACCAATGCACCAGCCACATTCAACCGCTTGATGGAGAAGCTGTTCAGGCCTCATCGAACCTTCACTGGAGTGTTCTTTGATGATATTATCATCTACTCTAATTCATTGGAGGAACACAAGCAACACCTCCAGGTAATATTTCAAGTTTTAAGAGAGAATAAACTTTATGTTAATCCAAAGAAAAGTGAATTTTTCTTGCAAGAGATTCAATATTTAGGTCACATTATCTCTCAAGATGGAATCCAAATGGATCCATCCAAGTTAGAGGTAATAAAAGGATGGCCTAAACCAAGGAATCTTCATGAATTAAGAAGCTTTATAGGTATGTGTGCATACTATAGACGCTTCATAGAAAAGTTCTCACGAATTGCGGGACCATTACATGACCTAACAAAGAAAAATGTTAGGTATACGTTGTCTGCTAAGGAGAACAATGCTTTCGAAAAGCTTAAAGAAAAGCTTATCTCTCAACCTGTGCTTACACTACCGGATCTCTCAAAACCATTTGAGGTCCAATGTGATGCTTGTGGTAATTGCCTTGGGGCTGTTCTGCTCCAAGAAGGGCACGCCATAGGCTATGAGAGTCGAAGGCTCGACCCTGTTGAGCAAGCTCTAGGCATATACGAAAAAGAACTCCTTGCAGTTCTACATGCCTTAGACTCATGGAAGCACTATTTATTGGGGACTCCTTTCATTCTGCGAACGGATCACCAAAGTCTTAAGTACTTCATGACGCAGACCAAGCTTTCCGACAAACAAATGAGGTGGGCAAATTTCCTTTCGCAATTTCATTTTCATATTGCTCACATTGCTGGCAAGCATAATCAAGTAGCCGATGCACTCTCAAGACGACCGAGAGTGAATGCGGTTTCCATAGCAACTCACAATGATCTATCTTCAATGATAGATGAGTATGCTATTGATCCCGATTTTAGAGATGTGATTTCAGCCCTTGCATTAGGGAAGAAAGAAGAACCATTTACTTTACAAGATGGTTATCTTCTCTATGGCAATAGACTATGCGTTACTAACTCACTACGTGAGAAAGTAATGTATGAATCTCATGCTCCCCCATATGCGGGGCATAGAGGGATTCAGTCTACCCTAAAGGGAATTGAAACATATTTCTATTGGCCTACCATGAAAGTGAACATACACGAGTATGTTTCCAAATGTGTGGTATGTCAAAAGACAAAATTTGATAGAGGGAAGCAACTTGGATTGCTTCAACCCTTGCCAATCCCTAATTCACCTTGGGAGAGCATATCCATGGATTTTATCTTTGGATTTCCTAAGTCTATCCATGGGAATACGGGAATATGGACGATAGTAGACAGGTTCAGTAAACAAGCTCATTTTATACCTGTCAAAAAGACTATCAAAGCCCATCAAATGGCAACCCTCTTCATTTCACAAATTTTCAAGTACCATGGCTTGCCAATGTCCATAGTGTCGGATAGAGATCCTAGAATGACCAGTAATTTCTGGAAGGGTCTCTTTGAGAATTTAGGAACAAGGCTAAACTTCTCTTCGGCCTATCATCCACAAACTGATGGCCAAAGTGAAATAGCTAACCTAACCATTCTTGATCTACTAAAAGCCTATGTAACGGAAGTAGATCAAAGATCCCAATGGGAGAAGTACTTACCCTTAGTAGAGTATGCTTACAATAACATTGTACATACTTCCACAGGAAAAGCACCTTTTGAGGTAATTGAGGGAAGATCAAAAAGTCCCTTGCTACTTAAGGTACATGGGAAGATCTTCGCTGCAGATGAGTATAGCCGAGACCTACAAGAATCTTTCCAAAAGATTAAGGATGCTATCTCTATCTCACAACAAAGGCAAAAGGCTGCTGCTGATAAGCACAGAAGAGCCCAAGCCTTTAAAGAAAACGATTGGGTCTTGTTAAAGTTTCCCAAGGCTCGATTAAGGCACACAACGGGCAAGAATCCTACGGGCCACCAAAAGTACTATGCTAAACTAGCAAAAAGGTATTATGGTCCCTTCCAGATTCTTAGGCCAATCAATGAGATGGCCTATCAACTTAAGTTGCCCAATCATTGGCTCATACACAATGCTTTTCATGTGAGCCTATTAAAGCCTTACAAAGGAGAGCCACCTCAAGAACCAACTATTGAAGACCCACCGGAGATCGAGGACCACGAGGAGGTGCTGCAGCTCGAGTCCATTCTCCGACATGAAGACAAGGTATTAAGAGGCGGTAAGACTATCCGACAATATCTTATTAAGTTTAGGAATTATCCTTTTGAAGATGCTAGATGGATGCAAGGCATACAATTAAAGGATAACCTAAACCTTGTCAATGCTTACAATGCTTCCCAAGAGTAAGCAAATGTACAAAATGTTAAAAATGAACAAAATTTTTGTCTTATAAGACTCTCTTTTTCTTTATTTGTGCACAAAAATGAAGTAGTATGCATGCTTAGATCAAGTTTGCGGAGACGACGTCTCCCAAACACCAAGTAGAACTTGTCACTCTACTATGGAAGACTGATAGGACTAATGTGCAGACATGCTTGCGGCAGCCTCAGGCTCTCAAGCGCCAAATGGACTAGTCATCCATTATGGAATGATGTCGTAGGGTAACATAGGGATCCTCTACCCGCTAAGAAAAGGACTCATGCATATGCTTTATCTTCTCTACACCATAGTCGAGGACGACTATGATTTCAAGAGAGAGGTAATGTCATAATAATCAATATCTAATTCTCCTAAATGATTTTCTCATATTAAACTGATCATTTAATGTGGGGAAGTGCCAAGGGAGAAAAAGCTAGAATATTGGTTAAGCTAGCAGACCGGCCACAGTAGGGATCCAAAGGAGGGAAAATAGGGATCCAAAGGGGGGGGCCATCTGCAAAAGAGCCATGTGAAACAATGGGCCAAAAAGACCCTAAGGTTCAGCCCATTAAGACTGCCAAAATGCTAAGGTTCCAAAATTCAAAGGTTGTGTCCAAAGGTCAACCCTAGGGAAAATTGGATGCTTAGTGTGTGCCCTAAAAGTCTTTTCACATCCCTACATGGGAGGGGGCGAGCCCCAAAGGTAGGGGATGAGAGAGAAAGCCACACACACACACACAGGCTCCCTTTACAAAAAGGGAATGAGGGACACATGTCAGCTCCCTAGGCCAGATGCCCACAAGGTGTGCCCAATTCCTATTGGAAGACCCTTGAAGTGGACCAATGAGAATTAAGCTAGAGTAAATGTAGTTTAATTAATTTAAAAACATTTAATAAAAGAAACCAATGATAATTAAGTCTCCTAGAAGACTATTGGGCAGTCTCCCAAAGGGTCCAATGAGCATTCAGAAGCCTCATGGCTTGCCTGATTCCTATTGGCCAGGAGACAAAGGGGTCCAATGAGAGTTTTGTTTAATTATTTAATTACCTAAAGCTCTCACAAAAGGGGAAAGGGGGACACATGTCAGAAGGCTATCACTTATGCTGCTTAATTCCTATTGGCTTGACCTGGGGAGGTCCAATGAGGCAAAAGCCAGACCTAATTAGCAGCTAGGGCTCGCCCAAGAGAGAGAGAGGGCTGATTTTTGCTTGGCATTGACACACACACACTCACACTTGACCATGTGTGAAGGAAGAATACTCTATCTCCTCCCAAGCTTTAATGGAGAGCTCATCACCTACTCCAAGCTTGTGAGATAGAAGCCTACATCAACACTCTCTTGGCATGTGGATGCAAATCCAACCAAGAGCCAAGCTTCAATGCATGCTCATCTTCTCTACCAAGCTAATTACTAAGCTAAGCTATGCTAATATGAGTGATTATGTGAGGAGATGTACATCTTTCTCGTAAGATACTCCTTTTTCCTCTCAATCTACTCCCATACCCTGCTAGCTCTCACCATCTTCGAAGGTGTGTGAGGTCTTGGGTCTGAGAACGGGGATAATTCAAGTTGTGTTTGATTTAGTGTTTTGCTTAGTGTATGAAGCTTCCATCTTCATTGCACTAGCTAGTCTTGAAGGAACACAAAGAATTGTATTGTACAATGTCTCTCTTGATGGGAGAAACTATAATACAAAGCCTTTTGGAGGGGGGACCGGCTCCATGCAAATCCGGTCCTCAACTGTTGTCAATAGCTTAATTTCTCTCTCTTTTGAAAGTATTGTCGATGCTATCTAACTAAGTGTTATGCTTTTTGTTGCTCTCTCCACCCAAGCACTCTTGTAATTCTCATTCGGAAGCTATTCTAATGAAATGCCCACTATGTTCATGCTGATTTCCGCTACACAAAAGTTATTAGGCCATTAAATGTTACATTTGAGTTCACCCGCTATGCTCACAAAGTAAACTCACACAAGTGCTTTATCTAAGTCCGCTACTCTCAAAGTTCATAGGCCATTTTCATTACACTATTTTACGGAATTTATTTACTATCTTACGACTGTGCATATAGTTCTGGTGGCCTTGAACACTAGTTAAAGTAGTGCCCAACCAATAAAGTTGGGTATGGTAGCCTCTCTCTCTCTCTCTCTCTCCATTAACATGTAATATGTTTTCAAATAATTGCTCAATTTATTACAACAAAAAATGTTTTCTTCTTGAGGCCATTGTGAATATTTCACCTTGTTTCCTCCACCATTGTTCCCATTTGAAGCTGGCAGTCTGAGATAGTGATGAGACTAAGGGCCATTTCTTCTCCATTTATCATTGTGAAGCATGGAAAACCTCAGGATCTTTAATGACAAAAACTAGTCAGGTATGACATATTTATTCTGCTCTTTTGAGTGTTCTGGATATGCAAGTTGTTTTTCTATTGTGAAATCGTGAACAATCACATCTCTAGGTACACATATTCTCTTTTCTAGGTATTTTTGTCAAGCTCTGAGGAAAAAGGGCATACTCTGTGACTCCTAGTGGAATTTTTCTTCACAATGTCTGGTTATAGGAACAAATACCATCCAGTGGGAAACCTTAGATTTCGTCTCGGGGGGTTCACCTTAGATAGTATGTTACCTATCACGTGAGTTCAATAGAAGGGTATTTAAATCCCTTAAAACTTACAGAAATAAGTTTACATAAGGATATGTTTTTTACAAATCTCAAAGAAGTTTACAGAATTTAAAAGAAAAGGGTTCATTATATTTCCTAGAAAATTCATAGAATAGGGATTTTAGAAAAAGAGCCTGAACGCACATGATATAGTGGTTTTAAATATAGTGAACCCCTCGCGGATTTGGTGTGCTTGGACTGCAAAGTCTCAGCATGCTGCTTTGTGAAAATCATTAAATTTTCCCAAAGGGTATTTTTGATGCCTCATAACACTTGCATTTTTCTCACCATGCTTTCTTGGGAATGCAGACATGCTTAAAAGGTTACCATGAAAGGCAGTGAAATGGGATCTGAATCATACTGACTAACAACTTGCTTTGAGACACCCTTATAGCTATACTCACACTTTCTAGTTATGACTTGAACTTTTTTATAATGTATCAAAGAAATATCTAGTGCATGACATGAATACCATCTAGATAATCTCTAAATAGTCCTTGTCAAGGGCCTAAAATCCTTGAACCAATATGTCTTTTTGCAGAGACTACAATCTTGAGTAGGTAGAGTGCAGACTTTTATGTCATGACATTATGTACTCAAGTGCCAGCACTACAATCTAGATTGCTGATTTATTGTGTCTAGGCATGTTCAAGAAGGTGAAAGGCTTTAAAGGATGAATTTCTGGACAGGTGTGAGGTCCAAGAAGTTCATACATTGATGGAGCAAAAGACGTCGTGCGCACACTCACACACCTAGAAGCCTTAACACAACACAAGGTATTCCCCTATTTTCTCACCTCACTCACCACCACTCAAAAGCTCAAAGAACATACTACCTACAAGCTCATTTCAAACTCCAAACACCTCGACCTACAACCCCTTGCCCGCCCCCAGACACTACAAGGTGAGTCGGGTTGATCAACAGTTGAAATCACACTTGATGTGGTGACCAAAATATACAAGTAAAACCATCAAAAACTCAAAAACTCCAGCCACAGAATTCCTCTCTCAAGCCATTGCAAAACCTTCACCAAACTCCACTCTATTGGACTCTTCGGAGTAGCCCAAACCCTAATGGCATCGATACAGGGTCACATAGTCTTGCAAAAATCCGCACCTTCTTCCCTCAATTCCTCACACACACACATCCATGGAAACCTCAGAATTTCCATAGACTCTCCCAAGTTCAAAACTGAAGAGAAAAATCTCTCATTCACTCCTCCACACACTCGAAAAGAGGATGCAAACGCGACGGGATTACACTAGACCACCTGTAGGAACCCTGCTTTCTCCCACGCACAGAGAGGTGAAAGAGCTGAGTATTGGTTTCAAAAGATTTTCTCACGGTGTGGCAATTTAAAGTATCTTCACACCATTTTTTGACCCTTTTGGGCCCAGTTTTGGCCAGTTTTGACCCCCATTGAGCATTTTTCACAGGAAAAATACCAAACGGACTCCAAAATTAACCAAATTTTTAAATCTTGGTCCTTGATACCCAAATATCATTTCCACATGCTCACATACCATTTTTGACCAGTTCTAGGGTGGGGCACGCATCACCGTAGATCAGGAACCATAAATAAACAATTATTGCATGTGTCAAACTTCTCGGGAGGGTGGAGGGCCCACGCCTCCCACTTGCATTTTTTACATTCTAAAAAGCTTAAACATATTTTCTAGAACCAAAAGAAGCCACCTAGAGACATATCTAAGGCATCGACACCCTGTCCAGGCACGTTCGTGTGCTCAACTGTCGGCATGCTATTGCGCGTATTTTGAGATTCCCATTTTTTGTAGGTTTGTACATATGGACATGATGCTCGATGTCAAAAGTGTGTGGGATTTCTTTTTGTGGGTCTCTTAGCTTGCTATAGCAAGCACATGTACATATAGGGCAAGCCACTAGCATAGCGCCCGTGAGTGAGTTTTTTGATATGAGACTTGTATATAAGTTAAACTCATGTAAAAAAATTAAAAAGTTCAGCCAAAGCTCTGAAACTTGCAAATTTGGGGTCGTTTGGGATTCTCCATGCTTTCTGATGCAGCTTTTTGGCCCCGCCTTGCCTACTCTACGTGTAGTCATGCTAGGACAGCTCTCTGTTCACGTCAATTTTGCATGTAGCGGCGTGTAGATTCAATTTTTTTAATCTTTAGCTTTCTTGCAACTCATTTTTCAAGATTTATCTCAAGCTTTAAAGTGCCCCACTTGGAGTTGTGCTCTTCAGGTGTTACGACTAGTTCTCTATAGGGTTATGACTATGGCAGCCTAGTGGCAAATTGTGTGCAAACAGATTGGGAGGGCATGTATCTATGAATTATGGAATTGATGTTGAAGTTTTAGGCTTGTGATGTTAAATTGTGAAGGGGGAGGTCCTTGTCTTCATATGCATTGGTCGGCGTGTGCTGTAAATCCGTGCTTTGACGGGGTTTTGCTCCTATGTGCTATGGTCCTTTGGGTGGGCATGTGCTTGTAAATCCCCAAGGGAGTATATGCCTTTTGGTTGGGGTTTACTAAGAGTGGTTTTGGTATAATTTTTGGTGCTGAGGTTGATGTTTTAACGCTCTTGGGCTATATAGCTATAGAGGTATCCCACTTTTGTTTTGCCCAACAACGTGAACCTGACTATCCACAGTGTGTACACGTTGCGTCATTTTTTAAAACTTGAAAGAGCTTTGAAAAGCTCCCAAATGCAGGTATTTACATCTTTTTGTACATATGCCCATGCATATACACGCTACTTTGTACATGCCGAAAGCAGTCTATCATCATTGCCCACCCTCTAGGTAGAGCATTTCTGCTCAACCAAGAGACTATTTGCATCTGGAACCACATCCCTTGGAAAATATTCCTTCAATATATAACCTTTTATTCTATAGTGCAAACGTTCCTCATACAATTTTTCCAACTCATATGTTCCATTAGAAAATACATGCTTCACTATGTATGGACCCAACCATTTGTCCCTCATTTTCTAGAGAGAGTCATACTTCATCAGTAGATCTCCCTCTTGAATCACTTTTGTTGGCATCCTATTATTCATTTTCTCCATCCTTGTCTCTGCTTGTTGACGATAATAATCACTTGCTTCCTCTCTATTCATTCGCAACAACTCTAGAGAAAGAATTCTTTCCTACAACTTGTCATTATGTGCACCTTGCATTTTGAAAAACAACTTCATGGCATCCAACTGCACATGTGGGCATAAGATCTTCCTTTCCATAAACAAGCTTGTATGGATTGAACTGTGTTGACACTCTATACGTAGTTCTATAAGCCAACAAACACTTATCCAAGTTCGAGTCCCACTCTTTAGGATGCTGTCTAGCATACTTTGATAGCATTTTCACAGTTTGACCATTGCAGTTTTCAACGAGTCCATTGCATTGCGGGTAGTAAGGAGAAGAATGCCTATGCTGAATTTTTAATTTCTCCATGAGAGCACCAACAAGTTTTTCCCTAAACCCTAGCCCACGATCAGAAATGATAACCATAGGAGCTCCAAACCTGCAAGACACCTGTTCATACAAAAAAGAGGCCACTCTTCCTGATGTTACATCTTTTACCGCTATGCCTCCACCCATTTTTTCAAATAGTACAACAGCCACAAGGATATACCTTTTTCCATTGTTGGTCCTTGGCATTGGACCTACCTAATCCACTCCCCAATTTGCAATGACCCTCTTCAATCCAAACTCAACACACTAATTTAACCCAAGGAAAAGTGTGAGATACTCGTCCTCATTGCTACTTTCAGTTTCATCAAGATTGTAAGCTCTAAAAAAGATTGCATCACGTTTTGGGTTCTTAATGGCTACCCCACCAATTTCCTTTTGAAGAACTTCCCGTATGCACCATCAAACATCATTGTATACACATTTGTAATATCCACTTCCTCTTCATGATCATCCTTGTCAACCCTTGGGTAAGATGGAAGGTCTCCTCCCTCGTGTACCACTATGTCTGCCAAGTGAGTTTTCACATAATGATCCATTTTAAACTCAAACTCATACTCTTGAAGGTCCAAAGTCCACTTTAAGATGCTCTTGCTAGGCTTAAAATTTTGTACTACATCCGGCAAAAGGTTTGATGTGGTGAGCACATAGAACTTTTGGGGCAATAGATATGTTATGAACCTGTGACAAGCCATAACCAAGGTGCATACCCACTGCTCCATTTCTGTGTAGGAGAACTTGCTTACATTCTTCATCTTACTCTCAAAATAGACTGGCTTGAAGTTCCTTCCCTTCTTTGTAAGAGCACCGACCCAAAAGCTACTGACCCTACACTAATAGATACATAAGATTGCAAGTCAGGAGGAATTATTGTTGGTAGAACACACAATATCTCCTTGATACCATTAAAAGCTTGATGCATGTCCTCATTCCACTCAAACCCTTGAACTCTTTGGTTCAATTTCTGGAGAGGATACACATATTGACATAGCATCCAAAAAACCATGACATGTACCGTAGCTTATGCACAAATGATGCCAAATCCTTTGTGTTGCTGGGCAGAACCATAAGCAACAAAGCCTTAACTTTCTTTGGGTTGACTTCTATTCCATTTTGGGAAACCTAGAAATGGACTCTGGCATGAGCAAACTTACACTTCTTTGGGTTGAGTTTCCCACCCTCTTGTTGAAGCCTTTCAAAACTCAACCTCAACGTCTCCAAATGTGTGACCTTGGAGCTATAACATCCAATGTCATCCATGAAAACTCAAATGAGCTTACCCAAGTAGGGACCAAACACTCTGTTCATCCACCCTTGTAAGGTATCATATGCATTAACTAGCACGAAAGGCATTCTTTTGTAGGCAAAACAACCCCAAGGAGTAATGAAGGCCGTCTTCAATCAATATTCAATCGCTACCAAGATCTAAAAGTAGCCAAAATTTCCGTTCATGATTGAGTAGCAATCATGACCTGCAACCTGAATAAAAATTTCATCTAGGAAGGGTAGTGGATAATGATTTTTTTTTGTGGCAGCATTGAAAGGTTTGAAATCAACACATATCCTAAATCTTCCGTTCTTCTTTGGCACAATAAGTACTAGAGAGACCCATTCAGATTCCTCCACTCTAAAGATGAAATCTACCTCCAAAAACTTTATCACCTCTTCACGAAGTGCCCTCTTATGAATGATCCCCAACCTCCTAAGTTTTTGAACCTTTGGCTTTGCACCTTCTTTTGGATTGATTCTATGCTTGAACCCTTTAGCTCCTTATAACTATGAATTTTCAGTGGCAAATAGCTTTGGAAACGTCGTATACATATCTTCATACTCCTTCTTTTCTTTTTGTGTCAAGTCCTCTCCTAGCATGCTCCTTGTGTTCACTTTGGCAGGCTCTACAATTCTTGAAGGCTCACTACCAGCAAGTCATCGATACCATGCTGGGTGGGGAGTGCTTCTTTGAGGTTCTGGCATTAGATCAGCCATTTGTCTTACCTTTGGTACAAGGCAATGTACCGTTTGAGATTTTAATCTATGTTCTAGTATAAAAATAGCATACATGCCTCCTTGTAAAGAAAAAGAAAAAAACCTTTTTAATTGCAAGCTAAGTAGTATGTCTTTCTAGCTCTCTCTCTCTCTCAGTAATCATGGCAAGTGTAGCATTTCAAACATTTAAAGGAAATAAGGGGGAGGATTTGGTAACAAATTTCCTAGATGACTTTGAAGTAGCATGTGTAGTAAGCAACGAAGATACAGATGAATCCCGAGTTAGAATCTTTAAGCATCTCATGAAGCTAGAAGCTAGGTCATGGTACAACGCACTTCCACAAGCAACTGAGGATGACTGGAAGCCCTTAAAAACTGCTTTTAAGAGGCGCTTTGGGGGAGGTACCACTTCAGAGAAGCTGTGGGACAAGTTGAGAGACTTGAAGCACGAGGGTATTTTAGAATATGCCACCTATGAGTCCAAATTTGTGGATTTGTGGGAATGGTGGGTTGAGTCACTGGCAAGAGGGGAAGCTGCACCCGATTTCCTCAAAAAGGATGGGTTCACGCATGGCTTATGGATGCTTCTCAAGGAGAAGGTGAACGGTAGATTCCCGGCTACGTATGAGTTAGCTATCAAGATTGATCGCCTTAAGGACAAGAAGCTGCAAATGAAAGCCAAAGAAACCGAGTCAATAAAAGCAGGAACATCGTGTCGACCAACGACAACCACCATTCCTCCACCACCATCGGCTCCTGGGGTAAGAGATGACCAACAAGATATGTTGTCCCATATTACTGACCAACTGCAGAATTTGTCTGTCCACTTGATACAGCAAGGAAGTAATCAAGAAAGAGATCAAGACCGAGAAGAGCACGATGACAAAACAGGGAGTATCACTGCGACAACTGCGAAGAAGATGGCCACGGTATGTACTACTATCCCAAACCGCGACAAAACTATAATAGAGGAGGTAGGAGGAACCAGCTATCACCCCCTAGAGAGAGAACACCCCCACCCCGAGCACCAGCCCCACCAACACAAATTCTACGTCCACCCCAGGCACCACCACAAGCACCCATTCCAGATCTTCCACCAGCACCACCACCTGATCGCCCTGTAAACATCATAAGGCTGGAAGAGAAAGGAAAGGCTGTAGTAGTGGATCCACCCAGAGCAAAGGAGAGGGATAAGGGTAAGGAGAAGGTAACCTTTGTGAAACCATTTGAAGCCATGACTGTAAAGAGAGATAGTAGAGAGAAAGCTACACAATTTAATGATGAGAGAAGAATGAAAAGAGAGACTAGAAAGAGTCCATCAAGGCCACGACGGAAATTAGGCATCACTGACTTCTAGTTAGGGGAAAGTTCTAGGCCCTAAGATCTAACATTGGATGTGGCAGATCAAGGACCAAATATTACATGGCCACAGCTGCTACATCTTGCACCAAAGGTAAGGCAGCAATGGTCCAAAATGGTGAGTACAAGGCGCTCCAAAGCAAAGGTAGCCAAAGAAATTTCGGGTTGCAACATGGATGACATCCTTCCAATTGTCGACGTCAACATAAAAGGTAAGAGGGTTGGAAACACCTACATTGATGGAGGTGCAAAAATTTGTATGATGAGTGAAGCTATGATGCTTTGGCTAGGGCTCGAGGTTGACAGGGCTTCTCCATGCAAAGCAAAGATGACAAACAACACAAAAGTAAAGTGTGTATGTGTGGTAAGTGCTGTGAAGATAAAAGCTTTCAACACTGAGGTAGAAGTGGATGTTTTTGTAATGCCTACTAAGGGGGAGGGCTATCCATTAATCTTGGGAAGTCCATGGTTGATGGCCATGAAGGAAAAACAGAACTAGGGCACTGGCCTTCTACGCATGACTGGTAAGAAAGGGGAGACAATCTACTACGACATGAAGACTGGCAAGCAGAAGCAACTGGACCTAGAAACATTGGCAGATGAAACCACTAGTGAGTCTTCCACTTCTGAGGAGGAGACTACATCCACCGACGAAAGCAACAGTTCCATCAATGTGATGGGTATCATCATGAAGGATCCACAAAGAATAGGCACAAATGGCGGTCCATTACCAGAAGGGCAAAGCAACGAAGAAGAAAATAAATCACCTAGCCTAGGAGAAAGTAGGTTGAAGGGTATGTTGTCTATGGAATTAACAATTGAGGAGAAAGATGATTTTTTTGCAAATGTTGATGGAATTTTCTGACCTCTTCATAGACAACTACGAAAGAATCATAGGTATTATAGTAGTGGAACATCATATTAAGCTGAAGGAAGGGGTAAAACCAATTGTACAAAAGCTATAACAATTGGGGGTCATACAAGAAAAGGCACTCCTGGCCGAGGTAAGGAAGCTACTAGAAGCAAGGTTCATCTATCCTATAGAAAACTCAGAATGGGTGTCACCCGTAGTAGTGACGCCTAAAGTGGAGGGTTTGCGTTGACTACAAACCACTAAATGCAGCTACAAAGAGAGACCACTTTCCTCTCCCTTTCTTGGATGAAATTTGAATGAAGTGGCGGTTTTGGAATGTTACACCGTGTGTGATGGTTATTCCGGGTATTTTCAAATACGCATAGCCTTGGAAGATCAGCTAAAAACCACTTTCATTACGCCATGGGGTTGTTTTGCACACAGAGTTATGCCATTTGGTCTCACAAATGCACCAGCCACATTCCAAAGATATTTCACGTATGTCTTTCAACCATTCTTTGGAACATCCATAAGAGTATTCATTGATGATTTTTGTATATATAGCCCTCACATTTCACACTTAGAAAAGGTAACTGGGGGTTTGGCAAGGTTGCAAAGCCTAGGTGGGCAATTAAATGTAGACAAGTGTCACATTGGGAAAAGTACAGTCATTCTGTTAGGCCATGAAATATCAGCAAAAGGTATCAACGCTGATCCAAGTAAGGTGTCCGCACTTATAGCGCTACCTTCACCAACAACCACACGTCAGCTCGTTTCTTTTTTACAAAAGGTGAGGTACTTGAGTAGATTCATACATCTACTATCACAACTTGTTCTACCACTACAATAGCTCACTCAAAGATCAACTTTTACCTGGGATGAGGAGAGCGAACATCACTACAACAAGGTAAAGGAGGTCTTAGCCACCCTACCAACTATCTCACCACCTAAGTGGGATGAAAAATTCTATGTCACCTCAAACGTGGGTGATGATTCATTGGGGGCTATGCTGCTCCAGAAGGATACAACAACATCTTTCATGAGGCCAATTTACTTCTCTAGTTGAATGATGATAGCAGTAGAGAAAGGTTTCATGCATGTCGAACACCTAGTCCTAGCTCTTAGATTTGCAACTACAAAGTTCATGTCATATTTTCTACCTAAGCAATTTGTAATTTTAACCATGGATGAGATGTTCCCCTATGTTGTACAACACATGGATGTTTCTGCTAGGATACTAAATGGCTAGTTCGTCTGCAAGAATTTGACTACACGGTACATGTGGAAAGCACGACAAGGGCAAGCTTGGGGGGACTCATGACCTAACAAAACTTTGAGAAGAAGGTGAAGCACTCTAAAGGGGAAGGAATTCAATCACTTCCAAAGCCACCAAATGTAGAAAGAGCACACTCTCTCTACTTTGATGGAGCCTACAAGCGAGCATCCGACAAAGCAGTTGCAGGCATAGTGGTCTTTGATGACAAAGGTATCAAGGTATTTTCTCTTGGCCATTTGTTAGAATCACATTCTAACAATGAGGCTGAGTATGCAGCACTAACCAAGTGTTTACAATGGTGCATCTCAAAAGGGGTAAAGCACCTTAACATACTTGGGGATGCTCTACTTTTGGTAAGGCAAGTAAATGGAGCATGGACATGCAAGAATCCTAGCTTGAGGACTCACCTAAGCTGTGTGAAAACCTTGTTGGGTAAGTTTGAAGCAATTCAACTACACCATATCCCAAGGGCTCAAAACTATGAAGCTGATACCTTAACAAGTGAAAGACTGCAGGAAGTGGTGGTCGGGGCTATAAAGCTAAAGCTCCCTCTATTTCAAGGTAGTGACACCTTTTGGAAACAGGGGAATGTCCACTAGATTTAACAAAAGGACATAAGAAATGGCTTACCCGGAGCGACAAGATATCGGCTTATCAATGACGGTTTGTATTGTAAGGGTAAGGACCAAATACTCAAGAAGGTCCCTCTCTCTAATGAAATTACGGAGGTAATTTCCAGTTGTTATGATGGTGTTTGTGGTGGTCACTTTGCCCTAGATATAACAAGTAGGAAAATCTTGCAGGTTGGTTTGTATGGCCTAGCCTCAACCGTGATGTACACCACTGGTGTAAGACATGTAAGTTGTGTCAAAAGGCCGGCACTAGGTCACTCATGCCTGGACCACAGACACCTATCCTTTCATATGGACCATTTGAATAATGGGGTATAGATGCCATAGGACCATTGCCTAAGGCCAACTCAGGAAGGTGTACATCATCATGGGATTCGACTATATGACCAGATGGGTGGAAGCTACAACCACAACTAGGATCACAACTGTAGAGGTAGCTAAGTTTATCTACGAACACATATGTTGTAGGTTTGGCACACCATTAGAGATCATCTCTGATAGAGGGCCATGTTTCAGAGCAGACTTAGTAGGATAGTTAATGCAAAAACATGGCATTACAAGGAGGCACTCATCACCATATTACCCTCAATGTAATGGCCTAGTTGAGAAAGTGAATGGAATGGTTTGTAAAATTATCACCAAGCAGGTTAAAAATCATCTTGGAGATTGGGATAAGTATCTATTCCCAGCTCTGTGGTCCTACAGAACCTCATTCCGCACATCTTTGGGGTTCACCCCTTATCATTTGGTATTTGGCAAGGAAGCAATCTTGCCCATTGAGGTGCAACTACAAAGTCTCAGAGTGATGGCAAGCCAACTTCAACAGCCCAACATGCATTTGAGAGATCACATCCTCAACTTGGAAAGACTACAGCTGGACTAGAGAAAAAGCAATCAATTATTATACGGCACAAGCAAAGCATAGACGGCTTAGCTTTAACCAGCATCTTCGGCGCAAAGAATTAAAGAAAGGAATGTTGGTGCTCCGCTACAACAATCGTTTTGACACACACAAAGATAAGAAGCTCCTACTCTTATGGGAGGGCCCTTTCATCATCAGGAAAAAGTATGCCAATGGGAGTTATCAGCTTATGGAAGCTGATGGCAAACTTCATAAAATCAGGGTAAATGGTTGGCAGCTTAAACCTTATTTTGTTCGATTTGATCAGGCTCCACCTATTGACATTCCTGTTGAGGATACACCATCAACCTCCACCTCCGATGACAATGATCAAATAGATGAGCTAGAGGCATGAATGTCCCTAACCTTAGGGAGAGGGCTAATGACACCGTGTTAGCCGCACCACCCTCTAGCCTGGCTTGAGAACTTAAAGTTCTCGGTTTTCGAAGCCGAGAACCACATGAATCAACCATTCGGGGAGCCGGAGGTAAAGAAAACCACAAAAAAACACTTTTCCTTATTATAACTGTCACCAAACCTTGAAGGGCGCATTAAATATCCCGGGACCTCTCTATCCCTATAGCAGGCCGTCGTTTCTTTTCAAAATCTCTCTTTCCCTTTCATTATTTTCCACACTCTCTCTCTTGCTTGATATTGGTCACTCTCCTCTTTCTAGCACACCCTTGCGGTGTGACAACCAAAGTGCTATTAGTCTTGCAAAAGACTATGTTCAACATAATAAGTCATAGCACATTCCTGTCCATTGTCATTATGTCAGGTATGAAGTACGCAAAGGAACCATTATGGTTGAACTCTGTCCAAGTGACCAAATGACTGCAGACATTCTGACCAAAGGCCTTAATGAGTCACGTTTCATCCTCTTACGCTCGGAGCTTGGAGTTGCTTCGGCCTCACTCTTTCTAGATTAGCTTCTTTGCTATTGTAATAGATTTGTACATATGACATTGTAATCCTATAGGTACCATGCACCATGCACACTCCACATCTGCACATTGTGATCTTTGAGTCACTTGTATATTTGTACATAGATGCACAATTCACTTTCACATCATCATCACTAGTTCATATTTTCACATTGTATAGGGGCTTGGGTTTTTCCCTTGAACTCCCCAAGGGTTTTTTCATCCAAAGCTAGAGACCTTTGTTTGAGTGGGGGTGTTGGAGATATATATGGCTCACTCTACTCAACTTGGTCTCACCTATATATTTTTATCTTGTCCTCAATATGAATCAGTCTTTGGGAGTGTACATGGTGTCTCTCTCTCTCTCTCTCTCTCTCTCTCTCTCTCTCTCTCTCTCTCTACATCTCAACAACACACACACTCACACACAAACTCTCCCGCTCCCATCTCTCCCCACGCTTGCGTTCCCCTCCCATCCTCACTCTCGTTCTTTCTCTCTATGTCGCCATCGCCACCCGTTTCATAAAATAATACCCCCCAGTCTCTCTCGTTCCCACACACACCCCCCTACACAACCATAACCCTGTACATATGCACAATAAAAATACACACACATATACAACACAATCATGTATTCATCTATATACACACACACCTTAACAAACTCACCCATAAACACATATACACATACACGCACACACACATTGCACGCACACATATACACACCGACAATAAAAAAGCTAAGGAATAATCAACATCGATGCCAAAGAGAAGAACGACGGCCAAGCCGAGCGCCGCCAACACCAGAACAAAAAGTGGCATCGAAGGCACGCCCCGGCCAGCACCGAAAGGAGGTTAGACATAGCATCTCGTCTTCTCGCAACAAATACCGATTTTAGTAGCCCTAAACCTCACAGCGACCACCCGAACCATCGACAAAACCCTTGTAAAGTCCCCAAACCCCCACTCTTCCCTAATAACCTAGCCATGGCTAGTGGATTGTAAAAAACCTCTTCTCCCATCCCACTCTTTCCTCTCTCTATCTCTACCTTTTCTCTCTCTCTCTCTCTATCTCTCTTACTAGAGACACATCTAGACCTTCTACAACAACCAGTGGATATTAGAAAGGACCATTGGGTAAGGCCCACCTCTGAAGCCTATATAAAGAGGCCTCTACTAAGCACAAAGGGGGAGAGACAAGTAAAAGAGGAATACACTAGCTCCATGCACTCTACATTCTAAGCACCACTAAGCACATAATGCACACCAAGCTAAACTGCTTGTGGCATCATGTTGAGTTGCAAGCTTGGGCATTTTAGCATTGGAAACATCACTATTTTCACCATTCTCCACCACACCATGGTTTAGTTACTAGTCACGACCACTCCATGCACATAAGGTAGTCACTACTCTCCCGCAAGGGCACATGAGCATGCTTGGATTGAATGCATCGACACCATGCTACCTTGGGCCGCTCTCGATGTTGGTGATTGACGTCGTCGGTGGCTGCATTGTCTTGATGCTATGGAAGCTTGGCTTAGGATTAGAATGATCAAATCTTATGGCTTCCCCCCCTAATACAGCAGAGTATGAAAACTTAAATATTTCCTAATCGGCTGCAAAATTAGTCCCTGTGCGTGAGACGCAAAAATGCTCAAAACGTTGCTTCTTTTGTTACCAAAAACCATTTTACAAACATTTTACATACTAAGACTTTTTTGGCCTCCCTCACGTAGAGGTGTGAAGTCTCTCACACACTTTCTTTTTTACCGTTGACCACGTGTCTTCCTCTACCCAAGTTGCCTTGCATGTCCTAAGACCCTTTTCACATGTAAAAACCTTTTCTTCAAGCATGAAATCTCTACACTTAGGCCTTCATAACCACATAAAACATACACCTCCTGGATCTCCTTGCTTGTTCTCAAGACCTGGTCACTTCTCAATAAATATGTAAGCTTCAAATAGACTTTTTCTACTTCCCTTTTCTCTTTTTCCGATCATGGAAGCCGAGCCGCACGACATCCACCCCCCTGAACTTGCACATCCTCCGATCTGTGCCAACTGTCTTCAATATACATTTGCTATAAGCACTTAAAGCTCTTTTCCATCCTCAAGCTCACATAACTGGTAAGTACATGTAAAACAAAATAAGGTGTGAACCATATCATCAATGATCTAGCTCAATTATTTGGTAGCTATCCATCACAAATCTTTGAACCGTATATGTCGTGTCTCCAAAGCACTCAATTATGAAAAAACTATTTAGTGAACCCCACCAGCCTCAGGTGCTCTAGTTAATGATGCACACGACTTAATCATCAAGATCGCTTTAGGGAACCCTATCAAGCTCAAGTATGCGTTACTCTTCTGCACACGGAACGGCGTCAAGTCCTTTACTTCAAGTTCTAGTAGCAGAACCAACTCAAAAGACCTGAAGATACTTTATCAATTGTCCGAAGATGTCAACTGGAAGCTAGCCATGTAAGATTACTCAACACAAAACCCAAAACTCTTTTCTTCATAGCATAAATCCAAAAACAAAACCTAGTATGAAGTAACCTACTACAAGAATATAACTGATTTCCTTGAATCTGCAAGTTGCACTTCAATAGCCCCCAGGATCAGGTGGGATAATAAGAAATCGCCCCATTAGTGGAGCAACATAATATCCACATGAGCATACATTTCCTGTATCAATCAACATTAAACATTTTTGTTGTAGGTGTGTTATTCCTGGATCAAATAGCATGCAACCAAAATGCATATCCATAAGTAACCATCCGTATTGAACTTGATTTTGAAGATCCTTAGAATCTCTTCGATCAAATACCATTAAGAGGACATAGCATTGATGGACCCCACAATATGTTAGAGCATCACCTGAAGCATAGTGCAACACCCATATCCCATAAACTCCTGGCAACTTAAGCTCGTTACCAGTAAGCCTTAAAGAGCATTGACTCCCTTTTATTGGCATCCAAACCATCATTGACATAAACATTAATAAAAAAGATAGCATCCAAATTTTACCATAATCGGCTCCAAGAAAATGAAGAAACCTGTACAATTTTTTCAATACCCATGGTGATGTCGCATCATCACCCCTTCTAGCTTCATAGCCATCGTGAAGGGCCTTGGAACAATCTAGACCTCTATCAGCAGAGGCATATTCACTTGGGATTTGAGCTCGATCATGGAAATAAACTTTAGCTTGTAAATCTTTACCCATAGCATCCTCGAAAAAATCACTCTTCAAATTTATGTTCACAATTAGCATGATCTAGGAAATCTTCATACTCATCAATGTCATCGTCTGCTTCTGCATCTGCATCCATGCTACTTAGAAATCCATCATAACACTGTAAAGTCTCATCTAGCACCCCCTCTGAAGAGGTACACGCATCAAAAATCTCTTCTATACTGTTATAATCATCTCCTTCAGATATAGTCAAGAAATCATCGATTGTAGCATCTTCTTCTATGATAACAACATCTGCCAACATATTGTTAGTAGAAATCATATGTTCAAACATTCTCAGGCTCATCTTGTGCTGGGTCCACAATCTTGATCACTTCATCTACTGTTGTATATATAATAGCTTTATTGATGGAATCATCTGTAGAAAACATGTTTTCCTGTTCTACTATAGTGATGATAGTTTCATTAGTATCCTATAGAGACTCATCTGCTTGATGAACTCCTTCAGAATAACCTATGTCAAGGTCAGCAGCTTGTGACCCACTTGCTGTACAGTCTACGTCTTCACTGGGACCATTATTGGAGGTAGCGTCCATGTAAGTAATCCTTTAAAAAAATTCATATCATTCTATTTCAGCATTAAATTCGTCGTTTACCTTTTCTACATTGCTCAAAATATGCTCCTCTGAAACTGAAATTGCTAATTCCAATTCTGTATTTTCTTTGTATTTGCTTCTTGCAAAAATATGCTCCCAAAATTTATCATAATTAAGGAACTGCATCTGATTCCCTTCTTCTTTGTAGAAGACAATCTGGCTTCGTTCGGTAATCTCCTTCGTTGTCAGCTCGATAATCCTTGAGCTTTCATGAACAAATTCTTCTGCAAAATAGTCCCACCACGTGGGATATGCTTCCGTCAGTTCTTGAACCTGCTTTTTAAAATCTAAGTTAACAAACTCTTCCAAAGTTGCAATCATCCGTTTTTTTTTGGAACATTTTGGCTCTTTACCTCAGTTTCATTACATGCAATAAAACCATCTGGATCATATCCTTGAAAAACACAATACTGCTCCCATACAACATCAAGTGCCATCTCTACTGCATCATCAATCTGCTTTTTCATCTTTATGGCTTTCAATTCTTGCAAACATCCCTGAACCAACTGCAATATTTTTGGCACATCTCGAACTGCTCGGTTCCCATCAAATCCATTTGAATTGAAATATTCAATAAACTGCATCAGTTGTTATGACATCTCCATCTTCACCTCCCATCCCGACTCGTTTCGCATCGGGTTCACGAAGAATGTTGGGGGATTTGTGTTCGAAAGTGAACTCGGGAGGCGCCAGGCCTTTAGCTATGAGAGGTGTGAGTAAAAGAGTTGCAACAGACACAATTAATGTAGACAAAGCTTAAAATTGACAGCTTGAACAAGATCTTGAAGCTTGATTACCCAAAGTGGACAATAAATAGTACTGCTGCTTAAATTAAATGTTAATTGTGGAGTTTAAGATCCTTACATCGGTTTCATTTTCCTTTAATTGTCTTGCCAAGCTTGCCTTGATAATATTTCTCTCCTTCGTTGTTCCTCTGCTGCTCTGAGAGAGAGAGAGAGAGAGAGAGAGAGAGAGAGAGAGAGAGAGAGAGAGAGAGAGAGAGAGAGAGAGAGAGAGAGAGAGAGAGAGAGAGAGAGAGAGAGAGAGAGAGAGAGAGAGATCCCAGGAAAATGATTAATTTTGGCTTATGGAAGAGATTACATCTTGGGTTATGGATTCAATCTGATCATGATAATAATATGGGGCTTAACACTATAGACTTCATAGAATTCAAGCTTTTGGCAGAGAGCTTGGCGTTTAAGTCGTCTATGGAAGGTAGGATTAGAGTGGGCTATGGAGGCTTTGATTAGAGTGGATATGGAAGCTCGGATTAGAGTGGCTATGGAAGCTTGGATTAGGAATTTCTATGGAAGCTTGGATTAGAGTGGCTGTGGAAGCTTGGCTTAGGATTAGAATGCTCAAAGCTTATGGCTTCCCCCCCAATACAGTAGAGTACAAATTCTTAAATATCTCCTAATCAGTGCATAATTAGTCCATGTGTGTGACACACAAAAATGTTAAAAACGTTGTTTCCCTTGTCACAACAAACCTATTCTACAAACATTTTATAGACTAAGACTTTTTTGGCCTCCCTCATGCAGAGGTGTGAAGTCTCTCACACACTTTCGTTTCTACCATTGACCACATGTCTTCCTCTACCCAAGTTGCCTTGCATATCCTAAGAGCCTTTTTACATGTAAAAACCTTTTCTTCAAGCATGAAATCTCTACGCTTCGTCCTTCATAACCACATAAAACATACACCTCCTGGATCTCCTTGCTTGTTCTCGAGCCCTGGTCACTGCTTAATAAATGTGTAAGCTTTAAATAAACTTTTTCTGCTTCCCTTTGCTCTTTTTCCCATCATGGAAGCGGAGCCGTATGACGTTGTACATTGGACGATTTGTTCTAGGAGCTTGTGTACAAGGAGATTTATCGTGATAGATCCGATATTCATTGGCTGCTGGGTCCCAAGAGGAGGTTTTCTCATAGTTGTAGATGAGATCATCACCCGATTCACCCTTTTCCACTACACCTTTGACAGGGAGGTGGTGGCAATGGCGGTGGAGGCGATTGTGGCTTTCACAAAGTGATGATGTGGCATGCACTATTGGAATAGATATTGCCAAGTGGACAAGAGAAATTGAACCTAGAAGATGGCTATCAAGTGAAAGAACTTATGAGCATTGGTTGTGGGGCCTAAATGCCTAAGAAACACGAAGGTTGAACTTTGAAGATGCTTTTCATAAAACGCATTGACATGTTGATGTGGCATATGGTAGGGATGTTGACGTGGAAATTGTCTGGAATTTAAGCTATGAGGACACCCATCGAGCCCTTGAGTTTGTACAACAGTTTGACATTGCCTGCTTTGGAGAGCGGTTTTTTGAACATTCCAAGGAGCGAAAGGCGGCATCTTACTTGAAAGAAATGGTGCAATCATGGTGATCTACTCTGTGCGTAGAGAAACACATGCGACGTGGTTAAAATTATTTTTTACTCATGTCAACTTGGATATTAGATGAATATGCAAGAGATGTCATCACGATTTGGCATGAATTGAAAATGACTGAGAAAGATACATTGGATGACTTCTGCCAGAGGTTTTGAGATACTTGTTTGCCAGTGTCTTTGTTTTGGAAGATTGTTTTGAAAGATGAGATTGAGCGGTTTTACTATTATTAATTTGCTAAAGAGATTCAAGCTGGCTATACTTTAAACCAGAAGTCTGACTCCATTCAGAGACTTATGGGACATGACTGGAATGCATGCTGGCTCATTGACTTATGCGACGGGTAGGATAGTATCCACCTCAAAATGACAAGAGTCTGCTAGTGAAGAGAATGCATCAAGGGAACTAGATGACAACTCATCATAGGATTCTGGAGAATCAGAGGGTTTTGACGAACTAAGGGAACCAGATGCAAGTTCATCAAAGCATTCCAGAGAAAGAGGAATGAGATGATAGTGCATCTTAGGGTTCCAATGATTGACTTTGAAGTGCCAATGGACAACGGAAGCAAAAGATGCCACCTGCAGTGTCCAGGGCACAAGGAAAGAAAGGAAAAAGGAAATCATCTAGTAGATGAGAACATTCCCCACACCCAAAAGAAAGGATTCTCTACTTATGAATGAGCTACTAAAGCAATTCCTTCATAAGAAAATGCATTCAATTTTTATGGGAAAGAAGCATCTAAGGTCCACTATCAACATCAAGGAGCTACCTTAAGGACAGAGAACGTGACATCATCCACATCGAAAGCAGGGTCAATACAACATCAAAGAAGTATTGAAAGTTTCCAAACTTCAAGAAATTTTAGTATGGTTTTCTTCAAGAGTGTGATTGAAATTTTCAAATTAGTATTTCAACTCGAAGAAATGTATGTGCGCTCGATTTTGGAAAAGAAATGTAGAGCAAAATCAACATTTGATTCTGCGTTCAATGAAAAAAAGGGAAAATGAAGCACAGGTAGTAGCGTTCGTCGCTAGCAGGTGTGATGCTAGCAGGGCAAAGGGGCATGAGGGCTTGGTGCCCGCAGGTGCTCAACATGCCATGCATCACGATTCGCATAGAAAGATAATTTTTTTATGCTGCACGACTAAGTTAGAAGATACAACAAGCCGTTGTTGTGGTGGATAGCAGATGGTGCTCAAGTATGAGGTTCTTGACGTCCGCAGTTCAAGTTTTTCATTAGGGAAAGTTTTAGTATGTCTTGTAGTAGGCGTCCGTGAAGACTCTAATAGAGAAGGCATCTGCGAAGATTCCAACAATTTCAATTATAAACCTACCAGTATGTAGTATGAAGAAGCAACTATTGCAGTCGTGGGATGTCTTTGTTAAGGATGTGGCAGAGGAGATCGGGTTCCCAACCTACATTGAAAGCATTAAATGGGGCAGCTACAAGTCCACAACTTCACGATGATATCTTTGCAATGGCTTGTACTACCTATACCCGGATTGAAGATCGTGTGCATCGACCTTGCTGCAGGCTGTTAAAACTGGCCTTGCTGCAAGCTACTCCTGCATGCACGTTCTGAATCATCCTCATTAGAGAGAGTAAGTTTGCATGCCCTTCTGCATGAGGCAGCTAAGGGTATGACATGCAAGGGATCCTACTACTATGGCCACATGGCACATGAAATATCAAGTTCTCTATCACAGGGCGCCTTAATTCCATTGTGGCTTCAATCTCCATATTGGTGGAGCCATGCTAGCGTCAAGCCTTCCGAGAGCCTTCCTTGTCGTCCAATTGGCCACCGTTCGTGGCCGGCCTTGTCATGCTTGCATCACGCGACACAAGTTGCTACCCACCTAAGCCGGTCTAAGTACTTTTGAGATCACATAAAGGAAATCAAAATACGGAATATAAGTGTACCTTTGGTATCGATCGTGTGGAGCAATGCACAATCGTGAATGGAGCCGCTTCTCGACCTTCCTTACATTGTTCCGCCACCTTCCCACTAGTATACATTCTACCATCGTCATCCATTCTGCAACTTCTACAAACATGTCGATTGATGTTGAATTCTCCGTATTGTTCGTCCATAGGCTCACATTCACACATACACAAAGTCGTAGTCTTTGGGGCACCCCATTTGACATACATATTGATTAAAATACGGCCAAGGATGACATCTTTCTCCAAGATTCCTTGCTTCGCATCTGCTAAAAACAGCCTAGAGCTTTCTTACGCTGCCCTTTTGGAGCAAATCTTGCAGTCATGAGAGAGGCCATCGATTTGAATCTGCTGAGAACAGACCAAAGCTATAACTTCAAATATGTTGAAAACAGAATAGAGATTTTTGGCCTGTCCCCTGTGCGGTAAATCCTACAATTAGTCCACACTCTGGATAGGAAGCTTTTCGAGAAGTTATGGTGCTCTCTAAAGTGCACCACATTTAGCAAACATGTCAACCAAGGTATTGCCAAGCATGATATCTTTTTTAGCAACCCTTTACCAACAATATTAGCATGAATTTTTACGCCCATATCAACATCTCGCGTAGAGCTACATGCCTTCAAGATGCACACGCATGTGATTGCATCAAGAGAGAGTCCTTTGCTTGATGCAATCAAGATATGCACGCGCATGTGATTGCATCAAGAGAGAGGCCTTTGCTTGATGCAATCAAGATATACACGCGCATGTGATTTCATCTGGACAAAGGCCCTCTCTTTGCATGCCTTGACATCTGTTTTCCTATGCAGTGATACAATATTTTGCCGAAACACCCTGCAACCCTATTTTTTGATCGGCAGGATTCACAAGATACATTTAAACAAATTCTGGGTTGTTCAATAACGAGATGTTGCTCTCAGGGTTACACTATTTCAGAAATAGGCAATTACCATGTGGTCCCATGGCCAGGTATTTACAATGTATGTGAAAAGGAGTGCAAGTATGAACATAAAAGCTTCTTTTATGTAAAGAGAGATTTAATAGCCTCATTCACAAAGGCACAATATCTTCTCTGGAAGCTTTTGAATATTGCACAGACACAAAGTAGCTGAGAGCAACTTGTGTTGTTTCTAGATCTTTTAAAACATTCACATCTTGCAACATAGCCACATAATTCTCATTCTAAATACTAGCACCTCCATCACATTCAAGTATTAAGATAAAAATTAGGTATCCCAATGCAGAGCATCTTTGTAGAATAATCATAAAGGAGAATCCTCTTACCCTTACAATGATCCCATGTTTAGCTAGAGCCACAATAAGAAAATTAATTTCTGCTTCATCATTTGCAATTTCTTGATGCAGGGGAGCCCTAGAATGGCTTGCTTGGTCAACTTTCTTTTGATATACTTGAGGCATTCCTGTTCAAGCTGTAGCAACATCTTATCTCTCTCTCCATCGCTTTCTCCAACTTCACCCCATGTGTATTGTCAATGAGGCAATCAAAAACCTCAAATATGTTGACATGATAGCAAGTAGTAAGCAGAAGGGAGGAGGGCCTTGCTGGAGTCGTAACAACATACATGTTGCATACGCATGTCTATCAGATAACCCTACAATGGCATTGGGTTGAAATGACATTCAATACGAGGAAACAAAAGAGCAAACCTACAACTCATGTAGGAGAGAGCCACACGTGGTATCAATGAGAATCTCCACAAAGTTTGTGGTATTCACTAAGTTAGAACCAGATGAGCTGCTTTCAAAATTCTCTAAGTGATTGAAGCACTGGTAATGTTTAGCAAAGGAGGTAGCTAGCTACGAGAAGAAAAGTGATGGTCTGTCCTTCTCGTACTGGTAATCTCAGATGCCTTCAAGACAAAACTATAGTTGACTGAATGGTGAGAGATACACTTGCTTTGCATCCACTGAAAACAACCTAGAGATTTTTGTCCCTGCTCATGTTGCGCATATCCCATAATCAGTGCGTTCCAAGAGACGACATTCCAGACAAGAAGCGGCTCAATCACTTTTTATTCTTTCTGAAGCGTACTACATTTGACATACATATCGACCAAGGGAGTGCCAACCATGACCTCTATTTTCAAAAGACTTTGACAAACAAAGAGATTGTGAATTTTTGTGCCATATCAGCATTTTACGTAGAGCCACATGCCTTCAAGATGCATGTGTAGGTGATTGCATCTGGAAAAAGGCCCTCACTGTGCATCTGCTAAAAATAGCCTAGAGCTTTCTAGCCCAACTTCTGTTGTGCGTATCCCGCAATCAGTGCCTTCCAAGAGATACTGTTTCGAACAAAAAGCTCCTCGAGCACTATTTGTGCTCTCTCAAGTGAACCACATTTGGCATACATATCGACCAAGGGAGTGTCAGCATGACATCTCTTTTCAATAGCATCAAAGTAACAATATCACTGTGAATTTCTATGTCCATATCAGCATCTTGCGTAGAGCCACATGCCTTTAAGATATACACGTAGACGATTGCGTATAGGCGTATGGCGATAGCTCTCCCTTCATATCTGCTGAAAACAGTCCACAGCTTCCTAGCCCTACTCCTCTTGTGCATATCCTGCAGTCAGTGCATTCCAAGAGATGCCGCTCCAAACATCAAGCTCCTCAAGCACTTTGTGTGCTTTCTCAAGGGCACCACATTTGGTATACATGCCAAGACAGTGCCAAGTACCTCTTTTTTTTCCAACAACCTCCGGCTAACAATATAATCGTGAATTCTTTTTCCCATATCAGCATCTGCATAATGCCACATGCCTTGAAGATACAATCATAGGTGATTGCATTTGGGAGAGTTGCCCTCTCTTTGCATCTGCTGAAAATAGCCCAATGCTTCCTGGCCCTGCCGTTATTGGGCATATCCCGCGATCAGAGCATTCCAAGAGACAACATTCCAGACAGGAAGCTCATCGAGCAATTTTTTGTGCTTTATAAATAACACCGCATTTGGCATACATGTCAAGCAAGTCAGTTCCTAGCATGGCATTTTTTGTCAACAGCAATTGGATAACAATATGAACATGAATCCTACTGCTCTCGTACAAAACCTTCTGCTTAACACGGTCTTTTAATGAGCTCACAAAAGAAAGACTCATTCTCTGCTCTCCATTTTTGCTTCTGTAGCCTTAATTGCTGATTGCTTGGCGGTGTTGCGAGAAGCACAACCTTTTCTATATCGGCTAACATTATAAGATCCAATATTTAAGCCCATATCAGCATGTTGGGTAGAGAGTGAGAGAGATGCGCAAAGCATGGTATTTCCGATGTTGGATGGTGACCTAGCTTTGCCAGGCCCAGCCTGGAGGAGATTGAGGAGAGAAGATTTAAGGTCATTGATGATCACAGGGCCTTTGGTTGGACTGGGGCAGACAATCATGCCATTGGCAAATTCTTTGAGGTCATGTCACTCCCATCTTGGATTTCAACATCCTTTTGGGTCGCTAGTTTCTCCTGCTCTAACATGCATTACATACATGAAACAGACGCAATTGCTGTAATGGAGATTTAGGTGTATGGTGGAGGGGACGAGAATTGGGAGGAGGTGTATGCCGTGATCTCAAAACACTTATAGGTGGATCAACAAGCTGTACGAGCTTGTAGTATCAGTTGCCATGGAAAAGGACCTTCTGTTGGTGATCAAGCACGGAGGGGAGGCCATAGAGGTCGTGACTGTGCAAGCAAAAGAGAGCCACACTCGTGTCAATGCTATAGCTACTGTATACAGATAGCATGCGCATCAGCTTTTTGGAGCAACGTAGGCAAGAAAAGGAGTGCAGCTTGTTTTCCTTGTTGTTGACTCTCTCTCTCTCTCTCTCTCTCTCTCTCTCTCTCTCTCTCTCTCTCTCCCCATGTGCCTGCTGTAGTAGAAAAAAATCCAGACTCCAGAGCTTCCTGGCCCTACCCCTGTTGCGCGATCAATGCACTCCAAGAGACAAGATTACGGACAGGAAGCTTTGCCGATTCACTCTCTCTCTCTCTCTCTCTCTCTCTCTCTCTCTCTCTCTCTCTCTCGCAGCTGAAGACTGTGCACCACGGTCTGTTCCACTCCTTTTCCAAAATTAGCTCACTACCTTTCGCCATCTTTTTCTTTTTCCTTCCAACGAGGTGCTGCCAAGTGGCACAAGTCTTCTTTCAATATTCTCAAAAATGATATTACATAATCAAGGTAACTAGAGTGCTTCGTTAGCTGCATTTGTATTGAATTGAAGTGAGTTCGAGGGTAAGAGAAAACAAAATTTTTGAATCTCGCTATGTACAAACCAGGTAATTAGAACCTAGAAGGGAAAAGCTACGAGGGAGAGAGAGACACTGAGAGAGAGAGAGAGAGAGAGAGAGAGAGAGAGAGAGAGAGCTTATGCTTTGTTTTCTATAAATCCTATGACCCGAAGTTAGACACGGTCTTGTATTTACAACGCCATGACCTTGAATCTTCTTGTGTAAGTGTGATTGTGTCATTTGAAGATTCAACAAGAGTATATATCCCTCGAAAAGAAAATGGATGGAGAGAGAGAGAGAGAGAGAGAGAGAGAGAGAGAGAGAGAGAGAGAGAGAGGGAGCTTGATACCTTTCACGCATGCAAGTTTGGCATGCAATGGTTCTTGATTAATTTGTGGATAGTAGTTTTTGCAGACTCCACCCAAAGCTGCTTCATATGGTGATCTCGTCATGACCATGTTGATTTCTTGCGTAAGGCAACAAGGTTAGAAGGTGCAAGTATAGGCGATTTGAATTTGAAGATAGCTCTTCCCTTCCCATCCACGAGTGATATTGTCCAAGAGACGACATTTCAAATTTACATGTCCATGAGCGCATCACCCAGCACGATATGGATTTGCAAAAGCTGCTGCCTTAGAATCTCATCATGAATCATCTTTGTAGCTTTGATTGTGGCACAAGCTACAATGCGTAAACGTATGTCACTGCATTTGGCGAAACACACTCTCATTGTATCTGCTCAAAGACAATCTAGAGCAAATCGACCTTGTCTTTCAGAGGTTTACCTCGCGAAAAACCACAAGGAGGGTTAGAGTTTTATCAAGCTCAATATTTGTAATCATACAAGATGTTAGTGTTATTAATTGTTTGTTGTCCCATTTTTATGATTCGAAAAAAAAGAAAACATGCAAGTCTCTTTGCATGGGAGATTTTGCACAGTCCTCCCCAATTTTTATAATACGAGGGAACGTGTCATTCCCACGGAAGGGCGCCATTTTCAGTGAGTTCATTAACTGCGTTCTCAGTGTCAAAAATCAAGAAATGGTAATGGTTACTCACAGTACGATAGATTGACTATCCTCGAGGCACGCAGGTTGCATTTAAGCTTCCGTATAACATCATTGCTCGAAACAAACATGATAGTGGAGGCGGAGTGGACATTGCAAAGTCTAAAGTTGCGTTACCAAGCTTTGGTATGGAAGCGCCAAGAGGGCTCTTTTTTACAATGGTAGAGGACCATTTTGAGTGCATAGGTGTATACTGGTTTTGAGCACAGTAGGTGCATACTAGAGGCGGCCCTTCGTATTTGGTTAAAACACCCCAGAGCTTTTTGCATCCGCTAAAAACAATTGAGAGGGTTTCTATCTTGCTCCTGTCGCGCGTATCCCGCAGTCAATGTCCTCCAAGAGAGGCATTCAAGACTGGAAGCTCATCAAGCACGTTTTGTGCTTTTTGAAGTGCACCACAATTAGCATACGTATCGACCACGACATTGCCAAGCAAGACAATTTTTTGCAACAACCTTTGACTAACAATATCAGAGTGAATTTTAAAGACCATATTGGCATTTTGTGTATAGCCACATACCTTCAAGATGCATGTGTATGTGATTGCAGCTGGAGAGAGGCCATTGCTTTGAATCCGCTGAAAACAGTCAAGATCTTTCTGACCCTGCTCCTGTTGTGTGTGACGCCCTCGCTTTGCATCTGCTGAAAACAACCTAGAGTTTTTGAGCCCAGCTCTCATTGCGCACTTCCCACAATCAGTGCTAGCATTCCAAACACGAAGCTCCTGAAGCAATTTTTTTGCTTCCTCAAGCACACAACATTAGGCATACATATCGACCAAGACAGTGTCGAGCACGGCATATTTTTTGACAATGTAATTTTTGTGCCCATATCAACATCTTACGTAGAGAGACATGCCTTCAAGATGCCTGTGTAGGTAATTGGACTTCAAGAATTCTGGCCCTGCTCTTGTTGCGCAATCCCGCAATTAGTGCATTCCTTCGAAGAGGTGACATTCCGGACAGGAAGCTCCTCCTGCACTTTTTGTGCTTTCTCAAGCACGCCACATTTGGCATACATATCAACCAAGACAGTGCCAAGCATGACATATCTTTTCAACAGCCTCTGAATAACAATATATTCCCACAATTAGTGCCTTACAAGAGGCGACATTCCGGACAGCAATATCAACATCTTGACTAGAGCCACATGCCTTCAAGAGGCATCTGTAGGTGATTGCACTGGGAGAGAGGCCCTCGCTTTGCATCTGCTGAAAATTGCCCAGAGCTTTCTAGCCCTGCTCTCGTGAGCACATCCTACAAACAATGCATTCCAAGAGGCGATGTTCTGGATAGGAAGCTCCTCAAGCACTTTTTGTGCTTTCTCAAGCGCACCATATTTGACATACATATCGACCAAGACAGTGCCAAGCACGACTTCTATTTTCAACAGCCTCTGATCAGAAATATAATTGTGAATTTCTGTGCCATGCCAGCGCCTTGCGTAGAGCCACATGCCTTCAGCATCCTGCATAGGTGATTGCATCTGGAGAGAGACCCTCGCTTTGCATCTGCTGAGTGGCACACATATCGACCAAGACAAAGCCAAGCACGGATTCTTTTTTCAACAGCCTCTGAATAACAATACAATTGTGAATTTCTGTGCCCATTTCAGCACCTTGCGTAGAACCACATGCCACATCATTCAAGATGCAAGATGCAAGCATAGGTGATTGCAAACCTAGAGAGAGACACTCACTTTGTATCCACTAAAACCAACCGAGAGCGTTCTATGTGAGGATATCCCACAAACAGTGCGTTCGAAGAGACGACATTCAGGACACAAAGCTCCTCAAGCACTATTTGGTGCTTTCCCAACAACAACACGTGATCTTTGCTCCTACATAGTGCCACATGATTTCAAGATGCAGCATCAGTGATTACATCAGGATAAATGTCCTTGCTTTGCATCTTGAAAATAGAGACCCAGCCAGAGGTTCCTGGTCTTGTCAATATCGGGCATATCCCGCAATCAAATACACTTGAAGAGACGACATTCTAGACATCAAGGCAGTGTCACATGCCTTCAAGAGGAAAGCATAGGTGATTGCATTTGGAGAGGTGCCCTCACTTTACATCTGTAGAAACAGCTGAGGGCTCCATGGAGTCCCACATTTGGCATACATGTTGACCAAGGGAACCACATCATACATATGAGCACCAAAACATACATATGAGCCAAAGAATTGGCAAGCACAACATGTTTTTGAGAGCCGCTAAGCAATAATCCATGCAATGAGCACACTGAGAAAGACAGTTATTGTGGGGAGTTGCCCTCGTGTTTCATCCCAACAAAAAAAGTTATGAGCTTCCTCGGCCAGCCCCTTGCTGGGCATATCCTCTTATAAGAGCACTCCAAGAGACCTCATTTAGCGAGAAACCTCACTTCGCATCCAACTAAAACAACTGGAGAGACGCCCTCGCTTCGCCTCTGCTAAAAGCAGATTAGAGATTTCTGGCCCTGCCCCTTTGTGAAAATCTTGCAATTAGTGCATTCAAGAATCCACACTCCGGACAAGAAGCTCGTCGAGCCCTTGCATAGAGCCACATACCTTCAAGATGTAAGCATAGCCTTCAAGACAAAAGTATCGGCAACTGAATTTGGAGAGATACACTTGCTTTGCATCAGTTGATAATGGCTTAGAAATTTTTTTCCCTTCTCTTGTTGTGCACATCTCGCAATCAGTGTATTCCAAGAGGCAAAATTTCGGAAAGGAAGCTCCTTAAGCACTTTTTGTGTTCTCAACTACACCACATTTGGCACTCAAATCGACCAGGACAATACCAAGCACGACATCTTTTTTCTACATCCGCATCTTTTTGATTTTTTGTGCCCATATCAGCATCTTTCTGAATTTTGGCATGAACCTCAAGAACCTTTCATGCGCTGCAAGGAACGACATTTTTCACTAATAGCACCACTGTGACTGTTGGCCAGCCGTGATCAACATATCCTGCAACCAACTTGCGCTAGGAGACAACATCCTTGCCACATCCAAGCTAGACATATCCTACAATCAACATGTCTCGAGAGACGACATTTCAGAAAAAAAGCCCATCAAGAGAGTCTTTCCTGCTTTCATAAGAGCACCACATTTGGTGTACATATCAACCAGCATATTTCCACACACAACATGTTTCTCCATGGGACCCCTCATAATGCTCGATTGCATAGGTGATTGCATTTGAAGAAAGGCCTTTCCTTTCCATTTGGCAAAAACATCTCAATGCTTCCTTGCCACAACCATGTTGTGCATATCTAGTGAGCATCTTAGCCGTGAAGAAAGGACTTTCCTTCACATCTAGTGAAAACATCTTAATGCTTCCTTGCCAGAGCCATGCTGGGCATATCTTGCAGCAAATATATTCCAAGAGATCACCATTTGGACAGAAAGATCATGAAGAACTTTATGTGCTTTTATAAGGATTCCACATTTAACATACATATCGACCAAAGCATTGCCAAGCACATGTTTGCCCAACAATCCCTAAGTAGGAAATTCATTGTGAATTCTCTTTCCCATGTGAACATCTTACAGAAGGCAAGAGGCCTTTAAGGTGCAGGCATATGAGATTTGCATTTAGAGAGAGGTCTTCCCTACCAAGAATGAAAATTTTTTGAACAACCCTTGACTAGCACTCTCATCATGAAATCTCACCCATGTCAACATCTTGGGAAGCGTGATGCTTTCAAAGTGCTTGCCTGTATAGATAGGTCTTTGCTTCGCATTTGATCCTTGCAATAATCAGCCCTGTTCCGTTACATCTCCCCCAACAACAATGGCAGCATGACCCTCAATGAGAGGGATCACTATCACCGCCCAATGAGGGCACCAAATCTTGAAACAAATGAAAGAACAACACATTTCGCATACGTGATCTTTGCTCCTACGTAGTGCCACATGCTTTCAAGATGCAAGCATCGGTGATTACATTAGGAGAAATGTCCTCGCTTTGCATCTTGAAAATAGAGACCCAGCCAGAGGTCCTTGGTCTTGTCACTATCGGGCATATCCCGCAATCAAATGCACTTGAAGAGACGACATTCTAGACATCAAGGCAGTGTCACATGCCTTCAAGACGAAAGCATAGGTGATTGCATCTGGAGAGGTTCCCTCACATTGCATCTGTAGAAACAGTCCAGGGCTCCATGGAGTCCCACATTTGGCATACATGTTGACCAAGGGCACCACATCATAGATATGAGCACCAAACCATACATAGGAGCCAAAGAATTGGCAAGCACAACATGTTCTTGAGAGCGGATAAGCAACAATCCATGCAACGAGCACACTCAGAAAGACAGTTGTTGTGGGGAGTTGCCGTCGTGTTTCATCCCAATGCCTTGCTACACTGAATCTGCTCCATGAACCTGGTTGACAGTGCACAACTCATGGCCTCCTTGTTGGGTCAACTCGCAGCGTAAAAGAGCCTTCGTAGGGAACTGATGGAACCACTCACCATGAAGGGGCGTCTTGTACCCTGGCGCACAGACCTACAACATGAAATCATTGGGCAATAGCCTTTGTCTTTCATAAGGGCACCACATTTGGCATATGCATTTCCAAGCACAACATGTATCGCCAACAATCTTTGACTAGCAACCTCATTGTGAATTATCTCACCCATTTGAAGGCCTCGAATAAGGCCACACATCGTCAAGGTGCAAGCATAGGTGATTGTAGTTAGAGAAAGACCTTTCCTTTGCATCTGGTAAAAACAGCCCAGAGCTTCCTTTCCATGGCCAGCTTGGGCATGTCCTGCAATGAACTTGCTCCAAGAGATAACATCACAAAGAGGACGCCCATCTGAACTTTTTGTGCTTCCGTGAGGGCATAACATTTTGCCTACATATCCATATCAAGTAAAGAACTGCCAAACATGACAACATTAGGCAATGGCCCCTGACTAGCAATCTCATTGAGAATTCTCTCACTTATGTTGGCACCTTGTACTTTTGCAAAGGTCTTCCCTTCTATATTTGTGCATGGATCCATAGACCTTTCCTTTGCATCTGGTAAAAACAACCCAGAGCTTCCTTTCCATGGCCAGCTTGGGCATATTCATGTGCTCCAATGAGAGGGATCAATATCACAGCCCAATGCGGGCACCAAATCTTGAAAAAAATGATAGTGAGAGGCTAATGCCTTGCTACACTGAATTTTCTCCATGAACCTACGTGACAGTGCACAACTCATGGACTCCTTGTTGGGTCACCTCGCAGCGTAAAAGAGCCTTCGTAGGGCACTGATGGAAGCACTCACCATGAAGGGGCAATATCAGCATCTTGAGTAGAGCCACATGCCTTCAAGAGGCATGTGTAGGTGATTGCACCCAGAGAGAGGCCCTCACCTTGCATTTGCTAAAAATAGCTTAGAGCTTTCTAGCCCTGCTCTCGTGAGCACATCTTGCAAACAATGCATTCCAAGAGGCGACGTTCTAGATAGGAAGCTCCTCAAGCACTTTTTGTGCTTTCTCAAGCGCACCACATTTGACATACATATCGACCAAGAGAGTCCCAAGCATGACTTCTATTTTCAACAGCCTCTGATCAACAATATAATTGTGAATTTCTGTGCCCTGCTAGCGCCTTGCGTAGAGCCACATGCCTTCAGCATCCTGTATAGGTGATTGCATCTGGAGAGAGACCCTCGCTTTCCATCTGCCAAGTGGCACACATATCGACCAAGACAAAGCCAAGCACGGCTTCTTTTTTCAACAGCCTCTGAGTAACAATATAATTGTGAATTTCTGTGCCCATTTCAGCACCTTGCGTAGAACCACATGCCACACCATTCAAGATGCAAGCATCTTCCAAATTTCCACATGCATTCAAGATGCAAGCATAGGTGATTGCAAACCTGGAGAGAGATGCTCACTTCGTATCCACTAAAAACAACCCAGAGTGTTCTATGTTACGCATATCCCGCAAACAGTGCGTTCTAAGAGACGCCACAGCTCCTGAAGAACTCTTTGGTGCTTTCCCAACAACAACACATTTCACATACGTGATCTTTGCTCCTATAGTAGTGCCACATGATTTCAAGACGCGAGCATCGGTGATTACATCAGGATAAATGTACTTGCTTTACATCTTGAAAATAGTGACCCAGCTAGAGGTCCCTCGTCTTGTCAATATCGGGCATATCCCGCAATCAAATGCACTTGAAGAGACGACATTCTATACATCAAGGCAGTGTCACATGCCTTCAAGACAAAAGCATAGGTGATTGAATCTGGAGAGGTGCCCTCACTTTGCATCTGTAGAAACAGCCAAGGGCTCCATGGAGTCCCACATTTGCATACATGTTGACCAAGGGCACCACATCATACATATGAGAACCAAAACATACATATGAGCCAAAGAATTGGCAAGCACAACATGTTTTTGAGAGCCGCTAAGAAACAATCCATGAAATGAGCACACTGACAAAGACAGTTGTTGTGGGGAGTTGCCCTCGTGTTTCATCCCAACAAAAAGAGTTCTGAGCTTCCTCCGCCAACCGCTTTCTGGGCATATCCTCTTATAAGAGCACTACAAGAGACCTCATTTAGCGAGAAACCTCACTTCCCATCCAACTAAAACAACTGAAGAGACGCCCTCGCTTCGCCTCTGCTTAAACTAGATTAGAGCTTTCTGGCACTGCCCCTTTGTGAAAATCTTGCAATTAGTGCATTCAAGAATCCACACTCCGGACAAGAAGCTCCTCGAGCCCTTGCATAGAGCCACATACCTTCAAGACGTAAGCATAGCCTTCAAGACAAAAGTATAGGCAACTGAATTTGGAGAGATACACTTGCTTTGCATCAGTTGATAATGGCTTAGAAATTTGTTTCCCTTCTCTTGTTGTGCACATCTCGCAATCAGTGTATTCCAAGAGGCAACATTTCCGACAGGAAGATCCTTAAGCACTTTTTGTGTTCTCAAGTACACCACATGTGGCACTCATATCGACGAGGACAATACCAAGCACGACATCTTTTTGCCACATCAGCAACTTTTTGAATTTTTGTGTCCATATCAGCATCTTTCTGAATTTTGGCATGAACCTCAAGAACATTTCATGCGCTGCAAGGCACGACATTTTTCACTAATAGCACCACTATGACTGTTGGCCAGTCGTGATCAACATATCCTGCAACCGACTCGCTCTAGGAGAAAACATCCTGGCCACATCCAAGTTAAACATATCCTACAATCAACATGTCTAGAGAGACGACATTTTGGAAAAAAAGCCCATCAAGAGAGTCCTTCGTGCTTTCATAAGGGCACCACATTTGGTGTACATATCAACCGACATATTTCCAGACACAACATGTTTCTCCAAGGGCCCCCTCACAATGCCCGACTGCATAGGTGATTGCATTTGAAGAAAGGCCTTTCCTTTGCATTTGGCAAAAACATCTCAATGCTTCCTTGCCACAACCATGTTGTGCATATCTAGTGAGCATCTTAGCCGTGAAGAAAGGACTTTCCTTCACATCTAGTGAAAACATATTAACGCTTCCTTGCCAGAGCCATGCTGGGCATATCCTGCAGCAAATACATTCCAAGAGATCACCATTTGGACAGAAAGATCATGAAGAACTTTATGTGCTTTTATAAGGATCCCACATTTAACATACATATCCACCAAAGCATTGCCAAGCATATGTTTGTGCAGCAGTCCCTAAGTAGGAATCTCATTGTGAATTCTCTTTCCCATGTGAACATCTTACAGAAGGCAAGAGGCCTTTAAGGTGGAGGCATATGAGATTTGCATTTTGAGAGAGGTCTTCCCTACCAAGAACGACATTTTTTTGAACAGCCCTTGACTAGCCCTCTCATCATGAAATCTCACCCATGTCATCATCTTGGGAAGCGTGATGCTTTCAAAGTGCTTGCCTGTATAGAGAGGTCTTTGCTTCGCATCTGATCCTTGCAATAATCAGCCCGCTGCGTTACATCTCCCCCAACAACAATGGAAACGTGACCCTCAATGAGAGGGATCACTATCACCGCCCAATGCGGGCACCATATCTTGAAACAAATGAAAGCACAACACATTTCGCATACGTGATCTTTGCTCCTACGTAGTGCATTCCACATGCTTTCAAGATGCAAGCATCGGTGATTACATCAGGAGAAATGTCCTCGCTTTGCATCTTGAAAATAGAGACCCAACCAAAGGTCCTTGGCCTTGTCGCTATCGGGCATATCCCGCAATCAAATGCACTTGAAGAGACGACATTCTAGACATCAAGGCAGTGTCACATGCCTCCCCCAACAACAATGGCAGCGTGACCCTCAATGAGAGGGATCACTATCACCGCCCAATGAGGGCACCAAATCTTGAAACAAATGAAAGAACAACACATATCGCATATGTGATCTTTGCTCCTACGTAGTGCCACATGCTTTCAAGATGCAAGCATCGCTGATTACATCAGGAGAAATGTCCTCGCTTTGCATCTTGAAAATAGAGACCCAGCCAGAGGTCCTTGGTCTTGTCACTATCGGGCATATCCCGCAATCAAATGCACTTAAAGAGACGACATTTAGACATCAAGGCAGTGTCACATGCCTTCAAGACAAAAGCATACGTGATTGCATCTGGAGAAGTGCCCGCACTTTGCAACTGTAGCAAGAGTCTAGGCCTCCATGGAATCCCACATTTGACATACATGTTGACCAAGGGCACCACATCATACATATGAGCACCAAAACATACATATGAGCCAAAGAATTGGCAAGCACAACATGTTCTTGAGAGCAGCTAAGCAACAATCCATGCAATGAGGACACTCAGAAAGACGGTTGTTGTGGGGAGTTGCCATCGTGTTTCATCCCAATGCCTTGCTACACTGAATCTGCTCCATGAACCTGGTTGACAGTGCACAACTCATGGCCTCCTTGTTGGGTCAACTCGCAGCGTAAAAGAGCCTTTGTAGGGCACTGATGGAACCACTCACCATGAAGGGGCGTCTTGTACCTTGGCGCACAGACCTACAACATGACATCATTGGCAAATAGCCTTTGTCTTTCATAAGGGCACCACATTTGGCATATGCATTTCCAAGCACAACATGTGTCGCAACCAATCTTTGACTAGCAACCTCATTGTGAATTCTCTCACCCATTTGAAGGCCTCGAATAAGGCCACACATCTTAAAGGTGCAAGCGTAGGTGATTGTAGTTGGAGAAAGACCTTTCCTTTGCATCTGGTAAAAACAGCCCGAGCTTCTTTTCCATGGCTAGCTTTGGCATGTCCTGCAATGAACGTGCTCCAAGAGATGACATCACGAAGAGGATGCCCATCTGAACTTTTTGTGCTTTCGTGAGGGCATAACATTTGGCCTACATATCCATATCAAGTAAAGAACTACCAAACATGACAACATTAGGCAATGTCCCCTTACTAGCAATCTCATCAAGAATTCTCTCACTTATGTTGGCACCTCGGCCTTCTGCAAAGGTCTTCCCTTCAATATGTGTGCTTGGATCAATAGACCTTTCCTTTGCATCTGATATAAACAGCCCAGAGCTTCCTTTCCATGGCCACCTTGGGCATATCCTGCAATGAACGTGCTCCAATGAGAGGGATCACTATCACAGCCCAATGCGGGCACCAAATCTTGAAACAAATGATAGTCAGAGGCTAATGCCTTGCTACACTGAATCTGCTCCATGAACCTGCTTGAGAGTGCACAACTCATGGCCTCCTTGTTGGGTCAACTCGCAACGTAAAAGAGCCTTCGTAGGGCACTGATCGAACCACTCACCATGAAGGGGCATCTTGTACCCTGGCGCACAGACCTACAACATGACATCATTGGGAAATAGCCTTTGTCTTTTATAAGGGCACCACATTTGGCATATGCATTTCCAAGCACAACATGTGTCGCCAACAATTTTTGACTAGCAACCTCATTGTGAATTCTCTCACCCATTTGAAGGCCTAGAATAAGGCCACACATCTTCAAGGTGCAAGCATAGGTGATTGTAGTTGGAGAAAGACCTTTCCTTTGCATCTAGTAAAAACAACCCAGAGCTTCCTTTCCATGGCTAGCTTGGGCATGTCCTGCAATGAATGTGCTCCAAGAGATGACATCACGAAGAGGATGCCTATCTGAAATTTTTGTGCTTCCGTGAGGGCATAACATTTGGCCTACATATCCATATCAACTAAAGAACTGCCAAACATGACAACATTAGGCAATGGCCCCTGAGTAGCAATCTCATTGAGAATTCTCTCACTTATGTTGGCACCTCGGCCTTCTGCAAAGGTCTTCCCTTCAATATGTGTGCTTGGATCAATAGACCTTTCCTTTGCATCTGGTAAAAACAGCCCAACGCTTCCTTTCCATGGCCAGCTTGGGCATATCGTGCAATGAACGTGCTCCAATAGATGACATCACGGAGAGGATGTTCGAATGCCTCTTGCAATTAATAAAGCTAGCGCTAAAAAGCAAGCACTGCCTGCGATTAAAAAAGCTTGCAAATGTTAATAATAGGGATGCAGCCGTTACAAAATTCCAACCACGTGGACGAAGGTGCTTCCAGATTTTCAAAAGAGGCTCCTACGCTAACGAAGTAAAGAAACTCCGGCCTCCTTCAGAAAATGTTAATAATAGGGATGCAGCCATTACAAAATTGCAACCACGTGGACGAAGGTGCTTCCAGATTTTCAAAAGAGGCTCCTATGCTACCGAAGTAAAACTCCGGCCTCCTTCAAGAAATCACTTATCTGTGAATCTTCAAGGAGGCCAAGCAGAAGCTGGTGGCCTCATCTTCTCGCCCAGATGGTGGATCCCTCCTTCTCGTTGGCCACCTCAATCTCCACCTCGCTCTGCCTTTCACAACTCGCGCTGCTCCTCGCTCCTGCAGTCTGGCGCGCTCCTCCCTCTCTCAACCTGCTGCTGCAATTGACAACTTCCTCGGCTTGTTTTTCTTCCCCTCAGACCTGCCTCTGCTCGTCCTTGCCCGCTAACAGTTGACACACCTCTGCAGTTGACGACCCCCGCCCAGTTGCTCGTTTTTTCTTTATAAGCTTTTTTTGTTCTGCTCAAAATAGCCAACTTTAATTTTCACTTCATATTTTAAGAAGCTATTCATATGAAGCTACTTGCTTAGGTGGCTATTAATGGCCTTCCAATTACAAGCATAAGTGTATTGCCTCCACACAAAGACCGCAACTTCACATTCAGACAATCCTGCTTGTCGTCCCTTATTCACTGCTAGTCGCATTTGAAACACTCAAAGACAAGCATGCTTCTTCACCATTACGATGCTTTAAGTCCATATGTTTAGGCCGAGGGTTCTAGTTGTCATCTTTCAAGCACACTTGATGGTCCTCATCCATAACACTCGATGATGAGGTTGTTAGTTTTCTCGGATCTAGATATCCATATTGCAAAGACTCCCTTGATCACTCTAGAGCCTTTCGCATAACATGATACCATATGGTCCTTAGCTTTTTCTCTCATAAGGACTTCACCACAAATCCACATTTCGAGCACAATCAATCCTACCAATGCCATGTTTTTCCTTGTTGATATCACGATAATCCATTTGAGGGATGATAATATCCAAATTTGTGTGTCTCGAGTGAGATTCTCCTATTGGACACGACACATCACGACAACATTGAAAATAGAGGAACAACACTTCTATAGTGGTTGTTAGGAAATAAGACGTAGCTAAATAGATAATTGAGTAGATTACTTAATGGAGAGAGACAGATTTACATACACGAGATTATAGAGTAGAGAGAGAGAGAGAGAGAGTACACACGATATACGTGGTTCACCCAATGTGGGCTACGTCCACGGGAAAGCAGCCACTCAATGGCTTTAGTACTTTAAAACAAGAAGTAGTTTACAAAGGGATTATACCCTTAATGGAGCTCCCGCCTTGCTTCACTCTCACCACCTCACACTCACCTTGTTGCATCAACTTCACACTATGAAATGTGTGTAGAAATGGCCTTCTTTTATAGGCCAAAAGGGATGCCCTAGTCTCTTATGAGAGGCAGCCATGTGTAGCCGCCCTTGTGTGAATAAGTACAAATCGGACCCTCCAATCCGCCCATTTGTGGCCGCCCTTGAGAAGACAAGTCCGCTTTTGAATTCGACCGCCGGCCATTGAATTCGACCATCGGCCACCGGCCATTGACGTCCGACCACCGGCCACCGGCCATTGACTACCGGTCACCAGCCAACCGATGGTTGTTTTCCGACCACTTTCCGGCCGCCATCTGGCCATAATATTCCGGCGAGGAAAAAATTTTGACTGTGAAAATTGCCCTAAAGTTGCCCCTGATTTTTTACTGTGAAAATTTTGGTTTCCGGTGAGTGATTTACCTTCACGCACTCATAATGGGGGCCTTACAAATGTGCGCTTTTACCACAAAAAATCACAAGGATAAATCAGGCTCCATACTTAACAATCTCTCACTTGGAGATTGATCTCCAAACCAAACCTGTGTCTGCTTTCCATTCTGGCTTCTTATCCTTGAATGCCGATTGAAGATGAGCAAAAGCTCAACTTCTCCTTGTTGACCACCTTTGTAAACATGTCTGCAGGATTTTCACTTGTATGCACCTTTCCTAGCTTTAGCTGTCCCTCTTCCAAAAGAGTGCGTATGAAGTGATATCTCACCTCAATGTGCTTTGTCCTTGAATGAAAGGCTGAGTTCTTCACAAGATGGATAGTGCTTTGGCTATCATTGTACAAGACACAATTGTCTTGTTTGAATCCAAGCTCTTCTAAGAATCTGTGAAGCCACATAATTTCTTTGCTTGCCTCCGTCATTGCTACATACTCTGCTTCCGTGGTAGAAAGTGAAACCACTTTCTGCAGCTTTGAAGCCCAGCTTACTGTTGTGCCTCCAACCGTGAATACATAGCCAGTAGTGCTCCTTCGAGTATCTTTGTCACCTGCCATATCTGCATCAGCATACCCTTCTAGAAAAATATCAGTTCCTCCAAAATACAAAACATTTGTTGTTGACCCTTTTAGATACCTAAGTATCCACTTCACAGCTTGCCAATGCTCTCTACCTGGGTTGTCCATGAACCTACTCACAACTCCCACTGCATGTGCAATGTCTGGCCTTGTCCAGACCATAGCATACATTAGAGAACCTACCACTGCAGCATATGGAACTTTAGACATATAGGCTATCTCCTCTTGTGTCTTTGGACACATATCCTTTGTTAGTTTAAAGTGACCAACCAAAGGTGTAGAAACTGGTTTTGCATTTTGCATTGCAAACCTTTCTAGTACCTTCTTGATGTAATCTTCTTGAGATAGCTTTATTGTCTTCTTCGTCCTGTCCCTTGATATTTTCATACCAAGTATCCTCTTTGCAGCACCTAAATCTTTCATTGAAAAAGATTTAGACAGTTCCTCTTTTAGGTCTTTGATGTCTTGCATGTTAGCACTTGCAATCAACATGTCATCAACATACAACATTAGGATGATAAATTTCCCATCTCCCAAATTTTTTGTGTAGACACAGTGATCCGAGTTGCATCTTGTGAATCCATGATCCAACATCCATCGATCAAACTTCAAGTACCATTGTCTTGATGCTTGCTTTAAACCATACAAGCTCTTCTCTAATCTGCAAACCATTTTCTCCTTACCTTTTACTTCATACCCCTTTGGTTGAGGCATGTAGATTTTCTCCTCTAAGTCACGGTGAGGGAATGCCGTATTTACATCCATTTGCTCTAGATTTAGATCATGAGCAGCCACAAGGCTTAAGACAAGCCTAATTGAGTTCATTTTTACAACAGAAGAAAATATTTCATTGAAGTCAATACCTTTCTTTTGAGAAAAACCTTTTACCACAAGCCTAGACTTGTACCTTTTCTTCCCACCTTCTTCTTCCTTCACCTTGCCCCTGATTTTTGAATGTGAAAATTTTGGTTTCTGGTGAGTGATTTACCTTCACGCACGATGGCTTCATAATGGGGACCTTACAAATGTGTGCTTTTACCACAGAAAATTACAAGGATAAATCAGACTCCATACTTAACAGTGGTGATGGTAGACATGCTAATAGAAAAGTGTGTGGCATGTCGAGCTTGTGCAATGTGCGGTCAACACACAAAGGATGCTACAAAGGGTACTTTTCATGGACAATCATCATGGCGAAAGCAATCACACAAGGGGTGATGATGAAAATCGACATATTCATGATCGACATAAGTTAAGATACAAAAGACATAAAAAACAAGACAACGACGATGAATATAGAAGGGATCATACAATCATATAATCAAATGATTCTCCAAAAAATTAAAAATGGTTGTAGACATACAAGAAATCCTCTATGATTACAAAGCCGATCAATGCCTCAGCCACAAGGTCTCCATGGAGCTTCTCGTTGATATATCTCTTGAGGACTGGCCTCAATTGAATGGCAAGGTACTAAAACATATCAAGCTCAAGCATGAAATTTTCAAACGGGATCCAATCTTGCACCTCTTTTCCATCATCAAGCTCATCTATAGCTCTAACAATAGATTAGGTTTTTTGTTGGACCTCCTAGAGGTAGCTAGCTGCCTTTGCAAGTTTGAGATGTTTCTTCACCCCTTTTGCACCTTCACACATTAAGTATGGTTATTAAGGACTTTTAATGCACCCCCATGTTAACAAATTTAACCATTCTATTTCCTTGCAATTTGACCTTGAAATTGTTGATTGTGGAAGTCTTCCTATTTAATTTCAATGATCATGTTCATCATTGCTGTTGAGCTTATATGTGAAGCTACTCAATATATGGCTTCTCTATATATGGCACCCAGGTCCCCTCTATATATACATCATCTCATGTGTGTATTCTACACACTTTGGGGTTCTACTTCTGTGTTCTCTCCTTCTCTCTCAACATGGTATCAGAGCAGTACGTTTTTGTTTTTGATTTTTCTCCTGATCAAAATCGATTTTGCAGAAACTACTATGACAGGGATCGGAATCGATGTGGTCTACAACTTTCCAGAAGGAAGTTTCTTCAAATTCTGCACCGATTTTGAGTTATTGTTTGCGGACTGCGTACATACCTGAAAAACAGCTTCCGCATTTTGTTTTTGATTTTTCTGGTAATTGGAGACGATTTTGCAGAAACTTCCCGCCCAAAGAGACTGGAATCGATGTGGTCTACAACTTTGCAGAAGGAAGTTTTTTCAAATTCTGCACCGATTTTGAGTTACCGTTCGCGGACTGCGTACATACCTGAAAAGCAACTTCCGCTTTTTGTTTTTGATTTTTCTGCTAATTGAAAACGATTTTGCAGAAACTACCCGGCAAGGAGACCGGAATCGATGTGGTCTACAACTTTGCAGAAGAAAGTGTTTTCAAATTCTGCACCGATTTTGAGTTATCGTTCGCGGACTGCGTACATACCTGAAAAGTAATTTTCGCTTTTTGTTTTTGATTTTTGTGCTTATTGAAAACGATTTTGCAGAAACTACCCACGGAAAAGAACGGAAGCGATGTGGTCTACAACTTTGCAGAAGAAAGTGTTTTCAAATTCTGCACCGATTTTGAGTTATCGTTCGCGGACTGCGTACATACCTAAAAAGCAATTACCGTTTTTTGTTTTTTATTTTTCTGCTTATTGAAAACGATTTTGCAGAAACTACCCGCGTGAGAGACTGGAATCGATGTGGTCTACAACTTTGCAGAAGGAACTACCCGCGATGGGGATTGGAATCGATGTGGTCTATAACTTTGCAGAAGAAAGTTTCTCTAAATTGTGCACCAATTTTGGGTTATCGTCTCAAACTGCGAATATGTTTGAAAATCAAAATTTTACTTTTTGCTTTTCATTTTTCTCATAATTGAAAACTTCTCAATTATATTTTTCTTCATCAATCATATATTTGTTACTGACGTAACTTTGCTGCAGAAGCCAGTTACACATCGTTCCGATTCAGTCGAGCCGTTGATGATCGTCCAAATTCTATCGAGCTACTGTTGGTCATGGTGATTTTCGTTGATACTGTCATTGATACCATGGTTATTCTCAGTGGTGCCATGATGATATTTCGTTGATACCATGGTTATTCTCGGTGATTCCATGATGATATTTCGTTGATTCTATGGTGAATTTTATTGATACCATGATGATGTTTTGTTGATACCATGGTTATTCTCGGTGATACCATGATGTTGTTTCGTTGATACCATGGTAATTCTCGGTGATGCCATGATGATATTTCGTTGATACCATGGTTATTCTCGGTGATGCCATGATGTTGTTTCGTTGATACAATGATTATTCTCGGTGATATCACGATGCTTTTCGTTGATACCATGATCATTTATTCATTTTTATTGACATAATGATGATATTTTGTTAATACTTTGATGGTATTCATTGATCACTACATTGATAAATGTTGTTTTATGTAGTATATACACATATCATTTGTATCATGTAATCACACATTTTGTACTTTTACGTTTATACTTTATGTACCATATGTTGTCGTGCGTATATATGTCGTCAAAAGAGTGGCGTCGCGAACCATCTCTTATGGCATTGTGAACGTAATTATTTCATTAACGATGCTAATAATTTTCATGACATGTTTTTTTTTGGAGTCTATGATCTATGTAGGATTGATCAAAGAATTGATTTTATGAAGACAAACTTGGTGACAATAAAAGATTTATGAAGATATGTTTGGTGATGCCATATTGATGACAACATGAAGACATGTTTGGTGATGCGATATTGATGACAAGCTACACAGCAGATTCACGGAGACACTTTTGATTACAAGCTAATCGATAGCTTTTACACCTCTTTATTGAACCTTTGTATTCATTATTGTATTTGATAGGAGTAATGTAACTCCTCATAAAACATTCATTGTAAAAGGAGTGATGTAGCTCCTCGTAAACATTTGTATATTCAATGATTTTTATAATATAACGGTGGGTGTATATAGAGCTGTGGGTTTTTCCCTTGATCCCCCAAGGGTTTTTTCATCCACAGTTAGGGACCCTTATTTGAGCGGGGGTGTTGAGCTTATATGTGAAGCTACTCAATATATGGCTTCTCTATATATGGCACCCAGGTCCCCTCTATATATACATCATCTCATGTGTGTATTCTACACACTTTGGGGTTCTACTTCTGTGTTCTCTCCTTCTCTCTCAACAATTGCTATAGAGCTTGGGGGGTGCACTCGTAATCATGTTAATGTATAACGTGAGTTTGATAGGCGGGGTTTTAAAATGCAAACAAATTAGGCAATTTAATAGAGATTGTCAGGACAACGGCAAGGCCGGGCTAGGCAAGGTGGAAAGGGAGTCCAACTAAGGCAAAGGGCTAGGAGCCATGCTATATAGTGGGTGGTTGGGAGGTGGACTCCTAGGTTCTAGTTCCCCTTGTCTAACATTGGTATCAAGAGCAAGGTTACTATTTTTGGGAAGGCACAGCTATGGTGTTGGAAAGCCACACAAATTCTTGCATGCTTTTGCATGTCGGGGTCAAGGAGGTCGTGCAGCTCACCCCTTGTGAGGAGGACGAGGAAGACAATGGCGTGGGAAACACCGCTTGCGAGGGGAAGAGGCCGACAAGCGACCTGCACCAAATCTCTCCCTCTTGGGCTTGACGGCATCGCGCGACCCCGTTGAACGTTTCTCGTGCCTGTAGTAGTAGGCACCCTCAACCACCATACAAGGCGGGGTGAGCAAAAGCTCCCCCCTCGCGATGTCTACGGGCCGCCATAGCCTGTGTAGAGCTTCTTTTTTCACACATGGTGGGCGCCCAACCCATTTGGGGTTAGTGGCTACAATTGTTTTCCCAACCAAGGGATGATATTCACAGCGGGGTTACCCCCCCCCCCCCCCCTCCCTCTTGTGAAGCTTCGGGCGAATCTAGGCATACCGATAGAGCCAAGCAAGGGAAAGGCCGGGAAATACAAAGGCAAGGTGCTATTTCTGTTCCGTATCGTGCATATTATTGTTTGGTACCTTCATTCAAGTCATCGGGAAGTTATGAAAAATACACAGACCAAGTGCAGTACGGGTGCTCAAGGCAAACACACCTACACTATTGAATTGTTTTCTTGGAACCCGGATTAAGATTACATCCTTAGTGGAAATTGAAGCATGAATGCTACTTATCGGAATCAACGGGATTCTTTATCGGTATTTACCAATTGCGGTACATCAAGTATTTTTCTTGCTATTCCTTGCACTACACTGTGTCGCCATGGATTCAGATATCAATATGACGTTTGATTTTGAGCAAAATACGCTTCATCCTGTCCATGATGGCTCGCGGCCAGACGCTCTCACAGAGAGTGTCCGCGACGCTACGGCAGGTGACGAGACCTATGAATTGCTCAACATTCAAGAATTTCGTGCACTTCAGACACGCATATCAGTCATGGAAGAAAATTTTAAATCTTTAAATGAAAACGTCACTAAATTATCCACGTTAGTGATCCAATTAATGCAACAGGAGTCCAAGGGTCCTTCTGACACACACATGCATGAGCACATTGCTACACAGGGGCAAGGCCCTTCTAATCAAGGATAAGGTCCAACTGCTGATAGTTTCCACACTCTCACTGCAAAAGAGGTGGATGAGTTGTTGAAAAACACCAAACCACCGACTTCTAAGGGAGAAGACCGGGATCGCAATACATTAGGAGAAATATGAACCTTGCATGGGCCTTGTAAGGAATCCTAATTTTTAAGGATTAAGGCTAATGTTGTGTGGGGTTTAGGGGGCAAGGGCATTGAAGAAGGTAGTTTTGAGTAGGCTTTTCTAGCCTTTTTTTTAGACAAATGTAGGATGTGGACCTAAAGGGTTGCTTTCTCTCTCTAGCTTTTTTTAAAGTGAAGGAAGCATAGGGGTGTGTCCACATCAGCAATTCCGTGGGTCAAAAAGAGTCAAAATTTGACTTTTTAAAAAATATTCATTTTTATTTGTTTTTTACTTAAAACTCCCTCCCAACATATATACATATCCAAAAATCATTTTTTGACCCATTTTTTAATCCACAAGCTTAGAAAGTCCATTTTTTCAAAAATCTTTTCCCCCAAAAAGTAATAAACATTTTGTTCTCTCATCCTCCTCCCTCCTCCCTCCTCTCTCCCTCTCCCTCTCCTCTCCCTCTCTGCCCCTACCTTTCTCCTCCTCCCCAATCTCTCCCTCCCCTCCTTCTCTCCTTCCATCCTGCTCGACCTCTCTACCCTTCCCCCTCTATCTTTTCATCATTTTCTTCCTCACGCAACAGCTTCCATGGTGCTCACGGACATCACAAATGGTTTGCTTCCACCACCACGTACTCCGCACACCAAAAGCATACATATTCGCTTACCTACGGCATTTGCACCCAAGACCACTAGTGAAGGTGATCAAAGGTTATCACAGGAACGTCGCACCGCTTGTGAGACCAATGTTGACATTTGGGTGGATGGCCATTTGTACCCTTACGATCCTATAAGCCGCTTCCATCCACCGTTTAATAGCCTTTCCACATTTCTTCAATTTCTTGGGAGGGGAGAAGCAGGCTTGTTAGGCTATTGCAAGCGGCTGTGTATGGGTGCAGGTGCTTCTTTGCATATGTGGATGCACGAATGTCAAGCTCTTCACCTCAAGACGATGGCATTACAAGAGAGTGTTGCCTCTTCGGAGAGGGTAGTTAAAAGTCTTGAACAACAAATGCAAGAAAAGGAGTCCCACATCCAGAAGCTTACCAACACCATCACATACTTGAAAGAAACACCCCTTGGTGCAAGGGAGCGCAAACGCCCGTATTCATCCATTGAAACTCTTGCACATTCCGGAGGAGCACGCAAACGACGAGTTACAGCCACAAGGTGAATTGGTCTTTACTTGCATGCTGCATTCTTACTTCACACTATTTTCTAACATTTATGTTTATTTGTTGCTAGAAACTTCATCCAGGAGGCATGCGGTGGAACAAGCCAAGATAATCGAGTCAACCTTCTCACTAGTTGTCTCAATACCGAGGACGTTATTTCTATCTTACAATCACCTGGAGGTAAGCACATTAAGGATGCAGTCACCAAGGACTTTATGCGTAAATTAAGAAATGTGGTTAATGATGATGACGTTCAACAAGCTTGTGATGAGGCTGGAATCAGCACCAAAGCCTATCAGGCTATTTTTCAACTCCTAAAGGATGCCCTCAAAGAACATGGCATTCTGGAAAACCTATTTTCCGTTCCTCACAAGGTCAAGCTCGCAAAAAAGGCCACAAACGAAGATGTGTTCTCCCGCATTGGGACATACCTACACATTGAGGACACAATGCCAACTTCCCTTTATGCTTCGTGTGCAACAAAGACAAGGGGAAAAGGTAAGAAACAATCCATAAGACCTTCGAATAAGGGCTTTCCTTACACAATGTGGAACAATATTTTCGTGGATCTTAGAAGGCTTCAAGAAGCCATGCTTAGATTTTATGAGTTACCTGAAGAAAGTGACACACTTTACTTTTTTCTTTGGTATTATTCTTTTCATAGAAGCTGAAGTTTAAGGTCTTAGCACTATTTATTTTGTAGTGCTTGGCACAAAAGTCGCTTTTGTGCTGAAACTCGATGAGTGTCAAATAGTGAAAGGCCGAAGGTTAGAGAGGCTAAGTGTCACTCTAATGAACGAGGCCCTTCTGCAAACCAAGCGAAGGGATTCAGTCGAGCCATATCCCACCCTATCTTTTAGCGTGCAATCAGAGAAAGAAATTTGGTGGTTGGGTGCTATTGAGGTGCCCAAAGAGACCAATGGAGTACTTTCATGGATTTTTGAGAGAACTCTATGGATCACAGAAGTAATACACTCCCAAATTGCAAGTCAGAAGTTGGAGATTGAGGGCTTTGGTAGTTATGATGTGGAGTGGCACTTAGGTGGGGATTTGAAGACCATAAAGTGTTTGCTTGGCTGCAAACAAGGGGCTTCTTCTCTCATGCCTTGTCCATTTTGCACTCGAGGGTACAAACCTAATGGACAAAAATCACATAAGAGCACTGCAAAGGCCAGTTACATGCTTCCATGGCAAGGGCATGGAGAACAAGGGTTAGATTGTCAGGATGTCGGAGATGAAGGTAGAGAATGGGAAGCGTCTATTCTGAGATGTCCCATGCTCAATGCCCCAGACCGTGATCAAAAGGACCACACTTGGAAACCAATCTTTTGATTTCCTCTATCGAATGTACATTTTTGTACATTACACGCATTCATGCGTATTTTTGATAGGCTATTGAAGCTCCACATTGACTATGCTTTCACAATGAAACCGTTGGAAAAGTCCAAGGAAGCGATCGAAAGAGTGGAGGTACTCTTGAATTCCATTGGCTGTCATGGTGGAAATGTGTCTATAGTTGCTGCAAAGAACACAGGGGAGGCCCATGAAATTGCTCAACAAGTGTCAATGAGTGGACAAAAAGCTAGACACTTTTTGAAGAAAGTCTCCCAAGGAAAGCCAAGTCGATATGATGCTCAAAGCAGCTCCAACCAGCAGGCAGGTAACCTTTGGGAGCTTTGGAAGGAGTTATGCAAAGCTACTACTGACAATGATTCAAATGGCGAGCTTGCAAACAAGCGCAAGCAAGTTTGGGCCCATTTTGATAAAATGGTCAAGCTTATGAGCCTTAACAACACAACAGAAGAACAACGGCAATCATTTCAAGAAGCTTTGGCGGATTTTACCAAGGTCTTCACCCTTTCTTGGGGTGAAAATAACATCACACATTACATGGTAAGTCATTCACTTGTTGCTATGCTCTTGACGAGTCCGATAGCGCTGGAGAGAAGCAGAGGGCCAGCAAACATCAGAGTCCGATAGGGAGTAGCCGTCGCGCCCCCAATCAGAAGCAGGACCATCCAGGACTCGGGTGGTCAATACAGACACCGAATCAGAGAGTGAGCCACCATGGCTGCGAGAAAACATACCGCGCACACACCGGGTGGCCGTTGGGGGGAAGACATTGCCTCAAGGCAAGGGAGCTCTCCCCACACGACAAGATCGAAAACCAAGGGAAGAGGAAGAATCAGAACAGGCTGCAGAACTAGCCCCTAAGCATATAAACAGACGCAAGTCTAAGGTTTTCAAGAAGCCTTCACGCCGCCCGCCAGCAAATGTGCAAGTGTCCCCAAGACAACTGCAGCGGCGCCAAAAAATAGCAAGGGCATTTGCAAAAATCCGCCACTACTAGAAGACGACGGATCTCTTGATTCGACGCGCCCCCTTTGCTCGCACTGTGAAGGAAGTGCTTCAAAGCTATGGAAATCAGTATAGAATGCAAGCAATAGCGCTAGAGGCTATTCAAGAAGCTGCAGAGGCCCACATCATTTTAGTGTTGGAAGATACCAACCTATGTGCCATTCATGCAAAGCGAGTGACAATACAGCCAAAAGATATGCAGCTTGCACGACGATTGCGACGAGACTTCGAGCATTAGCCGAAGTTACCCCTCTTTTTGTATTGCACACCCTTATCTTTGTAATGATTTGACTTTCCAATGACAATATGATCAACAGTTGTGTCTACTCTGTCTATTATCTTTGTAATTTCAAGTTCTGTATGTAATTGTAGTAAATTTCAGTAAATTTGTGCATTTTAAGTAACCTTAGGGGTAGATAAGCCTACAAGGGGCAGAAAAAGGCCTAGCCAAAGGGCGCGCAAATGGCCCATCCAAAACTGATGGATGGGCCATTTGCGCGCCCTTGTGGCCAAGCCTTTTTCTGCCCCTTGTAGGCTTATCTACCCCCAAGGGTACTTAAAATAACCAAATTTACTAAAACCTATTGGTTTTGCATCAATATTTTATATGGATCCTTATGGACACCTTTTTTTGGTCATTTCAAGCTTTGAATTCCTTATAGGATATCAAAACAAATAACATATTGTGAAACCAAGTGTCCAATGTTATTTGACTTTTTGGTGCAAGGGTGTAGTAGGTAGAGATAAAGAAAGTGATAGTTTGCTGGAAACTTCATTTCATAATTGATTTGAGCTTTTCTAGTGTCCTTGAGTGTGAACATATACTGGAATTTCCATAAAAAGGTTGCATTTAAATGAATGATGCAAAACCAATCCATTGCAATAAATTTGTGCTTTTTAAGTACCCTAGGGGGTAGATTGGCCTATAAGGGGCAAAAAAATGCCTGGCCACAAGGGCGCGCAAATGGCCCATCCAAAACTGATGGATGGGCCATTTGCGCGCCCTTGTGGCCAAGCATTTTTTGCCCCTTATAGGTAATCTAACCCCCTAGGGTACTTAAAAATCACAATTATACTTAAATTGACTGCAATTACATACCTTGAAATAACAAAGTCAAAAAACAATTCATATCACCAATTGAAACAATTTTCAAGATTGACAAATCAGATTGAAAATAATTTGCAATATAGAGAGACAATTTCAAATATTTATTATTCCTTCTAGCACGGTGATTTTACATCATGTATCTAAGGAGTTCAGAATTTTTTTGACCATTTCCTGGCGCCTATTTTGCGCGTAAGGCAACTCCCCAGTCAAGAGGGACTGCGCTAAGGCATTTGGGTCAGTTGAGCCAATGGAAGCATGTATCCCTATCTGGGCAAGCACTTTACCACGAAAGCCAGTGCCAAACGCTGTGCATACAAGGGATCTACGCACTAGGAACACTTGATGCGCAGTTTGAGCAATGGTACTCAAACACAAAAACTTGCTCAAAGCTTTTAACGACCAAGTCATAAAATGGGCTTGGGGAGTAAATTCATTATGGATAATGGCCACATCGCCAGGGGGGAGTTGTCCGAGGTAATGCGCAAGGGAAGCTTGAGGTCCAAAGCCCGTCCGCTTGCCACCCGTCCTTGCAGCAAAATCATCAACCTCCACAACATCCTGTCATAAACCGATGAAGGTTGAGAAAAAAGACAACGAAGGATAAAATAGTAACATGAAAATTAGGATACAGTTTACCTCCTGCTCCTTGTCATCCTCCTCCCTGTTGCCCTTTGCATCCAAGTCAATGGTCCCATGCACCACAGATACAAGCTTTGGATCATCAGATGGGAGGTTGCATAATGGCATATGCATCCTAGCAGCCTCAACCTTGGCTTGCGTGGCTTGGAAATCTTCATCAGCCACGTGCAACTGCTCTGTTGCCAGGACCTCTGCACATACAACTGCAATAGTGTCAGCAACAGAGTCCCCATATGGCAAGAGCTTGCTTTCTAGGGCATCTGGCGTATTGTCTAAGGGACATTTGCTGCTCTTGCATAGCACGCTCAAGCATTCATCCATGCGCAGGCCAAATGCTTTTTCCAAATCATGCAGGAACACAAACTCCTCCCCATCCACTAACACTGAGGAGAAGCGGCTAATTTCTACCTCTGGGATAGCCACATCCGTCAGTGGTAGTGGCACTGGAGTGTCACTAGGGCCAGCCGCAACTATGGATTTCTCAACCACTTCCTCAAGACCCCTAGGGTACTCGAGCTGATGTGCTTTTCCTTCTGCTGCAGGGTTCATGGGGATAACCTGCTGCTCCTTGGTGTCCTTGATAAAGGACCCAACTTGAAGGTGTCACTACAAGAGGCTATTCATATTAGCGACGCTCACACAGCGACGCTCAAAAAAAAAATTCCCGGCGTCGCTATGAGCGTCGCAAATTTACAAAGAAATTTGCGACGCTCATAGCGACGCCGGCTGGGCTAAAAAAATAACCGAGCGCGCCCAAAAACTCAGATCTCAGATCTGAGTTTTTCGGCGCCCTCAAGCAAGGAGCAGGTAATGCTCTCCCTCACTCTCTCTCTCTCTCTGTCTCTCTCTCTCTCTCTCTCTCTTTTTCTTCTCCACACACACACACACACACACACACACACACACACACACACGAGGAGAGGAAGGAGAGCCAGGTATGCTCCTTCCCTCTCCTCATTCTCATGTTCCCTTCCCCTCTTTCTCTCTCCCTCTCTCTCTCTCTCTCTTTTTCTTCTCCACACACACACACACACACACACGAGGAGAGGAAGGAGAGCCAGGTATGCTCCTTCCCTCTCCTCATTCTCATGTTCCCTTCCCCTCTTTCTCTCTCCCTCTCTCTCTCTCTCTCACACACACATACACACACACACATAGTGTTTTTGAGAGAGAGAGAGAGAGAGAGAGAGAGAGAGAGAGAGAGAGAGTACAAACAAAAACAAAAACGCACACACACATACATAAACAAAGAATGCACACACACATTGAGAGAGAAAAAGAGAGAGAGAGCATGCATAAACAAAAAACGCACGCATTGAGAGAGGAAAAGAGAGAGAGAACATGCATAAACAAAAAACGCACACATTGAGAGAGGAAAAGAGAGAGAAAACATGCATACGATCCAAAAAAACACACACACACATTGAGAGAGAAAGAGAGAGAAACTAATTTAACGTCGTAGGAAACTAATTAAAATTAAAAGAACTAAAGATCTAGCCGACGAGGAGTTGAACTCAAGACCTATTATTCAAGAGGGAAATGGCATAATCAATCTATAATACTTGGCATGGGTGATAGAAATTTTATACCATTTATCTCTTTTTATTGGCACACACATCCACACACGCGCACACACACAAGAAGAAGAGAGTTATAACGTCGTAGGAAACTATCTTAAAAGACGTTAAAGATTAGGTTATATGTAGACTTACATTAAATTAGATTTAGGTTTATTTTTAACTAGATTTACGTTTATTTACGCTAGATTTAGATTTACGTTATATTAGATTAGATTTAGGTCTCCATAGACTGCGATGCCTGCATGAAACGGGTGAAGAAAGCCCTCAATGGAATATAGGGTATTGCTGCCTTCACTCATGGTGGGCTCCGTCGATCCAAAAGTACTGGTGAAATGTCTTCAGAAGATAGGGAAGAAGGTGGATCTTCAGGGCGGCAAGAGTCACTACATCCCCGACACAATGACCATCTAGACAACCTCTAGTCATTCAACAGCAACTTCAAAGTTAGTAACAAGAGCAAGAACGGTCTAAAGGGCCAATTGCTGTCGTCAGATGTGGATGGAGATGAGGCAGCGTCACCGCCAGAAGTTAACTCTCACATCTTTAGTGATGAGAATGCCAACTCTTGCCGAGTTATGTGAAAAATTATGTGTAAAATCAGTTTTAAAGTTCTTATAATCCCTGTTAGTTTAGTTCTTTGTTTTTAATATAACATAATTTACGTTAGATTTAGATTTATGTTATATTAGATTAGACTTAGGTTTATTTAGGTTTATCCACACACACACACACACACACACACACAAGAAGAAGAGAGTTTTAATGTCGTAGGAAACTATCCCAAAAGACGTTAAAGATTAGGTTAGATGTAGACTTACGTTAAATTAGATTTAGGTTTATTTTTAGTTAGATTTACGTTTATTTAGATTTACGCTTATTTACGTTAGATCGAGTCCACGCAAGAATTACTTACGGTTTAGGGTTTAGAGTTAGACGAACAGTGAAAAGATCTACTGTGAAAAGATGTTAAGATGCTGTGAAGTGCTACAGCTACAGAAGAGGCAAAGGGGTTTTGTCCACTACATGCAGTATCATGTAGACGTGGGTGTGTAGATTTCTTGTACCCACAAATATAGGTATTGACCAATAAAGACGAGATTATAACCCGGTGGTTTTGATCTCCGTGCACCTCTAGACCGAGGTGTGCGGGGATTGGACATGACTAGAGAATGTGAGGTAAAGAGAGAGAGAGAGAGAGAGAGAGAGAGAGAGAGAGAGAGAGAGAGAGAGAGAGAGAGAGAGAGAGAGAGATAAGACGAAGAATGCCAATAGAATATTAAATTTGTTGTCTAGGTTATAAGTTTTTTATCCTCATTATGAGTAGCGACGAGGATGTGGGACCGTCCAACCGAAACACCTATCTCTCAACGAGGGTCTTATGTCCTTGTAATCAATGCAAGCATTCTGTGCGACGGACAAGACGTGTTTCTTTGCAGCACGTTCGTGAATTTGGAGAGTTCGATCCATCTATTATGGATCGAGTTGTTGCCAATTATAACTCGTCGGACTCTGACGCTGGCCAACAAGCAGCAATCTTGCAACCCAATAGACGTGTTCGCAGGCGCTTTGGTCAAGCAGCATATGTGAGGCCACAAGATGTAGCCTCTGACAGCTCGGGGGATGATCATGCAGAGCACATTCCCAACGAGGCAATGTTTGAGCCCGAGATTGATGAAATGATCGAGACGATCATGGATTCAGAAAGGCTTATCTATGATGATATGAAAAGTGAAGCCGATACGCCATTGTATAATGGAGCACGTATGTCTAGATTGAAAGCACTCCTGGTTCTTCTCAACATGCAGGCAAAGTTTGGATGGAGTGACACTAGCGTCACAGCACTTTTCAGGTGATCTATTACAATTAGTTTACTTTAATAAAACTCTAAATGTATAATGATCTGATAGATTTTTACACGACTGTATCATATTTTTATGTTGTGTAGATTGCTGAAAGAGCAAATACTACCAGCTGACAATGTGATGCCAGATTCCCGAGATGAAGCAAGAAAGATTTTGCGAAACTTGGGGATGAATTACAATTCTATCCACGCTTGTCCTAATGACTGCATTCTTTTCAGAGGGGGAATACATAGACATGGAGAAGTGTCCGAAATGTGATTCCGAAAGATATCGAGTAGATCTCCACGGGACAAAAATTCCACAAAAGGTTTTGCGACATTTCCCTCTGCTTCCTCGCATCAAGCATTTGTTCGAATGTAAGTCCATGGCCGCCCTAGCATCATGGCATGAGGAGAATAAATCTTCGGATGGTGTGCTACGAATTCCTGCAGATTGCGTAGCATGGAAACATATAGATGGAACATGGCCGGATTTTGCCAGGGAAGCTCGAAATTTGCGCTTAGGCCTGGCTATGGATGGCGTAAATCCATTTGGTCAAAGATCAACATCTTAGAGTGTATGGCCCGTTGTCATCGTCAACAACAACATTCCCCCGTGGTTGACTACAAAGAAGGGGCACCTATGGCTAAGCTTGATTGTGCCAGGGTGATATAAAGTGGGCAATATGGATGTGTATCTTCGTCCACTATTGGAAGAGCTACAACAATTGTGGATTGGCATAGAGGTGGTGGATATGAGCCGACACACAGGACGACGGAATGCTTTGATCAGAGGAATTCTAATGTGGACCATGCATGACTATCCCGGGCTAACAGAATGCTCAGGTGATCTATTGACACTCCTCACTCAGACACTGTAAATCTTGTTTTTTCCCATAGTTGATCTATTATCATGTGTATACATGCAGGGCTTCAAACAAGCGGATACAGAGCATGTGTCACATGTGGACCTAGACTAAATGCACGTAGGGCACCCTCACTGAAGAAGAAAATCTACGAAGGTCATCAAGCGTATCTTCCAGAGAATCATGTGTTACGCGACGGCTTTTTGGGAAGAGAGCCACCAAGGATGTCTGCACAAGCATGGTTATAGCAGAAGGAGATGTGCGATGACGGATTGCCTCCAGGGATGAAGAGACTATCTCTATTGTACGAGTTACCATACTGGCCCCGACTCATGATCAATCACTTGCTCGATCCAATGCACATATTCAAGAATGTGGGTAATCTACTATGTGACCATCTGACCGGAAAGAAAGATACTTTGGGAGCCAGAGTTGACCTTAGAAATGTGGATCGTATGGAGCAATATTGGCCGCAAACAGCGTCTGATGGATCGATAAAACTCCCTAAAGCACCATGGATTTTCACAGGAGCCCAAGAACGCAAAGTAAAAGAGACCATTCGATCTTTGCGGACCCCCACTGGCGTAATGCACTCGCTCCGAACGTGTTTTACTAAAGAAGGAAAGCTTACCGGTTTGAAGTCACACGATTGGCATAAAATGTGTCAGGTACGTTCATAGTGGACTTTAATATCATTGCATAAAATGTGGACTTTAATATCATTACTGCACATACTTTACAATTTATTTTACCGGTTGCCATTGAGGGATGTTTGTCTCTCGACATCCGTAACACAATCTACAAACTTGCAAAGCTGGTGCAATGGATCTCACAAAAGGAGATCAACGTAGACTCCATACCATTCGCCAAACTAAATGCTGCAGAGCTTGTGTACATGTTTGAGAAACATTTTCCTACTACAATGCTAACCATTCAGGTGCATCTTCTTGTTCACATAGTTGATGAGGTGGAAATACCTGGCACAGTTCATTCCAGATGGATGTTCTTCTTAGACACTACATACTAAACAAATGGAGTGAAGTACCAAGTGATTTAAAAAACAGAGTCATCAGCATACTTCATGATGAGTTTCCCGTTCCAACACGGGATCAGCGCTTCAATGAAGACCTGATGAAGATTCGAATGCGCGAATACTGCAAACACAAGCGTTCCGAAGTGCAAAAAGCAATCAAGAATGGGTGGAACAGGCCAGATTGGCTGGCCAAAGAAGATTGGAAGAATGCGAAGAAAGCAGTGCGCGAGAATCCTGACAAGTGGAAGCAACAAAAGGATGCAGCCAGAGCGCGAGTAGAGGCAAGGAGCTCGCACCACTTGGGGAGCGGTGGATGGGCATCATTTGAGGCCGATTTTGTAAGTGTTTTCACATTGCTCTTTATGTTCGATAGTTTAGGGTTTATGAGTTTTTTAATTCTAACATAATGAAATCTTTGTATGTTTTGACAGTGGTCGATGACAGGACGTGATCCCACACCGTACGAGCGCGAGTACGCAGGCAGGAAGGGCTTAAACGCCCTGATGGACATTCTCAGTTCTCGCGGCGGCATGGTTAGTATTAGGGTTTACTCTTTTTTATTTTTTGTATTGTTTTATAAATGTCGTTATATGTTTATACTTACTGAAAGCTGTCTTATTGTCTTTTTTTGCAGAATCCGACAGATACGCCGCTTGGACGCGATGAGACGTCTGACTAGACGACGTCAGTTTAGCCGTAGCTAGATAGCATTAGTTTAGGGTTTCTCATAGCTTATGTATCATGAGACGGATTTTATACGTCTTTTTGAACCATGTATATTATTACATTTGTCACCGCAGTTCCTTTTGCCAATCAATTCTTTATGCCTATGATGTTGTACAATTGTCATTATTACATTTGCCAATCAATTCATTTTGCCTATGATGTGTACAATTGTCAATTTTGCAAGTGGGTGACTATTTTGGGTCTATTATCTACCCTTGCACTTTTTTTAAAAAGTGAATCAAGTACAATATGGTTGATGGGTGGCAGGGCATTCAATGCCCTGCCACCAAAAAAAATTTCTCTCAGGCGTCACTATAAGCGTCGCTATTTATGGCTCTGTAGCGTCGCTATGAGCGTCGCTATAGTCTTCTGTGTAAACGTCACTATGAGCGTCGCTATGGGCATCGCTATATAGCGACGCTTATAGCGACTGATATAGCGACGCCTATAACGACGCATATAGCGACGCATATAGCGACGCTCTCGTAGCGACGCTCTTAGCGACGGTTTTAGCGACGCCGGGGGTTATAAAAACCCAGTGTATTTCCGGGGGTTATATAAAAACCCAGTGTATTTCCGTCGCTAACAACGTCACAAGAGCACACAACCTCTTGTAGTGTGTGGTAAGCGGAGCTCCTCCAAATCAGGTTCCTCGCTCACCAAGAAGATAAATGTTGCGAGCCAAGAAAGGTACTCCACCCCCAACTTGCGCTTCTTGAGCGCTGACACCGCAGGGGCTTGCTCGTCCAAGTAATGGCCTGCATTGGTTGCAATTTCTTGGAATCGTTGCAACCGCTTGGCGAATGGGCGATCACCTTTGTGTATATAGCGCAAAAGATCGCAAGGCACCCAGATCCCTGCATGTGGGGGGATAGATACAGAATATTTTATGATGTGCTCCTCCATGAACGCAGAAATCTCCTCAAATGCATCCATGTGAAGGGAAACTGTGGCGTCAAGGTCAAGGAGACGAGTAAAAAAGGTGTGGAGGTCCAACTTCCCTTTGTATTTGGTGTCCTCGAGGAAGAGGATGAAGTGTGACAAAGGGGTGGATGTGGGTACAGATGCAGAGGCTGTGGCAGCATCCATGTTTAGACTGGGGTGTGGATAGAGAGTGGAGGAGCTCAGCAGTTGCAAAAGTGAAAATAGTGAATGAGTTAGGTGGCCCCCCTTTTATAATGTACCCTTTTTTTAAGACATTAAAAAAAAAGGCACTTTCACCAAAAAAAGATTTCTCATCCCAATGCAAAAAATTATATTCAAAGGCATGATTTGCCGAAGAAAATCATGTTGATTACAACGGGGATCAATATGAAAATTGCAAGAGTTACAAAGTTATAAGATCGATAGCATAGTTCCATCTATCCCCCAGTCCTCCTCGACCTTCAATTTGTCTTCCATTCTCTTCCCAATCTGCGGACATTCATTACAATAAGCATCTAATGATTGACAAACCATGATGTATTGAAAATGTGGTGGAAGGATTCTCACCTTGTGACCTTGTAAGAGAAATTGTGCTTGTGGAAGGGCCTCAAAACCCATAATAACCAAATGTTCTTGAACATTACTGAGAGTCCAATGCTTGTTCACTTGGACTGCCTCCAAAGCATCGTTGGGCATCTTCACTGCAATGTCAAAGCTTGCAATAACGCCGTCTACACTCTGTAAGGGAGTCCACACTCCAAGCTTGCACATCCAACGATCATAGTGAAATCGTATGTACAAGGAGGTGCGGGATTTCAAATAGCGCATTCCAATACCTGAAGCTCCAACCTTACAATGGTACCGGTCCCTGTTGTGCATGCCCTCCACAAAACCCCAGTCCTCTTCTAAAAGCCTTCCTAATTCCTCGTAATTCGCATATTTACATACAAGCATTGTGGTAGTCTCCACAAATCCAAACTCTTTAAAAATGTGCACAAAACAATGAATAGGCAAACACCAGCTCAAGCCCACAGACCTAGAAGCTTTAGAGTATTTCAAAGAGTTTTGGACATCCATTATCATCTTTTGCTTGAAAGATGCTACCGACCACAAATCTGAGACCGGCCACTCCATACTTAATAAGGAAGTTACTTTGATGGGTTCAAGCGTTCCAAATGCTTGTGTAGAAGTAGGGACAATATAGGAGTGAGAATAGAAGAAAATCCTTCTTTGAACCAGTTTGGTTGGGCAAAGGTGCGGGAACATTATTGCTCCAATATCCGCATGTATAGCATTGAATGTGCCGGAGAGACTATGTAGTGGCTGCTCCTCCACCAACGTGGATGGAAATATGACTATAAATGCATGACAAATGTTAAGTATGAATCCATAATAACATTACACTGTGATTTCACACCTAGCTTTGTATTCTCAAAACATGTACTTACAATGTGTTGGAAATCGAGGTGGTTGTTGCAAGTGCATGGTTGACATTGAGAAAACATGTTGCACAATGGCTATGGTCCCCTTGTCTTTGCGGTTCTTGAATCCAAGGAGCTTTCCTTTCCAATGAAGATCCAAGTTTGCACGATTCCGCACACGATGAGGGCCAACAACAGATGGTTGCATGTATACCCAAGCACCTTTGGTGAACTCTTGTGGCACCCACTCATCATCTACACCTCTAGTGTTGTGGCATGCAAGTGCTGTGACCTCATCCTTTGGTCGCCTTTGCGAAGTAGAGTTGGCCATGGTTGAGCAAAGCAAACTAGGAGGAGGAGAAGAACCTTGCTTGTTGCTACAATGTAGGTGTGATAAAGTGATATGAGAAAATGGTCAACCCTTGTGAGAATGGGAGGAGAAGGTGGACAATCCTTGCTTGGTGTGGCACTGGGAGGAGAAGGTGGATAAGCCTTGCTTGGTGTGGCAATGGAAGGTGGTAGGGGAGGAGAGAGGAGCTTCCTTGCTGCAACAATGGAGATGGTGTAAAGAGAGAGAGTGTTGGAGTAGAGGATGAGTGTGATGGTTGCAACCAAGGAGGGGTTGGAAAAGGGGTTCTAGAGAGAGAAAATCCCTTTTTGCCTAATAACTAATTTTGGGGGAGCTCTGGATAGCAAAAAAAGATTTTTTAAAAGTTTTTTAAATATTTTGAATTTTAGGGTTTTTGGATGCATGTTTTGACTTTTTGAGATCAAAAAATGTTTTTTTGACCATAAAATAGTTTCAAGGGGGTTTTCGGAAGATGAAATTTGAGTTTTGAAATTTTTGAAAAATTTCAAATTTTTGGGATTTTTTCAAAACCGGATCAAAAAGGAGGGAAGTTGGAGGTTCCATATGGCCCACCCCCCCCCACCCCACCTTCTCACTAGGTAAGAGCCCATTTAAAAAGTGTAAGACTACTTTGTCCCCCTACATTTTTGAGGGCATAGAGTGTGTCCACCACCCTCTTCTCATTGGCTGGCCTCTAATTAACCTTAATCCCAAAGGGCCCCTAGAGGGTTCATATTTTTCCTAATGAAGGATGCAGTGAATATCTTTCTCAGCAAGTGGGATGGAGTTCATGCCTTACGGCGTACTCCGGACGCAGTCAGAGCACTGCAAATGAGCTTAACTCTGGAAGGCAAGGCCTACAAATGGTGGATGTCTCTCAAGGAGAAGAATATCATACCATAGAGTTGGACAGCTTTTGAAGCTATGTTTCGTAAATAATTTTTGCCTACAAATGAGAAAAATCAAAATTGGACGGCTTGGGACACGTGTTCCATGCGCCAATATCCATCATTACTTGAATATATATCTCACTATTGGGATATTATCCTCAAGTTGGAAGACTTAGATAACTTTCAGCAAGTACGGGGATTTATACGTGGTCTGCCACCAGAGCTTAAGAAGCACGTCAAGACCCAAGACCCTAAAACACTTGAGGAAGCCATAGTGAAAGCACATATTCACGATGATTCAGATGAAAAGAAATCACATCATAATCATGTGCCTGCTAATACACATGGTAATACACGCACACCGTATGGGCACAATAAAAGGAAATTTACAGTAGCCAATTCAGAAGCATTTAAAAAACCCAAGGGGTCCAGAGGTCCTCTTTCTCCTAAGGAATTCGATAAAGCTAAGAAAGAGAAATTATGTTTTCAATGTTTAGGAAGCGGTCATGGAAAAAAGTATTGTCCCAAGGGGAAATCTGGTGCTCATGGGAAGGAGAAAGCAATGCACATAGTGCAACTGCTGCCTCTTGAGTCTTCCTCACAATTCTCTAAAGTGGAAGTCACACACCGAGGTGGTGCATGAATGCTGTCTCACAGCTTCCATGTGGCAATAGACCTTCGGACCACATGAGTTAGTACGTATGCATAATGCTATTCACAATTTAATCAATTATGGATTGGTGAAAAAACTCAAATTGCCTCAAACTCCAAGTACCCACCGCTACAAGGTAGCAATGATGAATGGACATGGTACCGAAATCTGGGATACTCAAGTCCGAGCTGTTCCATTGGAAGAACAAGGCTACTCCACATCCTTGGATTTTCAAGTTATGAACATGGAGAGGGCAGACATGGTCCTTGGTAGGGAATGGTCGCATAGCCTAGCACCATCACTGAAGCGTAGCTATGAGCACAACAGCTTGATGTTTGAATCCCATGGCACACATGTGTTGTTGTTAGGAGAGAAGGATGTACCTTATTCACCATTGATATGTACAGTGGAGCTTATGCAGCTCATTTCTGATAATGAAATAGATCAAGTTTTCTTGTGTTATTCATTGTCTCATTTTCTATCAACATTGAATCTGTTGAACATTCCTCAACCCCGCATGCTTCTCTCTCATCTCTTCCACCAATGGCTACTTCCAAACAAGAAAAAGTTGCTAGCGAGTTACAAAAATCATTAAAGAAATTTCAAGATGTTTTTCCTAATGATTTGCCACCAAGATTACCACTGACACGATCGGTGCAACATAGCATCGATGTGGTTGCAGGCAGTAAACCTATCAATAAACGCCCTACCGTATGAGTTACTCTGAAGCTGTTGAGGTGGAATGTGAACTTGCTGACTACCTGAGCAGAGGGTTTACCAACCCAGTTCTTCACCATGGGCTTCTCCTATCCTATTAGTGAAGAAAAAAGACGGCAGCATGTGCATGTGTGTAGATTACCGTGGCTTAAATGCGGTTACAGTTAAGAACAAGTACCCATTGCCACAAGTGGATGAGTTGTTCGACAAACTCACTCATGCTCGCATTTTTTGGAAAATAGACTTGTGGTCAGGTTATCACCAAGGCTGTATTTGACTTGCTGATATACCCAAAACTGCATTCCGAACAAGGTTTGGACACTACAAGTTTTTGGTGATGCCCTTTAGGCCAGGGGCAGTCACTTATCAAAAGACCCCTATATCACGTGCGTTCAAGAGGTAATTAATAATACCCCAATATACATACTATACTTACACTGTGAGCCTGTTTAAAAAACCCCCACCCCCCTCTGTATGTATACATTTTTATACATTTTGGTCTTTTAATAATCCTCTCCGGTTAACTCACATGATATCATACACATTCTAAAAAGTGACTGCCTCGGGCCTTTGGGTTAACCAATGTGCCCGCAACATTCATGACATTTATGGATAGTATCTTGAAGCCGTACTTTGGCAAGCTTGTCATCGTTTTTCTCGATGACATTCTAGTCTATAGTGTTTCTGAAGAAGAACAATTACAACATCTAAGACATGTGTTCGATTTGTTACGAACAAATAAATTATATGCCAAGGAATTTAATTGTGATTTTTTGAAAGAAGAAATTCACTATATTGGGCATGTTATTTCAACTAATGGGCTATATATGGATCAATCCAAAGTGGATACAATCCGGCAGTGGCCTTCTCCTAAAAATCTGGACGAGTTACAATTTTTTAAAGGATTTGCAGGTTTTTACTGAAGGTTCGTTAAAAACTATGCTAATATTGTTGTTCCCATAACGGATCAACTGAAAGGCAAAGGCAAAGCTTTTTTAGTGGGGACCCGCTCAATAGCAGAGTTTCGATATGCTCAAGGATGCATTAACTACAACTCCCATATTAGCTATTATAGATCCTTTAGAACCATTCGTTTTGGAAACAAATGCCACTGACCGTGCTATTGGAGCAGTCATGTTGCAAGACAGACGGCCAATTGCATTTGAAAGCAAGAAGCTTGATGCAGCTCAGCAGAACTCCTCTGCTTATGAGCACGAACTCTATGCAATAGTGTCTGCCTTAAAAATATGGCGGCATTATTTGTATGGTGCTCAGTTTGAGATTGTGTTTGACCATGAAAGCATCAAATGGTTTACACAACAAACTGATTTGAAGGGTCGGAAATCCAGGTGGGCCGAGATTCTTCAGGAATATGACCCCAAGCTCTGATATCGTAAAGGACGATACAATGTGGTAGCTGACAATCTAAGTCGTATGCCAGAGATCAATTCTCTCTTGTTCACGGAACTTTGTAGTGAATTTTTGGATTCTCTCAAAGAAAATATGAGCATGATGAAGCATATTCCAAAGTGTGGATCCATGTACAAATAAGGTATCCTTCTCACTCCAATGATGGCAGTGTAACGTTAAACTCCACACATAGTTCTCCTCTATCGAGTGATGAACTACAGCGATAGAAGCATTCATCGATAATGGGTACCTACTCTATAAGGGGAGAGTTTGTGTACCGACGGACACAGACATTTGGCGCCAAATTCTTTATGAATGTCATTATAGTCCAAGTGCAGGGCACCCGGGTATTAGAAAGACTTATGCTCTCATACGACGACAGTTTTACTAGCCAGGTTTACATGGCTTTTTTCAAGCTTATTCCTTGCATTTGCAAAAATGTCAAGTTAACAAAGCAGACCGCCTGAAAGCAGATGGACTCTTATATCCTTTGGAGATTCCCAATGGAAAATGGGAAAGTATCTCTATGGACTTTATTGTGGGTTTACCAACCACTGTACGAGGTCATAACTCAGTATGGGTGGTCGTAGACTAGTTGACTAAACTATGTAAGTTTATTCCAACCAGATCAACGGTTAAGACTCCAGAACTAGCCAGGTTATTTGTGGACAATCTATACAAATTGTATGGTTTGCCAAGTAATATTGTCAGTGATCGAGATCCTAAGTTTAACAGTCATTTTTGGAGGGTTGTGTTCAAATGATTGGGTACACAACTAACCCTCAGTACAGCCGATCATCCAGAAACAAATGGTCAGATTGAACGAGTTAACCAAGTGCTAGAGGATATGCTAAGAGCATACGTTAGCAAGAAACAGTCAGACTGGGAAGAATATTTACCTATTCTCGAGTTTGCCTACAATAGTGCTAAGCATGTCACAACGGGATTTAGTCCTTTCATGCTCATGTATGGGTTTCAACCTAGGTCACCTGTTACAGTGGAGTTGGCAACCAGAAAGATCCAATAGGTTAAGGATTTTCTCCAAGACCACATGGATACATTGAAACTCGCTAGTCAAAATATCCGACAAGCGCAGGATCGGTATAAGAAGTACGTTGATGAGAAATGTCGGCAAACTACCTTCGAAGAAGGGGAGGAAGTATGTTTACGTGTACTAGAACATTCAGAAAGTCCAAAAACTGGGCCAACGCCTAAATTATCCCCCCGAGATTGTGGGCCTTTCAAAATACTCAAGCGAGTAGGTGATCGTGCTTACAAATTATTGCTACCTACACATTCTCATATTCATCCGGTGTTTCATGTAAGCAGTTTACGTAAGCGGTTACATGGGGACGATAATGTCATTGACCAACAGATTCTGGTTGATTTCGTTGAACCTCCTACCTTACCGCATGAACCTGAACGTATTCTCGACTATCATGAGATATGTACGCGTCATCATGTACGTCAACAAGCCTTAAACAAGTGGAAATATCGACCTGAGGAAGGTGCCACTTGGGAAACTTTAGTGTTCTTAAGAAGAAGTTTCCCACTTTTGTTTTCGAGGACGAAAACTCTTCTTTAAGGGGGGAGTAATGGCAAGACAACGGCAAGGCCGGACTAAACAAGGGCAAGGCCGGGCTAGGCAGTGTGGAAAGGGAGTCCAACTAAGGCAGAGGACTAGGAGCCATGCTATATAGTGGGTGGTTGGGAGGTGGACTCCTAGGTTCTAGTTCCCCTTATCTAGTAGAGATACATTAAAATAAGGGGGTTTTATATTCAATTTTGGAAAAAGTTCCTAAAATAAGGGGTCATTTTATTAATTCAGACATGTTAAAAGAGGGATTTTTTTAATACCCGCGAACGCACGGTTATATAGGGGGGTATTGAATGGTGAACCCCCCGAGCTATAGAGCCAAGAAATCATTTTGAAAGCTGCTTTATGTTTTCTTTTAGGCTTTTCCAAAAGAGTATAGCACAATTGTAGTTTGTAGTAATTAACAAAAGGGTGTTATCATTTAACCTCTAGAATCTACCACAATTTAAGTAGTCAATTACATACATAGAAACATCCTAAGAAACTTCAAAATTAGACAATATTAATGTATATCAAGAATGAAAAATAATGTAAATACTACCTCACATAGACTATATAACAATGCTTGCGATTCTTATTTAACAATGTAGCACGATATTCAAGACTCTTACGTTCCTTCTAGGAACCTTGTCAGCATTAAATTTACACTTGGTTAATGCTTTTAACTTGGCCAAGTACCAATTTATAATTAATATCTTCAAAAACTCTCATTATAACCTTGATTTTGTGACCTTTTCTTGCAATTCCTAATTAATGGTGACCTTGACTACATGGTTTTTGCAGCAAGACTCCTTCATGAATTGATATTATAAAATGTTATGAAATACATTTGTAGGGCTTAAACATTCTGGAACCTACAAATTCTTGGGCTTTCTCTAATTAAAGGACTCTTTGTCATTATTTTTATAGTCGTTAATTATGCTTAACGTGGTTATCAGCCTTAGCTTTGTACTGACCATGAGCCTCCAAAGGCCTAGTCTTTTTTTTTTCTTTTCTTCTTTTTGTTGTACTTGGAGATGTAATCCACATGATCGGCCCTTCACAAAGTGGAACCCATACTTTGAATTTTCATTTTTAAAGTTTACATTGAACTCTATTACCAACTTATTGTAAACTGTTCACCTTTTCCTCTTTCTACATGGACAGTATCATGAACAAACATTGTTAGAGAGAGGCAACTGGATAAGTCCTCTCCTCCTTTTGGTTTTCTTTTAATTTTGCAAATGTCAATCCAAAAATTGAAGTCATAATATACTAGCGAAGATTTAAAATAAACTGCTTACTTGTTGCCAAATCCGATATTTAGAATAGTCTACAATTTCTACTATTTAGCTAGTTGAGCATGCTAACTCTCTCATAGATCTGAGTCCTACCAAACACCGAGAAAAAAATCAAGCGATGCTCATAGACTCATGAGAGAGGTTCCTTGCATGTAGCTGGGTAAAACCATAGATAGTGGTATACTAGCTACCTATTATTTGACCTAGTAACTACCACATGGTAGCAAGCTTGAGATTAGAACTTTCATGATATGCTACTATTTAACCATAAACATCGAGTAGCAGCCTATCACGAAATAGGTACTAAGTCCACCTATTCATGCTTCTACTTAGCTCTTGACAAGCTTCCAAAAAACATGGTACACTGCTTATTGTAGGGACACATTGGTATTGCTCAATTGTCAAGTAATTTACACTTTATCACCTAATGTATTTGCTATACTTCTAAAAAAGGAGACCCCCCCCCCCCCCCCCCCATCTCTCACTTTCTCTCCCTCATGCATAAAATTTATCTTTTTAGCAAACATCAAGCTTCCAAAGACCCAATGCTATAATATTCAGGGCTATAATCTGTGTATAGTATATAAGCAATATTAAATAAACGCCTTCTTTTCTCAGCATTATAAGAATTATAATGTGGCACTTATAATTGTCCTTTTTATTGTTTCATTGAGCTATTTGATATGTTGATTATTGATTTAGTATTCTTTAAAATAAGTATGGATTCCACAACAGCTTTACTTTAAGAGGGAAACATAATGGATACCACGTCATGCATACACTAGATAGAACCAAGATAAAGGTACCTTATTTCAAGGTTGCTTGGGCCCCAATTCACAAGGAAACAAATGGGAAAACCAACACAAATTCAACTAAAGAAGTGCGACAATGGATATGAGTACAATCTTTGACACACACTCTGATGGGCATAGAAGAAGGGGACTTTGTTTTAGGAACCAAGGCCATGATTTCTTTCCTTGGGAGCATGGGCAACATCTCCATCCCTTCCTCTGCATTTCTTTAAGAAAATTATTGCATCTCCTTGGCCATAGACATCACATCTCCCTCTCATGTGGTATTGGCAAGCCTTGACATGCTTAGTCATCATATTATAAGCATGACCTACCTGCACATTACATGGTCCACTGGCAGATAGTTCTCTTGAAAACTTTTTATCTCTCCAATGATAAATACTTGCAAATTATCTTATAGACAACCAATATACATCCTTTTCAAGCATTTATAAGGATAACAAATCTAGAATTCTAGGTTTGTTGGTTTTTAAATAAAAAAGATACCCTTCTTTGGTATAAATCCTAAATGAAAAAAATGACTCTTCATACCATATACTATTTGATTTGAGAGTTTACAAGTCTATGTTGCGGGGCATTTTTAATAAGTACTAGTGCAACCGGCGGCTCCGTCGCCTCTCTCTCTCTCTCTCTCTCTCTCTCTCTCTCTCTCTCTCTCTCTCTCTCTCTCTCTCTCTCTCTCTCTCTCTCTCTCTCTCTCTCTCTCTCTCTCTGTGCGTCGCTATGTTCCCGGACGCTGCAAGCAACACCACCGGATGCAGGAGAGGCTGACGCGTGGCCGGGGGGGGGGGGCGGAATTCGCTCCCCCTTTATCTATTAGTATAGATACACTTTGTTGTAAACAACTTGAAAGTATATAGTAGAGATGTGCGAGTGTTTATATGAGAGCTGAAAGCCTGAGGTTTGAGGCATTTATAAAAAACATGTTGTAATTGCTAAAAAGATCTTGTATAGTAATGACACATCTTTGAAAAATGGTATAGTTTAATGAAATATGGATTTGATAAAGTTTTTCTATAGCTTAAATATACATATTATATAAGGGCCTTTAGAACCAAACTCAGCATAAATTTGAGCTATCTCATTAGTTTGATCTTGAAAAGCATATCCCATAAAATGGATTTTTTAGAATCTGAATCTGAACCTCCTCTTTCATCCACGCCTATGTGGATGGCTAGAGAGAGATTCACCTTTTTCAAATGTCCACCTCATCTCCCTCTTCCTAGCCATGCATGGTGGAGCATATGGCTACAAAAAGGTTCATATCTATACAAGGTCATGAAGCTCTCTCTAGCCATGCATGACAATGCCTGTGGCTATTAATGATTGGCGGTGTCGGGAAAGAGAGAAGAAGAAAAAGAAGAAGAAGAGTATTTTTAATGTCGTAGGTTCACTTTTATAAAAAGGATGGAATCTCTTTCTAGAGATGCACGGCGGTGTAAAGATTAATCTAGAGAGAGAGAGAGAGAGAGAGAGAGAGAGAGAGAGAGAGAGAGAGAGAGAGAGCATTGAGGTGTAAAGCTTAATCTAGCCATGCACGATGGTGCATACTGATATAGAGAGAAAGAGAGAGGGAGATATAGAGCTTGCATTGAGATGCACGATGGCATGCATGGCTATGAGAGAGAAATAAAGCTTGCACTGAAGTGTAAAGCTTAATCTTGGCGTGTACCGCTATAGAGAGAAAGAGAGAGAGGGGGAGAGATAAAGTTTGCATGGCGGCATGCATGGCTATATATATATATATATATATATATATATATATATATATATATATATATATATATATATATATATATATATATATATATATATATATATATATATATATATATATAGATATATATATATATATAGAGAGAGAGAGAGAGAGAGAGAGAGCTCGCAGTGATGAGGTGTAAAGCTTAATCTAGCCATGCACGGCGGCGCCATGTTCGGCGGCGCGTATCTCTCTCTGATCTATATATATACATATATAGATATATATGTATATATATATATATATATATATATATATATATATATATATATATATATATATATATATATAGAGAGAGAGAGAGACATAAATCCTGATCGATCCTGAACTCTCAAAATTTTGCACCTGCAGTTGCCGGTCGTCTGAAGTTGACGTAAAAGCCTGAACGCGAGGTCTGAAAGTATAACTAGTCTTGCTTGGTGGGCCTCGCTATATAACATCTATAGGATATAACATGACATATGCAAATTGACATTTAGCATCTAGCACTGAAGGGAACAAGAGCATGACTAATTTGACAAGGTGGCAGTGCGTGAAAGGGATATACATTTGAAAAATCCTGTAATACTTTTTGCGAGTAGTTATGCACATGCAATTCATTTATAATACATGCACCAAAGTTGAAATTGATCTCATCTACTGCTTGTTTTCTTTCAGAATAGTGGTCAAAGAAATGAAGGAATATAGGGTTCGTTGCATGTATGATAGAGCATGACATCTTGTACAAAGTTACATGTAGCCAGTGGACCGAGTTTGTGATATGACATGTGTTACAAAGCTCCTGTGTGTGACTACAAACTGAGGATAGTTGGATAAGATCACCGAACATGAGAACACATTTATTGTTGAAGGGATTTGTCAATGTAATGCTTGTTACGTTGCCATTTTGTCTTACGATAAGGTCAAAAGTCGTTTAGGTTAACATGGATAGCTCGTCTATAATTATAATATTTGTCTCTTTTATGTCCAGTTATTGCTCATCGGTCTCATGAATAGAGAGGGCATACTATTGATTCATGGTTGTTATCTTGAATTGGTAATGGATTGTAGATGCAATGATGCTAAGTCTTGATGTTGCACCTTTGATGGCAAATCACGCAACAATAATGCAAAGGTGAGAGCAGGAGGAGTGTCTTTTCTATTTTTCTGTTGACCTTGATTATCGCTATATATGTACGAGGGACATTTCTAGATTGTGAGCAAAGATATCACATTGCATGCTCCAATCTTTATACAATGCAGTAACTTTCAAACCATGACAGTACCTAGCATATGGACGGTACGCTAGTTTCAAGTTGGCAGTAATTTGCTCTCTAGCTTATTGACGCTTGGAGTGAAATCTTTTAGCAGACACCTAATATGGGAGAAACAAGGACATATATAGTATGTCATCAATTAGTTAGACACCTAGTATGGTATCAATTATTTAGAGCTAAAGAAAGATGCACAGGTGAATTCACTACTGTGATACACCACATGCATTCACTACTTGTGTATTCACTATTGTAATACATCACATGCATTGGCTAGCAGCCGTATACAAAGAGTTGCGTGTGTAACTAACATGTGTAGATGTTGATCGACATCGAGTATATAGTTTTGAAAACGAGATCCAAATAAACCGAAGTAGAGGAAGTAATTCAAAAAATTCTAAAACAAGCAAATAGATAAAGCATGAATGAAGTGCAACAATAAATGAAGTGCTTTGCTGACCTACAATGTTGTACTGCTACCTTTTGATTGTCCAATCTACAAGTCGATATGTGAGTCAAGCTACAAAAAAGCAATATGAATAGTTAAACATATCATCTTGCACTGAAACAGCATAGACTAAAAGTGCAAAGTATATAGTGCACATCATACAGAGGTGCCATACAAAAGTATGGTGGAGAGTTGGCACTGTGGTCTCTCCAAAAATTTATAAGAAACGGAAGCTGTGCCCTGCCCCGTAGCATTTATGTGCTGCACCAAGAAAATGGATGCGCATGGGAAAATGGATGCAGATAATGGACCTTGCAGTGTTGTCGAGTTGGAGTGGCACTTTGGCAATTGGGATGTGTAGTGTTGTGAATATATGTCCTCCCTGCCATACACAAAACACGCAGATGCAGCTTTATGTGCTACATCCTCTGATGAGTATTACATTATCTCTATGTGTGTGTGTGTGTGTGTGTGTGCGTGTGTGCGCGCACGCGTTGTGAGCTACTTTGGTCAGCAATTATGTCTTCTTGCCTTCGTGAGTCCATCCGCTGCATGATTAACTACTTAACTTCCACTACAATGCTGCTGCATCTCCTTGGAGCTACACATTAACCAACTCCCGCGAACACCATATTCTGCGTTGAATTGCCGATCATGAGAAAATTTTTGTGTTTGTCTGCAGATCGTTTCGAAATGCTTGCCTCATCAAATTTTCAGATAGGCTATATATTACGAACAGAGCTAGATGAGGAGTGTGACTGAAGCCAATGGCTCGTCAGACTATATTGACTTGCACTAGTGGAAATATTCAACAATGTCTGCCACTAATCCCCTCACATGCTAAAAGCACAAGCAGCTAGCATTGAAGTCGCAGGCTTAATTACTTCAGGACTCTGTCGTCTGCATTGCCAACAGAGCTGGAAAGCACCAGCTGAAAATTGTGCCGAACGGGCCTACGAAGGCAATGAATTTTGGTGTTTCGACTCCAACAGATTAGGCCAACTAATCATCGATTGAAATCTGATATCTTCTCTTTCAGTAGCTGCACTCACAAAATATATGATCTTTAAGAGTGCTCATCACGTCGGAAAGCATCCGAAGTACCCTCCAGCTTGATGGTCTGCGAAATATAACTGGGGTTTGAATTAAGGTCTCCGGTACAGCTCCTTTCCGGTTCTCCCCGGCTTGCTGGGCGGAAAAGAATTGAGAATTAGGCATAGGGAGTTGGGACCTGCTGCATATCATTTCCATGAACATGAAGGATGGCCGATCAGGGAACATGGTTGTTGAATCTGAGTAACGCAGTTCAAGTTGAATCATCCACTCACGGGTAGTCTCTCTCTCTCTCTCACGCGCGCACGCTCTTGCAAAGAGTGGCCAGAGAACCCTGCACACGAAGCTCTTCTGGGGAGCCTTAGCAATTGAGCGCTTTTCTTATTTCATTCACTTTGCAGCTTTCCACGGCAGAGTTTCTTTTATTGACCTTTTCATGTTAAAAAATAAAATAAAATATATTTCCACGTGGTGACTTCTGCGTTCAAATATTGCAAAAAGAGCCTTGGGCTCACCAAGTAAACATTTCCTCTGTTTCTTTTTTTGGAAGGTTTTTGAGCTTTTACTTGATAGGCTACTAGAGTATTGACCTAGAATTCTGGTAGCTGAGCGAGCTTGGGCTACAAGATTTCAGCCTATGCTACCTTGGCGCTTGCCATATTGCGACCACTTGGAGTGTTTGTGATTATATGGCCTTGCAGCAGTTGCAGCTCTTCTTGGCTTGTCTTGACAGTCCATTCGGAGTTTGAGCATGTAGTCTAATTGAATAAGTGGTCCGTATGGCCATCGATCCCTAATCATTTTCCATGTTTATAGGCTGCATCAACTAGTAATGTCTTGATCTTCCAGACAACTGTTTCTATTGCCTGCGCCATTACAAAGGTCATGCGCCCTCCCGCCGACCATGAGCCCCCGATCCGAACCATCATCGCCACTCCCATCTAGAATGGCACTTACCTTGTCATCCTCTTAAAACATGGCTTCAGCCTTGCCAATTGCTTCTACACTCAACTCTTCGAGTATCTGGCTTCTTCGGGCTACATTATTGTGGCACCTCAGGTCAATATTGTTTTGCTCACCTTCAACTAATTCATCTTCATATCAGACCCTTTGGAATGTGTGTGTGTGTGTGTGTGTGTGTGTGTGAGAGAGAGAGAGAGAGAGAGAGAGAGAGAGAGAGAGAGAGAGAGAGAGAGAGAGAGAGAGAGAGAGAGAGAGAGAGAGAGAGAGAGAGAGAGAGAGAGAGAGAGAGAGAGAGAGAGAGAGAGAGAGAGAGAGAGAGAGAGAGAGAGAGAGTACTTTCTGCACGTTCTGTGCAAAAGCATAATCCTGGCTTTAATGCATATCTTTATTCTGTATTGCCTGGTAAACAAGCATATCCTCTTTGTTTATCAGACCTAGCTCACCCTTGATTCCGACTGCACGACGGAGATTAATGAGACGACAGAGGTGGCAAACTGGATCCCCAAGAGCTTGGAAGCACTGGTGAATGCGTCGATTCCAACCCAGGATGTCATCATCCCCGATGTGTCAAAGTTGGTGATGACCATTGATCCCTATCATTTTCCATGTTTATAGACTTCATCAACTAAATTCAGCAATGCATCTAATGGCAATACTACTCTATTTGTTGAGAGGGGTGGAGGCAACAACAGAGAGTTTCGTTGTAAATGGGTCATTGCAGACTTTGGTCATGGTCCTCCAACTTCTAGGTATGCTATGCCTATGGGCTTTGACTGCATATCTAACACACGTCCTCTCTAAATCCCAAGATTGGCAATCAAGAGTTGTATTATGAGCAATAGCAAAGTGCAAGATAACAATAGTCTTTTGACTGTTCGTTTTAATATCTTTCTTGTGAACATTCACTACAATGGAATAAGGTTACAATATTACTTTTAGTTTGATACAATAGCATGAAAATACAACTTTACAAAGAATAGAATTGATTATTCTTGTTTGGCTGCTTCACTTATTGATTTAGAAACCAGCAACACCACCAACACCAAAAGATCACGCACACACAAGTAGTTGTGGTGGTAAAGCCCAATATGCTGCACCTAAGTGTTGGGTGGCTGGAGATTAACTAGGAGCTAACATTGATCATTCATTCTACATAAAACAATAAGAACTTATAACCTCCCAAAAAACAAACTATTGTGTTTGAAGTCCACCTAAACCCATGTCTGAACTCTCGTTTTCTCTCTTCTCCATTGTGACAGACACACACGCTCTCGCTCGCGCACTTCAGCTGGTATCACAGCTTAGCGATCGGAGAGCACCATTAGAGCTTGGCAAAGAAGCATGCGGGAAAGCAGCAAAAAATGCAGTACATTTTTGCAGGTCTATTTTGGCATGAAAAAAGGTTTGTGTTCAAGCTGATTCCTGTTTCTTTGACCAATCTATTGTCCTCTTCAACTTTGGAGAAGTAAGTTTTCTCAAAATCTTCTCCGATTTTGAGAGATGTTGCTCTCAGACTGCTTGCAGATCATGAAGGACAAACTACAAATTTTGTAGATCAGTTTTCTCTTGGTTGGAATCAGCGTTTCAAGTCAATTCTTTCCACTCGTAACCTTTTTCGTGTGCTCTACAACTCTGTAAAAGGAAATTTTTGCAAATTTTACACAATTTAAGAGATGTTCAGTTCAGACAACAGGGTGGTCTACTCTTGTCGCTTCTTCTGCGTACATGTTTTCATTGCAGACCCTTTTTGCAATCTCTGTCACGTGCATATTTGATGTAAGATCTTGAGGTTCTGTTAATTAGACAAACCAACACCGTAGAGGTTACAAAAAAGGGTTTTTGTGGTTGATGCAAGATCTTATGCGGTTTATGTATTGTGATGAAAAGATGAAAAGCCTATTGTTGAGGGTCATGGTAAGTTTTAATTGACCTGGAGGATTCTCAAATGTGGAGATCCTTTCGATGTGATACAGGCATTGGAGCGATCTCTCAACATCCCCATAGCTTCGACATCGACATAGGATGTATGTTTATGCACTTAGTGCAATGTTGGTGTGAATCTGCTAAGCCGTTATTGTTGGCATTGTTTTCATCTTTATGCGTATGCATTTGACAGTGACACTCTTCGAGAGTAGGAGACACTGACACTGATAGTTTTTTGAGATTCTATCTTGCTAGTTTAGCAACTTGGATCAGCACTTTAATCATTGTACACACTTGTTTTAAGTTCAGAAGTCAATTTTGCAGGGGGGACTCTGCAAAAAATTGCAGGTTATCTATCATCTTGTTTAGTATAGCGGATCTACCACTTTTATTTCTTGTCGACTGATGGATTCATCATCAGAGAACTCTTTGTTCAACATTGAGAAGTTAGATGACACTATCTTCCCATTTTGGATGGAACAAATTTACAATGTCTTAGTACAGAAGAATCATATCCGTTCGATAAATATGAGGATATGGATGAGTATGATTGGCAGGAGTTGGATGAGCTTGCTAGGTCCACCATCATGCTGACTTTATCAAAGAATGTGTACATCATTGTGAACATAGAAAAGACTAGCTATGTGTTGTGGAAGAAGTTATGTGACCTGTATGAGAAGCAAAGTGGAGCATCACAAGTTTCTTGGCTGAGAAAGAAAAGTTAGTTGATGTCAAGATGGATGAGGGCACACCCATGTGAAACCATCTCGATGTTTTTAATTCAGCTTTCTACATAGGGAGTCGATTTTGATGATTTGGTCAAAGCAATGTTTTTTCTAGTTACATTGGCAGAAATTTTGAATAATGTTTCCACAGCCATAAGTAATTCAACACATCCTGATGGTTTAACATGTGCTGATGTTGAGGGCAGTTTGCTTACTAAAGGAGGTTAGCAAGAAGAATCTTGATGCTTCTCGTGGTACTAGCAATGCTCTCGTTTTTAGTGATTGATCACAAGAAAATGGCAAGAAAAATCAAAGAGGAAAATCTCGTAGCAAATCACGTTGTCAAGAAGTACGCAGTGCAACTAGGAAAGCGCTGGGCCTCTAACTGTGAGGATTCGTAGCAAATTCAAGCAAGGCGTAGATGATTTGAAGCCAAAAACACACTAAAACAAAACTCCAAACATGAAAGCTCCACTTTGAAAATAAACCAAGATCAACTCAAAATTCTTCTATGTGTGAAGATTAGGTGTAGCCTCGCTCCCAATTGCACAGATGAAGTGCTCATTCGACGTGTTAAAAAGCATAAATTTACGCTTCGATTCTTCGTTGTGACCATTTCATGCAAGCTTTAGTACTTCATTGGAGAATCCCAAGTAGTTATTTGAGGAGGGGAAACCCTAATTGGAGGACTCACAGCCTCAACCATGGAGTGGAAGCAGCACGGGACTGCACTAGCACCCTGTAAAGGAATGGATGTATCTCCTTGCTCATGTGCCCAAATAAGCTCATTATTGGCTCCTAAATTTCTCACACAACTTAGGCAGAAATGGCACCGTCGTTGATGTGGAATTTTGAGTCATTTGTAGATATGTTTAGGCTATGTTTGACCATTTTAAGGCCATTTTAGCCATTTTTTACCCAAAAAAATCCCTTTTTTGTCCGTAAAAAGCCCAAACAACCTAAGAAAAATACCAAAATTAATGGAAAAATCCAATTGAGCTCAGATTTCATGTTGAATCTCATTTTTTTACTTGGCCCAGCACTTTGGACACGTCTTTTATACCCGCGCATGAAACCTGCTATTTTTGGTCGAGATTGCCCACATTGAACTTTCTAGGAAAAACGAGCATGCCAATTCTAAACACTTGATTTTTATTAATTTATAAATCAAATTAGGCATGCTTTAATGTGTTAAAACATGCGACGGTGCCACGTCCCCGGCCTCGCCTGCTCGGCAAAGTATGTATACGTCGACAACTATGGAAACCGTTTTCCCATATATCACGTCACTATGTCCATAATGGCATTTGGTCCGACATAAAAAAATATATTGAGAGTGAGGTAGATATTTTGATTTCACATTATGGACGTGCCGTGGCACGATAATGTGGCGGAAAAAACATTGAGTGCTATCATTGTCAGAAAAAGGGTCACATGAAGAAAGACTATTGAAAGTGGAAAGAAGAGAAAGGTAAAGACAAGAAGCATGAAGAAGGCTAGGCAAAACCAAAGAAAGAAATATAAAGATTAAAGAGATCAACAATGTTTTTGTTGAAGATTTTGATGGAGACATTTATCTTGTATCTACCATGGATTCAACTTTTTTGGTTGCCACTGATGACTATGCTTTAGAGGATTTGGTTCTTGACTCAGGTGCATCTTTTCATGTGACTCCTCACATTGAGTGGTTCAATACATATGATGTAGCCCATTGTCAAGAAGTGAGCAGTGCGACTAGGAAAGCTTTGGGCCTTTGACTGTGAGGATTCATAGCAAAATCAAGCAAGGCGTAAATGATTTGAAGCTAAAAACACACGAAAAAAGAAAAAAACTCCAGCCATGAAATCTCCACTTTGAAAAAGAACCAAGATTAACTCAAAACTCTTGTGTGTGTGAAGATTAGGTGTAGCCTCGCATCCAATTGCACAGAAGCAATGCTCATTCAACCTGTTAAAAACCCTAAATATACGCTTTGATTCTTCGTCGTTACCATTTCATGGAAGATTCAATACTTCATTGGAGAAGCTAAAGTAGTTATTTGAGGAGGGGAAAGAATAATCAGAGGCCTCACAGCCTCAACCATGTAGTGGAAGCAGCACGAGACTGCACTAGCACCATGTAAAGGAATGGTTGTATCTCCTTGCTCATGTCCCCAGATGAGCTCATTCTTGACTCTAAAATTTCCCACACAGCTTGAAAAAAGACGGAATCATCATTGATGTGGAATTTTGAGCTATTTTTAGGCTATTCTTGACCATTTTTAGGCCAAAAATACCCCTTTTTGTTCGTAAAAAGCTCCAACGAGTTGGGAAAAATCCCTAAATTTATGGAAAAATCCCATTGAGCTAAAATTTAATTTTGAACCCCGGGGGATTCACCATGGGGAACTTACCACACCACGTAAGTACAGGGGAGGGGGGTTTTTTTACAAGTTACATAAGCGTATAAGTTAGGGGCAGGCCCCCAATAATTTATCTCCCAAGCTTAAACATAAGGGTGGGGGTATCATATTTGAGGGGGGGTGGAAGAAGTGAGAAAAGGGGAAAACGAGAGGAAGTTTTGTGTTTCAAGATCATGGATTCCCAAAAGAGTCTGCCCTCAAACTTGCGAGTCAATAGCTACAAAGATACATGCAAGAACTAACATTGCTTTGTATCAATTGTTTGTTTTGTGATTATAGTTCATTTGTTGAGAAATGAAAGCTATAGAGAGTTTGTATAGATGCAAATTTACACAGAGAACCTAACACAACTTCATAATTGAAAGTCAAACTAAGACACATTGAGGGTACATCTAGTTATCAATAGAAGTGGTTCGTTAGTATGTTGCCTGTCACTATGCTACATGCTCTTTGACTAGTTTTACTTAGTTAGATCATGTGAGACCTAAATTTTATATGTAAGATAGAGGTATGATAGTTTTTTGCATTGATTGTCGTATAAGTGTAGATAGGGGGTCATATTCCCTAATATTAGTTGTATATAGGGGTTTTATCAAAGTTGTTCGCTCGCAGGTGGCATCCCATTTTGTATATAGAGTGAATCCCCCGGGTTTTGAATCTCATTTTCCCACTTGGTAAGCGCTTTGGAAACGTCTTTTACGCCCGCACACAAAATCTACTATTTTTGGCCAAGATTATCCGCATTGAACTTTATAGACAAAACGAGCGTGTCACTTTGATACACTTGACATTTGTACATTTCTAAAGAAAAATAGGCATATATTTATGTGAAAAAACATTTCGTAGTGCCACATCTAGGGCCTCGCCCGCTCGGCAAGGTATGTACACGACTGCAACTGTGGCATCTATTTCCATATATATCACACCATGTACATTATACCATTCAGTCTCACATAACAAAAGCATTGGGAGTGAGGTAGATATTTTAGTTTTCACATTATGCACGTGCCACGACAAGACATCCACCCCTCTAAACCTGCACATCCTCTAACATGTGCCACAAATATATTTTGCAAGTTTAGTCTTTATTTAAGTCAACATACATATCGATCTCATCATCACATTCTTAGAGCACGACCTTCAACTTGGTTGGTTAAATCTTCCCATGCAAGCACTATATATCTCATTTTCCATAAGCTCAATGGCCTTGTAGATCTACTACCCACTTATAGTGCATGGCCAATGGGCAAGTAGGGTGACACCCATCACGATGACGTACATTTGAATATATTTGATAGGTTTCACAAGAATCCACAAAGTGAGATACATCTTTATACATGCCTTTTCAGCAATACCTCTCTTTCATTTTAGTAAAGGTGTCCAATACACCTTATGTCCAGCATAAAGACTCTCATGAAACTTTTTCATAAGCTCATTTTGAGCGTCCTTATCATTCACAACTCTCAATGGAATTCCATTTATTTGTTTTGGATGCTTCCATAAGTACCCATATTTCAAAAAGTATCCATAGGACTTTCTCCGTATTCTTTTGAACTCTTGATCAGTCCAATCTTCTTGCCTTGTCAAAGTGCTCAGATAGCGTCCAAAGTGCAACCAGTCATCTTGATATAGGTCCTCTGCAAATGACTCCAGTGCATTTGACAGACAAACATGATCACCCTTGGCATCTAGAGATACTATAGAGTTGTGTGCCTACATCATCCCCCTCGACAACCATGTCTTCTTCATTTTCATACCTTGCTCTTGAAAGCATATCCGCAACTAGATCATCTTTCCCTAAAATATGCTCAATTTTTGGATTCAAGGACTTTATGTAGGCAATCCATCTCAACATAGCAATGCCGGGAGTTGAGCAGCTTATAATCATTCTAAGAAGGGGTAGACAATTAGTCTCCACTATTACATTTTCTCCTATCAAATACTCTTTGTCACATTTCAAAGCTGTGACTACTCCCATAACTCTCTTCTTCCCTATGGATAGTTGCTTTGATGAGCACTTAGGACTTTTGCTCCAAATCTCACCATATATTTCTTGCCATCATCATGATCTTGCCCAATTGCCCATCCAATTCTTGTGGGGTTGGTATCCACTGTCACAATTATATATCTTCCACATTCATAGTTTTCTTTCCTTAAAGTTGGAGACATAAGCAGAAACTTCTTTAATTTTCTCATGGAATGTGTATGCAATTTCTACCCATTGAAGGTTTTGGTTCTTTCTCAAAAGTTGATAAAAAGGCTCTACTACGTGTGCATAATGCGGAATCTAGATAACATAAAACACACATGCTCCCAAGAACGTGAGAACCTCAGTGATTTTTATACATTTCTCTTTCATTCTTTGAATTACGTCAATCTTTGCAAGACAAGACCTTCTACCATATGGCCCACACATATGTCCCACAATAAGAACTTCATTCACACCAAACACTGACTTTTGTCCAGACAAGGTAATATTAACCTCTTCCAACCTCGATAAGGTATTATCACAATCATTGATATGGTTTTCCACATACTTGCGGCAACCCCTCGAGTCCAGAGTCACATCTATATCGCTTACATCACATCCTTTGATTGACACATCATCAAGGAAAGGCATTGTAGTTTGCGGTATGAAGTCACGTAGGACTTTGTTGATACCATTCATCATATGTGCAACTGAGTTAGTTGCTCCCTAAGGTAAGGTGCACACCCTTACCAAGACCAAGGTGTCCTCTTGGTAGTTAGGTCCTTGCTTTCCATTGCTAGTTGGAACTGATCATACCCCAAGTACAAACCTCCCATAGAATATATTGCCCTTCATGTAAATGCCTCTACGAATTCATCTACAACTGGCCATGTACCCACATTTCTGATTGTCACCTTACTTACAGGTTTCATATCGTGAATAAAAATTAAAGAATTATTTTTCTTCGGAATTGTGAACCACCTGTTTGAATATGGAGCACAAGAAGGCTCCAAGATACCCATCTTGATGTTTTCATTAAGCAATTCAATGAGTTTTGGCAAATGGGCCTTTGGAACTGGAATAGGCCTCAAGTTCCAAGGTACCTGAGGGATAGTGAAGATCACCATAGGAGCAACAATGGATGGATCAACACACCCTATCTCATGCGGCTCAAATATAAAAGTTTTGAGAAACGAGTGTGCCACTTAGATACACTTGAAATTTGTACATTTCTAAAGAAAAATAGGCATATATTTATGTGAAAAATAATTCCATTGTCCCACCTCTAGGGCCTCGCCCGCCCGGTAGGTATGTACACGACTGCAATCGTGGCATCTATTTTCGCATATATCACACTATGTACATTATAGCATTCGGTCCCACATAACAAAAGCATTGAGAGTGAGGTAGATATTCTAGTTTTCACATAATGCACGTACCTCGACACGACACCATAAAGGTCATGCTCGTCTTGGGAATGATTTTGCTTGCGACATAGTTGGTGTGGACGATGTGCATGTGAAATTTTAGAATGGTTATTCATTCATACTAAAAAGTGTGACACATGTGCCGAAGCTTACCAAAAGCTTAATTATTCTAGGACAATTGGATGATGCAAGATATTATAGCACATTTGGTGCTAGTTCGTAGAAGATGACCAAAGGTTCTTTGATGTGATTTCATTAACATGTTCACAAATGCGTGAACACGTTAACAATATGTGTTAATAACATAATTTACATTGTGATCACATCTGTATTCACACAGTTTCTCAATGCATGGCTAAAACCCGACCTGCCTATAAACCGACCAAACTTAAGTGTTTACCTGACGAGCCCGTCGAGAATATTTAAATCTTGGTGGGCTATGTCATTACTATATAGAGTGGATGATTAGGCGCATTTTGAGCTTTTTGGAAAATATTTGGAGTGTTTAGAACTCCCAGTTGGCTAGGAGGGTCCTTTTGGGAGGGAGGACTGTATTTCAGGGACGATCTTATTTCCTTATAGGATTCCCTAAGGCTTCTGAGCCACTAGTTTTTAGTTCTTTGAATTGTGGGTAGAGTGTGGTTCATAGCTAATACATGTGGAGATTTAGGCACCTGGGATAGAGAGGCAATATGTAATTAATATTGGTGATCGATTCATAGATTGGGAGTGTAAGCTATGTCATACAACAAAATCTGGTCGGGCACCTTGACTACGGGAACATTTTCTAGGCCCATACCCAAGAAACGGGGTCACACATGTACCCACCCCAATGCAACTACAGTGGTCAAACGCTTGAGGAAACAAATTCAAAAGAAAGAATCAAAGAAACATTACACATCTACTACTAATGTCTCAATGAGGCCATAACATACTCCGCGGGTCCACCTCTATGTAAACCATCTATACAAGGTGCGTTCAAAGGGTATTTAAAAAACCCCTTATCTGGAAATCTTGAACTAATAAAACAACCCCTCTTTCTTTATGAACTTACGGGATTTTTTCCAAAGTGCAATAAAAAAACCCCTTTTTAAATATATTTATGTAAATTTACGCAAATTTTTGAACTAAAAAACCCCTCCTGTTGAACTCTCATGGCAATATAGAGCTTTTTGGGTGTACCGTACTCAACGGCGACTGGTCCAATGTGCAAACAAAACAACTAATTAATTTAATGATTGTTTCACCTAGAGGCAAAACATTTGTTCGTACTATGGATTCACATGGTTCAATTAAGTGTGGGATTTATATTGCTGGTGTAACTGCCTTTGTGATAGAGGAAGTTGGTCCTAAACATGTATTCCAAATTGTGATGAACAATGCAAAGAATTGCAAGAATGTCAGTAAAATCTTAAAGAGATATTGCCGACATGTTCTCCCTTCTGGGTGCAATACACATGGTTTGAATCTTGTATTAAAAGATTTGTATAAAAGTGACGATTCCAAGTGGTTTGCCTCTAATGTTGATACTACTCATCATCTTGTGATATTTATGTTGAAAGATAGAGAGTATTAGATATTTTTTTGACCTCGCATGTCAGTTAACTTAAAATTACCTGCGGAGAGTAGATTTTGCACTCACTTGTACACTTTTGAGTCTCTTGTTCAAAACAAAGATGCACTCATAACTACATTTACATGTATGGAATTTCATGATTGGTAGAGCCAGCATAATTGAAAAGTGAAAGAGAAAACCAAAGTCTTGAGGGAAACGCTTACAAAAAAACTTGGTGGAGTAGTGTGATGGATGCGTATCATGTTATGATGCATGTTATGTATGCCATACGCAATCTTGACCAAAGGGCACTCAATCTAGGAAGAGTATGGATGCAATGGTGGAATGTCCAAAGGAGTTTGGAGTGTCCTAAAAACTTAGAGAATTTGATGGTGGAAAAGCATTGGTGTGTTCCATTCTCTCATCGACAAAGGAAAGTCCCCTTGAAGTACTTTCATGCTAGATGGATAGTAGCATATACACCATTACACAATGTTGCTTATATGCTGGATCCTAAATACTTGAATATGGACTTGATGTTCAATGTTGAAGCAGTTCTTGATTTTTACATTGTGGTAAACACTTTCTATGACAACGCTGATGATCGTGTAAGATGCTTAAAAGAAATGTCATCCTTTTGATAAAAAGAAAGTCTATTTTTAAACTCTATTATTCAACAAATGACAAAAGAGTAGCTTGCATGGAGATGGTGGATGGTGGATGATGAATGGTGGAGAACACTATGCTTTTTTGTGTAACCTTGCAATGAAGGTTTTAAGCCAGTGTTCATTCAGAAAGAAATTCGAGCATGTACAAATATATTCATAGCACTATTCTCAATCATTTCTTGTAGATCATCCTGATATACATGTATTGCAATGAAAGAAATTGAAAGCAAAGAATATGAAGAAGATATGCCAAGATGGATGTACAATTGCGATGATATAAAAGATGAACACTTTGACATTGGGCCTGTGCTATGCACAAGCTTTGAGCTAGAGAAAAATCTTGATATTGAATTAGACAAGCTCAATCAACGATGCGACAAAATAGACAAAGGTGACAAAATCTTGGAAAATGATGAGAGTGAAGATAAAGAAACAGTTTCATTTAACTTGTGAAAGAGTGTCATTTCAATAAAATATTACAATTAGTTTTTGTCTTGGAATAGATTTTGAAGTATACTAGGAGTTGCCTCTTGCAACCTCGATGGTTTGTATTCATTGGCCATGCTAAGCATGGTATATAGGGGTTCATTAATTGTTGCACCACACAATGCACATGTGGACATATTTTGCATTTGTCTCAGCAAGCGTATAAGATGGTTATAGTGTCTAGATGGTAGCATATAATGGCCGCTCCAACCGTCAAAGTCTTTGTAGCATAGGGGACATTGGTTGGTGGAGGAACTGCTAGTCACATTTGAGACTCCCACAACATCAGGATGCATTAAAAACTAGGAGATATGAATGACTTGGCATATAGGATTTAAATGTTGAGACAAGCCTTTCACATCTTGACTTAGCTTGTTAAGTTTCTCTTCAACCCTTGTGGTGGTCGGGGGGGGGAGGGGGGCGGGGGGGTCCGCGCTTGCGATAGTCTCACTACCTTTTGTTCTTTCTCTATGAGTTTTGTCCCCATGCTTTCCTTCAACTTTCTCAACTCCATTCCAGTCCCTTCCACCTTAAGACAAATCTGTTGTCTTGCGAATGTGACTGTTTCCTCACGTATATCATGGGTGCTAACCATGACATATCTGGACACAAAGTTGCATTTTGACAAAGTAGAGCGGTGCATTTGCATTATGAAGAGTATGGACGTACACCTCCAGGGAGATTCGCTCAATATTATTATTGATGTTGGATGGGGGGAAGGAGAACACACCCGGGAATAAATTGCAAGCCTCTCTATAGCCTAGGATAACCACGACACCCCAATCCACTAGAGTTCACCTTTAAAACTGGCACCATCGATAGCAATCCACATCGATCCGCTCACCCATTAACGACCGTGCCACAGCACACACCACTCTCTCTTTCTCTCTCACACATAGAGGCCCGGGGAGGCACACACATCTCCAACATCTGCACCAAATTGTCGGAACAAAGAAAAGGGAAGAGGGAGGAAACGACACCAACAATTGGTAGGATCTTCTTCAATTATGGCAAAAAAACATCATCTACACCATCACCAAAACCTGCTACAACAAATATGTAGATTCAACATCGAGGAGCACAAGAAAAACTTGGAAATCGATGGCTTCGCTTCCGTGTGGCCATCCTCGTTGAAGGCAACTTGAAAAAACCATGCAAGTCGGCTTCACAAGCTTCTTCTGAAGCTCCACACTCGAACTCTGTCTCCTCGGACTCCAAAAGGCTGAGAGATCACCTCACCTTTAGTAGAAAGATCCGGCCCCTTTTTTGTCCTTCTCTTCTGCCGCTGTCCAAGAGCTCTTCTCCCCAAAACCTACAAAAATGGGGTCTCTTGGGCATGTGAGCACCTCCCGATTTAGCAACTCACCCTCCAATTTTTTTCCTCCATTCATGTGACCCCGTTCCTTGCTATTTTTGGCTCAATTTGGCTTGCAACCCAAGATACCAACCACGTGAACCACTCTCCAAGCAAGCGGGCTACCGACGGCATCGTTGGTGCACCCCATGTTCCCCCTCAAAAGTGTCGGGCCCTTACGGGCGCGTGGGACCAACCCCAACAAGAATACCACATCATCACCAACAACAACCTCACGCCACCCGCGTGCGCCACCAACTAGCCAAAACCGCCTAGAACCTCCGAGCGCGCAACCATCGCAATACCCAACGGGGATGCCATAGCCCAACACTCCACGAGCTCCACTTCGTTGCTTCAATACCCCAAATGGGTGCACCATGCGACCCTTATACCTCTTGCCGGGGTTCCCCTTTTGCGCATATGGGCTATTTCCCCGCCACGTGGATCCTTGTAGGCTACTGGCCTCCAAAATTCCAAGAAAACCCATCCTTATTAAGGCCTTCAAAATCCCCTCCAAATTTTGTTCGCTTAGCAACCTCCTAGTCCCCCCTTTCCTCCGCAGGAATTCGATATTTGGGCCGTAAAGCACCATTGCAGACTTGCATTTCTAGCTTTAATTTCCTCAGACCTGGCCGCATTTCCACTTTGACAGGTCTCCAATCGACATGGGAAAAACAGGTAAAAAATCGCATGATGGCACCACCTCAGAAGCTGTCGCCAACTTCGACCTTCAATACCTCTTTCTACTATGGACACCGACTGATCAGCAGTAAACTCCGGCTCCCTTCCTCCACTGCATATAACACATAAAAAACCTGGTAGGCCTCAAAAACATCACATGGCACATCTCTCGAGGCTGCCAACCTGACCCTCGGCAAAACTTCAACTGGCCATAAACTGCAATCCGTAGCTCCGATCTATAGTCTGAAAAGACGAGCATTCTCCATAAATCAAACACTATACGTCCATGCACTGACATCCTCTTGGTCCACTTGTTCCCAGTTGCCCTGTCCGGCAAAGATCTGCAATACACCGCAACATCAAACTCCAATATCTTGGGCTCCGTAGCTCGATTTGATGAGCCGTATGGACGTGCTCGTTCAGCACCTCAAAATCTACGCATCTTGGTCAAAAACTAGCACTTCGATCATCGTTCATTTTTCACCCTACCAGGCCCTATCTAGAGCCCTTTTGGCCTTTAGAGCCACATAAAGCATACATCTCTACTGCCACTTGCCTGCACAAGTTCTACCCATCTGCTCTAGCCCTCTACCATGCATCTATAAGCATAGACATCCCTATCTCTGCCCTCTTCTAGGATGGACATACTTTGGATGCACCATCATTGCCCAACCCCCTTGTTGAATATTCAGGTTCAACCAAAAAAATAGTTTTATTCTTCCACAAACTGCAAAAACCGGCAAACACTAGTAGCAAACCAAAACAACCACCATATGTAGAAGGCCCTACTCCTTCCAACTATTACCAGACCTCAAGTGGGGTTTCCCCACCCCTTGCATCACATAGCTTTCGTCTGGATCAAAAACCTGGCATTGACTCCTTCCATCCATCTGTAGCACCCTCCAATAGTGCTTCACCCATGTGTGCAACCATCCATGCACACAGTATGCCCAAAGCACCTTAGCAGTTCTTCTGATTTTTTATTGCTTCATCAATATACCTAGCTTGGCAAGCATACCACTTGTACAAACCAATGCACCTGGCACTTCAATCACACCACCTGCTTTGACCAACAATTTTGACCCTCCCTCCCAACCATGTAAAGCAGAGTTCATCTCCATGGAACTTCGTATCTGGTAGATAACATACCTGACTGCTACACTTACAAGCATATATTTCAACCTGGTACTACATACTTCTCTTGACAGCTTGGACACAACTAGAAAAACTCCTTCATCTACCGTATGACATGCCTGCTTAACTCCACTCTCCACATGTAGAGGGATTAACCCTCGCATAACCTGCACCCTGGTCAAAGCCTTATCCAGGAGCACTAAACTCTTCATCCATGGCATCCTTGGCATCATCAAAGACCCCATCAGCTTCACTCCCACACCATATCTGATCCAAAAGGCCTGCATCTATAACATCATCTCATGACAATACACAGGAACCTCGAGATAATCTTCAACTCGGTCAACATCCATCACCTTATGAGCTTCAGAAATATGCCCAACCCCCTTGATTTTTTCTTCATCATCATCCACTTGCCGACTTGGTAGGCTAGCTTGGCCATCTATAAACTCGAATCTATCTCCTTTACAGAGCTTTGAACCAATTTTACCACCATAACCATTTCCACTGCTACTTTCATCGACATGGCCGCCAATAGAGCATTGTATGCCACCTTCGATAGCATATCCTCTTTCACTTGCTTGGGCACTTCAGGTTGTTCTTATTCCACATTTGCTACAACCACATTATTAGACACATAATCAGGCAGCTTTACCCTTACCAGCAAATGGCTTATCAGACGCGGTCTCCTCGTCATAGGATGAGGGCTCATCTGACCCATCTTCCTCGCTTATCTTTCAGAAGTCGGAACAGGCTTTGCATCTCGCACAACCGGCACTGCCTTTGACTAAACCATAGAATACTCTACTAGCTTTGAAACATGAAAATAACCTACAGGCTTCAACAAACCCAGCTCCAACTTCCGCTTCACCTTTCTACTCTTCATCTTGGCCATATACACCATGTCATCATAGGTATCAACACTGTCTTCCACCTTATCCGTGATACTCGGATGCAAGCACTCAAGAAACTTCAACAACTTCAAAAACTGATTTAATTTCACCCTAGTGGCAACCTCTCAGAACTGCTTCCAACATGCTTCAAACTGTTCAAGAAAAATAGAAAAATCCCTACTTATATCTTGGCGTACCGCTTTCAACTTAGCACCAGCCTCTGTCAGGGTGACTACTTCTCAAAACTGGTCCAAAAAATACCTTCGGAATTCTTGCCATGAACCTTGACCATCAGCCTTCAAGTCACCGTACAAAATCTTTACCCGTCCATGCATCAGCAGCGGCACCCTCTGCACCGTTTTCACATCCGTCAGCATATGCATCGATAGCATCCACAATTCAAAATCCACTAACCAGTCTTCAACACCTGTAAATATGGGACCAAAGGTCGGCTCCATCATCTCTGGTTCCTCAAATACAAGTGCCAAAAAGATTGACCATCCACCAACTGCATGTCATCTTTCAAACTCCTGCTTCAAAATTCTAATTGGAGCATCAATGCTCCTAAGTGGGGAGACCACAAGATGGATGGGGGGAAAGGAAAACACAGTCAACAATACATTGCAAGCCTCTCTGTAGACCAGGATAACCACTACACCCCAATCCACTAGAGTTCACCTTCAAAACTCTCACAATCAACAACAATCCACACTAATCCGGCCCGTTTATGACCGTGCCACAACACACACCGCTCTCGCTTTCTCTCTCACACACATAGAGGCCCGGGGAGGCACACAAATCTCCAACACCGACACTAGATTATCGGAACATAGCAAAGGGAAGAGGGGGGGAAAGGGAGGAAACGACATCAAAAATTGGTAGGATGTGCTTGAATTATTGCAAAACAACATCATCTACACCATCACCAAAACCTGCTACAATAGCTTTGGCAATTCAACATCGAGGAACACAAGAAAATCTTGGAAATCAATGGCTCCGCTTCCGTGTGGCCCTCCTCATTGAGAGAAACCCGAAAAAACCATGCAAGTCGGCTTCACAAGCTTCTTCTGAAGCTCCACACTCAAACTTTGTCTCCTTCGACTCCAAAAGGTTGAGAGCTCACCTCGCCTTGAGCAAAACGACCCACCTCAGGGAGCCAAAACCGGCCCCTTCTTCCTCTTCTGCCGCTCTCCAAGAGCTCTCCTCCCCAAAACCTGCAAAAACGGGGTCCCTTGGGTGTGTGAGCACCTCCCGATCTAGCAACTCGCCCTCCTATTTTTTGCCCCCATGCATGTGACCCCCTTAATTGATATTTTTTATTCGACTTGGCTTTCCACCCAAGTCACCAATCGTGTGAATAACTCTCCAAGGCAAGCGGCACCGCCGGTGCACCCCATGTTCCCCCTCAAAAGTGTCGGGCCCTTACGGGCACGAGACCAACCCCAACAAGGAAACCACGTAATCATCACCAACAACCACATGCCGCCTGCGGGCGGGACCAACTAGCCAAAACCACCCAAGACTACTAAGCACGCAACCATCGCAACACCCAAATTAACGGGCGCGCCATAGCCTAGCACTCCACGAGATCCACTTTGTTGCTTCGATACCCGAAATGGGTGCACCATGCGGCCCTTATACCCCTTGCGCAGCTTCCCCTCTTGCGCATATGGGGTATGTCCCCGCCACGTGGCTCCTTGTAGGCTGCTGGCCTCCAAACTTCCAAGAAAAACCATCCTTACTAAGGCCTTCAAAATCCCCTCGAAATTTTGTTTGCTAAACAACCTCCCAGTCCTCCATTTCCTCCTCAAGAATTCGATATTTGGGCCGTAAGCACCATTGAAGACTTGCATTTCCAGCTTTAATTTCCTCAAACCTCGTCGCATTTCCACTTTGACGAGCCCTCCAACCGACACAACCAAAACTTGTAAAAAATCGTATGCTGGCACCACGTCCGAAGCCGTCGCCAACTTTGACCTTCAATACCTTTCTGCTATGGACGCCGACTGATGAGTAGTAAACTCCAGTTCCCTTCCTACACCACATATAACACATAAAAACCCTGGCAGGGCTCAAAATCATCACATGGAACATCTCCTGAGACGGCCAACTTGGCACCAACCTGGCCCTCGGGAAAACTTCAACTGGCCATAAACTGCAATTTGTAGCTTCGATTTGCAATCTGAAAAGATGGGCATGCTCCATAAATCAAACACTACACATCCATACACAGACATCCTCTTGGGACACTTGTCCCCAGCTGCCCTATCCGACAAAGATCTGCAATACACCACACCATCAGACTCCAATATCTTGGGCTCCATAGCTTGATTTGATGAGCCGTCTGGACCTGCTCCTTCAACACCTCAATCACTACACATCTGGTTCAAAAACTAGCACTTTGATCACCCTTCATCTATCACCCTACCAGGTTCTATTTGGAGCCCTTTTGGACTTTAGAACCACATAAAGCATACATCTCCGTTGCCACTTGCCTGCACAAGTTCTACCCATCTGCTCTAGCCCTCTGCCATGCATCTATAAGCATACACATCCCTATCTGTGCCCTATCGACATACTTTGGCTGCACCAACGTCATTATTTTAGCACCTTGACACCTTCCATCTTCCCTTCTTCATCTCACTTTCTGGGCATGGCCATATATATTTGATCATATCCTTTGTGACATGCTTGTTTATGCCATTCCATTGGGAATGACTTGGATTTACCCAATTCAACAATTTGCACGCCGTTCTAGTTGCTTGGCGGGTAGTCAAACCTTGTGGAGGCAGACAAAACTTGTGCGAGAGCTTTAAGTTGCTCGCATGCCTTTCTAGCCAACTCATGGTGCTCATTATCTTGTCTGTCTGCCATATCTAGAAACTAATATAGATGATATAAGGATCTCAATGAATGAAAGATTAATACATAAGAAAAACTGATCATTGGCCTCAAAGATTGAAAGTTGTAATGCAATAATCAATTGAAAGCATCCAGTAAAGACATGTGGACCAAAAAATTTATCTTAACCACATTTCAAATTATCTTGACCACATATTTCAAGTATTAAAACCATGTTCTATTACAAAATTGCATTAAACGACAGAGAGAGTTTGACTAGTGGGCGTTGCGTCCTTTCTGGCTTATTCTTTAATGATCTAAAAAACTCTACCACTTGCATCATAGATTTTCTCTCTTTGCAATTTGGTAGGGACATCTCGTTTTTGGCTCTATAAAATATAGCTTCCATGGTGTCTTTCTTGTGGGTACTGCTACCCATCCACAATTCTTGTAGTGCCTTCCAAAAGTCATATAACACTTACAGTAAATACCCTAGAGCAAAACATCACTTGCTAGAGTATAGGCATATTCAAGAAGGGGATCATATAACTTTGGTGCTAGCCATCCTGTCTTCTCTCGCTTTTGATCATCACTAGATTGAGCATGTGCCACATTTTTTGGGTTTTTGTCTCCCTCATACACAAAATTGAGCAAAAACACTTTTTGGCTGCTCTTAGCAGAAGTCCCCAATCAATGATACGAATGCGTGCCTTCAAAAATTTAGTGAAGTCCAACAATACATTAAATGTGCATAGGTTGGTGTGAATAATTCCTGCCATATGTACAACTTCCATGACATCCACCAAAGCATGCATAATGTGGGACATATTCATCACTACCCCCTTGACCTTTGTAAGCTTCTCTTGGCTTAGTCGCGCATCAGGAGGGGGGCTTTTACACCCTTGATCCAAGCAATACATCGATCTGGATAATTTAATGTATTTGAAGGGTACCTTCAAGGCCATGTCCCGAAGCGAGCTGCCATTATAGTAAGGAAATAATATTGTAATCCAAGGAGATTCATTCATGAATAAATGCACCTGATGATTGTTGGGTGCAATACTTGCATGCCCTGCTCTGTTTGAAAGCTGTCAAACTTGAAGCCTCTGTTTCATTTGTACAACTTTCCACAATATGTTATGTGCTCAAGAAAAAAAGAAATCCCTCGTATTTTGTACTCTTTTACTTCACCAAAGGCCCTTGAACCAATTGTTTGTCCTGGATGTTGATGAGATGTGCTCACATGGACTTGTAAATAGTGCACATATTTTCCCATGTCCCTGTAACATGCAATGTGCACTCTTAATCTACATGCAATGCCCTCATGCGCTTGTTCTTTTCCTTCTGTTCATTCCATATTGCATCCCATAGCTACAGTCAATGTAAACTAGTAGAAGTTTGTGCCAAATATTTTAAATCCTTGTATGAAACTTGCATACTTCCCAAAATGGTACGAGTTCTGTCTTGATAGTCAAATTGCGGCCGCTAGCTTCTGTCTTTCACACAATTCGACATTGCCTTCTCTTTGGAGTCGACACGATCTATTTTCACAAATTTTCTAAAAAAGATCCCTCATGAGTATATTAGACTCATTGATTTTTCTTATGACGTAGGGTATGTAATGGAAATGGAATATTAGCTTTGAGAGTAGCAGAAACTAGAGAAGTACTTTTACGAAATAAATTTGTGAGCATAGCGGGTGAACTTAATTGATGGTAGCAACATAAACATAGCATTTAGTTAACTTGGCATGAACAATACTTTTGCAAGAGAGATTTTCTAGAGAATATGACAACAATTGAGGACCGAATTTATGTGGAGCCGTTCCCTCCCTCCAATAGGCATTTGTATTATAGTTCCTCCCATCAAGAGAGATTTGTTACAATTCAATCTTGGTGTTCCTTGTGCCATAGGTGATTCAATGAAGATGGAAAGCTTCATGCATCACGAGCATAACATAAACTTGGTGGAAAGCATTAACTATCCCAAGCCTCAGTCCCAAGACCTTAACAACTTCGAAGGTGGAGAGAGCTAGCATAGAATGAGGGTAGGGAAGAGGAACAAGAAACATTTCACAGGAGAAAGAATTTTCTCCTCACTTATCATGACTCTTCTTGCTAGCATACATAATTTAGCATATTAATGGAGATGGAGAAGATGTCAAGCTTAATCATTGAAGCATGGCTGCTAGTTGGATTTGCATTCCATAGCCAAGAGTGTTGGTGTAGGCTCTCAACCTCTCTACTTGCTTGGAGAAGGAGATGGAGCTCTTGCACTTTTCACTTCACACAATGAGGGTGTGTGTGTGTGTGAGTGTGTGAGAGTATACCCCCTAAGCATGCCCCTAGCTTCCTTGGTCGATCCCCACTTGTAGCTCATCTTGAAACTCATTGGACTCCTCTAGGCCTAGTCAATCACAAGCAGGGGGAATTACAAGCAACAAGGGTAGTCTTGGAACAGGTGTCCACCTTTTCCCTTTGAGAGAGAGGACTTGATAAATGCAAAAAAAATCAATTTGATCTTTTAAATAATCATTGGACCCCTTGGGTGGCCAACCAATAGTCTTTAGGCACACCATTAGAGAAACACGAGGAGGAACTTGTCAAGTGTCCCTTTTGCTTTCTTTGTACAAATCTTGCCTTGTGTGTGTTCTCTCTCATTCCCCCTCTTGTAGGGCTCGCCCCCTCCTTGTAGGTATTGATGATTGACTTTTGCACATCTTACCTCAAGCACCTTAGTCAGTAAGCATGACAAATCACCTCAAGCTTGGGTGGTGTTTCCACAAGCACCTCAAGCTCCCTAGTCAGCAAGCACCACAAGAACCTCAAGCATCTTAGTCATCAAGCATGAAAAGCACCTCAAGCACCTTAGTCATCAAGCATGACAAGCACCTCAAGCTCAACCCTAGCTTTACCTAAGGTCAAACTACTTTTTAACACTAACCTTTGGAGGTCTTTCATGAAGCTATCCCTAAGATATTTAAGCTTTATTATCTAGCCTTGCTCTTTGACATACCATCTCTCATTTGGACCCCTTTACCATTGGTCCCGTGTTGAGATAGATATGGAAGAACATGTCTATATTCTAACCCTTGTTCCCGTTTATTCTTCCAAATGATCAATTCAACGCACAAAAAGAAAAAGAACTAGTCTTATAAGACAAAAACATTGGTCATTTGAAAGAAACTTGTACATTTGCTTACTCTAATGTATCATTGTAAGCATTGTCAAGGTTCATACTATCCTTAAGCTGTATTCCTTGCATCCATCTAGTGTCTTCAAAAGGATAATTTTAAAACTTAATAAGATACCGTCGGATAATCTTACCATGTCATAGTACCTTGTCTTCATACCAAAGGATAGATGCGGGTTGTAGTACCTCTTCTTGGTCTTCAACTTTGAGAGGATCTTCAATAATTGGTTCACTTGTGGCTCTCCTTTGTAGGGCTTAAGTAGGCTCACATGAAAAGCATTGTGTATGAGCCAATGGTTGGGAAACTTGAGTTTGTAAGACATATCATTGAAGGGCTTCAAGATTTGGAAAGGATCATAGTATCTTTTTGCTAGCTGAGCATAATACTTTTGATGGACCGTAGGATTTTTGCCCGTCGTTTGTCTCAATTGAGCCTTACAAAACTTAAGTAAGACCCGATCATTTTCTTTGAACGTCAAAGCCCTTCTGTGCTTGTCAGCAACAACTTTTTGCCTTTGTTGAGAGATGGATATAGCCTCCTTAATCTTTCGAAAAGATTCTTGTAGGTCATGGCTATACTCATCGGCATCGAAGATCTTCCCATGTACTTTAAGTAGCAAGGGACTTTTAGGTCTTCCCTCAATTATTTCAAAAGGTGCTTTTCCCATAGAAGTATGTAAAGTATTATTGTAGGGATACTCTACAAGAGGTAAGTACTTCTCCCATTGTGAGCATTGATCTACTTTTGTAACACAAGTCTTTAGTAGATTGAGTATCATAAGATTGGATATCTCACTTTGGCCATCCGTTTGTGGGTGATACACCAAAGAGAAATTCAATCTTGTTCTTAGATTTTCAAAGAGATCTTACCAAAAAATATTAGCCATTCTAGGATCTCTATTTGACACAATGGATGTTGGTAATCCACGGTGTTTAAAAATATGTGATATGAAGAGAGTTGCCATTATGTCTCTAAAGTCAAGGTTGGTAGCATACTCATCTATCATAGCAAATAGATCATTGTGAGTAGTTGTAGACATCGCATTAACTTTGGTCGTTGTGAAAGTGCATCAGCCCTTCAAGTTGTGCTTACCAGCAATGTGAGCAATATGGAAACTAAATTTCACTGAAAAATTTCCCACCTTATTTGTTTGTCAGAAAGCTTGGTTTGCATCATGAAGTACTTGAGACTTTGATGGTCTGTTTGTAGAACGAATGGAATCCCCAATAAGTAGTGCTTCCATGCATGTAGGGCATGTAGAATAGGTAAAATCTCTTTCTCATAAATTCCCAACACTCGTTCATCCATATTGAGCCAAGTTTGGCTCTCATATGCTATGGAATGCCCTTCTTGAAGCAAGACTTCTCCAAGGCAATCACCAGAAGCATCACATTGGACCTCAAATGGATTTGAGAGATTTGGAAGCATGATGACTGGTTGGGAGGTAAGATTCTCTTTGAGCTTGTAAAAAGCATTTGCTCCTTAGCACTGCATAAATACTTAACGTTCTTCTTTGTTAAGTCATGTAATGGTCCTGCTATTTGAAAAAATTTAGCTATGAAGCGTCTATAGTATGCACAGAAACCAATAAAGTTTCTTAGCGCATGTAAATTCCTTGGATTAGGCCATGCTTTTATTACCTCTAACTTCAATGGATCCATACGGATACCATCTTGAGAGATAATATGACCTAGGTATTGACTCTCTTGAAGGAAAAAATTGATGTTCTTTTGGTTGAGAAAAAGCTTGTTCTCCCACAATGCTTGAAAAAACACTTGGAGATGTTTCTTATGTTCCTCCAAAGACTTGGAGTAGATGATGATATCATCAAAGAGTGAATTTGCGGTAGGGTCAAAATATTTTCTCCATTAGACGATTGAATGTGGCTGGTGCATTAGTAAAGACAAAAGGCATTGCTAGATATTCATAAAGGCCAAACATTGTACGAAACACGGTCTTTAGAATATCTTCATCCACTATCCTTATTTGATGATAGCCACTTTTAAGGTCAATCCTATTGAAGTAGGTAGAGCCTTGTAGATTATCAAACAGATCTTCAACCTGAGGCATGTGAAATCTGTTTTTGATAAAGATATGGTCTAGTGTTTGAACATACGGTATGTACCATCTTTCTTTTGCACTAAAAGGACTAGAGAACAAAAGGGAGAGGAGCTAGGCCTCACCATCCATTTGTCTACCAATTCATGTACTTGCCTAATGATCTCCTCTTGTTGAGCTTGAGAAACTCGATAAGGAGGCTTGTTAGGCGGTGAGATTCCTGGAAGGATCTCAATGCAATGGTCATCCTCCCCTCATTTTGGAGGTAAGTCCATAGGGATATATCATCGATGAGCACATCTTGGAATCCTTTTAGAAAATTATGCAAGCCTATCACTTCTTGATTCCTACCATTTACATTTAATGAAACATTAGGAGCTTTTAGGGACTCTTTCACAAAAGTCATGTATGCAAAAATTGAGCTCTCCATTGATTTATCAAAAGCAAGAGGATTTACAAGAGGTATAGTATGACCACAGTCACTAGCATCTATATACATGTTCTTTCCCCTGTAGGTGAAGTATATTCTCCTTTTAGGAACTTCATGTTGCCAGCCATGCGATCAGACCATGGCACACCTAGGGTAGCATCCTCATGTTGGAGAGAAGAGATGAAAAAGTCTTCTTTGTCGACATAGATTTGGACATGAAACCTCAACTTTCCAATAGAGGGAGTAATGGAGGCTTGCTGTTCCTTGAAAGTTGTGTTAGCCATTACAATTCCCCTCTCAAAATTTGGAATACACAACTTCATTGATATGAACTTGTGAGTAGAGCCAGGGTCAAACAAGATGCAGGCATCATGCTCCCTTACCTTTCCCCAAGCATAGGAGAGGGATGATCCTTTGCAATGAGCATCTTCTTTTGGAGATTTGATGGTGGAAGCCCTAGGAGTCTCATTGCAAGAATTTTTGTTGAGGCAAGAACGATAGCCATGTCCTTGCTCCCCACAATTAAAATACTTATGGTCCTTGCAAAAAGCTTCAAGCTCTTCAGGAGAGCGTCTTTTGCTTTTGTAAACCTTCTTCTCCTTGGACCGATTGTTGTTGATGTTGTTGTTGGAAGTCCCTTGGGAAGAATTTTGGGCATTGGTTTTCCCCTTTGCATCATTTTTGTCTTTGTTTTCCATGGGCGTCATTGACATTCCGTCTAGCCGCTTGTTGGAAATTGATGCGTGAAGAAACCATAGTGTGATGGATTACTTCGGTGATAGAACCAGGCCATTTAGAATTGACGTACTCGGCCATCTTTGGTAGAACCAAAGGTTCCATCATACGTGAGAAAAGAGATACTCTTTCCTCCCTCCTTGAACCTCTTGAGATTTTGTGACATTTGACATGTAGGGTATGATTTACGATGCCCTCCCCTCTTGTATTCTCTTGAAGAATAGCCATATATTTTTTCGGAAGAGGAGTAAGGTGAAGAGAAAGGAGAAGAGGGTGACCTTTTTCTTGCCCTTTTCTTCCTTTGTTGCCTCTCTTTCCTTTTGGAATAACGAGGAGAAGGGCTATGTGCTGATGTTTTCCTCATGGGAGCAGTTGGCAATCGTCTAGATCACCATCTTCGTGGAGCCACATCTTTAGAAGAACTTAAAGTTTCATTTCTTTCTTGCTCTTTTGATTCCTCTTCTCGTATGGGAGAGAGTCTTCTTTAGGGGTTCTCTTCAAGAGGCCTCCTAAGCTCTCTCTTGTCTTGGAGAGGAAGGGATATCCCATAAGCGGAAAGTTGTTGAGTAACTTAGGCTTGCAAAGCGGGTTTTCCCATAGCTTGATGCAACCTACTAATGAGATAGTTGACAAACATGGGGGCATCGTCATTAGCACCTTCATGTCCAAAATCAAACCTATCAATGTTCATTATACTCTCTTGGTTATTGTTAGCCATGTTAACAAAAATTGTGTACTTACTTAGTGTGTGCTTTGGTAATTCAAAATCTTAGTTTCCAATCCTCTTAGCTTTTGAAAATTGGCTTCTCAGTATCTACACCCGCAGCTCAAAGTGGTTAATTATAGAGAGTAGTGGAGTGTTTCTAACATTGTAGAATTGCGGAGGGCTAGCTTCTTTCGGACTTGTTATGCCTCAATAATGGTAAAGCCATAGGGAAGTCTGAATTAGGTCCAAATCTCATGAGGTGTGCACCATATCCCACATAGGAGCTCAAAAAAACTGATAATATATCCTATTCCCACTTACCCTAATATAATTAACAAAATCAACCATTTATAGGCTACTTAAGGACTTCTCTTCTTAAGCAAGAAAAGAGAAACCTAATTCTCTGATACCAATGTAATGGAAATGGCCTATTAGCTTTGAGAGTAGCGGAAATTAAAGGATTAATTTTATGAAAATAATTTGTGAGCATAGCAGGTGAACTTAATCGATGGTAGCAACATAAACATAGCATTTAGCTAATTTGGCATGAACAATACTTTTTCAAGAGAGAGAGTTTACCGAATATGACAACAATTGAGGACTGGATTTATGTGGAGCCGGTCCCCCCTCCAATAGGCATTTGTAATATAGTTTCTCCCATCAAGAGAGACTTGTTACAATATAGTCTTTGTGCTCCTTGTGACCTAGGTGATGAAATCAAGATGGAAAGATTCATGCATCACGAGCATAACATAAACTTGGTGGAAAGCATTAACTATCCCAAGCCTTAGTCTCAAGACCTCAAATAGCTTCAAAAGTGGAGAGAGCTCGCAGGGAATGAGGGTAGGGAAGAGGAAGAAGAAACATTTCATAGGAGAAACAATTAGCTCATTAATGAAGATGGAGAAGATGAAGTAATGAAGATACATAATAGCTCAGTAATGAAGATGGAGAAGATGAAGTAATGAAGATACATAATAGCTCAGTAATGAAGATGGAGAAGATGACAACCTTAATCATTGAAGCATGGCTCTTGGTTGAATTTGCATTCCATATCGAGAGTGTTGGTGTAAGTTCTCAACCTCTCTACTTGCTTGGAGAAGGAGATCGAGCTCTTGCACTTTGCACTTCACAGAATGAGGGTGTGTGTGTGTGTGTGTGTGTGTGTGGGAGAGTATATCCCCCAAGAATGCCCCTAGCTTCCTTGGTCAAGACCCTTCTTGTAGCTCATGCTTGAAGCTCATTGGACCCCTCGAGGCCAAGCCAATCACAAATAGGAGGCATTACAAGCAACAAGGGTAGTCTTGGGACAAATTAGAAAACAATTAATTAAATCTTCTAAATTATCATTGGACCCCGTGGGTGGCCAACCAAAAGGCTTTAGGCACACCATGAGGGCAACATGAGGAGGAACTTGACAAGTGTCCCTTTTGCTTTCTTTGTACAAAGCTTGCCTTGTGTGAGTGTGTGTGTGTTATCTCTCATCCCCCCTCTTGTAGGGCTCGCCCGCTTCTTGTAGGGATTGATGATTGACTTTTCACACCTTACCTGAAGCACCTTAGTCAGAAAGCATGAAAAAGCACCTCAATCTTGGTGGTGTACCCCCAAGCACCTCAAGCACCTTAGTCAGCAAGCACGACAAGCACGTCAAGCTTGGACCGGGTTTCCACCTCAAGCTAGACCCTAACTTACCTAGGGTCAAAAACCGTTTTAACACTAACCTTTGGAGGTGTTTCATGAAGCTAACCCTAAGGTCTTTAAGCTCCATTAGCTATCCTTACTCTTTGACATATCATCCCTCATTTGGACCCCTAATTTACCATTGCCCCGTGTTGAGATAGATCTGAAAGCACATATCTATATTCTAATTCTTGTTCTCGTTTATTCTCCCACATTAAATGATCAATTTAATATGATAAAATCATTCGGGTTGGTTAGATATTAGTTTTTATGATAGGGTATGCAAGATGACTTTTCGCTTGCCGGTGAAAAACATGGTGGTCACAAAGATAGCAAGATCTACAACTATTACACCACAAAACACCTAATACACATCCATGTCTTTCAAAATAAAACAAAAACAAAGTGTTAGACAATAGCAACCAAAAAATTCATTGTACATCAAGAAAAACATCACATTGTTATCCAATTACACTAAAATGAGAGTCAAAGAACGGTAACTAGACCATTAATTATACTTCAAGAAATAATACAATACAAAACAATTAATATGCATTCATATCTTTTGAAATAAAAACAAAAACAAAGTGTGAGACAATAGTAACTAGATAATTAATTGTACATCATGCAAAACGTCACATTGCTAACTATTTACACTTAAATGTGTGTGTGTGTGTGTGAGAGAGAGAGAGAGAGAGAGAGAGAGAGAGAGAGAGATTAGAGAGAGAAAGAGGGAGAGATCAGATATAAGAAAGCATTTAGAATTGTTTCCTAAATCTTTAAACATAGCGGAGAGAGAGAGCGAGATTAGAGAGAGAAAGAGGGAGAGATCAGATATAAGAAAGCATTTAGAATTTTTTCCTAAATCTTTAAACATAGCGAAAAGTAATGTTTGAAATTGCTTTATATTTTCATGGAGCGAGATATAGAGAGTTGCACTAGTATCATTTTGAAATCTTTCAAATAGACTAACAAAGAGTAGCTTTTTAGGGTTTGTTAATTTGATTTTTATTTAGAGAGAGAGAGAGATAGAGAAAGAGAGTGAGATCCAGATTACATTTTGAAATACTTCATATTCAAGAAACAAAGAATAATTGCTTGAGGATTTTTTTATATTTTAAAAGTGTCATAGATAGAAATAGAGTGAATTATATGTAGCATTTTCAATTGTTTTACATGCTCTTAGTAACACACACACACACACACACACACTGAGAGACTGAGAGAGAGAGAGAGAGAGAGAGAGAGAGAGAGAGAGAGAGAGAGAGAGAGAGAGAGAGAGAGAGAGAGAGAGAGAGAGAGAGAGAGAGAGAGAGAGAGAGAGATTGCATGGTGTGAATCTTTATTTTTTGAAGATAGAGATAGAGAGAGATTAGATGATATGTCATAAATTTTAGAGGCTCATCAAATTGAAGAGGAAGATAATATGAAGTAAACTATGATCCAAGAAATACTCAAGCCCCGTTATCGACCAGGTATCGCATGAATCTTGCACATAGGAAACAATACAAGCCACGTAACCAACAAACCAAAAAAATTTACAACATTTTTTGGCCGTCTTGCCCACCAAATACTTCAATATGCAGAAAAACAAAAACAACATGCACTAATGAATGACACCATTTTGGTGTGTAACAAGGTGCCGCCTGAATCTAAGAGAATAGGAATTGTATACATACATCACTTAGCTGCATTATCGACCATATGTATGCATTTGATAAAGGAAAGGGAAGGTGACATTGTCATTCATAAAGATACTATTATTGTCATGTTATCAACTAGTATCACTATGACGTGCCATACTTATCATAGTTTACTACTTAGCGACATTACCAACCAAGTTCACCATGATAAGCACCATTCCAAATAATGGTCTTACACATGCATGTACACACCGTGCATGGCAGTTGTGTGCATCTACTCACACGAGCACACACACCCACTCACACCCACACATACAAATCTCAGTACATGTGGGCGAGAAGATGATATATCCCAAAGCGTGACAATCATATAGTGGAATAACTGGTAGCCCCCCAATTTTACGTGTGAACACTGGTATCAAGGTACCAAGGTATCAACCTACAACATGGTAAATGTTTAAAACAAAAACACACCAATATCTACCATGAAACTCATAAAGAAATGGTTAAGAACCTACTCGATCGGTGAAGTCATCTATCATAGCGTACGTGAAAGCATCCGGAGAAAGATGGTGTGAAGATGACAAAAATTGCACAAGGAAGCCTCCTCAATGATGAGTGCCAAGTGGTCTACTAAGCAAGCAATGACTACTGCACCATTTGATAGTAAAGCCTGTACAGATAGGGTGAGCACACTGGCAAAGATCTCGATACAAAATACATTCCATCGGGGTATGCCACCAATGCTGGCTTTAAGTTTGCAATGTGTGGGTAGGTCTACCCACACAAGGTGCACCCCTCCAAGCCGCTTATCAGGCTCCATTTTGTTAGAGTGTGAGAGAGACCCAATTAAACATCAAATCACTTGGAGGCTCCTTAAATGCACAATCCCATGTGTAAGAAGATTGATTGAGTGCTCAACAACTCCAAAATTGAATTTAGATACCAAAGTGTTGTAAACTTACTCAGGATTGATTTTTGGATCCATGAGCACCTTCTGTAGATGGTATATGTAATCAAGTACTGCAAGATATACTGGAACCATTCCGACACACTTTTTACCATTTTTACATTAGAGTGAGCCAAAACTGAGTCACATCTAAAATTTAATCAAATGCTAGGTACCATTAAATTTTGAAAAAAAAGCATTGGTTTTTGGTTGCATTTCTTACCTAGTGAAAAGGAAGCAAGTGGTTCAGGTAGCCTTGCCAAAATTGGGTGGCTACCCTCGCCTTGCCCTTGGTGGATATGGTTTGTTTAAGACCCTGGGATCTTGAACTCCGGGATGGAGTTGACCTACGTGATTCTGAGTGTCGCTCAGAGTCATCCTGAACATAATCTGACCCACCACCTTGTTGCTCGCTCCTTTCACTCCAAAACTCTTTTGAAAGCTCCTCAATTTATTTGATGACTAGTCATCCTCTCTTCTTACCTTGTTTAGGTCCACTAGTTGTAATTTTCGGGCTTGGAAATCCCTTGCGGGCCGCCGTGCTAGGGAAAATGGCATATTCAAGAGGTTGATTGGCAGTGACACTTTTGGTTTTTCCCTTTCCCCTAACCATCTTGCGCAATGTTACAAGTTCAAAAAAATAGTAAAGATACTTTAGAAAACCAAACCACATTAGTTGCACAAGAAAACCATAACTTACCATTATATTCTTCGGCTTCATTATATATAACTTACCATTATATATAACTTACCAATGGAGAACCATGGACAACCATGAACTTACCATCGAGATTTTCTATCCAATTATTGGGATAGATCACGCTCTCCTCTCTCTCAGACTCTACCCACGGGCATAGACTATGAAGACCTATCTTGAGGGCGCCCAACCACCATCTACAAACTACAGATGGAACAACTACATCATTCAAAACACACATTTTGGATCCTACATCCTAATAAAACTCTATAGTTCAATACCTGCATAGCAAGCAGCAAACAATACATGAATGAGGACTATAGTGGAATACTAATTCAGTTGACCATATTTTTATGAACCTAGACCAATGGGATCTCTAAGTTCAAGGGTTTGAATGACCACACATTGGGGAAAACAGGCTCTAGACACTATTTACACTTCAAGAGCTCCTAACACAAGGACCGAGGGAATAAATGCAAGGCCTGATGAGAGAGTAACAGACCGAACCCTCTCTAGGATACCTATTAGTGGTGGCGAGGTCAGAGTTTTGAATTAGGGGATCCTAGAATGATGAGAATGCAAATGAAACGTGAAGGATGCGACCATATCAAGTGTCAAAGTGTGTGTGCAGAAAGTACAACAGATTGGGAGATCCCTATGGATTTGTTTCACTCTGTAAGAAATTATAAAGCATAGAACAAGCTGCAAATTTATATACGTTGTATGAAGGATTTGGTTTGACCTTGGAAGGAGCAGTGTTGGACTTGATTCTAACCACTAAACAATGGATATTTCCTAAACATTGATCAACTCTTGTGAGATTTGGCTGAGGAATTCTCCAAAAGAAGAATCAAGCACAACACACTTTCCTAAATCTATGCTTTTAAGGAAAAGGATAATGAAAAAAGTGAAGAAATCTTTGCTTTGCTTCAATCAATATATTGAGAGATTTCCTATGCAAGAGCTACCACAAGATGATCGACTATCAATTCTCTTCATAGAGGGCTTCAAGAACAAAATTCTCAAGAAGTGTTTGCACTTGATGGCATGTAGCACATTTGAGCAATTCAATAGAGAGGCGTTGTATCTAGTGGACACCTATAAACATATGGGGAGGTAACAGAAGATGTATTCATGATCACGAGTAGCATCTCTGCTACCATTAGTGAGTCATCTACAAAATGTAGTGCTCCTACTTCAATCACAGAAAATGTGGATGTAATGTACCCAGCATTTTTCAATAAAAGTATTTCATTTACTTTGCAAATATTTAAGTTTTGTATTTTGTTAAGTCATAAGCGTTCAAATGGAACGATCCGATTGGAAATCGAACTTTGAAACTATTGTATATGGCCTTTATTCACTTGGAAACTATAAGAAAACTTAAGCCTCAAGTCTATCTCTAAAGATAAGAGTTGATTTTAAGGAATGGAGGAGTATTTTTATAAAATAAAGAGGAAGAAATAAAGTTTAGAGTTCTTGTCTTGGAATCCAAGGTTCTTCTAAAATTAGAGAATCAAAATCACGCATCAGAACGTTTCATGCCAAAAAAATAGAAAAGAGCCACGAACGTGCACGAGCTTATCTCTTTTCTTTTTTCTTTTTGCTATTCTTAGTTTGTGCTTTTGGCTCTTGAGAGCCTATATAATGTCCTCTCTTCCCTCACTTTCAAGATACACAAACACAGAATCTCTTAGAAGTGGAAGCTCTCTTTCCATAAAGTTAGAGTTACCCTCGCTCGCTCAACCTCTCACCTTCAACCCATCTCCATCTCCAACTCCCTCTACCATCATCGTGTTGCCCTTAGGATTATTGAGTTTTTTTCCTCTCTTTCCCTTTTCTCTTTTGCAATACGATGGCCTCCAAGGAAGGTGCAAAAGAAGGTATCATCTACTCCAATCCTAACTCAAGCGGAGGTATTGACTCCAGAAGAAGTTTAGGCCGTCCAACCTGCATCACGGGAAGTAATCGAACATGTCACTAATATGATAAGACAAATTTATAATTCTGCGTTGCTATTCATGTTGAGTTGGGAAGCTAAGCATATGTATTCCCTTAAACCATCCAAGAAATGTGGTTTCTATCATAAAAAACAAGCATATAATTTCATAGATTAGTAAAAGAGCTGTTTGATAAATTGTTATTGTTTGTTAAATTGTTATTGCTTGATAAATTGTTATTCTTTTATAAGTTGATATTGTATGATATGAAGAGTTGTTTGATCATGTTTGAAAAACCAATTAAAGAAAATAGTTATTGGAAGAATATCATTTGTGTCTCGTGGTTAACAAGATGATTTCACGGCTAGCAGAGATTAAGCTGAGGTTATCAGCCCTCTTTTGTTCCTGGCGGTTAGCAAGATGCCTCACGATTAGCGAGATGCCTTGCGGTTATCAAGATGACTGGCGATTAGCGGGATGTCTAGAAATTAGCAAGATGCCTCACGGCTAGCAAGATGGGAAGGTTGCACAATTCGCGGTTAGCAAATAAATATTTTGCAAAGGCTCTGTTGGTTAGATAGAGAAAGTCTGAGGGTAGCGGTAAACTCATAAGAAATTGGAAAAGTTTTTTTTTTTGAAATATATGACTATCTTTATTAGACCTTGTTTGAATTTTTTTGGTATTTTTTAAAGGGCTGTATAAAAGAACACGTGTCAAGAATTAATTAAGGAACATTATTTGTATATGTAAAACAATGTGATAGTAATTAGAAATAAGCTAAAAAGTGTGAGTGTGGGGTGGAAAGTGGGGTTGGCTCAGGTTTCTAGTCAAGGATGGGTGGTCTTGATTAGTCAAGAAACTCTCCACTTCCTCTTATTAAGAGAAGATAAATTAGAAACTCAATGTGGAAAAAGTCAAAAAGTCCCAAATATACATACCCCTCATAGATATGGACCCGATTAGTCGGGTAATTTTGAACACAAGATTAATAGTTATTTTAGACTATGTCTCATTGAAAGGGCGGTGGTAACGTGCTATCTTATAGCCTCCCCCTAGTGTACACACTGCTATAGCCTCTTATAGCCTCCTTCTAGTGTACAAAATGTCCGGCCGTGCCGGTGGCCTTGCCCATAGGACCCATGTCCTTACATTGCCCCCCCCTTGGAGAATCGTTTTCGTCCTCGAAACCGAACGTAGGAAAACGTTTCTTAAGTGCGGAGACATTCTCCCATGTAGAATCTTCTTCAGGTCTATCTAGCCATTTTACCAACACCTGTCGTCTGACATGATGTCTGGTGCGAAGCTCATGAGAATCCAAAATCTTTTCGGGCTCATGAGTAACGCTTGGCGGTTCGATAAGGTCAACCAGCACACGTGTGTCAATGACATTATCATTCTGTCCTAGCTGTTTTCGTAAACGGCTAACATGGAAAACATGATGAACTCGTGAGTACTCTGGAAGAGCTAGCTTATAGGCCACTTGACCTATACATTTGAGAATGGTAAACGGTCCACAATAGCGTGGTGAAAGTTTAGCAACTTTTCTCGTCTTCAAACTTTCTGAATGCTCCGGAACTTTGAGGAAAACCTTGTCTCCTTCTTTGAAAGTAGCAAGACGTCGATGCTTATCTGCGTACTTCTTATATCGATCTTGAGCTTGCTTAACATTCCGTCAAGCAACTCGAATCATGTCAAAATGGTCTTGGAGAAAATCCTTCGCTTGTTGTATCTTCTCCTTAGCCAACCCCACCGTAACGGGTGATGTAGGTTGAAATCCATACAAAAGCATAAATGGACTAAACCCTGTAGTCACATGCTTTGAACTATTATAAGAAAAGGTAAGTAGTCTTCCCAATTGGTTTGCGTCTTGCTAACGTATGCTCGTAGCATATCCTCTAACACTTGATTAACTCTTTCTATTTGACCATCCGTTTCTGGATGATTAGTCATACTTAGATTAAGTTTAGTTTCCAACTTTTGGAACACAGCTCTCTAGAAGTGATTATTGAACTTTCAATCTCTGTCACTAATGATACTAGCTGAAAGACCATAGAGTTTATATATATGCTCTACAAATAGCCATGCTGATTCCGGTGTTTTAACTGTAGTCTTAGTGGGAATGAATCAACCCATCTTTGTGAGACGGTCTACAATTACCAAAATGGCATCATGGCCACAATTTGTAGTAGGTAGTCCTACTACAAAATACATAGAGATACTGTCACTACAACATAACCCAAAGGTATCCACACCCTATATATCGACGCCTGTACCTTTCCACGTGGATATCGACGTTCTTTTAGCCCGTCGATATACGCGTCAAAATAGCCGTCGATATGCACGTGGAAATACGCATGGAAAGGCAAGATTTTCCATGCATATATCGACGACTATTCCGACGCGTATATTGACGCACTTTTCTACGCTAAAAAATTGGGGGAAAAAAGGGGAACCCGCACGCAGGGGCCATTTTCACCTTCAACGTGCGCACTCAGATCTTGGCCGAAACCTGCTTATGGCACTCTTCCCCCCCCCCCCCCCCCCCCCCCACCCAACCCCTCTCTCTCTCTCTCTCTACACATCGTGTGTGTGTGTGTGTGTGTAGGAAAGAGAGAGAGAGAGAGAGAGAGAGAGAAAGAGAGAGAGAGAGGGGTGTGTGTGTGTGTTTTTGTAGGGGAGAGAGAGAGAGAGAGAGAGAGAGAGAAGTGTGTGTGTGTGTGTAGGAAAGAGAGAGAGAGAGAGAGAGAGAAGTGTGTGTGCGTGTAGGAAATTAAAGAGACAGATAGAGAGAGAAAAATTTATGCGTAGGAAATTAAAACTAGGGAGAGAGAGAGACAGAGAGAATTAATGTATGCATAGGAAATTAAAATTAAAGAAAGAAATGAAATGAAATGTTATATTAACGTCTTCAAAAGGCCAAAGTGACCTATGAGACCAGAAAGTTACAATGTGGTGGATCTGATACAAAGTCAGAATAACAAGATGACAAAATAAAATATTATGGAATCCTAAATTGCTAGGTGTGGACTAAGCAGCTAAAACAGCTAGCTAGGATAGGTAGAGCATAGGAGATCCAGCATCTGTCTAGCGGACCTCATCAATCTCCTCCATGGTGAGTATATAGTCTGACTGGGCGTTGTGCATCTCGAGCCAAAGTGACATGGATCCTCTGATGCAGCCTCTGTCGATGTTGTGTAGTCAGGCCTCCGCAGTCGTGGGCGTCTGGATCTCCCTAGCTCAGTCGCTTGTTCCATCAGTACAGAGATAGGGAAGCAGAGAGAGAGAGAGAGAGAGAGAGAGAGAGAGAGAGAGAGAGAGAGAGAGAGAGAGAGAGAGAGAGAGAGAGAGAGAGAGAGAGAGAGAGAGAGAGAGATAGGGAATAGAGAGAGAGAGAGAGAGAGAGAGAGAGAGAGAGATAGAGAAGTGGAGAGCGAGACAAAGAGAGAGATAGGGAAATAGGAAAATAGAGAGAGAAAGAGAGATAGCGAGAGCAAGATCGAGAGAGAGAGAGAAAGGGAGATTGGGAGAGCGAGATCGAGAGAGAAAGAACGAGAGATAGGGTACGTAGAGAGAGAGAGAGAAATAAAGAGATAGAGAGTGATATATATATATATATATATATATATATATATATATATATATATATAGAGAGAGAGAGAGAGAGAGAGAGAGAGAGAGAGAGAGAGAGAGAGAGAGAATTAACTAGAGATAGCTACAGAGATAGAGAGAGAGAGAGATAGATAGTAGATAGAGAAAGAGTTAAGTTGGCTGACCAATTGTGTGAAAAGGACAGAGACTCTCTCTATCTCTCTCTCTCTCCCTCTAGAAGAAACTATGGAAATGGAACTAAAAGAGGCAAAGGGGTTTTGCCCGCTACATGCATTGCCATGTACACTTGGGAGTGCCTGATCCATGCTTTAATATATGCAGGGCTAACAACTTCGGGATACAATGCATGTCGAATTTGTGGGTTAGTCTTTGGATGTGCACTATTCTGCCTCTCTTCGAAAGACAATTTGTCAAGGCCACCACCATTATCTTCCAGATGGACATCACTTGCGCGAAGGTCAACTTGGTCGTGTCGAATGTCATCCTATGCATGTACAAGAGTGGCGTCTCCAATGGGAGAAACATGAGGGGCAACCTGTTCCAGGAATGAAACGTTTGTCCATTCTCCATACGTTGCCGTACTGGGGTGATCTACTAATTAACCATTTGCTGGATCCAATGCATATATTCAAGAATGTGGGAGAGATCCTCTAGAAGACAATCATGGGAATGAAAGACAATCGAGCTTCACGAGATGATTTGCAGTCAGTTGGAAAGATGACACAGCTATGGCCTTTCACCAATGCATCTGGCCAAACAAAACTTCCAAGAGCACCATGGGTATTGCTAAAAAGCGAAGAGCGACAAGTTAAAAGGGTGATTTCAGAGTTCAGGACGCCAACAGGATATATGCGATGTCTCAAGACAGCATTCACCCGTGACGATCAATTGTCAGGACTAAAATCGCACGACTAGCATAAGTTCTTGCAATTCATTCTTCCAATTGCAATCAAGGGGTGTTTAAGGGAGGAAGTGCGGACCTACATATACAAGATTTCAGAGCTAGTGTAGTGGATCTCTTCCAAGGAACTATGGGAGGAATCTATTGCAGTCGCAAGGGCTAACTCCATTGAGGCAGTTTGCATGATTGAGAAGTATCTACCCACGAGTTGCCTAACTATCCAAATGCACTTGCAATGGCAGGTACAGTCCACAGCCGTTGGATGTTCTTTCTAGAGCGGTTCATGAAAACACTTAAGGGTTTTGTTCGCCAAAAAGCGCGTCCAGAGGAGAGCATGGCAGAAGGATGGCTGGTGCAAGAGTCTCTTGTATTGACGACCGAATTTCTATCCGTTTCTGACCCAGAAATGCTCGACTGTGGAGCGATGAGGAGGATGTGAGTGGTGGGAGAGGAGCCGCAAGGGAAAGGGATGCCGAAGAAAATGAACGGCATCATGCGAGAAAAGATCATGAAGTTCTATATACTAAATTCAGCGCCGATGCAAAAATGGCTTGAAAGGTAAGAAGAAGAGAAAGAGAGAGGCACGGTGCAAGATCTTATCGATGATGCCTCACTCGTCGAGGCCTAGGCTTGTAAGTGTTTGTGTGAAGACGTTGATTTAAAATTAAGCTTAAAGTTAATTTAAACAAAGATGTTCTGACGCTTTATTTTACTTTCTTTGTGCAGGACTTTAGTATGGCAGACCAGTTTCTAGATCCCGCTTCTATGAGTGCAGATGCATTCATGGGCATCGTCACACAGATGACGTCCACTCAGATGGCCGAGGATTCTCAGTACTGGGTAGCCAGAGGCACGGGTACTACGTCTCCGGGCTTCACACACGAGGTTCCGACGCCTATGGGGGGGACGCCTACGGGTACGACATCTGCTTCTCCCATCATGACCACTTCGACACCTAGGGATGAGGGAGAGGCGGGTACATCCTCATCTCCGCAGCACAGGCGCACTCGCCGATCTCGACAATCGTCAGGTGGAGGTTGTGGTTGCTGTGGAGGAGGGTCCATAGATGCTTCGACCCCTCCTCGCTCACGACCCCCATCCTACCCAGGCACGCCTCTCGACACACCTCTTGGCACACCTCGGTCACACGATCCTAGTGCCTCCAAGCTCTATACTGTATGGGCAGATGGTTCTGTTGACATGGATAGGGTCGAGACTGAGATGAGATAGTGGATTCGCCAGCTCGTGGAGCTGCAATTTTTGACCAGCATTTTGACGCCTTGGCTTGAGCAGGATGAGGACCAAGTCAGCTATATAGTGGAAACCATCATGAGAGAGTACTAGCCTACTCCCCATTCAAAGGCTGTTCCGAGGAGGTGGATCAAGGGTGTTGCACAGGACACCGTGAAACATCGACGAGATGCAGCTTGACAAGCTTTCAGGATCAGCTCGTCGAAGACTTCAGGCATCCCACACAAGCGTGGCAGCAGATTAGGGCGGATGAGCGGACAGCGGACACACGGTTTAGACAGTAGTGTCAGGCCGCACAGATACGACAGATGACTAGGGGGACATCTCATCTTGGCAACGGAGGCTTCGACACCTTTTGCTATGAGTTTGTGAGTTTCTAATCCAATCCTATAACTATGAAATTTTTTAAAACGTAATGAATCATGTATTCTTATTACTTTGATTTTTATATAAATGCAGAATCTTGCGATGCATCGAGCCTCGACACGCCAAGAGGAGACAGATGGATATCGCAAAGGTATCTATGAAGTAGTGAATGATCTTGATGCTTCAGGAGAGCCTGTAGACTGGGAGGCCTTAGAGTCTCGCTGATCGCTTGAGGTGAGACGTTAATATGTGTGAGTTGATTTAATTAAATAAGTATATGTGAAGTAATATCAATACTAATTTTGTGACTTGTCATATGTGCAGGTTGTGATACCTAGTCATCAGTGGATTTCATATATATGCTTTGTGAGACACAGACACGCTTCTGTGTCTCTTTTTTGTATAGACATATATGGTTATGGTTATTGTTCAGACAGTTATTATTTTACTTATGGTTATGGTTATTGTCATTGTCATTGTATAGACATGGTTATTTCTCCTATTCTTGTATAGACATGGTTATGGTTCTGGTTTTGTTTATGGTTATGTTTAACTTTCTGGTTACGCTTATGGTTATTGTTAATTTTGTTTATGGTTATGGTTATCTGCAATATGGTTTTGATCGAAGTGGTTATGGCCGGTTATGGTTTTAATTTGGTTATGGTTTTGCACAAATTAAGTTTGTTATGGTTATGGTTTTAAGTTGACATGGTTATGGTTTTGCACAAAGTTCATTTCATTTCTTTCATTGGCCTTAAATCTCATGTGAGATCCTACATGGATAGCATGTAGGAGGCATATACATGATATGTTTTTTTTTGAAAAGTTTATGTAAAAACGAAGGAAACTCTACAGTAATTTCTGCGGGAGCACGGTTGATTTTGTTGCTGCTCGCTTTCTTGGACAGAGGACAGGCAGTCTGGCTATGGCTGTGGCTGTGTCCATCTTTTCACTGGGCACAGGCCAAGCTGCATGTCCTTTGCCCAATAATTTTTTTTTCTGTTATGGTCGTCGCTATGTGCGTCGCTAAGCCGTCGAAATAGCATATAGCGACGGTTTTGTAGGGACGCGTATATCGATGGGCTTTTCGACGGAATGCGTCAAATCCTGCGTCGAAGGTCCCCTTGTTTGTTGTAGTGTCTCCCACTTACCTTGTGGAATCTCTAAAGGATGTAGAAGTCCACCTACCTTGAGACGCTCTACCTTATTAACTTGGCACTATTGGTAGTTTAGTACGTTGTCAAGAAGTGCGCAGTGCGACTAGGAAAGCGCCGGGCTTCTGACTGTGAGGATTCGTTCCAAAATCAAGCAAGGCATAGAAGATTTGAAGCCAAAAACACACTAAAAAGGAACAAAACTCCAGCCATGAAAGCTCCACTTTGAAAAAGAACCAATACTAACTCAAAACTCTTGTGTGTGCGAAGATTAGGTGTAGCCTCGCTCCCAATTGCACAGATGCAGTGCTCATTCGACCTCTTAAAAACCCTAAATTTACGCTTCGATTCTTCATTGTGATCATTTCATGGAAGCTTCAGTACTTCATTGGAGAAGCCCAAGTAGTTATTTGAGGAGGGGAAACCCTAATTGGAGGCCTCAGAGCCTCAACCATGTAGTGGAAGCAGCACGAGACTGCACTAGCACCCTTTAGAGGAATGGATGTATGTCCTTGATCATGTACCCAAATGAGCTCATTCTTAGCTCTAAAATTCCTACACAACTTGAGAAACAACGCCAGCATCGTTGATGTGGCATTTTGAGCTATTTTGAGCATTTTCTAAGCTTTTTTTTGTCATTTCTAGGCCATTTTTAGCCCAAAAATGTCACTTTTTGTCCGTAAAAAGCCCAAACGAGCTGGGAAAATTCCCTAAAATTGTGAAAAAATCCCATTGGGCTCAAATTTCATGTTGAACTTCATTTTCCTACTTGGTAAGCACTTTGGACACGTCTTTTATGCCAGCGCACGAAACCTGCTATTTTTGGCCGAGATTGCCCGCATTGAACTTTCTAGGCAAAACGAGCTTGCCACATTGAAACACTTGACATTTGTACATTTATAAAGCAAATTAGGAATATATTATGTGTAAAAGCATTCCATGGTGCCACGTGTAGGGCCTCGCCTGCCCGGCAAGGTATGTGCACGACTGCAACCGTGACATTCATTTTCGCATATATCACACTATGTACATTGTAGCATTTGGTCCCACATATCATAATCATTAAGAGTGAGTTAGATACTTTAATTTCACATTATGAATGTGCCATCGAACGACATCCACCCCCTCTAAACCTGCACATCCTCCGGCATGTGCCACACATATCTTTTGCAGGTTCAGACTTCATTCAAGTCAACATATATATCAATTTCGTCATCACTTGCAACGAAATCTAATGCATCATCCTCTTGTTCTTCATCCACATCCATAGCATTTTCATCAAAGCCTTCATTTTGACCTTCTTGTGAATCAAAGGGATCTGTATCACCTCTTCTTTTGAATAACTTGATTTTTTTTCCTGCAATGGGAATCTTCATTTTTGTCCCATCTAATTCATGCAAGGTATAAGTCGCATTCCCATGTACATGTTGAACCACATAAGGACCAAACCATCTCTTTGAAAGATTTCTTATTGTTGAATGTTGGTTTTCAAGACTACTGTCATACACCAACACCCAATCACCTTCCTCAATAGCTTTAGGTCTGAGTCTATGCCTCTTGTCAAATTTGTCCTTATTCTAACACTCTTTTAGATAAAATGGGAAAATTCCACATCTTTGGGACTGATTTCAATGCCTAAGGATTCCTACTTCCCATTTGATTTGGGAAAATTTCAATTATTTTGGGACTTGTCTTGAGGACTTGTGTTACATTAGACAAAGAGATAGATTCTCAAGAAAATGGTGGTGTTGAGAAACACCTTTTTTTTTCATGTTGGTGTTAATTGATACTTTATAAAACATACATAGACACGGATAGCAAGAAAAACAATATATGAAAATGAAATGCTAGTCAATTTCTCTTATTAAGCTAGCTTGTGCTTTCTCCACAACATTGGATGGGATTTTAATTGCTTCTGCAAGTCTTCCACCCCTTGGAGTCCATGACCACACAATTGAATCAACACACTCCCAACGCTTTGGGTCAGCAAGATTGCAACACCAATACTTTTTCCAACAATCCTCATATTGTTCTTGGATTGTGGGATTTTTTTTCCGATGTTCTGGTGCCCAATATTGAATGAAAACATTCTTGTAGTTAGGAGAGGAGCTGTCTACATCAACATTTGACTCTGCAACTCCTAGCCATATCGGATATTCTGGATCTGCGGGTCTCACAAGAACAAAATCCCCTTTCCTTACATCAATTTGAGGCCTAAAAGCTTCCTGTGGCCTTGCACTTTGAGGACCAACATAGTGATCATTCAATTCTTCATATCCTTGAAACTCATCTGTGTCTTCCTCTATCTGTTGCATTCTATGACTCCCTGTAGTCTTTGGCCAAAATGATGTATATTCACCAAGTTGTTTATTGGTTGGTTGTTCAAGCTCACTAATTATTTTTTGCCAATAAATAATAACTGGCTCCATGTATTTTGTAGAATCGTGCTCCTTTTCCTTTAGTAGAGTCCATCTTTTCCAAAATTCAAGATATGTCTTAATCCCTTGAATAACAAGCGGACTATCCCTCACATAGTCTGCTATAGGAACCACATCTGGACAACCTATTGGCAATTTTAGTTTCCCTATCATCTTTTTTCCACAACTCAACTCCTGACTCCCTCGGCATCCAATCAGGTGATTTGGGGTGAATTTTGTACTGCATTACTGGGATTTCACCTTGCATAAAGAAACAAAATTGAAGTGGCTTAGAGTGTCCAACAAGAGTATCTTGTCCATCACACATGTACCCTTTAACAAAGGATTTAAAGTCAGGAACTTGCGTCATCAAAAATGGTGTTGGAGCTGAACTTTCACATTTTTGAAAATGTTCCATCAAATGTGGAAAAGTGTAGGTCATTCCTGTTCGTAATCTCTATGAGAACCTGCTAAACATTGCATCTATGTCCTCATGTGTATGACCCACCATTAAGAATCCCAAATGCACGGTTTTGAAAACACCTTTTGCTACTAGCAAGGATAAGTATGCAAATAAATATCGATTCTTATTCTCTCCTACACAATTATCTAGCTGTAGCAGAAGATTCTCAGGCAATTTTTGAAACACGGGAGTGGACATGGTATCCACAACACATTGAGAGGAGGCTGATTGCAAGTTAGAAATCTCTCCATTACATCCTTCAATAGCCAACGGTGGTGTTACTGCTGCTGATGCATTCCTCTCACGCTCTTTCATCATTCTGTTTTGGCGGTCTAAAGCTGTCCTTGAATTCAATGCATTGAACAATGTTACATTGCTGCGTGGCATACCATCATGACATAAATCTCCTAGCCCATGGTTTTCTATTCTTTCCAAATTCTGTAAGCATAATGCAAGGGAACCAATTGTAGCATTCGGATCTGAAGGCCATAGACCATTCAACTAGAAATGACCATACATCCCATGCCCATGCCCATGTGTTATCATACCTGTTAATGATACTTGCAAATGATATGCATTCGCATAGTCTTTTGAGTTCACTCGCAATCTAGGTATTGCTGTCTTTTTTTGGTACTTATCCTTTTGCATAAGTACTTATCCTTTGGCATTTGCGAGAACTTACGCCAGGTGTAGTACACATTTCTACAGCTTTGTTGTTGCATCATGTGAATTTTACGTTCATCCTTCAAACGTGAAATCAGATCATCATCCTTTGTTGACTCTAGTTGAGACTTTATCCGACTACACACAACACATTTTGAGAACTCGCTTGTTTTTTACAAGGTCACATTAGCAAACTCTGTATTCCAAACCCTATATGAATGTAGTGCTAGACATTGTCCTTGAGACACATACTCTCGAGTGTTTTATTGACATCATGTAAGATGTCTATTTGCTTGTACGTGTTTGGTATTGCAAGCAAGGTTTCTCTGGTACCATCTTCCATAGTTCTACTCTTATGTGGCATTTTCTCTGAGTTATCATCTACGAAAGAGCGCATCAATGCCCTTCCCATTTCTGTATGGTCTCTTCCTTTTCTTATGACACCATCATTACCATGCACTGAGCGTCGAACCCCATTTTCAAACTGTTGACGGTAACGATAAAATGAAGTTTTTGGAATGCCATGAATTTCGTACCAAGCTCTAGTACAGACCTCATTGCCATTAAAAGAAAATACATAGCAAGTCTTTGCAGTTGCCTTGTTCTCACGCCAAGCAGTCAACATTGTATCATACACATAGTTGGTTCTATTTTGCAAACTTTGTCCCCAAAATTCATTGCGCATAGCCATGACCTTATCTCGATTAGCATATTGACAACACCTCATAGAGCAACAATCTATGGTTGAAACAAGTTGGACAGATGATAGGGATGCTTGATTGGATCTCTTAGAAGGTTTCATAGACATTTTTGGCTTCCTATTCATAAAGCAATATTTTCGTTTTTTTGAAATAGGCTCTACCAAACGAGCTGATTCAATGCATGTATCTTGTAATGCGTCACTAGCATGTAAATCCTCATATTGTAACAATGCTTTTCCATCCATAGTTGTCACTCTCTTGATAGGCCAACAAACCATATTGATGTTGCATACATCAGATTGTGCAAAAATAGTAGCCTCAGAAGCATAGGATGTTTCAATACCAATACCGATGTTATCTTCACCTAGCACACCAAAGTTCACGGAATCAAATGGACACACATACATGACAACCCCTTCGGCTACTACATGTGTTTTGCTTTCATCCCAAAGTTGAACCCTCTTATCCTTCCAAACCTCCCTATAGCTCATTCCATCAGACTGTGCCTCAAATGCTCCCATTCCTTTGTGAGTCTCAGACATAGAAACCCCTTCATAGTGTATCTCATCCATATGTTGTAGCAACCCAGTACTCCATTTCACAATACTGTGAAAAGAATCTCCCACTGTCAATGCATCCATTGTTGGAAATGGAATAAGTGCTTTCTTTTGAAAACACAAATCAACTGACACCGATACATTTCCTTCACCAATAAGCATTCCTGAGCAATATGCATTTGGGTTTGTCTCACAGACACTCCCAAGGGCAACCTTTTGTGTGGCTACAAACATGCATACTCTATTACCTTGATTAAAATCCATACCTGCAAGAAGGTTTCAATAAATATTTATTAAGAAAACCATCACAAAATCATTTTATTGTGAGTATATATGTAGGTGTTTCATTATGATTATATACACAGAGGGCACTATATGTGGTTGTTGCATGATGGGTATACAGAATCCTATAGACTTAGGGCCATCTGATGCTATATGTAGGTGGTTCATATTGAGTATGTATAAATAATATGGCCTTTAGTCCATATGATGTTTTATGCAGGTGTTTTGTGTTGAGTAAATATACATCATGTGGCCTTAGGGCCATAGGGCCATAGGGCACTATTTGTAGTTGTCTCACGATGGGTATTTAACATCCTGTGGCCTTAGGGCCATAGGATGCTATATGTAGGTGTTTAGTGATGCAACTATACACATCCTATGGACTGAGGGCCATAGGGCACTATATGTAGTTATCTCACGATGGGTATATAACATTTTATGGCCTTATGGCCAATATAGAGCTATATGTAGGTGTTTTGCGATGCAACTGTACACATCCTATGGCCTAAGGGCCATAGGACACTATATGTAGTTGTCTCATGATGGGTATATAGCATCCTGTGGCCTTAGGGCCAAAGGATGCTATATGTAGGTGTTTCATGATGCAACTGTACACATCCTATGGCCTGAGGGCCATAGGGCACTATTTGTAGTTGTCTGAAGATGGGTATTTAACATCCTGTGGCATTAGAGCCATAGGATGCTATATGTAGGTGTTTCGTGATGCAACTATACACATCCTATGGACTGAGGGCCATAGGGAACTATATGTAGTTATCTCACGATGGGTATATAACATTCTATGGCCTTATGGCCAATATAGAGCTATATGTAGGTGTTTTGCGATGCAACTGTACACATCCTATGGCCTAAGGGCCATAGGACACTATATGTAGTTGTCTCATGATGGGTATATAACATCCTGTGGCTTGACGGCCATAGGATGCTATATGTAGGTGTTTTGCGATGCAAGTGTACACATCCTATGGCCTGAGGGCCATAGGGCACTAATTGTAGTTTTCTCACGATGGGTATTTAACATCCTGTGGCATTAGAGCCATAGGATGCTATATGTAGGTGTTTCATGATGGAACTATACACATCCTATGGATTGAGGGCCATAGGGAACTATATGTAGTTATCTCACGATGGGTATATAACATATTATGGCCTTAGGGCCAATATAGAGCTATATGTAGGTGTTTTGCGATGCAACTGTACACATCCATAGGACACTATATGTAGTTGTCTCATGATGGGTATATAACATCCTGTGGCCTTAGGGCCATAGGATGCTATTTGTAGGTGTTTCACAATGCAACTGTACAAATCCTATGGCCTGAGGTCCATAGGGCACTATTTGTAGTTGTCTCATGATGGGTATTTAACATCCTGTGGCATTAGAGCCATACGATGCTATATGTAGGTGTTTCCTGATGCAACTATACACATCCTATGGACTGAGGGCCATAGGGAACTATATATAGTTATCTCATGATGGGTATATAACATTCTATGGACTTAGGGCCAATATAGAGCTATATGTAGGTGTTTTGCGATGCAACTATACACATCCTATGGACTAAGGGCCATAGGACATTATATGTAGTTGTCTCATGATGGGTATATAACATCCTGTGGCCTTAGGGCCATAGGATGCTATATGTAGGTGTTTCGCGATGCAGCTGTACACATCCTATGTCCTGAGGGCCATAGGGCACTATTTGTAGTTGTCTCATGATGGGTATTTAACATCCTGTGGCATTAGAGCCATAGGATGCTATATGTAGGTGTTTCGTGATGCAACTATACACATCCTATGGATTGAGGGCCATAGGGAACTATATGTAGTTATCTCACGATGGGTATATAACATATTATGGCCTTAGGGCCAATATAGAGCTATATGTAGGTGTTTTGCGATGCAACTGTACACATCCTATGGCCTAAGGGCCATAGGACACTATATGTAGTTGTCTCATGATGGGTATATAACATCCTGTGGCCTTAGGGCCATAGGATGCTATATGTAGGTGTTTCACGATGCAACTGTACACATCCTATGGCCTGAGGGCCATAGGGCACTATTTGTAGTTATCTCACGATGGGTATTTAATATCCTGTGGCATTAGAGCCATAGGATGGTATATGTAGGTGTTTCGTGATGCAACTATACACATCCTATGGACTGAGGGCCATAGGGAACTATATGTAGTTATCTCACGAAGGGTATATAACATTCTATGGCCTTAGGGCCAATATAGAGCTATATGTAGGTGTTTTACGATGCAACTGTACACATCCTATGGACTAAGGGCCATAGGACACTATACATAGTTGTCTCATGATGGGTATATAATATCCTATGGCCTTAGGGCCATTGGATGATATATGTAGGTGTTTCGCAATGCATACATACACATCCTATGGTCTAAGGGGCATAGGGCACTATATGTAGTTGTCTCGTGATGGGTCTATAACATTCTATGGCCTTAGGACCATAGGGCACTATATGTAGGTGTTTTGTGTTGACTATATATAAATCATATGGACTTTAGTATATATGATGTTTTATCAAGGCGTTTTGTATTGAGGGCGATAGGGCGCTATATGTAGTTGTCTCATGATGGGTATATAGCATCATGTGGCCTTAGGGACACAATGATTTTGTATACATCCTTTGGACTTAGGTCCATGGGATGCTATATGTAGGTGTATTGATATGATTATATCTATACATGCTATGGCCTTAGGTCCATAGGGCCCTATATGTAGGTGCTTCATGATGACTATATGAACATCCTATGGACAAAAGGCCATAGGATGCTATAGTTGATGCTTCTAGCTAAATATATAAAGATCTTATGGATTTATGACCACAAGGTCCATAGCCTAGCGAGTGATTATATATATACATCCTATGGCCTTAGGTCCATAGGGCCCTACATGTAGGTGTTTCATGATGACTATATGAGCATCCTACGGACAAAAGGCCATAGGATTCTATAGTTGATGTTTCTAGATAAATATATATCGATCTTATGGATTTATGACCACAAGGTCTCCTCAATTCGTGTTTTGTGGTGAGCTATATATGCATCCTATGGACTTTGGGCCATAGGGTGCTATATATAGTGATTTCAGAAAGCTAGAGCCTGCCAAGACATAAGGGATTACGTATGAGCCGCACCATATGCCACGTGGCGCATCCACATTCATTGATAATATGCCACAACCATTGATTATATCTAGAGACCGTGTCTCAAGTAGTCCCGTTGTCCCATCTGGCCATAGAGTGTCAATGTACAATCTCAAGGGTCATAGGGTTCCCTATGTTCCTATTGAAGATCCTATGGCCCTAGGGCCATAGGATCACATGTTGCTCTATGTTCAAAAGGAACAATAGGGCCACAAGATCTCTAAAAGGAACAATATGGTTTCCTAGGGCCATATGACCACAAGTTGCCCTATGTCCCATCTGGAGATCTTGTGGCCCGAGGGTCATAGGGTGGCAATGTGCAATCTCAAGGGCCACCGTGTTCCCTATGTTCCTTTTGGAGATCTTATGGCCCTAGGGCCCTAGGGGCATGGGGCTGCCATGTTGCCCGTTAATGTGCACCATGGGGTTCCCTATGCTCGTTATGGACACCCTTGGGCCCTAGGATGCCCTCCAGTATGATGTGAGACCCTATGGACTTAGGGTCACAGGGTGACCTATGTTCCTTTTGAAAACCCTGTGGCGCAAGGTCCATAGGGTGGCGATCTACAATCTCAAGATCCATAGGCTTCCCTATGGTCCATTTAGAGATTCTATGGCACTAGGGCCATATGATCCCCAAAAGGAACATATGGCCCTAGGGCCATATGATCAAAGGATGCCCTATATCTCATCTTAATTCCTTGTGTCCATAGGGTTCCAATGTACAATCTCAAGGTCCATAGGATTCCATAAGTTTCATTTGGAGATCCTATGGCCCTATGGACATAGTATCACAAGGTGTCCTATCTCCCATCTGGAGACCTTTGAGGCCTAAGTTCCATAGGGTCAAAGGGTGCCCTATGTTCCATCTAGAGACCTTGTGGCCCAAGGGTGATAGGGTAGGAATGTACAATCTCAAGGGCCATAGGGTTCCCTATGTTCCTTTTGGAGATCCTATGGCATTAGATCCATAGGATCTCCAAAAGGAACATAAGGAACCTAGGGCCATAGGATCAAAGAGTTCTATATGTCCCATCTTCGGAACTTGTGGCCCAAGGGACATAGGGTAGGATTGTATAATCTCAAGGGCCATAGGGTTCTCTATGTTCCTTATGAAGATCCTATGGCCCTAGGGCCATAAGATCTCCAAAAGGAACATATGGACCTACTGCCATATGATCACAGGGTTTAGGGTGTCCCATCTACAGATCTTGTGGCCCAAGGCCCATAGGGTAAGAATGTACAATTCCAAGGTCCATAGGGTTTTGTATGTTCCTTTTAGAGATCCTATGGCCCTAGGGCCATAACATCTCCAAAAGGAACATAAGGAACCTAGAGCCATAGGATCAAAGGGTGCTCCATGTCCCATATGGAGACCTTGTGGCCTCGGGCCATAGGGTGGGAATGTACAATCTCAAGGGCCATAGGATTCCCTCTGTTCCTTTTGGAGATCCTATGGCACTAGGGCCATAGGATCTCCAAAAGAAACATAAGGAACCTAGGGCCATAGGATCAAAGGGTGCCATATGTCCCATCTACAGACCTTATGGCTCAAGGGCCATATGGTAGGAATGTATAATCTTAAGAGACATAGGGTTCCATATGTTTCTTTTGAAGATCCTATGGCCCTAGGCTCATAGGATCTCCAAAAGGAACATATGGCCCTTGGCCATAGGATCACAGGGTGCCTTCTGTCCCATCTAGAGAGCTTATGGCCCAAGGGCCATAGCGTGGCACTGTACAATCTCAAAGGCCATAGAATTCTCTATGTTCCTTATGGGGATCATATGGCACTAAGGCCATAGGATATCCAAAAGGAACATAAGGAACCTAGGTCCATAGGATCAAAGAATGCCCTATGTCCCATCTACAGACCTTGTGGCCCAAGGGCCATAGGGTGGGAATATACAATCTCAAGGGCCATATGGTTCCCCATGTTCCTTTTGGAAATCCAATGGCGCTAGGGCCATAGGATCACCAAATCGAACATAAGGAACCTAGGGCTCTAGGATCAAATAATGCCCTATGTTCCATCTAGAGACCTTGTGGCCCAAGGGCCATAGGGTGGGAATGTACAATCTCAAGGGCCATATGGTTCCCTATCTTCCTTTTGGAGATCCAATAGCCCTAGGGCCATAGGATCTCCAAAAAAAACATAAGAAATCTATGGCCATAGGATCAAAGGGTGCCTTATGTCCCATCTAGAGACCTTGTGGCCCAAGGGCCATAGGGAGGTAAGGTAAAATCTCAAGGGCCATATTGATCCCTATGTTCCTTTCGAGATCTTATGGCCCTAGGGCCATAGGATCACAGGGTGCCTTGTGTCCCATCTAGAGAGCTTATGGCCCAAGTGCCATAGGGTGACACTGTACAATCTCAACCACTATATGGTTCTCTATGTTTCTTATGGGGATCCTATAGCCCTAGGGCGATAGGATCTCCAAAAGGAACATAAGGAACCTAGGTCCATAGGATCAAAGAATGCCCTATGTCCCATCTATAGACCTTGTGGCCCAAGGGCCATAGGATGGGAATGTAAAATCTCAAGGGACATATGGTTCCCTATGTTCCTTTTGGAGATCCAATGGCCCTAGGCCCATAGGATCTCCAAAACAAACATAAGGAACCTATGGCCAGAGGATCAAAGGGTGCCTTACGTCCCATCTAGAGACCTTGTGGCCCAAGGGCCATAGGGGGGAAAGGTACAATCCCAAGGGCGATATTGTTCTCTATGTTCCTTTTCGAGATCTTATGAACCTAGGGCCATAGGATCACAGGGTCTCTTGTGTCCCATCTAAAGAGACTATGGACCAAGGGCCATAGGGTGACACTGTACAATCTCAAGGGCCATATGGATCTCTATGTTCCTTATGGGGATCCTATGGCCCTAGGGCCATAGGATCTCCAAAAGAACCTAAGTCCATAGGATCAAAGAATGCCCTATATCCCACCTACAGACCTTGTGTCCCAAGGACCATAGGGTGGGAATGTACAATCTCAAGGGCCATATGGTTCCCTATGTTCCTTTTGGCGATCCAATGGCCCTAGGTTCCCAAGGGCCATAGGGTGGGAATGTACAATCTCAAGGGCCTCTATGTTCCTTATGGGGATCCTATGGCCCTAGGGCAATAGGATCTCCAAAAGGAACATAAGGAACCTAGGTCCATAGGATGAAAGAATGCCCTATGTCCCATCGACACACCTTGTGGCCCAAAGGCCATAGGGTCAGAATGTAAAATCACAAGGGACATATGGTTCCCTATGTTCCTTTTGGAAATCCAATGGCCCTAGGGCCATAGGATCTCCAAAACAAACATAAGGAACCTATGGCCATATTGTTCCCTATGTTCCTTTTCGAGATCTTATGGCCCTAGGGCCATAGGATCATAGGGTGCCTTGTTCTTATGGGGATCCTATGGCCCTAGGTTCTCAAGGGCCATAGGGTGGGAATGTACAATCTCAAGGGCCTCTATGTTCCTTATGGGGATCCTATGGCCCTAGGGCCATAGGATCTCCAAAAGGAACATAAGGAACCTAGGTGCATAGGATGAAAGAATGCCCTATGTCCCATCTACAGACCTTCTGGCCTAAGGGCCATAGGGTGGTAATGTACAATCTCAAAGGAAATATGGTTCCCTATGTTCCTTTTGGAGATCCAATGACCCTAGGGCCATAGGATCTCCAAAACAAACATAAGGAACCTATGGCCAGAGGATCAAAGGCTACATTATGTTGCACCTAGACACCTTGTGGCCCAAGGGACATAGGGGGGAAAGGTACAAGCTCAAGGGTCATATTCTTCCCTATGTTTGTTTTCGAGATCTTATGGCCCTAGGGCCATAGGATCACAGGGTGCCTTGTGTCCCATCTAGAGAGCTTATGGCCCAAGAGCCATAGGGTGGCACTCTACAATCTCAAAGGACATAGGGTTCTCTATGTTCCTTATGGGGATCCTATGGAACTAGGGCCATAGGATCTTCAATAGGAACATAAGAAACCTAGGGCCATAAGATCAAAGAATGCCCTATGTTGCATCTAGAGACCTTGTGGCCCAAGGGTCATAGGGTGGGAATGTACAATCTTAAAGGCCTAGTGGTTCCGTATGTTCCTTTTGGAGATCCAATGGCCCTAGGGCCATCGGATCTCCCAAACAAACATAAAGAACCTATGGCTATAGGATCAAAGGGTGCCTTATGTCCCATCTAGAGACCTTGTGGCCCAAGGGCCATAGGGGGGAAATGTAAAATCTCAAGGGCCATATTGTTCCCTATGTTGCTTTTCGAGATCTTATGGCCCTATGGCCATAGGATCACAGGGTTCCTTGTGTCTCATCTAGAGAGCTTATGGCTCAAGGGCCATAGGGTGACACTATACAATCTTAAGGGCCATATGGTTCTCTATGTTCCTTATGGGGATCCTATGGCCCTAGGGCCATAGGATCTCAAAAAGGAACATAAGAAACCTAGGTCCATAGGATCAAAGAATGCCCTATGTCCCCTGTACAAACCTTGTGGCCAAAGCGCTATAGGGTGGAAATGTACAATCTCAAGGGACATATGGTTCCCTATGTTCCTTTTGGAGATCCAATGGCCCTAGAGCCATAGGATCTCCAAAACAAACATAAGGAACCTATGGCCAGAGGATCAAAGGGTGCCTTATGTCCCATCTAGAGACCTTGTGGCCCAAGGGCCATAGGAGGGAAGGGTACAATCTAAAGGGCCATATTGTTCCCTATGTTCCTTTTCAAGATCTTATGGCCCTAACGTCATAGGATCATAGGGTGCCTTGTGTCCCATCTAGAGAGATTATGGCATAGGGGCCATAGGGTGGCACTGTACAATCTCAAAGGACATATGGTTCCCTGTGTTCCTTATGGGAATCCTATGGAACTAGGGCCATAGGATCTCCAAAAAAAACAAAAGGAGCGTAGGGCCATAGGATCAAAGTGTGCCTTATATCCCATCTGGAGACCTTGTGGCCCAAGGGCCATAGGGTGGGAAGGTACAATCTCAAGGGACATATTGTTCCTTATGTTCCTTTTCGAGATCCTATGGCACTAGATCCATAGGATCTCCAAAAGGAACATAAGGAACCTAGAGCCATAGGATCAAAGGATGCTATATGTCCCATCTTGAGACCTTGTGGCCCAAGACCATAGGTTAGGAATAAACAATATCAAGGGCCATAGGTTTCCCTCTGTTCCTTCTGAAGATCCTATTGCCCTAGTGCCATAGGATCACAGGGTGCCCTATGTCTCATCTAGAGATCTCTAGGGCCATAGAGTTCCCTATGTTCCGTTTGGAGATCATATGGACCTAGGGCCGTAAGGGCTGCCATGTTTCCCGTTAATGTGCACCATGAGGTTCCCTATGTTTGTTATGGCCACCCTTGGGCCCTAGAATGCCCTCAAGTATGATGTGAGACCCTATGGACTTTGGGTCACAGGGTGCCCTATGTTCCTTTTGAAGACCTTGTGGCCCAAGGGCCATAGGGTGCCAATGTACAATCTCAAGGTCCATAGGGTTTCATAAGCTCTTTTTGGAGATCCTATGGCCCTAGGGCCATAGGATCACAAGGTTTCATATGTCCCATCTGTAGACCTTGTGGCCTAAGGGCCATAGGGTGGCAATGTACAATGTTCAGAGATCAAGCATGGCTAGATAATGTGAGGTAGTTTCTATTTGACCAATAGCATTCAATATAGAGACTCTACTTGGGCACCTAGGCCAGCCATGTAGCACTAGAGCCATTTATAACAAAGTAATGTTATGCTGTTAAGTTTACATAAACTTGGCTCAATCATATTCAAATCGAATATAAATACAAATAATGTTATATTGTTATGTTTTCAGAGATATGGCTCAATCCTCTTCAAAGAAAAGAATGCCAAAGTCAGTTGATGCAACAGGATCCACTCCAAGTCCATGGTATCTAGATATTCACTTACCAAGTGGTAAATCTGATGAGAGAGTCCACTTATTCTTTAGAGATAAAGAACAATCTCCCTTCAAAGATTGTGGAATTGTCAAGGAGGTAAATAAAGATTGCTCAGATCTTGACATGTCCCCATGTCTTGGTGTGAAAGTACAAAACGGTGATTGTTACTTGCTAGAGCCCATGGCCTTTGTTTGGGAGTTGTTGAAAGATAGCAGTGATGGAGAGACAATGATAAAGGCAGGGTGGATAGAAATTAGAGAAGATACTCCCAACGAGAATCTCATGGACATGTTTACTGAAGGCTTCAAGAAAGTTATTCAGTATTTAGCCAGCTTGAAGGCACATAATAGTAAGAAGCGAAAAAATGAAGGTACAAGTCAAGTTAATCAGAAGAAGACTTTAAAGGAGAGTGAGACGCCCTCAATGAGAAATAGCACTGAAAATGTGGAGCAAGAAAGTCTTTCACTTGTACCTCTAGAGGCTCCACGTAGGGATGAAGCTAGCTTAATTGAACCTCCTTTAATAACTCCTTCAATAGCAGTAATTGCAGATTCATCCTCAGTGAAGGTGCTAGCCTCAATTGTTCAGCCGAAAGAAAAAGATCTTGATAAGGATGTTAAGAAGACTTTCAAGAGTGGGCTAGATGGGTACATTGGAATAGAGCACTACTTCAAGTTTGGGGTGCATTTTACATAGCTCATCTCTGTTGACCAATGCAATCTTGCACGTGATCACTTCAAATGTAGGCGATTGTCAGGTGTGTATGTAAAGCTCCTTTTGAGACAATTTGCAAAGCATTCTAGACTAGTCTCCAATGCAGCTGACCTTATGCCATATGATCCCATAAAAAAGGAGCCTCTAAAGGCTAATGAAGTACATGCAGACAAGCTGGCAACATACCACTACTGGATTCTTTCTGGTCAACACTCCATAATAGCAGTTAGAGCATTTTTGCGCAACAAGAGCACAAAGTATGCTTCAAGGAGAGAGTTCTACAAATACAAAACTGCAAGGATTGTTGTAGATGCCCCTAAAGAGATTGCAGTGCAAATCTCCAAAATGGAGAACATAGAGACATAGACAACAATGAAAACCCAACCTTATGTGGAGGTCTTGAAGCATGGGCGTGGACAGTGGCTAGCATATTCTTGTCCAAAAAAACCAAAGGCAGGTGTTCCCCATGGTCATGAGAGTCAAAAAGATTGGGATGTAAGTTCTATTTCTTGTTTCTAATTTTCTTAATCTGCAGTTGTAGATAAAACCTTATTAATTTTTGTTTCTTGTAGGCCTTTGTGATTGTGGCAAACATCACATTTAACCATAGATCATTTGCGAATAGAGAATCCCACATGGTCATGTATCCAGAAGACATCTATGAGGAGTGGATAAACATCCTAGAGAACCATCAATCCTCATTTGCACGTGGACACCAACCAAGTACAACTACTTTTAGATGCTTACGAGGCTTAGAAGATAACGATGTTAAGCTATTACAAGAGGAGCTCAAAGAAGAAAAGATTTGCTTGGTGAAGCAACCACATCAACCGGACATGATCGACCTCTCTGCACGTGCAACAAACATAAAACAAACGAAGGTGTTTTTGGCTGAGATGTTCAAGTTATTCAAAGAGATTGATACAATAGAAGCCATTACTTCATGGGAGGAATGTAGATCTCATTATAGCATTACAAATGAGATCTACAAATCTCTTTTTATCAGTTGCACCCAATGGCTACATCTTAGGCTTCAAAAAACAAAGGAGACACCAGCAATTCCAGAAGTTACCAAGGGATATGTGCAATGGATCATTGCACAAAAGAATGGTTCATCTAGATTATAATTCAGCTTGCCATGGACCATAAAGTGTGTGGGGAAGAATCTAGAAGGCATTGAGTTTCTCCAAGGTGAGAATAATTCTACAGTGCGTGTTGGTGTATGTATCATAGACATAACACACAAGGGCACTATATCTAGTGGTTGGAGTGCTGCTCAATTTGGAAAGGTTATTGATGGAGTTTGTAGGATAGCACATCAACCATCAGAATTTTTTATTGTTGGTCTAGTCAAGAACCAACATGCTGCTTCTCTTGAGAAGGCAATCTCTGAAAAAGCAAAATGGTATGAGTTGTATGCTTTGCCTCTTAGCTCTTTAATAGCATCAGGGTCCGTCCAACCCACTGCTCTTCTTGAAGTAATTTTTGGAGTTTGTGCTTTCTTTAATCAAGAAGAGCAATTCGCCAATCACTCTAGTCTCAAGGAGTTTCTCTTTCAACCAATGTCTACTCTAGGCATTGACGACAATGAAGAGTTTGATGCTATGACTACCGCCAAAGCTTTTTTTGTTCGGCGCGCCATCAAGTTTATTTGTCTCAAAGAGGATGATAAGGTAGTGGACATATTTTCACTTGGTTATGGGACCAAAGAGGCACTTCTAAAACAATGAAAGTTGATCTCAGTTGCTTGTACCAATGAGCAAATGACTGAGCTATAATCTCTTTGCCATGCTACAATAGATGAAGATGATGAGCTTAAAAGGTGGGCAGGTTTGGTCTCTACTCCACAAAATGATAATGGCAAGGACTCAGAGAATGAAGAAATCGATGAGCCATTAGATGTTGAGGCTGATGCCATTCTAGAGCTTCTACAGGAAACAGGTTAAGCTAGCCAAAATTTCAATTCTTTCATGATCTTTAGAACATTGGTATTTGGTTTGGTGTTTTTCTTTGACTTTGTAATCTTGAACGTTGATTTTGAAATCTTAAACATTGGTCTGATTTTATTTCACAAAACAATTGTGTATGCTTATGATTTAGAGTATTTTCTAATGAGATGATTTGAATTGAAGTGTGCAAATATTTCATGAACAAATGGTGCCAAAGAGCAAAGAGCACCTTTTAACCATGTGCCCATAAGATATGTATGCTTGGTAATTAAAGTATCTTCAAAATAGATGAATCAAATATAACCACAAAATATGAAGATGTGAAAGTTTTCTAAATCTTTCTATCAAAGTTTTGAGTAGCATGTGAGTTTGATGTGCCAAATGTTTAGTTTTCATATTTAAAGATTTATTTTTATTTTGTAACTTGAGTTTATTTTTGATGTTAAGGACAATGTACATTGTCATAAGGCCAAAAGTTGATTTATAAACGCAAGAAAATTTTCACTTTATGGTATCAACACCCTATGACCGTAAGCCATAGGCTGGATCAAATATATTTACACTTGAATAGATGATGGAGCAATATTTTGTAATGTTCTATCATTATGTACTTTGTGATAAATCTTATGTTTTCAAATAGATTTACAATTGAAAAGATCATGGAACAAGGGTTTGTATTGTTTTGGCATTATGTACTAATGGATCCATACTAGAACCCTACCGCCTTAGGGCCATAGAGCTCCTTTTTAATGTAAGGATGCAAAAGGATGAGATTATGACCATGGGGCCAAAAAATACAAGTAGAGAGCCATTATGTCATCTTTGTATGTAGCACACACAGATCTTGTATCTAGTACGCAACACAACTAGACCACCTTATGGCCTTAGGGACATAGGGTTCCTTATTGACGTATAAGTGCAAAATTGATGAGCATATTGTTCTTATATGCAAAATAGAGACTTACAATTTAGGTTTATAAGCCCTTGATAAAATTGTATCAATTTAGGTTTATAAGGCCTTGAAAATATTGTATCAATTTTGGTTTATGGAAATTGTATGTAGCATTTATAGAATTTAGAGAAACCCATGAATCTAAAGTTTAGGTTCATAGGGTAGTGTGACCATTGGGTGCAAAGTATATGGTTCCCATGACACCCTATGGCCTCAAGACCATAGGGTTATGACTCTATGAAACAATAAAATATCCTAAATAGGAGTGTCAAATATTTTATGTGATAGCTTAACTAAGAGGCTTAGACTTTTTCCAAAGTTGTCAAAAAAGAGATCCAAAGTGTCTTGCTAGTGACCTTAAGGGTAATAAATGTATACCACACTTTATAAGTAGCTTGTAGAAAAAAAAAAAACAAATTATGGCCTTAGGATCATAGGGATGATACATCACAAAAGTAAGGTGAAAATCCTTGGCTCTTGTTTGTAGTACATAAAGCAATATGACCACCCTATGGCCTTAAGGTCCATAGGGTTTCTTGTAATCATAAACAGCACCCTATGGCCATAGGGCCATAGGGATCCTTGTTAACATTAAGATCAAATATGGCCCTATGGCTCTAGTACATAGGCAAAAAGGAGACGAGTCTATGGTCTTTAGCTTCAAAATATAGCACCTTATGGTCATAGAATTTCTACATAACACCTAAGCAACCTTATGTACACCTAATGGCCTAAGATCCATTAAGTGTACTTTGTAGGTAGTACATAATGCTCTTGTAGGCCACTTTGGTGACCTTAGGCTGTTAATACAAATATGCAATATAATGATCCTATGGTTCAATGTCTCAAAATAGAACACCTTTTGGACATGAGGTACATGTATGTAGTACATAGTACTTTTGTAGGGCCATAGAGATCTTCACTAACAAAGAGAGGACCGTATGGCCCTAGGACCTAAGGGTGGCTTTTTAGAGGTGAGTCAATAGTTTTTGGTATAAATTTGAGCATCGTATGGTCATAAATTTGATCACCATATTGCTTAGAGTTTTTTTGAATCGTTAAAAAAGGGATCCAAAGTGTATTGCTAGTGGGCTTTTGATTATAAGGTGATAATTGTGGACCACACTTTGTAAGTAGCTTGTAGAAGAACATACAGCAAATTATGGCATCATGATCACAGGGTCATACACCACAAAAACCAAGTGGAAATCCCTAATCTCTTGTTTGCAGTACATAAAGAAACATGACCAAACTATGGCCGTGGGGCCATAGGATTCCTTGTAGAAAAATTATGTCCTCATGATCACAGGGGTCATACACCACAAAAACCAAGTGTAAATCCCTAAGCTCTTGTTTGCAATACATAAAGCAACATGACCACCCTATGGCCTTGGGGCAATAGGGTTCCTTGTAGACAAATTATGGCCTCATGATCACAGGGGTCATACACCACAAAAACCAAGTGGAAATCCCTAAGGTCTTGTTTGCAGTACATAAAGCAACATGACCACCCTATGGCCTTGGGGCCATAGGGTTCCTTGTAGACATAAATAGCACCATATGGCCTTAGAACCATAAGGCTCATTTTCAACATGAAGATCATCCATGGACCTATGATGTTTGTACAAAGAAGCTATACATAGTACATAGGCTACCTTATTTACACCTAATGGCTTAAGAGCTGTTAGGTGACCATGTAGGTAGTACATAATGCACTTTTATGTCAATTTGGCGGCCATAGGAATTGTATTGAGCATAGAAATCACCTTGTGGCCCTAGGGTCATAGGTGCCAATACAAATGTGTAATGTAATGATCATATGGTCCCAATGACCCAAAATAGAACACCTGATGGACGTGAGGTACATGTATGTAGTAAAAAATACTCGTGTAGATCCATAGAATTCTTCACTAACAAAGAGAGGTTGGTATAGCACAAGGACTAAAGATACCTCCATAGAGGTGCAAAAAATATAAGTCTATAGTCCCAATGTGTGAAATGGAGCACTTTATATTCATGAAACTATAAACTTTCAATATAGAGGGCACCATATGATTCTAGGGCCATAAGATTCTTGACCAACATATAGAGCACCCTATGGCCCTAGGGCCCTAGGCTGGTAGTATAGAGCAATTAAGTGAACTTTGCATATAGTATATAAAGCATTGTAATTTAATTCTCATGTATATGTCATTTGGATAATCAATAATTTTTCTAAGTGCTTGATTATAGAAATTCATCACATTTGTAAGTATTTTTAAAGCTAAAAGTAGGTGTTGTTTAAACTTTCAGGTCATCAACAAGATATTGCAATTGAGGATGTTTCATGTGAGGTCATCGGTACAGAAGATGTTCAAGCTATTGAAACTGTTGAAAAAGAGCCTCTCAATCCCCATTTAAACCAAAATGTCCATAAAGATGATGACAAAGAGATCCAAGCTTCCGAAGGTCAACCAACAACAATTCTCCCATGATATCGAGATTGTTGTTTCTCTTTGATTTTGTAAATACTGACCAACAATATTGTTTTGTTTTAAAAACTATTTTGCACGCTTGTGAGTTTTAATGTTTTCAAATTAGATGAATTAAATTTAAGTGTGTAAATATCATGTCATGAACATATGGTGGCAAAGAGCACCCATTATCTATGTGACCATAAGTGTGTATACTTGTGAGCTTGAGTATTTTCAAAATAATTGAATTTAATTTAAGTGGAAAATTTATACATAGAGATGAGGTTACAAAGGTCATCCTTTAGCTTTGTGATCAAATGATGTATGATGTAAAACTTTAAAGCTATGTGGTTATTGATATATTATGTAATGCTTTTAAGCTATGTGATGCTATGAGGTTTATTGTCACACATATGACATTGTACCACTTAAGGCTAGGGGTCTTGTCAAAGCATCCTATGATCTTAGGGTCAGAGGTTTTTCATTGTTGAAGACAAATTTCATGGTTGTAACATCATATCATTCTTTGTAGACATGCAACCTTATGGCCCTAAGGCCATAGGGTGGCAATTTTATGCATCCTCTAAAATATTTAAATAAATCTATGACTAGTGACCTCATGGTCAAAGGTTCTAATTGTAGGCCACACTTTGTAAGTAGTAGCTTGTAAAAGAGCATATAACAAATTACGGTCTTAGGATCAAAAGGTTCATACACCATAAAAACCAAGGTAAAAATCCCTCCGCTCTTGTATATGTAGTAGTGAAGCAACATGACCACCCTATGGCCTTAGGACCATAGGGTTCCTTGTTATCATAAATAGCACCCTATAGCCTTAGGGCCATAGGCTACCTTGTAATGCAAAGATGATCCCATATCCCTAATGTGCTAGTACATAGGTAAAAAAAAGATGAATCTATTGTCCTTAGATTCAAAAGAGAGAACCTTATGGTCATTGAAGCTCTACATAAGTACCTTATGTACACCTAGTCCCATAAATTTCACTATGTGTACTATATAGGTAATGCTCTCATTGTCCACATTAGTGATCATAGGTTTCTTAGCTAGCAAAGAAAGCACCTTGTGGCGCTAGGGCCATAGGGTGCCAATATAGATGTGCAATATAATGTTCCAATGGTTCGAATGACTCAAAATAGAGCACCTTATGGACAAATGGCCATAAGGTTCCTCACTAACATATGGCTCCACACAAATATAGAGAGGACTGCATGGCCATAGGGATAGAGGATGTCATTGTAGAGGTGCAAAAAGATGAGCCTATAGTCATTATGTATAACTCAACACCTTATGTCCATATAGCTATAAACTTTTCATATAGAAGTCACCCTACGGTCCTAGGGCGATAGGGTGCTAGTATAGAGCCATTAAATAAACATATCATGTAGTATATACAACATTGCAATATAATTATGAGATATTTAATATGTAGTTTGGATACTTAATGTTTTTTAAAGACATCAAGATTGTAGGTATTTTCAAAGCTAAAAGTGGGTGTTGTTTAAACTTGCAGCTCTTCAACAAGACTTTACAGTTAACAATGTCTCTTGTAAGGTCATTGATACAAAGGATGCTCCAGCTATTGATCCTATTAAAGAAGAATCTATCAATCCTCATTTGAACCAACAAGCTTGTAAAGAAGATGACAAAGAGATACAAGTTTTTGAAGGTCAACCATCACAGTTGTTGGACAGAAATTCCAGCGATACAATGGAAGTAGACGATGATGCAAGCTCCAAAGCATATAGAAGGACAGAAGAAGACTCTGACAATAACATTTTAGTAGCTCAAGATTTGAGCATTAGAGTGCATGGTGATCCAAATCTTTCATCCAATGATGGACCAACGCTGACTATAATACTGAGCTTGTGTGGATTACTTTTGAGGTGTTGTTGGCAAAAGTCCAAAAAAATGAAGAGCTTGAAGTTTAAACATGAGTATATTGTTTTGCGACCAGGATGCATTGAGTTTTTAAAGAGTCTCCTAAGCATCTCCAATGTTGGCATATGGTCAACAGCTAATGATACACATGTTATGCAAATCATCAAGATTTTAGAGAAGGAAACTGGAGAACAATTTCCATTCTTTATGATTTGGGGGCAAAGCCAATGTCAACAATGTGTAGAGTCAAGAATCACTCGCCCCGACAATCCTGGAGTAGAGGCATTTTTCAAACCTTTAGCTATTGCATCAGCAAAGTTTGGGATTGATTTAAAAATATTGCTTCTTATAGATGATGCACCATTGAAAGGATGCATTAATCCTGCATTAAATTTTATATTTCCACCATCATTTAACATTGATGAGGAGGATAATATTCTCCTTGGAGAGCTGCTACCATATACCAAAGCTCTTCATCATGTCAATGACATTCGTACAATTACAAGATCTTCTTTGTATGGACAAGCTCCCATAGTGCAAGGTCACGAGCTTTACAATCATGTACAAAAGGTTGTTTCAAAGTGGGAGGAGCGCAATTTGGTTTGTCTACAAAAAACCTACTCTACAAGCAGGCTACCAGAAGCTCCTCGCGTTCTTGATGATGAGAATGGTGCCTCATCTAGCAGTACTGGAATGTCCACTAGATGTCAAGATAAGAAAAGGCTGACACTTGATCAAGAAAAAATGAGGATATTGAAGAATATCAAATCTATATCAACCTTGAAAGGAGTTGAGTTAATTATGCTTGCTCAGAAATTGGGGTACAAAGATCCTGTAATCAAAGCACATGAAGCCAAGAATTATATCAAACAACTCAAAAGTCAATATTGTATTAAATAGGTTCACATTTGTAGAGATGATGGAACAAAATGTTGTAATGTTATGGCATTTACAAATGATCTTTGTGTATAGAGAAACCTTTGTAAGAGTGCTTATGTTTTCAACATACATGAAGATGTGAAAGTGTTCTAAATTTTTCTATTAGAGTTATGAGTAGCACATGAGCTTGATGTGCCAAATGTTTAGTTTTTTTATTTAGAAAGATTTTATAGTCTTTTATATTGTAATTTGAGGTCATTGAGCTATTAAGAACAATGTACATGGTCATAAGGCCAAAAGTTGATTTGTAACCATAGGAAAATTTTCACTTTATTGTATTAACACCCTATGACCCTAAGGCCATAGGCTGGGTCAAATAGATTTACACTTGAAGACAGGATGGAACAAGGTTTTTTAATGCACTGTCATTATGTAGTTTGTGAGAAACCTTATGTTTTTAAATAGATTTACACATAAAAAGATGATGAAACAAAGTTTTGTATTGTTTTTGCACTATGTACTAATGGCTCTATACTAAATCCATATGGCCTTAGGTCCATAGCGTTCCCTTTTAATGTAAGGATTCACAAATGTGAGATTATGACCATGGGGCCACAAGATGCCAATAGAGAGTCGTTCGGTCATCTTTGTATGTAGCACATACAAATCCTGTATCTAGTACACAAGGCAACTAGACCACCCTATGGCCTTAGTGCCATATGGCTCCTTGTTGACATAAAGGTGTAAAAAGATGAGCATATTGTCCTTAGATACAAAATTGAGCACATACACTTTAAGTTTATAAGCCCTCAGTAAGAGAGGACATCATATGAACTTGGCCATAGGATCTTTTACTAACATAGAGAGCATCTTTTGACCTTAGGACCACAAGGTTCTAGTAAAAAGTCATTAGTGCATAATGCTTTTGTATGTAATTTTACCTAAAGCAACCTAACCATCATATGGCCCTAAGGCCATAGAGTTCATTATTAACATAAAGGTGCAAAAAGATGAGCATATGGTCCTTGCTTAAGGCTACTCGACCACCCTATGTCCTTAAGGCCATATGGTTGTCTATTAGCTTAAGGGTTCAACAAGATAAGATTATGACCTTGTGGCCATAAAATTCCAATAGAGAGCCATTAGGTCATCTATGTATGTAGTACATAAGGATCTTGTATGCAATTACAGAAGGAAATTTGTGACCACCATAGGGTTCAAGCCCTCAATAATAGAGAGCATCCTATGACCCTAGGGCCATAGGGTTTTCCACTTACATAGAAATCATTCTTTTAACCTAGGGAAAAAGGCTTATAAGACCACAATATTAGAGAGCATCCTATTACCCTAGGACTAAAGGGTTATAGTACATAACCATTAGCACATAATACTTATGTATGTATTAGATAAGGCAGCCTAATCACTCTATGACCCTAAGGCCATAGAGTTCTCTATTAACATGAAGGTGCCAAAAGATGAGCATATTGTCCTTACCTAAGGAAACTTGACCACCCTATGGTCTTAGGGCCATAGGGTTCCTTGTCAACTTAAGCATGCAACAAGATGTAAGGAATAAGCTTTTGTAATATTTTAAATCTTCTTGTATCTTGAAACCATAAGCACTCTCACAAGAGATTCCAAAGAGCATCCTATGACCCTAGGACTAAAGGTTTATAGTACATATCCATTAGTACATAATGCTTATGTATGTATTAGATAAGGCAGCCTAACAAATCTATGACCCTAACGCCATAGGGTTCTCTATTAACATGAAGGTGCCAAAAGATGAGCATATGGTCCTTACCTAAGGAAACTTGACCACCCTATGGTCTTAGGGCCATAGGGTTCCTTGTAAACTTAAGCATGCAACAAGATGTATGGAACAAGCTTTTGTAATATTTTGGCATCTACAAATGATCTTTGGAATCTCTTGTGAGAGTGCTTATGGTTTCAAGATACAAGAGGATTTAAAAAAATTTAAGTCTTTTTTACCATTTGATATTTTTTTATACGTTTACTAAATGTAGCTACATGACGCCAAATTGTAAGAACCTTGCTATTTTTTTATATGCAAAGCACCCTATGGTCTCAATGCAATAGGGCACCACCTCTATCTTCTACAAGACCTTTCCCAATTGTAACTATAAGAAGCCACATGATTTTCACTCCATGACATTTGCACCCTATGAACATAAGGCCACAAGGCGGTATAATTGATTCCACAAATCACCTACTGTGTGTGGCTTGGATTTAGCACCCTATGATCCTAAGTTCAAGGAGTTTACTTCCAAGTCACAAAGTAAAAAAGCAAAAGCCTCTATATTGAGAACTGCAAAGAAAAACATAAGCCTATTTGTTCACACTTAGGCTCAATTTAATGATAGCTAAAAAAGAAGGCCTATTTTTTTTAGGGAAAAGAAAACCTTTTTGAGAATCTTCTGAAGTGTTTATCATTTTAAATTACCACTCCACAATTTTAATGTCAAAAGAATCCAAGGGATTTGCATCATATGCTATTAAACCCCTATGACCTTGAGGCTATAAGACAAACAAGGTGCTTTTTCTAAAATGTACCACAAAAGTTGTCATGTAACATATTGGGTGCCATGTGTAGAATGTGCTCATTGTTTTATAATCACAATTTGATTATTGACTATATGATCATACATGTTAAAATGATATTATATTTTTTGAAGGATTCCAAATCTGAAGAAAAAGAGTTTAAACATAACTTGATCTTTGTTGTACTCATCATGCATCATAAATATCATCCACCAAAACTTTTGGTGTTGTATATATTTTCAATCTTTTTATTTAATGAGAACATGCATGTTATAGCTTGAAAAGTAACAAAGATTTGAATTTGTGAGGTGCATCTTATTACGAGGATACTTTTCTTATTTAAATAGCATTGTAAGTTAATGGTTTAATATTTATGGCATATTGCTATGGTTTCTTTCTTAGTAATGTTTTTTTTGGGAGTGATATAAACTACCAATTATTGTTTATGAATGTTATTGCTACAAAAATGGTGTTTGTTTAACACCATTTGTTTTAACACCCTCAGACTTGGAGATACCATACTCTTTGTACTTAGTACTTTGTTTGATATAAGATCAAGATCATCAATTTTATGAAAAGAGTGGAGTACTACAAAAAGGTGTTTGTTTAACACCCTCTATCTTGAAGACACCATACTCTTTGTACTTAGTGCTTTGTTTTACATGAGACCAGCACCTGTTGGTAATCTTTGTGTCTACAATTCATATGATTTGGCATAATCGATGTACAAAATTTTATGGTAGTCACAAAAAATGATGTTTTTAAACATGTCTTTTCCTAGAGACAACAACTCTAAGATCTTCCATTAAAGTCTTAAAACATGTATTAAGGAGTAGATATAGCATATTTGTATAGAATCTTAATCTCATGACCACAAAATTATATGGAAAGTTCTTATATTGTATTTCTATGTAAATAAAAAATTGTACTTAAAACTATAAAGTTATATATATGTAAGTGTCTCATATAACAACTTACGGTCACAAAAGAGATATAGTGCCATAAGTAGGATGTTATGATCTTAGGACAATAGGATACTTTAATATTACTATTTAGGTTTTCTAATTGCTAAATATTCGTTATGGTTCTATTATACAATATTAAAATGTAATTAAAACTTGATAGTGTTGCAAAGTTAAGACATTTTATTTCTATAAGTGTCTCATGTTACATTATAGGACACAAAATATATCAAATGGCACTATAAGTGCCATATGTGGCATCTTATGGTCTTAGGGCCATAGGGTACTCTATAGTATTGTTAAGCTTTTCCAATTGCTAAATGTTAGTTATTGTGTAATTGGTATTTGATAGTGATGCAAAGTAAAGACTTAGTACTTTGCTATACAAGAAAATTAAGGTCATTGATATTATAAGAACATTTGATATTGGTGCAATAAACCTATATAGCTTAGTAGCCATCTTATTGGGTGTTGTTGGATACCTCTTCTTTTAAGATGCCATCTCTAAAAGCCTTGATTAAAGTTTTAAAAGCATTTATTGATTGCAAATCCTTTTGCTGTAACTTACATTAGTGGTTTTATTATAGATTATTAAGTAGGAAAATAAAAATAATAGGTAGAATGTTGACATCACATCTAGACTAATGACAAATTGAGCCTTAAAAGAGTTAAATAACACAATCTTGACATCCCAATTAGCATTTGGGAAACGGGATTTTCCCAAATTATCTAAAATGGTGTTTTCTTTAACCTTGCATCTTTTAATCGTGCTACTGGAATCTCAATATTTTGGGCCTTCTTTCTAACTGTTGTATGCGCAAAGAAAGAGGGTCTTCCCTACTCATTCCATCTTCTCAAGGTAATACATTCCATGTGGGAATTACATCCTCAATTGGCATTATAGGTTTCTGACCATACATCAACTCAAAAGGCATATAACCAGTAACCGAGCTATGAGTTGTACGATCAGCCCATAAAGCATAAGGCAACAACCTAGGCCACTCTCCCATTTTACCTTTGCAAGCCTTAGCTAAAGCTTTAATGATAGGAGGATGCCCAAGCTCTGATTTACCATTTCCCTCAGGATTATATGCAGTAGTGAGAGCAAGTTTAATGCCCAACCTAGAGAAAAAATCCCTTGCTTTGTCAGCATCCAACTCACCCCTCTCCGCTGTTATTTTCCCAACACATGCATAACTGCTAATTACATCATCCAAGAGGAACTTACATATCCTTTCTGTGCTTTTTTTTCTTAGAGCATGAATTTCAACTTGATTGGTTAAGTCTTCTCGTGCAAGCACTATGTATCTCATTTGCCATAAGCCCAATGGCATCGTAACCATATCTACTACCCACTTGTAATGCATGGCCAATGGGTAAGTAGGGTGCAACCCATTACAGTGGCGTACATTTGACAGGTTTCACAGGACTCCACAAAGTGAGATACATCTTTATACCTACCTTTCCACCAATACCTCTCTTTCATTTTAGTAAAGGTGGCCCCTACACCTCTATGTCCAACATAAAGACTCTCATGAAACTTTTTCATAAGCTCATTTTGAGCGTCCTTATCATTCACGACTCTCATTGGCATTCCATTTCTTTGTTTTGGACGCTTCCATAAGTACCCATCTTTCAAAAAGTATCCATAGGCCTTTCTACGTATTCTTTTGAACTCTTGATCAGTCCACCCTTCTTGCCTTCTCAAAGTGCTCAGATAGCGTCCAATGAGCAACCACTCACCTTGATACAACTCCTCTGTAAACGACTCAAGTGCATTTGACAGGAAAACATGATCACCCTTGGCATGAGAGATACTATAGAACTGTGTGCCTACATCATCGCCCTCGACAACCATGTCTTCTTCTTTTTCATACCTTGCTCTTGAAAGCATATCTGCAACTGGATTATCTTTCCCTGCAATATGCTTAAATTCTGGATTCAAGGACTTTATGTAGGCAATCCATCTCAACATAGCAATGTCGGGAGTTGAGCAACTTGTTATCATTCCAAGAAGGGGTAGACAATCAGTCTCCACTATTACATTTGCTCCTATCAAATACTCTTTGTCACATTTCAAAGCTGTGAATACTCTCCATAACTCTCTTTTTACCTGTGGATAGGTGCGTTGAAGAGCATTTAGGACTTTTGCTCCAAACCTCACCACATATCGCTTGCCATCATTATCATCTTGCCCAATCGCCCATCCAATTCCTATGGGGCTAGTATCCACTGTCACAATTACATATCTTCCACATTCATAGTTTGCTTTTCTCAAAGTTGGAGACAAAGCAGCAAATTCTTTAATTTCCTCATGGCATGTGTATGCACTTCTTCCCATTGAAAATTTTGGTTCTTTCTCAACAGTTGATACAAAGGCTCTGCTACATGTGCATAATGCGGAATCCCACTACAAGAGGTTGTGTGCTCTTGTGACGCTCTTAGCGACGGAAATACACTGGGTTTTTATAACCTCCGGCGTCGCTAAAACCGTCGCTACGAGAGCGTCGCTATATGCGTCGCTATATAGAGACGCTCATAGCGACGGTTATAGCGACGTTTACACTGAAGACTATAGCGACGCTCATAGCGACGCTACAGAGCCATAAATAGCGACGGTTATAGCGACGCCCGAGAGATTTTTTTTTTGGTGGCAGGGCATTCACCCATCAACCATATTGTACTTGATTCACTTTTTAAAAAAAGTGCAAGGGTAGATAATAGACCCAAAATAGTCACCCACAAGACGCATTGTTTGCAAAATTGACAATTGTACACATCATAGGAAAAATGAATTGATTGGCAAATGTAATAATGACAATTGTACAACATCATAGGCATAAAGAATTGATTGGCAAAAGGAACTGCGGTGACAAATGTAATAATATACATGGTTCAAAAAGACGTATAAAATCTATCTCATGATACATAAGCTATGAGAAACCCTAAACTAATGCTATCTAGCTACGGCTAAACTGACGTCGTCTAGTCAGACGTCTCATCGCATCCAAGTGTCGTATCTATCGGATTCTGCAAAAAAAGACAGTAAGACAGCTTTCAGTAAGTATAAACATATAACGACATTTATAAAACAATACAAAAAATAAAAAAGAGTAAACCCTAATACTAACCATGCCGCCGCGAGAACTGAGAATGTCCATCAGGGCGTTTAAGCCCTTCCTGCTTGCGTACTCGCGCTCGTACGGTGTGGGATAACGTCCTGTCATCGACCACTATCAAAACATACAAAGATTTCATTATGTTAGAATTAAAAAACTCATAAACCCTAAACTATCGAACATAAAGAGCAATGTGAAAACACTTACAAAATCGGCCTCAAATGATGCCCATCCACTGCTCCCCAAGTGGTGCGAGCTCCCTGCCTCTACTCGCGCTCTGGCTACATCCTTTTGTTGCTTCCACTTGTCGGGATTCTCGCGCGCTTCTTTCTTTGCATTCTTCCAATCTTCTTTGGCCAGCCAATCTGGCCTATTCCACCCATTCTTGATTGCTTTTTGCACTTCGGAACGCTTGTTTTTGCAGTATTCGCGCATTCGAATCTTCATCAGGTCTTCATTGAAGCGCTGATCCCGTGTTGGAACAGGAAACTCATCATGAAGTATGCTGATGACTCTGTTTTTAAAATCACTTGGTACTTCACTCCATTTGTTTAGTATGTAGTGTCTAAACAGCTGAGAGCAAAGACCACGCATGCGCGAGATCACCTTCTTGCCATCATCATCCATGATGATGCCGCCGCTGAAGTCGATGGAGTAATACAAGCCCTCTGGCCGGTGACGCGTGAACCTGGGTGTCCCGGCAGGGGTCTCTAGCGGCGTGTTGATGGGGGTACGGACGTCACGTGTCTCCACCGGCGTCTGGGCCCCGAAGCGAGGAGTGTCGAGTGGAGTGGCTCCTGGCGGAGTAGGTAGAGGTGTGTAGCTTCTAGGAACAGTCAGCCGTGCAAAACCTGGCGTAGATGGCGATGCTATGGCTGGTGTGGGGGCGGGGAAAGAAGGGGAGGGTAAAGAGCCTCGTCGAACACGAGGCGGTGTGGAGGCATCGGTGGCGGAATCCCCACAACAACCGCCACCGCCACCACTAGAGCGTGGGTGTCTAGACGAGTGTGAAGCTCGTCTCGTCGACGCCGAAGCTTTGGAGCGTGCCGAATGCTCCGAAAGAGAGGGAGATGCGGATGGAGTAGGAACGCGCGATGATGGGCCAGAGCAATGACGCTCCACGTACCACTGTCTCTGCTGCGGTGACAAAGAAGAAAGAAACTCCTCATCATCCATACCTGCATTAAACACACGAATATTTAAACTTAATATTGAATGAATAGAGTAGACAATGACGCAAAGACCATTAAATACAATGATGTAATGACGCATATAAATACAATGACGCAATGAATTGAGTGATAGAAGAGGCAAGTCGAAAACTCAGAATTTTCAATCAAAAGATGTGAGCGCGAGTAGAAAAGAGCGTTATACACCATGGAAGGTACTTAGAGAGCCAGAGCTTTTACAACACGGAGCAAAATTGTTCAAATACAATATTTGTGGCTTTAAGAGATCTCTCTCTCTCATCCTCGCATAACTCAGCATAACTTCCTATATCTATATAGAGCTCTCCGTTTAAACACATATCCTCTGTTTCATTTTGTAGCTCCTCTGCATGCACCCCATATAGAGTAGTAGCATCTTGATGCTCGTCTGGCACCACCGCAGCGGCTTCTGATTGAGCATCTTCTCTGATCTCCTCCATTGATGCCGTTGTGATTGGCACATGGTAGCTTTCATACGTCCTTGCACTACGAGGGGCTACCTCTATGACGTACCACCAGTTTGATGTAGACTTTGTAGGATGAAATATTACCTACCAGAGCCACATAACTTACATGAGAGCTTTCAAGCACATAACTTGTAAAAGGGGGATGTTAACTATTTACATACTTACTTGTTCACAATGCTCGGGTAGTACGAAAGTGTCTCTTAGGTCAGTCCATTTATTAGTAGAATCCGCCTCAAGAAAACCAGACTCTCCTCTGCCCACAGTAGCGTTGCGACCCTCCATGATTATCTTGAACCATTGCACGTCAAACATGTCGACAAAAAATCCTCTGTAATCGATCCTCAAAATCTCTTGCAGCGTGCCGAAGTAAGTGAGTTCCGCCACCACGGGATCTGCATCAGAGGAACGTCGTCGACTAGACTGTTCAAATTTTGCCATGATTCCACAATCTTGAGTAAAACGATTTTTGTCGATTCGTTCCACCCTAAAATGTCGACCTTTACACCATGTTGCTGTGTATGACTTATACAACAACGAACAAAGATTATGAGCGGCCGTTCAAACGTTTATAAATAAAGTCACCTGCTAGTCGTACATTGCAAACTTACCTTGGTCGCGCAACCCCGAGAGTACTCCCACTCTTCCTCAGTCACTTCGTCACCGCATTGTTGTGGGCTTTTCAATTGGTTGTGCAACCATCTTAAGCTCATGAAGGTTGGTAGGCTCTCCAGAACCGTTGGATAGTGCATCGGTGGTCGTCTTCCCCGTCTCCACTTGATTCGTGCCCTTTGTCGCTCTTGCTTTGCATCCTCATATTGTGAAATCCACTTTTGCATCACTGGATTGTGAAGCATGCAAAATCGGTTGATTTTAGCCTCTAGATCTTCCGTCATCTTCTTCTCAACACCAAGATTGCACATGACAATCCCAGATATGCGCTCATCATCTATGGTTCGCCATAGCGTGTCCCGGGCTTTATCAAATCCGTCTAGCCACTCTCCAATGTACACTAGGGACTCTGATACCAACCAAACTTCTGCCATGCTACCCTCCGGACGTGCCTTTTGACGCACATATTCCTTAAGCGTTTTCATGAAACGTTCTAAGAAGAACATCCATCTGGAATGAACTGTGCCAGCTATTTCCACCTCATCAACTATGTGAACAAGAAGATGCACCTGAATGGTTAGCATTGTAGTAGGAAAATGTTTCTCAAATATGCACACAAGCTCCGCAGCATTTAGTTTGGCGAATGGTATGGAGTCTACATTGATCTCCTTTTGTGAGATCCATTGCACCAGCTTTGCAAGTTTGTAGATTGTGTTACGGATGTCGAGAGACAAACATCCCTCAATGGCAACCGGTAAAATAAACTGTAAAGTATGTGCAGCAATGATATTAAAGTCCACATTTTATGCAATGATATTAAAGTCCACTATGAACGTACCTGACACATTTTATGCCAATCGTGTGACTTCAAACCGGTAAGATTTCCTTCTTTAGTAAAACACGTTCGGAGCGAGTGCATTACGCCAGTGGGGGTCCGCAAAGATGGAATGGTCTCTTTTACTTTGTGTTCTTGGGCTCCTGTGAAAATCCATGGTGCTTTAGGGAGTTTTATCGATCCATCAGACGCTGTTTGCGGCCAATATTGCTCCATACGATCCACATTTCTAAGGTCAACTCTGGCTCCCAAAGTATCTTTCTTGCCGGTCAGATGGTCCCATAGTAGATTACCCACATTCTTGAATATGTGCATTGGATCGAGCAAGTGATTGATCATGAGTCGGGGCCAGTATGGTAACTTGTACCATAGAGATAGTCTCTTCATCCCTGGAGGCAATCTGTCATCGCACATCTCCTTCTTCTCTAACCATGCTTGTGCAGACATCCTTGGTGGCTCTCTTCCCAAAAAGCCGTCGCGTAACACATGATTCTCTGGAAGATACGCTTGATGACCTTCGTAGATTTGCTTCTTCAGTGAGGGTGCCCTACGTGCATTCAGTCTAGGTCCACATGTGACACATGCTCTGTATCCGCTTGTTTGAAGCCCTGCATGTATACACATGATAATAGATCAACTATGGGAAAAAACAAGATTTACAGTGTCTGAGTGAGGAGTGTCAATAGATCACCTGAGCATTCTGTTAGCCCGGGATAGTCATGCATGGTCCACATTAGAATACCTCTGATCAAAGCATTCCGTCGTCCTGTGTGTCGGCTCATATCCACCACCTCTATGCCAATCCACAATTGTTGTAGCTCTTCCAATAGTGGACGAAGATACACATCCATATTCCCCACTTTATATCGCCCTGGCACAATCAAGCTTAGCCATAGGTGCCCCTTCTTCGTAGTCAACCACGGGGGAATGTTGTAGTTGATGATGACAACGGGCCATACACTGTAAGATGTTGATCTTTGACCAAATGGATTTACGCCATCCATAGCCAGGCCTAAGCGCAAATTTCGAGCTTCCCTGGCAAAATCCGACCATGTTCCATCTATATGTTTCCAGGCTACGCAATCTGCAGGAATTCGTAGCACACCATCCGAAGATTTATTCTCCTCATGCCATGATGCTAGGGCGGCCATGGACTTACATTCGAAGAAATGCTTGATGCGAGGAAGCAGAGGAAAATGTCGCAAAACCTTTTGTGGAATTTTTGTCCCGTGGAGATCTACTCAATATCTTTCGGAATCACATTTCGGACACTTCTCCATGTCTATGTAATCCCCTCTGAAAAGAATGCAGTCATTAGGACAAGCGTGGATAGAATTGTAATCCATCCCTAAGTTTCGCAAAATCTTTCTTGCTTCATTTCGGGAATCTGGCATCACATTGTCAGCTGGTAGTATGTGCTCTTTCAGCAATCTACACAACATAAAAATATGATACAGTCGTGTAAAAATCTATCAGATCATTATACATTTAGAGTTTTATTAAAGTAAACTAATTGTAATAGATCACCTATAAAGCGCTGTGACGCTAGTGTCACTCCATCCAAACTTTGCCTGCATGTTGAGAAGAACCAGGAGTGCTTTCAATCTAGACATACGTGCTCCATTATACAATGGCGTATCGGCTTCACTTTTCATATCATCATAGATAAGCCTTTCTGAATCCATGATCGTCTCGATCATTTCATCAATCTCGGGCTCAAACATTGCCTCGTTGGGAATGTGCTCTGCATGATCATCCCCCGAGCTGTCAGAGGCTACATCTTATGGCCTCACATATGCTGCTTGACCAAAGCGCCTGTGAACACGTCTATTGGGTTGCAAGATTGCTGCTTGTTGGCCAACGTCAGAGTCCGACGAGTTATAATTGGCAACAACTCGATGTATAATAGATGGATCGAACTCGCCAAATTCGCAAACGTGCTGCAAAGAAACACGTCTTGTCTGTCGCACAGCATGCTTGCATTGATTACAAGGACATAAGACCCTCGTTGAGAGATAGGTATTTCGGTTGGACGGTCCCACATCCTCGTCACTACTCATAATGAGGATATATTAAAAACTTATAACCTGGACAACAAATTTAATATTCTATTGGCATTCTTCGTCTTATCTCTCTCTCTCTCTCTCTCTCTCTCTCTCTCTCTCTCTCTCTCTCTCTCTCTCTCTCTCTCTCTCTCTCTCTCTCTCTACCTCACATTCTCTAGTCATGTCCAATCCCCGCACACCTCGGTCTAGAGGTGCACGGAGATCAGAACCACCGGGTTATAATCTCGTCTTTATTGGTCAATACCTATATTTGTGGGTACAAGAAATCTACACACCCACGTCTACATGATACTGCATGTAGTGGACAAAACCCCTTTGCCTCTTCTCTAGCTGTAGCACTTCACAGCATCTTAACATCTTTTCACAGTAGATCTTTTCACTGTTCGTCTAACTCTAAACCCTAAACCGTAAGTAATTCTTGCGTGGACTCGATCTAACGTAAATAAGCGTAAATCTAACTAAAAATAAACCTAAATCTAATTTAACGTAAGTCTACATCTAACTTAATCTTTAACGTCTTTTGGGATAGTTTCCTATGACGTTAAAACTCTCTTCTTCTTGTGTGTGTGTGTGTGTGTGTGTGTGTGTGGGTAAACCTAAATAAACCTAAGTCTAATCTAATATAACATAAATCTAAATCTAACGTAAATTATGTTATGTTAAAAACAAAGAACTAAACTAACAGGGATTATAAGAACCTTAAAACTGATTTAACACATAATTTTTCACATAACTCGGCAAGAGTTGGCATTCTCATCACTAAAGATGTGAGAGTTAACTTCCGGCGATGACGCTGCCTCATCTCCATCCACATCTGACGACAGCAATTGGCCCTTTAGACCGTTCTTGCTCTTGTTACTAACTTTGAAGTTGCTGTTGAATGACTAGAGGTTGTCTAGATGGTCATTGTGTCGGGGATGTAGTGACTCTTGCCGCCCTGAAATTCCACCTTCTTCCCTATCTTCTGAAGACATTTCACCAGTACTTTTGGATCGACGGAGCCCACCATGAGTGAAGGCAGCAATACCCTATATTCCATTGAGGGCTTTCTTCACCCCCTTCATGCAGGCATCGCAGTCTATGGAGACCTAAATCTAATCTAATATAACGTAAATCTAAATCTAGCGTAAATAAACGTAAATCTAGTTAAAAATAAACCTAAATCTAATTTAATGTAAGTCTACATATAACCTAATCTTTAACGTATGCATGTTTTCTCTCTCTTTTTCTCTCTCAATGTGTGCGTTTTTTGTTTATGCATGTTCTCTCTCTCTTTTCCTCTCTCAATGCGTGCGTTTTTTGTTTATGCATGCTCTCTCTCTCTTTTCCTCTCTCAATGTGTGTGTGCATTCTTTGTTTATGTATGTGTGTGTGCGTTTTTGTTTTTGTTTGTACTCTCTCTCTCTCTCTCTCTCTCTCTCTCTCTCTCTCTCTCTCTCTCTCTCTCTCTCTCTCAAAAACACTATGTGTGTGTGTGTATGTGTGTGTGAGAGAGAGAGAGAGAGGGAGAGAGAAAGAGGGGAAGGGAACATGAGAATGAGGAGAGGGAAGGAGCATACCTGGCTCTCCTTCCTCTCCTCGTGTGTGTGTGTGTGTGTGTGTGTGTGTGTGTGTGTGTGTGTGTGTGTGTGTGTGTGGAGAAGAAAAAGAGAGAGAGAGAGAGAGAGAGAGAGAGAGAGAGAGGGAGAGCGTTACCTGCTTCTTGCTTGAGGGCGCCGAAAAACTCAGATCTGAGATATGAGTTTTTGGGCGTGCTCTGTTATTTTTTTAGCCCAACCGGCGTCGCTATGAGCGTCGCTATAAGCGTCGCAAATTTCTTTGTAAATTTGCGACGCTCATAGCGACGCCGGGAAAATTTTTTTTGAGCGTCGCTGTGTGAGCGTCGCTAATATGAATAGCCTCTTGTAGTGTCCAGATAACATAAAACACGCATGCACCCAAGAACCTTCGAACCTCAGTGACATATACATTTCTCTTTCATTCTCTGGATTCCATCAATCTTTGCAGGACAAGACCTTCTACCATATGGTCCGCACATATGTCCCACAATAAGCACTTCATTCACACCAAACACTGACTTTTGGCCAGACAAGGTAAGGTTCACCACTTCCAACCTTGACAAGATATTATCACAATCATTGATATGGGTTGCCACATAATTTCGGCACCCCCTCGACTCTAGAGCCACATCTTTATCACTTATATCACATCCTTTGATTGGCACATCATCAAGGAAAGGCATTGTAGTTTGCGGTATGAAGTCACGTAGGAATTTTTTCATACCATTCATCATGTGTGCAACTGAATTCGTTGCCCCCTGAGGTAAGGTGCACATCCTTACTAAACCCAAGGGTGTCCTCATGGTAGTCAGGTCCAAGATACCCATCTTCATTAAGCAACTCAATGAGTTTTGGCAAATGAGCCTTTGAAACAGGAATAGGTCTCAAGTTCCAAGGTACATGAGGGATAGTGAAGATCACCATAGGAGCAACAATGGATGGATCAACACACCCTATCTCATAAGGCTCAAATGAAAAATCTTTTCCGTGTTTGGCAAGCATGTCTTCAAAGCATATCTTTTCAACTTTTTTCAAACTATCCTCGCAACCAACCTTTAACTCTTTCAATGAATCCTTTGTGAACTTGTGTCCAATCTTGCTTGGGTTACGAAGGCTAGGTTGCAAAGAAACTTGCTCCATCTTATTTGTGCAGTCTTTTGGTAGAGGTAATGCCACTGGTTTCACTTTCTTTGCCACGGACTTATACGTGGTCTCCACTCGCGCATCAACACTTTGAGCATTTTTGAAATCTTCAATGACCTTGTACATTTCTATTGATCTTACTTTCACAACCTCACTTCCCATATGCAAATTGCAATCCATTAAAGACTCCAAATCTTGCATAGTATCCACAAAAGAACACTCATCAAACACACCTGCAATGCATTCATCATCTTCTAGCAAACCATTCATCTTCAAACCTCTTTGTACACTATTTACATGTTGTCATTCACCCCGCTTTAAGTCCTCACACTCTGTAAAAGCAATAGATCCATAGTCTGATAATCCTACAAAACCTGTAGAAAACGTTTCCTTTGCATATACATCATGCGACAACCTTTCTCTTCTTGTACCACTCCTATCCCGCTCTACAATGGTACATGGCCAAAACCCCTCATATCCCTGTAGTCCTTGAACTCTTTGTTTGTCTTTGGCAAGGGTTGCTCTCTAAGACTTTCACGGTTCCTTTCATGGTCTACACAAACACTAAGGAACTGTACTGCACGGTTTCCATCCCTGCTCCTAATCCTTGCATAAGCTGACCCATAATCCATCACCTTGGTTTCCATGCGAGTAGCAGTGATGTACTGTTGCCCAAGGATAAGAGGGTATGTAGAAATCTCCTGCACAAAGAAATTCTGGTCATCTTTCACATCCCCTATAGTCACCTTAACATTTGGACAAGCTCCGTACAGCTCCCTTGATGAGTTGTTTGCTACACGAATCATCCATCCATGATTTATATCAATTTGCCATTTTCCTTTTTGATAAAGACTCTTTGACGTGAGGTTAATTTCTGACCCATGATCTATCAATGCAATGTATGGCTCTTCTAAGTCTCCCACTTTTACCAGCGTCTCAGTAGTTGCTCTTGCCCAGTGACTATTCAAGTAGTAGCTCTTGTGAGTGGTCTCCACTTCATCTTCATCATCCAAGAAACGAACGTGTTTTACTCCTCCCCTAGACTTGTAGCATCCAACAATAGTTTCATCACCTTGTTTGTCATAGACCTGTACACCCTGTGCATTTAAAGTCTCTTCTTCACCCTGTACATGGATAGATTCAGTAAGAGACTGCCGCTTCCTCTTTATGATATCAATTATTTCTTCGTGGAATTCCCGCTTTGATATACCAAGGACCTCACCCAAGGTAAATTCCACCTTACTATTTAGAATCCTCTCTTCCAAAACCTTTTTGAGATCCATTGCTGCCTCTATATCGGATTGGAGTTTGTAGGCCGGACCCTTTGCTTTGGATTTTGTTGCATCCTTCTTCTTGTCTTTATAGGCACTTCAGGGACAGGCATTTGTTGCGGGGAAGGTGATCTAGGAGGCACTGTGTCATTTCTACCTCCACTCCTCGTTGCCCGCTTTGAAGGCCCTTCATCCCCATTCTTGCACCTACGTTTCTCTTCAACAATGGCCTCATTTGCTTGACATTTGGCAATATATGCATGCACTGACAAAGAGTCCACAGGATCATTCCAACCTGTTTCAAGTCAAATGCAATCTCTAGCTTCATGTAAAACCTCTGTAGTCATTTTACCCTTCATAGCAAACTCTATAGCTCATGGCCATATCTTTCCAATACCATTAGATTCCTCTTCTCCAACCTTGACTAATCCCTTTTTCTTAATAGGATCCACCTTCAACCCATAGGCGGTTGCCTAAACCATTGAGATGGCATGGCTAGTAGCCATGTCCTCAACTAGCTTCTTCATCCCGCCTTTGCTAAAGTTTGTTCCCAAGAGCTTACCTGTTTCACTGAAGTGAATTTTTCCATCTTTAAAGAAAACGAGCTCCTTTGTCAAAGAGTCTTTAAAACTTTCACAATCCCTCCTTCCATGGTCAGTACTATCACACCATATGCATCTATTGACAAAGCCTTCTCTGGTTTGCAGTCGTTGCCCTGTAGATTGACTTGATGGTTGCCCCTTTTCTTCTAGCCTTGTAAGCTTTAACTTGAGCTCTTGCATTCCTTGACAATATCATCTAGGATGGATTGTCACTATTTGGAACCACAATCACAGTCTTTATAGGACTCTCCGGAGCACTTGGGGATTGACTAGGGTTGACTATCATCTTGTCTCTTCGTCGCTGTCACTTAGCTAGTAGTGAAATGGCGTCTTCGACCTCATTCCAATCGGTCTTCAAACCCTGTTCTACATCCTTATCCTCAAGTAGTAGCTCTAACTTCTCTTGAATCTCTTTACCTACGACTTGCAAAAAGAGCTCTTTCTTCTCCGAGTTTAGCGTAGCCTTTTCAGTCCTTGACAGTTGATCATAACGGTGTTCAAATTCCCTTAGGAGTTCGATAGGCGAGAGCCCCTCTTTTGGCAGAACTGCCCAGTCTATCTTTGTTACCCTTTAGGAGTCCTCCATGAAATACTCTTCCTTCAAGGCTAATTTGCATGCTTCCCAAGTTGCCCCATGCTCATTTCTAATTCCCCTTACATGCTCTCTGATCTCGGGAACCACAGCAAGCTCAAAACTTTGCACCATCTCTGCTTTGGGCACTCGATGAAGCTCCATCTCCTTTACATACCCACAAAGATACTTTGTTACATATTTACCTTTAAATTGGTCCAATTTCTTCACCACAGATTGAAGCACTTTGGTTGAGGAAAGCTCCCTCCTTTCTACAGCTTGCTGCTGCTGCATAAACACTGCAAAATCTTGAAACATTTGCATTGTGACTGGATCAAACCGAAACCCTTGTTACTCTTGTTGCTCCATAGCTTTAAAAATTTCTTTTGAGACCTTCAATGAAGCTTTTGAACCCTCACGTACCCTAGCCTACTTCACGTCGGGTTCACCAAAAACGTGTCAAGAAGTGCGTAGTGCGACTAGGAAAGCGCCGGGCCTCTGACTGTCAGGATTCGTTGCAAAATCAAGCAAGGCGTAGACAATTTGAAGACAAAAACACACTAAAAAAGAACAAAACTCCAGACATGAAAGCTCCACTTTGAAAAAGAACCAATACTAACTCAAAACTCTTGTGTGTGTGAAGATTAGCTCCCAATTGCACAGTTGCAGTGCTCATTCGACCTGTTACAAACCCTAAATTTACGCTTCGATTCTTCGTCGTGACGATTTCATGAAAGCTTCAGTACTTCATTGGAGAATCCCAAGTAGTTATTTGAGGAGGGGAAACCTAATTGGAGGCCTCAGAGCCTCAACCATGTAGTCGAAGCAGCACGAGACTACACTAGCACCCTGTAGAGGAATGGTTGTATCTCCTTCCTCATGTACCCAAATGAGCTCATTATTGGCTCTAAAAATTCTCACACAAATTGAGAAACAACTCTAGAGTTTTTGATGTGGAATTTTGAGCTATTTTGAGCATTTTTTAGGCTATTTCTGGCCATTTTTAGCCCAAAAATGTCACTTTCAAAACACTTGACATTTGTACATTCCTAAAGTAAATTAGGCATATATTTATGTGTAAAAGAATTCCATGGTAGGGCCTCGTCCGCCCGGCAAGGTATGTACACGACTGCAACCGTGACATTCATTTTCGCATATATCACACTATGTACATTGTAGCATTGGTCCCACATATCATAAACATTAAGAGTGAGGTAGATACTTTAATTTCACATTATGAATGTGCCATAGCACGAAAACGTACTCTTGAACATCATGATGTAAGCCCGGCCAATAAAATTACCATCGAACTAAGGCATACATCTTACGGATCCCTGGATGACCAGCACTTGGACTATCGTGACACTCAAATAAGATTTGGTGCCTAGTGTCTGAGTCCTTTGGAACACATACTCTACCTTTGTGGAGTAAGTAGCCATCATGAATGGAAAAAATCTTCCTTCACTTAAGCTCTTCCTGAGTAGGGGTGGAGCTCTGTGTATTGGAGTTTCTATCTGCGCGTGTAGAGACATGTTGATCTGGCTGTTCAGAGACATGTGAGTGTGAGGGATCCCTTTTTAAAACTGCACTCCACACTTTGGCATATGAGTGATGTTGTGCACACTTGCCACGTAATGACTCCAAAAATCCACTCTTTAGTTCCGTGAAAGCAAGTGAATTAATATGAGACATCTGACTTAGTGCATCCGCTACTACATTACAGCGCCCCTTGCAATATTGTAGCTTACAATCATAATCTTGAAGGATTTTTGCCCATCTAGCTTTACGGCCCTTCAAGTCTGTTTGAATAGTAAACCATTTGATACTCTCATGGTCAAAAACTACTTCAAACTCGGCACCATATAAATAGTGTCGCCACTTTCGTAAAGCGTGAATTATGGCATAGAGCTCTCTCTCATAGACAGAATAATTATGCTGAGCTTTATCTAAATTTTTACTTTCAAAGGCTATAGGTCTTCCCTCCTGGACAAGTACCGCACCAATGGCTTTATCACTAGCATCAGTCTCTACCACAAACGGCTTAAGTGGGTCGACCATTGCTAGGATGGGAGCAGTGGCTATAGCTACCTTGAGCTGTTCAAAACTGCATTTTCGGGCTTCTTCCCAAGAAAAGGTCTTACCTTTTTCTTTAAGTTGATCCGTGATAGGAATAGTGATTTTGGCATAGTCAGGGATATATTGTCGATAAAATCCAGCCATGCCTAAAAATATTTGAAGCTCCTTAACCGTGTTGGGATGTTGCCATCGCAGAATGGCAGCGATCTTGTCAATGTCCATCTTGATGCCAGAATAAGAGATCACATGACCAAGGTAATGTATCTCTGTTTTAAATAAATCGCACTTGCTTTGCTTAGCATACAACGTGTGAGCTCGTAGTTGTTCAAACACTAATCGTAAGTGTTCTATGTGTTCATCCTCAATCTTACTGCAAATGAAAATATCATCAAGGAAAACAACAAAAAAATTTCCAAGATAGGGACATAAGACACTATCCATGAGTGTCATAAATGTAGCTGGAGCATTGGTTAGACCAAAAGGCATAACCAAAAATTCAAAATGCCCGAACCATGTTCTAAAGGCAGTTTTGGAGATATCTTACAGTAGGATACGTACCTGGTGGTATCCTTGTTAAGTATGGAGCCTGATTTACCCTTGTAATTTTCTGTGGTAAAAGCGCACATTTGTAAGGCCCCCATTATGAGGAGAAGCCATCGTGCGTGAAGGAAAATCACTCACCGGAAACCAAAATTTTCACGGACAAGAATCAGGGGCAACTTTAAAGGCCTCGGGGGCGGAGGCCCCCGAGACTTTTTTTCGCCGGAATATTCCTTTTCGCCGGAATATTATGGCCGGACGGCGGTCCGAAAGTGGTCGGAAAACAACCGGTCGGTTGACCGGTGGTCGGAAGTCAATGGCCGGTGGCCGGTGGCCGAATTCAATGGCCGGTGGCCGAATTCAAAAGCGGACTTGTCTTCTCAAGGGCGGCCACACATGGGCGGATTGGAGGGTCCGATTTGGACTTATTCGCACAAGGGCGGCTACACATGGCTGTCTCTCATAAGAGAGGGCAGCCCTTTTGGCCTATAAAAGGAGGCCATTTCTACACACATTTCATAGTGTGAAGTTGATGCAACAAGGTGAGTGTGAGGTGGTGAGAGTGAAGCAAGGCGGGAGCTCCATTAAGGGTATAATCCCTTTGTAAACTACTTCTTGTTTTGAAGTACCAAAGCCATTGAGTGGCTGCTTTCTCGTGGACGTAGCCCACATTGGGTGAACCACGTATATCGTGTGTACTCTCTCTCTCTCTCTCTCTCTCTCTCTCTACACTATAATCTCGTGTATATAAATTTGTCTCTCTCCATTAAGTAATCTACTCAATTATCTATTTAGCTACGTCTTATTTCCTAACAATCCTGAACGAAGATCTATCTTTGTATAGTATCTTGCCCCGTGGAGTTGATCAAACAACTCATCCACTCGAGGCACAGGATACTTGTTCTTGATGGTTATCGCATTTAATCCGCGATAATCTACGCACATGCGCATAGTACCATCTTTCTTTTTTACCAATAGAGTTGGTGATGCCCAAGGCGAAGTGCTAGATCTAATGAAACCACAAGCGAGGTAGTCAGCCAACTGACTCTCAACCTCCTTGGCTTCTTTAGCACTCATACGATAAGGTGGTTTACTCCCCGGTTTAGTGTCTGGCAAGACATCTATGCCATGATGCACATCACGTCTAGGGAGTAATGTCAGGACAAGAGTCCTACGGGGCAAGGACCAACCTAAGGGGTCAGGGACCTAGGCCAAGGGCCTGGACTGGACCAGTGAAGACTAGGGATCCACTTAGGGCAAGAGCTAGGAGCTAGGCCTATATAAGCGGCAGTAGGGAGGAGGATCCTATGTTGAGTTACCCTAGGTCTTACATTGGTATCAGAGCTCAAGGTTGAAGGCAGCTGTGGAGGAGGGGGGAAGGGAAGAGGCAGGCCTTGCAGGGCTTGCATGATCTCTCTCTCTCTCTCTCTCTCTCTCTCTCTCTCTCTCTCTCTCTCTCTCTCTCTCTCTCTCTCTCTCTCTCTCTCTCTCTCTCTCTCTCTCTCTCTCTCTTCAATTGGAGGGCAAGCATGGAGGGTCCTGGAGCCGTAGGAGTAACCTCTTACATGAGTGCTCCCACGGAGGGCTCAAGAAGCCGTGGGCAGGAGCCCTTAGCAGGCGAGGGTGGGACCCGTCGGCATGCAGGGCCATGGGAACGGCTGCTTGCACACAAGGAGGCCCAGTGGTAGACCTGCACGGAATCTCTTCTGAGCGGTATCGTTGGGCTCGCAGGAGAGAGAAGAACACTCTTCGTATCTGTCTCATCAGCACTCGAGGGTCGTAGCTCCACTACAAGAGGTTGTGTGCTCTTGTGACGCTCTTAGCGACGGAAATACACTGGGTTTTTATAACCCCCGGCGTCGCTAAAAGCGTCGCTACGAGAGCGTCGCTATCTGCGTCGCTATAGGCGTCGCTATATAGCGACGCTCATAGCGACGCCTATAGCGACGCAGATAGCGACGCTCTCACAGAAGAGTATAGCGACGCATATAGCGACGCTACAGAGCCATAAATAGCGACGCTTATAGTGACGCCTGAGAGAATATTTTTTTGGTGGCAGGGCATTGAATGCCCTGCCACCCATCAACCATATTGTACTTGATTCACTTTTTAAAAAAAGTGCAAAGGTAAATAATAGACCCAAAATAGTCACCCACAAGACGCATTGTTTGCAAAATTGACAATTGTACACATCATAGACAAACTGAATTGATTGGCAAATGTAATAATGACAATTGTACAACATCATAGGCATAAAGAATTGATTGGCAAAAGGAATTGCGGTGACAAATGTAATAATATACATGGTTCAAAAAGACGTATAAAATCCGTCTCATGATACATAAGCTATGAGAAACCCTAAACTAATGCTATCTAGCTACGGCTAAACTGACGTCGTCTAATCAGACGTCTCATCGCGTCCAAGCGGCGTATCTGCCGGATTCTGCAAAAAAAGACAATAAGACAGTTTTCAGTAAATATAAACATATAACGACATTTATAAAACAATACAAAAAATAAAAAAGAGTAAACCCTAATACTAACCATGCCGCCGCGAGAACTGAGAATGTCCATCAGGGCGTTTAAGCCCTTCCTGCCTGCGTACTCGCGCTCGTACGGTGTGGGATCACGTCCTGTCATCGACCACTGTCAAAACATACAAAGATTTCATTATGTTAGAACTAAAAAACTCATAAACCCTAAACTATCGAACATGCATAAAGAGCAATGTGAAAAGACTTACAAAATCGGCCTCAAATGATGCCCATCCACCGCTCCCCAAGTGGTGCGAGCTCCCTGCCTCTACTCGCACTCTGGCTGCATCCTTTTGTTGCTTCCACTTGTCGGGATTCTCGCGCGCTGCTTTCTTCGCATTCTTCCAATCTTCTTTGGCCAGCCAATCTGGCCTATTCCACCCATTCTTGATTGCTTTTTGCACTTCGGAACGCTTGTGTTTGCAGTATTCGCGCATTCGAATCTTCATCAGGTCTTCATTGAAGCGCTGATCCCGTGTTGGAACGGGAAACTCATCATGAAGTATGCTGATGACTCTGTTTTTTAAATCACTTGGTACTTCACTCCATTTGTTTAGTATATAGTGTCTAAACAGCTGAGAGCAAAGACCACGCATGCGCGAGATCACCTTCTTGCCGTCATCATCCATGATGATGCCGCCGCTGATGTCGACGGAGTAAGGCAAGCCCTCTGGCCGGTGACGCGTGAACCTGGGTGTCCCGGCAGGGGTCTCTAGCGGCGTGTCGATGGGGGTACGGACGTCAGGTGTCTCCATCAGCGTCTGGGCGCCGAAGCGAGGAGTGTCGAGTGGGGTGGCTCCTGGCGGAGTAGGTAGAGGTGTGTAGCTTCTAGGAACAGTCAGCCGTGCAAAACCTGGCGTAGACGGCGATGCTGTGGCTGGTGTGGGGGCGGGCAAAGAAGGGGAGGGTAAAGAGCCTCGTTGAACACGAGGCGGTGTGGAGGCATCGGTGGCGGAATCCCCACAACAACCGCCACCGCCACCACTAGAGCGCCGGTGTCTAGACGAGTGTGACGCTCGTCTCGTCGACGCCGAAGCTTCAGAGCGCGCCGAATGCTCCGAAAGAGAGGGAGATGCGGATGGTGTAGGAACGCGCGATGATGCGCCAGAGCGATGACGCTCCACGTACCACTGTCTCTGCTGCGGTGACAAAGAAGAAAGAAACTCCTCATCATCCATACCTGCATTAAACACACGAATATTTAAACTTAATATTGAATGAATAGAGTAGACAATGACGCAAAGACCATTAAATACAATGACGTAATGACGCATATAAATACAATGACGCAATGAATCGAGTGATAGAAGAGGCAAGTCGAAAACTCAGAATTTTCAATCAAAAGATGTGAGCGCGAGTAGAAAAGAGCGTTACACACCATGGAAGCTACTTAGAGAGCTAGAGCTTTGACAGCACAGAGCAAAATTGTTCAAATACAATATTTGTGGCTTTAAGAGATCTCTCTCTCATCCTCGCATAACTCAGCATAACTTCCTATATCTATATAGAGCTCTCCGTTTAAACACATATCCTCTGTTTCATTTTGTAGCTCCTCTGCATGCACCCCATATAGAGTAGTAGCATCTTGATGCTCGTCTGGCACCACCGCAGCGGCTTCTGATTGAGCATCTTCTCTGATCTCCTCCATTGATGTCGTTGTGATTGGCACATGGTAGCCTTCATACGTCCTTGCACTACGAGGGGCTACCTCTATGACGTACCACCAGTTTGATGTAGACTTTGTAGGATGAAATACTACCTGCCAGAGCCACATAACTTACATGAGAGCTTTCAAGCACATAACTTGTAAAAGGGGGATGTTAACTATTTATATACTTACTTGTTCACAATGCTCGGGTAGTACGAAAGTGTCTCTTAGGTCAGACCATTTCTTAGTAGAATCCACCTCAAGAAAACCAGACTCTCCTCTACGCACAGTAGCGTTTCGACCCTCCATGATTATCTTGAACCATTGCACGTCGAACAAGTCGACAAAAAATCCTCTGTAATCGAACCTCAAAATCTCTTGCAGCGTGCCGAAGTAAATGAGTTCCGCCACCACGGGATCTGCATCAGAGGAACGTTGTCGACTAGACTGTTCAAATTTTGCCATGATTCCACAATCTTGAGTAAAACGCTTTTTGTCGATTCGTTCCACCCTAAAATGTCGACCTTTACACCATGCTGCTGTGTATGACTTATACTACAACGAACAAAGATTATGAGTGGTCGTTCAAACGTTTATAAATAAAGTCACTTACTAGTCGTACATTGCAAACTTACCTTGGTCGCGCAACCCCGAGAGTACTCCCACTCTTCTTCAGTCACTTCGTCACCGCATTGTTGTGCGCTTTTCAATTGGTTGTGCAACCATCTTAAGCTCATGAAGGTTGGTAGGCTCTCCAGAACCGCTGGATAGTGCATCGGTGGTCGTCTTCCCCGTCTCCACTCGATTCGTGCCCTTTGTCGCTCTTGCTTTGCATCCTCATATTGTGAAATCCACTTTTGCATCACTGGATTGTGAAGCATGCAAAATCGGTTGATTTTAGCCTCTAGATCTTCCGTCATCTTCTTCTCAACACCGAGATTGCACATGACAATCCCAGATATGCGCTCATCATCTATGGTTCGCCATAGCGTGTCCCGGGATTTATCAAATCCGTCTAGCCACTCTCCAATGTACACTAGGGACTCTGATACCAACCAACCTTCTGCCATGCTACCCTCCGGACGTGCCTTTTGACGCACATATCCCTTAAGCGTTTTCATGAAACGCTCTAAGAAGAACATCCATCTGGAATGAACTGTGCCAGCTATTTCCACCTCATCAACTATGTGAATAAGAAGATGCACCTGAATGGTTAGTATTGTAGTAGGAAAATGTTTCTCAAACATGCACACAAGCTCCGCAGCATTTAGTTTGGCGAATGGTATGGAGTCTACGTCGATCTCCTTTTGTGAGATCCATTGCACAGCTTTGCAAGTTTGTAGATTGTGTTACGGATGTCGAGAGACAAACATCCCTCAATGGCAACCGGTAAAATAAACTGTAAAGTATGTGCAGCAATGATATTAAAGTCCACATTTTATGCAATGATATTAAAGTCCACTATGAACGTACCTGACACATTTTATGCCAATCGTGTGACTTCAAACCGGTAAGCTTTCCTTCTTTAGTAAAACACGTTCGGAGCGAGTGCATTACGCCAGTGGGGGTCCGCAAAGATCGAATGGCCTCTTTTACTTTGCGTTCTTGGGCTCCTGTGAAAATCCATGGTGCTTTAGGAAGTTTTATCGATCCATCAGACGCTGTTTGCGGCCAATATTGCTCTATACGATCCACATTTCTAAGGTCAACTCTGGCTCCCAAAGTATCTTTCTTGCCGGTCAAATGGTCCCATAGTAGATTACCCACATTCTTGAATATGTGCATTGGATCGAGCAAGTGATTGATCACGAGTCGGGGCCAGTATGGTAACTCGTACCATAGAGATAGTCTCTTCATCCCTGGAGGCAATCCGTCATCGCACATCTCCTTCTGCTCTAACCATGCTTGTGCAGACATCCTTGGTGGCTCTCTTCCCAAAAAGCCGTCGCGTAACACATGATTTTCCGGAAGATACGCTTGATGACCTTCGTAGATTTTCTTCTTCAGTGAGGGTGCCCTACGTGCATTCAGTCTAGGTCCACATGTGACACATGCTCTGTATCCGCTTGTTTGAAGCCCTGCATGTATACACATGATAATAGATCAACTATGGGGAAAAACAAGATTTACAGTGTCTGAGAGAGGAGTGTCAATAGATCACCTGAGCATTCTGTTAGCCCGGGATAGTCATGCATGGTCCACATTAGAATACCTCTGATCAAAGCATTCCGTCGTCCTGTGTGTCGGCTCATATCCACCACCTCTATGCCAATCCACAATTGTTGTAGCTCTTCCAATAGTGGACGAAGATACACATCCATATTCCCCACTTTATATCGCCCTGGCACAATCAAGCTTAGCCATAGGTGCCCCTTCTTCGTAGTCAACCACGGGGGAATGTTGTAGTTGACGATGACAACGGGCCATACACTGTAAGATGTTGATCTTTGACCAAATGGATTTACGCCATCCATAGCCAGGCCTAAGCGCAAATTTCGAGCTTCCCTGGCAAAATCCGACCATGTTCCATCTATATGTTTCCAGGCTACGCAATCTGCAGGAATTCGTAGCACACCATCCGAAGATTTATTCTCCTCATGCCATGATGCTAGGGCGGCCATGGACTTACATTCGAAGAAATGCTTGATGCGAGGAAGCAAAGGAAAATGTCGCAAAACCTTTTGTGGAATTTTTGTCCCGTGGAGATCTACTCGATATCTTTCGGAATCACATTTCGGACACTTCTCCATGTCTGTGTATTCCCCTCTGAAAAGAATGCAGTCATTAGGACAAGCGTGGATAGAATTGTAATCCATCCCCAAGTTTCGCAAAATCTTTCTTGCTTCATCTCGGGAATCTGGCATCACATTGTCAGCTGGTAGAATGTGCTCTTTCAGCAATCTACACAACATAAAAATATGATACAGTCGTGTAAAAATCTATCAGATCATTATACATTTAGAGTTCTATTAAAGTAAACTAATTGTAATAGATCACCTGAAAAGCGCTGTGACGCTAGTGTCACTCCATCCAAACTTTGCCTGCATGTTGAGAAGAACCAGGAGTGCTTTCAATCTAGACATACGTGCTCCATTATACAATGATGTATCGGCTTCACTTTTCATATCATCATAGATAAGCCTTTCTGAATCCATTATCGTCTCGATCATTTCATCAATCTCGGGCTCAAACATTGCCTCGTTGGGAATGTGCTCTGCATGATCATCCCCCGAGCTGTCAGAGGCTACATCTTGTGGCCTCACATATGCTGCTTGACCAAAGCGCCTGCGAATACGTCTATTGGGTTGCAAGATTGCTGCTTGTTGGCCAGCGTCAGAGTCCGACGAGTTATAATTGGCAACAACTCGATCTATAATAGATGGATCGAACTCGCCAAATTCGCGAACGGGCTGCAAAGAAACACGTCTTGTCCGTCGCACAGCATGCTTGCATTGATTACAAGGACATAAGACCCTCGTTGAGAGATAGGTGTTTCGGTTGGACGGTCCCACATCCTCGTCGCTACTCATAATGAGGATAAAAAACTTATAACCTGGACAACAAATTTAATATTCTATTGGCATTCTTCGTCTTATCTCTCTCTCTCTCTCTCTCTCTCTCTCTCTCTCTCTCTCTCTCTCTACCTCACATTCTCTAGTCATGTCCAATCCCCGCACACCTCGGTCTAGAGGTGCACGGAGATCAGAACCACCGGGTTATAATCTCGTCTTTATTGGTCAATACCTATATTTGTGGGTACAAGAAATCTAGACACCCACGTCTACATGATACTGCATGTAGTGGACAAAATCCCTTTGCCTCTTCTCTAGCTGTAGCACTTCACTTCATCTTAACATCTTTTCACAGTAGATCTTTTCACTGTTCGTCTAACTCTAAACCCTAAACCGTAAGTAATTCTTGCGTGGACTCGATCTAACGTAAATAAGCGTAAATCTAAATAAACGTAAATCTAACTAAAAATAAAGCTAAATCTAATTTAACGTAAGTCTAATGACTAGAGGTTGTCTAGATGGTCATTGTGTCGGGGATGTAGTGACTCTTGCCGCCCTGAAGATCCACCTTCTTCCCTATCTTCTGAAGACATTTCACCAGTACTTTTGGATCGACGGAGCCCACCATGAGTGAAGGCAGCAATACCCTATATTCCATTGAGGGCTGTCTTCACCCGCTTCATGCAGGCATCGCAGTCTATGGAGACCCGCATCTAATCTAATATAACGTAAATCTAAATCTAGCTTAAATAAACGTAAATCTAGTTAAAAATAAACCTAAATTTAATTTAATGTAAGTCTACATATAACCTAATCTTTAACGTCTTTTAAGATAGTTTTCTACGACGTTATAACTCTCTTCTTCCTGTGTGTGTGCGCGTGTGTGGATGTGTGTGCCAATAAAAAGAGATAAATGGTATAACCTTTCTATCACCCATGCCAAGTATGATAGATTGATTATGCCATTTCTCTCTTGAATAATAGGTCTTCAGTTCAACTCCTCGTCGGCTAGATCTTTAGGTCTTTTAATTTTAATTAGTTTCCTACGACGCTCCCTTAGTTTCTCTTTCTTTCTCTCTCAATGTGTGTGCGTTTTTTTGGATCGTATGCATGTTTTCTTTCTCTTTTCCTCTCTCAATGTGTGCGTTTTTTGTTTATGCATGTTCTCTCTCTCTTTTCCTCTCTCAATGCGTGCGTTTTTTGTTTATGCATGCTCTCTCTCTCTCTTTTTCTCTCTCAATGTGTGTGTGCATTCTTTGTTTATGTATGTGTGTGCGTTTTTGCACTCTCTCTCGCTCTCTCTCTCTCTCTCTCTCTCTCTCTCTCAAAAACACTATGTGTGTGTGTGTATGTGTGTGTGTGAGAGAGAGAGAGAGGGAGAGAGAAAGAGGGGAAGGGAACATGAGAATGAGGAGAGGGAAGGAGCATACCTGGCTCTCCTTCCTCTCCTCGTGTGTGTGTGTGTGTGTGTGTGTGTGTGTGTGTGTAAAAGAAAAAGAGAGAGAGAGAGAGAGAGAGAGAGAGAGAGTGAGGGAGAGCGTTACCTGCTCTTTGCTTGAGGGCGCCGAAAAACTCAGATCTGAGATCTGAGTTTTTGGGCGTGCTCGGTTATTTTTTTTACCCCAGCTGGCGTCGCTATGAGCGTCGCTATAAGCGTCGCTATGAGCGTCGCTATAAGCGTCGCTATGAGCGTCGCAAATTTCTTTGTAAATTTGCGACGCTCATAGCGACGCCGGGAATTTTTTTTTTTGAGCGTCGCTGTGTGAGCGTCGCTAATATGAAGAGCCTCTTGTAGTGCTCTTCCCCCGTCTACTTACGACGCTGCGCAACTGGCCGCCATCGCTGCAACAAGTTTAGGTTTAAAAAAAATTGTTTTTCTTTCGATGTGGCTGCCCAAGGGGCGACCCTATGGACAACCTAAGCGGGCCCTCCCATGGTAAGAGGAGCACTACCCTCTAGTCCGTGCTGCTGTCGTTTTTTGGTTGAGCATACAGAGCAGGAATTCAGTCGGCAGGCAATATGTAGCTGAGATTGCAAAAAATCAGCGTCAATAGGGCCATGGCGCCAATTCAAAAACCGCCATACTAGTGCCATGCAAGGGCATGCAGCCACCAGCATGCAGGCCAGGCTATGGACGCACACTCTACTCTACCATGGATGTTGTCGACTGCAAGACCTCAACGATGATCACCACTATGGTTTCAGGCTTTAGGGTTCTTCGACCATGGTCAGACTAAGGACACCAAGGGTCGAGAGGCCTACAGATTGAATAAGGAAGCAAAGCCGATAGCAAGATGTGCCAAGCTCGACCAAACGTATGCATGGCTTGCATGGCACCATAATCGCTTACAATCGGCAAGCTATAGCAGTTTGACATGCAAGAGTCGACATGTGGACATGAATTTCTAGTTATGGTTATCCAAGTGATAATGCAGTCAAAAATTTAGATGGAAGTGCTACTTGTTGCAGGTCTTTCGGCATACTGGAAATTTGACAAACTTTCAGGTACTAGTTTGTCTTTTTACACTTTACTATTGTTTTGGTTAAGCAATCATCTGAACCGTGTTGGGTTTGCAAATGCCAATTTGTGCCGTGATTGCCGCCCAAGGGGTCTATTGGATTTTCAAGCATGGCTTGACGATTTTTACAGCAAGGCATACGGTTTATGCGTCCGGCATATTCTTATCATTTGCACAATTTGAATAATGCATGACATGCCGCATTAAGCTTTTGAAGATTGCAGACAAGCACGACTTGTATTGACTTTAAAAGTGATAATTCTTTGTTGAATGTATGCATCTACTATGGTGTTATTGGCATACATTGTTGACATAGGAACAATGTCAATTAACCTCATGCATGGCTTGAGTCTATACTGCCTTGAATTGACGTGCAGTTCGACAATGGTTTGATTAGATGCCCATGCATACCAAATTTGCACTGTTTGGGTCTCTCTAGGAGATAGACACATTTTGTTGCTTGACTTGATGCAAGGGTAAGTTGCTTGGCATGGCCGACTCCTTGTCACTATTTCTACACGCTGACGGAGGATGCTTACCACACAATACTGGTTCATTTCAATTGAAATTGCTCGACACGATCGATTTTTTTTGTTATGGTATCTACCTCCATAGGCTTTCAACACAAAAATATTTATGTGAAGCAAGGCTTCAATCTCCAACTCTTAAGTTGAGATTTTTCCCGTTTGGCGTATGATATGAGCACACTCCTTTGGGGAGTTTCTTCATATGCCTACAGGATATTTCAGGCCAACTTTCTCTCACGGAATAGAGATGGTTATGCTCTACATTTGAGCGAGATTTTCTTCTGACATCTTCAGACAACTGGTTTCAGCAGGATGACCAGTTCTTTTTGACACTTTTACATGAAGCAAGGCTTCTACCTCACAGAATCCCTACCAGTCTAAACTGTGCAAGGCACTTATGGTTTGGTTCTCACTGTTGAGGCCATCACTCTCCACAAGGGCTTACAATTTTGCATGCAAGGCATGCTAGTAGGTGGATTCAATTCTACCACTTCCTGCATTATGCTTCCGCTGTCACACTCGCAAATCTGTCAAGGACAAACTAAAGATGGATTGTTCAATATGATTTCTGCTTGCTATCAACACACACCAACACTCACAGGAACCTAAATCAAGGACTTATAGTATGGGCAAAGTGCCAATGCTAAGTCGTCCTAAATCACGACCTCTGCATAGTAGGTGGGTTGCAATGAGTTTTCTGTTTTTCGGTTACCTCTCTCAATGCGAGAGTTGTGCCGGAAAACTGTGGAATGCTTATCCGATAAGCTGCAAATCAGGCATAAGATGCCTAAGAGCACACATTCTGGGCACACACTCTAGAAATTTAAGGAAATTTCATCGGCCCAGCATGCTCTTCTTCTCTTTCTTTTTCTTATTTCTCTCAAGAATAATGAAAACTTTTTCAGAATTTTTTGATACATGTTTTGCTCGTAAGTCAGTCTGAGCCAAGGTACTCTAACTCTCAACTAACACGTGGCTAAGATGCTACTCAAATTAGCCTTCATCGGTTCGTCCGTTGAACCCTAATTTGCATAATGGCTATGAGCCACACTGGTTAAGAGCCATTGTTAGGCCAAGAGTAAGACCTAACTATTGGCATTCTTTGGATAATTCTTTTCAAGATCAACCAGATCTACCCAGGGAAGTACACATTGACATTACTGGACAAGCAAGCGTCTTGTCACTACGGATGTCTAGGGTGTCATTTTTTGCACTACATGTTTTCAGTGCGACACTCAAGTTGAGTTTTTTATACTCTTCAACTCACAGCAACTGAGCTCTACAAGGAATTATCGATGCAACAATCTGTTGCCACAGCATGGTTGTCCATAAGAGCTCGGAAATTCACTTGTGTGGATTTTCTGCTCTCTTTTATAGCACTATGGCGTGTCTATGGACATACTGTTTTGGGGTAAGACCCGACGGGTGATTGTTACATCACCCCATAGGAATTAAGGATCACAGTTTGATCTGCATTGAGGATCACAATTGATCTCTCCCAGTTATACTTTCAAGGAAATAATTCCGCAATCTACCAAACGCGGTAGCGGACGGACACACTTTTCAAGTTGATTCCAATCATTCTATACACGGTTGACTATGTTGGTTACCGTTATCTGCTAGTTGAGCAGTTTCTACAAAGAGTCTTACCAAGGGGTTTGACTACGTAGATTCTAATCCAAGGGCTTCGATTGCACAGGCAACACCCAGGGTTTCTAGTGCAATGCTGTTTGTTTTTTCAGGTAGGGGACGTGCTCCTCTCCATTTGACTACAGGTAAATGTACATTACGTTCAAACCTCCAGGTACGCATCTATTGATTTGGTGTTATTCCATTTTTAGTATGCTTTGCTTGGTTTTTCAAAACGTCTAAGTACGCTTGAATGTTACAGAGCCATGCCAAGGGCATGTCGGCACAAAGTATTTTGGGCCAAGTGTCCAATCTATCTTTTTGTCTTATGCTATTACGAACCTACTAGTAGGCTTCAATTTGGCACAAATTGTCACATGGGATACAACATGGTCTAGGAACTCAAGGATTTCGGTTTAGCCAGTGTGGAGTAAGATAACGAGGTTCCATCTCACTCTTGTTGCGGAGTGTTTTGCAGTTCCTCCACACACAAGTACATCTTGTACTTGATGGATGTCGCTTTTTTGGCTATCCTTCTTTGAGAAATATTCCACATGTGGTGAATATGAGTCTCTAGGACTGACACTAGTGCCTAATTCTTAATGATGTGTCACGATGAAGTCCCTAGGTGCTGGTCACATCTGTTTATTACACCATTTGGAGCACACCATATCAGGAACAATTTCAGTGGCCAAAAATTGTCGGGTACTCAGTACAGATTTGTTGTGATGACAAGTGCTGTGAAACCACCTTAATGGAGGGTCCTTTCTACATATAACCAAGTATGCTAAGTTACGGATAATGTCTCATATTTGGTACCTAGGTGTGACTGATCTTTCACAATCTGTTATGGTCCAACTCTTGTTGAAAGGCTTTCACTTACGTACAGTGGAAAGTCTCGTCATGGAATTGCGGTTTGGATAAATTTGTGTTAAATGCATGCACACTAGGTGTTATGGGCACTAGTGTTTAACACTGATTTATTTGGAGCGGCATGCCAATTCATGGACTTTATTCTCTCTGCACCTTTTTGCACTGCATGTGCAATCTCTCCTGCAGATTTATTATGAGTTTACACCCTGCCATACAAGGCACTGGCTCAGGATAGGTGTCTATGGTTGGATGGTCTAAACTCTAGGAGCTTACTACAGTCCACCCGCTTTCAACCTAGTTGCTTGTCTTCACTCCATATAAAATATATGGTTGTATACTCAATGATTGAGTCCTAGTTTCTCGACATTCAAGGAAGACTGTCTATAAGTGTTTAGGGAACAACACCTCACTCTTACTGCTGCTATTCATCTCATGTTGGATGGGCAAATTACAAATATTTCTTATGCTAAAGGATCTGCTAAGAGAATACATTAGCGCAACGCATTTCTGAATAGATGATTTTCTCCCTATTCTAGAATTTGCTTAAGTACGGTTTTCGACTTTGAACACCTGTTGTGGTGGGGTTGGAGATTGTTTCAATAGTTTCATACGTCAAGGACTTACCAGGTGTGCTGACAAAATATGTTGGCAAGTAACCTTCATTAGGGATGAACATGTAGTTCTTTGTGTTCCAAACTATTCAGAATTCTATGAACATTTCAAGATACTCACGCAAGTAGGAAATCTGGCTCACAACTGCATGGAAAGTTATGCCAAGGTTTCCTTGCATTATTCCAGTACCTTCCAAAGATCTGAAAACTGGTTATGCCTTTGGACAACTCTTAGTTGTGGTTACTCCTTTACAGTACTCAAGTGAGTTATAAATGGAGTTACCATTTAGACCCAAGTGGTTGCAAAAGGACAACAATGTTGAAAATCAAGATGTTGCTCTTGGTTTCATTGAACCTCCTCACTGCACCAATTATCGGTCATACAGACAACTGGCTCACGTATGCGATGTCAATAAAGAAAACATCAGTATTCTTAAGAAGATATTACTACTTGTGTTTTCGAGGACAAAAACTCTTCCTTAAGGGGGGAGTAATGTCAGGACAAGGGTCCTACGGGGGGCAAGGCCCAACCTAGGGGGTTAGGGACCTAGGCCAAGGGCCTGGACTGGACCAGTGCGAACTAGGGATCCGCTTAGGGCAAGAGCTAGGAGCTAGGCCTATATAAGGGACGGTAGGGAGAAGGATCCTATGTTCAATTACCATAGGTCTTACATTGGGGTAAACCCGGTGGTAAATCACTTGAGAACACATCACTATACTCTGTAAGTAAGTGAGTCAGCTTTTGCCATGCAAAAGGAGAAAGTAAACTAGAGTTATTCTGGGATGAAGAATCTTGTAATTCCTGTAATGCTTGTTTTACAACAGTTGCACGTTGCTCTATAGAATTAAAATTGAGAGCACTTTGCTCGTTAGATTTGTTAACACTTTGTTTATCAGTAAAATTCATTGCACTTTTGCATACCATTACTAGAATTCATTGCACTTTGCATACCCTTACTAGAATTCACCGCACTTTGCTCTTGAGAATTCACAAGACTTGGAGACAAGTAGTAACACAAAAAGACTTCATCTATTAAATTTTCTTTTTGCAAAATAGAAAGTCCGACTGTACATATAAGAGGTGCAGATGGTCTATTTTTCTCACCAAGCAAAAGCACATGTTTACCATTGGCCATAAAGGATAAGGAGTTGTGTTCATAACTAGTGTGCAATGTGTTTCCTAAACCATGCAGCCACTCCCGTCCTAAAACTACATCAGCACAGTCCATGTTCATAACTTGGAATTCAAGGGTCATCGTATGATCTTGAACAATAAGCTCAACCGCTTGAACTACCATGTCCCATACTTCTTTATCATTCCCAGACATGTGCTCCACCACATACCTGTGAGAGTCGGGAGTCTGTGTAAGCTTCAATTTCTTGACTAGCTAATAGTTCAAGAAGTTATGAGTTGCACCATCATCCACTAAAATACGAACACGTTGTTCGTTAATAGTGCCATGCATGCGAATCAAATCATGGGGGCCAAAGGTGGGCTGCCACATTGAAGCAGGCACACAACACTTGTGCTTTTCTTCCATATGAAGAACCTCTACAACACAATATTTAGGAGATGAATCTAATGTGAGGCGTTGCACCGTGTGCATGGCCTTTTCTTTGCCTTGCAAAAGAGGACAATCTTTCTTGTTATGTTGGTCCGAAAGACACCTAAAACACAAATTGTGTTTCTTTGCAAGCTCAAAATCAGCAGTGCTGAGAGACCCACGCGGAGTATCTCATGATTGCTTAGGCTTCTTAGCCTCTTGTGGGCGTGGAAAGGTAGATTGTCTCTTGTTCCTCTTGGAACGTGTGGGAGATCTACCTCGCCATTGGCTCTTATCCACATTGCTCTTAGCAAAAGTATTCTTAGAGTAGGGAACATTTCCTTTCCTCTCTTGGTCATCATCATATCTTTGTGCATGACTAATGGCTTTCTTCCAACGCCGTATCTTTTGGAATTCATGTAGACCTTCTAGTTTTAATATGATTTCCCGATACTTTGAAAGGTACAGTGTGAGAGAGAGGTCAAACATGCGGCATGCATCCCATGCTAACCAATTGTTATCTTCTTCATTGGAGTCCAAAAACTCTTTGGAGAAAGAAGCTTGAAACACAGCCTAAGACGGAGGACGAGCATCTATTGGAAATGTCATCCACCACTTATAGGCCTTTCCTTTAAGAGATAGACTTGTTTCCACAGCCGTCTTTATATCCGGGGTGTATCTCAATATATGAATACCACTCCATTTGTGTAAGAACATATTGACCGCATCCTTGTTGCGATCACGCTCTTCCCCGTGAAACTCAGGAATGGTGATATTCTGAAGTAATGCATTGCTACCTTCTGCAACTTCTGTAGCACTTGTCTCTTGGACTCCTTGAGTCGTGTGAGCTTGGTTCCTTTGAACCGTGCCACTTGTGGCTCCTTGAGTTGTTTGTGAATTCATAAATTTCACAAGTAACTCTGTAAGATTGGTAACATTTGCATTGAGTGCAGAGAGGTTTCTTTCAAGTACGCTTTGGCGATGTTCCAAAGTCTTGAACGAAGCCATATCTAGAAGAAAATAATCTCCTAGATCATCCTCATCATCATGCATATTAGTGTCAGCAGCACCCGTGATGTCCTGATTTTGATCTACGTGCTCAAAATCAAACGTGTGTGTAGGTGGGATATCCTCACTGGCCATGATAAACACACACTAATGCAAAGAGAGAAAAAGAAACGACAACTTGTACCTTGAGAAATTGAAGTCTTTGTGTTTTGTATACTCCGCGATTTGCGTTGCATACGAACATCGCCTTGCGAGAAGTTGAGCGCTTCACTTGTCGTTCCATGTAAGAACACCGCTGATGATTCTTCACAAAAAACTCGTCGTTTTTGTGAAGGCTTTTCTTCACTTTGAAGCTACAAAAAAGAATTTTTGGAGGAACACTTGCCTTCCTCCAAGAAGTGAAAAGGAAGGGTAAAGCTACTTCCCTGAAGTTTGAAGCTTTCCCTTTCCTTTTAGTTTTCCTTTCAACACAAGTAGATTATCTTTCCTTGCTATACACCACAAGGGCCAATAGCTTGATGATAAAGTGTTGGCCTCTTATCCTCATGGGGTGTGTCCCTCCTTCATGCAAGGGTTAAGCGGGCCTTCCTACACGCGCAACCAACAGCGCAAACTGAAGCTTTCGGAGGCTCGGTGCCGTCGAGTTGCCGGTCGAGTTTGCCTTGGTCGCCCGCCTTGGTCGTGCGCTCTGGAGGACGTACATGGGGCAGCCGTTGTCGTTGTCTGTCCGCACGCTGCTCGCACAGAAAACTGTGTCTGTCTTCTTTTTGCTGCACAATGGAGACGTCGCTATCTGCGGAACGTGGGGGAGAAGCAGGGCGTCGCACGCACATGCAAGCCGCTTTTAGTCTCCTCCCAAAAATAGCTAGGATACCAGTGAAAGGGCGGTGGTAATGTGTGTGCTAGTCTCCACCCAATCGTGCTATCTTATAGCCTCCCCATAGCATACACATTGTCTGACCGTGTTGGTGGCCTTGCCCATAGGACCCATGTCCTTACACTCATATTATATTCAGGTTAGTGAATGATGATCGTGCGTTTTGATTGTGGGAAAAAATATATTGTTTATGGATTCTAATTATGTCAATGGGATTTCATCTCTATGTTATAGGAAATAGCTTCCATTAGAATCCTTGATTTATTAACCTAACTTGTGGCGTATGACCCTTGCTTTTTTCACCACTGAACTTTTCTTCAGGTGTCATATTATGTAATGCAGTAGTAGGGGTCTTGTTCATAATGTAGACACCTGTAGAAATAGCCTCAGCCCAATACAATTGAGGTATGTTTTCTCATTCATCAACCCTCTAGAAACGTTTGCAATGTGTCTACTACTCCGCTCAGTATTGCATTTTGTTGCAAAGTATACCTGCATTGAAGAAGTATTCTCCCCCTACATCCGACATTAAGAAAGTTACATGTTTCCTAGCCAGTTTTTCCAACCATAGATTTGAAATTTTGAAAATAAATAAACACCTCACTTTTCTACTTCATGAAGTAGACCCATACCTTCCTTGTATGGTCATCTTTCTCAGAACCCTAAGTACAAAATCCCAAATCATAGAATCAAAGACCTTTGCAGAATCGAGTTACAGTAGAACCAGTGTTTGATTGGTTTCTACGTGCCTCAATGCCCACCATCACAGTCAAAATATTATCCAAGATTGATCTCCCCCAATGAGCCCAATTTGAGCTTCAAGCAAGTGTTTTCTGAAGAATGGTGAAATTTTGATTGCTACAACCTTGCCAACAATTTATACACAATGCCCATTATAGTTGCAGGTCTCCAATTTGATAAGGAGGCAGGAAAAGTCTTCTTGAGCAACATTTTGATGAGTCCTTGTTTCAATAGAGGATTCATGCATTGAGTTTGCCAAATATGGTTAATTCATGTCAAGATCAATGGGCTCCCAATAAGCCCAGCACAAACTCTTTAGTCAATCGACATACACCTAGGGGTCTTATCATTACCAAGTTTCTTTAATGCCCATACTATTTCATTTTCCTGAAAGGGAGCTTCTAGCCTACTCGCATTGCTATTCTAAATGCATGGATCCACTACTGAGTAGCAATAACGCATCAACTTGCTGCCTCTAGTCCAACATGAGTCCTAAGATATTGTATGATCACTTCTCCCGTACTAGGCGTAAGAGTTGATCCCTTCCTATCAAGTCTCTTCTTAGTCCCAAAATTTGTAAAAAGATGTGCATCTTTTCCTTCATAAGGGGAGAAGTGTGGTGTAAGTGGGCATCTGTAGCTGCATAATATAAAGAGGTGCTTGTGCTCGCATGAGACACAGCCTGCATACGACAATATTTTGGAATTTCCTCAATTTACTGGGCATTTTGGTAGTTTTTTCACGAAATTCTCTTAGATTTTTGCGCTGTGACTTTTACTCGAATTACATGCCGACGGAACTTAATTCCGACATTTCCGACTTGGAGAAACCTGGAGTTTAATAATATAAAGAGCACCCAGTGATCATTGAATTAGTACAGCGTTTGTGTATATACGTGCGCTCTACTGCTTCTGCTTATTATACTGCTACGATGGAGCGTTTTTGACTACTTTTTCTGCTACTCATGTTGATACTACAGGTAAGTACATCCCCTCTCCCAACGTTCTCTCACACTCCAGACCTAAAGGACATGCTTCAATCCTCTCGCGTGGTATTGGGTGAATCCTCTAATGAAACTGTAACTGTGGTTGGACCCGTGAGAATAAAGGAGAGAGACTGTGGTGATCTGGTTTCTGGTTCCCGCGTGGTGTTTATATTCTGAGTATGCTTTTGTTGGTATGTAGAGATGCTCTTCCTCATGAGCCAGTACAGGTGTTGTAGTCTAGTCACACAAATTTGGACTTTGTTGGTAGATTCTCTGGTGCTTTGGCCATGAGACTGCATGACCATATTTGAGGATCTTCACGCTCCAGGTTGTGTGTGTGTGAGAGAGAGAGAGAGGGGGAGAGAGAGAGAGAGAGAGAGAGGTGAATCATGACACCACGTACTGGTGTTTGTTAAAAATCATTGTACTCGATATGATTGGCAAATGACAGGTCTTATCAGATTGCGAAAATGAATGCAAATGCTTCACCAGGTGTGGCAGCTCCCTTTACAAGCGCGTATAATGATGACATGGACGAAGGTGGAGCATATTCAAATAATGGCGAACATAATAATGTTGAGGATGATTTCTATGGACAGTTGTTTGGAAACCATGACGAAATGAAGTCGTCGATGCTGCAACAGCAGCTACAGCACCTTACAATCGACTCATCATATGTGGACGATCATGAAATCCACTACAACGTGGAGAGCAACAGGCCGCAAAACAAGAGATATACTGCATCTGATCCTCCCAGCAAAGATATGGAGCCGTTGAATCCGAATTTGCAATATGACGATAGAGCGGAATTGGCTATATATAATGGTGCAGATGATCTGCATGACTCTGAGGAAATATCACGTGAATTGGATGCAGACCTAGTTAACACCAGTAGCCTAATTGATTCAACATCATCTCCACTTTATTTTGCTGGCGGCCAGCTGTTGAATCTGCCACTTTTGAAAGAACCCCTCGCAGCACTTTTACAACCCATCCACGAGAATATAGATCCCGAGAAACCCAGAAGTAAGAAACTGGACACAGCTGCTAGCTGTACGCAGTCTCCTACTACTCCTCTTGCGCAAAGCCGACGTCTGAAAGCGAATTGTACTGAAGGCGAGTCTGATTCTGGACAGAAGATCCATGGAGACATTAAGCTCCAAAGCCATGCAGGAAATATGATAAAAAAGAGCGGAAAGCAATTAGTTGCCGCGTATACAAAGAGAGATGATCTCTCAAGTGGGGATGTTTCCACAGCTGAAAGTTTAATTCATAGTGAAGCTGCCCGGAGCGTGAGGCGTGCAATCAAAAGAGAGAAAGACTCAACAAATCTAATCACAACAGAAGCAGCAGCGAGTGGGACGCAAAAAGCATCTGAGCGGCGTGCTGAAAGCAATTTCGCCGAGAAACTAGAAGCTTGCATTCAGAAAGAGAATATTTCAGTTCTGCTCACTGAAAATGAGTACGAGAGATCAGCAGTAGCTATGCCTGTCTTATACGTGATCAGTGATGCAAAAGAGAAGGATATGCAGTCTATATTCAGTAAAGCTTCATCTGGCAGTCTGTCAGGTGACGTATTCCAAGAGAAGCGTTTAGCAGCCAACGTCGAAGACAAAACTACGTCCATGTGTTCCAAGGGTACGAGGCGGGGTAAACAAATTCCAGCTGGCGATGACGTAGCTGTGCATGCAGCTGCAGAAGTGAGTGCAAAAGCCAATAGCAGTACTGAGAATGCACCTGGAGATGATGTTCATATGATTAGTGTAGAGCTGATTAATGACAGTAATAAGGCAGGCGCGGAGCATATAAATAATGGCGCTGCCAGCTGCAGCGCGGAGACAGCACCATGGCTGCGAGCTTCGCTATTGGAGTATATGCGGCCGGAACAGATAAAAAAACACTTGGGGTCTCTGGGACAGAAGAGAAAAGACCCAGGTATTAAGGAGCGAATTAAGGAAGGAAAGCTCTGCTCAGTGTGCGGCGAGGGAAACTTGGAATTCTCGCCAGCTCCAATGTTCTGCGACCAATGCGCGACGCACGTGCCGGTGGGCGCTAAGTATTACACGTGCAAGGCTCTAGTCAATGATCAGGCAGTGCCAGCTAGTACAAGCAGCAGCCCACCCAATATAATTGATCAAGATATTATCCTGTGTAGGGGTTGCTTTAGCTTTGCTTGGAAACAAAAGAAGCACATTGTGGATATTGTGGGATCCTCTGGTCTCCAGTTCTGCCTGCCTCGCGATAGATCGCGGAGCAAGGGCTATACAAAGCATCTCAAAACACGCGGGCTCCACGATGAGGAAAATACTGACCCGACCAATTCCAAAATGAATGAATCGGTACTTATCTCTGTTGCTACCTAGTAATTATCTGGTCATTCAAGTACGTTTACCTCTGCACTCTCATGAGCTAATTTTAACATGTCCTTCGTACGTTGATCTAGTGGGTGAGGTGCGACATATGCAAGCATTGGCAACACCACATCTGTGTGCTATTCAACCCATTCTTGAATAATAATCACACTCCATACCTTTGCCCTAAGTGTTGCCTCAAGCACAGAGAACCAGACAATGAGAAAATGGAGGACTCCAATACGGGTGCAGCACAATGGCGCGCCAAGTTCTTACCAACATCACAATTGAGCGACCATATCGAAGCACGCCTTGCTTCTCGACTCATGGTAGATCTAGCTGCACGTGGAGACGAGCAGAGCCTTCCTTCTCCTCTTCAGGTACGTGCCTCAGGCACCTATTTAATTATTGTGACTGTTACATGAAACTTTCCCCTTTAGCAAGGCCCACAAGAAGATGTAGAAATTTTCTCATGTAGGAAAACAAAAACGGAGTCTTTATCAATGTTTTTCATACAATGCATAACATCATGAGCTTATGCTCGAGAGGCACCGCATACCTAGCTAGGTACGATTGGACCGGTGGGCCGGCGGTCCCCTGCTGCAATCATACCTAGCTAGGTATGTGGCGCCTCCCTCATAGAAGCTCATGATGTTGAGGTAAGTCACAATGTGGGAAATACTGTGAGAATTTGTCCAAAAGTTCTTGTGAGGGTTGCAAGCTGTGGTCATCTTCCACATATGTTACAATGTGTGTGAGTGTCTGTGTGTGTGTTGGTGATTATCATGTTCATCTTAGGAACTACCTTATATATATATATATATATATATAAAGATAAAGATAACTAAAGACCTATTTGTCACTTGATTTGTACTATGTTTACTTGATAAATAGGCTCCTTTCACCAATGGGCTTGTAGTACGTGTTGTTTCGACAACAAATAAGGAAGTTGTCATCAGCCCCAAGCTTTTGGAAGTTCTTAGGACACAAATGGACATTCAAGGTTTGCCAAATATTCCCTACAAGTCAAAGGTAATAATATGGATGATGAATTGCTTCAATGCGTTATCTCAGCTACGTGCTTTTTTTGTGCTTATTTTCTTCAATTATGCTAATGAACTATTTTTTTTCTGCTCTTAAAATCACAATAAGTTTTGGACAAACTCTCACAATATTTCCCACATTGTGATTTACCTCAACATCATGAGCTTCTGTGAGGGAGGCGCCGCATACCTAGCTAGGTACGATTGGAGGCAGGGGACCGCCTGCTCGGTGGGGGGACCGGTGGTCCCCTACCCCCAATCGTTCCTAGCTAGTTATGCGGTGCCTCTCGAGCAGAAGCTCATGATGTTATGCAATGTATGAAAAACACCGAGAAGGACACCGTTTTCGTACATGAGAAAATTTCCAATTCTTCTTTTGTAATGCAGATGTTGATGTTGTTCCAAGACATTGGAAGTGTTGATGTCTGCTTGTTCGTCATGTACGTGCAAGAATATGGTAAAAGTACACTAAAAGGTCACCCCAACCACAAATTTGTTTACATATCCTATCTTGATTCTGTCAAATACTTTGAGCCAGCAGACGTTAGGGTAGCAGGTGGTGAGGCCCTCCGGACATTTGTATATCATCAGATCTTGGTAAGATATAACTCTACAATATTCATATACATCGCCACCCCTAACATAGTGTAACTTGATCTTGTTCCTCTGTATATAGATCTTTCTCATGAAAACTAGCTTGTTATAAATGCTTTTTTTAAACAAGTTGAAGAACTTAACTCATGTAGATCCAATGTGAGTTCTAGATCGGCTACTTGGACAATTGTAGAGAACGTGGATTTGAATTTTGTTATATATGGGCAAGTCCGCCCAAGAAAGGGGACAACTACATCCTGAACTGCCACCCTACCAGCCAGCTCATACCCAAGTCAAAGAAGCTTCAAGTTTGGTATAAATTCTCAACAAATACATATTATATGAGGAATACACACACAATGACAAATTTTATTGTCTAATTCTTTTTGTGCAACCCCCTTCCTTTGTAGGTACGAGAGCATGATTACAAAGGCTCAAAGTGAAGGGATTGTACTTCGTAGCAGCACCCTATCTAACCATCTCTTCAAAGCCTCTTCTACGGAGCCCACCATTCTAGACTTCCCCTACTTTGAGGGGGATTATGTGGCCCAAGCCATTGATGAGATAATCTTCAACCACTCCCAGGGAAACTTCAGCAACATCAAAGCCGATGAACTTGTGGCCGAGGTTTGCATTGAAAAATTTTTCATACAAATAGTTGCATGACTAGCTACATCGAATATATCCAACTCCTTAATATGTCCATTGTACGTATGTGTTGCCATTGGTAGCTAAAGGAGAGACTCGAGAGAGAAGTTGAGCATATCATAGTTCTCCACATGCGAGCAAGCTGCGTTCATTGCAAAAATCTTTTACCACCAGAGCATTGGCCGTGCAAAAGCTATTGCAATTCTGCCTTTCACCTTTGTGTGACGTAAGCATAAACATATTATATTTGAGTCCATCCAATTTGTATGTGATTTTTCTTCAATCCATTAAGCTAACTTCTTATCTTTGTTTGTTCAGTTGTTACGATCATGCAGAAGAATATGTAGATTGGCCAATGGTAAAGTAGTTGTTTTCCTAAAAAAGAGAAGCATGCGCATGGTACTTTTACTTAAAATGGATGATTTAGAAAGGATCAACTAGCTTTTGTATCTGTCTTTGGCATTTTTAGAAGGGATGCCTATATATAATACTAACTAGGGTTTGAAATCCTTCATACAAACAAAGGCTACTCAAACACCAAGCACTGACATGGATCTCGACCCTATCATGAAAGGAGGAAGTTTTGAAAATAGGGAGGATTTCTTGGGACTTTGCCAACAAAGAAAATACCAGTTTGATACTCTGCGACGTGCAAAATACTCGTCAATGATGCTCCTATATCATTTGCACAATCAACAAAGCGGCCATTCAGAGATCAAAAAAGAGAAAGCTTCAAATCAGGTAACTCTTATACCTTTGACTGCAGAAACGAGAATGCATGAATTTTAAAGTGTGATAAGTTGTTCAATAGATGGATGTGATCTATCTCTACAAACATAACGTATTTTTAAATGATTTATTGACTTATCATATGAATGGAGATGTTGCCTTTTCTGAGAGAAGGATTTTAAGATCTTCAATGTTTTTTTTGTAGGCTATGAAAATGGCAATGTTGAAAGAACTCTGTGTATTGCAATTCAAAGGCCTGGAAGGTCGAGTAGAGAGATCACCAGGGGCACTCAAAGCTCTAGAGGTGCTACAAGTTCATTCTCTTAGGTGCAAGAGAGGGGAAAAAACATGCAATGAATGTGGATGGCTTTGGTACCTAAAGGCAGTGGTGCGCCATCATATGGAGGAGATGCTTAATGATATGGAAATAGAGGAGAGGAAGGAATTTGAGAAAATGCAAATGTGCTAGCTATCCTATTGGACCACCACATTGGTAGATCCACTACACACTTGGAATAATTTATGTTGACCTCCTCTTCTTTTTTGTATATGCCATCTATTTAAGCATGTTTCCTTTTATATATTGAAACCTTCATGGATCATAAATTTGTGATCTTATTTGAGGTCAAAACATTCGATGTAGTATTGTTTGATTAGAGTGCGAGCCAACTATTTCCATGTAAAAGCATGTGTTTTAGTTTGAGACACACCTAAATGAATGTATGTGTAGGTACACGCGCGCTTGCACACACACATAAGGATCCGATCATTCTTTCTCAATATGCACTTACTTGTTATTGATGTAAAGAATAGTGTACCTTCGATTCCCTTGTCTTGGACAACAAACACAAACACATAGACAGATTCCCTTGTCATGGAAAACACACACATTGGCTTTGAAAAGTTGATCGAACTCTACCTTGACATGCATACATTGACTTTACAAGTTAATCCCGACGACTAGAAGCAAAGTATGCCATTCAATATGCACTCACAAGCTACATGGTTTTCATTTTTAGGGCATCACCCCTTTTTAAATGTCTTTAAACATGAGGGATTATATATGAATGTGAATATTAATAATTCGTTTTTTTGTGATTAGGATACTATCACTTTTTTTACAAAAATAAACTTTGGAAAAAAAGGACATGAAAAAGTTAGAGAAAATTTGAACATTTTACAATTTTTTTGATAGGGTTACACTAAACCTAGCTTTCTCTTGAGCATTGTACAATGTCCAATCCACATGGATGTATGATTCAAGTTTGTTTTTTAAGGTGTTACATTAATTGCTTATGGTCAAATTTTGTGGATTAAATTTCTTATTTGTGAGTACATGAATGGTTTATAGCTCCATCTATGTATGGAAACCTAGGTGTTAATTGAGACTGATAGAATGTAGAAGGATGTCTAATCATAAGATCTTTGATGGACTTTCATAATTGTGAATAAGCTTGCTTTGGTATATATAGTAAGTCTATATGGTTTCTTCCTTTCATCAAGGTGATATATATGGTAGGCTTCACATTGATTCAATCCTCTAGTAATTTGAAGATGTTATATGGGGTTACTGTTGTTTTCTTTAATACATATTTTTTCATACCTTTCTCTTATTATGATCTAATGTTCCTATCTAAGCTTTTCAAAAAAATACACGACATATGTGTGTGTGTGAAAATACATATGAATCTATGATATAGTGAGTAGACACTACTATGTTTAACTTGGGACTTCATCTTCAATAAACTCAATTCCTACCTATGTTTGATTGATAGAGTAGGCTACGGCTATGAATATATTGCTTCAAATTATAACAAGGTCAACAAAGCATGCAAGATTTAGAACCCTTTATCTGATCAAAGCTAATTAGATTTTGTAGGGAAAATTTGGACTCAAATTCAATTTGGTCTTTTCACGTTAGAGGAAAAAGGCTATTCAGTTAATACAGACCCAACTATCATCATAATAGTCGCTCGGATTAATCTCAATTTTTTGCATTTTATTAAAAACAATGCTCAATTGCTAAAAAAAACGTGAAATTTGAGATGCCATAATTTGTGCAAATCTTCCTTCTGTTAGGATGGAGGTAGGATGAATGTGGTATAAATCACATTGAATACAAGTGCATGTTTTTCATTGAGAATTTTCATGCCACTGCTCTCATAGGCACACTGCTACTTTTCTCTCTTTGTTATATGATGTGCCAATAAGCACATAGAGAAAATAAAAATGGAGAGAAGCAAAAGACTTCAACATCCCTCCACATATATCAAGTCAATAAAGAAGAAGAAGAATGCAGTTGGCTCATTAAGTCGTCAACATCTACTACTACAAAACTCTCAAAATGTTCATTGTGGCCATTTGTCCTGTTTTCTAGACAGAAAGTTCAAAATGGTGTGGCCAAAACTTAGGGGAGAAGGGATGGGAGGGAGTTTAATTTTTCTACAAATTGATCATTACCTCTTATATTGTCGCACTTTGTACTGCAGATATGACCACATATATTACCACTAACTTTATTGCTATCATTATCACTCTCCACTTTGGTGCTGAAATGTACAAATTTGGGTGCTTCTTTCTATTTTACATTAAAAAATAAATAAAGAATATGATATTTTGGTGTGTGGTGGATGGTCTCCCACATTGTGTATGTCAAGAAGGTTGTTGTAGTGCTTGTGATATCAATATAAGGAGATGCTCTCGTATGCATGAGGGATGTTCATTCTGGTCCTATCTTGTGTACTCTACATTGGTGGAATAGATGAGCATATGTATAGGTAGTTAAGAGCCTTCTTGATTTTTCATATTCTTGCTTCGTTCAATGATTATGTACCCCATAGAGCCCAATTAGGCGTCTCTCTTGCAACCCCTATGGTGTTGAGGTTGTGTAGCAATCATCAAGTCCCTCTCCATTGTGAAGCCACCCCTCGGCCTTCTAAACCTCAAAAATGAAGGAGGCAACCAAGCCATCTCTTCTAGATTAACCACATATTAAAAAGCTTAGGAGGAAATCCTTGCACAAGAGTAGTGTGGCCCTTTCTTTCGGGTGACTAATTGATCCTTTTTTGTGGATTCCTTCATTGTTGGTTGCCGAAGCAAGAGATCTCATCTACAACCCATTGCACCAATATTCCTGTCAATTCGGCTTTGGTATGTGGCAGTAGTCTTTCGACCCCTCACAATCAACAAGGGATAGAATTGACCAAGCGGCTTTAATTCGATTCATACACATGAGCAGCTCATCGGCCTCATCTTCTTAAGACTTTTGTCTTGGTTTGTTGCTGTGGATGTGGAAAAATTGATCTTCCTAAATTAGATTTACCAACTGATATGATGGTGCTAGCGAAGATATTATTAGGGATAGTGTTCAAGGTGTTGCCCAAGCCTTGATTGCATGCTCGATGAGGCCATTGATAACCACTCCCAAGTCTTGACCTTGATTTCAAATGTTACAAGGGGTTGTGTGGTGTGTGGCTGGACGGTCTTGGTGTGAACCAACATTGTGTAGGCCAAGAAGGTTGTTGTAGTGCTTGTGATATCAATATAAGGAGCTGCTCTCATATGCAAGAGGGACGCTCATTCTGGCCCTATCTTGGTACTCTACAATATTTTTCACAAAAAAAAGACCAAAAAATGGTATTGAGATATGAAAGGATTGTTATTTGAATACATTAGCTTGCCTAAGACAATTGGTTTCTACATCACGAATGATGACCCACCCACAAGTAGGATATGCATTGTCGCTCGATGTGGACAAACCCGCACAAAACAAAAGAGGGTCGCACTCTTCTCCCAAACACCATACACATTTCACCAGAGCGGCTATATTCTTGCATTCACCGCTTTTTTTTTAAAGGCTTTATATAAAGTGGTGATGGTGTTCTCTCTTTCTGCGAAGAGATGTTGAGCAAGGAGCAGAATAAAGGAGCTCATGTTCACTTAATGACCTCTTTAATAGTGGGAGCAATATCGCCACTATGAAAATTTGCAAACATTTACTGCGGTAAAGAAGGTTTGTAGAGAGAGAGTCCAAAATGGCTCGCCAAAGAAGAGGGAGGAGGACAAAGGGACTATTTTTTGAACTAATAATATTATCGCTAATATTACCAGGTTATTACTGAGGATTTTTTGACAAATATTACCAAGTGTATTATCTCGAGGGGAGTTTTTGCACTATGGAATTCAAATTTGAGTTTCCCTCTATCTAAGCAATTTTGCTAATGATCAAATTTTTAAAATCATGATTTACCTCTCTTTAAAAATGAATCAAAAAACAATATCAAAACTTGAAATGACGGTTTTGAGAATAAATATGAAAGTACAAAGAAAAAGCTCCATGCCTAAAGCACCACTAGAGATGAGAAGCCAAACATGGACAACATCCATTGCCGAAGCTTGCATATACCCACAAGTGCAACCCACCAACCATCCATCATGTTTTGTAATGAACCTCATAAATTGAGGTAGCCGTCTCACACCGTTATGGTAAAACACAGACAAGCATGTTTTACAAATATAACCCCTCGTCTTCTATGTACACCATCGAAGCTTGGTGATGGTGTGTTTTTGTGATGGAATAGAAAGACCTCCATTCAACAAAGCATCCCCGCCTTGAGAGTAAAATATTGAGTGTTTGATCAAGTACCCCTTTGGAGCCCACATTTTCCATTTTTGATAGTGATAGAGTGAGGTATGCCGACATTTTACGAGATGGCAGTGTCCTCTCCGCGTGCCAAAGCTTTGGTCATTCTTGCATGGATCGACTTGGGCACTAATGATATTTGCAAAGCATGAAAGGTGTTGAAGAATCGAGGGTGCACTCCTGCCTCCATGGACTTGCTTCCATGCTTCCCTCTCTTGCATACACAATGCCTTTTTCATTGCCCACAAGTCCACCCACTTGGCCATAACCTTTGCATTGAGGATGTAAATTTTGTCGATGACTCGGCGTAGATTCAAATACATGTTAATTAATTTTCCCCTCCCACTTGTTACATGTGAATTCATCCTTGCATCCTCCTCATCTGACAGCATACTAGGCATTGAAGGATCAACTTGTACCAAATACTCTAAATTGTAAAAAAATGCCTCTTGCAAAATCCATCCTTTGGCTATGCATGTCTCTGATTGGGCCTGTAGTCGCAAAAAATCTTTGAGAGTCTTTAAAAACCTCTCTAGAAAGAACATCCATCATAAACTCACTACTCCACATATAGCGATCTCCTCAACCACATGAACCAAGAGGTGGACTTGACAAAGAAGAACGCATTGAGGAAATGCATCCTCAATGGCACACGGTGTTTCCATGGCAAGCGTTTGAGCAGTAGAGATGATATCTTTGGAGCTCACAAATATACAAGATAACACACAAGAGCACACTAAGAGAACACACAAGAAGATATAGTTATATAGAGAAGTTTAGTTGAATAGAAATATGAGATACCTTGCTAACTCCTTGATTTTAAAGATAGCTCTCCTCACTTTTTTTCAGGACATATGCACATACTCACCGGAAAAATAAACTACATTGTCAAAATATTAGAATATCCAAACCTCCAACGGGCACTCTCTTTATGGGACAAGTATCTCTGTTTGATGGAGGGATTGTTTGGCCATTACACTCGGAAACACCTTGCAACCTATGTCCTTACGCATGCCGCTCTACACTGGTGCCAAAATCTTAGTTCTCCGTACCGCATTGGCAATGCTTAATTTGCACTCTATCTACGGTTGGTCTGATGTCTCAATCACAGAGATTTCCAGGTAAACACAATAATCCTAAGCATGGTAAAGTGAAAATTACAGTTCATATAAAGTGATCAAAGGGCTGACTTGTTCATGTAACATCAGGTTGCTGAATGAGCAAATCTTCCCAGAAGAGAATCACAAGCCCCCTACCCATCTAGCCGCTAAAAAGCTTCTTACTAATTTGGGCTTGAATTATCAGAAATACATGCATGTCCTAATGATTGTATACTTTTCTGCAATGAGTATGCAAACCTGGAACAATGTCCCAATTGTGGATCAAAGAGGTACAGGGAGGTCACACAGGAAAACTTTATCCCAGCAAAGGTCCTTCGACACTTTCCTATCATTCCAATAATAAAGAGCATGTTGAGGTGCAAATCCATTGTCGCTTTAATGATATGGCACTCAAATACAGATCGAAAGATGAAGTTATGCGGATAACTGCTGACTCTCGTGCATGGAAGCACATAGAGAAAAGTTGGCCTACATTTAAGGACGAGCCTCGATGTATCCACTTTGGTCTGGCAATGGACGGAGTAAACTCATTTGGATTATGGAGGTCGTCATGGAGCACGTGGCCTATTTGTCTGGTTAATTATAATCTTCCACCATGGCTCCCTATCAAGAAGGGCCATTTGTTGTTGTCATTGATCATCCCAGGAAAGTACAAAGCAAAGAACATGGACGTCTATCTCGCATCACTTATAGAATAGCTCCAAATCTTGTGGATAGGAATCGATGTGGTTGATATGTCCCAACCAATCAGACAATGGAATGTACATGTGTAAGGCATTCTCATGTGGACCATGCACGTTTGGCCAGGGTTCGATGAGTGCTCAGGTAAGTGCCTTTAAAACCCTCACATGCATGTGATTCATGGCTATGTCAACGATTTTAAATATTAATATGTGATGTTTTAGGCTTGAGTTACTTGGGCAATCATGCATGTCCGAAATGTGGTCCTCGACTTGGCTTCTTCCGCTCTGAGCATTTGAGCAAGACAGTTTAAAATCTAACCAACCCAAATGATTTTCTCATATTAAATTGATCACTTAATGTAGGAGAATGAACGGGAACAATTATTAAGATATAGATATGTTCTTATAGATCTATCTCAACACGGGGCCAATAGTAAAGGGGCCCAAATGAGAGATGGTCTAGCAAAGAGCAAGGCTAACCAATGGAGCATAAGACCTTAGGGTTAGCTTCATTGAAGATCTCCAATAATGTGTGTAAAAGTCCTTTGACCTTAGGTAAGCTAGGTCTGAGCTTGAGGTGGGAACCCGGCCCAAGCCCGAGGTGCTTGTCGTGCTTGAGGTGCTTGAGGTACTTCACCTGCTGCATGATTAAGGTGCTTGAGGTTCTTTGACATGCTTGCCTAAGATGCTTGTGGGAACACCCCTAGTCCAAGTGCTTAGTCATGCTTGATGACTAAGGTGCTTGAGCACCAAAGGTCAAAAAGATCCCTACAAAGAGGGGGGCGAGCCCTTTTCTTAGGGGCTAGAGAGAGAACACACACACACACACACTCAAGGAAAGCCCAAGCTTACAGAGGAAACAGGGACACATGTCAAGCCCCTACCCATGTTACCTCCATGAGGTGCTTGAACTCTATTGGCTAGGATTAAAAGGGGTCCAATGATAATTTACCACAATTATCTAATTGTTTTTGCATTTATCGAGTCCTCTCTCTGAAAGGGGAAAGGGGGGCACTTGTCCCAAGACTACACCTATTGCTAGAAATGGCTCAAGCTTGTGATTGGCTAGGCTTGGCATGAGCCAATGAGCTTCAATGATGAGCTAGAAAAGGGGGTCGACCTAGCAAGGAGGGGGGTTCTTAGGGGGTATACTTACCCACACACACTCACAAACCCTCTCATTGTGTGCTATGCAAAGTGCAAGAGCTCCCTCTCCTTCTCCAAGCAAGTAGAGGTTGAGAGCCTACACCAACACTCTTGGATATGGAGTGCAAATCCAACCAAGAGCCATGCTTCAATGCTTAAGCTTTCCATATCCTTCTTCTTCATTACTATGCTATTATGTATGCTAGCAACAAGAGTTATGATAAGTGAGGAACTAGTTCTTTCTCCTACGAAATGTTTCTTCTTCCTCTTCCCTACCCTCATTCCCTGCTAGCTCTCTCCACCTTCGAAGGTGTTTGAGGTCTTGGGACTGAGGCTTGGGATAGTTAAAGCTTTCTTTAAGTTTATGTTATGTTTGTGATGCATGAAGCTTTCCATCTTCATTGCATCACCTAGGTCACAAGGAACACAAAGATTGTATTGTAACAAGTCTCTCTTAATGGGAGAAATCATAATACAAATGTTTATTGGAGGGGGGACCGGCTCCACATAAATCCAGTCCTCAACTGTTGTCATGTTCTCTAAATTCTCTCTCTTGCAAAAGTATTGGTCATGCCAAGTGAACTAATTGTTATGATTATGTTGCTACCTTCAATTATGTTCACCCGCTATGCTCACAAAGTCATTTCTCAAAAGTACACTCATTAATTTCCGCTACTCTCAAATTAAATAGGCCAATTCCATTACACAGTTTACGAGAAGCATGGTAGATTTTTGCCTGAAGGACATGAGCTACGTGGACCAAACATATGAAAACATGATATGCATCCATTGAAAGCGAGCAATTGGAAAAACATGTGGGCAAGCTGCGTTCATACACGATCCACTATGGACAGAAAATGATGAGAATGATCTGTCTAAACTCTCCTGGCTCTATGTCGTTCAAGTTTCTCCACATAGCAAGCAAGTGTGTGAGGGATTGGATGTTGAGCTCGAAGAGGTGATACATGAACAAAGCGCAGGACTGACTCCCACTTTAAGTTTAGATTTTGCGGTGGATGTCAGCATTCAGCAATTGTCTGAACCTAGAGATGAGGTGTCAAATAGTGAAGCTGATGTGGAGAGCGACGAAGAAGTAGAGTTCAACAGCAAAGATGCAGAAGTACAGATTGAGATAGAAATCTTTGGTGCATCAGATCTCATAGAAGATGAGAGATTAACTAATGACTTTTGCTAGGAAACCTTCTGCATGGCTCTTTTTATTAGTCTACAATACACTTTAGATTTTGGTCATTTATGTAGCAGTTTCGTTGATTTGTTGTTTGTATTGATTAAGCATTTCTTATGTAAACTAACGTATTTTGTGGGTTTTGTTTTTGTATGATTAGCCATGGCCGATGACGATGAGCCCTACCATCCTAGTTTTAGTTTTCTAGTCACTCCGGCCGGCATGTCACTCGAGCAGATGGGCTCGTTTTTGTCTTAGGTGACACTAGAGCAGATCGCCATGGCACAACACCTTTGGGGTGCAGATGCAGGTACCTCTAGACCTACTACGGCCACCCGGGATTAGTGTGGTCCCTACATCTAGCGGCCCCACACCTTAGTCTAGTGTGCCCTCTACGCCTAGGACTTGTGTGCCCTCTACACCAACGGGTGGTTCATCCTTGAGACGACGTCGCCATTGTTCTCGAGGCGGTGGTTGCTATGGTAGTGGTTCTACCGATGCGTCCACACCAACGAGAGAGCACCCACCACTCTCTTCAGTAGATAATTCCCTTATGGGCACACCACGTACACCTTGGGGATCACACAAGCATGATCCTAGCAAGGTGTGGATGAGCAGGGATGGGGCTGTTGTGGTAGATAGGGTGGGAAAGGAAATGTGATAGAGGATTCGATAGCTTTGTACGATTCAGTTTGGTCATACTGTGATGGAGATTTGGAAAAATCTCGATCTTGAGACAAAGAATTACATTGTCGACACCAGTCAGAGAGAGTACAGGCCGGAAGAGGGGTACGGCAAGGTCTCAAAAACCTAGATTTTGAGCGTGGCGAGGTCCACAATGTCACACCATCAGTCAAAGGCCAGAGACAGATTCAACGACGGTGATCCCAAGCCAGCATGGTTGGACGCAGAGGAGTGGATTGGGACTGCACGAGAGACACAAGACAATTCAAATATATTTAAGCAACAGAGAGATGCAGCTAGAGCACGTTTGGAGTCTACTGGAGCGTCACATCTTGGGAGTGGAGGCTACGATACGCTTCGATATGAGTTTGTTAGTATTATACGTATGCTTTAAATTATGATAGTATATATGTTATTTGAAGATTTATCTAATGATTAAACCATAATTTTGCAGGAAGTTGCTGTGAAGCGCTTGGAACACGCGCCTTCGGAAACGCCAAGAGGAGAAGTATGGGTACAAGCATGGACTTGTGGCCCTTTTGACCCAGTTGGAGGAGGAGGGAGAGGACATCAATTGGGAGGCATTACCATGGGGGCTTCTCACTTAGTGACCTCTTGCATATGTACAGTTTTGTAGTACATATATTTATGGTTTATGGTTATGTTTATGGTATGGTTAAGGTTTAACAGTCAACTTATGTTTATGGTTTATGGTTATGGTTTTGGTTTTGGTTCACATGATGGTTATGGTTTTGCTATGATGGTATAGAAATCGTGCTATGGTTATGGTTATGGTTGTGCAAGGTTATGGTTATGGTTTTGGTTCACGTGATGGTTATGGTTTTGCTATGATGGTATAGCAATGGTGTGATGGTTATGGTTATGGTATGGCAGACAGGTTATGTTTATGGTTTTACAGTTTTCGACTCATTTTTTAATCATGTTAACAAGTTATGTTATTCTTAAAATTTTGCTAATTTCCATACACTCGCTTTTTAGCGTCAGCTTGTAGGTGGAGTGAGGTTGCTTGTGCACTCTTCCTTTGGGCAGATCGGGTTGTTTTCTTTTGCTGCAGTACATGTAGCATTAGTTCCTAGCCCTCTCTGCCCAAATTTTTTTGCAGGTTTTGGTCATCGGTACAGGTTACGGTATGACCGTCGGTATCACGTAAGAGGCATCGTAATTTAATATATTAATATCAGTGCTTATTCCGTTGATTATTCGACGCTTGTTTATAGGCCTATTTCGACGCCTGCGACACCGATAGTTATATCGACCCTACGATACCGGCATCTCTTCTGAATCTTATTTCAACGCTTTTAAGTTTAAAACTTAGCGCTATTTCATCAATACCTGCACCGAATTTTGCACGACCTCTTGTAGTGTCCCCCCCAACGCACCCCTTGAAGAAAAGAAGATGTTTACGCAAAGACAGCGTGACACAACCACCTTTATCGCGCTCGCAACACCGGAGACCAGGAACTCAATGAAGGCTTTGAGACAATGCGAGAAGCTTTGGGCAAGTGGGAGACATGGGGGTACATAAACAACTCTGGGAGGGCCGCTTTGCAGGCGGAGATTGACCATTTGCTTGTTTGCAAACGCACAATCAACCTGGTCGACATCTCTGGGTCTAATGTGGTAGAAATTGCAGCAAGATATAAATAATTATGCACTAATTAATATATTTAAATAAATATGAACTAGCTCATAATAAATTGTAATAGTGTGATGCAAGTTGTACTGTGTGTGTGTGTGTCTGCAGGCTTGATTCCCTACCTAATCATGTAAACAATTTATTTTAATTATATGATGGTGTTTCACTCTTCTCTACCTTGGTGAGAATAATTTATATGGCAACTTTTCGGACCGTCCCCTCTCTCTATCTGACTTAATATTATTGAAGTAGCTTTGAGACTTATAATCGGCCTGGTCTACTAACACATCTTCAAGATCTATCATAGATTAGGGTATTGTTCATGTCTTCTAGCAATGTAACTACAAGCTGTTTGAAAGCCACAACGTAATGTACTATATATTGTGCAAATCTATGTGAGTTTTCTATATAGTTCAAGTAAAAGATGAGCATGTCTTTAGTATCTACCCTACTTTTAGTAGAATGTTGTTTCCTGTCCATGTAGGTGTTGTTGCAAATAAGAATGAATTCTTAATACGCCAATTTGAAAGTAGGAATCTAAAAAATATTGATGGTTGTACTTGTTTGGGAAGAGACGTACCTCAAAGTAATGATACACTCATAGACTCTTGCAAAAAAAATAGTAATTAAAAACACTTTAGTGAGTTGAAGAACAGCTTATGAAAATAAAAACACACACATATAAATAAAAATATATATGATATAAACGAGTATTTAAAAAAACTTTACCGAGTTAAAGAACTGCTTACGTACATAAAAACACACATATAAAATAAAGATATAATATATATATATATATATATATATATATATATATATATATATATATATATATATATATATATATATATATATATATATATATATTCTTAGAATGATAGCGTAAAGAAATACTGATAAGCAATCAAAATTTCAACAGCATAACAACATGAAAATAAAAAAAAACAAAATCCCCATTCCATAGTTGCTTCCGTGAAAGCTTGCCTAACTTTCATTAAATAAGCTTTGTATACATGAAACCATGATTATATATGTTTCCAAACATGATTATTTTCACAAGCAGTCAAAATTTCGGCACCATAACTGTGTGAAAATTCAAACAAAAAAATTTCCCATTCCATACTTGCTTCCGTAAAAGCTTGCCTAACTTTTGTTAAGCTTTGTATACATGAAACCATGATTATGTTTCCAAACATGAACAAAAAGCATGATTATATTCACAAGCGCCAATCAAAATTTTGGCAGCATAACGGTGTGAAAATTCAAACAAAAAAAAAATCCCCATTCCATACTTGCTTTCGTGCAGCAGATCAATGCTCATGGGAAGGAGAAATTACATACGCAAAAAAACATGTGTTGGTATATTACTTTGGTAAATCCAAAGCTCTGAACTAACTTCTAAATAAATATGAAATCATGGGTGAATTGATAAGGACGGTCAATACCAACAACATGCATGTCTTCAATAATACCAAAGAAGTGGCATCCAAACACCATGGTCACTCGTCGTACCATACAAATCACAAACTAGAAAACACCATAGATAATACCAATGTTGATGTCAATCAAGGGCAGTGTGATCCGGGCTCTTATTGTTGCCAGTCAGTCTCCTCATCGCTATTTGCATCAACTGCTAGAATAGCACGTACACATGGAGACTTGGAGCGTGAAAGATGCTGCTAAGACCTCTGGATCACTATCTATGCAGAGGTAGTGTCTAGACAACTCAACGCAAACATGGCCTAAGACACCACATCCAGAAAACATTATCAACAATGTAGGTGTGCTCAATAGTAAATGTCTACACAAGCCAGCTAAAAAAAGGAAAAAAACATGTGCATTTTTACTTTATGTAACATAGTCTAATAACGCATAGTAGGAAGCATATATTCTTACCAAAATAATTCAAGGCTAGGCTCTGCAGTACCTCTAAGAGCGCGTCCTCCAATGTACTCTCCATCGGCACGCTCCACCATTATTTCGGACTTGGCATCGAAAGAGTTGTTGTCCAGTCTCTCTCCATCTCATCGATCGTAGATAAGACGTTGACCGTTATGAAAAAACAATCCTAGCAATAGTGTTTCCACCTACAAATTACAATTAGAATGTGATCTAATTGAAGAAAAATATGAGCATCCTTTTCAATTAACAAATAAATCTACTTACTATCTCAATCTCAATGGTCTTTCGCACATAACCATCGGGGATCAAAATAAGGATGGTGTGCATTATTTTGAATCCCATCTCGATGACATGTCTAGATACAATGCCAAAGTGATCAGTGGATCTTAAGGTGATGTACCACCCATTGTCTGCTAGCTATTATGGCCACTTTCTTACTTAATTTTCGAGAGAATTGATTCCATGGAGGAACCTTCATATTATGCATTGTTAATTTAATTAAAGTTCCAAAACTATCATAGACTGCCCATTGAGGTTTTGAAGAATACATACCTCATTCTCCGAAAAAAAATCAACTTTAAAATTTGTTGGAAAATCCGCAAACAAAAGAGAGGCCACTTCATTGCTCTTTTCCCCATCAACATGGGTTGAATGAAGAAAATCCAATCCTGCATACGATCAAATACATGTATTTCAAACATTCACAACAGATACCACACATAGTCAGTCTTTCTTCTCACATGTATTTACCATTTCTCATCATCGAGAGAAATTTTATAAACATCTAGCATGTTGCCAATAACGGTCACATCATAATCTATGGAAGGCAGTGCATAATCAAAAAATAAAATATTTCATCAAGAAAGTGACAGGTAGATATCTTTACAAGAAAGTTCAGGTGTGGAGCCATGAGCACCTTTCTTATTCTTTTTGGGAGACTTCTTGGGCTTCTTGAAATTAAGAAACTCCAATTGTTTCTTTATGGAGGAGATTGTACTATTGTTTACTCTTTTCAAAGAGGTGGCTTTCTTGAAAGCTGAGCCAATCTCCTCAATACCATTTTCATTTCTTTCAAAAACGTGCTCTAAAGTAAACAAAAATATGTTTCTCACAAACATAGTCTAAATAATATGAGCACTTTAACAATTTTGTTGTTTTTATAAGTGCCAAAAAATAACGTTATATAAGTTCTCTTTGTCCCGTGGATAGGTGCCTCGAGTGTAATCTAGCCACCAAGGGCAATACTCAATTTCCCAAGCAATCAAACCATAATCTCTCATACATAATGGATACATACACTCCTCAGAAGAGAGGTCCCTCCAACTTTCAACAACAATTGTCAACTTCTCAAACAAAGTTTGATCGTAAAACTAACTTTATTTGAGCTTCTTTACCGAGTGACTTATTTATTATACAAACTCTAAGTGCAAAATAGAATAACAACCATAAAGATATCAATTGTATTACCTGAATAATACTCTCCTCGAAGATTCCATAAGCTCTGGAATTTTTTCATCCGACTCTTTGGTATTGAGCTTACTCCAAAGCTCCACAAAATCTTTATCAATGTGCTCCCTCAAGCGGTGATGAAACCATGCTTCAAAGCCCTCCGACATTTCTTCAATCATTTTCCCTTTGATCCTCAAGCATTGCTTCAAGATACGTCTCCCATACCGCTCTTTACACAAGTACATTTTAAATTTCGTTGCACTAATATAACGCTCAAGAGTAACATCATCTACACGGCAATGCATCAAAGAGCGCAATATTTCCTTTTCCCTATAGAGAATACAATAAACAAACCATAAATGCATTGATTCATTTAATGATTTCATGTGTATTTTTTATCCAAAGATTATTACCTCTCCGGTGATATTTTAGAAGTTGCCAAAGAGTGGACCTTGTCTCTTGTAAGGCCCACCTGATCCTTTTCTCTTATCCAATTGAAGTTAAATAACAAAGAGAAGAACCCTTGGCCATTGGCGGGGTTGGCAATGGCCAACATCTATGTTGCATTAGCACGAAATAAAATAAAATCAAATTTTCAATCCAATAAATCAAATCCAAATGACATGTCAACTTACAATTTTGTAGAAATTCAAACATGAATGGTCAGAAGAGAAAGTTTTTACCTTATAAGCTCTTTCTTTGAATATTTTTTATACTCTTCCTCGAGCAACCATTTCCTTTTCTGGCAGTGAAATCAAGGGATCATTGACCTCTTGCATCTCTTTGATAAGAGACAAGTCGAACTCTTCCTTTTGTAGAGCAAGTGAAAAAAAAGTAAGATTTTATAAAATTATGCCAAGCTTTAGAAATTACATAAAAAGTATACTTTAAGGAAAAACAATATACCTTCCATATGAGCATTGCCAATTAAAGAGCAGGAGCATTGTAACAACTCCCTTTAGATGCCTTCTTCTCGCAAGCAAGCTCTACCTCTATCCATCGAACCCAATCTTGGGGAATGTCTTTCATTAAAGAATCTTTGCTTGCCACAACTAGTTTTTGGCACAAGAAGATCTTCTATCGAAAATTTTGTGCTCACAGTGGTTCTACCGATCCTAAACCACAATATCTTAAATTAAATGGAAAGAGAATGACATCGATAAAGTAATAGAAATATCTTTAAAAACAAAAGATGAGCCTACTCATTTTGAGAGCGCAAAGCTAGCATAAGCCCCCCCTCTGCACTTCTATCAACATAGACAAATTGACACTTGATAAAATAATGTCTCCATTTTATCATTGAAAATTCTACAGCAACAAAAAGGAAAATTAGAAAGCATAGAGTAATACAAGACAACTTTATATTAAACAAAAAACAAATCACTTACATGTTTTTATTTACCGCATCCAAGTTTTCAAGCTATGATTGCCATCCCAAACAATAAAATTTTTCCCCCTTAAGTTTTCCCACTCAAGGGGAGGGGAATTATCAAAATCATCGCTTATTTCTCGCCAAATAGGCGCCCATTCATCTTTGTCTAAGTCGGAAACATAATGTTGATCATGGCCTGGCTTCATAAATGACACAAGAAATGGAGCTCCAAGCATAGTGTATCCAGGCATCTCAAAACTTTTCACCAAGTCCTTAGTGCCTGGACCCACCACTCTAATGGCTTTATTTTCTATCAATCTGCAGAGAGGAATGTGAGGAGGTTCCCCACCTCTCTTTACAATAGAACCCTCTACAATCTCCTCCAATATGCGACCATGAACATCCTTTCCAAACACTGTTGGATGATCGACAAGTTTAGCAACAATTGTCGTTGCTTTAGAAATGCTTTGGGCCACCAGTTCACCTTGTGTAACATGAATATCTATGAGCTCCTCTTCTTCATGCATATCACTCAATATATCCTCTTCTTCATACACATCACCCAAAATATCCTCCTTCTGACGGTCATTACAAGAAGCAATGGAAGATCGTGCATTGGCCCTATGCCCTGTACTGCCAGACCTTAATGTGTATCCTACTCCTAAAAGAAATCAATAATAACAACACAACTAGTTTAGTGAGTATGGACAAAAGAAAATAACACAAATCGCTTAATGTAGTTGAACTTGTTTTGAGAGATACTTGTCTTGCCACAATTAGATGGTGTATGAACCATAATCTATCAACCATAAACAAACAAAATCTTCTTAGCAATGACAATATAGATATAAACTTTAAAATTTTGGCTGCAAAACGACATAAAATGAAAATTAAAAAAATCATCCCATTCTCAACTTGCTCATGACAAAAAAAAATACAAATCCATTTCGACATTTGTAGAGCTCTGCTCTACAATGAGTTGTACAATATGCAAATGCATCATTGTAAGTGTGTTGATGTGTGTGAATTCATGATTGTTACTGTATGTGTGTGTATGCAAGTGTAATGTGTGTGTGTTTGTGTCATGTATACAAGTGTGTTGATGTGTGTGAGTGCAAGTGTGTATATGTGTGTGTGTGTGTATGGATGTGTTGGAGCTATATATGGCTCACTCTACTCAACTTGGTCTCACCTATATATTTGTATCTTGTCCTCAATATGAATCAATCTTTGGGAGCGTACATGGTGTGTCTCTTGTCTAGTCTCTCTCTATCTCTCTCTACATCTCAACATGGTATCAGAGCGGTAACAATCACGCGCCGATTCAATTCGTGGTGACAAAACAATATGTGTATGCGCTTTGCATGTAAGATTCAAAGTTTCTACAAATTTTATTTTTTGAGGATTGATTCTTGTTAACTGTGGTTGTTTTGTGTTAAGAAGAATATGATTAGTGTTTTTTGTGGTGTTTACTGCTAATCCGTATAACAAATCATTGATTACATTTTCTTGTTGATTTGTTTTTGGACACCCTGAACTTCGTCTCAATTCTTGGGGGTCTTCTGCTCAAAATTTGGGCACCTTTCATCTAAAACTTGTTCGTCTCCTCGAGCTCTTTGAGTTATGTTCTAGGTTTGCGTCAATCGGAGTTCACAACAGAAAGTTACGCTGTTTTTACTGCAAATTCAGCTTGACGCATCTTTCTTCGTCATGAGTCTACGTGAAGCATTCGCGATCATTTTTCTAATTTTGGCGTTAACTTTTTCAGGCAAAATAAGCTTTATTCATATTGTGGCCGTTAATCTTGCGTCTCACATCACTCTTTTTTGAGGACTCTTTTATTATTGACGTCTCCTTTTCCCTGCTTTTTTGAATGACTTATGTCACATATTTGGACGTGTATTGAGCATCCTTCTTGCATTTATCATTGATAGAACACAGTCGTTATATTTCTCGCGTTCTCAATTGCAGCCTTCACCATATATGGTGTGCAGATTCTGTGATCTTATCTTATACGTTGTGAGCGGGATGAAAACACACACAATGCCTCTATAATGACCCCACACACACTCTTGGGATGATACACACACACACACACACACACACACACACACTATGGGGCACCACTTGGCTTACACAACCCACCTGGCGGAGACAGGGAACATACCGATGGAGTGACAGGAGAGAGACTACCCATTTACCCACTCCACATAGAGAGAAACACACACACACACACCCAAAAAAATCAGCTCAAAAGAAGAGAATTACTGATGTTTAGATACAATTGAGCTTGGGCCAACACCAATGGGGCAAATAGCTCACACAATATAGGTAAAATATGCAAGATACAATCACAAATTGGAGCATAAGATTCGCTCATAGGAGGAGCTTACACAATCAAAACAACAAAAAAATAATGAGGAATTTGGAAAAAATGGACAGCATAAAACCCCACTCTACAATGTCAAAGTGCTCAAATCTCGGATGAGCAGTTTATGGCCAAAACAGGCTCCAAAAACAACAAAAACACAGTTGCGGCTGTTCCTCCTCTTCTCTCCACGTATTTTCTTGTCTTATCTCAGTTTTTTCAGTTCCCACACTTAGCTTTATTACTTGGGCACCCTTGGCCTTTTAGATGACCTCAAACGGACCCCGAACAGGCCAAAAACTGGCCTCGCAGTGCATAGTTGTCACCCTGGTGCATCCATCCCCACACCTAGCACTCAACTTTTTTCAATAATGCATCTCTGCCACCACGTGAAGTGGCCCCCAAATATAGTCCTCATGATGATCTCTTTGCATAATTATCAGAAGAAAACACACATGTTGTGTCCGTACTTATCCACGTGCAAATATTGACCCATTTAACCTCTTGACGCCACTAGATTCCATCTGATGCACCTGCTCACCTCATGTTGTCGGACCGTGGATAGATTCCTCGAGAAGTTTTACGCACTGCCAACTCCTCATTATTATAGAAAAAACACACTGGTACTGGAGATAGTTAAAATCGATGCACTATATACATGTTGTCGCACTTGTACACATGTGGGCCCCACGTAACCACCTGGCTCTAGAAAATGGGCAATCCTTTATTTGATGCATCATGAATGGATATGTACGTATGTGCAATCCCTTACTCTAAAAAACTCCTGACATAGTTTTCCCATCCCCTAGCCTGCTAGATCATTCATGATCAGGGGCAGCAAAAAGAGATATGAGACTCGCCGCGTCACATGTCTCCTCATCCCTCACCAATATTACTTGCCCCAAAGATAGCTCATCCTTCTCCACCATCATTAACCTGGCATGATATAATTTAAGACGCAAACCATTTACCCTTGACTTATGTAAAATCCCATCCAAGTTAGCCAGTAGATATGTATCATTCGGAAAACACTCCACTACCTTGAAAGGGCCTTCCCATTTAATTTGAAACTTCTTTTGGAAGGTGTTGTCCAACTTACTATTGTAGCACAAAACCAAGTCATGCTTCATGATAACCTTACTTTTGACCTTTTCATTTATCTTTGACAAAGACCTATCCTGCATCTGCCCATAATGTTCCAATGCACTCATCCTATCCAGTTGAACCTCTTGTAATTGTAAGAGCCTCTCTTGGAATGCATCACTAGGCGGCCCAAGAAACTTCTCTAGAATCTTTACTATAGGAAAATCTACTTCCACAGGCAATAGTGCTTGCTTCCCATATACTAAATGAAATGGAGTAAACCCTGTACTTGTCTTCACCGAAGTATTGTAAGCCCATAATACACTAGGCAATTCCAAATCCCAATTCTTTCCTTGGTTCTCTGTCACTTTCAAAAGGATTTGTACCAACTCACCATTGAATCTTTCATTTAAGCCATTACACTAGAGGTAATAAGGAGTGGTATGCTGGTGCCTAATCTTCATCTTTGCGCATAAGAAGTCTAGTATTTTAGCTCTAAATCCCGGCCCCTTATCTAAAAGTAGCTCTAGTGGCACCCCAAACTTGCAACATATTTCATCATACACATATTTTTCCACATCCTTTGCAGTGATTTGTTTTAATACTATAGCCTCTTTCCATGTAGAGAGATAGTCCACTACAGTCACAATATAGCTTTTGCCCCTGCTTGTGATAGGTAACGGGCCTATTGCATGAATTCCCCACTTTTCAAACACATCAAATGCCAAAATGGTTTTTTGTAGCTTTAGCTTCAACACTCTCTTCCCAAATGCTTGACACCTATTGCAAGACCTACACCAATGGTGAACATCCTTGTGCAAACTAGGCCATACATACCCCTCTTGCAAGATCTTATGCAAGGTGATCTTTAGAGCAAAATGTCCACCACATGAGCCTTCATGATTCTCTTCCAACACTCTATAAATCTCCTCCGGCCAAGGTACATGTCTCAACACGAGATCAGTCCCTTTCATGTATAAGACATCACCAATCAATTTGTACCTCGATGCTCTACGCACAAAACCATAATTCTTAGACTTCTGAATGTCCTTTGGAATGATTCCTGTTAGCAAAAACTCCTCTTCTTGAGCCAAACTTTCCCGGCCATGGTAAAGAGGTAAATTGGTCCTCAACACAAATAGCTCCCCAATCATGCTTTGAGCTGCTTCATGTGCCTCTCCATTTAGAGCATGCTCAATGTGTCTGATTATCCATGCTTCGAACTTCTTTAATAGGCCTTTAATTCTGAAGTACATTTCCTTCAATGAGGTGTTCTTGCTCTTCCACACACCCGACACTTGCTTCACAACTAACAAGGCGTCACCTTTTATGCTCAACCTTCTAATCCCATACTTCAAACAAATGTGTAAGATGGCTTCCAATGTAGCATATTCAGCCTCATTGTTAATATGTGCATCGAATTAGAACCCTCTCTTGCATACTAGCTTCCCCTCTATATCATAAAGTGCTATACCCCCTGAAGCCGCATCATGGCTCTTTCTGTATGAGCCATCAAAGAAAAAAACATGTGCATTGCTAATCTATGGCACTTCTTCAACTACCTTTCTCGCCACCTCTTCCTTAACAAGAAGGGGATTCTCCTTGTAAGTCAATAAATCAGCTAGGGTAGCTCTTGTACTGTCTTCCATTAGAAAAGAGAGCTCAAACTCTTGCAGCTAAATTACCCATTTCTTGACCACATTTGACATGTTAGTGCCATTAATTAACTGTGGCAAAAAGGCATAACTCGTCAAGACAAAAAAATGTCATGGTAGCAGGTAATGACGAAATTGTCGACAAGCAAATATTACACTGGACATCACTAGCTCTACTTCCGAGAATTTTCTCGCTGCTACTAACTTCACTAAGCTTGTACAATACACTAGCCTCATATAATGACTTCCCTTCCCCTTTGCAATAGCATTATTCCAATGGCATCATCCCCTACTGATGGATTTACATAAGACACTTTTCCCAATCAGGAGCCTGCATGGCTGACAAACCACCTAACACCTCTTTTAACTCTTGAAACACTTCTTCACACTTATCATCCCATTGCAATGGATCATGCTTTGCCACTTGTTGTAATGGATAAAGGAGCTATGAAGACAATGGAATAAACCACGCCATGTACTTCACTTTGTGTATGAAGGTTGCCAATTGCTTTGTACTTGTACGTGATGGAAGAAGAATAATAGACTTAACCTTGTCTGGATCAGCCTCAATGCCATTTTCTGACACCATATGGCCCAATAACTTCACCCTTGGCTGTGCTAGATGACATTTGTTTGGATTAAGTTGTCCTCCACATTCATCATATCGAGCCAATACCATCTGCAGCTTTTGATGGTGCTTAGCCCTACTGCTGTAGACACAAAAGTCGTCCATAAAAGCTTTAACACAACTACCAATGAATGGTTCCAACACCCAATTTGCTCTCTCTTGATAGAAAGATGGTCCATTTGACAACCCAAATGGAAATACTGTGTAGCAATAGCAACCCCATGGCATAGTTAAATTTGTCCTTGTCGGTCTTTAAGAGCAATCTTCAATTGAAAATAGCCGGAAAAACCATCACAAACACTATACCTCTCATAGCCAGCCATTGAATCCAAGATATGATCAATGAATGGAAGAGGATATGGATTCTTCTTAGTGGCTACATTTAAGGGTTTAAAATCTACACAATCCTCCACTTTCCATCCTTCTTTGGACCTACTACTACTAGACTCACCCATTCTGTGGTCTCCACTGGGACTATGAACCCTCCCTTCAATAACTTGTCCACCTCTTCCCTCAAGGCTGTTGTTAATTCTTGAAGGTGATGAACTCTCTGATGTTGTCCTTGGAAATCGTGGTTGTCCGCCTCAGCCTGTTGATACAGATCATTATGATCGCTTATCACTGAAGGACCTATATTTGAAGATTGGAATGTTGTGTATACGGATTGGTAACGACGTGATAAAGCATCTCGTCGATATATTCTTTCTGCTCTTAGTGATTCCCTTTTGTTTGATATGTATGAACTGCCTACTTTTCACGACGTATGGAAGTATCTTATTGCAAACTTTCAGGAGAAATCTGTTACAGAAATGCTTTATTTGAGAGGGTTGCTTAACAAGCTACAATATGAAGTTGGTATTGTCATGACGGGACATATTGAGTCTTTCCAATCTATTATTAATCAACTTGCTGCTGTCGGTGATCCTGTTCCACAAAAGCAACTGATTACACTTCTCCTTGATACGGTGAAGGACTCCTCTTATGATAACATTGTTACTATTCTCTCTAATAAAGATGGTCTTGATTTCGACCAAGCCTGCATGTCTTTAATTGAATACTCTCAACGTCAAGAACGACATAATGCTGGTCATGATACAGCTATGATTTCACAAGAGGAGACCGAGTCACAACAGATGGAACGTTCTTTATGCTCGAAGGCGTCTATTTCAACGAGGAAATCGCAGAGGTGGCCATCATGGTAATATTTTCTCTCGTCTCAAATTTCCTAGTAAGCAATGTTCTTACTGCAACAGAAATGGCGATACTGAAGATGATTGTTGGGCACGTCAATATGATAAAGAACACAATATTACCATGAAACAACCACGTTTATCTAGAGACTCTGCTTCTTCTTCTTGTGAATATTGTGGATGATCTGATCATCCCACTCATATGTGCTATAAGTGTCAATTCGACACAGATCGTAATAGAGCATATGCTACTGAACATCGAAACAACATTGTACCAAAAAAAAGCTGCATCCTATGTTCAGTTGCTCTCACATCGGATTCTATACAATCTCTTTCATTAGGAAAAATGTGGACTCTCCTTGGGCCATATAGGATTAAGGTTAATTAGGATCCAACCAATAGGAAGAGAGCAATGTATATAAGTCTAGAACCTAATAAAGTAGAGGGAATAATAGGGTTTTCCACTCATTTATTGCTTTGTATCCTAGAGGGAGGTGGATGGGTAAAAGGGGGGGGGGGGGGGGGGGAGTGATGGGTCCACGGATAAGTTTTTGCAAAAACCCTAAAATTTCAAAATTTTCAAAAAAAACTTAAATTCAAAATATTCCATCCAAAACTCCCCCCAAACCTACCCTATGATCAAAAAGTCATTTTCTCACTCTAGAACCTCTTTCCCAAGACTCCCTTCCTCCATAACCCCTTTCCATAACACATAGCTCCCACTGTCTCTTTAAACTCTTACACCTTCCTCCTTCCTCAAGCTCTCCATTGCAACTTTAAGCTCCGACTCTCTCTCCCTCCTCCTTTCTCAAGATCTCCATTGCAACTTTAAGCTCCCACTCTCGCTCTAAACTCTGTGTCCCTCCTCCTTCCTCAAGCTCTCCATTGAAACTTTAAGCTCCCACTCTCTCTCTAAACTTTGTCTCCCTCCTCCTTCCCCAAGCTCTCCATTACAATTTCAAGCTCCCACTTAAGAATCCATGGCCAACAATGGTCAAAATAGACTCCCTAAACCCATCATTCAAAGTATGGTTCTCCACAACTCGAAGAATGAGGAGCAGCAATGGGAACCTCAGGTTTTTCAAGAAGGTGCGTGGGTCTACATGCAACCTTCCGCAATCGGTCCCCATATTGTTCATGAAAGAACAAACGTTGATCTCCATTGGAAGGGAAGACTAATAGGCTTCAAGCAAGTAAGAGACAAGGGTACGGTGGAAATCGTTCAACATGTCTTCATGTTTGGACACATGCGTCTACGAGGGATCACCAACCCAAGGGATTTTCCTTGTAATTGTAAGTCCCTTGCACTTCAATGGTTTTGGTGGTAAAAGAAATTGGACTTTTTACATCTCACGGACTGTTTTGTTTCCATGTAGATGTTTTTCCTTCTAGCCTTGTGGAGGAGCAACCACTCTCGTTCCTTTCAGGCACATTTACGGCCATGCATGCAAGTCTTGGGGATATGATCTTCCCGAACACATCTTCATCAAACCTTGCATGACAAAGGGTTTTCTTCTACACCCACAAGTACATTGTACCTACAGATGAGCAAGGCTACGGAGAGCTACAACCTTTGGTGGCTACAACCTTGAGTAGCATGGAGTGGCCAAAGCCAGATGCATTCATTGTAATTTATTTGAAAGCCAAGATTGTAGCTGATGTGACAACATCATTACAATTTGGAAAAGCCTCGCGTTCCGTTGGGCTTGGATGGTGTTTTCCTGCTCATGTCTTCGCTAGCATATTTGGATCTTTGCCTTTTGGCATCATACAAACACTATGTATGTTTGCAAAGATCTACATTACGATACATTGGAAGCCATCCATGGTGAGAAGTGGGGGTATCTCGAAGGACTTCACAACGGAGATCTCTTTCGGTGTCAGGTTGGAAGTTTCGGCATTGCTATCCATTTCATCAAGGTGCGCTCCACCCTTTACGTGCGGTACTTCTATGAAAGATGGATGTGCAAGCTTGGTAAATGGATTCCATTGCAATCCACCAATGCTACAATTGAGGTATTTGAAGAAATTGCAATCAAATTGTCGAGTGGTGCTATTGAAACAGTCCAGGTGAACAAGCATTGGACATTGGCCAATGTGCGGGAGCACTTAGGGATAAGGGGTTTAGAGCATGGAGAAGCTATAAAGTTTTTCATTGGACGACGTAAGGTGAATGATCTTTCTCTCTTAATTATGTTATCTTTATGTTCTTTGGATTATTCCTCACTCTAAGGTGGGTATGCTATTTCTTATTTTTTTGCTAGATTGGTAGCCGTATGGAGAGCACGATTCAAATTGAAAAGGCGCGGATGACGGAAGAGAATATGATCTTATCATTAGAGTAGTTATGTTTTGAACTTAAATTTCCTATAATATCACAATTGTAAGTTCAAACAGATGTTTGTATCAAATTTTGGCAAAGCACATTATCTTAAAGTCATAGCGATATGTTTTTAGAGTTAAATGATTGTAATTTAATTTGAAAGGTTTTTATAACTTCTTGTTATTTGTGTTACTGTATGAAAATTGATTAATATTTTAATTATTGTTATTAATTTTGGAGGGGGAGGGGGGGCACTATATAAAGCCTCCTAAACCCTACCATTTTCACAATTCACCTACATAGCCTGTTCACACTCTCATTTGATCTCTAACAGTTTTTTCATCCCTACCTTAGCAGCTAGCATCATGGCATCCTCCTCCACCCCTCCCGAAGCCACGGCGTTACAACGCTTCCAAGCGTTTTTACAAACAACCGAGTGGCAAGATCATGACGATCTTCACAATTTCTTCACCCAATTCCATGATGTGAATGCAACTATTCACCTAAACATCCAATCTTTTCAGCCTATCTTGGAATTTTTTGAAATCTACATTGACAAGTATGCTGTACCAATTGTCGGACAAGAGGAATTGTGGATTCCATGCAATTTACTTCACTACATACACAAAGGTGATCGGCCTTTCACCCAGCGGCTTCAGCGATTTTGTGTAATTGTGGGTGAGGCACGTCAGTACATTGAAGATTCACGTTTGAGAAAAAAGAAGGTCGGCACCCAGTTTCTAAGTCACTTGGCGACTTTTGTGTTTCTTCTTGCGGAGGAGCCTGAAAGATCTCAGGTGAGTTTGCCTCATTTGCGCCTTGGAGGTGTCGTCAAGGACGCAAAGGAGCCCATTACAACGCCCTGGGATGCAAGCAAAGAGGGCAATATTCTTGCCCTAACCTACCCAAGAGGTGTCATGGATGCCACCAAATCCATGGGTGATGAGGGTGCAGAAGTATCCTTTAAGCCCGCTATAGATGCGCCGGAGGAGACATTAACCCCGGAGGTTTTTTTTGAACACCTCTCCTCAATTGTCATAAATGGGGAGGAATATTTGTTTTTACATGATCTTGAAAAAACTTTTGACATCTGCATGGATGAGTGCCTGTCCATCCTCTGTGCCACTGTAGAGTCCTCTGCCATTGACCCCTCCTCCGATCCACTGGATCAAAGCCTCCTACCCCTTGGAGAGAGTGTGGTAGATACAGTGGAGTTGGCAATGGTGGCGGTGACAGATGTACCACACTCATCTGTGTAGGAGGATGAGTTTGTAGCTACACGCGCATTGATTGAAGCCCAACTCACTCCTATGCTGGTTCATATGGATGATCTTGAGAGTGTCTCTATGGCTCCCAATTCCTCTATTTCTCTTGACAGCAAAGGCATAAACGATGAGGATGACAAAAAACAAGAGGTATCAATTAATTTCTGTTTTGTGATTATGCATTAATTTTCATTGTTGCATTATGAAATATTTTTTACCTATTGATTTCTTTGTAGAATGTTGTGGAGCTGGATGAGCATGTAGGTCGGGGAGGAGATGGTAGGCGCCAAGCTTTTGGATGGCAGTTATCCCTTGCGCATTACCTTGGCAAGCTCCCTCAGGACGGCTTTGCGATAATCCACAAGGAGTACACTCCTTGTGGTCAATTTTGGGTGTCAATGATGAAAGCAATGAGCCGCATCCTATGCGTGTCAACCATATATCAAGCCTCCCAAGTCATTTATCTTGTAAATAAATCTCTCGCCAGTGATGCATTTGCGACACATTCGTGGTCGTGTACTTTGTAACGTGGCCTTAAGCCAAGCTGTAGGTCTAAGAAATGTGGAACAAATTGCTTGGGATGTGCTGCACAAACAGATTCCCTGCGCCCAAGAGCAACGAGAAAACATTGCTCACCATATCTTAGATGGCTCAAGCACTCAATAGCTCCATATATCTTGTAATTAACTCTTTCAAATTTGTAATGGGATATATCACATCTTTGTACTTTGCTATTTCTAATTTTGAATGGGACTTGATTATTACTGTGAAATTCTCTTTTGAGTTTATGGTATGATAGACAGTAGGTGATTGGTTCTATATTGTGGTATGATTGTGCAATTCTCTGAACCAAAATCAAGAGTTTCTTTTTCATATAAGTAACACCAAAAAGCCATAATATGAGTGCATTTTTATAAACCTAGCCTAAAGAAGGTAAAAAAAAGCTGTCTGGGAGCCTGCCGCAGAGACGCGCGAGAAGGCAAAAGTAACTATTACTTTTGCCTTCTCGCGCGCCTTTGCGGTAGGTCCCCAGACATCTTTTTTTACCTTCTTTAGGACAGGTTTATAAAAATGCACTGATATTATGCCTCTTTTGTATTTCAATTAACCACAATCGGTTGACAGCTCTTGTAATCAACTTCTATCGACATCTCTCTCTCTCTCTCTCTCTCTCTCTCTCTCTCTCTCTCTCTCTCTACTTAGTTCTACTCATATCACTTATAAACACAAATGTTCAGTACGATGAAAAAGAAATCACTAAAGCCACGACACGTTATATTTGAAAAATATATCTTTACATTGCCAAAATTGCATAATAGTCAAATTCAGTCTCTCTCTCCTCTGATTTGACGCGCAAGAGCTATATCCGTTTTGCATGAATAGCACACAAGTTAGTGTCTTCAAAAAGAGAAATTAGTTGATATTTTTTCTCTTCCTGTAGAGCTGCTACGGCGATACCTTGAACTCGAAACGCCATTAGATAACTTTGCATGATCTCTTTCACCAAACGTGCGAATGGTGCCTTGCAAATGAGAAGGTCTAAAGTCTTTTGATAGTGACGAATCTCTTGCAAGGCCCTTGGAATGCGTCGCTTCACAGCAGGAGCCCGTTGTTGAGGGATGGTAGGATCTGGGACATGGGCCTTGCGAAGTCGAACCTTGAAAAACTTTTTATTTCTATGAGAGGGCTTGCGAGGAGGAGCTTGCGCATCTTCAAGGCCACCATGTGCTCTGACTGGCTCTTCAAATCCACCCTATGCTCCAACTGGCTCGTCTTCTATATCATCAAAATCCTCTTCATTTAGTAACCCATGATCACGTCTAGGCTGATCTGACGGCAGAGCTCCGAACCCACGTGGCAATGTCTTCCCAACCGAGACTCGATGATTGCTTGGGATCTCCTGTCTCCTCCATGGTGGGCTTTGTGCTTCGTTGTCCGTCTCGGTTTCAATGTCTGAAGTCACTACCCGTCTCTTCTTGCGTGAAGGTTGTCCATCTTGTTGGTCTTCACCTAACCATTCCCTCTCCATCTCTTCTAGGAGCTCTTGTTCGTGTATCCAAGGTGGTTTTTGAGCACCTTGGACGGACGAGTGAGGGTGAGCAAAAAAAGGTTAATCTTTTCTTGCTGTTTGCTTCGTCCGTGTCATTGTGTAAGAAGGGGCAATATTGAAAATGAGACTCCCTCTTCTCTAAAAGCTCCCTATTTAAAAGAAATTGTGTAAGAAGGGGCAATATTGAAAATGAGACTCCCTCTTCTCTAAAAGCTCCCTATTTAAAAGAAATTAGTCTCTTCACACTTGACCAGGCCACTTAAAAAACTCTTAATATCATCAAAATATAAAAAACAAAAAATGGATAAATGAAGAAGTATTATATGTAACTCAACAAAGACATTTTCAAACATAAACATTACATTGCATATCATCATTTGTTTTACATGTTGGGTAACCAATGTTTACCCACTCTATGGCGATTTTTCACGCCACCTAGCATAATTAAGGGGTCTGGTGGAGTTTCTCCATTTCTCTTTAGCATTAAGTCGAGATTGTCTCCTAACCTCCTTGGCAAGACTTGACTTTCGCGCTCGCTCTATGGCATGACATCTCCCCAAAGAACAACGAAAGAACCAACCAAACATCTCCTTCATGTAGTTGGATCTCGTAGTTCCACCACCGTGACTTGTATTTTTAAAGTAAACACCTTTGGCTCGATAATGTGATTTCTCCATTCCTTGAGTGCTCCACATGTCTAATGAACCATATTTTGACATAAAGAATGCTCCATGCGCATACAAAATATGCTGCATCAAGAAAAAATGCTTAGATCAAATGAATGTTTATGTATAGCATCAAAATTTGAACTAAACAAAATAACTTACCATGTAGTGTGTGATATTGCTCTCTCCCCACGCTTGCAAAAATGCTTTAGTGAAATAAGAAATGTGATCTTTGAAAAAAATTTATTTCTCGCTCGTGGTTTGGGGTTTCCACATGATTTGAAGCACTAACTCGAACTGGTGCCACACTTGCCTACGCAGATTTACAAGCACGGGATTGGAATCTTGATCGGTCGTACACTTGCAAAGTGCTTTCCATAGCTCCGATGGAGAATCCTCCTCACCCCTCTCCTTTCGCATCTCTGGTTTCTTGAAAAACCTACGTGCTTTCACACCATTCATAGATACTTTTTGTGGCACTTCATGCATATTTTCCACCTCACCGATCATAGAAACATTGCCACCATGACATCCAATCGAATTTAGAATTGCTTCAACTATTCCAATGGCTTCCACGGATCTGGAAAGTGGTTTCATTGTGAAAGCGTACTCTATGTGAAGCTTTAACAAGCGATCAAATATACGCATGAAGGCATGCAAAGTGAAAAAGTGTACATTTGTATGTGAAAATTTGATAATGGGATGCCATGTTCTATCTTTTGTCAACCGATTGGGGACCTCCATGATAGGACACTTCAACACCGAGCACACCCAATCCATTGCATCATCATCCATTGACCTTGTTGCCTGACTTCCCTTGACACTTTTCTTTGAAGATGTGCAGCCACGCGTACTCTCCTTGTATCCTCGTACACAATATGGACAAGGAAGAAGTGATGCAGCACCTTGTTTATATCCAAGTATACATTTGTTTGTTTTTAGATCACCTCCTAAGTGCCACTCAACATCAAATGTACCTACTCCATCTACTTCTAACTTTTCTCCCTCTAGTTGTGCCTTAATAACCTTTGTGATCCACGAGAACATAGAGAAGACCCATGCCAACACCTCATGAGTCTCTTTTGGAAATTCAAAAGCTCCTAACCACCATATTTCCTTTTCCGATTGTACACTAAATGATGGTTTCTGAGAATGATCACCGATAGCATCGACTTTTGTAAAAAACATTGCCTCATTCATGAGTGTCACACTCATACGTTCCAATCTCCGTCCTTTGACAATTTGACATTCATCTAGCTTAAGAATAAATATGAGCTTCTCTCCAAATACTGAAACAACATAGGAATTGAATTGTTATACTGAATGATATTCAATACAAATAAAAAATGACATTACAATTTGTATTACCTTGTGGAGACAAAGCATAAAATTTAACCATAGCTCGTTGTAGTCGTTTCAAGTCAACAAAAATATTGTTGAATTGATGAGAACCAAAAGAATTTGCCCCACTAGGAATAGTATTGCCCCCCTTTATATTACCACGTGACTTGAAACTTGTGGAAGAGTATATCATGGATCGTTCAATGTGTTTGTATTCGCCAAAGGATTCCCTAGCGAGATCATTGTTTGATTTTTTTGCAAGTCAGACCCTATGTGGAATAGGAAACAAATTCTCGGTGATGCCTTGCTCTCATAATGCATCTTTCATCAATCCATGAAGTGCGTGGTATGCATTTGTGTTGATCCCAACCTCATCACAAGCTCTCTAGACATCATCCTCAGACACAAGGTTAGAGATCTTTTTTAGGATCTCCTTTGTGATGGTTCCTTTCATGTGTTTGGCCTTTTCACAACCTATGATGTAAAGTATATCTTTCTTTGAGATGCATCCTAGGAGAAGATTGCAACAGTCCTCTTGTCTAAAACTTCCACACACATCTTGTATATATGTCCTATTTCAAAAGGTGAACCGAGTTGCAAATTGATGGAAATTAATTGAGAGTTATGAACACTGTGAATTAAAAAAAATACCTGGTTTCCGTGATCCGCTTATACGTGCCCCTCCATTAGAGGCTAATTTTTCAATGGAAGAGAACTCCTTATGCTCACGCATGCCAAATGGAGTGGCTTTTAGGTGCATCATTGCAATCTGTAGCTTAGTTACCTCTGTTTCTGTAGCTTTCATCTACTCTTTAAGATCTTTGAGTTGTTTCTCTGTGGAATGTAGTTGTTGTTGGAGATTTGTGGAATGAATGTGTAACACTTGACATTGTTGTCGGAAACATGCCGACGCACCTGCGTGATTGGAGTCGAATCTCTTACAATACCCAAGAAGACCACGTTCTCCTTCTCCCACATATTTGATTAAGTTTGGGAGTGTACGGAATGTTGGATGACATTTCACGAGCGGATCTTTTGGATACAACCCTCCATCAAGCCACAAGTCAACATTGGTTTCTCCTCGAAACCGTCGTACGGATGCCGGTTGAGATGCTTTCTCGTCATTTTTTTTTGTGGGAGCAAATTCGATTGGTAGATGCAGAGTGACATTAGTTGACCTACTAGATGACGGCGCAGGATTCATTGGTTATGTGGCGAAGAGACATGGTGGAAAGTTATGATCGGGGAAAAAATAGATAAGATATACTTTTTGAGATAAATAGTCAATTTTTGGGATAAAAAGAAGTCTTAAAAACATATTTTTCCATATGTAGACATATATAGGTTCAATTTTTTAGCTCAAAGGAGAGAAATTTTTAAATTTGAAAAATTTCAATTTTTAGGCTTTATAAGATGGACATTTTGATGATGTGGCATTATTTATTTATTCTTGGAATTAATGTAGAGAGGGACCCATGGAATTTTAGATTTGGAGCTTATAAAAGCTAGATTCTTCTAAAAAAAATATTGATATATATATATATATATATATATATGGACCTTTTTAAAGCTTAAAAGATCCATTTTGAAGATTTTATAAAAAAATCATTTTTTGGGGTGAATTGATGCACGAGCTGAAAAGTGGATTTTGTCATAACTACTTACTCTCTTTGTGGAATTAATGTAGAAAGGGACCCAAGGAAGTTTAGATTTTGAGCTTATAAAAGGTAGATTCTTCTAAAAAAATACTGTTATATATATATATATATATATATATATATATATGGACCCTTTAAAGCTTAAAAGATCTATTTTGAAGATTTTATAAAAAAATCATTTTTTGGGGTGAATTGATGCACTAACTGAAAAGTGGATTTTGTCATAACTACTTACTCTCTTTGTTTGGTGATAGGTAGAGAGAGAATGGTTCTTCTCTCTACTTTTACTCCTCTCTCTCTTTTTACCCCCCTCTCTCCCCTAGTTTACCCCCCCTCTTCCTCCTACTTTACCACCCTCATTCCCTACTTTATCCCCCTCTCCTATCTAGAGAGAAGTTAGAGAGAGAGAGAGAGCTACAAAATTAGCCCTATTTATTGTCTTTGTTCCCTCCATCCCCTACAAAATTAGCTTTAATCCCTTAAAATTAAAAATCCTTACATGGCCCCAAGGGGGTCCAATTTTTCGCTTTTGGGTTACACTGATGCAGATTGGGCAAGCTCACATTTATCTATGCGATCTACTCGTGGAAACTTGTTCTTTATAAATGGTTGTCTTGTTTCTTGGACCAGCAAGAAACAACGTTGTGTTGCAGTTTCTACGACCGAGTCAGAATATGTTGCGGCATCACTTGCAGCTCGTGAGTTGATATGGCTTCAACAAATGCTGGTTGATATTGGTCACTCTCCTCTTTCTAGCACACCCTTGCGGTGTGACAACCAAAGTGCTATTAGTCTTGAAAAAGACTTTCAACATAATAAGTCAAAGCACATTGCTGTCCATTATCATTATGTCAGGTATGAAGTACGCAAAGGAACCATTATGGTTGAATACTATCCAAGTGACCAAATGATTGCAGACATTCTGACCAAAGGCCTCAACGAGTCACGTTTCATCCTCTTGCGTTCGGAGCTTGGAGTTGCTTCGGCCTCACTCTTTCTAGATTAGCTTCTTTGCTATTGTAATAGCTTTTGTACGTATGACATTGTAATCCTGTAGGTACCATGCACTATACACACTGCACATCTGCACATTCTGATCTTTGAGTCACTTGCATATTTGCACATAGATGCACAATTCACTTTCACATCATCATCATCAATGGCTCATATTTTCACATTGTATAGGGGCTTGAGTTTTTCCCTTGAACTCTCCGGATCCAAGGGTTTTTCCATCCAAAGCTAGAGACCTTTGTTTGAGTGGGGGTGTTGGAGCTATATATGGCTCACTCTACTTAACTTGGTCTCACCTATATATTTGTATCTTGTCCTCAATATGAATCAGCCTTTGGGAGCGTACATGGTGTGTCTCTTGTCTCATCTCTCTCTATCTGTCTCAACATCTCAACAGATGTATGTTACTGTAGGTGTGTGAATGCAAGTGTGTATATGTGTGTGTGTGTGTGTGTGTGTGTATGGATGTATGTTACTATATGTGTGTGTATGCATGATTGTGTGTGCGTGTTTGTGCTATGTGTGCAAGTGTGTTGATGTGTGTGAATGCAAGTTTGTATATGTGTGTGTGTGTGTGTGACTGTACTGAGTGTGTATGTAATAAAGTGTAATGTGTGTGTGTATGCATGAGTGTCACTGTGTGTGTGTGTGTGTGTGTGTATGTATGGTCTTGTGTGAATGCAACTGTGTGTGTAGGTGTTTACCTACGCTCGCCCTATCCACCGGAGGAGATCCATTGGAGCTTCCCCATGCCTTGAAAGGCATGGTCAGAAGACAGCGCGCTCCATTAATGTGTGTGTGTATGCATCTCCACGCTGTAATCTTCTGGTTGAGATAATATGTCCAACATGAAAGTGACAATAACTTGGAAGGTTGGTGGTTAGATAGTCAACCACAACATTGAGTTGAAGGGAAACTCATTGTTGCTTAGTGCTTACTATTTGTAGAGCTTGCTGCCTCCATCTTTCAATTCTCAATCACTTTCTTCTCTTATTGAAAGTGATTGTTGCCTCACAAAAGTCTTATGCAACCACAATGGGATATTGAAGGTCACCAACATTTCTTAATAGATGGATCTTTCACTATAAAAGGAGTTGTTGAAAACTGCCAACATTGTCGCGAAAAAACAAAGGAGAAAGGAGAGAGAAAAATTTGTGTGGGTGGCAATAACCACGGCTACAAACGCTGTCGGGGATAAATTGTTCACAAGTTGAGCCGGGTCCGCACCGGGCTGCTCGCTGTGGGAAACGGTGAGAGAAAGATGCACACCTCAAGAGAATATAGCACAAAAGAACACCGTGAATTGAATTACTTAAATGAACTAAAATCTGAATAAAAAAAAGTAACAATAGGCAAAAAGCGCTCTTGAACTCGCCGAGACTATGAGCGGAAGTGCAAATGCCAAATCTGTATGGCTTCAATGCCCTTCCCTTGCTCTTCCCGACCACCTTCACGTGCACTCACTTTGCCCTCGATTGCTCTGCCTGATCTCTGACAATCTCAAGGTCCTCTAAGTCCTGGGGACCTTCAACCTTCTTTAGTGTGTGTTGTAACACTGCCTTTCGAGACACTTCTTCCCTGCTTTAAGGTTGGGTAACTAACCTTCTTCTCTCTCACTTTGAGATGATTATTCATGGAGCTCCTCTTGGCGTTGCTCCTTCATGTCAAAGACAACCTTCTTATGATTGTCATTCCAGAAATTAGCTTTCCACTCTCCCAATCCTGCAAAGCTCGCATTTTCATAGCCATGGTCTCCCTAGATAAATGGGTAACCATTTCCTTTGGTAGACATGACATAGAAATCCACTGCCTTCTTAATGCCAAAGGCCTCCACAAAAACATTTTTACAAATGCCTACGCACCTAACCTTGCTATTGTTTGCCATCTTGACCTTAATTTCAGGTGTCTCCTGGATGTGCATGCCTAGTTTTTGCATGAGTCCTTCTGTCATGATGCAAATTTGTGCACCCTCATCCACTAGACCTTTCCTAACCAATCTCCCTTTTATGTAACAATCTAGCACAGGTGTAATGTCCTCATTCATTTCAGCTTGTGCAATTTTTACAACAGGCACACTCTCTTTTACCTTTCTCCTAGTGCTAGCTGCCCTTGTTAAATCCCTCCTAACTTGTGGACATAATGCAAGAAATTGAGGCCATGAGATATCAGGACCCTTACCTCTCATGTCTTCCAACAGGTTGTATAGAGCCATTCCATGTCCAAGAGGAAAGTCTTGGAGGTTGATACGACGTCGAGTCCTCTTGGCTTCCTTGGTCTCCTTTGCCTTCTTTTCTCGTCCATGGTCACTTTGTGATGTAACTCCTTCTTTCTCCTTACCTTTCTCCTCGGCACGCTTAATGCCATTTGCTTCCATGTTAACCTCTCTTGAATTTGTCACCTCTACCACATGCACGTTTGGGTCTCGCAAAGGTGGAACTCCTTCCACTCCTTGTGGAGGTGCTTGCTCCATTTGGCCTTTGTATAAGCCGTGGTTGCTGATTAGTTCCTTCACCTTCATTCATCACTGGGTAGTTCAAGTTAGGTCTCCCTGGCTCCCCACGGGGCCAATGACAATTATACATCCCATGTCCAGACTCACCGCAATTCCAACATTGCAAGACTCTCCTAGGTCGTGGGTATCGCTCTTCAGACTTCTTTGCTTGTCCCTTTGGACCTACGTCTTGTGCAAGGTGAATTGACAAGCTGCTTAAAGATTCATTTAACTTCTCAATCACTTCCGTCGTTACCCTCAGGAAGCTCCCTAGATGTTGATGCTTGTGACTTACTTTTGGGTCTAAGAACTTCTATTGGAACCTCCCCCCTTAAGCACTTGAGTTCCTATATTTCTCAGCAGCCCTAGTTTCAGCTGCATCAAAGGTAGCAGGTGCACCTGCCTCAACTTTTACCTTAAGGTCAGGAAAGAGTCCGGCTATGAACCTCTCCTTCTTTAGAAATTCTGCACCATCACCAGGGTTAGCAACATTTCATATCCATAGAGCCCAAAGACGTAGGAACTCTTGCTTGTACAAGTAGTAGTCATCTAAGTCTTTTTTCTTATGAGAAACAATGTCTTGCCATAATTTCTGAGTGTTTTGGGGATCAAAAAATATTTCTTGAAACGATTCAAAACTTCCGTGTAATTCCCTTTAACTTCCTCAGGAAAAGAGTCAAACCAAGTTCTAGCATCTTTCCTAAGGACCACCTCAAACATTTCTACACGTTCTTGATCAGTTACTATCCTCTTGATACGGCAAGACATGGCCCACTATTAAGATCGTTTCAATAGCCTTTCGAGAATTTGACTTCAAGTAGTCATAAACCTCAAGGACCTAAGGGAAAACTCAAAAATTTTCCATCAATCAAGTAGTTCCATCCAATAAAGCATAAGCATGATCCACTGCAAAGTCTGTAAATCTCTTGCCATAACTTGTAAGCATGATGAACACCACCGGAATCATCCAGTAAGTAGGTCAATTGCCATAGATCATACACACAACCTTGTCCTCCTGGATCAAATGGCATCAACCCCTTAATAAACATGTTGATCACATCTTTATAACATCCCATAGAACCATATGTACCACTGCTTGATAGGAGATCAGAAAACTGAAGCAAATATGTAGTTACCTCAATCTCTACCATAACTGGTACTGGATCGACATCACCCCCTCTAGCATGGGAGGTGTAAGCATGTAATAAAAAGCTATCGCTATCCATACCATTCGCATGCACCTAAAAAACTGTAGGCAAGTCATCTCTGGTAAACTTGAAATCCTCTAGAGCTTCATCGAGTATCTTCATGAGTTCTCTATCATCTGCTTCATTTCGTTGCTCTAAGTTGCCTATGAAATGCAAGCCTCGAAGGTCCTTCCCATATGGAATAGAAAACTGTCTTGAAGCATCGTCTAAAAGAGCAATAAGCTCTACATCTTTCTCAATCGGCAAAGAATCTTGTAAAGCTTGTATACCTTGATCCACATAAACCTGTAAACTCTCTGAACCTTGATGTAAATAAGTATTAGCATGCATAAAAATCATCGGTTTGGTAAAACACTCTGCATTCTTTTTACTCTCCATCAAATATCGTTCAACTGCATCAACACAAGATCTTGCATGCATCTCAAAGATTTCATCAAGCTTCCTAGTAAGAGCATCATCATAATAGATTGGGTTAACAAGAGCATTGTATGACTGCACAATACCTTCCTGCACCCCCTCTGAACTGATACTAAGCACTGAGTAATCTATATACTTGGGTGCTTCAAGTTCACTTACCATCGGTTGGAAGTCAAGATCAAGTGGTGAATCTAGCATGTCATCCATATGCATCTGTGTATGATTGTAATTATGCACTTGTATGCATCCGTCTGTAGGTTCATCGAGCTCATCTAGAGTGCTCCATTTATACTCCTCCACCTGTGGAGCTTCATCTGGTACAAACAAGCCATGCAAATCTTCAACCTCATCAAATATCTCCTCTTGCACATCCAAACCATGTATATTTGCAGCTACAATAGATATCTGCTCTAGTACTTCCAAACCATATGAATTCTCATGTATCTATAGACCCTGTATATCGTCATTCTTATCCAATGGCATAACTAGATTTCTAGAATATGGAATCCCAAGCTTTACATAAACCATCTTTGCAATCCCTTGATCATCTGTAATCTGCAATAACTTGTCATTTTCAAGCAGACACTCGTCCACAACAGCTTCAATCTTGGCTTTGATTTCTTTACAAACATTTGCATAAGTGGGCACATCAGCATCATCTCTATCTTCATATGGAGCATGATTCTCTGGAGCTAAATCTGATACTTGCAAAGCTGCATCTTCTTTAGCTTTACTTCTTGCTTGAATCTCCTCCAAAAATTCATCATAGTTGATTGCCTGCAGTTGATCCCCATCACCTTTACTGAAAGTAACCTGCTTTTTCTGCTTCATCTGCTCTATTTCAAAGGCTATGTTCCTGTTACCCACTTGTACAAATGATTCTTCAAATTTAGCCCAATTATCTGCATACTTATCGATAAGCTTCTGTATCTGATCACGCAATTCTGGAGCTATTAATCAGTCAAACTCCTTGATCATATGCTTAGTTGGAATATCCATAAGCTCCATCTCTGACCTGTAGCATGCAAGATATCCATCACTATCGTAGCCATCAAAAAGACCTCTTTCAGAAGAGGCTTTATCCAATGCTTCTTCTACTACTTCATCTCGTTGGGCTAATCCTCATAAAAACTCTTCTTGATCCAAACGAAATTTCTCATAAGTAACTTGCTGCTGCATGAAAGCATCAAATAGCTGCATCATTTCTACTTGAGACGTCGTTGTCATCCTCTCTGCCAAAATTTCCCACCCCGGCTCGCTTCACGTTGGGTTCACCAAAGATGTTGGGGATAAATTGTTCACAAGTTGAGCCGGGTCAACACCGGGCTGCTCACTGTGGGAAACGGTGAGAGAAAGATGCACACCTCAAGAGAATATAGCACAAAAGAACACCTTGAATTGAATTACTTAAATGAACTAAAATCTGAATACAAAAAGGTAACAATAAGCAACAAGTGCTCTTGAACTCACCGAGACTATGAGCAGAAGTGCAAATACCAAATCTGTATGGCTTCAATGCCCTTCCCTTGCTCTTCCCGACCACCTTCACGTGCACTCACTTTGCCCTCCATTGCTCTACTTGATCTCTGACGATCTCAAGGTCCTCTAAGTCCTTGAGACCTTCAACCTTCTTTAGTGTGTGTTTTAACACTACCTTTCGAGACACTTCTTCCCTGCTTTTAGGTTGGGTAACTTCACCACAAGAACCAAAATAGTCTTGTTAATGTTGTTGACTCTCCGATCAATCACCCAAAAACTGGTATCACACTGTGGACTAGTTTTGGCACTCCTTGTCTCGCCTTCAACACCCTCAACCTCCACTTCTATGCTCTCCGAGGACAATCACTCAGCATCACTATCTCCAAGTCTATGTTCCTCTCTCTTGCTACTCGACGGCCTTGCTTTTCTCTTTACAGAAACCACCTTGTCTCCTCCTACAAACCAACTGGCCAATAATCTGGCTCTGAACCTTTTCTCTCTGTAACCTCAGAGCTGCTCGTCGCGGACTCCGTTGCTGGCCTCCCCAGCTCCCCTCTTTGTCTCCTCACGTTCTCCCTGCCAGATCACTTCTCTCCTGCAGGTATCTCCGTGCTGTCTGTAGTTGACGCTTCTGCTGCTGTCGGCCCTGCACGCGCTCCTCAGTTGGCGCCCCTCCCTCGCTGCCTCGTCGGCTCCTGCAGTCCACGGCCCCTGCTCCTCGCCTCACGGCCCCTGCTCCTCGCCTCACGGCAGCTCTCCTGCTCTTCCAAAATCTTGTCGGCTCCCTCCTTCTCCTTGCGTGCCCGGGCGGCTCTCTATCTTCACTTGCCGAACCCTTCTTGACTGCTACAATTCATGCGCCTCCCTGGCTGCCTTGTCTGCTCCTGGCAGGCTCCCGGCTCACGGACCTCCTTGGATCTCCTCTGCTCTCATTTGTCGGCCCCACCAAGACTCTCCTGCCCAACTCACGCTGGCCCCAAGAGCTCGTCAACTTCGTCCCCTCCTACAGATGCCGATCCTGCTTTTTTCCTCAGGCTGGCCGCTCGGCAACTTTTCACCGCACTCTCTTCGGCTCGCTGTAGGAAACTCTTGCTCCTCGCCTCAAGGCGGCTCTCCTGCTCCTCTCAACCTGATGCAGTTGCCACCGCCCAGGCCTCGGCTAATCACACGCCTGCTCGACCTTGTTTGTTTTTTCGTCTCGGCTACCTTTGACGCCTTCCTTATTATCACCACCTTGACAGTACGCTATTCCCCTTATTTAGCTGCGTAGTTCCATATTAATAAAAAGCCTCGCTTGCTTTATTGATAGCTCCATACCGTAAGCGGACATTCACACAAGCCCCAAACTCATCCTCATGGCCTTGCATTTTGAAGCATTGCTTTTACCTCATGGTCGTCGCCCTCTTCATGATGCTGCTCGACGCCCTTCAACTCCATAGACCACGCGCTCTGTCTTCACTTACCGACATTATGTTGGCTTATGCCGCAATCAATGCATTCTAATGAATAAGTCATCGCAAGGTACTTTACTTGGCTTATATATCAACCGAAAGCATTAGCAGTTGCATTATATTCTCCAAACGCTTTGTTGGTGGAAGAAAAAACTCATCCCATGGATCTCTCTTGGAATACCTTTTTGAGCAAAAAGAACTTTAACTGCTTCTCAAAGCGCACCACCTTTGATATACATTTTGTCTACTTCCATACCAATCATATCTTTGCAATCACGATGATTCCGCCTGAGGCTTAACAGAACCCAAAATTCATCTCTTGACTGAGATTCTCCTAGTGGACGCGGCACGTCACGACAACGCGGTAATGGTTTGTCAGCAATAAGCGCATCAATAGTTGCGACAATATACTCACTGCTATTACCGCTGTTGGGAAACAAGAAAACTGAAACACCTCTATAGTGATGTCACCCAAGAGCGTTGAAAGAGAACTGTAAGACACCAAAAACTTTGCAAAAACCTTTTGAAACACCACAAGTCCAATAGGAGTAGACCCTTGGGAATTTACTAGCCGTTGCCCACCCAAGAGACTACGTCACATAGGAGCAAAACCCTGTCAAAGCACGGATTTACAGCACACGCCGACCAATGCAGATGAAGACGAGAGCCTCTCCTTTCACAATCAAACATCACAAACCCATAACTTCAACATCAATTCCACAATTCGTAGATACATGCCCTCCGAATCTGTCTACACACAATTTGCCACTAGGCTGCCATAGCCATAACCCTGCAAAGAACTAGTCGTAACCTGAAGAGAGAAACTCCAATTGGGGCACTTTAAAGCTTGAAAAAAATATTGAAAAATGACTGGCGAGAAATCTGAAGGTGACCAAAATTGATTCCATATGCCTCCATGAGAAAAATTGACGCGAACAGAAAGCTGTCCCAACACGACTGTACGTAGAGAAGGCTAGTCGGGGCAAAAAATTGCATCCAAGAGCACCAAGGAGACACAACGAACTAAAACCTGAAAATTTCTGATGTTTGGCTGAACGTTTTTAAGTTTGTACATGAGATTAAGTTATATACAAGTCTCACTTCAAAAACCTCACTCACGGGCACTTACAGTAGCCCGACAGATGTCACTAGACTAGCGACTTGCAGTGCATGTACATGTGCTTTCTAAAGTAAGCTAAATCCCCCACAAAAAGAAATCCCACACGCCCTTTTGACATCAGGCGTCATGTCCGTATGTACAAATTTACAAAAAACGGGGTGTCAGAAATACGCCCAACATAGTTTGCCACACCCCAGCCTGCTAGATCATTCATGATCAGCAGCACAAAAGAGATCCTGTAAACCACATGAGAGAGTCTTCACTTCATCCTCATCATTAACCACATGGTCAGAAAATTCTTCAAAAGAAGGCTCATCCTCAATCATAGTCATCAACCTTGCAATATACTTCTTCAACCTGTAGCCATTCACACGTGCTTTATGTGGGGTACCATCCAAGTCAGCAAGCTGATATGTGCCATTTGGAAACCTGTTTAGGACCAAGAAAGGACCTTGCCATTTGATTTGAAATTTCTTTTGAAAAGTTCTATCAATCTTACTATTGTAGAGAAGCACCATGTCACCCTTCTTGATGTCCTTGTCCTTTACTTTCTCATTTGCCTTTGCTTGATTCATCTTCAAGACCCGCTCATAATGCTCAAAAGCCAACAACCTATCCAACTGTACACATTGCAAATATAGAAGCATTTCCTTGAATGCCTCATTGGGCTCTTCTTCAAGCTTTAGCATCATATTTAAGGCTGGTATCTCCACCTCAATAGGAAGTAAAGCCTCTTTGCCAAAAACTAGATGGAAGGGAGAAAAACCAGTACCTGATTTGATGGCAGTCCTGTAAGCCCATAGAGCACAAAGTAGCTCTAGATCCCAAGTCTTCACATTGTTTCTTGTCATCTTTGTAAGCATCCTTTTAAGCTCTCCATTAAACCTTTCATTCATGCCATTGCATTGGGGATAATATGGAGTAGTAAACCTGCGATGCACATGAAGCTTCTCACATAGATAATCCACCAATTCTCCCCTGAAACCTGGACCCTTGTCGGAAAGTAAATCCAATGGCATGACAAATTTGCCGCAAATATCTTCATATATGAATAAGGAAACATCTTTACTTGTGATGTGCTTAACAGCTTTGGCTTTGGCCCACCTGGATAGATAGTCAACAACAGTAAGTATGTAACATTTACCTCTAGCTGTCATAGGTAGAGGATCTATAGCATCAATACCCCACTTCTCAAACACATCATAAGCCAAAATGGTGCCTCTAATTTCTGATTTGAGAACCCTATTTTCCATGCTTTGACACTCTTTACAAGACTTGCACCAATGATGAACATCACGTTGAACACTTGGCCACACATAACCCTCCTGCAAGACTTTATGCAAAGCGATCTTTGAAGCAAAGTGACCACCAGAAGAACCCTCATGATTCTCCTCTAAAATTTTGTAGATTTTCTCTTTCCAAGGCACTTTTCTCATCACAAGATTAGCCCCCTTCATATACAAGGCATCACCAAGTAGCACATACCTTTTGGCACGACGTAGGAAGGCGTACTTTGTAGGCTTCTCCAACTCTGATGGAAGCATACCTGTTTGTAGAAACTCTTAGTCCCTCTCTAAAGCTTCCCTTCCCAAATAAAGAGGAGAATCAGCCCTTATCACATAAAATTGCCCAATTGAAGCTTGCGCTGCACCATGTGCTTCTTCATTTTGAGACCTGTCCACATGCCTTAAGCTCCAAGCTTCAAAATGCTTAAGCAGATTCTTCACTTGAAAACACATATTTTTCAGCCTTGGATTCTTACTTTGCCACACCCCAAGTACTTTCTTAGCCACCAAAAGAGCATCACCTCTTACTCTCACACGACGGATGCCAAGCTCAAGGCAAAGATTGAGACCTTTCTCCAAAGTAGCATACACAGCTTCATTGTTGCTTTGTGCGGTAAGCTTCAAACTCCTTTTAGTCATCAAGGCACCTTGAGGATCATAGATTACCACACCTTCTGAAGCTTCACCATGCGCTTTCCTATAAGAGCCATCAAAAAACAATAGATAGGCATTGTCTATGTCAGGAGCTTCCATCTGTTGCTTCTTCACTGCATCCTCCTTAAGAAGAAGAGGGCTTTCCTTATAGGTAAGAAAATCAGCCAATGTAGCCCTTGTACTCTCCTCAACAAGAAAAGAGAATTGGAATTCCTGTAGCTCCACAATCCAATTCATGAGCCTCTTTGACAAAGTAGGGCTATTAACCAATTGAGGTAGAAGAGTGTAGCTAGTGAGGAATGTGAATGTTTTAGGGAAAAGGTAGTGCCTAAACCTTCTACATGCATAAATCACGCTTACCATAATGAGCTCCATCTCAATATAGCCTCTTTCCACCTCTAGCTTCACCCTGCTAGCACAATAGATAGGCTTCATGTAGTGGGAATTGTTACCTCGTTGAAGAAGCATAGCTCCAATATCATCCTCACCTACCGATGGATTCACATAAAACTCCTTATCCCAATTAGGAGCTTGCATAGCATGAAGAGAACCAAGAACCTCTTTGATACCTTGAAAAACCTCTTCACATTCATTTGTCCATTGTAGAGGATCCAACCTTGCTACTTGTTGTAGATGATAAAGAAGTTGAGAGGACAAAGGAATGAACCTTGCCATATACTTCACCTTTTGAATGAAAGTAGAAAGTTTCTTTGTATCTCTAGGTGGTGGGAGGAACACCAAAGCCTTCACTTTGTCAGGATCCGCTTCAATCCCATTCTGTGAGATCATATGCCCCAAAAACTTCACTCTTGGTTGAGCAAGATGACACTTCTTTGGGTTGAGTTGACCTCCACTTTCATCATATTGCTTGAATGCCATCCCAAGCTTTGCTCAATGATCCTTTCTAGAGCTATAAACACAAAAGTCATCAATAAGATCCTTCACAAACTTGCCAAGAAAGGGAGAGAACACCTTGTTGACGCGCTTTTGATACTACGCACAGCCATTCATAAGACCAAAAGGAAGCACACAATAACAAAAGCATCCCCATGGCGTGATAAATGTGGTCTTATTTCGATCTTCTAAATCCAAGGTGAGCTGAAAATATCCAGAGAATCCATCACATACGCTATACCTCTCATGCCCTGCAATAGAATCAAGTATGTCATCTATGAACGGAAGAGGGTATGGATCCCTTTTCATGGATGCGTTTAGAGGCTTAAAATCAACACATATCCTCCACTTTCGATCCTTCTTGGGTGTGACAACAACAGGACTCTCCCATTCTGCAGTGCTCACAGGACATATGAAACCTGATTCAAGAAGCTTGTCTACCTCTTCCTTTAAAGCATTAAGTTGTACATGCCCCATTCTCCTTAGCTTTTGGCGTACGGGCTGAGCTCCTTCCTTGATTGGAATGTGGATTTTCTCTCCCTTAAAGCCTCTAATTTCCTCATAAGAAGTGATGAATAATTGGGGAAATTGTTGTATCATATGTAGGTACTCACCCTTCTCATGACTAGTCAAGTCGGGAGACAACATACCTTGTATCAACTCCTGTTTGACATTAGGTTGAACTTTGGGTTGTATCAGATCTTCAATTTGCTCATAAGGACCAGAGATATCCTCATTCTCCATAAGGCCAAGAAATCTTTGTTTCTCATCATGCTCTTCTTCAAGAAACAAGGAGGAAACATCTAGATCACTATCGCTGCTATCTCCACTTCACTGCCATCATCCCCATTGTCTTCTTCTTCACATGAGGAATCTTCTTCATCAATTTTCTCATCAAAATCAGCATCCAAAGATTTCTTGCTAGCCATGTCAAACCTCTTCTTATCACCCCTTCTATTGTAGAGAGTGATGGTACCATGTCCCCAATCCTGTATAGCTTTGGTTGCCTGTAACCATGGTCTTCCAAGGATGAGAGGGAAAGCACCAATACCTGCGGGCATAACATGGAAATTGACCAGCACTTTAACATCAAATACATCCACCTTCAAGTCCTTTACAACTCCCAAGCACCTCACCCTTGATTGGTTGGCAAGCTTTATGCGAAAACCTGAATTCTTCACCATGTTGAGTCCCAACTTTGATACACAAGCTTGAGTAATAACACATACCTGTGCACTTCCATCAATATAAGCCTCTCCAATGAACTTCCTCTTATGCCATGCATCCATAGTAGGGCATATATCAGGTAGCTCATTCAAAGATAGGACTCTCAGTGACCCCCTTGCAGGCTCCTTCTTCATGGGGTTGACTACATGCTTCCATTGCCTCTTTAACTTGGGACACATCTCCATGAGTTGTCCAAAGGTAACATCAGCATTTCTACCCACCAAATCAGCCCTTAAACTATATTTTGGTTTCCCTTCTCCCAAAGGAAAGTCGGATGCATTGTAATGTTTCCCGGCTTTCTCTTCTTCTTCTCTTTACCTGTACCTGTTTCAACCTGTTTTCCTCTTTTATGGTTGGGACTTGCATCACTCATGTCATGATCTCTTGTAACCCTCTTACCTACAGGCATGACCATAGCTCCCAAATCATCCTCTTTCTTCTCCAAACGGATTATGCTTACCGCTTTTTTTCCCCCTTCTCGTCAGCTATTAAACCGCTTGGACCTGCTTCCCCCTTAATCTCAATACCATAATCTTGAGCTCGAGAAGGAATTTGTGGAGGAAGAGGAAACATGTCACCACCCATTCTCTTTGGCTTGTCACATTGAGGGATTTTATGACCCCATTCACCACAATTATAACATTGAAACATATCCCCTCTTCCAGCAATGCCTCTTCCTCTACCACCTGTAAAACCCTCATTGCTTCCATAACCACGTCCATATCCATAGCTTTGACCTCTTCCACCTCCCATAATATGCACACCAAGATTCTTCATAAGACCTACAACCTCTTGCATCTCCTTGCGAAAAGCATTCACATCATGAGAAGCTTGTTGATCATAACCTGGCTCCCTAATGAGGACCCTTGGTTGCTCTACCACTTTCACTTCAACCTTTGGCTCGACATTGATTCCAAGTTGACGAAGACTCTCTGCTTTCCACTCTTTATTCTTTGCAATTTCAACTGCCTCCTCAAAGGTCCTTGGCTGCTTAAGCTCTACCTTCAAGTGTAGGTTACTCCTCAAGCTTTCAAGAAACCCGTCCTTCTTCAACATGGCTGGAGGAATTTCAGCCCCCAAAGATGTACACCACTTTTCCCATAACGCATTGAATGCCTTCACAAAGTCTTCTATGGTCTGGCCTTCACCTTGTACCAAGCCTTGAATAGACTGCCATACCTTTTGTGGGTCTTCCACCTGTTGAAAGTGTGTAAGAAAAGCATGCCTTATCATTTCATAAGTCATAACTCGAGGAGGTTGGGCTGATTGTAGCTCCTTTTCGTAGCCTTCTAACCATTCCCTAGCATCTCCCTTCAAACAGAAATAGAAGATTTGCAGCACCAACGCTGGGTCTTGCTTGTCAGCAAGAAGGCAAGCAAACTCCATTCTCTCAATGAAAGCTTTGGAAATTTCATTTGATTTCCCACTAAACTCTGGAAAATTAAACACCGTCTTCAAAACATGTAAAATGAAGGTAACTTGAAGCGATTCCTCGGTGGCGGGCACCAAAACACTGTTGGGAAACAAGCAAACCGAAACACCTCTATAGTGATGTCACCCAAGAGCGTTGAAAGAGAACTGCAAGACACCAAAAGATTTGAAAAAACCTTTTGAAACACCACAAGTCCAATAGGAGTAGACCCTTGGGAATTTACTAGCCGTCGCCCACCCAAGAGACTATGTCACATAGGAGCAAAACCCTGTCAAAGCACGGATTTACAGCACACGCCGACCAATGCAGATGAAGACGAGAGCCTCTCCTTTCACAATCAAACATTACAAACCCATAAATTCAACATCAATTCCACAATTCGTAGATACATGCCCTCCAAATCTGTCTACACACAATTTGCCACTAGGCTGCCATAGCCATAACCCTGCAGAGAACTAGTCGTAACCTGAAGAGCACAACTCCAATTGGGGCACTTTAAACCTTGAAAAAAATATTGAAAAATGACTGGCGAGAAAGCTGAAGATGACCAAAATTTATTCCATATGTCTCCATGAGAAAAATTGACGCGAACAGAAAGCTGTCCCAACACGACTGCACATAGAGAAGGCTAGTCGGGGCAAAAAACTGCATCCAAGAGCACCAAGGAGACACAACGAGCTAAAACCTACAAATTTCTGATGTTTGGCTGAACGTTTTTAAGTTTTTACATGAGATTAAGTTATATACAAGTCTCACTTCAAAAACCTCACTCACGGGCACTTACAGTAGCCCTACAGATGTCACTAGACTAGCGACTTGCAGTGCATGTACATGTGCTTGCTAAAGCAAGCTAAAAAAACCCACAAAAAGAAAGCCCACACGCCCTTTTGACATCGGCCATCATGTCCGTATGTAGAAATTTACAAAAAACGGGGTGTCAGAAATGCGTCCAACACCGCGCCCTTTGTCATTGCTATTACCGCTAAACACCGGTTCAAAAATAAAGGTGCTCATTTGGGCCACCTAAATTTGGGTGGCCCAAATGAGCACCTTTATTTTTTACCTGCATAAAAACAATAAGACATCAATTGTTTTTTGTAAAAGTATAAAAAATACTAAAGAATTGAAATTGAATTTACTTTACCTTGACAATTAAAAATGCAAAAGATCAACTATTTAAAAAAGTTACAATAAAAAGTAAATAGTTGTATATACATTGTGCCACATCGAGACTTTACGAAAGTTTTGACAAAACATTTTTTTATCTAATGCTCGTCGTCGTCGAGAGGCATGTATGTTGGATCACTTTAACTCTACATAAACACAAATTAAATTAAACAATTATCCAGAGCTCAAAACAATTGACACAAAATTACTTGTTTAAACTTACCACTTGTAGTGGTTCAACCGCCGCATCAAGCTGCTCGTGAGAGATGTGGTTGTTACAACCATCGCCAAGTATCAAATTTTGTATGTTGCTTCAGATTCTTGACCATCTCTCTAGTTGGTCGAGAGAGAGTGACATTTTCCTAAGCTAGCAATAACAATACCAAATTATCAACTACAATCTTTACAATCAACGATTGACTTTAAAATTCAAATAATCTTACATATTTATGCTTCCAAGCTCCCTTGCCTCCTGAGCCATAGTGCATGGGAGTCTGTCTTACGCGGGCCTCGCGTTGTTTTCTATATGATGAGCCCGTCGCAGCTTAATCGCTCTTCTCTTGAATTGCCCACTCCCACTCCGCGTCTGCCATGTTGCCACCGCAGTAACTGCTCTCTGGATGTCTGATATGGTTGGCTGTTGCGCGTCGCACACTGGACTGTTTGTTTTTTAGAAATGTCTTTATGTAGCTCTCCAACCATTGTTGTGAAAAACGTTGATCGGGGGCGTTTGGAAATCTAGGTAACAGAGCGTCCTCAACGTATAGTGCATGATTGGGCAGTTGGTCTTTGTACTTTATAAAACAATTCTTATACGTTGAATGTATAAGAATTTGTAGAGGGCCTTGAAATGCCCTCCCCTGTGTTGTGCGGAACTCAACCTCCCCGCCATATTTAACCTTGTAGTAGCGCTCATGCGTGTCTGGCACAGGTGCGTCATTATCCTCGTCCTTTGCGTTAGGGGCGGCATGCTTTGAAAGCGGGGACTCCGTTCCCCCACCACTACCAAAACATGCAAAACCACAAGATCCGTCGCCGCTTCATCTGTCACGGCACTCGTTGCCCTGAGACGAGCGTCGACGCGTGCTGCCAGAGGAAGTCCGTCAACGATGTTCTAGCAAATCCGGAGTGGAATGGAGTGGCGTAGTACCTTGTGATTCCATGGTAGTAGGACCTTGCGATACAAGGAGAGTAGGACCCTGCGATGGAATAGGAGTAGGACGAATGGAAGGGAGAGTAGAGGGAGGTGACACCGGTGCGACGCTCTGTAGGTAAGGAGTCCCTCTGTGACTCCCCCATGGTGTAGTCTGCGGAGAAATGCCGTAGGTCACAAGCTGTTGTGGCGTGTAGCGGCCAAGCAAATCCTCCGTCGAACGGAGGTACTGTTCTCATAAAGAGATGGCCCGCTGTAAGTCAGGATCTATGACTCGTGCAGGAATCTGAGAAGGGTAGGTGTAGGATGGCCATGCCTAAAAATAACAAAAAAAAACACTATGACACTCATGGTTTATGGTTTAATACGTAGAAATATTATTTATTTCTTTGCTTGTTCTCACCGTCTCAAGACTCGAGTCCACTAGAGGCGACGTCCACCCCGAGTGGGAGCCCACTTGAGATGTGAACCAACCAAAAGAAGAGCCAGCTGGCTGCTCCTCACCAGTCGGTCTGTCGACAGACATCTACATTACAAAGAGCAATACAAGATTAAGCTTTCCACCCTACTCACTAATCTTAATATACATACACAAGTATATTACCACACAAACACGTAGATGCATATACATACTAGTAGACCTAAGTAGAGGCTAGTATTGCCAAAGGTCAACTGCACCTCTTTAGATATCATCGCAGTCTCAACCGTGGTAAGGTACGTTGCGGTAATCCATGCATGAGTGGATCAATGAACACAACGCCACGATTAAAAAAGGACTATACCCAAGAGGAAGCTTCTAACCTTTGGATGCTATGCTCCAGTACTTGGTGCCTACATACATGCATAAACAGATATATATATACACACATATATATGTTAAGGTTGTAAATGTAGCCATCGTTTTGTGTTGGCTGTACCTACATTCAACATCTAAGTGATCGATTGATTTGTAACATTACAATTCTAATGTAATGCAATAAGTATTTCTATTTCTTTCACTCTATCTCTCTCTCCACATCCGAGAGTCATGTCTGCACCTCCATGTAAAGCAAGCACTCTCAGAGATGAGAAGCCAAACATAGACGACATCTTCTTCCGAGGCATGGAGCCAGGTCTCGGCTAAGGTAATGGTGGCTTTGGACTTGGGCACCACTTTTTCGGGCTTTGCTTACATACATGCATAAACAAAATGTTTACACATATATATGTTAAGGTTGTAAATGTAGCCATCGTTTTGTGTTGGCTGCACCTAAATTCAACGTCTAAGTGATTGATCAATCATAACATTACAATTATCTCCCTGAGGATATATATATTAGCATACAAACACGTAGATACATACACATACTAGTAGACCTAAGTAGAGGCTGGTAGTGCCAAAGGTCAACTACACCTCTTTAGATATCATCACAGTCTCAACCGTGGTAAAACCAAAGGTACCTTGGGGTAATCCATGCATGAGTGGATCAATGACCTCAACGCCATGATTAAAAAAGGACTACACCCAAGAGGAAGCGTCTAACCTTCGGATGCTATGCTCCCATAATTAGTGCCTACATACATGCATAAACAAATATATATGTACACACATATATATATTAAGGTTGTAAATGTAGCCTAAGTGATCAATTGATCGTAACATTACAATTCTAATGTAATGCAATAAGTAATTCTAGTTCTCTCACTCTATCTCTCTCTCTCTCCATTCCAGAGTCATGTCTGTGCCTCCATGTAAAGCAAGCACTCTCAAAGATAAAAAGCCAAACATGGACAACATCTTCTGCCGAGGCATGGAGGCCTCGGCTAAGGTCATGGTGGCTTTGGACTTGGGCACCACTTTTTCGGGCTTTAAGTACGTCCACAAAAGCGACCCAGGCACCACGAATAGCTTCATCCTGTTATTGCAAAACATAGATCAACATGTTTTACAAGTGGAACCCAATCACGATTATTTACTCCTGCTATTTTTATGCAATTTTTTTCCACAATCTTGATATAGATTGGTTAAGCAGATCAACTTAAGCTCCCTAGCTGAGTTTCATCAATTTTGGATAATTCATGTTCAAATGGTCAACAATTTTGTGCCTACAGACAGACTTTGCAAATTTGGTCACAATTTTCACTTCAATGATCCAAACCTTTGATTTGTGGACTTAATATAACATGTTCAAACTAGTGGTATGCTGGGTTGGTAAAAAAAGTTGGAACATGAGACAGAAGTAAATAATCATGATTATTTATTTCTGCTATAAATATGCATCGTTTTGGTTAACTATAACAAGAATGATATGAGGGAAAGTCCATATGGACCTCAAAGGGGAAACTATTTCTACCATCACCAAGATATCAAATAGGTCCAAACAATGCAACCCAAGGGAAGACAAGCCTCAACCATTATTGGGTCAACAACCTCTTTTGGGTCAAGAGAATGAAGCAATCATAAGGTACACATAGCCTATAGAACACTTGCAAGTCCGCGAATACTACAACCAAATTTATTCTATGAAGAGTCAATCAAATCTTATGATAAGGAACTCGAGAGAAACACGTATGTTGACAAAGATCATCCTTCTTGGATTAGTACAGGTCATACCACACATCTATCATATTATATGCAACCAATCAAAAAACATTATATGATGGACAAGAACACGTTCATGTTCATAGCTAACCAAAACTATAAACCTAGGGATTATCCTCCAAGGGCAGGATAGCCAATGGGGGCTCCACAAGCAATCCAACAAGTAGGTCAATACTATGAATGTGGAGGTGATCATTGGGTGAGGAGCTGTCCACACAAGTGTGAACTTGTAAATATTTTTGGTAATTGTGATGAATGTGCCATCAATCATGTTCTTCAAGAATGTTCAAAATTTTTGGATAACAACGAAAAAGAGAATGAATATCGTCGATGTTTTGTTGTAATTGAGTGGATCTAAGATTGAGCCTACAATTCTAGTAAATTTTGTGACTAGAGCTCAAGCTCAAGAAGCTGCCAAAAATAAACCTATCGAGGAAAAACATAAGTTGCCTACTATGAGCATATCAGTGAGGAATCAAAGGAAATCATGGAAAGCTAAAAAAGACAAAATGAAAGCAAAGAGGCTAAAAGAGCTAATTGCCTTGGAAACTAAGGTACAACAATCTAAAGAGCAGCTAAAACAAGAAAAGGAAAATGAGGGACAAATTGGAGGAGTGGTGTCATCCAAGACATCATTGAGAGGTTCAATCCTGGTTCATAAAGTTATAGAACCTTCAGAGGCTCTATTTCAAGCTTATGAGGCTAAACCAAAAACCAATCAAACTTTTGTAAAAAATACTTGAAATGTGTAAAAGTCTCATAGAGATAGCTCAAGCTCTAATGGAGCCAAATAAACAAAAAATCCCTAGACAAGAAGTATTAATTAATATAGGGGTTGGGAAATTGAGCACAAGAAAAATGAAAGAAAGGATCAAAGGAAGTTAGAAACAAAAACACCATTAGAAAATGGGATAGTGGCACGTACCACAAACGACTCCACGTTACGAATGATGCTACCAATTCTTAAAGTGGAAGAGCCATGACCACATGCCTTATGGAAATCTATGAGGAATAAGAAGGATGGTAGTGCAACTTTCAAGTTTACAGATATCAATGAGATCCACATGACTCATGAATTTTACCTAGGAGATATATACAATCTCTATAGGGTGATGCAGGAACAAAAGCATGTATTTAGAGTAAACGTGGAATGTTGAAAACTTTTTAGTCCTTCATAGGAGAATACAAAACAAAATCAGAGGTTAGGGAATCCCCTTAGAATGGAAGTCAATTCCATTGTAAGGGACACTAAGATGATGGAAACTAAGAGCATGCTTTCATAAACTAATGTATAATCCTACAAAATGCATGATAATACTCTATGAGTTATGATACATTTGACCACATATGTGGGGAGAGGTAGGAAAAATCTTAGAGAAGATAAGATTGAGAATTCCTCTTGAAGACAACCCCTTAGATGATCAAATGGATAAAATGACACAATAAAAACCTAAGGCATAACTAGTACTTGTAAACAAGGTTGGGTGATTACCATGAATTAGAAGGGAATACCACGTTGGCTAGAGTGTCCAATGCCACCAAAGAGATATGGGAGAATTGGAAAAGACCACCTATCAAGAAAATAAGAATGAAATTTCAGCTTGTAGACGGTTATGTTGAGATACATGTGGGTATGTTAGAATAGATTGTAGTAACCTCTTATGGGATAAAGTATGAACATACTTTCATATAAATAGATTTTGGCAAGGGAAGCAACATTGAAATCATTTTAGGGAGACCATTTATGCATCAAATTAAAACGGTACAAGATTGGGGCTGAAGATTCTTATTAATGTCACTTAGTGTAAAGATATATTGAAGGAGTCAATTCGGGACTTATGCTACATTTGGGCGAGGAGAAAATTCCCATATTTTTTGCTCAAGGTAGTTGCTAGTAGCACACAGTGGATGACCTTCAGTGATGCTATTTTTAGCATATAGTGATTCATTTTTTGATAGAAATTTCATTTGCATATGCACTTTTTATGTATTTATGGTCTCTACATGAATTCTAGGTTGTATATTTGACGCTACCATGATACCTAGGAGCTGTAGAGATGCACATAGTTCTATGCATCTCATGGGAGGCTGGATATATTTTTTATGCCCTAGGTATAAAAGTTTAAATTAGGTCAATTTTCACTTATCCTCTTGAGAGTAGAGCTTTCATGGAAAGCTTATGAAGAAGGTGGAGATGGTGATTCTAGTAGTGGATCTTCCTCTTGTGGCTCCAGTCTTTCTATGGCATGCAATGGAAAGTTAAGTGTTCTTCTTCTTCTATCTCTTTGTCATTTGTGTCCAGGATGTGTGGTTAAGTGTTAATTAGTCTCGGATTAGTGCTTCTTGCACTCATTCCTCTTGTTCTTCACTTGATTTGTAACCTCTCTGATCTTTTGATCTATATATGTGTGTGATTGATTGACGAGAGTGTGCACCGTTGTCCTCTTGATTTGTGAGATTAGAGTAGATTAGAGAGTAGGCATTGAGTAGCTATTAGCATTGTATTCCCTTCTTCTTCTCTCTCTCTTGATTAGGGTCCTCTTCTTGCACATTCTCTGACTCCATGACTCCATGAACTAGCCGGGTTTTGATACACCGGATTGACATTATGTCAATGGATTGTTCCATTGATTGTACAAAATCATTCGCAAAAGGGCCTTCTTTTAGTCTAAATACACTCATTTCTTTGATACAATCAATTTGATCCCAAAAATTGAAGTAGAATGTATTGACTGCATGATAGAAATTTTCGACCACCTTTGTATTAGACATCAGATCTAAATTCCAATACTCTAGATCAAACATGTAAGACACACTATGGAGTGGAGTATGAGCGCTCTTCCATCTTGCATGAAAAAGATTGGCCAAAATTCTTTGTTATTTTGAATGGTAGTCACCACTCCTCTACTATAGACTCTTTTAACTCCTCAAGATTTTCCAGACTTTGTTGGACTAATCCCCATGTCATCCACACTTTTCCCATATTTGATTCCTTTTGATCAAGGTTGTGAATCACGAACATAAACGGGCATCATTACATGGTATGCATCCATTACACTCCTCCACCAAGCAGGCTAGCTTGTTTATGGACGGTCCCCACATAGACATGTAATTTTCTCTTTCACTTTTTTGGTCTGCTGAAGATACCATTTTTCAAAGTCCATACAGTTGAAAGTGTCAATCACAGTGCACTTATTGCATAGGGATGATTCCAATGTACAAAAGTGTGCGGAAAATTGAGTTTCACTAGGTATTTTTAGCATAACTGACATGCGTATCTTGTACAAATCAAGCACTCTGTCGTTTCAAGATGAACTTCACTTGTCACGCTGTGTCAATTATTTTGTTGAACCATGTGGTTTCTTTACTAGTATACCAATCCTTTAGCACCAAGTTTTGTTGAGATGTAGAGAGAAAGAGAGAGAGACGAGACAAGAGACACACCATATACGCTCCCAAAGACTGATTCATATTGAGGACAAGATACAAATATATAGGTGAGACCAAGTTCAGTAGAGTGAGCCATATATAGCTCCAACATCCCCACTCAAACAAAGGTCTCTAGCTTTGGATGAAAAAACCCTTGGGGAGTTCAAGGGAAAAACCCAAGCCCCTATACAATGTGAAATATGAACCAATGGTGATGATGTGAAAGTGAATTGTGCATCTATGTACAAATATTCAAGTGACTTAGATATCACAAGGTGCAAATGTGGAGTGTGCATAGTGCATGGTACCTAAAAGATTACAATGTCATATGTACAAAGCTATTACAATAGAAAAGAAGCTAATCTAGAAAGAGTGAGGCCGAAGCAACTCCAAGCTCTGAGCGCAAGAGGATGAAACGTGACTCATTGAGGCCTTTGGTCAAAATGTCTGCAATCATCTGGTCACTTGGACAGTGTTCAACCATAATGGTTCCCTTGCGTACTTCATACCTGACATAATGATAATGGACAGCAATGTGCTTTGACTTATTATGTTGAACATAGTCTTTTGCAAGACTAATAGCACTTTGGTTGTCACACCGCAAGGGTGTGCTAGAAAGAGGAGAGTGACCAATATCAACCAGCATTTGTCGAAGCCAAATCAACTCACGAGCTGCAAGTGATGCCGCAACATATTCTGACTCAGTCGTAGAAACTGCAACACAACGTTGTTTCTTGCTGGTCCAAGAAACAAGACAACCATTTATAAAGAAGCAATTTCCACTAGTAGATCGCATAGATAAATGTGAGCTTTCCCAGTCTGCATCTGTGTAACCCAAAAGAGAAAGAGATTGCATAGAATCCGATGTGAGTTGTCGTCGATAGACTAAACCAAAATCTGTAGTGCCTTTCAAGTATTTCAATACACGCTTTGCAGCAGACCAATGCTTAAGAGAAGGACATGCAAGATGTTGTCCAAGATAGTTAGCAGCGAACAGAATATCAGGACGAGTGTTCATGCCAACAAACTGAAGACATCCAATCAAGTTAGCATAAGGTTGATTTGTGACAAGTTGACCGCCATTGTCAGAAGTATTCTTCGTAGAGCTCGCAAGACAAGGTGTGTTGGCTGAATGTGCAGATTCCATACCAAATTTTTGAATAGTATCTGCAATAAACTTTGACTGTCGAAGGAATAAAATACCTTTTGTACGGTTCCGTTGGATTTGAATGCCAAGACAAGAGTGAATCTCTCCAAGATCCACCATATCGAATGCAGAAGACAATAAATTTTTCACTTGCTGAAGAAATCCCAAATCATTGGAAACAAGGATGGTATCATCCACATAAAGAGCAAGAATCACAAAACTGCTACCTTGGCGTTTTATGTATAAGTTGGGGTCTGACGAGCAAGAGATGAATCCTTTAGAGGTGAGAAAAAGATCAAATTTTGTATACCAGGATCGCGAAGCTTGTTTGAGACCATATAGTGCCTTATGGAGTTGAGCAACAAGGTCTTCTTTACCTGGAATAAAAAACCCTTCTGGTTGTTCCATATAAATTTCCTCTTCTAAGTCACCATTAAGAAAAGCAGTTCGCACATCCATTTGATGAGCTTCTAAATCAAATTGAACAGCAAATGCCAATAAAACTCGAACACTTGTAATGCGAACAACTGGTGAAAAAGTCTCTTGATAATCAACACCAGCTACTTGGGAGTAACCTTTTGCAACTAAACGCGCCTTGAACTTGTCAAAAGATCCATCTGCTTTTACTTTTGTTTTATACACCCACTTACATTTAATAGCTGTATGACCAGGAGGTAATTCAGTTAGTATCCATGTACCTTTAGAGATAAGAGAATCGTACTCTGCTTCCATAGCCTCTTGCCATTGATCCTTTTGTGGTGAAGAGATAGCTTCATCATAAGTATGGGATCTTCAGAAGTAGAAAAAGCATTATTAGCAATATCGTCATCATAAACATGACATGAGCCATGTTCAAAATCAATAGGCAGATCAACAAAAATATCAATATCATCGGTGGCAACATTTGGAATGGATGGTTGTGAGGAGAAAAGTTGCTCTATAGGAAGTGTTTCATCTTCTGAAAGAAATGGAAAAGCCTGAAGCAATGATTTAGTATCATCAGAATCATCCATGGACCATGAGCCTCCCATAAGCTGTTCGTTAAAAGTAGCATCACGATTCACAGTTACTTTCTTGGAGGAAGGGTCATAGAATTTGTAGCCTTTGGAAGTGTCAGAATATCCAATAAAAATAACTTTAAGACCAGGAGCATCAAGCTTTGTTCGTGTTTCTTTGGGAACATGAATATAAGCAATACATCCAAAGGTTCGAAAATGAGATACAGAAGGAATGTCACCTGTCCATGCTGTGATGGGTATCTTACCAGAGGGTGCAGTAGTAGGAAGATGATTCTGAATAAATGTTGCTGTCAAAGTAGCTTCAGCCCAGAAAACACGAGATAAGCCAGAATGAATCAGCATACATCTTACAGCATTGAGAATAGTGCGATTCTTTCGTTCAGCAACACCATTCTGTTGAGGCAAATATGGAATAGTGTGTTCATGATGAATTCCAGTGTCAGCACAGTAACTCACAAACTCTCGAGAAACATATTCGCCTCCATTGTCACTACGAAGCTTCTTAAGGCGACGACCAGTTTGAAGTTCCGCAGCCTTGTGGAATTGTTTGAAAACAGATAAGGCTTCAGATTTTTGTCTAAGTAGAAATACAGTCGTATACCTTGAGAAATCATCAATGAAAGTAATGAAGTAGCGATATTGTGATCTCGAAGAAGGTAGAGGTCCACATATATCAGTATGAACAAGATCCAAGATGTCATGAGAATGAGCTGTATTTGAAAGAGGAAAGGGTTTACGATTGTGTTTCCCAAGAGCACAAAATTCACAAATTCCCATATGGGGATGGGCTTTAAGATCCATGCCATGAACAAGATCACGACGTTGAAGATCAAGGAGTTTTGAGAAATCAGCATGAACAAAACGGTGATGCCATACTTTGCAATCATGATCACCTGGAGTAGTGACAATATTTGCTATAGCATCGTTGAGAGAGAGTTCAAATAAATTACCGTTTCGAGGAGCAGTGGCTATAGTCTGTCCATCTTTCTCAATTCGGCATTTGGTATAATCAAATCCAACAAACAGACCAAGATCAACAAGTCTAGCAACTGAAAGAAGATTACGTTGAAGATCTGGTACATGTAATACTCCTCGCAAAATTCGAGTGGAAGAAGATAAGGTACCAAGATATAAGTCTCCAATACCCTTTACTTGACAAGTAGTATCATCAGCAAGATAAACAACACGTTGAACTGGCAGTGGATGATAGTTATGGAGCCACTTAGACTGATATGTCATATTTCCTGTAGCACCAGAATCGACAATAAAAAGTGATCCATCACATACATGAAGTATTCTGTCTGGAGCAACTGAACATAGGACGCAGCTTGTTTCTGGTACAATGTTGTTTCGATGTTCAGTAGCATATGCTCTATTCCGATCTGTGTCGAATCGACGCTTATAGCACATATGAGTGGGATGATCAGATCGTCCGCAATATTCACAAGAAGAAGAAGAAGAGTCTCTAGATAAACGTGGTTGTTTTGTGGTAATATTGTGTTCTTCATCATATTGACGTGCCCAACAATCATCTTCAGTATGGCCATTTCTGTTGCAGTAAGAACATTGCTTATTAGGAAATTTGAGACGAGAGAAAATATTACCGCGACGGCCACCTCTGCGGTTTCCTCGTTGAAATGGACGCCTTCGAGCATAAAAAGCACGTTCCATGTGTTGTGACTCAGTCTCCTCTTGTGAAATCATAGCTGTATCGTGACTAGCATTCCGACGTTCTTGACGTTGAGAGTATTCAATTAAAGACATGCAAGCTTGGTCGAAATCAAGACCATCTTTATTAGAGAGAATAGTAACAATGTTATCATAAGAAGAGTCCTTCACCGTATCAAGGAGAAGTGTAATCAGTTGCTTTTGTGGAACAGGATCACCGGCAGCAGCAAGTTGATTAATAATAGATTTGAAAGACTCAATATGTCCCGTCATGGCAGTACCAACTTCATATTGTAACTTGTTAAGCAACCCTCTCAAATAAAGTATTTCTGTAACAGATTTCTTCTGAAAGTTTGCAATAAGGTACTTCCATACGTCATGGGAAGTAGGCAGTTCATACATATCAAGCAAAAGGGAATCAGTAAGAGCAGAAAGAATATACCGACGAGCTTCTTTATCACGTCGTTGCCAATCCGTATAGGCAACATTCCAATCTTCAAATATAGGTCCTTCAGTGATAAGCACATTATCATTATTCGTATCAACAGGCTGAGGCGGACAAACACGATTTCCAAGAACAACATCGGAGAGTTCATCGCCTTCAAGAATTAACAACATCTTTGCTTTCCAGCCTGGAAATCCTTGACCTTGTTATCATTATTCGTATCAACAGAACGTTGGCCAGAAGGAAAGCCGTTGATGAGAATATTCATAGCCATATCTTGTTGCGAGAAGATGTATAAGATAAGATCGCAGAATCTGCACACCATATATGGTGAAGGCCGCAATTGAGAATGAGACAGATATGAGTACTGCGTTCTGTCAACGATAAACGTAAGAAGGATGCTCAAGGAACGTCCAAAGATGTGAGAGACGTCACCCAAAAAAGACAGGGTAAAGGAGACGTTAATAATAAACGAGTCCTCAAAATAGAGTGGCGTGAGATGCAAGATTGACGGCCACAATACGAATAGCAAAAAGCTAAATCTTCTCGAAAAAGTTAACGCCAAAATAAGAAAAACGATCGCGGACGCTTCACGAAGAAGTAGGACGAAGAAAGCTGCGTCAAGCTCTATTGCAGTAAAAACAGCATAACTTTCTGCTGCGAACTTCGATTGACGTAAACCTAGAACTCAAATCGAAGAGCTCGAGGAGACGAACAAGTTTTGGATGAAAAGTGCCATTGCGCTACGCTCCATTGCGCTTTTCCCGTTTCTCCAAATTTTGAGCAGAACAACAAGAAAAATTGAGATGAAGTTCAGGGTGTCATTAACAAGAAAACGTAATCAACGATTAGATTGATTATAAATAAACGCCACATAAAATACTAATCATATTCTTCTTAACACAAAATAACCACAGTTAACAAGAATCAACGCTCAAAAATAAAATTTGTAACAATTTTGAATCTTACATGCGAATCGCATACACATATTGTTGTCACCATGAATTGAATCGGCGCGTGATCGTTACCGCTCTGATACCATGTTGAGATGTAGAGAGAAAGAGAGAGAGACGAGACAAGAGACACACCATATATGCTCCCAAAGACTGATTCATATTGAGGACAAGATACAAATATATAGGTGAGACCAAGTTCAGTAGAGTGAGCCATATATAGCTCCAACAAGTTTAAATTGTGTGTATTGAAACCTTGGAAAAAATGTATAGAAAGCACTTTTTAAAAAAATTCTAGCACTTTTATAGTTTTTTGCATTGTCCATGACTACTTGAATGACATGTTCAACATTGATTTCTTTAACTACATTAATTAAGACCTCAAAAATGTATTTGTCACCTTTAATTGCACAAGAACTGTCAACCATCTTTATGAACATTTCTCCCCTTGAACAAACTAGTGTCACATTGATCAGTGTTCTTCTTTGAACATTAGACCAACCATCACTCACAATCGTGCATCCTGAAAGAGATATATTCCAAAGTATTATTTCAAATGATACGCTCTTGGACTTTGATGTAGTATTTTCCCTAGAGATTATTTCGTATCGCGTGATACAAAGGGGCTGAAAATCGTAGGCCGAACTCACCAATTTTCTTCCATGCATGCTTCCAATGATTGTTGTCTACCATGACTAGAGCACTCCCAGTGAAAAAAAATGCTTTGGTGAGTGCAGTTTGTGCTTCTTCCTTCGACTGCATTTGCAATCTTTGATGCAATGATTTTTGATACATTTGCCCTAGTCCACCTTCATTGTGGGGATGGGATGCATTACACTTGCTACATGATGCTTCAACTGACTCTCAAGTGGATGAAGCTTCTCTACAATGCCAATGTATTACGGCCTGGGAGAAATTTGGCGGGTCGTGCGTCATGCATTACACCACCCATATTGCCCCCAACTACATAAGCATGTTCTTCACTGAAAGAGAAAATCGTACTTACACTTACATGCTTGAGCCTATCCCCTTGTCGGTGATACGCACTATCCCAGCCATTTGGCTAAGCTTCCATTCCCTTTGATGCAAGACATGGTGTTGGGGAAATGGAGAAGAGTCAACTTGATAGTGCACACTATGCTCACTGCAAGTTCGAGAGTCCGTGTACCACAACCTACTACTGTGCTCAGATTTTGGTCACATCCGAACTTGCTTCTCTCACATTTTCAGCCATGACTTAGACCTACACACATTCCTCTCCCAGCTACAGTGTGGGCTCTCCATTACAACTCTCATCACCACAATTTTGGAGCATCGAGAGTCATTCATTAGCCATGCACATACTACATCACATGTAACTTTGGTCCCATAGGTCATATTTGGCGTCCAAGGAAGAGAATAATCTCTCTCTCTCTCTCTCTCTCTCTCTCTCTATATATATATATATATATATATATATATATATATATATATATATATATATATATATATACATATACATATGTGTGTGTGTGTGTGTGTGTGTGTGTTAAGGAGGATGCTGGCAAGAACGGCCTTAGGAGGAAAGGGAAGTGAGTGTGACCATCACCAAATCAGACGAGCTCTGGACTGTCAAAAGCACGTTGTAGCCTAAAGAAACTTTTGTTTCATCACTCTCTCTCTCTCTCTCTCTCTCTCTCTCTCTCTCTCTCTCTCTCTCTCTCTCTCTCTCTCTCTCTCTCTCTCTCTCTCTCTCGCTATGTTGCTCAAGAAAACACCATCATTGTAGTTTGTGTTTCAAACCGACCACCCAAGGGGGGGATCTCTTCCACCAAATAACTCAGATGTGGGAGCTTACCCACATCGGCACACCCCCCTCTTCTAGCCTTTGGAATTTGTGGAGAGTAGAGGGCTTCAGTAAGAACTAGCGAGGGTGAAGATCAACATCAAAGTAGTACTATGTAATCTCTACAATTTGAAAAAAAATCAAATACAATTTTATATCCTCATTCCTTTTTTTTGCAGTAATTTTTTTTGGAAAAGTTTTCTACTAGAAAATGAAGTCAACAAAATGATGTGCTAAGAAAAGCTAGCCATACCTAGCAAAATCTTTTTCTCTATTCAAGTTAAAGGTTTTGTACTCCTTTTTGGAATGATGTTTTTCTATGGGTTTTCAAGTATTGGCAAGTTTTTGAATTGGATAGTGAATTTTGGCATTCAGTGTCGACATTTAGAATCAATTACAAATTGGAAATTTTGATTTGGCAAGGCTCGTCACTTTCATTTGCAGTTGCTCGCAGCCGGTTATGGTTTGCTTTCAATAGGTGATTTTTACTACAAGATACATATTTTTCTTGCTATCACAACACATTATGCCATGGATTCAGATACTAACATGTAGCATACATTTGATTTTGAGAACCTTTCCCCATTTCCACTTGCTACTGTGCCATGATCGTCCAGTCTCATGGAGGGTTTTCATGTGAGGACTGGATCGGATGATAGCATGGAATTGCTTGACATCCAAGGGTTTAGAGCACTGCAAACACATATGCTTGTTTTAAAGTATAATTTTTCATAGTTGAATGCAAATGTCACTAAGATGTCTACTATGCTTATTCAATTTATGCAACAGTCAACCAAGGGCTTCACTAATGCGCATACTAGGGTTTTTGTGACACACGTCCCTGATAAGAGTACCCCTTGTCTATAGGAGCAAGGCTTTAATCTGGAGGGGTTGCACCTTTTCTCTCAAAAAGAGGTGGATGACTTGTTAAAGAATACTAAGCCACCAATTTTTGGCAAAGAGGAAAGGAAGTGTAACAACGATATTGTGAATATATACCTTGGAAAAAGTATGGGACTCATGATCTTAGACGCACTCCAGATGCAATCAAGGCACTTCAAACAAGTCTAACACTAGAGTCTAAGGCCTATAAATGGTGGATGTTGCTTGATGAGAAGGGCATCATCATACCACAGACTTGGGTAGCCTTCAAGGATGTGTTAGAAAAGGAATTTCTTCCCGCAAATGAAGTGGACAGAAATTGGTCTACATGAGACAAGTGCTTTATCGTCTTAGCATAAGACACTATTAGAATATACATCACACTATCGTCATGTGATTTTCAAGATGGAGGGTCTAGATACCTTTTAGCAAGTGTGTGGGCTCATCCGTGGGTTAAAACGAGAGCTTAAGAAGAGTGGTAAAACGAGGCAATGAAAAACATTGTACAACACTCAGACTTGCCTAGCATTGCACATGCAAATGTACAAACATTTCATGGATATAATAAGAGAACATTTATACTAGCTATATCATCTGATCCATCCAAGAAGCCAAAGGGGCTTAGGAGCCAACGCTATGTTTTATATGTTTAGGTAGTGGACACCACAAAAAGGAAAATCTGCTACCCAAGGTAAGGAGAAAGTGGTACACATGGTGCAATTACTATCTCTCTAGTCCTCATCTTGATTTTCCAATATGGAAGTAACACCCATCTAAGTGATGCACGAGTGTTGTATCACGGCCTCAATGTGGTAGCCAACCTTTGGTCCACATGAGCTGGTGCGCATACATAGATTTATCCAAGGTCACAAGGTGAGAATCTTAGTAGACCATGGTACTTCACACAAATTTTTTTAACTATAAGTTAGTGAAATGGCTCAATTTACCCCAGAATCCTAGTTTCGACCATTACAAGTTAGCGATGATCAATGGACACGATACCGAGGTGTGGGATACATAGGTAAAGGATATACCACTGAAGATTCAAGGATATCCTATATCCTTGAATTTCTAGGTTATGAATATGGATCAAGTAGATGTTGTACTTAATCGAGAATGGTTGTATGGTTATGGTCACCATTAGCATAATAGTTTGATGTTTGAATCCAATAGCATGCACATGCTGCGATTGGAGCATAAGGATGCTCTTTCATTGTCAGTTATTTGTACATCTTATGAAGCTCTCTTATCAAAATGAAATAGAAGAACTCTTTTTGTGTTATTGTGTTATTTTTTGTCAAATGTTGATAATGTTCTAAATGACAGTTTCTTAACGCTATATTCTTCTCTCTCTTCCAACTATGGCTAATTTTCTCTCACTAAAACTAGCAAATGTTGCTAAAAAATATTAATAGAATACAAGAATGTGTTTCTAGATGATTTTTACCATCAAAGTTATCACTGGCAAGTGTTATGCAACATGGCATAGACATGGTTGTAGACAGTAAGTCCACAAGTAAACGACACAATGAGTCATTCTAAGGCTATTGAGGTGGAACATCAGCTTGTTGACCACCTAAGTAGAGGGTTTATACAACCTAGTTCTGTTATGGAATTGATATCTTATTATTTATTGCAGTTGTGATAGGTGGAAAAGGCTTGACGGAGCTAAGCTACTGCAAAAGGATATCATATTTTATGTACATTTTATTATTCAAGTGCTCTTTATGAGCTTTGGCCATTTATGACCGGCCGGTCAGTTTGTACTCACTTTGACCATTCAAGAATCTATAAATTAAATACGTGCAAGAGGGAAATGGTCACTCTTGCACGTGGGGAGATTGCACCCAGTGTCTGCATTCTTCTTCTCACCTCTCCTCTCTCTTCTCTCACATGCCGGCATAGCACTCCATTCTAGGAGGTGCGTCTACACGCGCCCTATTGCTTCTGTCTCGCACCCTGTCTCCTTCTGTCCATGTTTTTCGCAATTATGCGTCTATGTGGTTACCAGACATGTCAATTAGTCTGTTTTATGGGTTGTAGTATGCTATTTCGGGTATTTTAGAGGGAACTCCATGGCTCCGTCTGTAGCAGTGGTATGAGAGCATGGGCTACGTTCTCGAATTTTACAATAATCATGGCTATGTAAATCAAGACGATCAAAGATAAGTGATACTTACCTGTACTTTAATTTTCAAGTTGCTTAAAACTTTTATATAGGCGATTATTATTAATATACTAGGACTACAAAAGTGTGTGGATAGTTCAAGAATTGTGGGATTTTCACAGTGAAATAGAGATAATCTAGTGATTGTAATTGGTCGTAATACTAGTACAATTAGCAATCTAGTTATGGTGACTCTTGAGTACAAAAATTCATTAAAACTCATGCATGAAAAGAAGCAACCAAACTATGCTGATCATAAAATTGAATTTCCATTCCATAGTTATTACGCAGGATCATTGTACATGTCTCTCGCCAATACATAGCACCTAGCAAGATATCGCCCTGATATCTTCATCAACTTCCTGTAGTGGATCTATTATGTATGTATTAACTAAGACATACATTTTATATGAGAAATAGGAGATATGTCTTGTAATTTATAGTGTGTGTGTATATATATATATACATATATTTATCAAGAGAAGAGGTTCTGAGTTGAGATAAAAGAAGTAGTGGAGAGCGTGCGTTTGTTTAAACAAAGAAAAATAATGACTCCCAAGCGATCTTTGGCTACGAAATTGATCGTGTGAGAAACCACTTTAATAGAATTATCTTGAAATAATTCAAATTTAAAGTATGTTTTTCCTGCGTCCCGACTCCCGAACCATGCGCCACCTGCACAAAATCATACACTACCCAACTTGTTGTGGTTGGTCGCAAAGTTGGCAAAGGAGGAAGATTAACAGGCGGCAAACATAGAATCCTTTGTCTTTGACCTGAAGAAAACCAAGCCGACAAAGGTGTAAATTTGCATGGCTAATCCAATCCCTGCAGTTAAGCGATCCTCATAGGTGAACAAGAGAGTGAAAAACGGCAGAGGTGTGCGACAGTAGGAGAGCTGGCCAACCACTTGGAATTTCTCTCTTTCTCTTTCCTTTTCTCTCTCTCTCTCTTTCTCTCACGGGCGTCAACCACTCTCTCTCTCTCTCTCTCACAGATCAACTGTCGACACACTCTCTTATCATTTGTCGACTCTCTCTCTCTCTCTCTCTCTCACCAAATGGCGGCATACCCGTACTCGACTCTTGCTGCCAACCACCAGTAAAAAAAAATATAGAATCTCTTTCTCTCGTTCTTGCATGGCGTATAAGCTGCATGCATCACAACCTTCCCTGTCTACTTGTGGCGCCCACATTACACCAACACTCTCGCTCCCTAGCATCAAAATCGCCAACCACCCTCGGTCTCCCTCTATCACTCCTTGCAACCTCCGGTTCCACTGCCTTTCTCTTTTCTTACCAAGACTACCACCCACTCTCTATGCAAGCGGGTTGAGACCACTTCCCAAATCACCAACTCCTTGCCATGCAGACTCCACCGGCTGTCTTCTCTTCCTCTTTCTCTGCGCCCAAGCAGTTAGAGTTTTCTTCCTTCTTTCAGTGGCGTCCATCGTGCAGCCATCACCCATCTACCCTGTGGCCACCCACTTTCCACCACGATATTGCCATGCGCGCGGTGCTCATCTCTTCACTTCTCTATCTCAGAGCCGTCGGCCCCTGTTCTGATACCCCCACAAGGAGAAATGACCACCTCATTAATTAAGGTTGTAAGATTGAGGCTCTGTGGTGCAACGCGGGTGATGGTGTGAGGAGAGTTCAGTGATGTCAATGCAGGTAGGAGTTGAGGAAGCTCTCGGGGCAGCTACTCTATAGATAGAGAGAGGTAGGCGGTGTGCATATTGTGTGAACAGTTGATGAATATTGGGATGAGAGGCGTAAGGGGAAACCAACTGATGAGAGACAGAGAGAGAACCTATCTGGTTGGTTGAGGTTGGCCGACTAGTCTCTTTCCCCCACCTCACTTTATATCCCTCTCTTCAAGTACTCCAAGGATCTCCCTCTCTCTCTCCGTTGTCGATAGCTGAGGGCGTATCCATGATGAGCCAACTCTCTGTCGAGAACAGCCTCAATGGCTGCATCAAAGTCTCACTCTATCTCCCTCTCCCCGACTCCTCGAGTACGATGGCGTACAGAAGCGGACACTGACCAAGCTCTGCAGAGCTCACTGCTTTGGCAAACACCCGACGTCGACGACGCTGATTTTTTTTTAATTTTTTAAAAGCTCATTTTCATTTTGATTCTCACTTTACTTCAATTTTTTTATTTTTTATTTTTGGCTCCTAGGAATTGGATCAAATTCACAAGGATGGTATTATTTGTTTGGCCTCATGTGCAATTTTGGCCTTTTGAAAAATTGTTAATATAAGTTCATTTTTCTCTCTCTCTCTCTCTCTTTTTGGCTGTAACAAACTCCCGGTCACTCTCCCTTTCTCTCTTCCCCCTTCCCCAATACGGCTACTTACAATGGCGGGCAATGACGAAGCTCTGCAACGGCCGCTGCAATACTTTCTCAGACGACACCCGATGCTGGGCATCCTGGGGCATTCAGGATGATGTTGCTGCACTTCCTGCGATGATTTCAAACTTTTAGTTTTACTCTTTCACTTTACTTCATTTTATTTTAGTCACAGTGATTGTATTTGTTTTGACTCAAATGTAAATTTGGCTATTGTAGGCATTTCATGTAATGTTTTATTTAATTTAATTTCTCGCTCTTTTCCCCTTGTCTACTGCTTCTGGAACCTCCACCATAGTGTTTCCCCCTCCCCCCCCGATATCATTGGTCACACTCATCATTAATCTCATAATGTCAAGTCTCATCACATAAACACTGCCGTGATAAAATCATTAAATACCAAATCCCTATCCAATTCCAATTCCACAATATAAGACCAAATCCAAATCACTTTCATTATGTCCTGGGTAACAAAATCATACCAGTTGCAGTGGTGGCCAGCCACTGCAGCATGATTTTTTGATTGGTGTTGCCTAAATCAACGAATCTACACCAATAAGACGTGTTGCCTAAATTGGTGAATCTGCACTAATGTTGTTTAGTTTCATACATTTTTCTTTTATTATGTGATGTTTTTGACACAACATACTAATCACTGTTTTCGACAAGTATTGTTTGGAGATTTTTATCTTCGCAACTGAGGGCAGTTGCTTTCCAACGGAGAGGTATGTTATGGAATTGATATCTTATTATTTATTGCAGCTGTGACAGGTGGAAAAGGCTCGACTGAGATAAGCTATTGCAAAAGGATATCATATTTTATGTAAATTTTATTATTCAAGCGCTCTTTATGAGCTTTGGCCATTTATGACCGGCCGGCCAACTTGTACTCACTTTGATCATTCAAGAATCTATAAATTAAATACGTGCAAGAGGGAAATGGTCACTCTTGCACGGGGGGAGATTGCACCCAGTGTCTGCGTTCTTCTTCTCACCTCTCCTCTCTTCTCTCTCGCGTGCCAGCATAACACTCCATTCTAGGAGGTGCGTCTACACACACCCTATTGCTTCTCTCTCGCACTCTGTCTCCTTTTGTTCGTGTATCTCGCAATTATGCATGTATGTGGTTGCCAGATATGTCAATTAGTCTATTTTATGGGTTGTATTATGCTATTTCGGGTATTTTGCAGGGAACTCCACGCCTCCGTCTGTAGCAAGTTCTTCACCATGTGTCTGTCCTTGTTGGTGAAGAAAAAAGATGGTAGCATGTACATGTGCATAGATTAGCGTGGCCTGAATGCGGTCACTGTTAAGAACAAATTTCCGTTGTTGAGAGTGGATGAGTTATTTAATTAACTCGCTCATGCTCAAATCTTTATGAAGATAGATTTGTGGTCAAGGTATCATCAAGTATATATTAAGATTGTTGTTGACATACCCAAAACTGCTTTCTGAACAAGGTTTAGGGACACTATGAGTTTTTGGTTATGCCCTTTGGATTGACCAATAAGAAAAGTGCCTGCTTTGAAAACTTGGTTAAATTATTTGTATGGAGCTAAATTTGAGATTATGTTTGACCAAGAAAGTATAAAATGGTTTACACAATAAGTAAATTTGAAGGGTCAAAAGGTCAGGTGGATCTCGATTCTTCAAGAGTATGATGCAAAGTTTTGGTATCATAAAAGGCGATACAATGTGGTAGCTAATTCTCTTAGCCATATTTATAAGATCAACTCTCTTATCTTTACAAAGCTTTGAAGTGAGTTTTTGAAATCTCTAAATGGAGGAATTGAGCATGATAAAACATACTCCAAAGTATAGAGCCATGTGAAAATGAGGAATCTTTCTCACTTCAATGCTGATAGTGTGTCTTTTTCCTCCACACCTTTTTCTCCTCTTTCAAGTGATGAGCTGCAAAGATGGAAGAAAATTTTCAAAGATGATGGGTACCTACACAAGGAGAGAGTTTGCGTACTGACTGACATAGACATTTGGTGCCAGATTCTTTATGAATGTCATGAAAATCTCATTTCAGGCACCCTAGGCATAAAAAAACTTATACATTTGTACGATGACAGTTTTGTTGGCCCGGTTTATATGGGTATGTTAAAAACTATGTCTTATATTTCCAAAAATGTTAAGTGAATAAAGCGGAGCATCTGAAAGGAGGACTTATCTTCCATCCATTGGATATTTTTATGGTAAATCGGAAAGTATCTCTATGGATTTCATTGTGGATTTATCAACCACACTATACAAGGTCATGATTGTGTTTGTAACATTTAATGGACTAATAACTTATGTGTAGCGGAAATTAGCATGAACATAGTGGGCATTTCATTAGAATAGATTCCTAATGAGAATTACATGAGTGCTTGGGTGGAGAGAGCAACAAAAAGCATAACACCTAGTTAGATAGCATCGACAATACTTTCAAAAGAGAGAGAAATTAAGCTAATGACAACAGTTGAGGACCGGATTTGCATGGAGCCGGTCCCCCCTCCAAAAGGCTTTGTATTATGGTTTCTCCCATCAAGAGAGACATTGTACAATACAATTCTTTGTGTTCCTTCAAGACTAGCTAGTGCAATGAAGATGAAAGATTCATGCACTAAGCAAAACACTTAGCAAACACAACTTGAATTATCCCCGTTCTCAGACCCAAGACCTCACACACCTTCGAAGATGGTGAGAGCTAGCAGGGTATGAGAGTAGATTGAGAGGAAGAAGGAGTATCTTACGAGAAAGATGTACATCTCCTCACATAATCACTCATATTAGCATAGCTTAGCTTAGTAATTAGCTTGGTAGAGGAGATGAGCATGCATTGAATCTTGGCTCTTGGTTGGATTTGCATCCACATGCCAAGAGAGTGTTGATGTAGGCTTCTATCTCACAAGCTTGGAGTAGGTGATGAGCTCTCCATTAAAGCTTGGGAAGAGATAGTCTTCTTTGCTTCACACATAGACTGTGTGTGAGTGTGTGTGTGATAATGCCTTGCAAAAATCAGCCCCCTCTCTCTCTTGGGCGAGCCCTCTTGCTATTTGCTCTTGCTGAGCCCTCATTGGCTCTCCCCAAGTCAAGCCAATGACCATTAAGTAGCATAAGTGATAGCCTTTTGACATGTGTCCCCCTTTCCCCTTTTGTGAGCGCTTTAGGTAATTAAATAATTAAACTAAACTCTCATTGGACCCCTTTGTCTCCTGGCCAATAGGAATCAGGCAAGCCATTGGGCTCCTGAATGCTCAATGGACCCCTTGGGAGACTGCCTGATAGTCTTCTAGGAGACTTAATTCTCATTGGTTTTTTTTCTTAAATGTTTTTAAATTAATTAAACTAGATTTACTCTAGCTTAATTCTCATTGGTCCACTTCAAGGGTCATCCAATAGAAACTGGGCACACCTTGTGGGCATCTGGCCTAGGGAGCTGACATGTGTCCCTCATTCCCTTTGTTGTGTAAAGGGAGCCTGTGTGTGTGTGATTTTATCTCTCATCCCCTACCTTTAGGGCTCGCCCCCTCCCATGTAGGGATATACAAAGACTTTTTTTACACACACAAAACATCCAATTTCCCCTAGGTTTGACCTTTGGACACAACCTTTGAATTTTGGAACCTTAGCATTTTGGAAGTCTTAATGGGTTGAACCTTAGGGTCTTTCTAGCCCATTGTTGCACATGGATCTTTTGCAGATGCCCCCCCCCCCTTGGATCCCTATTTTCCCTCCTTTGGATCCCTACTATGGCCGGTCTACTAGCTTCACCAATATTCTAACCTTTTCTCCCCTGGCACTTCCCAACATTAAATGATCAGTTTAATATGAGAAAGTCATTTAGGAGAATTAGATATTGATTATTATGATAGTGTTTATCAACCACTATATGACAAAAGCATCTCTATGGATTTCATTGTGGCTTTACAAACCACTGTATGAGGAAAGTATCTATATGGATCTCATTGTGGATTTACCAACCATTGTATGAGGTCATGACTTGGTATGGGTGGTTATAGATCGGTTGACTAAACTTTACAAATTTATTACAACCAGGTCCACAATTAAAATTTGAGAGTTAGATAATTTATTTATTGACAATGTCTATATACTAAACGGGTTGCCCAACAATATTCTGAGTGATTGTGATCCCAAGTTTAATAGTCATTTTTTAAGGGATGTGTTTAAAAATGAGTGGGTATACAACTCAACATCAACACTAAAGATCATTTAGAAATGGATGGTCAGATTGAATGTGGTAATCAAGTGATAGACGATACGCTACTTGAGCATACGTTAGAAAAAAAATCAAATTGGTAAGATTATCTCCCTACTCTTGAGTTTGCTTACAATAGGGCTAAGCATGTGACAACTAGTTTTAGTCTTTTCATGCTTATGTATGTTTTCCAACATAGATCACCTGTTACAACGGGGCTAGCAACCCAAAGACTTCAGGATGTCAAGGATTTTCTCCAAGAGCATATGGATATGTTGAAACTTGCTCGTCAAAATGCTCGACAAGCATACGATCGGTACAAAAAGTATGCTAATAAGAAACGTCAGCAAGTAACATTTACAGAAGGAGAAGATGCATTTTTATGTGTTCTAGAGTATCCATAAATTCTAACGATTGGGCTGACACCTAAATTATCTCTGAGATATTGTGGATCTTTTAAGATAGTCAAGTGAGTTGGAGATATGGCTTACAAACTTTCCTTACCTGCGCACTCTCATATTCATCCGATCATGTATTATGTTTATGTAAACGCTTGCATAAGGATGACAATGTCATTGACCAACATATGTTGTTTAATTCCATTGAATCTCCACCCATCCGCATGAAATTGAGAACATTCTCAACTATCATGATCTACATACACGTCATCATGTGCGTCGACGAGAATTAGTCGTGGAAAGATAGTGCCACTTGGGAAAACATTAGTGTTCCTAAGAAGAAATTTCCTTTTCTTTTAGGAAAAAAACACTTCTCCAAGGGGGGGGGGGGGGGGGGGGGGGCTATCTAAACTAAGCTCAAGGGTTTCCTATACAAGGGGCAAGGGGCTGGGAGGAGAGACATGTTATAGATTCCATGATCTGACAAGAGCCTTCAGAGTCAAAAGGTCAATGAAACATGGATGCTTTTTGGCTCCTCTCTTCTTTTCAATTGGCTTTTATCCATTTGTTACCATGATCTAGGAAAGCATTGAGAAAGGGAACACTCAAGGCCTATCCCTTCCAGGTAACAATCAACTCCTTGCTAAACTACTTCTCGATGATTCTTTGCTATGCTCAAAAGCCACCCCTTAGATACTCAAAAAGACTCTCGAGATGATTCAAATCCTTGTCATAGCCTCTAACTCTAAATGCAACATTGAAAAGTCAAGACTGATCCCCCTTTCACGTAATGATTCATTTGTTTTGTTCGATTGGTCAGGAGAAATTACCTCTGAAGGAATGGTGTTTCACCACCTCAGAGCCTCACTAAGAATGTGAATTTCTCACAAATAAAAGGGGTCACGAAAAAAATTGGGAGAAAGATGATCAGATGGGAGTATGGGTTTTGTTTTGCAAGCCCTAGCCAAAGCTTTAACCATAGAAGGATGCCCACATTCTGATTTACCATTCCCTCCATGATTGTATGCATTAGTAAGAGTGAGTTTAATGCCCAACCTAGAGAAAAACTCCTGGTTTTTTCGGCATCCAAATCACCCCTATCAGTTGTTATTTTCCAGCACATCCATAAGTTACAACAACTAATCACAGTGTCTAAGAGGAACTTACATAGCCTTTTGTGTTTTTGGTTCTTAGAGCACAACCTTCAATATGATTAGTTAAGTCTTATCGTGCAAGCACTATCTACCTCGTTTTCCATAAACCCAATGGCATTGTAACCAGATGTACTACCCACTTATAATGCATAGCTAGTGGGTATGTAGGGTACAACCCATCATGATGATGTCCACTTGAATACATTTGACAGGTTTCGCAAGACTCCACAAAGTGAGACTCCACAATACTCTTTATATCACAATTCAATGTTGTAACAACTCCCTGTAATTCCCTTTTCACTCGTCATCTCGTCAACATGTTATTAGAGCAACCGGGAAGCTCTGGTTGAAATATTCAAGTAGAAAAAGCTCAATTTTTGTAGAGTCTACACACTATTGGGGATGCAATTCTGGTTTCTCTTGTCTCTCTCATCTCTCTTCATGTGTCTCTTCTCACCTCGTCAACATGGTATCAGAGCAACCGGGAATCTCTAGTTGAAATATACAAGTAGAAAAAGCTCAACTTGTGTAGGGTCTACACACTATTATGGAAGAAATTCTAGTTTCTCTTCTCTCTCTCACCTCTCTTCGTATGTCTCTCGTCATCTCGGTAACCTGGTATCCGAGCAACCAAGAAGCTCTGGTTGAAATATGCAAGTAGAAAAAGCTCAACTACGCCATCAACAACTAGAGCCGTCTATGCTAACCACGTTGCAACTTAGAGGTCCTGGTTGAAAAACGCAAGCAAAAAAAAAGAAGAATGCCAAGAAAAATGGAGTGCAACGTGATGGACTTCGAGGTTGGTTGGAGCATGGCGGCTAACATCAAGATAGAAGGGGTAGCAAGAAAAACACCTTCCACAAGTGAGGTTCTCACTGATATATACCCATTGCAAGCAACATGGGTGGTCCTTCAAAATTCCACAAGCACGCTTTCTTCTCATGCTGTTGAAATTCAGAGGGGCTTTCATTGAATTGAAAATATTGTTAATGTGAGAGAGACGATCAAAAGATGAGAGCTATGGCAAACCCTTCATGGCACACAGATTGGGTTTGATTCAATTTTGTATGATGGCGCCTTAGAAATGACCATCACAATAGAAGTACCCTTTGTGGCTATTGGTTCTTTGAGGCAGAGATGCTTCCATATGGATCCCTCTTTATTGAGCTCTTCTTCATCATGTCCAAAATCTGGCTTAGCAAATCAGAGCAGCCCTATGTGAGCCCATTATCCAACCTTAAAGTATGAGATCAAACTAGAAATCACAAAAATATGGGTAGTGGAGGACATAGCTATGAGGGACTCTCCCCAACGTCTTGGCATTTTTTGGGAGCTCGCATGACCCGGATGCAACACCAGATTACAATCAAATCAAATTATAGTGATTGAGTTTCAAAAGAAATTTGGTGGTGTTTTTATTAGCTGGAATATTTTTTCTCGTTGGAGCCATATCCTGCTTGAGAGATAAACTTATATAATGGTTTCATCATCAGGCTCAACACAAGCCGACTAAGATACATATGATCTTGAGATCAAGATTCTACAAAATTTGTGATGTGTTGCACTAATTAGAAGAAGCAAACTTGATTACACTCTCACCATGATTCTCCTCACCAAGTGCATCACGTTTTCTCGTACTACTAGAAGGCGCACATAATCTCTTCTATGCTTATGATTTAGTTAGCTTGAATTATATATGTATTATGATTGAAAAATTGGTCTGACAGAAGGTATCTCAAGATGGCACTACCTACTTCAATTACTGATAGCAAAGCAACTGCAAAACATCCAAAATCAAGTCCTTGATCAAGGTGATGGATTTCAAAGATGTACAAATGGTATTTTAAAAGATATACAATTTTCAAAGGTCAAGGCCAACTATGAGGAGGACTCTAAGAAAAATAAGGATCCGGCTATACTCTTGATATTCTGGCGATGGTACCTAACAGTGGTTTTAAATATACTCTTGATGTCGGAGAGGTGATACTCCATTGATGTCAGAAGCTTATTAGATTATGTTCATTCTTCTGGCTATACTCTTGATGCGGAAGTTCATATCTAGCTATACTCTGGATATTGGAGGTGATATGTAACCATGGTTTACTATCTCAAATTTTCACGATGCCAGAGAGTTGATACTCCATTGTTTCTAGAGATTTACATCATGTTCATTTTTCTTTCTATACTCTTGATGTGGAAGTTCATATCTAGCTATATTCTTCACAATGGAGGTGATTTTTGACCATGGTTTAATGTTCATGTCATGTAAATTCTTTCAACTATACTCTTGACACCGAAGGTGATACCCAACCATGGTTTACTCTTGATGTCAGAGATTTACATCATATTCATTCCGGTTTTACATGACAAAGGTTTAAGGGTACATCTCTTAGAGGTTTATTATTCTCGTATGCTATTTCTATCTACTGATGTTGAAATTTTTTTTGGACGTTGATATTCTATTCTTTGACGATCGTATATTTTGTCATGAGAGTTATTTTTTGTGTCGTGGACAATTCCATGATACCATGGTATGCGATACCATGATGATTAAAGTAAATTCTCTCGTCTCGTCAAAGACTTGTGTTTTGGCTAGGCAAAAATTTCTTCATCTCTTCATCATATTGGTCTACGCCAATAGCCATATTTACTCATTTACTTCATTGGCTATATTTATGTACCGGCCGTGTGTTTATGTGTGCACATGTTTTACTTTCTATTATATGTATATACATGTAATTGTATTGACATTACATGGTACTGAATTTATTTCTCTGTCCTCTCGAGAGTGGCGTCGTGAACCGTCTCTAAGGACAATGTGATGTGATAATTATTAACCTTCACATTTTGATATGTTTCTTGAGATGGTATTGTTTACAGGATAAAAGTCATGTCACGCAGCATGTACAAGGGCCTCTACATAATGAAGCTTCTCAAAGATACTTAAGTTGCTCTACCAACGAAGTGCATCAATTCAATTGTATACATAGGGTTATTGAACTTCCAAAGACGCTTGAAAGTGCACATTTTAAAATAGGAGTGATATAGATCCTACTTTTATGACATTATTATGGAGTGATGTAGACCCACGAGAACATATTTGTAAATTTGGGTTTTTCCCTTGAACCCCCATGGTTTTTTTCATCCACAGTTAGGGACCCCGATTTCAGTGGGGGTGTAAGAGCTATGTATAGAGCTCACCCTAATTCTATATATAGGTTGGGTTCCCTACTATAAATGTGTACTTAGTGTGTAGAGTCTACACACTATTGCGAATGCAATTATGTTTTCTCTTCTCTCTCTCATCTCTCTTCGTGCATCTCTCATCATCTCATCAACAAAAAAATGATACAAAGGTTCTGCTACATGCATATAATGTGGACTCCAAATAACATGAAACACACATGCACCCAAGAACCTTTGAACCTCTGTCACATTTATACATTTCTCTTTAATTCTTTGAATTGCATCAATTTTTGCACGACAAGAGCTTCTACCATATGGATCGCACATATGTCCTACAATAAGCACTTCATTCACTCGAAACATTGACTTTTTCCTAGACAAGATAAGGTTCACTTCTTCCAACCTTGACAAGATCTTGTCACAATCATTGATATAATTTTCCACATACTTGCTGCACCCTCTCGAGTCAAGAGCCACATCTACATCACTTACATGACATCCTTCGATCGGCACATCATCAAGAAAGGGCATCATAGTTTGTGTTATGAATTCACGTAGGAATTTGTTCATACCATTCACCATATGCCCAACTGAATAAGTTGCTTCTTGCGGTAATGTGAACGTCCCCGCTTTCCATTCCTAGTTGGAACCGATCATACCTTGAGTACAAATCCCCCACAGAATATATCGCCCTTCCTGCAAATGTCACTACAACACAACATGGAGATATCGACATGCGTATATCGACGAAATTAGCGGGCGTCGATATACGCGTCGCATTGTGCGTCGATATACATGTGGAAAGGCTTTATTTCCCACGCGTATAGCGCCGCGTATATCGACGCAAAAAAAAATTGGGGGAAAAAAGCGAAACCCGTGAGCAGCAGGGGCCATTTTCACCTGCGCTCTGCTCAAATCTTGGCCTCCACCTGCTGCGCAGGTATTATGCCCCCCCCCCCCCCCAACCCCTCTCTCTCTCTCTCTACATCGTGTGTGTGTGTGTGTGTGTGTGTAGGAAAGAGAGAGAGAGAGAGAGAGAGAGAGAGAGAGAGAGAGAGAGAGAGAGAGAGAGAGAGAGAGAGAGAGAGAGAGAGAGAGAGAGAGAGAGAGAGAGAGAGAGAGCGGTGTGTGTGTGTAGGAAAGAGAGAGAGAGAGAGAGAGAGAGAGAGAGAGAGTGTGTAGGAAAGAGATAGAGAAGTGTGAGTGTGTGTGTGAGGAGAGAGAGAGAGAGAGAGAGAGAGAGAGAGAGAGAGAGAGAGAGAGAGAGAGAGAGAGAGAGAGAGAGAGAGAGAGAGAGAGAGAGAGAGAGAGAGAGAGAGAGAATTAATGTATGCTTAGGAAATTAAAATTAAAGAAAAATAAGTAAAGAGAGAAATGAAATGAAATGTTATATTAATGTCTTCGAAAGGCCAAAGTGACCTATGAGACATGAGACAAGAAAGTTACAATGTGATGGATTTGATACAAAGTCAGAGTAAGAAGATGACAAGATAAAATGGAATCCTAAACTGCTGGGTATGGACTAAACGGCTAAACCAGCTAGCTGGGATAGGTAGATCATAGGAGATCCAGCAGTTGTCGCTGGTGGATCTCATCAATCTCCTCCATGGTCAGTAGTCTGATCAGGCGTTATGCATGTCGAGCCAAAGTGACCTAGCTAGATCCTCTGATGCAGCCTCTGTCGATGTTGTGTAGTCCTTCGCAGTCGTGGATGTCTAGATCTCCCTAGTAAGTCGCTCGTTCGATCAGTAGAGAGATAGGGAAGTAGAGAGCGAGAGAGAGAGAGAGAGAGAGAGAGAGAGAGAGAGAGAGAGAGAGAGAGAGAGAGAGAGAGAGAGAGAGAGAGAGAGAGAGAGAGAGAGAGAGAGATAGGAAATAGCTAGCTAGAGAGATAGAGAAAGAGAGTATATATATATATATATATATATATATATATATATATATATATATATATAGAGAGAGAGAGAGAGAGAGAGAGAGAGAGAGAGAGAGAGAGAGAGAGAGAGGTAGGGAAGTGAAGAGCGAGACAGAGAGAGAGATAGGAAAATAAGGAAATAGAGTGAGAAAGAGAGATAGCGAGAGCGAGATCGAGATCAAGAGAGAAAGAGAGATCGAGAGCGCTTTTTTGAGCAAGAACCATGCAAGGCTTAAAAATATTTCTCAAGTTGCTCATCCATCTCCACATTATCTTCTGGCTTGGACATGGAGGCCTCGTCCGGTTTACAATCAGGTAGAAAACTTTCATTGGGCTGAGAACTTCCATGGCTTGTGCATGTGGTGAAAAAAACACCAGGATGGGCATAATATCCTTGGAAAAACCTGTGCAAAAAATTGCAAACAGACGGAACATTACAAAAATGACAAAAATGGTCATGCTTTAATATATGATTCATCAAGTGTGGCATTGGAAAGCTTTCTCTGATAGGATACCTTGGAATGGAGGCAGGTGGGTTCGTAGACAGAGAAGAAACTATGGAACTAAAAGAGGAAAAGGGGTTTTGTCTGCTACATGCATTGCCATGTACACCTGGGATTGCACGTATGTTTCTACCCATATAGAATTTGACCAATAAAGATGAGATTTTGACCCGGTGGTCCTGATCTCCGTACACCTCTGGACCGAGGTGTACGGAGATTGGGCAAGACTAGAGAATGCGAGTTAGTTTACATTGTGAGGAGTATATATATATATTATTAAAACAACATTCATAATCATTGTAGATGGCAATGTCATCAACTAACATGGAGGAAAAGATTGCATGCTCGTGCACGCTCTGCAAGTATCAAATCCTGCGCAAGCGTAGGATATGTAATGAGCATGTGCACAAGTACGGAGAGTTTGCTAGAGAAACCGTATAGAATCTGCGATACGACTCCTACGGAACGGGCATTGATTTCCGTGACATAGCACCTACATCTGAGAGAGAGAGAGAGAAAAAAGATTATGCGTGAATGTCCGACCAATATAGAGCCACGGATGGAAGCAGAAGAGGGCTTACAGACAAAAGACGACGGCATGGAGGAGATGTTGGATGCCTTCTTCCAGACAAGTGAGGAGAACGCGAACGAAGCAGCACCAGAAGCCGTGCGCCTATCTCCTGAAGACATGTTGAGGAAGTTGGCACGTCAACCAATCTATGAAGGCGCCAAAATATTTGTGCTTCATACATGTCCGGGATTTTTGAATCTTCAGTCAGTGTACGGGTGGTCAGATGCAAGCATCACTGCTTTGTTTAGGTACGTAATTTACAAAAGAGATTTTCCGATTGCAACGGTGATGTGCTTGGAGATCTTTTTAATTTAATGTGGCTTAAACAGGTTATTGCGGGAGCAACTTCTCCCAGCTGGCAATGAAATGCCCCCCTCCAGGCCAGACGCAAAGCAACTTCTGACCTCAGTTGGCTTGGACTACAACAAGATTCATGCATGTCCAAATGATTGCATTCTTTTTTGCAATGAATTCGCAGATTGTCTGTCGTGTCCTAAGTGCGGAGCAATGCGCTACAAACAAGATGTAGTTGGCGAGACAGTGCCAGCTAAAGTGTTGCGATATTTCCCTATTATTCCTAGGATAAAAAGCATGTTTCGTTGTGGTTCCATTGCAAAGTTGATGCGGTGGCATTCTACGAATAGATCCACTGACGCAACATTTAGGGTGCCCGCTGATTCGAAGGCTTGGAGGCACATTGAAGATACCTGGCCACATTTTAAGAGTGAACCACCCAATTTGCGTTTGGGCATGGCAATGGATGGAGTCAATCCATTTGGCTTGAGAAGCTTGTCATGGAGCACTTGGCCTGTGTGTCTTATCAATTACAACCTCCCGCCGTGGCTTGCTATCAAGAAGGGTCATTTGATTTTAAGCTTGATTGTACCTGGTAAGTTCAAGGCAGAAAACATGGATGTTTATCTAGCTCCACTAGTTGACAAGATCCAGGAGTTATGGCATGGGATCGACATAGCAGATGCGGTTGAACCAGTAGGACAACAGCATGCAAGGATCCATGGACTTCTTATGTAAACTATGCATGATTGGCCAGTGTTAGGAAATAAGACGTAGCTAAATAGATAATTGAGTATATTACTTAATGGAGAGAGACATATTTATATACACAAGATTATAGAGTAGAGAGAGAGAGAGAGAGTACACACGATATACGTGGTTCACCCAATGTGGGCTACGTCCACGGGAAATCAGCCACTCAATGGCTTTAGTACTTCAAAACAAGAAGTAGTTTACAAAGGGATTATACCCTTAATGGAGCTCCCACCTTGCTTCACTCTCACCACCTCACACTCACCTTGTTGCATCAACTTCACACTATGAAATATATGTAGAAATGGGCTCCTTTTATAGGTCAAAAGGGCTGCCCTCTCTAATGCGATACAGCCATGTGTAGCCGCCCTTGTGGGAATAAGTCCAAATCGGACCCTCCAATCCGCCCATGTGTGGCTGCCCTTGAGAAGACAAGTCCGGTTTTGAATTCGGCCACCAGCCACCGGCCATTCACTTCCGACCACAGGCCACCGGCGATTGACTTCCGACCACCGGCCATCGGCCATTGACTACCGGCCACCGGCCAACCGATCGGTTGTTTTTCGGCCACTTTCCGGCCGCCGTCCGGCCATAATATTCTAGCGAAAAAGAATATTCCGGCGAAAAAAAAGTCTCAGGGGCCTCCGCCCTAGAGGCTTTTAAAGTTGCCCCTGATTCTTGTCCGTGAAAATTTTGGTTTTCGGTGAGTGATTTTTCTTCAGGCACGATGGCTTCTCCTCATAATGGGGGCCTTACAAATGTGCGCTTTTACCACAGAAAATTACAAGGGTAAATCAGGCTCCATACTTAACAATCTTCCACTTGGAGACTGATCTCCAAACCAAACCTGTGACTGCTTTCCATTCTGGCTTCTTATCCTTGAATGCCGATTGAAGATGAGCAAAAGCTCAACTTCTCCTTGTTGACCACCTTTGTAAACATGTCTGCAGGATTTTCACTTGTATGCACCTTTCCTAGCTTTAGTTGTCCCTCTTCCAAAAGAGTGCGTATGAAGTGATATCTCACCTCAATGTGCTTTGTCCTTGAATGAAAGGCTGAGTTCTTCGCAAGATGGATAGCGCTTTGGCTATCACTGTACAAGACACAATTGTCTTGTTTGAATCCAAGCTCTTCCAAGAATCTGTGAAGCCACATAATCTCTTTGCTTGCCTCCGTCATTGCTACATACTCTGCTTCCACGGTAGAAAGTGAAACCACTTTCTGCAGCTTTGAAGCCCAGCTTACTGCTGTGCCTCCAACCGTGAACACATAGCCAGTAGTGCTCCTTCGAGTATCTTTGTCACCTGCCATATCTGCATCAGCATACCCTTCTAGAAAAATATCAGTTCCTCCAAAGTACAAAGCATTTTTTGTTGTCCCTTTTAGATACCTAAGTATCCACTTCATAGCTTGCCAATGCTCTTTACCTGGGTTGTCTAAGAACCTACTCACAACTCCCACTGCATGTGCAATGTCTGGCCTTGTCCAGACCATAGCATACATTAGAGAACCTACCGCTGCAACATATGGAACTTTAGACATATAGGCTATCTCCTCTTATGTCTTTGGACACATATCCTTCGTTACTTTGAAATGACCAGCCAAAGGTGTAGAAATTGGTTTTGCATTTTGCATTGCAAACCTTTCTAGTACCTTCTTGATGTAATCTTCTTGAGATAGATTTATTGTCTTCTTCGTCCTGTCCCTTGATATTTTCATACCAAGTATAATCTTTGCAGCACCTAAATATTTCATTGAAAAATATTTGGACAACTCCTCTTTTAGGTCTTTGATGTCCTGCATGTTAGCACTTGCAATCATCATACAACATTAGGATGATGAATTTCCCATCTCCCAAATTCTTCGTGTAGACGCAGTGATCCGAGTTGCATCTTGTGAATCCATGATCCAACATCCATCGATCAAACTTCAAGTACCATTGTCTTGATGCTTGCTTTAAACCATACAAGCTCTTCTTTAATCTGCAAACCATTTTCTCCTTACCTTTTACTTCATACCCCTTTGGTTGAAGCATGTAGATTTCCTCCTCTAAGTCACTGTGAGGGAATGCCGTATTTACATCCATTTGCTCGAGATTTAGATCATGAGCAGCCACAAGGCTTAAGACAAGCCTAATTGAGTTCATTTTTACAACAGGAGAAAATATTTCATTGAAGTCAATACCTTTCTTTTGAGAAAAACCTTTTACCACAAGCGTAGACTTGTACCTTTTCTTCCCACCTTCTTCTTTCTTTAGCTTGTACACCCATTTTTTTTGAAGTGCCCGCTTACCTTTAGGAAACTCAACCAACTCCCATGTTTGGTTGCGATGCAGTGAGTCCATCTCCACTTGCATTCTCTTCGTCCATTCTTCTTTGGATTCATGTTGCATAGCTTCTTCATATGATTCCGGCTCTCGATCCAGAATCTGAGATCAAGAGATGGTTGAAGGAAGGAACAAACCTTTCTGGAGGTCTACTTGCTCTTGTAGATCTTCGGGGAATAGGTTGAGGCTCCTCATTTGGTTGACGTTGTTGCACATTGTCACCGTTTGCAGTCCTTGAGTCTTAACCGTCCTCAAGCTCCATGTACTCATCACCTGTTTCTTTTGTTTGTTTTCTTTCCAAGTAATCTTTGTACATATTTTGTTCGTTAAAAATTACATCCCTACTCCTTAAGATTTTACCATCTTAAGGATTCCATAGGCGATACCCAAAGTCTCCTTCTCCATAGCCAATGAAGAAACACTTTTTGGACTTTGCATCTAACTTTGATCTTAGGCTTCTATCTATGTGCATGAAAGCCCCACACCCAAACACTTTGACAGGAAGCTGATAGATATACGAGGGATGACGTAGATGAGCCAAAATTGACACTTGTAGATGAAGATGCAATGGATGAAGACAATCTACCAGAACGAGTTGGGGCAGAGTTATGTTTGCAATTAGAGATAGACGATGATACGGTGCAAGATCTTATTGATGATGCCTCACTCGTCGAGGCCTAGGCCTGTAAGTGTTTGTGTGAAGACTTTGATTTAAAATGAAGCTTAAAGTTAATTTAAACAACTGTGTTCTGACGCTTTATTTTACTTTCTTTGTGCAGGACTTTAGTATGGCAGACGAGATTCCAGATCCCGCTTCCATGAGTGTAGATGTATTCATGGGCTTCGTTACACGGATGACGCCAGCTCAGATGGCAGAGGCTTCTCAGTACTGGGTAGCCAGAGGCACGGGTACTACGCCTCCGGGCTTCACAGTGAGGGACCGACGCTTAGGGGGGGGACGCCTACGGGGTTCAGGACGCCTATGGGTACGACGCCTTCTTCTCCCATCACGGCCGCTTCGACACCTAGGGGTGGAGCAGAGGCGGGTACGTCCTCATCTCCGCAGCACAGGCGCACTCCCCGATCTCGGCGATCGTCAGGTGGAGGTGGTGGTTGCTGTGGAGGAGGGTCCACAGATGCTTCGACCCCTCCTCGCTCACGACCCCCGTCTTACCCAGGCACACCTCTCGACACACCTCTTGGCACACCTCGAACACCTTGGGGGGCACACGATCCTAGTGCCTCCAAGCTCTATACTGTACGAGGAGATGGTTCTGTTGACATGGATAGAGTCAGGACTGAGATGCGACATAGTGGAGACCATCCTGAGAGAGTACCAGCCTGCTCCGGGTTCTTCCATTGTTTCGGCGCGGTGGATCAAGGGTGTTTCACAGGACACCATCAAACATCGATGAGATGCATCTTGGAAGGCTTTCAGGACCGGCTCGCCGAAGCCTTCGGGCATCCCACACGAGACGTGGCTGCAGATCAGGGACGATGAGCGGACAGAGGCCACGCGATTCAGACAGCAGCGTGAGGCTGCGCAGGTACGACAGATGACTAGGGGGACATCTCATCTTGGAAGCGGAGGCTTTGACACCTTTTGCTATGAGTTTGTGAGTTTCTAATCCAATCTTAACTATGGCGTTTTTTAAAACGCGATGAATCATGTATTCTTATTACTTTGATTTTTGTATAAACGCAGAATCTTGCGATGCATCGAGCTCCATCACGCGAGGAGGATTTTGATGGATATCGCAGAGGTATCTATGAAGTACTGAATGATCTTGAAGCTTCAGGAGAGCCTATAGACTGGGAGGCCTTACAGTCTCGCTGATCCCTTGAGGTGAGACGTTAATATGTGTGAGTTGATTTAATTAAGTCAGTATATGTGAAGTAATATCAATACTAATTTTGTGAGGTGTCCTATGTGCAGGTTGCGACGCCTAGTCATTAGTGGACCAGATTTCATCTATATGCTTTGTGAGACACAGACACGCTTCTGTGTCTCTTTTTTGTACAAACAATTAGTGTTCAGACAGTTATTGTTTCCCTTATGGTTATGATTATTGTCATTGTATAGACAGTTATTGTTTCTCTTTCTGGTTATGCTTATGGTTATTGTTAATTTTGTTTATGGTTATGTTTATCTGCATTATGGTTTTGATCAAAGTGATTATAGCCGGTTATGGTTTTAAGTTATGGTTATGGTTCGTTATGGTTATGCTTTTAAGTTATGGTTATGGTTCGTTATGGTTATGCTTTTAAGTTATGGCTATGCTTTTCAGTTGTTACGGTTGTCTTTCATTGGCCTTAAATCTCATGTGAGATCCTACATGGATAGCATGTAGGAGGCGTATACATGATATGGTTTTTTTTAAAAAGTTTATGTAAAAAAAAGGGAACTCTGTCGAAATTTCTGTGCGCGGGAGCATGGTTGATATTTTGGTGCTGCTCGCTTTCTTGGGTAGAGGGCATGAACTCTAGCTGTGGCTGTGTCCATCTTCTAACTGGGCACAGGCCAGGCTACCTACCCTCTGCCCAATAATTTTTTTTTCTGCTATGGTCGTCGCTATATGCGTCGCTATGCACGTCGTTATACGCGTCGCTAATAGCGACTGGTTTCACAGCGATGCGGATAGCGACGGACCGCGTCGATAACACCTTCTTTTGTTGTAGTGTGTCTCTACAAACTCATCTACAATTGGCTCTATACTCACATTTCTAATTGTAGCCTTGTTGATAGGTTGCATACCCTGGATAAAGCATAAAGAACCATTTTTCTTTGGGACTGGGAATCACATGTTTGAATATGGAGCACAAGAAATCTCCATAATACCCATCTTTATCTTTCCATTGAGTAACTTGATGAGTTTTGGCAAATGAATGTTTGTAAATGGAATAGGTCTCAAGTTCCAAGGTACATAAGGCATTGTGAAGATTACCATAGGAGCAACAATAGAAGGATCAACACCCCTTATCTCATACGACTCAAATGAAATTTTTTTTTCGTGTTTGTCTTCAAAGAATATCTTTGCAGCTTCTGTCAATCTGTCCTCGCAACCAACCTTTAACTCGTCCAAAGAATTCTGCATAAACTTGTGCCATATCTTGCTCGAGTCACAAAGACTAGGCTGCAAAGCAGTTGGTTCCATCTTATTTGTGCAATCATTTGGTAGAGGTAATGCCATTGGCTTCACTTTCTTTGCCATAGACTTATACTTAATATCCACTCGCACATCAATACCTTCAACATTTTCAAAATCCTCAATAACTTTGTACAATTCTATGGAGCATACTTTAACAACCTGATTCCCAACACGCAAATCACAATCCATTAGAGACTCCAAGTCTTGCATATTATCCACAAATGAACACTCATCAAACACACCTGCAATACATTCATCATCGTTTATCAAACCATTGGTTCTCAAACCTTTTTGTACACTATTTACATGTTGTCTTTCACCTCGCTTCAAATCCTCACACTTTGTAAATTTACAGATTTGTAGCCTGTTAATCCTACGAAACTTGTAGAAAACACATCTTTTGTAAATACATCATGGGAGAACTTTTCCCTTCTTGTACCATTGCAATCTCTCTCTACAATGGTACATCGCCAAAACTCCTCATATCCATGTAGTCCTTCAACTGTTTGTTTGTCTTTGTCAAGGTTTTCTCTCTAAGAATTTTATGGTTCCTTTCATGGTCCACATAAACAGTAAGAAACTAGATTGCACGCTTCCCATCCTACTCCTTATCCTTGCACAAGCTAAACCATCATCCATTACCTTTGTTTCCATACAAGTAGCAGTGATGTATGGTTGCCCAAGGAGAAGAGGGTATGTAGACATCTCTTGAATAAAGAAATTTTAATAATCTTTCACGTCCCCTATAGTCATCCTTACATTCAGACAAGCTCCATACAACTCCCTTATGAGCTTTTTTCTACACGGATCATCCATCCATGGTTTATATCGATCGGCCATTTTCCTTTTTGATATAGACTCTTTGACGTGAGGTTAACTTTTGACTCATGATCTATAAGTGCAATTTATGGCTCTTCCAAGTCTAGCCCTTTTACTAGGGTTTCAATAGTTTCTCTTTCCCAATGACTCGTAAAGTAATAACTCTTAAGAGTGTTCTCGAATTCCTCTTCATCATCTAAGAAGAAAATCTATTTTACACCTCCCCTAGACTTGTAGCACCCAACAATAGTTTCATCACCTTGCTTTCCACAGACATGTAGTCAAAGTGCATTTAAAGTCTCTTATTCACCCTGTATATGGATAGATTCAATAAAAAACTTCTGCTTAATCTTGATGATATCAATTATTTTCTTCATGGAACTCCCTCTTTGCTATGCCAGGGACCTCATCCAAGCTAAATTCCACCTTACTATTCAAAATCCTCTCTTCCAAAACCTTTCAAGATCAATTTCTACCTCTATATCAGATTGGAGTTTGTAGGCCGGACCCTTTACTTTAGCGAGATTCCACCTTACTGTTCAAATCCTCTCTTCCAAAACCTTTGTAAGATCAATTGTTGTCTCTATATCAGATTGGAGTTTGTAGGCCGGACCTTTTGCTATAGCTTTTGTTGCATCCTTCTGCTTTTCCTTAGAGGTTTCTTGCATAGGCACTTTGTGGAGTCTGAGGCATATGTTTCGGGAAAGTTGATCTATGAGTCACTGTGTCATTTCTGTCTCCACTCCTCGTGGCTCGTTTTGAAGGCCGTTCATCCCCAATCTCACACTTACGTTTTGCTTCGATAACGGCCTCATTGGCTTGACATTTTGCAATTTATGCATGCATTGAAAAAGAGTCTACAGGGTCATTGCAATTTTTTTCTAGCCAAATGGAATCTCGAGCTTCATGCAAGACCTGTTTCGTCATTTTACCATCCTTCATAGCAATCCACAGTTCTGCAATCTCATTAGATGCTTCTTTTCAAACCATGACTCCTTTTTTATTAATAGGTTCTACCTTCAACCCATAGGCGGCTGCCTCAACAATTGATATGGAATGGTAGTAGCTATGTCCTCAACTAGCTTCTTCATCCCACCTTTGCCAAAGTTTTTCCCCAAGAGATTACCCACTTTACTTAAGTGAATGTTTCCATCTTTAAAGAAAACAAGATCCTTCATCAAAGCATCTTTGATTAAGAAGCTAGTTGAGGACATGGCTACTAGCCATGCCATCTCAATGGTTGAGGCAGCCGCCTATGGGCTCAAGGTAGAACCTATTAATAACAAAGGAGTTAGAATTCAAGAATAATCATCTAATGGGATTGGATAATTGTGGCCATGTGCAATAGAGTCTGATGTGAAGGGTAAAATGCAAAGAGGTCTTGCATGAAGCTAGAGATTTCATTCAGCTAGAAACAGGTTGGAATGACCATATAGACTCTTTGTCAGTGCATGCTTACATTGCCAAATGTGAATCCAATGAGGCCGTCGTTGAAGAGAAACACAGGCGTGAGAATGGGGATGAAAGGCCTTTAAAGCGAGCCAGAGAAGTGGATGTAGAAATGACACAGTGAATCCTGGACAAGCATCCCCACAACAGATGCTTGTCCCCGAAGTGCCTATGCAAGAAGCCTCTAAAGAAAATAAAAGAAGGATGCAACAAAAGCTAAAGAATAGGGTCCGGCCCACAAACTTGAATATGATATAGAGGCAGTGATTGAATTCAAAAAGGTTTTGGACGTGAAGATTTCGAAGAGTAAGGATGAATTTACCTTCGATGAGGTCCTTGGAATACCTAAGAGGGAGTCTTAGGGTGTAGCCCTTGCCAAAGATAAATAAATAATTGAAGGAAGTTAACAAGTCATCACTTTTAAATCTTAAAAGAAAAAGACAAGATAACTTAACCATGCTCCAAGAAAGAAACATAATATTTATCACCATGTTGTTAGAAAGAGACAAGATAACTTGATCAATTACATAATTTACAAGTGCAACCAAAGAGGAAGATAATCAAATCATCACTTTAATCATCAGTTGGTTCTAGAACAGAAATCATTATAATGTCATAGCCCATTCTATGGGCACCATCTAGATATATATATATATATATATATATATATATATATATATATATATATATATATAGAGAGAGAGAGAGAGAGAGAGAGAGAGAGATCAAAAGCGTTACATCGGGTTGAGGGATTGTTTTGCTTGCCACTCTCAACGTGGATAAGTAAATTGTTTTAAAAATCCTTTCTATTTTGGTCTTTTGACTATGACATGCACTTCAAGATTTGTTAAGAAGTATATATGACACATGGAGAAGATGTCCGTGGTTTTATCCCAGGGAGGGGGAGTAGTAGATATGCATTCTGGGATAGCCCATGGAAAATCTCTCTCGTTCTGCTTTCTAGTTTCTATTTATATAAACAATTGACATAATTTATAGCAAAAAATGATATATTATGATTGTAGTCCATACATTGTACAACAGAGAGGAGACACAAAGAGAGAGATGGAGAGAGGTGAACAAGCCAGGAGTGTGAAAGAAGTTAATCACAAAAATTGGACTCTGTTATGTGCATTACATAATACACGTAGCAATGGGAGCATATATGTGAGTAACCCAACTTGTGTGAGGTACACTCAACACAACACTATGGGAGAATGCTGTTGTTACTGCAGAGCATTACCGCATAAGAAGAGAGAGAGAGCTTCAAGAAAGAGAGAGATTGTATGTTGCAGCCTCGCTGGTGCATTTTTTGACTTTTCTGTGAGTATTACCGCACTTATTATTGCATATATAGCCGCTCATATTACCGCCGCCATAGGAAAAGAATCCACGCGGCCCATTCCTCTCCCACTTTTCCCTTTCTATAAATCCTATTCTATTTTGTTACTTTTCAAAAATTGGTACTCCTTTTTGCATGGAGTGTAAGAAATCCCATTCTGATTGGGATTTTTAGTACCTCTCTTCTCTTTGCTTGCCTCATCTATTGGTATGATTCTCCTACTCTACTCATTTGTACTCCATGAGATTCTATATCAAAAAATATTTTGTTTCCACCTCAAAATCTTATGTCAACTATGCATTCATATGGAAATGGCAAGCGAACGATGATCAAAATTGTATTGTCACCCCCTTTTTGCACGGAGTGTAAGAAATCCCATTCTCATTGGGATTTTTAGTACCTCTCTTCTCTTTGCTTCACTACAAGAGGTTGTGTGCTCTTGTGACGCTGTTAGCGACGGAAATACACTGGGTTTTTATAACCCCCGGCGTCTCTACAACCGTCGCTAATAGCGTTGCTACGAGAGCGTCGCTATAGGCGTCGCTTATATGCGTCGCTATAGAGAGACGCTCATAGCGATTGTTATAGCGACGTTTACACAGAAGTCTATAGCGACGCTCATAGCGACGCTACAGAGCCATAAATAGCGACGGTTATAGGGACGCCCGAGAGAATTTTTTTTGGGTGACAGGGCATTGAATGCCCTGCCACCCATCAAGCATATTGTACTTGATTCACTTTTTAAAAAAAGTGCAAGGGTAGATAATAGACCCAAAATAGTCACCCACAAGACGCATTGTTTGCAAAATTGACAAGCGTAAAATTGACAATTGTACACATCATAGGCAAAATGAATTGATTGGCAAATGTAATAATGACAATTGTACAACATCATAGACATAAAGAATTGATTGGCAAAATGAAGTGCGGTGACAAATGTAATAATATACATGGTTCAAAAAGACGTATAAAATCCGTCTCATGATACATAAGCTATGAGAAACCCTAAACTAATGCTATCTAGCTACAACTAAACTGACGTCGTCTAGTCAGACGTCTCATCGCGTCCAAGCGGCGTATCTGTCGGATTCTGCAAAAAAAGACAATAAGACAGCTTTCAGTAAGTATAAACATATAACGACATTTATAAAACAATACAAAAAATAGAAAAGAGTAAACCCTAATACTAACCATGCCGCCGCGAGAACTGAGAATGTCCATCAGGGCGGTTAAGCCCTTCTTGCCTGCATACTCGCGCTCGTACGGTGTGGCCGGGATCACGTCCTGTCATCGACCACTGTCAAAACATACAAAGATTTCATTATGTTAGAATTAAAAAACTCATAAACCCTAAACTATCGAACATAAAGAGCAATGCAAAAACACTTACAAAATTGGCCTCAAATGATGCCCATCCACCGCTCCCCAAGTGGTGCGAGCTCCCTGCCTCTACTGGCGCTCTGGCTGCATCCTTTTGTTGCTTCCACTTGTCGGGATTCTCGCGCGCTGCTTTCTTCGCATTCTTCCAATCTTCTTTGGCCAGCCAATCTGGCCTGTTCCACCCATGTTGATTGCTTTTTGCACTTCGGAACGCTTGTGTTTGCAGTATTCGCGCATTCGAATCTTCATCAGGTCTTCATTGAAGCGTTGATCCCGTGTTGGAATGGGAAACTCATCATGAAGTATGTTGATGACTCTGTTTTTTAAATCACTTGGTACTTCACTCCATTTGTTTAGTATGTAGTGTCTAAACAGCTGAGAGCAAAGACCACGCATGTGCGAGATCACCTTCTTGCCGTCATCATCCATGATGATGCCGCCGCTGAAGTTGACGGAGTAAGGCAAGCCCTCTAGCCGGTGACGCGTGAACCTGGGTGTCCCGGCAGGGGTCTCTAGCGGCGTGTCAATGGGGGTACGGACGTCAGGTGTCTTCACCGACGTCTGGGGCCCGAAGTGAGGAGTGTCGAGTGGGGTGGCTCCTGGCGGAGTAGGTAGAGGTGTGTAGCTGCTAGGAACAGTCAGCCGCGCAAAACCTGGCGTAGATGGCGATGTTGTGGCTGGTGTGGGGGCAGGCAAAGAAGGGGAGGGTAGAGAGCCTCGTCGAACACAAGGCGGTGTGGAGGCATCGGCGGCGGAATCCCCACAACAACCGCCACCGCCACCACTAGAGAGACGGTGTCTAGACGAGTGTGAAGATCGTCTTGTCGACGCGGAAGCTTCGGAGCGCGCCGAATGCTCCGAAAGAGAGGGAGATGCGGATGGAGTAGGAATGCGCGATGATGCGCTAGAGCGATGACGCTCCACGTACCACTGTCTCTGCTGCGGTGACAAAGAAGAAAGAAACTCCTCATCATCCATACCTGCATTAAACACACGAATATTTAAACTTAATATTGAATGAATAGAGTAGACAATGACGCAAAGACCATTAAATACAATGACGTAATGACGCATATAAATACAATGACGCAATGAATTGAGTTATAGAAGAGGCAAGTCGAAAACTCAGAGTTTTCAATCAAAAGATGTGAGCGCGAGTAGAAAAGAGCGTTATACACCATGGAAGGTACTTAGAGAGCCAGAGCTTTTACAACATGGAGAAAAATTGTTCAAATACAATATTTGTGGCTTTAAGAGATCTCTCTCTCTCATCCTCGCATAACTCAGCATAACTTCCTATATCTATATAGAGCTCTCCATTTAAACACATATCGTCTGTTTCATTTTGTAGCTCCTCTGCATGCACCCCATATAGAGTAGTAGCATATTGATGCTCGTCTGGCACCACCGTAGCGGCTTCTGATTGAGCATCTTCTCTGATCTCCTTCATTGATGCCGTTGTGATTGACACATGGTAGCCTTCATACGTCCTTGCACTACGAGGGGCTACCTCTATGACGTACCACCAGTTTGATGTAGACTTTGTAGGATGAAATATTACCTGCCAGAGCCACATAACTTACATGAGAGCTTTCAAGCACATAACTTGTAAAAGGGGGATGTTAACTATTTACATACTTACTTGTTCACAATGCTTGGGTAGTACGAAAGTGTCTCTTAGGTCATTCCATTTCTTAGTAGAATCCACCTCAAGAAAACCAGACTCTCCTCTACGCACAGTAGCGTTGCGACCCTCCATGATTATCTTGAACCATTGCACGTCGAACAAGTCGACAAAAAATCCTCTGTAATCGATCCTCAAAATCTCTTGTAGCGTTCCGAAGTAAGTGAGTTCCGCCACCACAGGATCTGCATCAAAGGAACGTCGTCGACTAGACTGTTCAAATTTTGCCATGATTCCACAAACTTGAGTAAAACGCTTTTTGTCGATCCGTTCCACCCTAAAATGTCGACCTTTACACCATGCTGCTGTGTATGACTTATACTACAACGAACAAAGATTATGAGTGGCCGTTCAAACGTTTAGAAATAAAGTCACTAGCTAGTCGTACATTGCAAACTTACCTTGGTTGCGCAACCCTGAGAGTACTCCCACTCTTCCTCATTCACTTCGTCACCGCATTGTTGTGCGCTTTTCAATTGGTTGTGCAACCATCTTAAGCTCATGAATGTTGGTAGGCTCTCCAGAACCGTCGGATAGTGCATCGGTGGTCGTCTTCCCCGTCTCCACTCGATTCGTTCCCTTTGTCGCACTTGCTTTGCATCCTCATATTGTGAAATCCACTTTTGCATCACTGGATTGTGAAGCATGCAAAATCGGTTGATTTTAGCCTCTAGATCTTCCGTCATCTTCTTCTCAACACCGAGATTGCACATGACAATCCCAGATATGCGCTCATCATCTATGGTTCGCCATAGCGTGTCCCGAGCTTTATCAAATCCGTCTAGCCACTCTCCAATGTACACTAGGGACTCTGATACCAACCAACCTTCTGCCATGCTACCCTCCGGACGTGCCTTTTGACGCACATATCCCTTAAGCGTTTTCATGAAACGTTGTAAGAAGAACATCCATCTGGAATGAACTGTGCCAGCTATTTCCACCTCATCAACTATGTGAACAAGAAGATGCACCTGAATGGTTAGCATGGTAGTAGGAAAATGTTTCTCATTGCACTAGCTTTGCAAGTTTGTAGATTGTGTTACGGATGTTGAGAGACAAACATCCCTCAATGGCAACCGGTAAAATAAACTGTAAAGTATGTGCAGCAATGATATTAAAGTCCACATTTTATGCAATGATATTAAAGTCCACTATGAACGTACCTGACACATTTTATGCCAATCGTGTGACTTCAAACCGGTAAGATTTCCTTCTTTAGTAAAACACGTTCGGAGCGAGTGCATTACGCCAGTGGGGGTCCGCAAAAATCGAATGATCTCTTTTACTTTGCGTTCTTGGGCTCCTGTGAAAATCCATGGTGCTTTAGGGAGTTTTATCGATCCATCAGACGCTGTTTGCGGCCAATATTGCTCCATACGAACCACATTTCTAAGGTCAACTCTGGCTCCCAAAGTATCTTTCTTGCCGGTCAGATGGTCCCATAGTAGATTACCCACATTCTTGAATATGTGCATTGGATGGAGCAAGTGATTGATCATGAGTCGGGGCCAGCATGGTAACTCGTACCATAGAGATAGTCTCTTCATCCCTGGAGGCAATCCGTCATCGCACATCTCCTTCTGCTCTAACCATGCTTGTGCATACATCCTTGGTGGCTCTCTTCCCAAAAAGCCGTCGCGTAACACATGATTCTCAGGAAGATACACTTGATGACCTTCGTAGATTTGCTTCTTCAGTGAGGGCGCCCTACGTGCATTCAGTCTAGGTCCACATGTGACACATGCTCTGTATCCGCTTGTGTGAAGCCCTGCATGTATACACATGATAATAGATCAACTATGGGAAAAAACAAGATTTAGGGTGTCTGAGTGAGGAGTGTCAATAGATCACCTGAGCATTCTGTTAGCCCGGGATAGTCATGCATGGTCCACATTAGAATGCCTCTGATCAAAGCATTCCGTCGTCTTGTGTGTCGGCTCATATCCACCACCTCTATGCCAATCCACAATTGTTGTAGCTTTTCCAATAGTGGACGAAGATACACATCCATATTCTCCACTTTATATCGCCCTGGCACAATCAAGCTTAGCCATAGGTGCCCCTTCTTCGTAGTCAACCACGGGGGAATGTTGTAGTGGACGATGACAATGGGCCATACACTGTAAGATGTTGATCTTTGACCAAATGGATTTACGCCATCCATAGCCAGGCCTAAGCGCAAGTTTCGAGCTTCCCTCGCAAAATCGACCATGTTCCATCTATATGTTTCCAGGCTGCGCAATCTGCAGGAATTCGTAGCACACCATCCGAAGATTTATTCTCCTCGTGCCATGATGCTAGGGCGGCCATGGACTTACATTCCAAGAAATGCTTGATGCGAGGAAGCAGAGGAAAATGTCGCAAAACCTTTTGTGGAATTTTTGTCCCGTGGAGATCTACTCGATATCTTTCGGAATCACATTTCGGACACTTCTCCATGTCTATGTATTCCCCTCTGAAAAGAATGCAGTCATTAGGACAAGCGTGGATAGAATTGTAATCCATCCCCAAGTTTCGCAAAATCTTTCTTGCTTCATCTCCGGAATCTGGCATCACATTGTCAGCTGGTAGTATGTGCTCTTTAAACAATCTACACAACATAAAAATACGATACAGTCGTGTAAAAATCTATCAGATCATTATACATTTAGAGTTTTATTAAAGTAAACTAATTGTAATAGATCACCTGAAAAGCGCTGTGACACTACTGTCACTCCATCCAAACTTTGCCTGCATGTTGAGAAGAACCAGGAGTGCTTTCAATCTAGACATACGTGCTCCATTATACAATGGCGTATCGGCTTCACTTTTCATATCATCATAGATAAGCCTTTCTGAATCCATGATCATCTCGATCATTTCATCAATCTCGGGCTCAAACATTGCCTCGTTGGGAATGTTCTCTGCATGATCATCCCCCGAGCTGTCAGAGGCTACATCTTGTGGCCTCACATATGCTGCTTGACCAAAGCGCCTGCGAACACGTCTATTGGGTTGCAAGATTGCTGCTTGTTGGCTAGCGTCAGAGTCCGACGAGTTATAATTGGCAACAACTCGATCTATAATAGATGGATCGAACTCGCCAAATTCGTGAACGTGCTACAAAGAAACACGTCTTGTCCGTCGCACAGCATGCTTGCATTGATTACAAGGACATAAGAACCTCGTTGAGAGATAGGTGTTTCGGTTGGACGGTCCCACATCCTCATCACTACTCATAATGAGGATAAAAATCTTATAACCTGGACAAAAAATTTAATAATCTATTGGCATTCTTCATCTTATCTCTCTCTCTCTCTCTCTACCTCACATTCTCTAGTCATGTCCAATCCCTGCACACCTCGGTCTAGAGGTGCACGGAGATCAGAACCACCGGGCTATAATCTCGTCTTTATTGGTCAATACCTATATTTGTGGGTACAAGAAATCTACAGACCCACTTCTACATGATACTGCATGTAGTGGACAAAACCCCTTTGCCTCTTCTCTAGCTGTAGCAGTTCACAGCATCTTAACATCTTTTCACAGTAGATCTTTTCACTGTTCGTCTAACTCTAAACCCTAAACCGTAAGTAATTCTTGCGTGGACTCGATCTAACGTAAATAAGCGTAAATCTAAATAAACGTAAATCTAACTAAAAATAAACCTAAATCTAATTTAACGTAAGTCTACATCTAACCTAATCTTTAACGTCTTTTGGGATAGTTTCCTACGACGTTAAAACTCTCTTCTTCTTGTGTGTATGTGTGCGTGTGTGTGTGTGGGTAAACCTAAATAAACCTAAGTCTAATCTAATATAATATAAACCTAAATCTAACGTAAATTATGTTATATTAAAAACAAAGAACTAAACTAACAGGGATTATAAGAACCTTAAAACTGATTTAACACATAATTTTTCACATAACTCGGCAAGAGTTGGCATTCTCATCACTAAAGATGTGAGAGTTAACTTCCGGCGGTGACACTGCCTCATCTCCATCCACATCTGACGACAGCAATTGGCCCTTTGGACCGTTCTTGCTCTTGTTACTAACTTTGAAGTTGTTGTTGAATGACTAGAGGTTGTCTAGATGGTCATTGTCGGGGATGTAGTGACTCTTGCCGCCTTGAAGATCCACCTTCTTCCCTATCTTCTGAAGACATTTCACCAGTACTTTTGGATCGACGGAGCCCACCATGAGTTAAGGCAGCAATACCCTATATTCCATTGAGGGCTTTCTTCACCCGCTTCATGCAGGCATCGCAGTCTATGGAGACCTAAATCTAATCTAATATAACGTAAATCTAAATTTAGCGTAAATAAACGTAAATCTAACTAAAAATAAACCTAAATCTAATCTAATTTAACTTAAATAAACCTAAATCTAATTTAATGTAAGTCTACATCCAACCTAATCTTTAACGTCTTTTAGGATAGTTTCCTACGACGTTATAACTCTCTTCTTCTTGTGTGTGTGGACGTGTGTGGATGTGTGTGCCAATAAAAAGAGATAAATGGTATAACCTGTCTACCACCCATGCCAAGTATGATAGATTGGTTATGCCATTTCCCTCTTGAATAATAGGTCTTGAGTTCAACTCCTCGTCGGCTAGATCTTTAGGTCTTTTAATTTTAATTAGTTTCCTACGACGTTAAATTAGTTTCTCTCTCTTTCTCTCAAAATGTGTGTGCGTTTTTTTGTTTATGCATGTTTTCTCTCTCTTTTCCTCTCTCAATGTGTGCGTTTTTTGTTTATGCATGTTCTCTCTCTCTTTTCCTCTCTCAATGTGTGCGTTTTTTGTTTATGCATGCTCTCTCTTTCTTTTCCTCTCTCAATGTGTGTGTGCATTCTTTGTTTATGTATGTGTGTGTGCGTTTCTGTTTATGTTTGTACTCTCTCTCTCTCTCTCTCTCTCTCTCTCTCTCTCTCTCTCTCTCTCTCAAAAACACTGTGTGTGTGTGTGTGTGTGTGAGAGAGAGAGAGAGAGAGGGAGAGAGAAAGAGGGGAAGGGAACATGAGAGTGAGGAGAGGGAAGGAGCATACCTCGCTCTCCTTCCTCTCCTCGTGTGTGTGTGTGTGTGTGTGTGTGGAGAAGAAAGAGAGAGAGAGAGAGAGAGAGAGAGGGAGAGCGTTACCTGCTCCTTGCTTGAGGGCGCCGAAAAACTCAGATCTGAGATCTGAGTTTTTGGGCGCTCTCTGTTATTTTTTTAGCCCAGCCGGCATCGCTATGAGCGTCGCAAATTTACAAGTAAATTTGCGACGCTCATAGCAACGCCGGGAAATTTTTTTTGAGCGTCGCTGTGTGAGCGTCGCTAATATGAATAACCTCTTGTAGTGCTTGCCTCATCTATTGGTATGATTCTCCTACTCTACTCATTTGTACTCCATGAGATTCTATTAAAAAAAAAATTTGTTTCCACCTCAAAATCTTATGTCAACTATGCATTCATATGGAAATGGAAAGCGAACGATGATCAAAATTGTATTGTCTTGAGTTCATAAACAAATAGCCCTTTTGTACAGCATAAGTAGAGAAAGAAGACAAAATCCAAAAGATATTTATTAGTTTTCATCCTCCAAGAGATCCCTACAAGTGCTTACATCCATGTCCAACCCCATGGTAGCTAAATCAACAAATAAATCTATTGATTAATCCTTTACAGCCTCTCCTATTGAATCATCATCATCCTCTCCATCCTTGTCCTCCTCCTCACTATGGTTGGTTATTGGGAATGGTTGGTTCTCCTCAACCTCAACTGCATCATCGTCATTGGTGTCTTCTTGAGATGGTATGGTGGGATCTGCCAAATCTATGGTCGTATATGCAAAGATAGATCTGCTCCGTGGTGTGACTGAAATAAGATACCAAAGTCGTCCTCGATACATACAAGGCACATAAAACACCTGTAGATCATAGAGCAAACAACAACATGAATGTAGTTTTGTATGTATCATATAATGTTTTAGTGAGCTGCACACGGACTTTACCTGCTCACAACTACTAGGTTGCACCAAGTTGTCGGTCTTCCCGCGATGAAATTGCCCGGAGTCTACCATATAGAGCCCATTCTCATGTCTCTTAACCTCACCTGAAAACCATCGCAGTCATAAAGAGATATTTGTGAAATGTTCTGAAATCCACTTTCATTATCCTCTCTATTGTTCCACATTCCCTCACCTCTTGTGTTTTCCTGTCAAAGTTGCCCATAACTTCACTATCGTGAGTGGTTCGACGCTCATCTATCTTGCGGGTTCGAAAATGACATCCTTCGGACCACATAGAGTTGAATGTGAAGGCCTGCAAAAACCAATTAAGATAGATGAGAGAGAGAGAGAGAGAGAGGGAGAGAGAGAGAGAGAGATGACACACATACACACACACACACACACACACACACACACACACACACTCGCACAAACACACTAAACACATTGAGTATATTACCCTTGGTAGAAATCCTCGCACGTACTCCCATTCTTTAGGGATTATTTGTTCTCCTTGTGCCTTGGCCTTGGTCATGGCATTGTGTATCCACCCAACTGGAATTAGATTAGGGTATTTGGCAAGCTCTTTAGGAAATGGAGGTGCTCGCCTACCGCCGTGCGACCTCTTCCATGCTTCCCTCTCCCTTTCTCTCTTTGTACGCACCTCCACATACATATCCACCCATTTTGATGGGAGCATTAAGTAGACAATGGTTGTTGACTATGGCTTGAAATTCCCTATCCAAAATAAAGAGAGAACCTTTCCCACTTGGAATGTTTGCGTGTTTTTTTGGATCCTCTTCCTCCGTCTTTAAACGAGGCAATGATGGGTCTATTGTGAAAAGATATCGAGAGACATACACAAAAGCCTCTTGTACAATCCAACCTTTGCCATGCTTGCCTGAACACATGTACATGAAACCATTAGTGATTAAAGTAACCAATAAAAAGCGTTGTGAATACGATCCAATCCTAATAAGGTTTAAGGCTTAAGATCGATGAATACCTCTGGTTGTGATCGTAGCCTTACAAAGTCTTTCAAGGTCTTTAGGAACCTCTCAAGAAAGAACATCCACCTAGAGTGAACCACACCACAAATGGCTATCTCCTCAACAAGATGGAGCAATAGGTGAATTTGTCTAACAAGGATAGAACGTGGGAATGCATCCTCAATAGCACAAGTTGCTTCAATCGCTAGAAGTCGAGCTGTTGGAATGGCTGAAACTTCGACTTCTTTGGAACTCACAAACCTGTAACCAAAAAACCGTTCATAATCTTCATAGTAAAGTTAGTCTTCAAAGTAAAGTTTAGGAGGGAGGATCAAATGTTCTATACTTGACAACTTTGCCCACCTTGAATATTGCAGTCTTTACCTTCATGTCCGCAAATCCACTAATGCTAATTGGAAGCACAAACTATTGCACAAACAAAAAGACTTATTAGTATTCAGAAACTTAAACCACATACACACACACACACACACACACATTACCTGAAGAATCTTGTGCCAATCATGGGATTTGAGCCCATACAGTTGGGTGGATCCTCCCTTCTTAGTTTTAGTGAAGGCACCCTTGAGCGAACGCATATAACCTGTTGGAGTACGGATGGATGCAATGAATTGTTTCATCCGCTCTTGATCCACCCTTGATAGAATCCAAGGTGCCTTTGGAAGAACCATCTTCCCCCGAGGCCCCATGTGAGGTGTGGCCGAAGGAGGGATCCTCCTTATGGCCCTCATGTCCTCTCTAACCCCCAATGAATCTTCTTGCCTACTATGTGATACCTATAGCTTGCCCAACATTTTTGAACACATGCATTGGATCCAATAGGTGTTGGATTTTTAATGAAGCCCAATAGGGTAGTGATAAAAAAATAGAGTACCTAGATATGCCCCTAGGTGGATCATTGGGAGGAGGCAATGTGTTGTGATGCTCGTTCCAATGTCTTGCCCAATCGGCCATGGTCCAATGGAGTGGCTCCATCGCATTGCACGGTGGAGCATAAGACTGATGTGTGGGCGGTAAGAAGCGATGGTTATTGTGGTAGATCACCTTACCAAGTAGAGCGGGTCTCTCTGTCATGAGTGAGGGTCCACAAGTTGGGCATGCCCTATGTCCAGATGTCGATAGTCCTATAAAAACAAAAGACATAACCGCATATAAGTGACTAATGCAAAGACATTAAAGAGCGTCACAAAGTATATGCTTACCAGAAATCTCTCCAAGCCCGGGGTAATCATGCATGGTCCACATGAGAATGCACTTGATCATTGTGCGCCGATCACGAAGTGGTCTTGATACATCAAAAACATCTATGCCGTTCCATAGCTCTTGAAGCTCTTCAATCAAAGGTGCTAAATATACATCCATGTTCTTCACCTTGTGTTTTCCTGGGACTAGAAGAGAGAGCAAAATGTTCCCCTTCTTGGTTGTCTCCCATGGTGGAATGTTGTAGTTCACAACATTCACTGGCCAAGTACTCCATGAGGTAGATCGATGCCCAAATGGGTTTACCCCATCACTAACCAGACCAAGCCTCAAGTAACGAGGCTCTTCTCTAAACTCCGGCCATGTCTGCTCAATGTGTTGCCATGCCGGCGAGTCAGACGGCACTCTCATAACCCCATCGGTGGAGAGATTTGTCATATTCCATGTAAGAAGCTCGCTTGTTCCTTTGGTGCTGAACATGTGCTTGATGTGGGGAATGAGGGGGAAATGACAAAGAACCTTGCGAGTTATTGTGGTTTCTTGCATTCCCTCTTTGTACCTTGATTGTCCACACTCGGGGCAGGCATCAAGCCCTGCATGTTCATTGCGGAATAGCACGCAATCATTGACACATGCATGTATGCGATCATAGTCCATCCCAAGCCCTATCACCACCTGTTGTGCCTTCCTTCGATTTTATGGAAGATGATTGCCTTTAGGCATCATCTTGCCTAATAGCCTATGACATAATTAAAGAACACTCGTTATTGCCTATAACCACAAAAAAACTCACAACTAACACTTATTACACTTAAACTTACCTCAATAGTGCATCGACCCCTGGATTGATCCATCCAAACATTGCTTGAATATTCAAGATCTCAAGAGACGCTCATAATATGGAGTAGGAGCATTCCTCGTAAAGAGCGGTGTGTGCTGCCTCTAGCAATGAATCTTTGGTTTCTTGGGTGGATTCTTCACATGCAAACTCAGGCTCACACTCATTTGCCGCCTCACATGCAAGAAGATCCTCAACCATATTGTGCAAATGATCTTCCTCCACCTCCATGTGGGGTGGGGTTGTGGGGAGATCCCCATAGGTGGTGGATGTAGGATGCGCATGTGCTCGTGTGGATCCACCCACATCGGACGGCGGGTGTGACCCCCCTCCCATGACTGCTTCTTGGCGCAATCGGTCTTCCGTCCTCCTCCCGCCTCCGCCCCCGATCACACTCCAATGGGGAGCGACATCAATGGATGCCAAAACCCTCGGATCGCTAGTTTGCATTCGAGCGCGTTTTCTCAAATCGTCCCATAGTCCATAATCATCCACGTGAGCCAAGCATATATGTCGAAGCCGTGAAATTGCATGCTTACATCGCGTACATGGACATGGTAATTGCTCGCTCAACCATCGAGTTCGTTCTATGCCAACCGGCGGACCCACATCATCCCAATCGTCCTGCACACACGAGCACACACTAAATAAGAAAAAAATAAATAAGAAAAAGAAGAATCAAGAATGTTGGTACTGACATGAATGACACTCATTAAAGATAGAGGGGAGGTGGGTACAAGAGGTCATGCAGTCGGCGTAACCTTAATGTCTCATCAGACATTTTCGCGATAATACAGGGAGTAATACAAGCGGTGATAGCCGTTTTTTCGGCTCTTTGTAATTGCCACAGTGAGTTACCTCACCCTACCAAAATCACCCAAACACTGTGGCTATCCCTACCATTTCACTGTACATAGGCGTGCGTGAGTCACGGGACTTTTCCCATATCTTCTTAAAAACCCTCAGCTAGCTAGTCACTGGGCTAGGTGAGCCAAAAAAAATAAAAAAAATAAAAATAAAAGTATATTATGGCCTCTTTGTGTGTAAATATTTCATTGTATATATGGCCTAAATATAGGGATTTTTTATAATTATTTTGGTATTTTATTTAAATATTTCTACTTAGGTGTGTGTTTTATTAAACCTATGTACACCTTCTTTCATCCTCTTACACCATAATTTTATTTTTTTTGCCAATATGTACATACTCTAACCTCATATTTTTCCTTTATACAAATCACTCCCACATTTTCACCCTCACCCTCGTGAAAACAAAAAATTGATTTCTACTCATTGGTTACTTTTATTATATTATTTACTTGCATACATTTTCCTCTTTCACCCAAAATAATTCAAGGAGGGACCATATCATATGATTCCAATATCTTTCCATATCCATAACTCCTCCATATTTTTATTATTATTTTTACTCATTATTCTAACACCATGTGCTCATTGAGCTAAAGTCCATGAATAGTCCATACACTAGTCCCACCATGTATATATTTCTTATTTCACCAATAATCCTCCTCCATGCATGGGTCAAGGGCAACATGAATGCTTTGTATTATAATATGACAAAGGAGGGGCTCACTCTTGGATGCATTGTACAAATTCAACAAAGGAGGGGACCACTAAAAGACTTTTGCAGGCATAAAAAACAGGCTTTTTGGTGAGAATTTTGGCACCTATCTCCACTCCGAATTTGGAGCAGTGGTCAAAAGAGAAAATGTAGACCACGCTCTGAATAATCACCGCAAATTTTTTCATGATTTTTGGAGCTACCAGCTGTGAGCTATGATTTTTTTAGTGGACCCCAGTTTTCCCATGCTATGCAGCCACACTCTCTCTTCCACTTTATCATTTTCCTCTTTCACACACACTTCTCCACTCATCATCCCCATCTCTCTCACCACTCCTCTCTGCACACTACTCACCTTCTCCTCAACCTTGAAGAATAAGAGAAACCATGGTGAACTCATACCTCCCACACACAATTCCATTCCAAAATTGACCACCTAGTCTCATTTTTCCCCCTCCAAATTACCCATATCTATCAAAAAACCACAAAATTCAGCCTCTTCTCTTAAAAGACAGCATCATGGTGGTTGATTACTCAGCTTCAATTACCTTGTCTCTCAAGGAAGGTCAAGAGTGGAGAAAAAATGTACCGTCAAAGCTAGTGGACCGTCAACAAGCGTCAAAATTGACCCTACTCAAGACACTTGGAGCATCAACCTTGTAAGAAATCCACCTTTTCTTACCTCTTAAGAGTTTTTCTTCCTTATTTGTATCCTACATGGATACTCCCATTGTAAATATTCAATTCCATTTGTAAATTAATACTAACTCTACTAACACTTAACCCACTATGAAAAGTCCTATCACCTCCATTTCTCTCCTCTCTCTTTCCCCACCAACTTCTTGATAATTCCAAGCAAAAGAAATTAGATAAATTGCTGAAAATCTAACCCAACCATGGTTAGAGGAGTAACCCTAGCCTTCAAAATTGCTATAAAAGGAGGGTGTAGCTAGCATAAAAGGGGGAAGCCATAAGCAAGAGCACTATGCTATAGCTTGAGAAGCCAAGCTCAACCTCTCTAGAAGGAGCTCTTGAGTGGAAGCTCATTGTCTTATGCATGTGCATGTGTTGTAATAGGGGATTAGCAAGGGAAATCTATGCCATTGTAAGAGAGAGAGTGATCATTCAATTGAGAGTAGGAAATCTATCATTTCTCCTACTAGTGTAAGCCCGACATTCGCTGAATCAAGGAGGGTGGATTTGGACTAAGCTTGGATACTTTGTCTCCCTTCCAACGTGAAGTAATGGACAACAATGATGCGTAAGTGTCTTGGTGTTTTTTGTTAAGTTCTTGATAGCTTGTCTCTGGTGTTGTCATCAATCTAGCCATAAATCCCACATACTGTAAGAGGGCGACAGGGTGGAGAGGACTCCCCTGGCCTTAAGACAGTGATTGGGGTGGCTTTTCTTGTGATGTGTTGTGGTGAAATTTACGCAAGCTATGTTGAACAAGTACTAATCTCACTTTGCTTTGTCATGACAGATTTGTAAGAAGGTATTAATGCAACAAGCACCCCCTCCCCCTTTCTCTCTCTTTCTTAAATATATAGTTGTGTTTGCTTGATCATCGCCGATACGTTTCAAAGCAGCCCGAGCACTATCTCTCTCTCTCTCTCTCTCTATCTATCTCTCTCTCTCTCTCTCTCTCTCTCTCTCTCTCTCTCTCGTGTTTAGTGTGTGAGAGTATTCCATTGGTGTTAGGGTTAGTGTAAATTCCTTGCTTGTTTGTGGGTTGCTCTAACGATTCTCCTCTTTTGCGTCCTAGTTCGCTCTTAAACTAGGTGGTGCCCCTTGTGTAGTTGGGATTTGGTGGTGGGTTTGTTGTTTTGGTTTGTGTTGTGTTGTGCCCCAGCCCCATTGAGCAGCATGGGAGCCTTGAAGGGTGTCTAGAGGCCACTCTTCTTGTTGCCCGCCCCGGACCGCCTCAATTTTGGTGCCCCCACGGAGGACGGCTTGTGTATTTTGGTGTAGAATCAACCTTTAGCATAGTCAAGTAGTTTGCATGAATCACGAAGCTTTGTATGATCCCTTTATTCCCATTGCAAGGCAAAAGGTACACATAATTGTTAGTACTAAGTTGCAATTTCAACGTGTCATTCGTAGAATTTTAGGTCCTCTTAGGTTGGCCGAGATAAACGCTTCAGTAAATCCTTTTATTTTGCCTCTCATTAGGTACGACCTTAGTTTGGACGTCTATATTTTTGTTTTGTTTTAAGCATTAGGACATGCATAGGCCATGGATAATGGCCCAGGAATAGAGGTTTTTCCCTTTCATTTTACTCCACACATTAGAATAAACGTTGCAATTAGTAGAAAGATCCATTTTCAACAACGAATGGTGTTCATGTTTGGTGCCCAAAGAGCAGGAGAAATTCTTGCATCACCAAACCATGTCATTCTACCTCTCATCAACTACCACACTTCTTTTGATGTACATGTGTTCATTTTATTTTAAAATGAAGTGCAGCCCGGCAAAGTAGTGTGTATGTTTGTTTTTTCTTTGTCCAAGTTGTTACAAGAAACAAAAAAACGATCATTTATTCTAACTGGGAATGTGTGTGCAGTGAAAGTTCAATCCTTAGAGATCTAGCTCTATTACCAATTGAGTTGCAGGAGCAAGTAGTAAGGCGTCTCCCTCATAACAAGAGGGTGGTGAAGTTAAGACGGAAGGTCCTACGCGTTGATTCCATTTTCCTCTTGTTGTTGGGCACTAAGGAAGACCGCGCATTCATCCAACTAGTGTGTGCCCTAAGATTGGTAAATAGAGTGAAATTTGGCGTTTGGCGAGTGCATTTCACCATTGAGGAAGACTCTTCAGGAAAATTGCGGCCAGAGTTCATGCTTCATAGACTCACATTTGGTTAATTTTTCCCTCATTTGCGTCTTATTAATAGTCTTCCTTTCGCTTTCAACAAAGGAGATAGGGAGCTATTCAGAGCTTGTCTTAATAAAGAGAGCATAGAGAAGATTGCAAATTTGTATAAATTCTCATCCTTCTCTACTTTCTATGACACTTTGTTCATAGAGACATTGTAAATCTCTTTATGCTTTTGAATGGTTTAACCATAATCCTAAGGAGTTTTTGTCCAGGAATTTTGTAGCACAAGTGGAGTCTTTAAATCTTGCAAACTTGATCGGACTTGATGAGGATGTTCTTTATGAAATTGTGAGAAGGTTGCCTCACTCCGACTGTGTGGAACTCGAAGGAAAGGAGCTCCTAGTCAATTGCTACTTTCTCACGGCCTTCGACGAGCATGAAGATCTAGTTTTTATACAAACCGCTTGTGCATTGGGAATTGTAGAGCAAGTGCAATTTATCACTTGGGACGTGGTTGCTCTTTTGGATCCAGAAAATGAAGTTCTAGAGATTTCTGTTTATCGCCTTAGCTTTGAAGAATTTCAACCCTTCTTAGAGCTCATCAATAGTCTACCCTTTTGTTTTGATCAAACAAATCAAGACCTTATTGAAGCTTGGATAGCTGAAGAAGAAAACCTAGAGTGGTATTTTCTCACTTCTTCATTTGCAAGCGAGTGGTTCTAGATCTCTATTGTATCTCTTATTGTAACTCGTATTGTAATCTTTCATAATAATGGAGAGCCAACGCCAAATGTCTGGATATCCTCTTTTCTTTGGAGAGCCTGGAGAGGATGCTGAATTATTTTTAGCAAATTTCAAGATGTCTTGCCGTATCAAGAGGATAGTAACCGATCAAGAACGTGTAGAAATGTTTGAGGTGGTCCTTAGGAAAGATGCTAGTACTTGGTTTGACTCTTTGCCTGAGGAAGTTAAGGGGAATTACATAGAAGTTTTGAATCGTTTTAAGAGATACTTCTTTGATCCCCAAAACACTCAAAAACTATGGCAAGACATTGTTTCTCATAAGCAAAAAGACTTATATGAATACTACTTGTACAAGCAAGAGTTTCTACGTCTTTGGGCTCTATGGATACGAAATGTTGCTAACCCTGGTGATGGTGCAGAATTTTTAAAGAAGGAGAGGTTCATAGCCGGACTCTTTCCTGACCTTAAGGTAAAAGTTGAGGCGGGTGCACCTGCTACTTTTGATGCAGCTGAAACTAGGGCTGCTGAGAAGTATAGGAAACTCAAGTGCTTAAGGGGAGAGGTTCCAATAGAAGGTCTTAGACCCAAAGGTAAGTCACAAGCATCAACATCGAGGGAGCTTCCTGAGGTAACGGCGGAAGTAATTGAGAAGCTAAACGAATCTTTAAGCAGCCTGTCAATTCACCTTGCACAAGCTGTAGGTCCAAAGGGACAAGCAAAGAAGTCTGAAGAGCGAGATCCACGACCTAGGAGAGTCTTGCAATGTTGGAATTGCGGAGAGTCTGGACATGGGATGTATAATTGTCCTTGGCCCCGTGGGGAGCCAGGGAGGCCTAACTTGAATTACCCAGTGATGAATGCAGGTGAAGGAACTGGTCAACAACCAAGGCTTCTACAAAGGCCAAATGGACCAAGACCACCTCCACAAGGGGTAGAAGGAGTTCCACCTTTGCCAGATCCAAATGTGCATGTGGTAGAGGTGACAAATTCAAATGAGGTTGACATGGAAGCCAATGGAATTAAGCGTGGCCGAGGAAAAGGTAAAGAGAAAGAAGGAGTCACATCACAGAGTGACCATGGACAAGGCAAGAAGGCAAAGGGAACCAAGGAAACCAAGAGGACTCGACGTCGTATCAACCTCCAAGACTTCCCTCTTGGGCATGGTATGGCTCCGTACAACTTGTTGGAAGACATGAGAGGTAAGGGTCCTGATATTTCATGGCCTCAATTTCTTGCATTATGTCCACAAGTTAGGAGGGATTTGACAAGGGCAGTTAGCACTAGGAGAAAGGTAAAAGAGAGTGTGCCTGTTGTAAAAATTGCACAAGCTGAAATGAATGAGGACATTACACCGGTGCTAGACTGTTACATCAAAGGGAGATTGGTTAGGAAAGGTCTAGTGGATGGGGGTGCACAAATTTGCATCATGACAGAGGGACTCATGCAAAAACTAGGCATGCACATCCATGAGACACCTGAAATTAGGGTCAAGATGGCAAACAATAGCAAGGCTAGGTGCATAGGCATTTGTAAAAATGTTTTTGTGGAGGCCTTTGGCATTAAGAAGGCAGTGGATTTCTATGTCATGTCTACCAAGGGAAATGGTTACCCATTTATCCTAGGAAGACCATGGCTAATGAAAATGCGAGCTTTGCAGGATTGGGAGAGCGGAAAGCTAATTTGCAGGAATGACAATCACAAGAAGGTTGTCTTTGACATGAAGGAGCAACGCCAAGAGGAGCTCCATGAAGAATCATCTCAAAGTGAGACGGAAGAAGGTTGGACCGATAGCACTTCAAAAGAAGAAAGTAGCGGCAGCATTACTGAAGAGGAGTCTTCCATCGAAGTCATGGGGGTAAGGTTTAAGCCAAGCAACCAAGAGACCTCTTGTCAAGGCTTGGAGGAGGTAGGTCCTCAAGAGAACGAAGGTGATCAAGATGAAGGGATGCTGGAAGGTATGCTATCAACAACACTTACAAAGGATGAAAGAGAGGAGTTCAAATGTGTGCTAAGGAAGTTTCCTAGGCTTTTTGCTAAAGACTACACCGATGTGCGTGGAGTAGATGCTGTTCAACACAAAATTGAGTTGAAGCCAGAGGCCACACCTAAGGCTCAGAAGCTACGAAGGCTAGGAGTCATCAAGGAGCAGGCTTTACTCAAGGAGGTAAGAAAGCTTCTAGCAGCAGGGTTCATTTATCCAGTGGAGAATTCAGAGTGGGTCTCTCCTGTTGTTGTCACTCCTAAGAAGAACGGCAAGTGGAGGGTGTGTGTGGATTACCGTCCCCTCAATGAGGCAACAAAGAGAGATCACTTTCCCCTCCCATTCCAGGATGAGATACTAAATGAGGTAGCTGGTCATGAGAAGTACACTGTGTGCGATGGTTACTCAGGTTACTTTCAGATAGGGATTGCACTGGAGGATCAATTGAAAACAACCTTTATCACTCCTTGGGGTTGTTATGCTTTTAGAGTCATGCCATTTGGTCTGACAAATGCTCCTGCAACATTCCAACGTTTCATGAATATGGTGTTTCAAGCATTCTTTGGAAAGTCAATTAGAGTGTTCATTGATGATTTCTGTATTTATAGCTCAAAATCATTGCATCTACAAACGGTAGAAGAAGGTTTAAAGAAGCTCTACGACATGGGAGGTCAACTCAACCCCGACAAGTGCCATATAGGTGAGGATGAAGTAATCTTGCTTGGTCATAAAGTTTCTTACAAAGGCATTGAAGTGGATCCTTCGAAGGCAAAGGCTCTTATTGAGCTACCATCACCCAAGAGTCTTAAGGAGGTCATCTCATTCATTCAAAAGGTGAAGTATATGTCACGCTTCATTCACTTAGCCTCGGAGTTACTTCACCCTTTGCAAAAGTTGACACAACAAGTAGAATTTGCATGGTCTGATGAGCTTGAAGAGTACTTTTGTAACATTAAAGTCATTTTGTCAGAGCTACCAACACTCATGCCTCCTTGTTGGGAGTACACATTCTTTGTTAGCTCTAGTGCTGGGAAAGAAACAATTGGTGCTGTGTTGCTACAACAAGATCCCCACAGTACAAGGATGCGACCCATCTACTTTGCTAGTAGGGTCATGAATGCTTTGGAGAGAGACTACACAGAAGCAGAACTCATGATGCTTTCTCTCATGTTTGCGGTGAGAAAGTTTAGATCCTACCTGCTACCAAAACCTTTTGTAATTCTCACTGCAGAAAATTTGTTCCCTTGGGTGTCATCTCAAATGAATCTTAGTACTAGGATCTCAAAGTGGATTATGGAGTTGCAAGAGTTTCAATACTCTTTCAAGGTAGAAGATAGTGTGCGTGCACAATTGGCAGGGATTCTCACTTATAGGGTGCACGAAAAGGAGATTAAGGTGCCTGAAGTAAAGACCCTACCATTGCCACCACCAAAAAGTATTCCTAATGCTTTTACTTTGTTCTTTGATGGAGCTTTTCATCGAGCCACAGGAAAAGCAGGGGGAGGGCTAGTGTTGCTCAACCCAAGTGGAGAGGTGGTCATGAAAGAGAAGTTCAATCTACCAAGTTCAGCTAGCAACAATGAAGCAAAATATGACACTCTACTTCATGGTTTGAAGATGTGCATTGGCCAAGGGATACAACGCCTCATGGTAAAGGGAGATGCACTTCTCATTGTTAAACAGATTTTAGGCATTTGGACATGCAAGAATGAGAGCTTACGGACAAAAGTTCATGCCATTCGTAGATTGTTTAATCAATTTGAAGAAGTGCAACTATATCATATTCCTAGGAAACAGAATGAAGATGCTGATTTACTTGCACAACAAGCCGTTGCATGTGTAAAGAAAGAAGTGCAGGTCATCATGGTGGCGGCTGCTGTGAAGCAACCGAGGTACCAGGGATTGGAGTCATTGGCTCCCATCATTGGCTACATTTTGGAGGGTGAGTTTCCACCAGACTTCACAAAAGCTCAGAAGAGGAGACTCATGAAGAAGGCAAGCGTATATCTCTTCCTAGAAGGCTCCCTCTATCAAAGAGGGAAGGATCAAGTGTGCAGACGAGTACCAACTATTAAGGAAATTCCAGCCATTCTAAAAGGTTTGCATGAAGAGGCATGTGGTGGTCATTTTGCCCAAGAATTAACTGTGAAGAAGATTTTGCTTTCGGGGTATGTTTGGCCAAGTTTGCATGTGGATGTTCAACATTGGTGTAAAAGCTGTCACACTTGTCAGATAAATGGAAATAGAAGGTTGGTGCATGGCCCGAGGCAAATAGTGCTTGCAAATGGACCCTTTGAAAAGTGGGGCATTGATGCTATGGGTCCTCTGCCTAGGACAAAAAATGGTAAACTCTACATTCTAGTGGCTGTAGACTATATGACTAGATGGGTGGAAGCACAAAGTGTGGCCAAGGTAAATGAGAAGACAGTGAGCAAATTCGTCTACACTCACATTTGTTGTAGATTTGGCACACCTTTGGAGATTGTTTCTGATAATGGTCCAGGGTTTAGAAAAGGATTGCTCACAGAAGTTTGTGAAGAGCTTCACATTCTACATCGTCATAGCACACCATACTACCCACAGTCAAATGGTTTGGTGGAGAAGGCTAATGGTGTCATTGCAGGAATCATTAGAAAGATGGTGCAAAACAAGACAAAATTATGGGATGACTTCTTGGATGGTGCCTTGTGGGCGTATCGAACCACATATAGGGAAGCCACGGAGTTCACACCATTTCACTTGGTCTATGGTCAAGAGGCTTTACAGCCAATTGAGCTAAACATTCCAACAATGCGACTTCATGGCAAATCAGCACAAGATGATCAAGAGGTATGGATGGATCGACTTCTTACGTTAGTGGAGCTTGAGTGGAAAAGAGAAGCAGCATACGAGTGCTACAAGAGGAAAGCCACACAAGCGAAAGAAACGCACGACAAGAAACTGAAGGACAAAGGCATCAAGGAAGGAGAGCTTGTGCTAAGGTATGACAATAAACTTGACAATCGTTTTGATGCCAAGTTTGAAACTAGATGGCAAGGGCCATACATAGTCAAGAAGGCTTTCAATTCTAGCTACTATCAGCTTATGGACTTGAATGGTAAAGAGCTCTCCAGGAAGGTAAACGGGTATCGCTTGAAGCCCTATTTGAGTCGCCTTCTACCAAAGGATCTACCAAAGATCTGTCCAAAGGCCGCTGTCTCATGTAAGTATTGTTACATGAAGCATGAGTGTAACTCCAGCCAAAATTCTGAGGGGCCAAACAATGAAGATCTCGTCAAGGACTCTGAAGCACTCTCTTTGGAAAAGATGCTCTATGATGGTACATGAATATACCATCATCCAGGGGGAGGGCTAATGATAGCCGTTTTTTCGGCTTTTTGTAATTGCCACAGTGAGTTACCTCACCCTACCAAAATCACCCAAACACTGTGGCTATCCCTACCATTTCACTGTACATAGGCGTGCGTGAGTCACGGGACTTTTCCCATATCTTCTTAAAAACCCTCAGCTAGCTAGTCACTGGGCTAGGTGAGCCAAAAAAAATAAAAAAAATAAAAATAAAAGTATATTATGGCCTCTTTGTGTGTAAATATTTCATTGTATATATGGCCTAAATATAGGGATTTTTTATAATTATTTTGGTATTTTATTTAAATATTTCTACTTAGGTGTGTGTTTTATTAAACCTATGTACACCTTCTTTCATCCTCTTACACCATAATTTTATTTTTTTTGCCAATATGTACATACTCTAACCTCATATTTTTCCTTTATACAAATCACTCCCACATTTTCACCCTCACCCTCGTGAAAACAAAAAATTGATTTCTACTCATTGGTTACTTTTATTATATTATTTACTTGCATACATTTTCCTCTTTCACCCAAAATAATTCAAGGAGGGACCATATCATATGATTCCAATATCTTTCCATATCCATAACTCCTCCATATTTTTATTATTATTTTTACTCATTATTCTAACACCATGTGCTCATTGAGCTAAAGTCCATGAATAGTCCATACACTAGTCCCACCATGTATATATTTCTTATTTCACCAATAATCCTCCTCCATGCATGGGTCAAGGGCAACATGAATGCTTTGTATTATAATATGACAAAGGAGGGGCTCACTCTTGGATGCATTGTACAAATTCAACAAAGGAGGGGACCACTAAAAGACTTTTGCAGGCATAAAAAACAGGCTTTTTGGTGAGAATTTTGGCACCTATCTCCACTCCGAATTTGGAGCAGTGGTCAAAAGAGAAAATGTAGACCACGCTCTGAATAATCACCGCAAATTTTTTCATGATTTTTGGAGCTACCAGCTGTGAGCTATGATTTTTTTAGTGGACCCCAGTTTTCCCATGCTATGCAGCCACACTCTCTCTTCCACTTTATCATTTTCCTCTTTCACACACACTTCTCCACTCATCATCCCCATCTCTCTCACCACTCCTCTCTGCACACTACTCACCTTCTCCTCAACCTTGAAGAATAAGAGAAACCATGGTGAACTCATACCTCCCACACACAATTCCATTCCAAAATTGACCACCTAGTCTCATTTTTCCCCCTCCAAATTACCCATATCTATCAAAAAACCACAAAATTCAGCCTCTTCTCTTAAAAGACAGCATCATGGTGGTTGATTACTCAGCTTCAATTACCTTGTCTCTCAAGGAAGGTCAAGAGTGGAGAAAAAATGTACCGTCAAAGCTAGTGGACCGTCAACAAGCGTCAAAATTGACCCTACTCAAGACACTTGGAGCATCAACCTTGTAAGAAATCCACCTTTTCTTACCTCTTAAGAGTTTTTCTTCCTTATTTGTATCCTACATGGATACTCCCATTGTAAATATTCAATTCCATTTGTAAATTAATACTAACTCTACTAACACTAACCCACTATGAAAAGTCCTATCACCTCCATTTCTCTCCTCTCTCTTTCCCCACCAACTTCTTGATAATTCCAAGCAAAAGAAATTAGATAAATTGCTGAAAATCTAACCCAACCATGGTTAGAGGAGTAACCCTAGCCTTCAAAATTGCTATAAAAGGAGGGTGTAGCTAGCATAAAAGGGGGAAGCCGTAAGCAAGAGCACTATGCTATAGCTTGAGAAGCCAAGCTCAACCTCTCTAGAAGGAGCTCTTGAGTGGAAGCTCATTGTCTTATGCATGTGCATGTGTTGTAATAGGGGATTAGCAAGGGAAATCTATGCCATTGTAAGAGAGAGAGTGATCATTCAATTGAGAGTAGGAAATCTATCATTTCTCCTACTAGTGTAAGCCCGACATTCGCTGAATCAAGGAGGGTGGATTTGGACTAAGCTTGGATACTTTGTCTCCCTTCCAACGTGAAGTAATGGACAACAATGATGCGTAAGTGTCTTGGTGTTTTTTGTTAAGTTCTTGATAGCTTGTCTCTGGTGTTGTCATCAATCTAGCCATAAATCCCACATACTGTAAGAGGGCGACAGGGTGGAGAGGACTCCCCTGGCCTTAAGACAGTGATTGGGGTGGCTTTTCTTGTGATGTGTTGTGGTGAAATTTACGCAAGCTATGTTGAACAAGTACTAATCTCACTTTGCTTTGTCATGACAGATTTGTAAGAAGGTATTAATGCAACAAGCACCCCCTCCCCCTTTCTCTCTCTTTCTTAAATATATAGTTGTGTTTGCTTGATCATCGCCGATACGTTTCAAAGCAGCCCGAGCACTATCTCTCTCTCTCTCTCTCTCTATCTATCTCTCTCTCTCTCTCTCTCTCTCTCTCTCTCGTGTTTAGTGTGTGAGAGTATTCCATTGGTGTTAGGGTTAGTGTAAATTTCTTGCTTGTTTGTGGGTTGCTCTAACGATTCTCCTCTTTTGCGTCCTAGTTCGCTCTTAATCTAGGTGGTGCCCCTTGTGTAGTTGGGATTTGGTGGTGGGTTTGTTGTTTTGGTTTGTGTTGTGTTGTGCCCCAGCCCCATTGAGCAGCACGGGAGCCTTGAAGGGTGTCTAGAGGCCACTCTTCTTGTTGCCCGCCCCGGACCGCCTCAGCGGTAACAGGCGCGGTAATAAGAGCGGTAAAATCTCCAACAAAATGTTTTATATAAAGGAGGCACCTTCGTGCCCTCGTGAAATTGAATGCCAAAAATTCAAAAACGAGATCCTCTTCTGCGCGGACCTTTTTCCCTCTCCATCTCCAAGCTCTCTCTCCTTCTCCCTCTCCATCTCCAACCTCTATTACTCTCTTCATCTCCATCCCCACCATATCCAAGCGATCGAGGTCACGAATGTAAGTGCTCAAACTCTCTCTCTTTCTTCTCTTTCTTCTACACACACACACAAACACATACACACACACACACAATGCATACACATTGCACACACACACACACACAATGCATACACACACATGCACTAACATGCACACACATTGTACACACACGCACACACGCACACAATTTTGTGCACAATCACACACTAATGCTTTCATTAGTGCATGCATGCGTTACAAGCACACACTAGTGCTTGCATTAGGGTGTGCTTGTGCATGAACTAGTGTGTAAACACACTAATGCATGGACAAGCACACACTAATGCAAGCGTTAGTGTGTGCATGCATTATACACACACACACACTAATGCAAGCATTAGTGTGTGCATGCATTAGTTAGTTTTTACACACTCCACACTAATTTGTGCCCAAGCACACACTAATTTGTTCCCAAGCACACACTAATTTGTACCCAAGCACACACTAATGCAAGCATTAGTGTGTGATTGTGCACAAATTAGTGTGTTTTCACACACTATTTTGTGCACAATCACACTAATGCCCGTATTAGTGTGTGCATGCATTATACACACACGCATTAGTTAGTTTCTACACACTAATTTGTGTCCAACCACACACTAATGCAATCATTAGTGTGTGCATGCATTATACACACACTAATGCAAGCATTAGTGTGTGATTGTGCACAAATGAGTGTGTTTTCACACACTATTTTGTGCACAATGCATGCATTAATTATCCACACACGCATTAGTGTGTTTCCACACACTAATTTTCACAATAGTGTGTGCTTGTGCATGCATTAGTGTGTAGACACACTAATTTTCACAATAGTGTGTGCTTGTGCATGCATTAGTGTGTAGACACACTAATTTGTGCACAAGCACACACTAATGCAAGCATTAGTGTGTGCTAGAGAGGTATGCACACACTAATGCTTGCATTAGTGTGTGATTGCGCACAAATTAGTCTGTGCAAAAACACTAATTTGTGCACAATCACACACTAATGCAAGCGTTAGTGTGTGCTTGTGCACTAATTAGTGTGTGAAAACACACAAATGCATGCACACACACACTAATACGAGCACAAGCACACACTAATAAGTGCACAAGCATACACTAATGCAAGCATTAGTGTGTGCATGCGTTACAAGCACACACTAACGCTTGCATTAGTGTGTACTTGGGCATGCATTAGTATACCAAAACATACCTCGATTATCATTAGGATAGCAAAACATACCTCCATGTGGGTGTGCAATGAAGTTGATTGAGACCTGAATGGTCAACGAGAAGCCCAACGGTAGATTAAGGTCCAACACACACACACTAGATTAATTTCTTTGCCACACACTAACGCACACACACAATAGATTAATTAGAAGCACACACACACACACACACTCTAAATGGATGCAAAAAAAATAAGCACACAAACCATTTCTTAAATAGGAGATAAAAGGAATCCTATGCAAGGAGGAATCCTCTGCAATAAGAATCTCACTTTGACTAGAATCCAATGTTAATTAGGGTCCCTTTTTTTGTGAAATTTTAGGATATGGCATCATGTTCCACGCCCGGCTATCGATCCATAGAGGAATTTCTTGCCGAGGGCCTCTCTTATAAGGACGCTTGTCACGCTTACTACTCGCAGTCTTCCTCCCACCAGTCACAATCCATCTTCGGCTTTCGATGGTTCCGAGATGCAGTACACAACCCCGACCTCGAGAGGGCATATCGGGCCCAGGTAGAGTGGCTATCCTCGTAGTAGAGTCTTTGAAGGCGGTACACACTAGCACAGTTGGCGGCCTATGGGCTCTCACCGCTTGGGACACCGGGCACCGGCACTCCGATCGTGCAGGGTGTGCCTCCCAGTGGGCCTCCTTCCACCTTACCCTCGAATTTCCCGTCACTCGCAGCTCCCTCCACCTTGCATTCGCATTGATCCACGCCCGCACCGTCGAGTTATCCATCGCCTACACCACCCAGCGGTTCGAGCTCGGGCCAGCGCTCTTCCCGTAGTGGTGGCTCACGCCCTCGTCGAGGTAGTGGCTCGTGCTGCTTTGGTGGTGGAGGGGGCAGTGCTACAGATTCACCCGGTCTTACACCCCAACCTCCTCACTCCCCCCTTGGAGCTCCACATGAGGATGAGGACCGCGATGCGCCCGTTCCGGACGCTCGTGGCTACTACTATTATATACATCGAGGGGGGGAGGTGGATCTAGGTTCCTCTTTGGGGAGGACATTTCGAGGGCACCTTAACCAGCTGATCCACTCAACATACCAAGATTGCTTTAAATCTTTCAAAGATCAGGACCCAGCCGACTTGACGTACATTCACACGACATTGCTCATGCGGTTTCCTAATCCGAAAGTGGAAGATTTCTCCAGGCAGTGGCTCGAGGAGTACATCAAAAATTTCTTGAAAAATAAGAAGTTCAGTGTGCGGAGGGTGGCAAAGCGAACATTTGAATAAGAGGGTCACAACTATCGCCCGGGAAATGTTCACGACAAGGAGTGGGAGAAAGCCTAGGGCGAGCTAGAGGACAAGAGAGTGGCAGGTGCTAGGGCGCACAATCGGCAAGTGGAGGCGATGGCACAGCAAACGCCCACGCATTACGGCTCGGGCGAAAAAGCAGCATGGAAAGATGAATTTTTGAGTGCGCGTATTTTCATTTGAATTGATTTAATTTGTGGTAATAAGGTTAGGTTTGTGATATTTTTTAATTGATATACAACAAAATATTACTATGACCCGCCCAAGCTGAGAGATCCAGAGATACAGAGAGAGCCACTCTGAATATCCGACATTGTGTTGGCTATATGAAAACAGCAAAATCAATCGCAAAGAATTTGAAAATGCATGTCGTACACTACAGCCTGTAAGTGTGAACTTTTTTAAAAAAATCAGTGTATGCAGAATTATGTATCCATTTGTATTAATCAAAGGTTTTGTTGTTTTTTTCTTTTCTAGAGTCAAGGAGTCCCTCGAGAGGTCCCAAGATCCGAGTAGCTCAATCCTCAAGTGTTTTTGGGCGTGCGCGTCTTCTTTTCGCCACAGTTGTATAGCCCCCATGTATCGCCTATTTGGGAAATTTTGTAATATCCAATATAATTAAACACTTGATTTTGGTCCAAAGTCTTCTTTTGGTCACAGTTGTATAGCCGCCATGCATCGCCTATTTGGGCAATTTTGTAATGAACAGTTTCTCCAATATAATTAAACATTTGATTTTGGTCCAAAGTTTTGGTGCAATGAAATTGTTGTTTTTTTATTTATTAAATGTATAAGAAAAAAAAGGCAAATGACCATTTGGATGGGTCCTACCAAGGAACATCTAAATGGTCATCTGCTTTTAAAAAAAAATACTCACGAGCGCGGTAATCGTTGCGGTAATACGTGCGGTAAGTACAACGGAAATAATCGCGAAAATGTAGCCGGGCCGATTACCGCTTGGATTGCTGAAGGGCCATTACCTCAAGCATTGACTCGAGCATTACCACACCTGAGATGTTTTGACTTGAACTTTTCTTTTGTTTTTGTGCGTCTATCTGAGCGATAATGTGCTCCAAATGTCATAGTGCAAGTCCTGAGTGTAATGTTGATTGATAGTTTAATCAATCTAGTCTCTGATGAAGTGTGTGAAACGCCCAGCACAACTATTAGAGGACAGTTTAATAGTCTCAGATTGTGGTCAAACATGCTATATATTTACATCCAAGACAACACCAAGTCATCTATTGATGAGTGTGTATCTATGGATTGAAAAGTACAAGAGCAAGGTGTGTCATGCTAACTTGATGAAGATGGCATAGGTATGCATCTCTTCACTCTTAGGTTGTGGGGGCCACTTCTTGAACTCAACCCAACTCTCTCTATGGAAACCCCCTCTTCTCCAAAATTCTCAAGTGCACGGCATGTGAACGACCACTTGATGATCAAGATAAATAAAATCTCTAGTAAATCCTTTCACCGAAGAAGAAAATCTTGCATGGTAAGAAGCCCTTGTCCCCAAGTACCGATGGAGCCACTGGTAATCATTTTTCTCCCTCCTTCATTTTCTCCTCAAAAGGCTCCACTTTCAAAATAATTGATAACTATATTAGTAAAATAAAAGGGCACTCAATGGTTTGTGCAACCATGGCCACCACCTTATTACAAAAGCAAATAAGGGGGGCCTTCTTCTCATTATCACCTCTCTCCACCTTGTCCTCTTCTATCCATGGATGCCTCCCTCTCCTTGTCTTGTATCTTCCTCTCACTCTCTCTCTTGGCTGAAATGTTTACTTTTTTGTCCCTTCTCTCTCTCCCTCTCTCTTTGACAAACACAAAAAACTTTATCTCCCTCCACACACACACACAAAGTTGAAAACAACCAATTTTGAGCACACTTAGAGTACATGCACACATACACACACTCTTCTCTCTCACTCTCATGTCTTTCCCAAGCTCTCCATAGCTAAAAATTGTTGTTTTTTCAGTCATACACACACACACAGTCACACTCACATACACATATACACACACACACACAACGTACTCATCAACACATATCCCACTCTCATAATCACCACCAAACACTCTCACAAATCAGCCCATAAGCTCAAAATAGTCAAATTATAGTACGTCACCATCATTTGCACACATGCACATGATCTCATATATACGCACTTCATGCCAACGGCTTCAATGAAGTGATGACCATTGTGACAACAGTAAAGGCACTCAACTATGAGCACTACAAGCGACACAACGCAAGGGAGGCTTGTCCGAGCAAAGCATCAAGTTATGGAAGCGTCAATTAGGTGGGCCATGCCTATGTTCATCAATTTCGAACGGCAACATCAACCTTGTAATCATCTTTTACCGCACTTACGCCCCTCATAATCTCTCTTTTGTGTGTTAACACAAGATCATTGTATATTTCCTACTCTAGATTTGAATTCTAGGTCATGAGTGAGAGAAACAAAGCCACATTAAATGAAGTCCTGGCCAGAGTTAGAGCCACTACTGCTACAAGTGGTGTATTTATCTTCTCCAACGACAAACCACCTTCGATAACCTCTTGTAAAAAACCCTCTCCTGTCTCTCCAAGAAGCTAGCTACGACTAGCATACCTTGTAAAAACCTCATTCCTCTACCCTCTTTTCCCGTTCATCCCTCTCTTCCCCTACTATTTGCTCTCCATGGACCTCTATCACAAGCATCATTGCGTCGGACATGGCTGACCCACGGTCACATGGTGTAGGTCACATCCCAATAAAAATATATAAAAATTCCACACTCTTTTCCTATATAAGGAGGGATCTCTATCACCAAAACACAACAATGCTCTCACCAAAGCACAAGCTCTATGTTATTAGAGGTTAAGAGAATTTTGAGACGTAGGCACCATGGCTCCACACTTCTAATATAGCTAGAAGTGTTAGTCCATGTAAGAGGGCATTGGGAGACACCATCACACCACAAGGTAGGAGGTTATGCACATACAACCTACTCATCAACACACATCTCAGCTCCATCATCATGAACCACCATGCCTTGGTGCAATTTGAAATGAAGGACCAGGCATTCAACAAGAGTGAAGGTTTCCCTCACACTACTCCTTGACATCATCTCCACCCATCAACAATGCACCCATGGTCTCATCCTTCGTCTCTTGCCCTCTCTATCGGTTATATCTCTCCCCCACAAATAATATACTCTTTAAGTTATGTCATTCTTTCTATTGTGCGGAATTTTGTGAGTATGTCACATATCATAGCGACATTGCAGAGTCTTATATAGCAAGGCTTATAGCGATGCTCGAGAGTAAAATATTTTGGGTGACAGGGCATTCGGTGCCCTACCACCCATCAACCATATTGAGTGTTTCAATAATAGATTAAACCTATATAATTCAGCTTTGAAAGAAAGTGCAAGGTATAGACCCAAAGTAGTCACCCAAAAGACAATATAACCATTAACTCCATCATGCATAATATTGTTTGCAGAATAAAGATACAAAACTGATAAAAGTAAATTGACGAAAGTAAATCAATGAAAATTGTACACATCATAGGAAAAATCACTTGATTGCTAAACTTTGCAAATGTAATAGTTACAACACCATTGTCATTATTGAGAAATTACATGGTTTTCCAATAGTTGCAAAAAGACGTATACATGTCATCTCCTTATACATGCTTTGACAAAAGAAAATGAATGCTATGTAGCTACGGCTAGACTGACATTGTCTAATCGGACGTCTCATCACGTCCAAGCGGCGTATCTGTCGGATTCTGCAAAACAAAACAATAAGACTTTTTGTAAGTATAGAGATATAATTTACAAAAAAATCTATTTTCTTAGCTTATCATTAAAATACAACAAATATAAAAGAGTAAAGTGAAATACTAACCATGACGCCGCAAGAACTCAGAATGTCTATCAGGGTGTTTAAGCCCTTTCTACTTGCGTACTCGCGCTCTCACAATGTGGGGTCATGTCCTGTCATTGACCACTCTTCAAAACATACAAAGAATACATTATGTTAGAATTCAAAAATACAATAGACGTAACTACCGAACATAAAGAACAATTCAAAAACACTTACAAAATCTGCCTCAAATGATGCCCACCCGCCTGTCCCGAAGTGGTGCGAGCTCCCTGCCTTTACTCGCGTTTTGGCTGGCCTTTTTGTTGCTTCCACTTGTCAGGATTCTTGTGTGCTACTCGCTTCGCATTGTTCCCATCTTCATTGGACATCCAATCTGGTATGTTCCACCCATGCTTTATTGCTTTTTGTACTTCAGAACGCTTGTGATTGCACTATTCACGCATTCAAACTTTCATCAGGTCTTCATTGAAGCGCTTATCCTGACTTGACACGAGAAACTCGTCATTTACTTCGCACTTCGCACTTCACTCCAGGTGTTTAGTATGTAGTGTCTTTTAATTCACTTCGCACTTCACTCCAGGTGTTTAGTATGTAGTGTCTAAACACTTGAGAGCAAAGATCGCACATGTGTGAGATCACGTTCTTTCCTTCGTCATACAAGAAGATGCCGTCGCTAATGTCGATCGAGTACAGCAAGCCCTCTCGCGTGTGACACGTGAACCTGTGTGTCTTGACAGGGGTCTCTAGCGGCGTCTCGATGGGGATACGGACGTCAGGTATCTCCACTAGAGTCTAGGCCTCGAAGCGAGGAGTGTTTGACTGGGGTGACTCCCGGAGGAGTAGCTAGTGGTGTGTAACAAGGATAGGCCGATAGCCGCGCAAAACGTGCCGTAGATGGTGATGCCGTGGCTGTGTGGGGGTGGGAAAAGAAGGGAAAGGTAAGGAGCCTCATCGAACACGAAACGGTATTGAGACATCAGAGACAGTTTTCCCACAGCAACCGCTGGTGCCACCACTAGAGCGTCGGTGCCTAGACGAGTGTGAAGATCGTCTCGTCGACACTGAAGCTTCAGAGCGTGCTGAATGCTCCAAAACAAAGGGAGACAGTGAAGGAGTAGAACGACGTGATGGTGCTCTAGACTGATGACGCTTCTTGTACCACCTCTGTTGGTGGGATGACAAAGAAGAAAGAAACTCATCATCATCCATACCCTCATTAAGCACAAAACGAACATTTAATCTTAAAATTGAATGAATGGAGAAGAAAACATGGACAAGTAGAGAGAGAGAGAGAGAGAGAGAGAGAGAGAGAGAGAGAGAGAGAGAGAGAGAGAGAGAGAGAGAGAGAGAGAGAGAGAGAGAGAGAGAGAGAGAGAGGACTCATAAAGGGGGAGGGATTACTTTGTAGAGAGATTCCATTGAAGTTCTTGTGAACTTGTAAAAGCACTACGCTCTGGGTGCGATGGACACTGAGGATGCACTCGCAAAGGAGGTGATCTGTCTCTGCTCATAGATGCTGCTCACCCCTCCACTAGATCTAGTTGATCTAGTGAAAGAGACGCTGAGAAGCAATAGTAGTTCCTGTTAGCGTCTCTTTCATCCGATCAACTAGATCTAGTGGAGGAACGAGCAACATTTATGATCAGAGACAGATCACCTCCTTCGCGATTGTAGCCTCAATCTCCATCACACTCGGAGCGCAGTGCTCGTCGTCCCTGCTTGTGAGAACATACCTGGAGCATACATACCTGGAGTGGATGCAATGATGATTAAATACAATGACGTAATGATGATTAAATACAATGACACAATGATGCATATAGACATGAGTGGACAAAAAGCCACGTGAATACAATATTTATTATAAAACGGAGCAAAATTGTTCACATACAATGTTTATGGCTTTAAGAGGTCTCTCTCTCATCCTTGCATAGCTCAACATAAATTCCTATATCTATATAGAGCTCTCTATTTAGGCAGATGTCCTCCATTTTATTTTTACAGATCCTCTACATGCACCCAATAGAGAGTACCAGCTTGACGCTTGTCTGGCACCACCTCAGTGGCTTCTGACTGAGCATCTTCTCCGATCTCCTCCATTAATGCCGTTGTGATTGGCACATGGTATCCCTCATATGTTCGTGCACTAGGAGGGGCTACCTCTATGACGTACCACTAGTTTGATGCAGATTTTTTAAGATGCAATATCACCTGCCATAGCCACATAACGTACATGAGAGCTTCCAAGCACATAGCTTATAAAATTGGATGTTAACTATTTACATGCTTACTTGTTCACAATGCTCACGTAGTATGAAAGTGTCTCTTAGGTCGGTCTCCACTTGGGTATTGGATGTTAACTATAGTTACATGCTTACTTGTTCACAATGCTTAGGTAGTATGAAAGTTTCTCTTAGGTCGGTCTCCACTTGGGTAGTATAAAAGTGTCTTCCACGTCTCCACTTGATTCGTGCCCTTTGTTGCTCTTGCTTTGCATCCTCGTATTGTAAAATCCACTTTTGCATCACTGGATTGTGAAGCATGTAAAATTGGTTGATCTTAGCCTCTAGATCTTTCGTCATCTTCTTCTCAACACCGAGATTGTACATGACAATCGTAGTATGCGCTCATTATCTATGGTTTTCCATAGCATGTCCCGAGATTTATTAAATTTGTCTAGTCACTCTCCAATGTAAACTAGGGACTCTGATACCATCCAACCTTCTGCCATGCTACCCTCTGGACGTGCCTTTTGACTCACATATCCCTTAAGCGTTTTCATGAAATGTTCTAAAACGAACATCCATCTGGAATGTATTGTGCCAGCTATTTCCACCTCATCAACTATGTGAACAAGAAGATGCACCTAAATGGTTAGCATGGTAGTAGAAAAGTGTTTCTTAAACATGCACACAACCTCCGCAGCGTTTAATTTGGCGAATGGTATGGAGTCTACATTGATCTCCTTTTGTGAGATCCATTGCACCAACTTCGCAAGTATGTAGATTGTGTTACGGACGTCAGGAGACAAATATCCCTCAATGGCCACGGTGAAATAAACTGCAAAACACATCTAGCAATGATATTAAAGTCCATACAGGAATTTGTTATACAATTCCCACTATGATATATTCCACTTCAAACATACCTAACACATTTTATGCTTGGGAGCGAGTGCATTATGCCAATGGGGTCCACATAGATTGAATGGTCTCTTTTACTTTGCATTCTTGGGCTCCCGTCAAAATACATGGAGCTCTAGGGAGTTATGGCGATCCATCGGATGCTGTCTGCGGCCAATATTGCTCCATACGATCCACATTGCTATGGTCAATCCTGGCTCCCAAAGTATCTTTCTTGCTAGACAAATGGTCCCACAGTAGATTACCCACATTCTTGAATATGTGCATTGGATCGAGCAAGTGATTGACCATGAGTCAGGGCCAATATGCTAACTCGTACCATAGAGAGAGTCTCTTCATCCCTGGGGGCAAACCGTCATCACATACCTCGGTCTAGAGGTGTACGGAGATCACAATCACCGGGTTATAATCTCGTCTTTATTGGTCAATGCCTATATTTGCAGGTACAAGAAATCTACACACACACGTCTACATGATAGTGCATGTAGTGGACAAAACCCCTTTTCCTCTTTTCTAGTTGTAACAATTCACAGCATCTTAACGTCTCTTCACAGAAGATCTTTGTTCGAGGGATTACTTAGTACATTACATGTTGGCCTCCAATTTGAGTATCATGCCCTTGAGAGCTTTCCAACTTAAGGAAGACAGGGATCACTGTTCGCCTAACGCTATTTTTTTTCCGTGATTCCAAAGGTAGACTTTGATACGAAAATCCAAAATCAAATCTTGAATCTAACCTAATTGAACATATGGTGATTCTGAGCTAAATGAACATGGTTAGTGGGTGAGTTAGTAGGTGATGGGAACATACATATTGTTGTGTAACTAGTGTTTTCTCTTTGGGCAAGGTTTTCATTGACATGCTCTATAATCCAACCTTAATCTAATCTAATATAATCTAATCTTAAATCAAACATTAATCCAGATCTAATCTAATCTTAAACTCAACATAAACCTAGTTCTAATCTAATCTTAAATCTAACCTAAACATAAATGTAATATAATCTAAATCTAAATCTAATCCAATCTTAAATCTAAATCTAATCTAATCTTAAACTCAACATTAACCTAAATCTAATCAAATCTTAGATCCTAAACCTAAATGTAATCTAACTTTAATCTAGCCTAGCTAATCTTAAATCTTGCCCTAATTTTAAATATAACCTAATCTTAAATTTAATTTAAATTCTAACCTAATATCAAGTCTAACCTAATTTTAAATTTAGCATAAATTAATTTTAAATATAATTTAAATGTAATGTAGCTTGATCTTAGATCTTAATCTAATCGAATTTTACTTCAATATAATTTTAAATCTAACCTAACCCTAAATCTTAATATAACATTTCATTTTATATTTTCTCTACTTTTTCTATCTCTCTCTCTCTCTCTCTCTCTCTCTCTCTCTCTGTTTTCTCCCCTTATCTCTCTCTTTTTGTCTTCTCTCCCTCTCTCTCTCTCTCTCTCTCTCTCTCTCTCTCTCTCTCTCTCAAAGACACAATGTGTGTGTGTGTGAGAGAGAGAGACAGAGAGAGAGGGGGAGAGAGAGAGAAATAGGGGAAGGGAACATGTGTTGAAAGGAAGCCCTTTCAACAACGTTTCCATAAAGATTCCATTAAAGATTCTATAAAGATTCCACATGAAGATTTTGATGAAGTAATGAAGATGAATATGGATGCTACAACATGAAGATACGAGTTCATGGATGTCATCGAATATCCCGTTATTATTATTTTTAGCCATTACTGCCACTTTTGTAATGTTTACGGGAACCTCATATTTTAAATCGGCACTTGTATTTTGGCCGTAGATACTTGTATAATGAGTAAAGCCAACTTGGTTTCTTGTAATTAAGCTCTGTAGAAGCCTAGGGACAATTCAGGTCATTTGGCCAGACATTAGGTTTGAAGGCTTTGTAAAAAACACATTACGTTATCTCATTTAATATACAGTTGTGGGTTCTGCAGTACACAGTAGTGAGCTTCACGCACACATACCGTCGTGCACACTAATCACATTGCAGATATGAGAGTAGGAACGTGTTATCATCGAGGAGCTCTCCACGTCAATGCAAGCAATGCAAACCAAGGACCACATCACGAGCCCGCCTGCTACTACGAGCTATATTTGGACGTAAGTACCTCAAACGACATCCGTTCTGAATGATCAAGTAGTCGTTAGAATGAGGGCGAGAAGTTCTTCGTGTTGATGTCTTTGTAGATTAGTTCTGGACACTTTGGAAATTACTGTTTTGATTCTATCGCGATAGCGATTAGAGGTCTCACGATTATGGATTTCAAGGTTTAGGTGTTTGGCCATATAGGATATCTCCTTGTGAGTCTTGCCCTCCGATTTCGAGTCATTCCGATATGATTTGAGACTGTTTCAAGCTTGTAGTGTTTTGTAGGATGCATTGTCTATTTCTTTGCTTTATGGTAGTGTTGTGGTAGGATTAATGACTGTAGAGTGTTGTTCGTGTCTAGCTCAGGGTTGACAACCCATAGATTCCCTCCATGCCCTAGTCGGGTCAGCTATGTCCTCGGATTGATAGTTTGTTGGTCTGTGTTCTCGCTGTGCTCCATCGTTCGTCGCGGCGTACCCGCTAACAACATGAGAGAGAGGAGAGATAAGGAGCATACCTAGCTCTCCTTCCTCTTCTCGTGTGTGTGTGTGTGTGTGTGTGTGTGTGTGTGTGTGTGTAAGAAAGACACAGAGAGAGAGGGAGAGCGCGGGTTTACCTCTTTTGCTTGAGCGCCGAAACTCAAATCTGAGCTCTGAGTTTTTGGCATTCTCGGATTATTTTTTACCCCTATTGGCGTTGCTATGAGTGTCGCTTCTATAAGCATTGCTATGCAACAAAGAACATATCGACGCCCATATATGGAAAAGAGGCTATTCATATTAGCGACGCTCACACAGCGACGCTCAAAAAAAAAATCCCGGCGTCGCTATGAGCGTCGCAAATTTCTTTGGAAATTTGCGACGCTCATAGCGACGCCGACTAGGCTAAAAAAATAACAGAGCACGCCCAAAAACTCAGATCTCAGATCTGAGTTTTTCGGCGCCCTCAAGCAAGGAGCAGGTAACGCTCTCCCTCTCTCTCTCTCTCTCTCTCTCTCTCTCTCTCTTTTTCTTCTCCACACACACACACACACACACACAACAAACACACACACACACGAGGAGAGGAAGGAGAGCCAGGTATGCTCCTTCCCTCTCCTCACTCTCATGTTCCCTTCCCCTCTTTCTCTCTCCCTCTCTCTCTCTCACACACACACACATAGTGTTTTTGAGAGAGAGAGAGAGAGAGAGAGAGAGTAAAAACATAAACAAAAACGCACACACACATACATAAACAAAGAATGCACACACACATTGAGAGAGGAAAAGAGAGAGAGAGAGCATGCATAAACAAAAAACGCACGCATTGAGAGAGGAAAAGAGAGAGAGAACATGCATAAACAAAAAACGCACACATTGAGAGAGGAAAAGAGAGAGAAAACATGCATACGATCCAAAAAAACGCACACACATTGAGAGAGAAAGAGAGAGAAACTAATTTAATGTCGTAGGAAACTAATTAAAATTAAAAGACCTAAAGATCTAGCCGACGAGGAGTTGAACTCAAGACCTATTATTCAAGAGGGAAATGGCATAACCAATCTATCATACTTGGCATGGGTGATAGAAAGGTTATACCATTTATCTCTTTTTATTGGCACACACATCCACACACGCGCACACACACAAGAAGAAGAGAGTTATAACGTCGTAGGAAACTATCCTAAAAGACGTTAAAGATTAAGTTAGATGTAGACTTACGTTAAATTAGATTTAGGTTTATTTAAGTTAAATTAGATTAGATTTACGTTTATTTATGCTAGATTTAAATTTACGTTATATTAGATTAGATTTAGGTCTCCATAGACTACGATGCCTGCATGAAGCGGGTGAAGAAAGCCCTCAATGGAATATAGGGTATTGCTGCCTTCACTCATGGTGGGCTCCGTCGATCCAAAAGTACTGGTGAAATGTCTTCAGAAGAAAGGGAAGAAGGTGGATCTTCAGGGCGGCAAGAGTCACTACATCCCCGACACAATGACCATCTAGACAACCTCTAGTCATTCAACAGCAACTTCAAAGTTAGTAACAAGAGCAAGAACGGTCTAAAGGGCCAATTGCTGTCGTCAGATGTGGATGGAGATGAGGCAGCGTCACCGCCGGAAGTTAACTCTCACATCTTTAGTGATGAGAATGCCAACTCTTGCCGAGTTATGTGAAAAATTATGTGTTAAATCAGTTTTAAGGTTCTTATAATCCCTGTTAGTTTAGTTCTTTGTTTTTAATATAACATAATTTACGTTAGATTTAGATTTATGTTATATAAGATTAGACTTAGGTTTATTTAGGTTTACCCACACACACACACACACACACACACACACACAAGAAGAAGAGAGTTTTAATGTCGTAGGAAACTATCCCAAAAGACGTTAAAGATTAGGTTAGATGTAGACTTACGTTAAATTAGATTTAGGTTTATTTTTAGTTAGATTTACATTTATTTAGATTTATGCTTATTTACGTTAGATCGAGTCCACGCAAGAATTACTTACGGTTTAGGGTTTAGAGTTAGACGAATAGTGAAAAGATCTACTGTGAAAAGATGTTAAGATGTTGTGAAGTGCTACAGCTAGAGAAGAGGCAAAGGGGTTTTGTCCACTACATGCAGTATCATGTAGACGTGGATCTGTAGATTTCTTGTATCCACAAATATAGGTATTGACCAATAAAGACGAGATTATAACCCGGTGGTTCTGATCTCCGTGCACCTCTAGACCGAGGTGTGCGGGGATTGGACATGACTAGAGAATGTGAGGTAAGAGAGAGAGAGAGAGAGAGAGAGAGAGAGAGAGAGAGAGAGAGAGAGATAAGACGAAGAATGCCAATAGAATATTAAATTTGTTGTCCAGGTTATAAGATTTTTATCCTCATTATGAGTAGTGACGAGGATGTGGGACCGTCCAACCGAAACACCTATCTCTCAACGAGGGTCTTATGTCCTTGTAATCAATGCAAGCATGTTGTGCGACGGACAAGACGTGTTTCTTTGCAGCACGTTCGTGAATTTGGCGAGTTCGATCCATCTATTATAGATCGAGTTGTTGCCAATTATAACTCGTCGGACTCTGACGCTGGCCAACAAGCAACAATCTTGCAACCCAATAGACGTGTTCGCAGGCGCTTTGGTCAAGCAGCATATGTGAGGCCACAAGATGTAGCCTCTAATAGCTCGGGGGATGATCATGCAGAGCACATTCCCAACGAGGCAATGTTTGAGCCCGAGATTGATGAAATGGTCGAGACGATCATGGATTCAGAAAGGCTTATCTATGATGATATGAAAAGTGAAGCCGATACGCCATTGTATAATGGAGCACGTATGTCTAGATTGAAAGCACTCCTGGTTCTTCTCAACATGCAGGCAAAGTTTGGATGGAGTGACACTAGCGTCACAACGCTTTTCAGGTGATCTATTACAATTAGTTTACTTTAATAAAACTCTAAATGTATAATGATCTGATAGATTTTTACACGACTGTATCGTATTTTTATGTTGTGTAGATTGCTTAAAGAGCACACACTACCAGCTGACAATGTGATGCCAGATTCCTGAGATGAAGCAAGAAAGATTTTGCGAAACTTGGGGATGGATTACAATTCTATCCACGCTTGTCCTAATGACTGCATTCTTTTCAAAGGGGAATACATAGACATGGAGAAGTGTCCAAAATGTGATTCCGAAAGATATCGAGTAGATCTCCATGGGACAAAAATTCCACAAAAGGTTTTCCGACATTTTCCACTGCTTCCTCGCATCAAGCATTTCTTCGAATGCAAGTCCATGGCCGCTCTAGCATCATGGCATGAGGAGAATAAATCTTCGGATGGTATGCTACGAATTCCTGCAGATTGCGTAGCCTGGAAACATATAGATGGAACATGGTCGGATTTTGCCAGGGAAGGTCGAAATTTGCGCTTAGGCCTGGCTATGGATGGCGTAAATCCATTTGGTCAAAGATCAACATCTTACAGTGTATGGCCCGTTGTCATTGTCAACTACAACATTCCCCCGTGGTTGACTACGAAGAAGGGGCACCTATGGCTAAGCTTGATTGTGCCAGGGCGATATAAAGTGGAGAATATGGATGTGTATCTTCGTCCACTATTGGAAGAGCTACAACAATTGTGGATTGGCATAGAGGTGGTGGATATGAGCCGACACACAGGACGACGGAATGCTTTGATCAGAGGCATTCTAATGTGGACCATGCATGACTATCCCAGGCTAACAGAATGCTCAGGTGATCTATTGACACTCCTCACTCAGACACCCTAAATCTTGTTTTTTCCCATAGTTGATCTATTATCATGTGTATACATGCAGGGCTTCAAACAAGCGGATACAGAGCATGTGTCACATGTGAACCTAGACTGAATGCACGTAGGGCGCCCTCACTGAAGAAGCAAATCTACGAAGGTCATCAAGCGTATCTTCCTGAGAATCATGTGTTACGCAACGGCTTTTTGGGAAGAGAGCCACCAAGAATGTCTGCACAAGCATGGTTAGAGCAGAAGGAGATGTGCGATGACGGATTGCCTCCAGGGATGAAGAGACTATCTCTATGGTACGAGTTACCATACTGGCCCCGACTCATGATCAATCACTTACTCGATCCAATGCACATATTCAAGAATGTGGGTAATCTACTATGGGACCATCTGACCGGCAAGAAAGATACTTTGGGAGCCAGCGTTGACCTTAGAAATGTGGATCGTATGGAGCAATATTGGCCGCAAACAGCGTCTGATGGATCGATAAAACTCCCCAAAGAACCATGGATTTTCACAGGAGCCCAAGAACGCAAAGTAAAAGAGACCATTTGATCTTTGAGGACTCCCACTGGCGTAATGCACTCGCTCCGAACGTGTTTTACTAAAGACGAAAAGCTTACCGGTTTGAAGTCACACGATTGGCATAAAATGTGTCAGGTACTTTCATAGTGGACTTTAATATCATTGCATAAAATGTGGACTTTAATATCATTGCTGCACATACTTTACAGTTTATTTTACCGGTTGCCATTGAGGGATGTTTGTCTCTCGACATCTGTAACACAATCTACAAACTTGCAAAGCTGGTGCAATGGATCTCACAAAAGGAGATCAACGTAGACTCCATACCATTCGCCAAACTAAATGTTGCGGAGCTTGTGTGCATGTTTGAGAAACATTTTCCTACTACCATGCTAACCATTCAGGTGCATCTTCTTGTTCACATAGTTGATGAGGTGGAAATAGCTGGCACAGTTCATTCCAGATGGATGTTCTTCTTAGAACATTTCATGAAAACGCTTAAGGGATATGTGCGTCAAAAGGCACGTCAAGAGGGTATCATGGCAGAAGGTTGGTTGGTATCAGAGTCCCTACTGTACATTGGAGAGTGGCTAGACGGATTTGATAAAGCCCGGGACACGCTATGGCAAACCATAGATGATGAGCGCATATCTGGGATTGTCATGTGCAATCTCGGTGTTGAGAAGAAGATGACGGAAGATCTAGAGGCTAAAATCAACTGATTTTGCATGCTTCACAATCCAGTGATGCAAAAGTGGATTTCACAATATGAGGATGCAAAGCAAGAGCGACAAAGGGCACGAATCGAGTGGAGACGGGGAAGACGACCACCGATGCACTATCCGACGGGTCTGGAGAGCCTACCAACCTTCATGAGCTTAAGATGGTTTCACAACCAATTGAAAAGCGCACAACAATGCGGTGACGAAGTGACTGCGGAAGAGTGGGAGTACTCTCGGGGTTGCGCGACCAAGGTAAGTTTGCAATGTACGACTAGTTAGTGACTTTATTTCTAAACATTTGAACGGCCACTCATAATCTTTGTTCGTTGTAGTATAAGTCATACACAGCAGCATGGTGTAAAGGTCGACATTTTAGGGTGGAACGAATCGACAAAAAGCGTTTTACTCAAGATTGTGGAATCATGGCAAAATTTGAACAGTCTAGTCGATGACCTTCCTCTGATGCAGATCCTGTGGTGGAGGAACTCACTTTCTTCGGCACGCTGCAAGAGATTTTGAGGATCGATTACAGAGGATTTTTTGTCGACTTGTTCGACGTGCAATGGTTCAAGATAATCATGGAGGGTCGCAACGCTACTGTGCGTAGAGGAGAGTCTGGTTTTCTTGAGGTGGATTCTACTAAGAAATGGACTGACCTAAGAGACTTTCGTACTACCAGAGCATTGTGAACAAGTAAGTATGTAAATAGTTAACATCCCCCTTTTACAAGTTATGTGCTTGAAAGCTCTCATGTAAGTTATGTGGCTCTGGCAGGTAATATTTCATCCTACAAAGTCTACATCAAACTGGTGGTACGTCATAGAGGTAGCCCCTCGTAGTGCAAGGACGTATGAAGGCTACCATGTGCCAATCACAACGGCATCAATGGAGGATATCAGAGAAGATGCTCAATTAGAAGCCGCTGCGGTGGTGCCAGACGAGCATCAAGATGCTACTACTCTATATGGGGTGCATGCAGAGGAGCTACAAAATGAAACAGAGGATATGTGTTTAAACGGAGAGCTCTATATAGATATAGGAAGTTATGCTGTGTTATGCGAGGATGAGAGAGAGATCTCTTAAAGCCACAAATATTGTATTTGAACAATTTTGCTCCATGTTGTAAAAGCTCTGGCTCTCTAAGTACCTTCCATGGTGTATAACGCTCTTTTCTACTTGCGCTCACATCTTTTGATTGAAAATTCTAAGTTTTCGACTTGCCTCTTCTATCACTCAATTCATTGCATCATTGTATTTATATGCGTCATTACGTCATTGTATTTAATGGTCTTTGCGTCATTGTCTACTCTATTCATTCAATATTAAGTTTAAATATTCGTGCGTTTAATGCAGGTATGGATGATGAGGAGTTTCTTTCTTCTTTGTCATCGTAGCAGAGACAGTGGTACGTGGAGCGTCATCGCTCTGGCGCATCATCGCGCGTTCCTACTCCATCCGCATCTCCCTCTCTTTCGGAGCATTCGGAGCGCTCCGAAGCTTCGGCGTCGACGAGACGATCTTCACACTCGTCTAGACACCGGCGCTCTAGTGGTGGTGGTGGTGGCGGTTGTTATGGGGATTCCGCCGCCGATGCCTCCACACCGCCTCGTGTTCAACGAGGCTCTTTACCCTCCCCTTCTTTGCTCGCCCCCACGCCAGCCACAGCATCGCCATCTACGCCAGGTTTTGCGCGACTGACTGTTCCTAGCAGCTACACACCTCTACCTACTTTGCCAGGAGCCACCCCACTCGACACTCCTCGCTTCGGGGCCCAGACGCCGGTGGAGACACCTGACCTCCGTACCCCCATCGACACGCCGCTAGAGACCCCTGCCCGGACACCCAGGTTCACGCGTCACCGGCCACAGGGCTTGCCTTACTCCGTCGACTTCAGCGGCGGCATCATCATGGATGATGACGGCAGAAGGTGATCTCGCGCATGCGTGGTCTTTGCTCTCAGCTGTTTAGACACTACATACTAAACAAATGGAGTGAAGTACCAAGTGATTTAAAAAACAGAGTCATCAGCATACTTCATGATGAGTTTCTCGTTCCAACACGGGATCAGCACTTCAATGAAGACCTGATGAAGATTCGAATGCGCGAATACTGCAAACAAAAGCGTTCCGAAGTGCAAAAAGCAATCAAGAATGAGTGGAACAGGCCAGATTGGTTGGCCAAAGAAGATTGGAAGAATGCGAAGAAAGCAGCGCGCGAGAATCCCGACAAGTGGAAGCAACAAAAGGATGCAGCCAGAGCGCGAGTAGAGGCAGGGAGCTCGCACCACTTGGGGAGCGGTGGATGGGCATCATTTGAGGCCGATTTTGTAAGTGTTTTCGCATTGCTCTTTATGTTCGATAGTTTAGGGTTTATGAGTTTTTTAATTCTAACATAATGAAATCTTTGTATGTTTTGACAGTGGTCGATGACAGGACGTGATCCCACACCGTACGAGCGCGAGTACGCAAGCAGGAAGGGCTTAAACGCCCTGATGGACATTCTCAGTTCTCGCGGCGGCATGGTTAGTATTAGGGTTTACTCTTTTCTATTTTTTGTATTGTTTTATAAATGTCGTTATATGTTTATACTTACTGAAAGCTGTCTTATTGTCTTTTTTTGCAGAATCCGACAGATACGCCGCTTGGACGCGATGAGACGTCTGACTAGACGACGTCAGTTTAGCCGTAGCTAGATAGCATTAGTTTAGGGTTTCTCATAGCTTATGTATCATGAGACGGATTTTATATGTCTTTTTGAACCATGTATATTATTACATTTGTCACCGCAGTTCATTTTGCCAATCAATTCTTTATGCCTATGATGTTGTACAATTGTCATTATTACATTTGCCAATCAATTCATTTTGCCTATGATGTGTACAATTGTCAATTTTACGCTTGTCAATTTTGCAAACAATGCGTCTTGTGGGTGACTATTTTGGGTCTATTATCTACCCTTGCACTTTTTTTAAAAAGTGAATCAAGTACAATACGGTTGATGGGTGGCAGGGCATTCAATGCCCTATCACCAAAAAAAATTCTCTCGGGCGTCGGTTGCTACGCCTATGTTGTTATCTTCCATTATGTTCACTCTCTATGCTCACAAAGTATTTTCTCTAAAATACTCTCATTAATTTTAGCTACTCTCAAGTTAATAGGCCAATTACATTACATTGGTATGAGAGCATTTGGTTTCTCTTTTCTTGCTTAAGAATAGAGGTCCTTAAGTAGCTATAATTGGTTGATTTTGTTAATTATATTAGGGTAAGTGGAACTGGGATCTATTATTGGTTTTGTTGAGCCCACTATGTGGAATATATGGTGCACACCTCGGGAGCTTTGGACATAATAATGGAGTCTTTCTAAACTTGCCTATGGCTTTACCATTATTGAGCCATAAAAAGTATGATTGGAGCTAGCCCTTGGTAGCTCTGCAATGTTAGACCTACTCCACTACTCTCTATAATTAATCACTTTGAGCTGTGGGTGTAGATAATTAAGATCCAATTTCTAAAGGCTAAGAGGAGTGGCAACCAAGGTTTTGAATTGCCAAGAATACACTAAGTACATACATAAATTTTGTTAGCATGGATGACAATAATCAAGAGAATAGAATGAACATTGATAGCTTTCATTTTGCACATGAAGTTGCTAATGATGATGCTCCCATGTTTGTGAATTATATCATCTCTAGGTTGCAGTAAGCTATGGGAAACCCTGCTTTACAAGTTGAAGTTACTCAACAACTTCATGCTTATGGAATTTTCCTTCCTATCCAAGAGAGAGCTTAGGAGGCCCCTTGAAGAGACCCCCAAAATAATACTCTCTCCAATTCGAGAGGAGGAATCCAAAGAGCAAGAAAGCAATGAAACTTTAAGTTCCTCTGAAGATGTGGCTCCATGAAGACAACGGTCTAGACGATCTCCCACTCCTACCAAGAGGAAAAGATCAATACACAATCCTTCTCCTCATCTTTCTGACAGTGAAGAGAGGAAACAAAGGAAGAAAAGGGCTAGAGAAAGGTCACCTTCTTCCTCTTCTGATGAAAGCTACGGCTATTCTCCTAGAGAATACAATAGGGGAAGACATCAGAAATCATTCCCTACATGGAAAAGGTCACAAAGGATAAAGAAGTTCAAGGAGGGAGGGAAGAGTATCTCTTTTCTCACCTATGATGGCACCTTTGGTGCTACCGAAAAAGTGTTGGACTTCTTCTAGCAATCTGATGCGGCCTTTGGAGACCAGGGCTTTATAGACTCCTCCAAGCTACACCATGTAGCTATGCACTTTCAAAAATCATCTCCTCAATGGTGGGCTAGCCTTCGTGGCAACCGTGAAGCCCCAAAGACATGAAAAACTCTACGAGTCTCCATCATGAAGCAATTCCTTGCAAGCGATGCAAAGGACGAAGTGCTTATCGAATGGTGCATCTTCAAGCTTCTCTCTCATGAGTCTATCCACAAGTATGTAAACAATTTTTGGGATTTACGTCTCAAGGCTAAGGTTTTTCTACGGTCTTTCAAAAGATAGACTTTACCGAGCAAAGGCAGCAATTCTGTACAGGATTACGTGAAGAGATGGTCAAATACATCAACTCTTAACGGCCTCGTACTATTAGAGAAGTAATACATCACACCATGGTTGCTTCACACATCAATCTCCATCAAGGGGCTAGACGGAATGTCAAGCCCTTGTAAAACAAAGACAAACATGATGCAAAGTGCAAGCTCCTCTTCTGCGCGGACCTGTTTCCCTCTCCATCTCCAAGCTCTCTCTCCTTCTCCCTCTCCATCTCCAACCTCTATTACTCTCTTAATCTCCATCCTCACCATATCCGAGCGATCGAGGTCACGAATGTAAGTGCTCAAACTCTCTCTCTTTCTTCTCGTTCTTCTACACACGCACACAAACACATACACACACACACAATGCATACACATTGTACACACACACACAATGCATACACACACATGCAATAACATGCACACACACATTCTACACACACGCACACACACACACAATTTTGTGCACAATCACACACTAATGCTTTCTTTAGTGCGTGCATGCGTTACAAGCACACACTAATGCTTGCATTAGGGTGTGCTTGTGCATGAATTAGTGTGTAAACATTAGTGTGGGTATGCATTAGTTAGTTTTTACACACTACACACTAATTTGTGCTTTTACACACTACACACTAATTTGTGCCCAAGCACACACTAATTTGTTCCCAAGCACACACTAATTTGTACCCAAGCACACAATAATGCAAGCATTAGTGTGTGATTGTGCACGAATTAGTGTGTTTTCACACACTATTTTGTGCACAATCACACTAATGCCCGTATTAGTGTGTGCATGCATTATACACACACGCATTAGTTAGCTTCTACACACTAATTTGTGTCCAACCACACACTAATGCAATCATTAGTGTGTGCATGCATTATACACACACTAATGCAAGCATTAGTGTGTGATTGTGCACAAATGAGTGTGTTTTCACACACTATTTTGTGCACAATGCATGCATTAATTATACACACACGTACTAATGCAAGCATTAGTTTGTCCATGCATTAGTGTGTTTCCACACACTAATTTGTGCCCAAGCACACACCGATGCAAGCGTTAGTGTGTGCATACCTCTCTAGCACATACTAATCCTTGCATTAGTGTGTGCTTGTGCACTAATTAGTGTGTTTTAACACACTATTTTGTGCACAATGCATGCAATATACACACACACACTAATGCAAGTATTAGTGTGTGATTGTGCATGCATTAGTTTGTTTTCACACACTATTTTGTGCACAATGCATGCATTATACACACACACACTAATGCTTGCATTAGTGTGTGTTTGTGCACAAATTAGTGTGTTTGCGTGTGTGAAAACACACCAATGCATGCACACACACACACACACTAATGCGAGCATTAGTGTGTGTGCATGCATTGGTGTGTTTTCACACACTAATTAGTGCACAAGCACACATTAATGCTTGCATTAGTGTGTGCTTGTGCATGCATCAGTGTGTAGACACACTAATTTGTGCACAAGCACACACTAATGCAAGCATTAGTGTGTGCTAGAGAGGTATGCACACACTAATGCTTGCATTAGTGTGTGCAAACACACTAATTTGTGCACAATCACACACTAATGCAAGCGTTAGTGTGTGCTTGTGCACTAGTTAGTGTGTGAAAACACACCAATGCATGCACACACACACACTAATACGAGCACAAGCACACACTAATTAGTGCACAAGCATACACTAATGCAAGCATTAGTGTGTGCATGCGTTACAAGCACACACTAACGCTTGCATTAGTGTGTGCTTGAGCATGCATTAGTATACCAAAACATACCTCCATTAGCATTAGCATACCAAAACATACCTCCATGTGGATGTGCAATGAAGTTGATTGAGACCTTAATGGTCAACGAGAAGCCCAACGGTAGATTAAGGTCCAACACACACACACTATATTAATTTCTTTGCCACACACTAACGCACACCCACAATAGATTAATTAGAAGCGCACACGCACACACACACACTCTAAATGGATGCAAAAAAAATAAGCACACAAACCATTTCTTAAATAGGAGATAAAAGGAATCCTATGCAATAAAGAATCTCACTTTGACTAGAATCCAATGTGAATTAGGGTCCCTTTTTTTGTGAAATTGTAGGATATGGCATTTTGTTCCACGCCCGGCTATCGATCCATAGAGGACTTTCTCGCCGAGGGCCTCTCTTACAAGGATGCTTGTGATGCTTACTACTCGCAGTCTTCCTCCCACGAGTCACAATCCACCTTCGGCTTTCGATGGTTCCGAGATGTAGTACACAGCCCCGACCTCGAGAGGGCATACCGGGCCCAGGAAGAGTGGCTATCCTTGTAGTAGAGTCTTCGAGGGTGGTACACACCAACACAGTTGGCTGCCTATGGGCTCTCACCGCTTGCGACACCGGGCACGGCACTCCGGTCGTGCAGAGTGTGCCTCCCAGTGGGCCTGCTTCCACCTTACCCTCGACTTTCTCATCACCCGCCGCTCCCTCCACCTTGCATTTGCAGCAATCCACGCCCGCACCGTCGAGTTATCCATCGCCTACACCACCTAGCGGTTCGAGCTCAGGCCAGCGCTCTTCCCGTAGTGGTGGCTCACGCCCTCGTCAAGGTAATGGCTCGTGCTGCTTTGGTGGTGGAGGGGGCAGTGCTACAGATTCACCTCCTCTTACACCCCGACCTCCTCACTCACCCCTTGGAGCTCCACATAAGGATGAGGTCTGCAATGCGCCCGCCCCGGACGCTCGTGGCTACTACTATTATAAACATCGAGGGGGGGAGGTGGATCTAGGTTCCTCTTTGGGGAGGACATTTCGAGGGCACCTTAACCAGCTGATCCACTCGACATACCAAGATTGCTTTAAATCTTTCAAAGATCAGGACCCAGCCGACTTGACGTACATTGTCATAATAATCAATATCTAATTCTCCTAAATGATTTTCTCATATTAAACTGATCATTTAATGTGGGGAAGTGCCAAGGGAGAAAAAGCTAGAATATTGGTTAAGTTAGCAGACCGGCCACAGTAGGGATCCAAAGGAGGGAAAATAGGGATCCAAAGGGGGGGCCATCTGCAAAAGAGCCATGTGAAACAATGGGCCAAAAAGACCCTAAGGTTCAGCCCATTAAGACCTCCAAAATGCTAAGGTTCCAAAATTCAAAGGTTGTGTCCAAAGGTCAACCCTAGGGAAAATTGGATGCTTTGTGTGTGCCCTAAAAGTCTTTCTACATCCCTACATGGGAGGGGGCGAGCCCCAAAGCTAGGGGATGAGAGAGAAAGCCACACAGACACACAGGTTCCCTTTACACAAAGGGAATGAGGGACACATGTCAGCTCCCTAGGCCAGATGCCCACAAGGTGTGCCCAATTCCTATTGGAAGACCCTTGAAGTGGACCAATGAGAATTAAGCTAGAGTAAATCTAGTTTAATTAACTTAAAAACATTTAATAAAAGAAACCAATGAGAATTAAGTCTCCTAGAAGACTATTGGGCAGTCTCCCAAGGGGTCCAATGAGCATTCAGGAGCCCCATGGCTTGCCTGATTCCTATTGGCCAGGAGGCAAAGGGGTCCAATGAGAGTTTAGTTTAATTATTTAATTACCTAAAGCTCTCACAAAAGGGGAAAGGGGGACACATGTCTAAAGGCTATCACTTATGCTGCTTAATTCCTATTGGCTTGACCTGGGGAGGTCCAATGAGGCAAAGGCCAGACTTATTTAGCAGCTAGGGCTCGCCCAAGAGAGAGGGGGGGCTGATTTTTGCTTGGCATTGACACACACACTCTCACACTTGACCATGTGTGAAGGGAAAATACTCTATCTCCTCCCAGGCTTTAATGGAGAGCTCATCACCTACTCCAAGCTTGTGAGATAGAAGCCTACATCAACACTCTCTTGGCATGTGGATGCAAATCCAACGAAGAGCCAAGCTTCAATGCATGCTCATCTTCTCTACCAAGCTAATTACTAAGCTAAGCTAGGCTAATATGAGTGATTATGTGAGGAGATGTACTTCTTTCTCGTAAGTTACTTCTTTTTCCTCTCAATCTACTCTCATACCCTGCTAGCTCTCACCATCTTCGAAGGTGTGTGAGGTCTTGGGTCTGAGAACGGGGATAATTCAAGTTGTGTTTGATTAAGTGTTTTGCTTGGTGTATGAAGCTTCCATCTTCATTGCACTAGCTAGTATTGAAGGAACACAAAGAATTGTATTGTACAATGTCTCTCTTGATGGGAGAAACCATAATACAAAGCCTTTTGGAGGGGGGACCGGCTCCATGCAAATCCGGTCCTCAATTGTTGTCAATAGCTTAATTGCTCTCTCTTTTGAAAGTATTGTCGATGCTATCTAACTAGGTGTTATGCTTTTTGTTGCTCTCTCCACCCAAGCACTCTTGTAATTCTCATTAGGAATCAACTCTAATGAAATGCTCACTATGTTCATGCTAATTTCCGCTACACATAAGATTTTAGGCCATTAAATGTTACATTGGTATCAGAGCTCAAGGTTTCTCTTTTCTTGCTCAAGAAGGGAGGTCCTCAAGCTAGCTACAAATGGTTGGTATTATTAATTGCCTGTGAATAAGTAGAATAGGGATTTTTCAGCCTTGCAGTGTGCCTGCCTTTGTGCAGTTAACGGGGCATCACCGTCGAGAGCTATGGTCTTAATAGTGGAGTCCTACGGGGCTTGCCTACGGCTTAACCACTATTGAGCTATTAGAAGCTTGACAGGAGCCGGTGTTGTTTTGGTGTTGAAAGACCCTCTCTTCTATTCCTTGCAATTAATGGTATTCGAGCCGCGGGTACAGTAGCTTGAGTGCTTTTTCTAAAGGGGTAAAGAGGAGTAGCAACTAGGGCTTGAAGTGCCAAAGTACACCTAAAAAGTTTACACCTAAAAGTTGTTAGAATGGCTGACAATATTAAAGAGAGTGAAATTAATGTTGATAACTTTGATTTTGCTCATGAGCAAGCTACTAATGATGCTTCAATGCTTGTTAATTATCTTGTTTCTAGGCTTCAACAAGCCATGGGCAATCCATCTCTCCAAAGTGAAGTGCAACGGCAGCTCCGTGCTCACGGGATTCTCCAAGCTCATCACCATGACGAGAGAACACCTAGGAAGCCTCCTTGTGAGACTACCAAAAGAGGTCTCTCTCCGATTCGGGAAGAAGAAGAGAATCCATATGAAGGGCTCAAGAACTTACTTCTTGATGATGCATCTCCTTCCCAAAGGAGAACTCAAGAGCCTCCACCGAAGGAACGAGAAAGAAGCGAGTCTCCCGCCACCTCGGCGGAGATGGCTCCACGAAGACGGCGGGCTAAACGCTCTCCATCACCACCAAAGCGGAGAAGACCATCACACTCTTCTCCACGCCATAATTCAAAGAGGGATGATAAAAAGCAAGAGAAGAAAAAGGCGAGAAAGAGGACACCCTCTTCTCCATCTTCTTCATCCTCTTCCTCTTATGAAAGCTATGGTGAAGACGACAAAGATCAAGACAAGAAAAAGGCGAGAAAGAGGTCACCCTCTTCTCCACCTTCTTCAAATTCTTCATCTTCTGAAGAAAGTGATGGTGCAACTTTTGAACCATCAAAAAGAAGAGGCCATATGAAATCCTATGCCGCATGGAAGAGGTCGTCCAAGCTGAAGAAATTCAAAGAGGGAGGGAAGAGCATCTCTTTCCTTACCTATGATGGCACCTTCGGTGCTACAGACAAAGTTTTGGCCTTTATCCAGCAATTCGATGCGGCGTTTGGAGATGAGGGCTTCACGGAGTCCTCTAAGCTACGCCATGTAGCTATGCACTTTCAAAAGTCCGCCAGACAATGGTGGTCTAGCCTACGAGCCAACGGTGAAGCTCCACGAACATGGAAGGCTTTAAGAGCTTCCATTATGAAGCAGTTTTTGGCCACCGATGCCAAAGACAAAGTACTCACCGAATGGCGAAGCTTAAAGCTCTCTCCCAATGAATCCATCCACAAATATGTAGACAAGTTTTGGGACCTACAACTCAAAGCCACTGTCTTCAAAAAGTTGGATTTTGGAGAGCAAAAGCAACAATTTTGTGCGGGCTTAACCGAAGAAATGGCGGAGTATGTCAACTCCCAAAGGCCACGTACCATATCGGCGGTAATACACCATACTATGGTGGCCTCGCGAATCAATTTCCAAACGGGGGGTAAAAGAAATAATAAGCCCCCAGAAAACAAGGGTTCCAATGAGCCTAAGGGGAAGGACAATGTCCAAAAGTCTCCTAAGGGCAATTCCAACAAAGCTAAAGAGAAGGGAGTTTACAAAGGAAAGAATAAACTCTCTCCTGAAGAGCTTGAGCGTTATCGTAAAGATAACCAGTGTTTCAAGTGCGGCGAACAAGGGCATGCGTACCGCGCTTGTCCCCAAAAGAACAACCGCCAAGATCCTCCTAGAGCTTCTTTGGTTGAAATCCAAGAGGAGGAGATTCACCAAACTCACCACAAAGGATCTCCTCTATGCCATGCTTGGGGAAAGGTAAGAGAACATGATGTTTTTATTCTCTTTGACTCTGGTTCTACTCACAATTTTATATCTATGGAGTTAGCCACCAAGCTAGGCATACAATCCTACGAGATGGGAGATATCCTACCCGCAGACAGTGCCTTCAAGGGGCAAGAAGCTTCAGTCACTCCCTTAATCGGGAAATTGAGGCTTCATGTCCAAGGCTATGTGGACAAAGAGGACTTCTTTATCTCTCCTCTCAAGCATGAGGATGTAATCCTAGGGGCACCATGGTTTGACCGCCTGGCTGCCCATGTTAAATTTCCTGAAAGGAGAATCTCCTTTAAGTTCAGGGAAAAGGACATGTATATAGATGCTAGGGAGATGGGTAACACCATCCCCATTGTACATACACCAGCTTTCAACAAGTCAATAAAGAGCTCTATTTCCGTGTACATGATTTTTGTTAAAGATTCTCAAAATGAACCTAATGCTTTAACAAAAGAAAATAAAAGCAACAAAAAGGAATTAGAGTTATCCAATTTTCTCAAGGGGTTTCAAGATGTTTTTATTGACGACATCCCTTGTGAGCTACCTCCTAAACGAGGTAATGACGACCATGCAATTGAACTTCTTCCAGGAAGTTCACCGCCTAACAAACCTCCTTATAGAGTTTCTCAAGCTCAACAAGAGGAGATTATGCGGCAAGTGCATGACTTAGTTGAGAAGGGCATGGTTAGGCCTAGCTCATCTCCATTTTGCTCACCTGTGCTATTAGTGCAAAAGAAAGACGGCACATATCGTATGTGTGTCGACTATAGAGCACTAAATAGGATCACTATCAAGAATAGGTTTCCCGTTCCACGGGTAGAAGATCTATTTGATAAGCTACAAGGATCGACCTACTTCAATAGGATTGACCTAAAAAGTGGCTACCATCAAATAAGGATAGTTGATCAAGACATTGTAAAGACCGCATTTCGTACTACATTTGGTCTTTACGAATACATTGTCATGCCTTTTGGCTTGACTAATGCACCAGCCACATTCAACCGCTTGATGGAGAAGCTGTTCAGGCCTCATCGAACCTTCACTGGAGTGTTCTTTGATGATATTATCATCTACTCTAATTCATTGGAGGAACACAAGCAACACCTCCAGGTAATATTTCAAGTTTTAAGAGAGAATAAACTTTATGTTAATCGAAAGAAAAGTGAATTTTTCTTGCAAGAGATTCAATATTTAGGTCACATTATCTCTCGAGATGGAATCCAAATGGATCCATCCAAGTTAGAGGTAATAAAAGGATGGCCTAAAACAAGGAATCTTCATGAACTAAGAAGCTTTATAGGTATGTGTGCATACTATAGACGCTTCATAGAAAAGTTCTCACAAATTGCGGGACCATTACATGACCTAACAAAGAAAAATGTTAGGTATACGTGATCTGCTAAGGAGAACAATGCTTTCGAAAAGCTTAAAGAAAAGCTTATCTCTCAACCTGTGCTTACACTACCGGATCTCTCAAAACCATTTGAGGTCCAATGTGATGCTTGTGGTGATTGCCTTGGGGCTGTTTTTCTCCAAGAAGGGCACGCCATAGGCTATGAGAGTCGAAGGCTCGACCCTGTTGAGCAAGCTCTAGGCATATACGAAAAAGAACTCCTTGCAGTTCTACATGCCTTAGACTCATGGAAGCACTATTTATTGGGGACTCCTTTCATTCTGCGAACGGATCACCAAAGTCTTAAGTACTTCATGACGCAGACCAAGGTCTCCGACAAACAAATGAGGTGGGCAAATTTCCTTTCGCAATTTCATTTTCATATTGCTCACATTGCTGGCAAGCATAATCAAGTAGCCGATGCACTCTCAAGACGATCGAGAGTGAATGCGGTTTCCATAGCAACTCACAATGATCTATCTTTAATGATAGATGAGTATGCTATTGATCCCGATTTTAGAGATGTGATTTCAGCCCTTGCATTAGGGAAGAAAGAAGAACCATTTACTTTACAAGATGGTTATCTTCTCTATGGCAATAGACTATGCGTTACTAACTCACTACGTGAGAAAGTAATGTATGAATCTCATGCTCCCCCATATGCGGGGCATAGAGGGATTCAGTCTACCCTAAAGGGAATTGAAACATATTTCTATTGGCCTACCATGAAAGTGAACATACATGAGTATGTTTCCAAATGTGTGGTATGTCAAAAGACAAAATTTGATAGAGGGAAGCAACTTGGATTGCTTCAACCCTTATATATACGCGCTTCATGCCAACGGCTTCAATGAAGTGATGAACATTGTGACAATAGTAAAGGCACTCAACTATGATCACTACAAGCGACACAACGCAAGGGAGGCTTGTTCGAGCAAAGCATCAAGTTACGGAAGCGTCAATTAGGTGGGCCATGCCTATGTTCATCACTTTCGAACGGCAACATCAACCTTGTAATCATCTTTTACCGCACTTACGCCCCTCCTAATCTCTCTTTTGTGTGTTAACACAAGATCATTGTATATTTCCTACTCTAGATTTGAATTCTAGGTCATGAGTGAGAGAAACAAAGCCACATTAAATGAAGTCCTGGCCAGACTTAGAGCCACTACTGCTACAAGTAGTGTATTTATCTTCTCCAACGACAAACCACCTTCGATAACCTCTTGTAAAAAACCCTCTCCTGTCTCTCAAAGAAGCTAGCTACGACTAGCATACCTTGTAAAAACCTCATTCCTCTACCCTCTTTTCCCCTTCATCCCTCTCTTCCCCTACTATTTTCTCTCTATGGACCTCTATCACAAGCATCATTGCGTCGTACATGGCTGACCCACGGTCACATGGTGTAGGTAACGTCCCAATAAAAATATATAAATATTCCACACTCTTTTCCTATATAAGGAGGGCTCTCTATCACCAAAACACAACAATGCTCTCACCAAAGCACAAGCTCTATGTTATTAGAGGTTAAGAGAATTTTGAGACGTAGGCACCATGGCTCCACACTTCTAATATAGCTAGAAGTGTTAGTCCATGTAAGAGGGCATTGGCAGGCACCATCACACCACAAGGTAGGAGGTTATGCACATACAACCTACTCATCAACACACATTGAGGCGGTCCGGGGCGGGCAACAAGAAGAGAAACCTCTAGACACCCTTCAAGGCTCCCGTGCTGCTTAATGGGTCTAGGGCACAACACAACACAAACCAAAACAACAAACCCATAGCCAAATCCCAACTACACAAGGGGCACCACCTAGTTTAAGAGCGAACTAGGACGCAAAAGAGGAGAATCGTTAGGGCAACCCACAAACAAGCAATGAATTTACACTAACCCTAACACCAATGGAACACTCTCACACACTAAAACACGAGAGAGAGAGAGAGAGAGAGAGAGAGATGGTGTACAACTTAGCTTCAACTTTATATTTTGCACAAAAAGGAACTTAGAGCTTGCGGAATCAAGTGACAAGATTTGGTTATAGCATCACTAGCACATTGTCTTAGGGTTATGGGAGCCCTCTCACCATCCACCCTCTTACAATGGTAGCCAAACAATAGCCAATGAATCACAAGCAACAAAACAACAACCTTCAATGAAACAAGTCACCTTATGAAGCTGAATGAGTTTGCCAAGCCAAATTGGAGGAGAAGCGTGAGCCTTTGGACATGAATTGCACCCAAAACTACCAATTCATTGATGTTGGGGTAGATACAACAATGGTAGGAAGAATATTTTCTACTCGCACTCACTCAAACTAGCTCAAGCTTTCCTATGCACCAAGGTGATGGTGTATAGAAAGCTTACACTCTCTTTACAACCAAGATAGAACTGCTGTGTGGTACGCTCAATCTAGTGTGCAATGGTATAGTCATTCTTTACAAGGAGGAATGGGTTCTATTTATAGGTTTTAGAAGCCTTGATTAGGATTAAGCCTAATCAATTTTATTAGGAAAGATAAAGGATTATGAATTTTTATGAATTTCAAATGAGAATGGGGTCTCTCTTTTCTCTTGAGTCACATGGATATGGGCTCAAGTAAGAGAATTATTGATGTGGTGAAAGGAGAGAAACTTCCATGGGAGTGAGTGAATTTGGTTTACTTGTGCGGTTGCCTACTCCATATGTTGATAGTGTGGGTGCATTTTTACAAGAGAAGCTAGTTGTTAGTGGTAATAATCACTAGAATTGTTAGTGATACATTTACAATGGGTAGGATGAGTTGATTTGATGAAGGAGGAGGGGTGAATTAAAAGAGAATCATTGAGATGGTGAAGCTTTGAAGAAGCTTGAACTCACCCTTGTGTAGATTGTGGAAAAAATGACCGCTGGTCTTCTTCTTCTTCTTCGCTTCTTTATGCCGCCGCCACGGTTGACCACCACGATGAAAAGAGGATTTGTTGATGAAAAATCCTCAATTTGCAGAAGTTATCATGGTTAAGATGCTAAATTTTAGATATTTTTAGGAGAGGTAAATGAAATTGTAGCATAGAAGCAATAGAGAGAGACATGGAGAGGGTGTATGTATGTAGAGGTTCATAAAAGAACTATAGGGATGAGAGAGAAGGGTAATGGTGAAGAGGGTGGGAGAAGCGATGGAAATTGCAGGTTTGAGTGAGGGAAGGAGAGGGAGGGATGTGTAAGAGTGAGTAGGTGTGTGGAAGGGTGAGAGAAGACTAAGGGCTACTTGTGAGAAAAGTGGGCAGACTGGGGTCCACTCAAAAAATTATAGCTCACCGATGGTAGCTCCTAAAATCATGAAAAACTTCTAGGTGATTATTCAGAGTGTGAGCTACATTTTCTCTTTTGACCACTGCTCCAAATTCGGAGTGGAGATAGGTGCCAAAATTCTCACCAAAAAGCCTGTTTTTATGCCTGCAAAAGTCTTTTAGTGGCCCCCTCCTTTGTTGAATTTGTACAATGCATCCAAGAGTGAGCCCCTCCTTTTTCATATTATAATACAAAGCATCCATGTTGCCCTTGACCCATGCATGAAGGAGGATTATTGGTGAATAAAGAAATATATACATGGTGGGACTAGTGTATGGACTATTCATGGACTTTAGCTCAATAAGCACATGGTGTTAGAATAATGAGTAAAAATAATAATAAAAATATGGAGGAGTTATGGATATGGAAAGATATTGGAATCATATGATATAGTCCCTCCTTGAATTATTTTGGGTGAAAGAGGAAAAGGTATGCAAGTAAATAATATAATAAACGTAACCAATGAGTAGAAATCAATTTTTTGTTTTCACGAGGTGAGGGTGAAAATGTGGGAGTGATTTGTATAAAAGAAAAATATGAGGTTAGAGTATGTACATATTGGAAACAAATATAATTATGGTGTAAGAGGATGAAAGAAGGTGTACATAGGTTTAATAAAACACACACCTAAGTAGAAATATTAAAATACCAAAATAATTATAACAAAATCCCTATATTTAGGCCATATATACAATGAAATATTTACACACAAAGAGGCCATAATATAATTTTATTTATTTTATTTTTTTGGCTTAACTAGCCCAGTGACTAGCTAGCTGAGGGTTTTTAAGAAGATATGGGAAAAGCCCCCTAACTCACACACGCCTATGTACAGTGAAATGGTAGGGATAGCTATAGCGTTTGGGTGAATTTGGTAGAGTGGAGTAACTTACTATGGCAATTATGGAGAGCCGAAAAACGGCTATCATTAGCCCTCCCCCAGGATGATGGTATATTCATGTACCATCATAGAGCATCTTTTCCAAAGAGAGTGCTTCAGAGTCCTTGACGAGATATGAGACAGTGGCCTTTGGACAGATCTTTGGTAGATCCTTTGGTAGAAGGCGACTCAAATAGGGCTTCAAGCGATACCCATTTACCTTCCTGGAGTGCTCTTTACCATTCAAGTCCATAAGCTGATAGTAACTAGTGAAGCAGTCCGGAGCGGGCAACAAGAAGAGCAACCTCTAGACACCCTTCAAGGCCCCCGTGCTGCTCAATGGGGCTGGGGCACAACACAACACAAACCAAAACAACAAACCCCCAGCCAAATCCCAACTACACAAGGGGCACCACCGAGTTTAAGAGCGAACTAGGACGCAAAAGAGGAGAATCGTTAGAGCAACCCACAAGCAAGCAAGGAACTTACACTAACCCTAACACCAATGGAACACTCTCACACACTAAAACACGAGAGAGAGAGAGAGAGAGAGAGAGAGAGAGAGGGAGAGAGATGGTGCTCGGGCTGCTTTGAAGTGTGTCGTTAATGATCAAGAAAACATAAATATATATATGTAAGAAAGAGAGAGAAGGGGGAAGGGGGTGCTTGTTGCACTAATGCCTTCTTACAAATCTCTCATGACCAATCAAAGTGAGATTAGTATTTGTTCAACATAGCCTGAGTAAATTACACCACAACACATCACAAGAAAAAAGCCACCCCAATCATTGTCTTAACGCCAGGGGAGTCCTCTCCACCCTGTCGTCCTCTTACAGCATGTGGGATTTATGGCTAAATTGATAACAATACCTAGATACAAGCTATCAAGAACTTAAACAAAACACCAAGACACTTACACATCATTATTGTCCATGACTTCACGTTGGAAGGGAGACAAGGTATCCATGCTTAGTCCAAATTCACCCTCCTTGATTCAGCAAATGTTGGGCTTACACTAGTAGGAGAAATGATAGATTTCCTACTCTCAATTGAATGATCACTCTCTCTTACAATGGAATAGAGTTCCCTTGCTAATCACCCCTAATACAACACATACATATGCCTAATGCCAATGAGATTCCACTCAAGAGCTCCTTCTTAAGAGGTTGAGCTTGGCTTCTCAAGCTATAGCATAGTGCTCTTTCTTCTCCTTTTTTGTGCTAGCTACACCCTCCTTTTATAGCAATTTTGAAGGCTAGGGTTACTCCTCTAACCATGGTTGGGTTAGATTTTCAGTAATTTACCTAATTTCTTTTGCTTGGAATTATCATGAAGTTGGTGGGGAAAGAGAGAGGAGAGAAATGGACGTGATAGGACTTTTCATAGTGGGTTAGTGTTAGTAGAGTTAGTATTAATGTACAAATGGAATTGGATATTTACAATGGGAGTATCCATGTAGGATACAAATAAGGAAAAAACTCTTAAGAGGTAAGAAAAGGTGGATTTCTTACAAGGTTGATGCTCCAAGTGTCTTGAGTAGGGCCAATTTTGACGCTTGTTGACGGTCCACTAGCTTTGACGGTACATTTTTTCTCCACACTTGACCTTCCTTGAGAGACAAGGTAATGAAGCTGAGTAATCAACCACCATGATGCTGTCTTTTAAAAGAAGAGGCTGAATTTTGTGGTTTTTTGATAGATATGGGTAATTTGGAGGAGGAAAAATGAGACTAGGTGGTCAATTTTGGAATGGAATTGTGTGTGGGAGGTATGAGTTCACCATGGTTTCTCTTATTCTTCAAGGTTGAGGAGAAGGTGAGTAGGGTGCAGAGAGGAGTGGTGAGAGAGGTGGGGATGATGAGTGGAGAAGTGTGTGTGAAAGAGGAAAATGATTAAGTGGAAGAGAGAGTGTGGCTACATAGCATGGGAAAACTGGGGTCCACTAATAAAATCATAGCTCACAGCTCGTAGCTCAAAAAAATATGAAAAACTTTGAGGCAAAAGTTCATCCCACAAGCTACAACTTTTGTTTGTATCACCTTTTCAAATTCGGAGAGCAAGTGAACTTTAAAAATTCAGCAAAACCGACTGTTTTTTTCCACTGCACAAAGTCCTTGTGGGGTCCTTCTTTGGATGATTCCTTTGAATACCTCCAAGAGTGAGCCCTCCATAGTGCATGTATGCATGCCACCTACCCTTGACCTTATTTGGTAGGTCTATAATTGAAGATATTATTGAGATCATGATATAAGTGAATAGTACAACTAAGAAAATCAAATATTGAGGGGTCTAAAAAATATGTACATGTCAAATATAAGTGGAAAAAATATAAAGGGGTCAAAAGAAATCTCTCTCATTATGAGGCTACCATAAAAAGATAAATATTTTTGGTGTTCTAATTTTTTAGAAAAAAAACAAAATAGATGTAGGAAGGGAAAAATCACAATAGTGAAAAAATATACACATAAATAAAACTAGTTTTTTTGGATTTTTGTTGGGGTGGAGTTACACCAAATATAAGAGAAGCTTACATGAAAATATTTCTATATGGAATAAAGAGTATGAAAATGGTAAGAAAAATTGTGGTAATGGTGAGGCAATGTACAGAGCATAAATAACACACACCTAGGTAGAAATATTTAAATAAATACCAAAATAATTATGAAAAAATCTTTTATTTAGGCCCTATATACAAAGAAAGTTTTACATACGCATGGGCCATAATATACTTATATTTTTTATTTTTTTGGCTCAACTAGCCCAATGACTAGCTAAATGAGGGTTTTTTATTTCAGTAAGGAGATATGGGAAACGTCCCCTAACTCACATGCGCCTATATACAGTGAAATGGTAGGGATAGCCATAGCGTTTGGGTGAATTTGGTAGGGTGGAGTAACTTACTATGGTAATTATGGAGAGCTGAAAAACGGCTATCACTAGAATTGAAAGCCTTCTTGACTATGTATGGCCCTTCCCATCTAGTTTCAAACTTGGAATCAAAACGATTGTCAAGTCGATTGTTATACCTTAGCACAAGCTCTCCTTCCTTGATGCCTTTGTCCTTCAGTTTCTTGTCGTGCGTTTCTTTCACTTGTGTGACTGTCCTCTTGTAGCACTCATATGCTGCTTCTCTTTTCCACTCAAGCTTCACTAACGTAAGAAGTCGATCCATCCATACCTCTTGATCATCTTGTTCTCCTTTGCCATGAAGTCGCATTGTTGGAATGTTGAGCTTGATAGGCTGCAAAGCCTCTTGACCATAGACCAAGTGAAATGGTGTGAACTCCGTGACTTCCCTATATGTGGTTCGATATGCCCACAAGGCACCATCCAAGAAGTCATCCCATAATTTTGTCTTGTTTTGCACCATCTTTCTAATGATTCCTGCAATGACACCATTAGCCTTCTCCACCAAACCATTTGATTGTGGGTAGTATGGTGTGCTATGACGATGTAGAATGTGAAGCTCTTCACAAACTTCTGTGAGCAAGCCCTTCCTAAACCCTGGACCAGTATCAGAAACAATCTCCAAAGGTGTGCCAAATCTGCAACAAATGTGATTGTACACAAACTTGCTAACTGTCCTCTCATTCACTCTTGCCACACTTTGAGCTTCCACCCACCTAGTCATATAGTCTACAGCCACTAGAATGTAGAGTTTACCAATTTTTGTCCTAAGCAGAGGACCCATAGCATCAATGCCCCACTTTTCAAAGGTTCCATTTGCAAGAACTATTTGCCTCGGGCAAAATCTTCTTCACATGCACCAACCTTCTATTTCCATTTATCTGACAATTGTGACAGCTTTTACACCAATGTTGAACATCCACATGCAAGCTTGGCCAAACATACCCTGCAAGCAAAATCTTCTTCACAGTTGATTCTTGGGAAAAATGACCACCACATGCCTCTTCATGCAAACCTTTTAGAATGGCTGGAATTTCCTCGATAGTTGGTACTCTTCTGGACACTTGATCCCTCCCTCTTTGATAGAGGTATCCTTCTAGGAAGAGATAGAAAATTGCCTTCTTCATGAGTCTCCTCTTCTGAGCCTTCGTGAAGTCTTGTGGAAACTCACCCTCCAAAATGTAGCCAATAATGGGAGCCAATGACTCCAATCCCTGGTATCTCGGTTGCTTGACAGCTGCTGCCACCATGATGACCTGCACTTCTCTCTCAACACATGTAACTGCTTATTGTGCAAGTAAATCGGCATCTTCATTTTGTTTCCTCGGAATATGATATAGTTGCACTTCTTCAAACTGATTAAACATCCTACGAATGGCATAAACTTTTGTCCTTAAGCTTTCATTCTTGCATGCCCAAATGCCTAAAATTTGTTTAACAATGAGAAGTGCATCTCCCTTTACCATGAGACGTTTTATCCCTTGGCCAATGCACATCTTCAAACCATGAAGTAGTGTGTCGTATTCTGCTTCATTGTTGCTAGTTGAACCTGGTAGATTGACCTTCTCTTTCATGACCACCTCTCCACTTGGGTTGAGCAACACTAGCCCTCCCCCTGCTTTCCCTGTGGCTCGTCGAAAAGCTCCATCAAAGAACAAGGTAAAAGCATTGGAATACTTTTTGGTGGTGGCAATGGTAGGGTCTTTACTTGAGGCACCTTAATTTCCTTCTCATGTACCCTATAAGTGAGAATCCCTGCCAATTGTGCACGCACACTAACTTCTACCTTGAAAGAGTATTGGAACTCTTGCAACTCCATAATCCACTTTGAGATCCTAGTACTAAGATTCATTTGAGATGACACCCAAGGGAACAAATTTTCTGCAGTGAGAATTACAAAAGGTTTTGGTAGCAGGTAGGATCTAAACTTTCTCACCGCAAACATGAGAGAAAGCATCATGAGTTCTGCTTCTGTGTAGATCTCATGACCCTACTAGCAAAGTAGATGGGTCGCATCCTTGTACTGTGGGGATCTTGTTGTAGCAACACAGCACCAATTGTTTCCCTTCCAACACTAGAGCTAACAAAGAATGTGTACTCCCAACAAGGAGGCATGAGTGTTGGTAGCTCTGACAAAATGACTTTAATGTTACAAAATACTCTTCAAGCTCATCAGACCATGCAAATTCTACTTGTTGTGTCAACTTTTGCAAAGGATGAAGCAACTCCGAGGCTAAGTGAATGAAGCGTGACATATACTCACCTTCTGAATGAAAGAGATGACCTCCTTAAGATCTTCGGTGATGGAGCTCAATAAGAGCCTTTGCCTTTGAAGGATCCACCTCAATGCCTTTATAGGAAACCTTGTGACCGAGCAAGATCACTTCATCCTCACCTATGTGGCACTTGTCGGGGTTGAGTTGACCTCCCATGTCGTAGAGCTTCTTTAAACCTTCTTCTACCCTTTGTAGATGCAATGATTTTGAGCTATAAATGCAGAAATCATCAATGAACACCCTAATTGACTTTCCAAAGAATGCTTGAAACACCATGTTCATGAAACGTTGAATGTTGCAGGAGCATTTGTCAGACCAAATGGCATGACTCTAAAAGCATAACAACCCCAAGGAGTGATAAAGGTTGTTTTCAATTGATCTTCCAATGCGATACCTATTTGAAAGTAACCTGAGTAGCCATCACACACAGTGTACTTCTCATGACCACTACCTCATTTAGTATCTCATCCTGAAATGGGAGGGGAAAGTGATCTCTTTTTGTTGCCTCATTGAGGGACGGTAATCCACACACACCCTCCACTTTCCGTTTTTCTTAGGAGTGACAACAACGGGAGAGACCCACTCTGAATTCTCCACTGGATAAATGAAACCTGCTGCTAGAAGCTTTCTTACCTCCTTGAGTAAAGCCTGCTCCTTGATGACTCCTAGCCTTCGTAGCTTCTGAGCCTTAGGTGTGGCCTCTGGCTTCAACTCAATTTGTGTTGAACAACATCTACTCCACGCACATCGGTGTAGTCTTTAGCAAAAAGCCTAGGAAATTTCCTTAGCACACATTTGAACTCCTCTCTTTCATCCTCGCTTCAACTCAATTTTGTGTTGAACAGCATCTACTCCACGCACATCGGTGTAGTCTTTAGCAAAAAGCCTAGGAAATTTCCTTAGCACACATTTGAACTCCTCTCTTTCATCCTTTGTAAGTGTTGTAGATAGCATACCTTCTAGCATTCTTTCATCTTTGACTTTTTGGTTCTCTTGGGAACCTACCTCCTCCAAACCTTGACAAGAGGTCTCTTGGTTGGTTGGCTTAAACCTTACCCCCATGATTTCGATGGAAGACTCCTCCTCAGTAATGCTGTCGCTACGTTCTTCTTCTGAAGTGTTATCGGTCCAACCTTCTTCTCTCTCACTTTGAGATGATTCTTCATGGAGCTCCTCTTGGCGTTGCTCCTTCATGTCAAAGACAACCTTCTTATGATTGTCATTCCAGAAAATTAGCTTTCCACTCTCCCAATCCTGCAAAGCTCGCATTTTCATTAGCCATGGTCTCCCTAGGATAAATGGGTAACCATTTCCTTTGGTAGACATGACATAGAAATCCACTACCTTCTTAATGCCAAAGGCCTCCACAAAAACATTTTTACAAATGCCTACGCACCTAGCCTTGCTATTGTTTGCCATCTTGACCTTAATTTCAGGTGTCTCCTGGATGTGCATGCCTAGTTTTTGCATGAGTCCTTCTGTCATGATGCAAATTTGTGCACCCTCATCCACTAGACCTTTCCTAACCAATCTCCCTTTTATGTAACAATCTAGCACAGGTGTAATGTCCTCATTCATTTCAGCTTGTGCAATTTTTACAACAGGCACACTCTCTTTTACCTTTCTCCTAGTGCTAGCTGCCCTTGTTAAATCCCTCCTAACTTGTGGACATAATGCAAGAAATTGAGGCCATGAGATATCAGGACCCTTACCTCTCATGTCTTCCAACAGGTTGTATAGAGCCATTCCATGTCCAAGAGGAAAGTCTTGGAGGTTGATACGACGTCGAGTCCTCTTGGCTTCCTTGGTCTCCTTTGCCTTCTTTTCTCGTCCATGGTCACTTTGTGATGTAACTCCTTCTTTCTCCTTACCTTTCCCTCGGCCACGCTTAATGCCATTTGCTTCCATGTTAACCTCTCTTGAATTTGTCACCTCTACCACATGCACGTTTGGGTCTCGCAAAGGTGGAACTCCTTCCACTCCTTGTGGAGGTGGCTTGCTCCATTTGGCCTTTGTATAAGCCGTGGTTGCTGATTAGTTCCTTCACCTTCATTCATCACTGGGTAGTTCAAGTTAGGTCTCCCTGGCTCCCCACGGGGCCAATGACAATTATACATCCCATGTCCAGACTCACCGCAATTCCAACATTGCAAGACTCTCCTAGGTCGTGGGTATCGCTCTTCAGACTTCTTTGCTTGTCCCTTTGGACCTACGTCTTGTGCAAGGTGAATTGACAAGCTGCTTAAAGAAGAAGAAGAAAATCAAAAACGCGTCACTTTGAAATCAATTCAAGGGGTGCCAACGCCAATGTCTGGATATCCTCTTTTCTTTGGAGAGACTTGAGAGAATGCAGAATTATTTCTAGGTGAATTTGAGATGTCTTGCGTATCAAGAGGTAATTGTAAACTGTTCAAGAAACGTGTAGAAATGTTTGAGGTGGTCCTGAGGAAAGATGCTGCACCTGTATGACTTTTCCTAAGGAAGAAAAGGGAAATTTCTCGTTCTTTTGAATTGTTTTCAAGTTAGCAACATTTCATATCCATAGAGCCCAAAACGTAGAAACTCTATGTACAAGTAGACATTTTTTCTTATGAGAAACAATGTCTTGCCATAATTTCTGAGTGTTTTGGGGATCAAAGAAATATTTCTTGAAACGATTCAAAACTTCCGTGTAATTCCCTTTAACTTCCTCAGGAAAAGAGTCAAACCAAGTTCTAGCATCTTTCCTAAGGACCACCTCAAACATTTCTACACGTTCTTGATCAGTTACTATCCTCTTGATACGGCAAGACATCTTGAAATTCGCTAGAAATAATTCTGCATTCTCTCAAGCTCTCCAAAGAAAAGAGGATATCCAGACATTTGGCGTTGCTCCCTTGAATTGATTTCAAAGTGACGCGTTTTTGTTTTTTCTTTCTTTAAAAGATTTACACAATAATATTTTCTAAATTGCAATCTATTCTACAACAAAATAAAAATATTCACATAAAATAACCTATGATAATCAATAAGAGGTAGAATGACAGGGTTTGGTGATGCGAGAATTTCTCCTACTCTTTGGGCACCAAACATGAATACCACACGTTGTTGAAAATGGATTTTTCTACTAATTGCAATGTTTACTCTAATGTGTGGAGTGAAATGAAAGGGAAAAACCTGTATTCCTGGGCCCTTATCCATGGTCTATGCATGACCTAATTCTTAAAACAAAAAAAAAATTAGACGTCCAAACTAAGGTCGTACCTAATGAGAGGCAAAATAAAAGGATTTACTGATGCGTTTATCTCTACCAACCTAAGAGGACCTAAAATTCTACGAATTACTCGCTGAAATTGCAACTTAGTACTAACAATTATGTGTACCTTTTACCTTGCAATGGGAATGAAGGGATCATACAAATTCTCGTGATTCATGCAAGCTACTTGATTATGCTAAAGGTTGAGCCTTCACAAAACATACACAAGCCTGTCCTCAGTGGTGGCACCAAAATTGAGGCGGTCCGGGGTGGACAACAAGAAGAGCAACCTCTAGACACCCTTCAAGGCTCCCGTGCTTCTCAATGGGGCTGGGGCACAACACAACACAAACCAAAATAACAAACCCACATCCAAATCCCAACTACACAAGGGGCACCACCTAGTTTAAGAGCGAACTAGGACTCAAAAGAGAAGAATCGTTAGGGCAACCCACAAACAAGCAATGAATTTACACTAACCCTAATACCAATGGAACACTCACACACACTAAAACACGAAAGAGAGAGAGAGAGAGAGATGGTATACAACTTAGCTTCAACTTTCTATTTTGCACAAAAAAGAACTTAGAGCTTGCGGAATCAGGTGACAAGATTTGGTTATAGCATCACTAGCACATTTTCTTAGGGTTATGGGAGCCCTCTCACCATCCACCCGCCAAACAATAGCCAATGAATCACAAGCAACAAAACAACAACCTTCAATGAAACAAGTCACCTTATGAAGCTGAATGAGTTTGTAAAGCCAAATTGGAGGAGAAGCGTGAGCCTTTGGACATGAATTGCACCCAAAACTACCAATTCATTGATGTTGGGGTAGATACAACAATGGTAGGAAGAATATCTTCTACTCGCACTCACTCAAACTAGCTCAAGATTTTCTATGCACCAAGGTGATGGTGTATAGAAAGCTTACTCTCTCTTTACAACCAAGATAGAACTGGTGTGTGGTATGATCAATCTAGTGTGCAATGGTATAGTCATTATTTACAAGGAGGAATGGGTTCTATTTATAGGTTTTAGAAGCCTTGATTAGGATTAAGCCTAATCAATTTTATTAGGAAAGATAAAGGATTATGAATTTTTATGAATTTCAAATGAGAATGGGGTCTCTCTTTTCTCTTGAGTCACATGGATGTGGGCTCAAGTAAGAGAATTATTGATGTGGTGAAAGGAGAGAAACTTCCACGGGAGTGAGTGAATTTGGTTTACTTGTGCGGTTGCCTACTCCATATGTTGATAGTGTGGGTGCATTTTTACAAGAGAAGTTAGTTGTTAGTGGTAATAATCACTAAAATTGTTAGTGATACATTTACAATGGGTAGGATGAGGTAATTTGATGAAGGAGGAGGGGTGAATTAAAAGAGAATCATTGAGATGGTGAAGCTTTGAAGAAGCTTGAACTCACCCTTGTGTAGATTGTGGAAAAAATGACCGCTGGTCTTCTTCTTCTTTTTCGCTTCTTTACGCCGCCGCCACGGTTGACCACCACGATGAAAAGAGGATTTGTTGATGAAAAATCCTCAATTTGCAGAAGTTATTATGGTTAAGATGCTGAATTTTAGATATTTTTAGGAGAGGTAAATGAAATTGTAACATAGAAGCAATAGAGAGAGACATGGAGAGGGTGTATGTATGTAGAGGTTCATAAAAGAACTATAGGGATGAGAGAGAAGGGTAATGGTGAAGAGGGTGGGAGAAGCCATGGAAATTGCAGGTTTGAGTGAGGGAAGTAGAGGGAGGGATGTGTAAGGGTGAGTAGGTGTGTGGAAGGGTGAGAGAAGACTAAGGGCTACTTGTGAGAAAAGTGGGCAGACTGGGGTCCACTCAAAAAATCACAGCTCACCGATGGTAACTCCAAAAATCATGAAAAACTTTTAGGTGATTATTCAGAGCATGGGCTACATTTTCTATTTTGACCACCGCTCCAAATTCGGAGTGGAGATAGGTGCCAAAATTCTCACCAAAAAGCCAGTTTTTATGCCTGCAAAAGTCTTTTAGTGCCCCCCTCCTTTGTTGAATTTGTACAATGCATCCAAGAGTGAGCCCCTCCTTTGTCATATTATAATACAAAGCATCCAAGTTGCCCTTGACCCATGCATGGACGAGGATTATTGGTGAATTAAGAAATATATACATGGTGGGACTAGTGTATGGACTATTCATGGACTTTAGCTCAATGAGCACATGGTGTTAGAATAATGAGTAAAAATAATAATAAAAATATGGAGGAGTTATGGATATGAAAAGATATTGGAATCATATGATATGGTCCCTCCTTGAATTATTTTGGGTGAAAGAGGAAAAGGTATGCAAGTAAATAATATAATAAACGTAACCAATAAGTAGAAATCAATTTTTTGTTTTCACGAGGGTGAGGGTGAAAATGTGGGAGTGATTTGTATAAAGGAAAAATATGAGGTTAGAGTATGTACATATTGGAAAAAAATATAATTATGGTGTAAGAGGATGAAAGAAGGTATACATAGGTTTAATAAAACACACACCTAAGTAGAAATATTAAAATACCAAAATAATTATAACAAAATCCCTATATTTAGGCCATATATACAATGAAATATTTACACACAAAGAGGCCAAAATATAATTTTATTTTTTTATTTTTTTATTTTTTTGGCTCAACTAGCCCAGTGACTAGCTAGCTGAGGGTTTTTAAGAAGATATGGGAAAAGCCCCCTAACTCACACACGCCTATGTATAGTGAAATGGTAGGGATAGCCATAGCGTTTGGGTGAATTTGGTAGAGTGGAGTAACTTACTATGGCAATTATGGAGAGCCGAAAAACGGCTATCAACATCTCACCTCCATCATCATCAACCACCATGCCTTGGTGCAATTTGAAATGAAGAACCAGGCATTCAACAAGAGTGAAGGTTTCCCTCACACTACTCCTTGACATCATCTCCACCCATCAACAATGCACCCATGGTCTCATCCTTCCTCTCTTGCCCTCTCTATCGGTTATATCTCTCCCCCACAAATAATCTACTCTTTACGTTATGTCATTCTTTCTATTGTGTGGGATTTTGTGAGTATGTCACATATCATAGCGATATTGTAGAGTCTTATATAGCAAGGCTTATAGCGATGCTCGAGAGTAAACTATTTTGCGTGAGAGGGCATTCGGTGCCCTGCCACCCATCAACCATATTGAGTGTTTCAATAATAGATTAAACCTAGATAATTTAGCTTTGAAAGAAAGTGCAAGGTATAGACCCAAAGTAGTCACCCACAAGACAGTATAACCATTAACTCCATCATGCATAATATTGTTTGCAGAATAAAGATACAAAACTCATAAAAGTAAATTGACGAAAGTAAATCAATGAAAATTGTACACATCATAGGAAAAACCACTTGATTGTTAAACTTTGCAAATGTAATAGTTACAACACCATTGTCATTATTGAGAAATTACATGGTTTTCCAATAGTTGCAAAAAGACGTATACATGTCATCTCCTTATACATGCTTTGACAAAAGAAAATGAATGCTATCTAGCTACGGCTAGACTGACATTGTCCAATCGGACGTCTCATCACGTCCAAGCGGCGTATCTGTCGGATTCTGCAAAACAAAACAATAAGACTTTTTGTAAGTATAAAGATATAATTTACAAAAAAATCTATTTTCTTAGCTTATCATTAAAATACAAAAAATATAAAAGAGTAAAGTGAAATACTAACCATGACGCCGCAAGAACTCAGAATGTCTATCAGGGTGTTTAAGCCCTTTCTGCCTGCGTACTCGCGCTCGTACAATGTGGGGTCATGTCCTGTCATTGAACACTGTTCAAACATACAAAGAATACATTATGTTAGAATTTAAAAATACAATAGAGGTAGTAACTACCAAACATAAAGAACAATTCAAAAACACTTACAAAATCGGCCTCAAATGATGCCCACCCGCCACTCCCGAAGTGGCGCGAGCTCTCTGCGTTTACTCGCGTTTTGGCTGGCCTTTTTGTTGCTTCCACTTGTCAGGATTCTTGTGTGCTGCTCGCTTCGCATTGTTCTAATCTTCATTGGACATCCAATCTGGTATGTTCCACCCATGATTTATTGCTTTTTGTAGTTCAGAACGCTTGTGATTGCACTATTCACGCATTCAAACTTTTATCAGGTCTTCATTGAAGTGCTTATCCTGACTTCACACGAGAAACTCATCATTTAGCATGCTGATGATTGTGTCTTTTAATTCACTTTGCACTTCACTCCAGGTGTTTAGTATGTAGTGTCTAAACACTTGAGAGCAAAGATCGCACATGTGTGAGATCACGTTCTTTCCTTTGTCATCCAAGAAGATGCAGTCGCTAATGTCGATCGAGTACGGCAAGCCCTCTCGTGTGTGACACGTGAACCTGTGTGTCTTGACAGGGGTCTCTAGCGGCGTCTCGATGGGGATACGGACGTCAGGTATCTCCACTAGAGTCTGGGCCCCGAAGCGAGAAGTGTTTGACTGGGGTGACTCCCGGAGGATTAGCTAGTGGTGTGTAACATGGATAGGCCGATAACCGCGCAAAACGTGCCGTAGATGGTGATGCCGTGGCTGTGTGGGGGTGGGAAAAGAAGGGAAAGGTAAGGAGCCTCATCGAACACGAAACGGTATTGAGACATCAGAGAAAGTTTTCCCACAGCAACTGCTGGTGCCACCACTAGAGCGTCGGTGCCTAGAGGAGTGTGAAGATCGTCTCGTCGACACTGAAGCTTCAGAGCGTGCTGAATGCTCCAAAACAAAGGGAGACACTGAAGGAGTAGAACGACGTGATGGTGCTCTAGACCAATGACGCTTCTTGTACCACCTCTTTTGGTGAGATGACAAAGAAGAAAGAAACTCATCATCATCCATACCCTCATTAAGCACAAAACGAACATTTAATCTTAAAATTGAATGAATGGAGAAGAAAACATGGACAAGTAGAGAGAGAGAGAGAGAGAGAGAGAGAGAGAGAGAGAGGACTCATAAAGGGGAAGGGATTACTTTGTAGAGAGATTCCATTGAAGTTCTTGTGAACTTGTAAAAGCACTACGCTCTGGGTGCGATGGACATTGAGGATGCACTCGCAAAGGAGGTGATCTGTCTCTGCTCATAGATGTTTCTCACCCCTCCACTAGATCTAGTTGATCTAGTGAAAGAGACGCTGAGAAGCAATAGTAGTTCCTGTTAGCGTCTCTTTCATCTGATCAACTAGATCTAGTGGAGGAACGAGCAACATTTATGATCAGAGACAGATCACCTCCTTCGCGATTGTAGCCTCAATCTCCATCACACTCGGAGCGCAGTGCTCATCGTCCCTGCTTGTGAGAACATACCTGGAGCATACATACCGGGAGTGGATGCAATGATGATTAAATACAATGACACAATGATGCATATAGACATGAGTGGACAAAAAGCCACGTGAATACAATATTTATTATAAAACGGAGCAAAATTGTTCACATACAATGTTTATGGCTTTAAGAGGTCTCTCTCTCATCCTTGCATAGCTCAGCATAAATTCCTATATCTATATAGAGCTCTCTATTTAGGGAGATGTCCTCCATTTTATTTTTACAAATCCTCTACATGCACCCAATAGAGAGTAGCAGCTTGACGCTTGTCTGGCACCACCTCAGTGGCTTCTGATTGAGCATCTTCACCGATCTCCTCCATTAATGCCTTTGTGATTGGCACATGGTATCCCTCATACGTTTGTGCACTAGGAGGGGCTACCTCTATGACGTACCACCAGTTTGATGCAGATTTTTTAAGATGCAATATCACCTGCCATAGCCACATAACTTACATGAGAGCTTCCAAGCACATAGCTTATAAAATTGGATGTTAAGTATTTACATGCTTACTTGTTCACAATGCTCACGTAGTATGAAAGTGTCTCTTAGGTCGGTCTCCACTTGGGTATTGGATGTTAACTACTTACATGATTACTTGTTCACAATGCTTAGGTAGTATGAAAGTTTCTATTAGGTCGGTCTCCACTTGGGTAGTATAAAAGTGTCTTCCACGTTTCCACTTTATTCGTGCCCTTTGTTGCTCTTGCTTTGCATCCTCGTATTGTAAAATCCACTTTTGCATCACTGGATTGTGAAGCATGTAAAATCGGTTGATCTTAGCCTCTAGATCTTCCTTCATCTTCTTCTCAACACCGAGATTGTACATGACAATCCTAGTATGCGCTCATTATCTATGGTTTTCCATAGCATGTCCCGAGATTTATTAAATTTGTCTAGTCACTCTCCAATGTAAACTAGGGACTCTGATACCAGCCAACCTTCTGCCATGCTACCCTCTGGACGTGCCTTCTGACTCACATATCCCTTAAGCGTTTTCATGAAATGTTCTAAAACGAACCTCCATCTGGAATGTATTGTGCGAGCTATTTCCACCTCATCAACTATGTGAACAAGAAGATGCACCTAAATGGTTAGCATGGTAGTAGGAAAGTGTTTCTTAAACATGCACACAACCTCCGCAGCGTTTAATTTGGCGAATGGTATGGAGTCTACATTGATCTCCTTTTGTGAGATCCATTGCACCAACATCGAAAGTTTGTAGATTGTGTTATGGACGTCAGGAGACAAACATCCCTCAATGGCCACGGTAAAATAAACTGCAAAACACATCTAGCAATGATATTAAAGTCCATACACGATTTTTTTATACAATTCCCACTATGATATATTCCACTTCAAACATACCTAGCACATTTTATGCCAGTCGTGTGACTTCAAACCGGTAAGCTTTCCTTCTTTAGTGAAACACGTTTGGAGCGAGTGCATTACGCCAATGGGGTCCACATAGATTGAATGGTCTCTTTTACTTTGCATTCTTGGGATCCTGTCAAAATACATGGAGCTCTAGGGAGTTATGGCGATCCATCAGATGCTGTCTACGGCCAATATTGCTCCATACGATCCACATTGCTACGGTCAATCCTGACTCCCAAAGTATCTTTCTTGCTAGACAAATGGTCCCATAGTAGATTACCCACATTCTTGAATATGTGCATTGGATCGAGCAAGTGATTGACCATGAGTTAGGGCCAAATGCTAACTCGTACCATAGAGAGAGTCTTTTCATCCCTTGGGGCAAACCGTCATCACACATCTCCTTTTTCTCTAACCATGCTTGTGTAGACATCCTCGGTGGCTCTCTTCCCCAAAAGCCATCGTGTAACACATGATTCTTTGGAAGATACGCTTGATGACATTCGTAGATTTGCTTCTTCAATGAGGGCACCCAACGTGCATTAAGTTTAGGTCCACATATGACACATGCTCTGTATCTGGTTGTCTGAAGCCCTGCATGTATACACATGACAATAAATAAGCTTGAGAAAAACCAAGATTTATAGTGTTTGAGTTTGAGTGTAAATCACCTGAGCATTCTGTTAGTCCGGGATAGTTATGCAGGGTCCACATTAGAATGCCTCTGATCAAAGCATTCCGTCAACCTGTGTGTTGGCTCATATCCACCACTTCTATGCCAATCCACAATTGTTGCAGCTCTTCCAATAATAGATGAAGATACACATCCATATTCTTCACTTTATAGCGCCCCGACACAATCAAGCTTAGCCACAGGTGCCCCTTCTTGGTAGTCAGCCACACGGGGAAATGTTGTAGTTGATGATGACAACGGGACATACATTGTAAGATATTGATCTCTAACCAAATGGATTTATGCCATCCATAGCCAGGCCTATGTGCAAATTTCAAGCTTCCCTTGCAAAATCCGGCCATGTATCATCTATATGTTTCCAACCTGCACAATTTGCAGGAATCCTAGCACACCATCTGAAGATCTATTCTCCTCGTGTCATGATGCTAAGGCGGCCATGGACTTACATTTGAAGAAATCATTGATGTGAGGAAGCAGAGGAAAATATCGTAAAATCTTTTGTGGAATTTTTGTTCTGTGGAGATCTACTCGATATCTCTCAGAATCACATTTCGGAGACTTCTCCATGTCTATGTATTCCCCTTTGAAAAGAATGCATCCGTTAGGATAAGCGTGAATCGAATTGTAATCCATCCCCAAGTTTTGCAAGATCTTTCTTGCTTCCTCTCTGGAATCTGGAATCACATTATCTGCTGGTAGTATGTGCTCTTTGAGCAATCTACACAAAAAAAAAAAGCGGTATACTTGTGTAAGTAATCTATCAGATCATTATACATCTAGAGTTTTTTAATGAAGAAAACACATTGTATTAGATCACCTAAAAAGCACTGTGACGCTAGGGTCACTCCATCCAAAATTTTTCTGTATGTTGAGAAGAACCAAGAGAGTCTTCGATCTAGACACACGTGCTCTAACATACAATGGCGTATCGGCTTCACTTTTCGTATCATCATAGATAAGCCTTTTTGAATCTATAATTGTCTCAATCATTTCATCTCTCCTGCTCAAACATTGTGTTGTTGGGAATGTGGTCTGCATGATCATCTTCCGAGATGTCAGAGGCTACATCTTGTGGCCTCACGTATCCTACTTGACCAAAGCGACTGCGAACACCTCTATTGGGTTGCAAGATTGCTGCATGTTGGCTAGCGGTCAGTGTCCGACGAGTTATAATTGGCAACAAATTGATCTATAATAGATGAATCAAACTTGCCAAATTCACAAACATGCAGCAAAGAAACGCATCTTGTCCGTTACACAGCATGCTTGCATTGATTACAAGGACGTAAGATCCTTGTTGAGAAATAGGTGTTTCGGTTGGACGGCCCCACATCCTCATCACCTACTAATAATGAATGTAAAAACCTTATAACCTGGACATACATTTAATCTCCTATTGACATCCTCCGTCTTATCTCTCTCTCTCTCTCTCTCTCTCTCTCTCTCTCTCTCTCTCTCTCTGTCTCTTTGTTCACACTGTAAACTACCTCACATTCTCTACTCATGTCCGATCCCCACATACCTCGGTCAAGAGGTGTACGGAGATCACAATCACTGGGTTATAATCTCATCTTTATTGGTCAATGCCTATATTTGCAGGTACAAGAAATCTACACACCCACGTCTACATGATAGTGCATGTAGTGAACAAAACCCCTTTTCCTATTTTCTAGCTGTAATAATTCATAGCATCTTAACATCCCTTCACAGCAGATCTTTGTTCGAGGGATTACTTAGCACATTACATGTTGGCCTCCAATTTGAGTATCATGCCCTCGAGAGCTTTCCAACTTAAGGTCGCATCCGTAGTGAGGAAGACATGGATTACTGTTCGCCTAACTCTATTTTTTTTCCGTAATTCCAAAGGTAGACTTTAATACGAAAATCCAAAATCAAATCTTGAATCTAACCTAATTGAACATATGGTGATTCTGAGCTAATTGAACATAGTTAGTGGGTGAGTTAATAGGTGATGGGAACATACATATTTTTGTGTAACTAGTGTTTGCTCTTTGGGCAAAGTTTTCATTGACATGCTCTATAATCCAACCTTAATCTAATCTAATCTTAAGTCAAACATTAATCTAGATCTAATCTAATCTTAAACTCAACATAAACCTAATTCTAATCTAATCTTAAATCTAACCTAAACATAAATGTAATCTAATCTAAATCTAAATCTAATCCAATCTTAAATCTTGTCTTGATCTAATCTAAACCTAAATGTAATCTAACTTTAATCTAGCCTAGCTAATCTTAAATCTTGTCCTAATTTTAAATCTAACTTAATCTTAAACTCAACATAAACATAAATCTAAATGTAATCTAACCTAATCTTTAATTTAATTTAAATTCTAACCTAATATCAAGTCTAACCTAATTATCAATTTAGCATAAATTTTAAATATAATTTAAATGTAATCTCGCTTGATCTTAGATCTTAATCTAACCTAATTTTAATTAAATATAATTTTAAATCTAACCTAACCCTAAATCTTAATATAACATCATTTCATATTTTCTCTACTTTATTTATCTATCTATCTCTCTCTCTCTCTCTCTCTCTCTCTCTCTCTCTCTCTCTCTCTCTCTCTCTCTCTCTCTCTCTCTCTCTCTGTTTTCTCCCCTTATCTCTCTCTTTTTGTCTTCTCTCCCTCTCTCTCTATTTGGTGTTTGTTTCTCTCTCTCTCTCTCTCTCTCTCTCTCTCTCTCTCTCTCTCAAACACACAATGTGTGTGTGTGTGAGAGAGAGAGACAGAGAGAGAGAGAGGGGGAGAGAGAGAGAGAAAGAGGGGAAGGGAACATGTGTTGAAAGGAAGCCCTTTCAACAACGTTTCCATAAAGATTCCTCAAAGATTCTGTAAAGATTCCACATGAATAAGGTGATGAAGTAATGAAGATGAAGATGGATGCTGCAACATGAAGATACGAGTTCATGGACGTCATCGAATATCCCGTTATTATTATTTTGAGCCATTACGGCCACTTTTGTAATGTTTACGGGAACCTCATATTTTAAATCGGCACTTGTATTTTGTCTGCAGATACTTGTATAATGAGTAAAGCCAACTTGGTTTCTTGTAATTAAGCTCTGTAGAAGCCTAGGGACAATTCGGGTCATTTGGCCGGACATTAGGTTTGAAGGCTTTGTATATAAGCTGAAACCTAAGGCTTTGTAAAAAACACATTATGTTATCTCATTTAATATACAGTTGTGGGTTCTGTAGCACACAGTAGTGAGCTTCACGCACACACACCGTCGTGCACACTAATCACATTGCAGATATGAGAGTAGGAGCGTGTTAGCATCGAGGAGCTCTCCACGTCAATGCAAGCAATGCAAGCCGAGGACCACATCGCGAGCCCGCCTGCTACTACGAGCTATATTTGGACGTAAGTACCTCAAACGACATCCGTTCTGAATGATCAAGTAGTCGTTAGAATGAGGGCGAGAAGCTCTTCGTGTTGATGTCTTTGTAGATTAGTTCTGGAAACTTTGGAAATTACTGTTCTGAGTCTATAGCGATAGCTATTAGAGGTCTCACGATTATGGCTTTCAGGGTTTAGGTGTTTGGCCATATGGGATATGTCCTTGTGAGTCTTGCCCTCCGATTTCGAGTCATTACGATATGATTTCAGACTGTTTCGAGCTTGTAGTGTTTCGTAGGATGCGTTGTCTGTTTCTTTGCTTTATGGTAGTGTTGTGGTAGGATTAGTGACTGTAGAGTGTTGTTCGTGTCTAGCTCAGGGTTGAAAACCAATAGATTGCCTCCATGCCCTAGTCGGGTCAACTACGTCCTCGGATTGACAGTTTGTTGGTCTGTGTTCTCACTGTGCTCCATCGTCCGTCGCGGCGTACCCGCTAACAACATGAGAGAGAGGAGAGATAAGGAGCATACCTAGCTCTCGTTTTCTTCTCGTGTGTGTGTGTGTGTGTGTGTAAGAAAGACAGAGAGAGAGAGAGGGAGTGCCCGGGTTTACCTCTTTTGCTTGACCGTCGAAACTCAGATCTGAGATCTGAGTTTTTGGCGTTCTCGGATTATTTTTTACCCCTATTGGCGTTGTTATGAGTGTCGCTTGTATAAGCGTTGCTATGCAACAAAGAACATATCGACGCCCATAGTGACACTCATAGCGACACCGTGGATTTTCACTTTTTAGGGTCCCACTGCGAGTGTCGCTAATGTGAGGTACCTCTTCTAATGTATCTATCTCCACTTGTTTCTCTGCCACCTCATACCACAATTCATAACATGTTTAGCTATGTGACATGCTGTGTGGTGTGCTATATAATATTGTCATGTTCCTAGACACATTCCAAGATAGGTGGTGTCCCTATTGTTTGCCTCTCATTTGATGTACCCATTGAGGAGGACTCTTGAAACCTTCAATTTACAAGACTGACATGTTTACCCCTCTTCATGGATGAGTAGCTTCTTGAATTCTCCAACTGGACCACCGAAGAGGAGGAGCTTCTAGAAAGCTTCACGCAAGTGATTAAGACACTCTTACTGGGTGCTATATTGTTAGCATACAAGAGGTGGTAAGACCCTCTTTACCTACTCAAACTGTTTCCAATTCTCATCATCCCCACAAGCGTAAAATCAAGGTGAAATCCGCATCATGCTCACATTATCGCCAAAAACCACACCTCCGACATGAGTGCAACCCAAAGTGAAGAAAAATCTGTCAACCAACCCAAATGATTTTCTCATATTAATTGATCACTTAATGTGGGAAAATAAACGGGAACAAGGGTTAAAATATAGACATGTGCTTATAGATCTATCTCAACATTGGGCCAATGGTAAACGGGCCCAAATGAGAGATGGTCTATCAAAGAGCAAGGCTAACCATTGGAGCATAATACCTTAGGGTTAGCTTCATTGAAGACCTCCAATAATGTGTGTAAAAGTCCTTTGACCTTAGGTAAGCTACGGAAGAGCTTGAGGTGGGAACCGACCTAGATCGAGGTGCTTGTCCTGCTTGAGGTACTTATCGTGCTTGATTAAGGTCCTTGATGTGCTTGTCTTTCTGGACAACTAAGGTTCTTGAGGTGCTTTGTTGTGCTTGATTGAGATACTTGTGGGAACACCCCTAAGCTAGAAGTGCTTTGCCATGCTTGATGAGTAAGGTGCCTCAGAATCTAAACTCAAAATGATCCCTACATAAGAGGGGGGCGAGCCCATATTGTAGGGGCTAGTGAGAGAACACACACACACACACACACACTCTCAAGGTAACCCCAAGCCTTAAGAGGAAGCAAGGACACATGTCAAGCTCCTACCCATGCTACGTTCATGAGGTGTTTGAATCCTATTGGCCAGGCTTAAAAGGGATCCAATAATAAATTACTTGAAGTAACTTTTTTTTTTGCATTTATCAATTCCTCTCTCTCAAAGGGGAAAGGGGGACACATGTCCCAAGAATACCCCTATTGCTAGAACTGATCCAAGCTTGTGATAGGCTAGGTCAATGAGATTCGATCATGAGCTAGAAGAGGGGGTCGACCAAAGCGAGAAGGGGCCTTGCTTGCAGCTATACTCACCCACACACACTCTCATTGCATGCTATGCAAAGTGCAAGAGCCCCATCCCCTTCTCCAAGCTCCTTGAGAAGTTGAGAGCCTACACCAACACTCTTGTCTATGGAGTGAAAATCCAACCAAGAGCCATGCTTCAATGCTTAAGCTTGCCATCTCCTCCATCTTCATTACTATGCTATTATGTATGGTAGCAAGAAGAGTTATGATAAGTGAGGAACTAATTCGTTCTCCTATGAAATGTTTCTTATTCCTCTTCCCTACCCTCATTCCCCGCTAGCTCTCTCCACCTTCGAAGGTGTTTGAGGTCTTGGGGCTGAGGCTTGGGATAGTTAAAGCTTTCTTCAAAGTTTATGTTATGATTGTGATGCATGAAGATTTCCATCTTCATTGCATCACCTAGGTCGCAAGGAACACAAAGATTGTATTGTAGCAAGTCTCTCTTAATGGGAGAAATCATAATAAAAAATGCCTATTGGAGTGGGAACCGGCTCCACATAAATCCGGTCCTCAGCTGTTTTCATGTTCTCTAAATTCTCTCTCCTGCAAAAGTATTGTTCATGCCAAGTTAACTAGTTGCTATGCCTATGTTGTTATCTTCCATTATGTTCACTCTCTATGCTCACAAAGTATTTTCTCAAAAATACTCTCATTAATTTCCGCTACTCTCAAGTTAATAGGCCAATTCCACTACATTGGTATCAAAGCATTTGGTTTCTCTTTTCTTGCTTAAGAAAAGAGGTCCTTAAGTAGCTATAATTGGTTGATTTTGTTAATTATATTAGGATAAGTGGAACTGGGATGTATTATTGGTTTTGTTGAGCCCTCTATGTGGAATATATGGTGCACACCTCGGGAGCTTTGGACTTAATAATGGAGTCTTTCTAAACTTGCCCATGGCTTTACCATTATTGAGCCATAAGAAGTCTGATTGGAGCTAGCCCTTGGTAACTCTGCAATGTTAGACCTACTCCACTACTCTCTATAATTAATCACTTTGAGCTGTGGGTGTAGATAATTAAGAGCCAATTTCTAAAGGCTAAGAGGAGTGGAAACTAAGGTTTCGAATTGCCAAGAATACACTAAGTACATACATAAATTTTGTTAGCATGGATGACAATAATCAAGAGAATAGAATGAACAGTGATAGCTTTCATTTTTCACATGAAGGTGCTAATGATGATGCTCCCATGTTTGTGAATGATATCATCTCTAGGTTGCAGTAAGCTATGGGAAACCCTGCTTTACAAGTTGAAGTTACTCAACAGCTTCATGCTTATGGAATTTCCCTTCCTCTCCAAGAGAGATCTTAGGAGGCCCCTTGAAGAGACCCCCAAAATAAGACTCTCTCCAATTCGAGAGAAGGAATCCAAAGAGCAAGAAAGCAACGAAACTTTAAGTTCCTCTGAAGATGTGGCTCCATGAAGACAGCGGTCTAGACAATCTCCCACTCCTACCAAGAGGAAAATATCAATACACCAAGAGAGGAAACAAAGGAAGAAAAGGGCTAGAGAAAGGTCACCCTCTTCTCCTTCTTCTTCACCTTCCTCCTCTTCTGATGAAAGCTACGGCTATTCTCCTAGAGAATACAATAGAGGAGGACATCAGAAATCATTCCCTGCATGGAAAAGGTCACAAAGGATAAAGAAGTTCAAGGAGGGGGGAAAGAGTAACTCTTTTCTCACCTATGATGGCACCTTTGGTGCTACCGAAAAAGTGTTGGCCTTCATCCAGCAATCTGATGCGGCCATTGGAGACGAGGGCTTTACAGACTCCTCCAAGCTACACCATGTAGATATGCACTTTCAAAAATCATCTCCTCAATGGTGGGCTAGCCTTCGTGGCAACCGTGAAGCCCCAAAGACATGGAAAACTCTACGAGTCTCCATCATGAAGCAATTCCTTGCAAGCGATGCAAAGGACAAAGTTCTTATCGAATGGTGCATCTTGAAGCTTCTCTCTCATGAGTCTATCCACAAGTATGTAAACAATTTTTGGGATTTACATCTCAAGGCTAAGGTTTTTCTACGATCTTTCAAAAGATAGACTTTATCGAGCAAAGGTAGCAATTCTGTACGGGATTACCTGAAGAGATGGTCAAATACATCAACTCTTAACGGCCTCGTACTATTAGTGAAGTAATACATCACACCATGGTTGCTTCACACATCAATATCCATCAAGGGGCTAGAGGGAATGTCAAGCCCTTGTAAAACAAAGACAAACATGATGCAAAGGGGAAAACCAATGTTCAAAACTTTTCCCAAGGCACTTCCACCCAATGCACTTCCAACAACAACAACAACCATCGGTCCAAGGACAAGGGAGGTTAAAAAGGCCAAAAGAAATTCTCCCGAAGATCTTGAAGTTTTTTTCAAGGACCATAAGTGTTTCAAGTGTGGGGAGCAAGGACATGGCTATCGTTCTTGACCCAAGAAGAATGCTCACAATGAGACTCCTAGGGATTCCACCATCGAAGCTCAAAAAGAGGATGCTCATTGCAAGGGATCATCACTTTTCTATGCTTGGGGAAAGGTAAGAGAGCATTATGCCTTCATCTTGTTTGACCCTGGCTCTACTCACAACTTCATATCAATGGAGTTGGCCAACAAGTTGGGCATTCAAGCTTTCAAGATGGGAGATATGGTAATGACTGACACAGCTATCAAGGGACAACAAGCCTCTGTTACTCCCTTGATTGGGAAGTTGAGGCTTCATGTCCAAAGCTATGTCGACAAAGAAGACTTTTTCATCTCTCCTCTCCAACATGAGGATGCTATCCTAGAGGAACCATGGTTTGATCACATGGCTACCAATGTGAAGTTCCCTAAACGGAGAATCTACTTCACCTATAGGGGAAAGAACATGTATATAGATGCTAGTGAGCATGGTGGCACTATTCCACTTGTAAATCCTCTTGCTTTTGATAAGTGAATGAAGAGCTCAGTTTCTGCGTACATGATTTTTGTCAAAGAGTCTCTAAAATATACTAATGTTTCATCAAATGTAAATGGTGGGAATCAAGAAGAGTTAGACTTGTCTAATTTTCTAAAAGGATTCGTTCATCGATGATACCCCTATGGACTTACCTCCAAAATGAGGGGATGATGACCATCGCATTGAGATCCTTCCAGGCAACTCACCTCCTAACAAGCCTCCTTATTGAGTCTCACAAGCTCAACAAGAGGAGATCATGAGGCAAGTATAGGAATTCGTAGACAAAGGGATGGTGAGTCCTAATTCCTCTCCCTTTTGTTCTCCAATCCTATTAGTGCAAAAAAAGGACGGTACATACCGTATGTGTGTGGACTATCGAGCACTAAACCATATCACTATCAAAAATAGATTTCCCGTGCCTCAGGTAGAAGATCTATTTTGATAAGCTACAAGGCTCTACCTACTTCAGTAGGATTGACCTTAAAAGTGGCTATAATCAAATAAGGATAGTGGATGAAGATATCCTAAAGACCGTGTTTTGCACAACGTTTGGTCTTTATGAATATCTAGTCATGCCTTGTGGCTTGACTAATGCACCAGCTACGTTCAATCGTCAAATGGAGAACATTTTTAGACATTATCGTAAATTCACTAGAGTGTTCATTGATGATCAAGATGGCATCCGTATGGATCCATCAAAGCTAGAGGTAATAAAAGCATGGCCTAATCCAAGGAATCTACATGAGCTAAGAAGATTTATTGGTAAGTGCGCATACTATAGAAACTTCATAGCAAAACTCTCTCAAATAGCAAGATCACTACATGAATTAACTAAGAAGAACTGTAATTATGTTTGGACTACTAAGGAGAAAAATTCTTTTGATAAGCTCAAGGAGAAGCTTACCTCCCAACCAGTCCTTATGCTTCCGAATATTTCAAATCCATTTGAGGTCCAATGTTATGCTTGTGATGATTGCCTTGGAGCAGTTTTGCTTCAAGAAGGGCATGTTGAGAGACGAAGGCTCAATATAGATGAACAAGACTTGGGCATTTATAAGAAAGAGCTTTTAGCTCTTCTACATGTCCTAGACACATGGAAGAACTACCTATTGACAACTTCATATATTCTACGAACGGACCACCAAAGTCTCAAGTATTTCATGACACAAATCAAGCTTTTTGACAAACACAAATGAGGTGGGAAAATTTTCTTTCACAAATTAATTTCCATATTGCTCACATAGCTGGTAAGCACAGTCAAGTGGCCGATGCACTTTCACGACGACCAAAAGTTAATGCGGTGTCTATAGCCACTCAAAATGATCTATCCTCTATGATAGATGAGTATGCTACTTACCATGCTTTTAGAGACATAATGTCAATCCTTGCTTTGGGGAAGAAAGAGGAACCATTCACCTTGCAGGATGGTTATCTTCTCCAGGGAAATAGACTATGTGTTACGCATTCCCTTCGCTAGAATGTTATGTATGAATCCCATGCTCCTCCCTACGCAGGGAATAGAGGTATTCAACCTACTCTTTGAGGAGTAGAGACATATTTCCATGGCCTACCATAAAAGTATAAATACAAGAGTATGTTTCAAAATGTGTAGTATGCCAAAAGACCAAATATGATAGAGGGAAGCAACCTTGATTACTCTAGCCATTTCCTATCCCAAATTCACCAGGGAGAGTATATCTATGGATTTCATCTTTGGATTGCCCAAGTCCATCCATGGGAATACGGGAATATGGAAAATAGTCGACAGGTTTAGCAAGTAAGAACAATTTATTCCTGTCAAAAAGACTATTAAGGCACACCAAAGGGAAACTCTCTTCATATTATAGATTTTCAAACACCATGGATTACCATCATGTCAGATAGAGATCCTAGAATGACCAGTAGTTTCTGGAAAGGTCTCTTTGAAAATCTAGGAACAAGATTGAAGTTCTTTTCTTCCTATCACGGACAAACAGATGACCAAAGTGAGATAGCCAATCTGACGATACTCAATCTACTCAAGACTTATGTTACCAAAGTAGATCAATGCTCACAATGGGAAAAATACTTACCTCTTGTAGAGTATGCCTACAATAATACTATACATACATCTATGAAAAAAAAGCACCTTTCGAGATCATTGAGGGAAGACCTAAACGTCCCTTGCTAGTCAAAGTACATGGGAAGATCTTCTCCGTCGACGAGTATAGTCGTGACTTACAAGAATCTTTTCAAAAGATTAAGGAGGATGTATCCATCTCTCAAAACTGGCAAAAAGTTGTTGCTGACAAGAACAGAAGGGCCTTAACACGAGTTTCGTAATCGGACTCTCAAATGTCCAGAGACACTAAAGTGTCCTGTTTTTCTAGCAACTTGTCATGATTATTTGATGAATCTAGAAAAAAAAACTCATAGGTCACGTTCATATCTTAGGTCATCCATGAGGTGAAGAACATAGCCAAATTTTACTTTTGCCCAAATTAATACCAAATTAAGATTATAATGATAAGTTTTAAGATGAAAAAATTATAGAAATTTAGTGTAGTTTTAACAAAATTTTCATAAATTGAATATAATGTCTCATCAAAATAAGATTTTGTATAGATTTCAAGGTGTATGGATAGGAAAAAACTTATTTTAGTAAGAAATTGACCTTCCTAACCTAGTTATGGGACTAAATTTTTGTTATAATCAAAAGAACAAAATCTTGAAAATGCTGACAAAGAGGAAACTTTTTGTCTTTCAAGGCCTCTTTCATTAACATGATGAGGTTATGGGACAAAACCTAAGGTGTATTGTATCTACAGCTAGGTCAATACCCACCATCAGTTAAGCATTTTTCAAGGGTTCAAACTCATAGGAATCTTGTAATCTAAGCTCAGTTTTGAAAAATTTGTAGTGTGTAATTTCTTGCAAAAAAAAACATTGCTATGAAAAACTAATGAAAGTGTCTCTATAAATCTCCCAATTGTGTCCATATGAGGTATTTGTATACAAATAAGTGAGATGAATGAAAAAATCTAAAAGTGGAATTTATTTTAAGGCTTATCTTTGATAAATAAAAATCATAATTACAACATGCATAGTTTTTTGGATATGCCATAAATCACCAAATGTGGCTTGCATAACCATTAAAATTTTGCACTTGATGTAATGGAGTAATAGATCTAGTATATATGCATTGTAAGACATTGTAAATTTAGATGGTGAATGTCAATTGAATTTGTGAACGTTGGTGAATCCAAAATCGGTCCGAGATGGAGAATGTTCTATGCCAAGAAAAGGCGGCAAGTGGGTGCAGTGCAGAAGGCTAGGGCAGGTACCAAAGTCCTGGACAGCCAAAGGGTAGTAGAAGTGTATGTTTAAAGCAGGTTTCTAGGCCAAAAGAGGTAAGGAAAAGCAGATGAAGGTGTCTAAAATGCCGAGTCAGTGCTCTGGAATGTAGTGTTCAATGTGCTCTAGAAGCCAGTCTAGACGGCTCGTTAAGTGGAGCCCCGGTGCTCAAGATACGGAAGGTTAAAGTTAGGAGATATAGAAGATCCCCAACGGGTAGGGCATCTAGGGACAGGTGGCCAAGGCAAGTGTCAGTGGATGCATGTGTAGAGCTCGAATTATGGAGCGTGCCTATTTTCTTGGATTGCAGATTGGAGCTCTGGTTAGCAAGTTATGGTCAATTGAATTTTTTCGGGGGCTAGGTTTGAGCCCACTTTCCTGCATTGGAGGGTGCACAATCTGGCAGTTTTTTGATTTTGCCAAGGTCCTCAAACATAGTATGCATCATGTGGAGCTAGCACAAGTCGATCGCTTGTCAATCAGATTCCTCATCAGCAAGGTACTATTGCGAGGAGTCAGCATCAAGTGCACACAGTGTGACATCAGATGCCTTTTGTGTTATTTTGCGGCCTTTCTTTAAGAGCTCATGGGAGTCAAAATGCAGCAAGGCTAAAGGGGGTCGGAGTCGCCAAAGTGGGATTTTGGATGATCTTTATAGTCGAAAAATCAGAGCTTTAGGTAAGAAGTGGCGGGAGCATAAATAGGTTGTATTTTTCCAAAACTATTGGGGGTTTTTTTCAACTCACCCCAAGAGGGGGCGCCCCAATAGGTTCCACATGGCATTGGGTAAATCCCATATGCACAAAAGGAGGAAGGACCCGCGGAATATAAAGGATAGGTCATGCGGCCCATTTGAAGTAGAGGTTGGAGAGAGGGGCCCTTGGAGCTGTCGTGGGCTATGCAGTGAGCAACTGGTGGCGCTCCCACCGTTGTGCGCGAGCGTAGGGGCAGAGGTTGGCGGTTTTGGCCGGTATTGACAGGTCTGCATGGTGGTGCGCTAGTGTGAGGGGAAGGACGGTGCCCAACTGATGATGTGGCCACCCAGTGGGGGCTCGTTCCCACGGCCTTAAGAGCCCATTTTTTGAAAGCATGGGGAGAGAGAACTAGCAACCTTGCTAATGCCTCCCCGGCATATAAGGAAGCAATCCCATGTGGAATGGGGAGGTAGAGAAGAGTGGACGGTCAAGGTACTGGGCCTGAATCTCGTCAAGGCAAGAAGCAAGTCAAAGGCCCAAGAAGGGCCAGCAGAGGTGAAGGCAAGGCCAAGCCGGGGCAAGTGCAAAGCAAAGGGCCCATTTCAATATAGGACCAAACAAAGGCGAGCGCAAGGAGGGAGGACGGCACTAAAAGGGGAGAAAATGAGGAGAAAGAAATGAAAGAGAGAAGGCTAGAGGTAGTCGGACAGAGAAGGTCAAAACTAGGCCTAAGGGGTAGTGTAAGGTTTGAGTAGCCCAAGGGGGTAAAAAATGAAGGAAAAAAAAGAGTGCCTAGGGGGCAACAACAACATTTCTAATGCCCCCCCCCGCCGAGTGCAAAGAGAGCAAGAGAGAGCAGAGAGAAAAGTAAAGTAGTTCCTCCTTCCTAAAGATGCCAAATCAGGGTACCAGATGGACCAATGAGAGGGCAATTTCCAAAATTGAAGGCCCCCCCTAAAACGGTCAAATTTAAATCAAATTAAGGGCTTTTTTGGTGCCCTTTTAGGCCTGCAAAGAGGAGTTCTCTGATAGATAAACCCCTTTGTATGTTTTTCTTGAAAATGGCCATGGTGCGGGCAGTGCAAGCTTGTGTACATGCCTTTTGAAGTGCAATCAAGCCACTATTTCCCTCTCTTGTTGTTGGTTCCCCTTCCCCCCTTCTCTTTCTCCTGCTTGCATGTTTCCCCTCGATGTCCATAGTGTGGATGTGTGTGCCCCCCCCGGATTGAAGGTGTTTTGTCATAAAATCAAATATCTAATATCTAACCAACCCAAATGATTCTCTCATATTATGTTAAACTAATCACTTAATGTGGCAGAATAAACGGGAACAAGGGTTAAGATATAGACATGTGCTTATAGATCTATCTCAACATGGGGCAAATGGTAAAGGGGCCCAAATGAGAGATGGTCTATCAAAGAGCAAGGCTAACCACCACCGGAGCATAAGACCTTAGGGTTAGCTTCATTGAAGCCCTCCAATAATGTGTGTAAAAGTCCTTTGACCTTAGGTAAGCTAGAACTGACCTTGAGGCACTCGAGAGGGAGAATGGGGAACACACCCGACACACACGCAATGGCCCTTATATAGCTCAGGGTATTCACAGTACCCCTGTCCTCTCGGAAAACACCTTGAAAAAAGACAATTCACACTAGCAAGGCCTCGCCTCCACTTCGCCCAACACACAAACACTCTGCACAATCCTCAGACAGCTACCACACCGATCTTGCCCGCTTCCAGCTCTTCCACAACTCAACACCTCTCTCTCTTTCTCCCTCACACACACAGGGGGCCCGGGGGGGCGCACACGCTCACACACATTGGCACCACACAACCCTAGAGATGAGCAAAGAAGAAAAGGAGGGAAGGGGGGAAAGACGACACCAAAAACCGGCAATGAAAGCTTTCCTTCAATGAAAAAAAACACCCTGTACAAGATCCATGAACCCTGCTCTATGCTGCACCATGGCCACCGCCGCTTCATACAGAGGGGCACACACCTCCCTCTACAAACCAAAGTCGTTGGCACACGCTTTGAACAAAAAAAATCTATGGCTTCGACCTGACATCAGCTTTTCCTCTTGGTAGCCTTCGCTGGCCACCTCTCTTGCAAGGCCTTCGCTATTCAGAGCTGCTTCACAGACAACACCTCGCGCGCCGGCTTCGAATGTCGAGCACACGAAACCCCCTTCTACTTTCAAGCCCTCGTGCTCGCTTCTTTTCCAAAGCACTCTCTCTCTTCGCACCGCTTCATGAACCATGCATCTCGACTTCGACCCCTCTACGCACGTGCAGTGCCTCCTTCTTCCCCAAACTCCAAGCCAAACCCAAAAACTCCAACCCTGCTCGGAAAAACCCTGTCGCCTTCTTTTTTTCTACTTTCCTCCCTCTTTTTTACAAGGCCAAAAAACCTTCTACGCTACTGGTGCCTTTGAGCTCCCTTTTGCTTTTGAAGCCCTCCTTTTGTCTTATGGCAAAACCCTCCAAACTATATTTCCTATTTTTGAGTTTATAACCAAGGAAATAATTGGCATATGTTCCCGCACGTTCGGTGCTCACAACACAGCCAGGGCTTGCCATAGGAATTTTTTGACCACGTTGCATAGGAGCTCCACTTGCCGGTCCCAAAATCCTCGTGATTCCACACCATTTTGTACCATGGCCTCTGAAACCACGTCCAAGGACGGGGAAAACCACCCGATCCTTTTTCACCATCACCGCCTGCCAACTTAAACTGGGCCCATCTCGATGTCCATAACTCCGATCGGCCATCCGCAAATTTTGGCAGAACCCCCATGTTGCATGCGATTTTCTAGGACCAGAGCAAGCCTATCGACTTGGCTTCATGAGCACGTACCCGACCCCCGAAAAATATTTCCGAGGCCATAACTTGCCCGTCTCAGCTCCAAACGGCAAACCGAAAAGACCGGCATGCTCCACAACTCAAGCACTTCACGTGTATCCGCTGATCCCAGTTCTGGCCGCATGTCTGTCAGCGATTTGCAAGGCCTTCCGACTTCAAACTAGCATATCTTTTACACCGTGGCTTCGTTTGACGAGCTGTCTGGATGAGCTTCTAGAGCATCTCGAATACTACATTTCGGGACACATTTTTTTCATTATGAACACCTTGACTTTCCGTCATCATTATCTCACTTTGGAGGCCCCACTAGCCTAAAAAACCACTTTAAGCATACATTTACGCTGCCACTCTCCTACCCAGGGTCTTCATACCTGCTTTAGCCCTTTTCCATGCGCATGCTAGCACGCTTTGCACTGTATAGAACACTTCCCAATGCAGACCAACTTTGGTTGCACCATCATTGCCCACCCCCTTGTTGAACATTTATGTTCAACCACAAACAGACTTATGGAACAAAAAACTGCCACACCAAATCAAATTCTCTACACATCACAAAACCACCTAACATATGTACAAAGCGTGGCATCTGCTACCTGCTACCTTTGTTCATACGGGTTGCCCAGCCCCCTTTTTTACATGCCATATCCACCTGGATCAAACACCTGGCATTGATTCCATCCATCCACCTGTAACATGCTCGCATAGTGCCACACCAAGGCATCTAGCCAACAATCCACATAAGTTGTTCTCACCATGCTTCCATCGCTCCAAGAATCCATAGGCACACTGTCCACTTCCAAAAAAACACCACCAAAAGCATCACCACTCTCCGAGTGCACATCATCATTCACATTGAACATACCATGCCCTCCCTCCCAACCATGTAATGTAAGATCCTCCTCAAGCAAATCTTGTACCTGCTCGACAGCCCACTCCACAGCTGCGTTTATCAGCATCCCCTTCAACCACCATACGCAAACTTCCTTTGACAGCTCGAACAAGTCCACACCCTTGGACTTTTCTTCATGTTCAAGAGGACTACTCTGCGTAGCACGCAACTCTTTCAATATAGGCACCCCCGTCCCCATCACTTCCATACTCACCTCCGTACATGCATCTGTCGATACCACCATAGCAGCAGACTTTTTCTCTCCCAAAGAAACTGCCAGCTGTAGAGGGACACACCCTCGTATCACCTCCATTCTGGTCAAAGATTTCCCTACAAGCACCCATGTCTCTTCATCCATCTCACCCACCGGGTCATCAAACCCCCAATCAGCTTCATTTTCCATGCATTCGTGACCAAAAGAACCCGTATCAGAGGCACTACCCCCGCAATCCATACGCAATTGCAACTGCTCTTCCCTTTGACAAGTATCCGATGCCTCTCCCTTGCCATCTTCTTCAACCTGTTCGTCTTCCATAGCCATTGCAACTTTCTTCTTCTTGGGAAACCCTTGTATTTGCTGTACATTTAAAGCACCTTCCATAGCTAGCTTGATGAGCATCATCATTAGCATGGTTCCACATAGCACCCTCACCTACATGTCTTTATTCCCAAGCTCTGATGCTATCACCGGCTCATCCTTTATAGCGGCAACCACCACATTCTTATGCGCACAATAGGGTAACTTCACCTTTACCAACATAGACCCTTCGGATTCTATCTCCCTGCTCGTATCTCTATCCTCCTCACTAGTTTCCCAGAAACTCGAGCTTGTAGCCTCATCATCTTTACCATAGGCCGATTCGGCACCTGCATCATCATCCTCTAGCTACTCCACAAAAGTTGGGCCATCGTCATGCCCACTTTCATCATCCAACCCCAACCTTTCTGCACCTACCATTTGGCCACGATTTGTTACCCTTTCATACAGGAACTCCACAAGAACAGGCTCCACCTCTTCATGTTTCACTGGACACTTGGCATCTGCTAACTCTTCTACACACAAGCTCTCTTCAATAAAAGGCTCATCTTCGTTGACGAGCTCCTCCACAAACGGCATAGACGCTTCACCAACAGGTAATTCCCAAGGCATATAGTCAATCATAGGCCTTTCCCTTACAGGCTCCACACTTCGTATCACTGGCACCATCCTCGACGGACACATAGAACAAACTGTTGCTTCAACATGCACACAATCTTTAGGCTTTAACAAGCCTAACTCCAGCTTCCTTTTCATTTTCCTACTCTTCACCCTGGCAACTCTAACTGCCTCGGCATAAGTCTTTGGCTCTTCATCATCCACCTTATCTCGAACTCGAGGACATAGGCAAGCTAGGAATTTCTCTAGCTTGAAACCATCTGCATTGACCACTTGGGTGGCAGCAACCTGATCACTCCAACAAGCTTCGAACTTACTAACAAAAGCATCAAAATCATCACCTATATCCTGTCGTAGGCTCTTAATCTTGCAGAGAAACTGTTCTCGGAAACCAACCCAATCCTGCTTACTTGTAGCTTCCTGACCATCAAACCAGGCTTTTGCTTTACCTCGCAGCACCAACGGAACTGTCTCCAGCTTTTCTTCATCACTCCAAATTTGCAATGAGAGCATAAATAACTCAAAATCTGCCAGTCACTTATCCGCATCTTCTTCACCACTGAAAATTGGGCCAAAAATCTCCCACATTTTTGCTTATAAACACATCACTAGGGAGCAATCAATGTGCTCCTCAGTGGGGGCACAAGAAGATGGAGAGGGGGAATAGGGAACACACCCGACACACACGCAATAGCCCCTATATAGCTCAGGGTATTCACAACACCCCTGTCCTCTCGAGAAACACCTTCAAAAAAGACGATTCACACTAGCAAGGCCTTGCCTGCACTTCGCCCAACGCACAAACACTCTACACAATCCTCGGATAGCTACCACCAATCTTGCCCGCTTCCAACTCTTCCACAACTCAACACCTCTCTCTCTTTCTCTCTCACACACACAGGGGGACCGGGGGGCGCACACGCTCACACACACCGGCACCACACAATCCTGGAGATGAGAAAAGAAGAAAAGGGGGAAGGGGGAAAGACGACACTACATCCCCGACACAATGACCATCTAGACAACCTCTAGTCATTAGACTTACGTTAAATTAGATTTACGTTTATTTAGATTTACGCTTATTTACGTTAGATCGAGTCCACGCAAGAATTACTTACGATTTAGGGTTTAGAGTTAGACGAACAGTGAAAAGATCTACTGTGAAAAGATGTTAAAATGAAGTGAAGTGCTACAGCTAGAGAAGAGGCAAAGGGATTTTGTCCACTACATGCAGTATCATGTAGACGTGGGTGTCTAGATTTCTTGTACCCACAAATATAGGTATTGACCAATAAAGACGAGATTATAACCCGGTGGTTCTGATCTCCGTGCACCTCTAGACCGAGGTGTGCGGGGATTGGACATGACTAGAGAATGTGAGGTAAAGAGAGAGAGAGAGAGAGAGAGAGAGAGAGAGAGAGATAAGACGAAGAATGCCAATAGAATATTAAATTTGTTGTCCAGGTTATAAGTTTTTTATCCTCATTATGAGTAGCGACGAGGATGTGGGACCGTCCAACCGAAACACCTATCTCTCAACGAGGGTCTTATGTCCTTGTAATCAATGCAAGCATGCTGTGCGACGGACAAGACGTGTTTCTTTGCAGCACGTTCGCGAATTTGGCGAGTTCGATCCATCTATTATAGATCGAGTTGTTGCCAATTATAACTCGTCGGACTCTGACGCTGGCCAACAAGCAGCAATCTTGCAACCCAATAGACGTATTCGCAGGCGCTTTGGTCAAGCAGCATATGTGAGGCCACAAGATGTAGCCTCTGACAGCTCGGGGGATGATCATGCAGAGCACATTCCCAACGAGGCAATGTTTGAGCCCGAGATTGATGAAATGATCGAGACGATCATGGATTCAGAAAGGCTTATCTATGATGATATGAAAAGTGAAGCCGATACATCATTGTATAATGGAGCACGTATGTCTAGATTGAAAGCACTCCTGGTTCTTCTCAACATGCAGGCAAAGTTTGGATGGAGTGACACTAGCGTCACAGCGCTTTTCAGGTGATCTATTACAATTAGTTTACTTTAATAGAACTCTAAATGTATAATGATCTGATAGATTTTTACACGACTGTATCATATTTTTATGTTGTGTAGATTGCTGAAAGAGCACATTCTACCAGCTGACAATGTGATGCCAGATTCCCGAGATGAAGCAAGAAAGATTTTGCGAAACTTGGGGATGGATTACAATTCTATCCACGCTTGTCCTAATGACTGCATTCTTTTCAGAGGGGAATACACAGACATGGAGAAGTGTCCGAAATGTGATTCCGAAAAATATCGAGTAGATCTCCATGGGACAAAAATTCCACAAAAGGTTTTGCGACATTTTCCTTTGCTTCCTCGCATCAAGCATTTCTTCGAATGTAAGTCCATGGCCGCCCTAGCATCATGGCATGAGGAGAATAAATCTTCGGATGGTGTGCTACGAATTCCTGCAGATTGCGCAGCCTGGAAACATATAGATGGAACATGGTCGGATTTTGCCAGGGAAGCTCGAAATTTGCGCTTAGGCCTGGCTATGGATGGCGTAAATCCATTTGGTCAAAGATCAACATCTTACAGTGTATGGCCCGTTTACTCTTTTTTATTTTTTGTATTGTTTTATAAATGTCGTTATATGTTTATATTTACTGAAAACTGTCTTATTGTCTTTTTTTGCAGAATCCGACAGATACGCCGCTTGGACGCGATTAGACGTCTGATTAGACGACGTCAGTTTAGCCGTAGCTAGATAGCATTAGTTTAGGGTTTCTCATAGCTTATGTATCATGAGACGGATTTTATACGTCTTTTTGAACCATGTATATTATTACATTTGTCACCGCAATTCCTTTTGCCAATCAATTCTTTATGCCTATGATGTTGTACAATTGTCATTATTACATTTGCCAATCAATTCAGTTTGTCTATGATGTGTACAATTGTCAATTTTGCAAACAATGCGTCTTGTGGGTGACTATTTTGGGTCTATTATTTACCTTTGCACTTTTTTTAAAAAGTGAATCAAGTACAATATGGTTGATGGGTGGCAGGGCATTCAATGCCCTGCCACCAAAAAAATATTCTCTCAGGCGTCGCTATAAGCGTCGCTATTTATGGCTCTGTAGCGTCGCTATACTCTTCTGTGAGAGCGTCGCTATCTGCGTCGCTATAGGCGTCGCTATATAGCGACGCCTATAGCGACGCAGATAGCGACGCCTATAGCGACGCATATAGCGACGCTCTCGTAGCGACGCTTTTAGCGACGGTCATAGCGACGCCGGGGGTTCTAAAAACCCAGTGTATTTCCGTCGCTAAGAGCGTTACAAGAGCACACAACCTCTTGTAGTGCCTCAAGCTTTATTTAGAGAATAAGATGATTAAATGGGGAGCATAGGGTAGGGGAATGAGAAGGGAGAGAGTGGTAGAGCACATGGCGGATAGGTGGGAGTTGATGGCGAAGACTCGCATGAGGGCTATGGACATCATCCTTCATTTAGTTGCCCTTCATCTTCCATATCCCAAGGGTGAAGAGGTCATGCTCAAGACGAGCATGGTGATTGTGGTGATGGTGATGGTGTGGGTGTGTGTGTGTGTGCACTAGGCACACACAGTGCATAATGTACTCTTTGGTGATGTTGTGTGTGTTTAGTGTGATGGTGAGCCCTCTTTATATAGGGGAGGAGGGGGGAGAAATTCTAGAATTTAGAAATGAAGAAATCATTATCTACATAGGCCATGTGACTGTGGGCCCCACTTGTTTGGCTGTGTGTATATGTGCCAGAACAGTAGTCTCATGAGAGAGAGACTAAGAGAGAGAGATGGGTTGATGAAAAAAAGTGAGAGGTGACATGGAGAATAAAGTAATTACAAGAGGGGAGAGAGGGGAGTGTGTTCAGAGGTGAATCTGTGTGCAGATGTGTGTGAACACAAGAAAAACCAGGTAACCACTGGGTGGGGATGGGTCTGTGGGCACCTTTTTCAGTGAAACTGAGTGTGTGTGAGTGTGGGGGAGGTTATTTAGCTACAAGACAAGATACATGGCGCCCTTTAGAGAGAGGGGGGGGTATTTGGGTCATGGGATATGATAGGAGAGAGAAAGGGGAGGGTGGGGTATACTATTTTGGAAGATAAGATAAGCTGCATGTGAGTTAGGGTGCATTATTGTTGAGTTAAAATGCATTATTGGTGAGAGCTGGGGTAGATTGAGGGGAGAGAGAAAGGAGAAAGGAGAAGGGGAAGAGAGAGAGGGTTGACCTTTTGAGTGGAGGAGAGGAAAAGGGACACACGGCGGGGCAACAATGAAGAAAAAAGAGGCAAGGTGGGGATGGGCTGCCCCGCAGGGATGAGGTGGCCTATTTGACCTTTACATAATCATAATTTATTTTTTTCTTACATTTTCCAATGCCTTTTATCACTCTCTCCCTAAGAGAGGGTTTTCATGTTGAGCTGTGGGTTTTTCCCTTGATCCCCCAAGGGTTTTTTCATCCACAGTTAGGGACCCTTATTTGAGCGGGGGTGTTGAGCTTATATGTGAAGCTACTCAATATATGGCTTCTCTATATATGGCACCCAGGTCCCCTCTATATATACATCATCTCATGTGTGTATTCTACACACTTTGGGGTTCTACTTCTGTGTTCTCTCCTTTTCTCTCAACATGGTATCAGAGCAGTACATTTTTGTTTTCAATTTTTCTCCTGATCAAAATCGATTTTGCAGAAACTACCCACGGTAGGGGATCAGAATCGATGTGGTCTACAACTTTGCAGAAGGAAGTTTCTTCAAATTCTGCACCAATTTTGAGTTATCGTTCGCGGACTGCGTACATACTTGAAAAACAGCTTCCGCGTTTTGTTTTCGATTTTTCTGCTAATTGGAAACGCTTTTGCAGAACCTACCTGCTAGAGTTACCGGAATCGATGTGGTCTACAACTTTGCAGAAGGAAGTTTTCTCAAATTCTGCACCGATTTTGAGTTATCGTTCGCGGATTAAATACATACCTGAAAAGCAACTTCCACTTTTTGTTTTTGACTTTTCTGCTAATTGGAAACGATTTTGCAGAAACTACCCGTTACAGAGACCGGAATCGATGTGGTCTACAACTTTGCAGAAGGAAGTTTTTTCAAATTCTGCGCCGACTTTCAGTTATCGTTCGCGGACTGCGTACATACCTGAAAAGCAATTTTCACTTTTTGTTTTTGATTTTTGTGCTTATTGAAAACGATTTTGCAGAAACTACCCACCAAAAAGACCGGAATCGATGTGGTCTACAACTTTGCAAAAGAAAGTCTTTTCAAACTCTGCACCGATTTTGAGTTATCGTTCGCGAACTGCGTACATACCTAAAAAGCAATTTTCGTTTTTTGTTTTTTTATTTTTCTGCTTATTGAAAACGATTTTGCAGAAACTACCCGCGTGAGAGACCGGAATCGATGTGTTCTACAACTTTGCAGAAGAAACTACCCTCTATGGAAGACCGGAATCGATGTGGTCTATAACTTTGTAGAAGAAAGTTTCTCTAAATTCTGCACCGATTTTGGGTTATCGTCTCGGACTGCGAATATGTTTGAAAATCAAAATTCTACTTTTTGCTTTTGATTTTTCTCATAATTGAAAACTTCTCAATTATATTTTTCTTCATCAATCATATATTTGTTACTGACGTAACTTTGCTGCAGAAGCCAGTTACACATCGTTCCGATTCAGTCGAGCCGTTGATGATCGTCCAAATTCTATCGAGCTACTGTTGGTACATGATCTTTTGTTATATGATATACTCGTTCATTGATTCTTGTATAATTATTCTTTTAGAGATATAGTTTACATCGTTTTATTGATAATTTCTCATTGATACCATAGTGATTTTGATGGTACCATGATGATGTTTTGTTAATACTTTGGTCATGGTGATTTTCGTTGATACCATGATGATATGTCATTGATACCATGGTTATTCTCGGTGGTGCCATGATGATATTTCGTTGATGCCATGGTTATTCTCGGTGATTCCATGATGATATTTCGTTGATTCCATGGTGATTTTTATTGATACCATGATGATGTTTTGTTGATACCATGGTTATTCTCGGTGATACCATGATGTTGTTTCGTTGATACTATGGTTATTCTTGGTGATGCCATGATGATATTTCGTTGATACCATGGTTATTCTCGGTGATGCCATGATGTTGTTTCGTTGATACAATGAGTATTCTCGGTGATATCATGATGTTTTTCGTTGATACCATGATCATTTATTCATTTTTATTGACATAATGATGATATTCTGTTAATACTTTGATAATATTCATTGATCACTACATTGATAAATGTTGTTTTATGTAGTATATACACATATCATTTGTATCACGTAATCACACATTTTGTACTTTTACGTTTATACTTTATGTACCATATGTTGTCGTGCGTATATATGTCGTCAAAAGAGTGGCGTCGCGAACCATCTCTTATGGCATTGTGAACGTAATTATTTCATTAACGATGCTAATAATTTTCATGACATGTTTTTTTTTTTGGAGTCTATGATCCATGTAGGATTGATCAAAGAATTGATTTTATGAAGACAAACTTGGTGACAATAAAAGATTTATGAAGATATGTTTGGTGATGCCATATTGATGACAACATGAAGACATGTTTGGTGATGCGATATTGATGACAAGCTACACAGCAGATTCACGGAGACACTTTTGATTACAAGCTAATCGATAGCTTTTACACCTCTTTATTGAACCTTTGTATTCATTATTGTATTTGATAGGAGTAATGTAACTCCTCATAAAACATTCATTGTAAAAGGAGTGATGTAGCTCCTCGTAAACATTTGTATATTCAATGATTTTTATAATATAACGGTGGGTGTATATAGAGCGGTGGGTTTTTCCCTTGATCCCCCAAGGGTTTTTTCATCCACAGTTAGGGACCCTTATTTGAGCGGGGGTGTTGAGCTTATATGTGAAGCTACTCAATATATGGCTTCTCTATATATGGCACCCAGGTCCCCTCTATATATACATCATCTCATGTGTGTATTCTACACACTTTGGGGTTCTACTTCTGTGTTCTCTCCTTCTCTCTCAACATTTCATGGGGTGGGGACGAGAGAAGAGGGGTATGGGAGCTTAGCTTGTGAAAAGCCCCCATCATTAGCCCTCCCCTTTTGGCTAGAGACATTCATGTCTCTAGCTCATCTGTTTGATCATTATCGTCGAAGGTGGCGGCTGAAGGTGTGTCCTCATCTGGAATGTCAATTGGTGGAGCCTGGTCAAATCGAAGAAAATAAGGTTTAAGTGAAACTGAGTGTGTGTGAGTGTGGTGACTCTCTCCCATTCGAGAGGAGGAATCCAAAGAGCAAGAAAGCAATGAAAGTTTAAGTTCCTCTGAAGATGTGGCTCCACAAACACGGTGATCTAGACGATCGTCCACTTCTCCCAAGAGGAAAAGATCAACACATAGTCCTTCTCCCCATCACTCTGAAAGGCAAGAGAGGAAAAAAAGGAAGAAAAGGGCTAGGAAGAGGTCACCCTCTTCTCCTTCTTCTTCACCTTCCTCCTCTTCCGACGAAAGTTATGGCTATTCTCCTAGAGAATACAAAAGGGGAGGACATCTCAAATCATTTCCTGCATGGAAAAGGTCACAGAAGCTAAAGAAGTTCAAGGAGGGAGGAAAGAGTATCTCTTTTCTCACCTATGATGGTGACGGGAGCAAAGCGAACCCCGAACCCCGACGGCCTCTAAAACACCGGGGACCGAATGGCACGCCTCGAGCCTGTCATAGTAAAGCAAACAAGGGGCACCACCTAGCTTCAGTGGCTAGGACGCAAACAACACACCACCATAACAAAGTTTTCATCCAAGAGAGATGGATGCTTGGCAGTAATGATGAAGAGGAAGGGGAATGAGATCAAGTGAGAGAGAGAGAGAGAGAGTGACTGAGGGAAGGGGGTATAGCGGCTTAGTACTTAGGCACCACAAAAGGATGGCGAATCCGCACACCCTTCACACATACACAAGCTCACTCCAAACACAAGACTAGGTGGCGATTTCGCACACCTCGCATGGGCAAAACATTTCAAGAAAACATACTCACAAAACCTCAAGCTTTATTTAGAGAATAAGGCGATGAAATGGGGAGCATAGGGTAGGGGAATGAGAAGGGAGAGAGTGGTAGAGCACAGGGTGAGGTACTTAAGTAGATTCATACATCTACTATCACAACTTGTTCTACCACTGCAACAACTCACTCAAAGATCAACTTTCACTTGGGACGAGGAAAGCGAACATCACTACAACAAGGTAAAGGAGGTCTTAGCCACTCTGCCAACTATCTCACCACCTAAGTGGGATGAAAAATTCTATGTCACCTCAAGTGTTGGTGATGACTCATTGGGGGCCGTGCTACTCCAAAAGTATACGACAACATCTTTCATGAGGCCAATCTACTTCTCTAGTCGAATGATGACAGCAGGAGAGAAAGGTTTCACCCATGTGAAACACTCAGTCCTAGCTCTTCGATTCGCAACTACAAAGTTTAGGTCATATTTGTTGCCTAAGCAATTTGTGATTCTAACCACGGATGAAATATTTCCCTATGTCGTACAACACATGGATGTGTCTGCTAGGATTACTAAATGGCTAGTTCGTCTGCAAGAGTTTGACTACACGATACATGTAGAAAGCACGACGAGGGCAAGTTTGGGGGGACTCATGACCTACCAAGTCTTTGAAGGGAAGGAGAAGCAATCTAAGGGAGGAGAAGTCTGATTACCTCCAGTACCACTGATGGTACAAGGAGCACACTCTCTCTACTTTGATGGAGCCTACAAGCGAGTGTCTGACAAAGCAGCTGCAGGCATAGTGGTCTTTGATGACAAAGGGACAAAGGTATTTTCGTTGGGCCAATTGTTAGATTCACATTCTAACAATGAAGCTGAGTATGCATCACTAACCAAGGGTCTACAATGGTGCGTCTCGCAAGGTGTACAACGCCTTAATGTATTTGGGGATGCTCCACTTCTGGTAAGGTAAGTAAATGGAGCATGGACATGCAAGAATCCTAGTTTAAGGACTCACTTAAGTGGTGTAAAAACCTTGTTGGGTAAGTTTGAAGAAGTTCAAATACACCATATCCCAAGGGCTCAAAACCAAGAAGCAGATGCCCTAGCAAGTGAAAGACTACAAGAAGTGGTGGTTGGAGCAATAAAGCTAAAGCTCCCTCTATTTCAAGGCAGTGATGCCTTGCCTAACATCATGAATTTTTTGGAAACAGGAGAATGCCCATCAGATTTAACAAAGGGACAAAAGCAATGGCTGACGCGGAAGGCCACAAGGTATCGACTCATCAATGACGGTTTGTACTGTAAGGGTAAGGACCAAATACTCAGGAAGGTCCCTCTCTCTCAGGAAATCACGGGAGTAATTGCTAGCTGTCACGACGGGGTTTGTGGTGGTCACTTTGCCCTAGACATAACAAGTAGGAAAATCTTGCAAGCAGGCTTCATATGGCCTAGCCTCAACCGTGATATACACCACTCGTGCAAAACATGTGAGTTGTGTCAAAAGGCCGGCACTAGATCACTTATTCCTGAACCACAGACACCTATTCTCTCATATGGCCCATTTGAAAAATGGGGTATCGACGCCATTGAGCCATTACCTAGGGCCAACTCAGGAAAATTCTACATTATCATGGGGGTCGACTACATGACTAGATGGGCAAAGGCCACAGCCACCACTAGAATCACAGCGGTAGAGGTATCTAAATTTATCTACGAGCAAATATGTTGTAGGTTTGGCACACCTTTAGAGATCATCTCTGATAGAGGACCAGGTTTCAGAGCAAACTTGGTAGGAGAATTAATGCAGAAACTGGGCATTACAAGGAGGCACTCTTCACCATATTACCCTCAATGTAATGGTAAATGGAATGGTTTCTAAAATTATTACCAAGCAGGTAAACAATCATCCTGGAGACTGGGATAAGTATCTACTACCAGCTTTATGGGCCTACAGAACTTCATTTCGTACATCCTTGGGATTCACACCGTATCATCTAGTATTTGGTAAGGAAGCAATCTTGCCCATTGAAGTCAAAACCCGCTACTTCATTCAAAATTTCATCCAAGAAAGGGAGAGGAAAGTGGTCTCTCTTTGTAGCTGCATTTAGTGGTTTGTAGTCAACACAGACCCTCCACTTACCATTCTTTTCAGGCGTCACCACTACGGTACATAGCCGGGAATCTACCTTTCACCTTCTCCTTGAGAAGCGGTCATAAGCCATGCGTGAACCAATCTTTTTTTAGGAAATCGGGTGCAGCTTTCCTCCTTGCCAATGACTCAACCCACCGTTCCCACAAATCCACAAATTTGGACTCATAGGTGGCATATTCTAAAAGACCCTCCTGCTTCAAGTCTCTCAACTTGTCCCACAACTTTTCTGAAGTGGTACATCTCCCAAAGCGCCTCTTAAAAGCGGTTTTTAAGGGTTCCCAGTCATCCTTGGTTGCTTGTGGAAGTGCATTGTACCATGATCTAGCTTCTAGCTTCATGAGATGCTTAAAGATTCTAACCCGGGATTCATCCGTATCTTTGTTGCTCACTATACATGCTACTTCAAAGTCATCTAGGAAGTCTGTTACCAAATCCTCCCCCTTCTTTCCTTTAAATGTTGGAAATGCTACACTTGCCATGATTACTGAGAGAGAGCTAGAAAGACACACTACTTAACTTGCAAAAGTTTTTTTTCTTCTTTACAAGGAGGCGTGTATACCCTCTTATACTAGGACATAGATTAAAACTTCAAACGGTACATTGCCTTGTACCAAAGGTAAGACAAATGGCTGACCTGATGCCAGAACCTCAAAAAACCGCTCCCCACCCAGCATGGTGTCAATGACGTGCTGGTAGTGAGCCTTCAAGTCCAGTATTACCTTGGTTGAGCGTACACGTCTTGGTATGTGTGATCTGTCTTGAGGTAGGTTGTACTGATTCATGTGAAGCTTAGAGGTGCTTAGTCACTATCCAAGCTTGTGGGAGAGGGTGGTGTTCTTTCCTGATACAAACTCAGCAGATCCCTAGTTTCTCTAGTGAGAGTGTGAGCCAATGATTCCGTTATCTGTGCTGTGTTGAGCTTATATGTGAAGCTACTCAATATATGGCTTCTCTATATATGGCACCCAGGTCCCCTCTATATACACATCATCTCATGTGTGTATTCTACACACTTTGGGGTTCTACTTCTGTGTTCTCTCCTTCTCTCAACATGGTATCAGAGTAGTACGTTTTTGTTTTCGATTTTTCTCCTGATCAAAATCGAGTTTGCAAAAACTACACGTCAAAGGGATCGGAATCGATGTGGTCTACAACTTTGCAGAAAAAAGTTTCTTCAAATTCTGCACCGATTTTGAGTTATCGTTCACGGACTGCGTACATACCTGAAAAACAGCTTTCGCGTTTTGTTTTTTATTTTTCTGCTAATTGGAAACGATTTTGCAGAAACTACCCTCTTGAGAGACCGGAATCGATGTGGTCTACAGCTTTGCAGAAGGAAGTTTTTTCAAATTCTGCACCGATTTTGAGTTATCGTTCGCGGACTGCGTACATACCTGAAAAGCAACTTCCGCTTTTTATTTTTGATTTTTCTGCTAATTGGAAATGATTTTGCAGAAACTACCCGCGCAACAGACCGGAATCGATGTGGTCTACAACCTTGCAGAAGGAAGTTTTTTCAAATTCTGCACCGATTTTGAGTTATCGTTCGCGGATTGCATACATACCTAGAAAGCAACTTCCGCTTTTTGTTTTTGATTTTTCTGCTAATTGGAAACTATTTTGCAGAAACTACCCACCACAGAGACCGGAATCGATGTGGTCTACAACTTTACAGAAGGAAGTGCTTATTGAAAACGATTTTGCAGAAACTACCCGCGTGAGAGACCGGAATCGATGTGTTCTACAACTTTGCAGAAGAAACTACCCTCTATGGAAGACCGGAATCGATGTGGTCTATAACTTTGTAGAAGAAAGTTTCTCTAAATTCTGCACCGATTTTGGGTTATCGTCTCGGACTGCGAATATGTTTGAAAATCAAAATTCTACTTTTTGCTTTTGATTTTTCTCATAATTGAAAACTTCTCAATTATATTTTTCTTCATCAATCATATATTTGTTACTGACGTAATTTTGCTGCAGAAGCCAGTTACACATCGTTCCGATTCAGTCGAGCCGTTGATGATCGTCCAAATTCTATCGAGCTACTGTTGGTACATGATCTTTTGTTATATGATATACTCGTTCATTGATTCTCGTATAATTATTCTTTTAGAGATATAGTTTACGTCGTTTTATTGATAATTTCTCATTGATACCATAGTGATTTTGATGGTACCATGATGATGTTTTGTTAATACTTTGGTCATGGTGATTTTCGTTGATACCATGATGATATGTCATTGATATCATGGTTATTCTCGGTGGTGCCATGATGATATTTCATTGATACCATGGTTATTCTCGGTGATGCCATGATGATGTTTCGTTGATACCATGGTTATTCTCGGTGATGCCATGATGTTGTTTCCTTGATTCCATGGTGATTTTTGTTGATACCATGATGATGTTTTGTTGATACCATGGTTATTCTCGGTGATACCATGATGTTGTTTCGTTGATACCATGGTTATTCTCGGTGATGCCATGATGATGTTTCGTTGATACCATGGTTATTCTCGGTGATGCCGTGATGTTGTTTCGTTGATACAATGATTATTCTCGATGATATCATGATGCTTTTCGTTGATACCATGGTCATTTATTCATTTTTATTGATATAATGATAATATTTTGTTAATACTTTGATATCATGATGCTTTTCGTTGATACCATGGTCATTTATTCATTTTTATTGATATAATGATGATATTTTGTTAATACTTTGATGGTATTCATTGATCACTACATTGATAAATGTTGTTTTATGTAGTATATACACATATCATTTGTATCACGTAATCACACATTTTGTACTTTTACGTTTATACTTTATGTACCATATGTTGTCGTGCGTATATATGTCGTCAAAAGAGTGGCGTCGCGAACCATCTCTTATGGCATTGTGAACGTAATTATTTCATTAACGATGCTAATAATTTTCATGACATGTTCTTTTTGGAGTCTATGATCTATGTAGGTTTGATCAAAGAATTGATTTTATGAAGACAAACTTGGTGACAATAAAAGATTTATGAAGATATGTTTGGTGATGCCATATTGATGACAACATGAAGACATGTTTGGTGATGCGATATTGATGACAAGCTACACAGCAGATTCACGGAGACACTTTTCATTACAAGCTAATCGATAGCTTTTATACCTCTTTATTGAACCTTTGTATTCATTATTGTATTTGATATGATAGGAGTAATGTAACTCCTCATAAAACATTCATTGTAAAAGGAGTGATGTAGCTCCTCATAAACATTTGTATATTTAATGATTTTTATAATATAACGGTGGGTGTATATAGAGCTGTGGGTTTTTCCCTTGATCCCCCAAGGGTTTTTTCATCCACAGTTAGGGACCCTTATTTGAGCGGGGGTGTTGAGCTTATATGTGAAGCTACTCAATATATGGCTTCTCTATATATGGCACCCAGGTCCCCTCTATATATACATCATCTCATGTGTGTATTCTACACACTTTTGGGGTTCTACTTCTGTGCTCTCTCCTTCTCTCTCAACACATTCATGCCACTTGTGATTGGATGGAAGCTCAAGGCCAAGGTACTTAAAGCTCTCAACAACTTCAAGTGTCTCGTTGTTGTACACAATGCATGGCTTCTCCTTATGGTTGGTATTCACAAGCATAACCTTTGTTTTGGATTCATTTACAATCAGCCCACTATGCAAGCAAAAGTTTTCAAGGACAACCATAAGCTTTTGTGCATCTTCTAAAGTGTGTGCTAGAAGCACTACATCATCCGCATACAACAAAATCATGATTACCGCATTGCAAATAGTGACCTTTTCAATGCCTTCTTCTTGCATAAAGTCAAGTACCATTTGTTCCAATTGATCGATGCATAGACCAAAGAGAGTTGGTGACAATGGACATCCTTGTTTAGCCCCAATAGTGCTTACAAAAATTTCTGAAATTTCTCTTCCCATGCGCAATTGACAAATCACCTTCTCATAGATTCGAGAAACCGCAAGCATAAACTCACTTGGAACTTGGATTTCTTCCATCCTTCTCCACAAATTGTTACGTGGAAGCATATCAAAGGCTTTCTTAAAGTCCACAAAACAACAATACAATCGCTTGCCTTTCAACCGACTTTCCTCCATGAGAACACGAAGAGTGACAAGATGATCAATGGTGCTATGGCATCGACGAAAACCCGCTTGTCCCTTTGCACGCTTGTCATTCTCTTTAGCCCAATCACTCAATTTCATCTCCATTATGCACCCAAACAACTTTTCCATAAGAGACCCAATCATTATAGTCCGGTAGTTGCTTACATTCTTTACATCCCCTCCTTTATGCAAAGGCTTAACCCAATTAGTACTCCAATCATAAGGCATACCATGTTGAAGTGCAAGGTTGAACATATCACACATCCACTCATGGGTAAAATCTCTTGTCCATTTGATCATCTCCGGCTTGATACCTTGAAGATCTCCCGCTTTGCGAGTGGCCAACTTTTCAAGCCCAACGCATACATCCTCAATAGTAAAAAAAGACGGCATACATGGGAGTGAACCATAAAATGGCATTTTTTGAGTATTTGCTGGCTCATGTAATTGTCTACAATGTGTGTACATATCCACTAGACTCAAGTTACCAAAATTCTCAACCCGCTTGCCTCTCAAGTTTCTCCAAAATCTTCCACATGCATGTGCCTTTTCTTGATAATTTCTCATTGATACCATAGTGATTTTGATGGTACCATGATGATGTTTTGTTAATACTTTGGTCATGGTGATTTTCGTTGATACCATGATGATATGTCATTGATATCATGGTTATTCTCGGTGGTGCCATGATGATATTTCATTGATACCATGGTTATTCTCGGTGATGCCATGATGATGTTTCGTTGATACCATGGTTATTCTCGGTGATGCCATGATGTTGTTTCCTTGATTCCATGGTGATTTTTGTTGATACCATGATGATGTTTTGTTGATATCATGGTTATTCTCGGTGATACCATGATGTTGTTTTGTTGATACCATGGTTATTCTCGGTGATGCCATGATGATGTTTCGTTGATACCATGGTTATTCTCGGTGATGCCATGATGTTGTTTCGTTGATACAATGATTATTCTCGGTGATATCATGATGCTTTTCGTTGATACCATGGTCATTTATTCATTTTTATTGATATAATGATAATATTTTGTTAATACTTTGATATCATGATGCTTTTCGTTGATACCATGGTCATTTATTCATTTTTATTGATATAATGATGATATTTTGTTAATACTTTGATGGTATTCATTGATCACTACATTGATAAATGTTGTTTTATGTAGTATATACACATATCATTTGTATCACGTAATCACACATTTTGTACTTTTACGTTTATACTTTATGTACCATATGTTGTCGTGCGTATATATGTCGTCAAAAGAGTGGCGTTGCGAACCATCTCTTATGGCATTGTGAACGTAATTATTTCATCATCTATATATACATCATCTCATGTGTGTATTCTACACACTTTGGGGTTCTACTTCTGTGTTCTCTCCTTCTCTCAACAATATAAGCTCAACATGCTGCACATTTAGGTGCGACCTGAAAACTGACTGTGATAATTATATTGGTGACTTGAGTTACCCGATTCTCAAAGTAGAATAGTGTTGATTCTCTATTGTGCAGAGCTCCTTCCATTTTGTTGTTGTGTGTTGGTTGTAGGTTGCGGACATGGTTTCGACCTTCTCCTTCTTCTTCTTGGCACTTGGCCTATGTATATCCACTGGGTTTGGCATGTTGGTTGACTCTCCCACTGCAAATCGATTACCGTTACGCGTGGCACTCGAGCTTCGATGGAGATGCGGAGTTCGTCTAGTTGTGCTTGGAGCTCTTCTTCTTCTGTCGTCTAGTTAGAAAATCCTGCTAGCCATTCATCCATTCACAATAGTTTAGGGATTTCAGTATTGTAAACTGAAGGGTTTCATGAAAAGATCCTCCGTGGGGGCACCAAATGACCGGAGCAAAGCGAACCCCGAACCCCGAAGGCCTCTAAAACACCGGGGACCGAATGGCACGCCTCGAGCCTATTATAGTAAAGCAAACAGGGGCCACCACCTAGCTTCAGCAGCTAGGACGCAAACAACACACCACCATAACAAAGTTTTCATCCAAGAGAGATGGATGCTTGGGAGTAATGACGAAGAGGAAGGGGAATGAGATCAAGTGAGAGAGAGAGAGAGAGAGAGAGAGAGAGAGAGGGAAGGGGGTATAGTGGCTTAGTACTTAGGCACCGCAAAAGGATGGCGAATCCGCACACCCTTCACACATACACAAGCTCAATCCAAACACAAGACTAGGTGGCCATTTCGCACACCTCGCATGGGAAAAACATTGCAAGAAAACATACTCACAAAACCTCAAGCTTTATTTAGAGAATAAGGCGATAAAATGGGGAGCATAGGGTAGGGGAATGAGAAGGGAGAGAGTGGTAGAGCATATGGCGGATAGGTGGGAGTTGATGGCGAAGACTCGCATGAGGGTTCTGACCATCATCCTTTATTTAGTTTCCCTTCATCTTCCATATCCCAAGGGTGTAGAGGTCATGCTCAAGACGAGCATGGTGATTGCGGTGACGGTGATGGTGTGGGTGTGTGTGTGTGCACTAGGCACACACAGTGCATAGTGCACTCTTTGGTGATGTTGTGTGTGTTTAGTATGATGGTGACCCCTCTTTATATAGTGGAGGAGGGGGGAGAAATTCTAGAATTTAGAAATGAAGAAATCATTATCTACATAGGCCATGTGAATGTGGGCCCCACTTGTCTGGCTGTGTGTATATGTGCCAGAACAGCAGTCTCATGAGAGAGAGACTAAGAGAGAGAGATGGGTTGATGAAAAAAAGTGAGAGGTGACATGGAGAATAAAGTAATTACAAGAGGGGAGAGAGGGGAGTGTGTTTAGAGGTGAATCTGTGTGCAGATGTGTGTGAACACAAGAAAAATCAGGTAACCACCGGGTGGGGATGGGTCTGTGGGCACCTTTTTCAGTGAAACTGAGTGTGTGTGAGTGTGGGGGAGGTTATTTAGCTACAAGACAAGAGACATGGCGCCCTTTAGAGAGAGGGGGGGGTATTTGGGTCATGGGATATGATAGGAGAGAGAAAGGGGGGGGTGGGGTATACTATTTTGGAAGATAGGATAAGTTGCATGTGAGTTAAGGTGCATTATTGTTGAGTTAGAATGCATTATTGGTGAGAGGTGGGGTAGCTTGAGGGGAGAGAGAAAGGAGAAAGGAGAAGGGGAAGAGAGAGGGGGTTGACCTTTTGAGTGGAGGAGAGGAAAAGGGACACACGGCGGGGCAACAAAGAAGAAAATGGAGGCAAGGTGGGGATGGGCTGCCCCGCAGGCATGAGGTGGCATATTTTACCTTTACATAATCATAATTTATTTTTTTCTTACTTTTTCCAATACCTTTTATCACTCCCTCCCTAAGAGGGGGTTTTCATGGGGTGGGGACGAGAGAAGAGGGGTATGGGAGCTTGGCTTGTGAAAAGCCCCCATCAATGGCACCTTCGGTGCTACCGACAAAGTGTTGGCCTTCATCCATCAATTTGATGCGGCCTTTGGAGATGAGGGCTTCACAGAGTCCTCCAAGCTACGCCATGTATCTATGCACTTTCAAAAATCAGCTCGTCAATGGTGGGCTAGCCTTCGTGGAAATGGTGAAGCCCCAAAGACATGGAAAACTCTACGAGTTTCCATCATGACGCAATTCCTTTGCAGGCGATGCAAAGGACAAAGTGCTTACCGAATGGCGCAGCTTGAAGCTCCTCTCCCATGATTCTATCCACAAATATGTAGACAAGTTTTGGGATTTAAATCTCAAGGCTACTGTCTTTCAAAATATAGACTTTGCCGAGCAAAGGCAGCAATTCTGTGCGGGATTACCTGAAGAGATGGCCGAATACATCAACTCTCAATGGCCTGGTACTATTAGCGAAGTAATCCATCACACCATGGTTGCTTCACGCATCAATTTCCATCAAGGGGCTAGACGTTGGCAGGAGTTTTTTGGAGCAAGGGATTGTGCATATGTACATACACATGCATGGTGCATCGAATAAAGGATTGCCTATTTTCTTGACCCAGGTGGTTATGTGGGGCCCACATTTGTACAGATAGGGCAGGGTGTACATAGTGCATTTTTTTTCACTATCACCAATACCAGTGTGTTTTTTCTACAATAATGAGGAGTTGGTAGCGCGTAAAACTTCTGGAGAAAGCTATCCGCGGGCTGACAACATGAGGTAAGCAGGTGCGTCAGATGGCATCTAGTGGCGTCAGGAGGGCGAATCGGGTCAATATTTGCACGTAGATGGATGAGTACGGACACATACTTGCACGTGGATGAGTACGGACACAACGTGGGTGTTTTCTTGTGATAATTATGCAGAAAGGTCATCATGAGGACCACGTTTTGGGGCCACTTCACGTGGTGGCGGGATGCATTATTGAAAAAAGTCGAGTGCCATGTGTGCGTATGGATAGAGCAGGGTGACAACTATGCACTGTGAGGTCAGTTTTTGGCCTTTTCGGGGTCCGTTTGAGGTCATCTAAAAGGCCAAGGGTGCCCAAGTAATAAAGCTAAGTGTGGGAACTGAAAAAACTGAGAGAAGATCAGAAAAAACGTGGAGAGAAGAGGAGGAACAGCTGTAGACCGTGTGTTTTTGGGGTTTTTGGAGCCTGTTTTGGCCGTAAACTGCTCATCCGAGGTCGGATTTGAGCACCTTGACATTGTAGACTAGGGTTTTGGGCCATTCCGGATGTGATGGTACTGTCCATTTTGCCAAATTACTCTCTATTTTTTTGCTATTTTGGATGTGTAAGTTTCTCCTATGAGCGAAGCTTCTGCTCCAATTTGTGATTGTATCTGGTATCTTTTACCTATATTGTGTGAGCTATTTTCCCCATTGGTGTCAATTGTATCTAAACATCAGAAGTTCTCCTCTTTTGAGCTGAGATTTTTTTTTTTTTTGTGTATCTCTGTGTGGAGTGGGCAAGTGGATAGTCTCTCTCCTCTCACTCCATCGGTGTGTTCCCTGCCTCGGCCAAGTGGATTGTGTAAGCCGAGTGGTGCCCCATAGTGTGTGTGTGTGTGTGTGTATCCTTCTAAGAGTGTGTGTTGGGTCGTTATAGAGGCGTTCGGTGTGTTTCCATCCCGCTCACATTCTTTTGGTGCCCCCACGGAGGATCTTCTTTGAGTATCTTCTACTTCGAGCTTCAAGCCTCGAGATTCGAGATTACAGGTTACAGGTTACAAGAACAAGTGCAGGTGATTCACACAGGTACAGGTAGCTGGAGGATAGTGATATACTAGCAGTGGTGTCACTTGCACTTGTTGTGGGTATGCATCATTTGGCGCCTGTTTGAGCGCATTGTCTGTTGGTATTGTACGTTACTTATGGAAACTGCCATTGTAAGTCTTTGTGGAGCCATATTTGGTTTTATTTGGCAGTCCTAGCCATTTTTGAGACTTAGTCTAGAAGATAGTCATTTCTCAGACTTGACTATATGAGATTTGCATAAGCCTTCGTGTGAGGGTCGATAGTGTGAGGTTTTATTGAGCTGGGGGATTCTCAAATGTGGAGATCCTTTCGGTGATACATGTAGCTGGAGCACCCTTTTTGTGACCTTGCCATAGGCTATGTACTAGTGATTCCTAATTGATGCTCGGGTTCTATTGTTGGCAGTTTATGCATACATCTATAGTCTATATTTTGGGTTCTTACTGCTCTACTTTTGGGGAAACTCTACCAAAATTTTTCAAGTTGTCATGGCTGGTTTTTTGGTCTTTTAAGCCATTTATGCTCTTATGCTACTGAAATTTTGGCAAAATCAGAGGATAAGTCAAGTGTGCCTTCTTGGGAGCTTCATGGTTGGCTTTAATGGATGATCAAAATGGCCCTTAATTCACTCTTTTTATTTAACTCAGAGAATACAGATAAATGTTCATGTGTCAAGGAAGATTTTTTTCCAGCAGCGCATAGTCTTTATGTTTGGGCCAAGAAGATTACGAGAGATCCTGGAATGTCCTTTGCCTGTTGTAATTCCGATGATCAACTATGAAAACTCATTTGATGTGCATGTGTTTGTCCTTATCTAAATTTGAGCTCCATTGAAGTTTTTGGGGATTGTGTCAGTCAAAAGTTTTGGGTTCTTGCACGTGTGTTTGAAGGGGTTCTCAAAGCATTGAAACGTGTGTAGCCATGGCTTTTTCTTATCCGGAGTTTCATGGAAGAAGTGATGAAGATGTAGAAGACTTTTTGGAAAAGATGGAGGTTGCTGCATTAGCAACCAGATTCGTGACCCTGCGCCAATGTTACGTCTTCTCCAAATCTGTTTTAAGAGTGAGTTGGAAGTGGAGTTTGTGAAGACAGAAGATCCTGACAAAGTGTGGTAAGAAGTTCAAGGTTTGGTGCAGAAGGAAGGTGAGCCAGTAGATGCGTATATACGTAAGTTTTCATTGGCATGGGAGTGGATGTGCAAGGCCTTAGCACCACAAGTACCCCCACCTGACATGATGAAGAAGGACAGGTTCTTGGTTGGTCTTTGGGATAATATACGTTGGAGAGTGGAGCTAAAGAAGCCTAGGATATATGAAGATGCACTAGAGGTAGCAAGTAACAAAGAGTGGAAGCTGAGGAGAATGAGCCAGCTAGGAGTAGAGTCTTTGCCCATGAGGTCTGAATTTTAGCCTATGGACTCTTTACAATGTCGCATGCCAGGGGTTTATCATGATCCAATGGTTGTTGTTACTTCTCAGGTTATGCCAACAGTGGTCACTACAGTAGTGCAAGATGATGAGCTAAGGCAAGACATGAGGCAAGTGGTAGATTTAATGAAGAATCTCCGCCTAAACCTAGGTACTGTGGGAAATAATCGAGGTCGAGGGAGGTTTGCAAATCAGCCAGGAGGTGAAGAAAGGCCTAGGAATGGTGTTGGACAAATCAATGGTAGGTTTTGGAGGCAAACGCCCACATGTTATAATTGTGGAGAGTTGGGACATATCAACCCGCAATGCGATAAGCCACCAAGGATGGGGGTAGACATGTATCCATTGCCAAGAGAGGTGCTAACTAGGTCCAATGATTATGGTATCAAAATTAAGGGAGATGGAGGAACCAGTGGATTAACCCAGGAGGAAAAGGGAAAGACAAAAGTGATAAGTGTAGTCACCTTGGAGAAGGCATCAAAGCTAGAGGATACATTAGTGATGCCTATTGGGAAGAGGACCACAGAGGAAAGGAAGGAAGAAGTGCCCCAGGTCCTAGTAAGAAGAAGGGAAAGAGTCATAAAGGCGAGGATCTCAAGGCCAAGAGGAAAAGGAGGGTTCGTTGCAAGTTTCATGTTTCAGATTTTCCACTAGGTGTGGGCAATTAAGTTATGACTTGAAGGAGGGTCTAAGAAGCAGGAAGGCAGATGTTACTTTTGGGCAGCTTATAGAGATGGTGCCAAAGCTAAAGCGGAAGTGGAAGAGGATGGTTAACCCAATGGAGAAAGAGCCAGAGAGAGGTTCAGTGAAGGTGTTGGCAATGGATGAGCTACCAGAAATTTGTCGAATAGTAGATGTGTGGCATAAAAGGAAAAATATGGGACAAGGCTATGTGGATGGCGGGGCCCAAATATGTGTGATAACACACTCATGCGTTCAGAAGATGGGTCTTACAGTGACTGGGGTGTTAGGGTTTCGGATCAGATTGGCAAACCATCAAAAAGTAAAATGTTTGGGTGTTGTAAAGAGCTTAGAAGTGGAGGCGTATGATGCGAAGGCAGTGGTTGATTTTCATGTGATGCTAGCAGAGTTGGGAGAATATCCTATTATATTGGGTAGACCATGGTTACGTGCAGTGGGAGTTGTTCAAGATTGGAGATGTGGTACGATTATCCTCTATGGAAAGACAAGTGCCAAGAAGCTATATAATATGGACACAAGGAAAGGATTGGAGGATCTTTATGAAGATGAGGATGAGTCTAGTGATGAAGACTATTCCACAATGTCTGATGAGGATAGTGATGGTACTACCAGCAGTGATGAGGATGCTAATATTGCATTTCTTTTGATGGACAAAGGAATCGAGGTGTCTGGTTTAGTTGCATTTGCAAATGAGGCTGAAATTGAAAGTGAAAGGCCTCATGAAGTGATTGAAGGGCTGATGCAAACCAAGGTTGAATTGTCAAAGAAGCACGAATTGATGACACAAATGATCAGTGGAGACCTCTCAGCTATGGAGAAGGAAATATATTTGCACATGCCGGTCTATGCCAAAGTAATTGATGGTTTTCTTGATGCAAAGTTGATATATGGAATCAGTACATGTTTTCCTTGGGAACGAGGTGGAACCTTGATTAAGCTTTTGATGCAAGGAATGCCAAGTGTTTTTGTGTGGGATCCAGGTGGAGTGAATATCTCTTTTTGTTGCTAATGAGCATGAATGCTCTAGCAGGCTAGGGGATGGGCAAATTATGTCAGGATTTTTTTGGAGCAAGGGATTGTGCATATGTACATACACATGCATGGTGCATCGAATAAAGGATTGCCCATTTTCTAGAGCCAGGTGGTTATGTGCGGCCCACATGTGTACAGATAGGGCAGGGTGTACATAGAGCATTGTTTTTCACTATCACCAGTACAACTGTGTTTTTTCTACAATAATGAGGAGTTGGTAGCACGTAAAACTTTTCGAGGAAGCTATCCGCGGGCCTACGACATGAGGTAAGTAGGTGCATCAGATAGCATCTAGTGGCGTAAGGAGGGCGAATGGGGTCAATATTTGCACGTGGACGAGTACGGACACAACATGGGTGTTTTTTGTGATACTTATGCATAAAGGTCATCATAAGGACCAATTTTTGGGGACATTTCACGTGGTGGCGGGATGCATTATTGAAAAAAGTCGAGTGCCTGGTGTGCGTATGGATACAACAGGGTGACAACTATACACTGTGAGGTCAGTTTTTGGCCTTTTCAGTGTCCGTTTGAGGTCATCTAAAAGGCCAAGGGTGCCCAAGTAATAAAGCTAAGTGTGGGAACTGAAAAAACTGAGAGAAGACTAGAAAAAACGTGGAGAGAAGAGGAGGAACAGCCGCAAGTGTGTTTTTGGGGTTTTTGGAGCCTGTTTTGGCCGTAAACTGCTCATCCGAGGTCGGATTTGAGCACCTTGACATTGTAGACCAGGGTTTTGGGCCATTCTGGATGTGATGGTACTGTCCATTTTGCCAAATTACTCACTATTTATTTGCTATTTTGGATGTGTAAGTTTCTCCTATGAGCGAAGCTTCTGCTCCAATTTGTGATTGTATATGGTATCTTTTACCCATATTGTGTGATCTATTTGCCCCATTGGTGTTGGACCAAGCTCAATTGTATCTAAACATTAGAAGTTATCCTCTTTTGAGCTGAGTTTTTTGGGTGTGTGTGTGTGTGTATCTCTGTGTGGAGTGGGCAAGTGGATAGTCTCTCTCCTCTCACTCAATCGGTGTGTTCCCTGCCTCGGCCAGGTGGATTGTGTAAGCAAAGTGGTGCCCCATAGTGTGTGTGTGTGTGTGTGTGTGTATCCTTCCAAGAGTGTGTGTTGGGTCATTATAAAGGTGTTCCATGTGTTTGCATCCCGCTCAGAACGTAATGTCAAGCCCATGGAAAACAAAGACAAAAATGATGCAAAGGGGAAAACCAATGTTCAAAATACTTCCCAAGTCAATTCCAACAACAACAACAATCGGTCCAAGGAGAAGGGAGTTTACAACGGTAAAAAAAAACTCTCTCTTGAAGAGCTTCAAGCTTTTTGCAAGGACCATAAGTGTTTCAAGTGTGGGGAGCAAGGACATGGCCATCGTTCTTGCCCCAAGAAGAATACTCGCAATGATACTCCTAGGGATTCCACCATCGAAGTTCCAAAAGAGGATGATCATTGCAAAGGATCATCACTTTCCTATGCTTGGGGAAAGGTAAGAGAGCATGATGCCTTCATCTTGTTTGACCCTGGCTCTACTCTCAACTTGATATCAACGGAGTTGGCCACCAAGTTGGGCATTCAAGATTTTGAGATGGGAGATATAGTAGTGGCTGATGCAGCTTTCAAGGGACAAAAAGCCTCCGTTACTCCCTTGATTGGGAAGTTGAGTCTTTATGTCCAAAGCTATGTTGACAAAGAAGACTTCTTCATCTCTCCTCTCCAACATGAGGTTGCCAACATGAAGTTCCCTGAAAGGAAAATCTACTTCACCTACAGGGGAAAGAACATGTATATAGATGCTAGTGAGCATGGTGGCACTATTCCACTTGTCAATCCTCTTGCGTTTGATAAGTGAATGAAGAGCTCAGTTTCTGCGTACATGATTTTTGTCAAAGAGTCTCTAAAAGATACTAATGTTTCATCAAGTGTAAATGGTAGGAATCAAGAAGAGTGAGACTTGTCTAATTTTCTAAAAGGATTCCAAGATGTGTTCATCGATGATATCCCTATGGACTTACCTCCAAAACGAGGGGATGATGACCATCGCATTGAGCTCCTTCCTGGAAGCTCACCACCTAACAAGCCTCCTTATCGAGTCTCACAAGCTCAACAAGAGGAGATCGTGAGGCAAGTACAAGAGCTGGTAGACAAAGGGATGGTGAGTCCTAGTTCCTCTCCCTTTTGTTCTCCAGTCCTTCTAGTACAAAAGAAAGATGGTACATACCGTATGTGTGTGGACTATCGAGCACTAAACCATATCACTATCAAAAACAAATTTCCCGTACCTCGGGTAGAAGATCTGTTTGATAAGCTACAAGGCTCTACCTACTTCAGTAGGATTGACCTTAAGAGTGGCTATCATCAAATAAGGATAGTGGATGAAGATATCTTAAATACTGCGTTTCGCATAACGTTTGGTCTTTATGAATATCTAGTCATGCCTTTTGGCTTGACCAATGCACCAGCTACGTTCAATCGTTTGATGGAGAAAATTTTTAGACCATACCGCAAATTCACTGGAGTGTTCTTTGATGATATCATCATCTACTCCAAGTCTTTGGAGGAACATAAGCAACATCTCCAAGTGATTTTTCAAGCATTGAGGGAGAATAAGCTTTTTCTCAACCAAAAGAAAAGTGAATTCTTTCTTCAAGAGATTCAATACCTAGGTCATATTATCTCTAAAGATGGTATCTGAATGGATCCATCAAAGTTAGAGGTAATAAAAGCATGGCCTAACCCAAGAAATCTACTTGAGCTAAGAAGCTTTGTTGGTATGTGCGCATGCAATACTATAGACGCTTCATAGCAAAATTCTCTCAAGTAGCAAGACCACTACACGACTTAACTAAGAAGAACGTTAAGTTTGTATGGACTGCTAATGAGAAAAATGCTTTTGTAAATCTCAAAGAGAATCTTACTTCCCAACCAGTCCTCGTGCTTCCGGATCTCTCAAAGCCATTTTAGGTCCAATGTGATTCTTGTGGTGATTGCCTTGGAGCATTTTTGCTTCAAGAAGGGCATGCCATAGCATATGAGAGCCGAAGGCTCAATATAGATGAACAAGGCTTGGGAATTTATGAGAAAGAGCGCTATTATACATGTCCTAGACACATGGAATCACTACCTATTGACGACTTCATTTATTCTACGAACCGACCACCAAGGTCTCAAGTATTTCATGACACAAATCAAGCTTTTTGACAAACACAAATGAGGTGGCAAAATTTTCTTTCACAAATTAATTTCCATATTGCTGCGTTGGTCCGCGCGGAGGCTTCTTGAAAGCCGAATTTGAAAGAGCGTTCCGTCGCAATGCAGCACTTGCGAGTTGGTCCCTGTTTGGACGTCGTTTGGATCTTTAGCTCAGCATGGGCCACAAAACGTGGCCGGGGCGCGACGAACACCGTTGGCTTGGTTCGTCGCGTTTTTGGAGTTTCTATGTTTTTGTCATAAAGAGCCCTGTCTGGCTCGTATCTGCCTTTCCTTCATGTAGAGAGCCCTGTCTGGCTCACATCGCTGCTTTTCGTGTCATGGCGGTGCCCGGCTCGGATCGGGGCCGGCGCGGGTCACGGGTGACGGCCCGTTGTTGGGACGCGTCACGAAGAGCCCTGTCTGGCTCGCATCGTTCCTTTTCCTCATGGAGGTGCCCGGCTCGGATCGGGGCCGGCGCGGGTCACAAGTGACGGCCCGGTGTTCAGGGAACGCGTCACGGTGCGGAGGGCGTGTGGTTGCTTTCTGGAGCTCTCTTCACCAGGATTTTGACGACCCGGGCCATTGCGGTTGGAGCCGTCGTGAGTATCGTGCGCGTCGGGCACGTTAGTCTTCGGCTCGTCTTCCAGGAGCTCGTTCTGGAGCTCTGATACCAAGTGTGACGCCCCAGTTTTCTGGGCGCGTCGGGGAGGGACCGTTTTCCTTTGCTCTGATACCAAGTGTGACGCCCCAGCTTCTGGGCGCGTCAAGGAGGGGGGGGCCCGGCGGGGATTCTTACCCGCACGCAGCCGAGGGGACTTCTGCCTTCAAGGGGCCCGTCGGGGATTCTTACCCGCACGCGGCCGAGGGGACTGTCTTCAAGGGGCCCGGCGGGGATTCTTACCCGCACGCAGCCGAGGGGTCTTCTGCCTTCAAGGGGCCCGTCGGGGATTCTTACCCGCACGCGGCCGAGGGGACTGTCTTCAAGGGGCCCGGCGGGGATTCTTACCCGCACGCAGCCGAGGGGACTTCTGCCTTCAAGGGGCCCGTCGGGGATTCTTACCCGCACGCGGCCGAGGGGACTGTCTTCAAGGGGCCCGGCGGGGATTCTTACCCGCACGCAGCCGAGGGGTCTTCTGCCTTCAAGGGGCCCGTCGGGTAAGCACAGTCAAGTGGCCAATGCACTTTCACGATGACCAAAAGTTAATGCGGTGTCTATAGCCACTCAAAATGATCTATACTCTATGATAGATGAGTTTGCTACTGACCATGATTTTAGAGACATAATGTCAATCTTGCTTTGGAGAAGAAAGAGGAAGCATTCACCTTGCAGAGATGGTTATCTTATCCATGGCAATAGACTATGTGTTACGCATTCCCTTTGCTAGAATGTTATGTATGAATCCCATGCTCCTCCCTACGCAGGGCATAGAGGTATTCAACCTACTCTTTGTCACGGGAACCGAATAATAGAGATAGACAGCAAAATAGAGGAAGAAATCTTTGTATTGATAGTGTTTGATACAACAGAGGAGCAATTGAATATATATATGGGCGCACTCCGTTGTACGGAGCTCGAACCTCCCGACCACCCCCGAGCTTCAATTCGCTTGCATGCAGTGTCTCACTCGCACTCGCACTCGCACTCGCAGAAGAGAGAATGGTGAATCCCCCCAAAACGCACCACCCGTCCTTCTATTCTCCTCCAAAAGCTTGCGACCTCTTAAAATAGCCGCTTTTCTATTTTTGGCGCTCGGTCGACTCGACTTGCGTGCCAATATACCTGCGAGAACAAGGTAAAAAAACGTGATCGCGAAGCGATCCGTAGAGGGACAATTTTTCAGCTGTCTTCAACTGAACATAACTCCCAAACGGAGCCAAAACAGCCCAAGTCCGTCTCATACAATCTTGTTGCCCTCGCTGCGCTCTACACTGGTGCCAAAATCTTAGTTCTCCGTACCGCATTGGCAATGCTTAATTTGCACTCTATCTACGGTTGTTCTGATGTCTCAATCACAGAGATTTCCAGGTAAACACAATAATCCTAAGCATGGTAAAGTGAAAATTACAGTTCATATAAAGTGATCAAAGGGCTGACTTGTTCATGTAACGTCAGGTTGCTGAATGAGCAAATCTTGCCAGAAGAGAATCACATGCCCCCTACCCGTCCAGCCGCTAAAAAGCTTCTTACTAATTTGGGCTTGAATTATCAGAAAATACATGCATGTCCTAATGATTGTATACTTTTCTGCAATGAGTATGCAAACCTGGAACAATGTCCCAATTGTGGATCAAAGAGGTACAGGGAGGCCACACAGGAAAAATTTAACCCAGCAAAGGTCCTTCGACACTTTCCTATCATTCCAATAATAAAGAGCATGTTGAGGTGCAAATCCATTGTCGCTTTAATGATATGGCACTCAAATACAGATCGAAAGATGAAGTTATGCGGATAACTGCTAACTCTCGTGCATGGAAGCACATAGAGAAAAGTTGGCCTACATTTAAGAACGAGCCTCGATGTATCCACTTTTGTCTGGCAATGCACAGAGTAAACCCATTTGGATTATGAAGGTCGTCATGGAGCACGTGGCCTATTTGTCTAGTTAATTATAATCTTCCACCATGGCTCGCTATCAAGAAGGGCCATCTATTGTTGTCATTGATCATCATCCCAGGAAAGTACAAAGCAAAGAACATGGACGTCTATCTCGCATCACTTATAGAATAGCTCCAAATCTTGTGGATAGGAATCGATGTGGTTGATATGTCCCAGCCAATCGGACATTGGAATGTACATGTGCAAGGCATTCTCATGTGGACCATGCACGTTTTGCCAGGGTTTGATGAGTGCTCAGGTAAGTGCCTTTAAAACCCTCACATGCATGTGATTCATGGCTATGTCAACGATTTTAAATATTAATATGTGATGTTTTAGGCTTGAGTTACTTGGGCAATCATGCATGTCCGAAATGTGGTCCTTGACTTGGCTTCTTCCGCTCTGAGCATTTGAGCAAGACAATTTAAAATCTAACCAACCCAAATGATTTTTTCATATTAAATTGATCACTTAATGTGGAGGAATGAACGGGAACAAGTATTAAGATATAGATATGTGCTTATAGATCTATCTCAACACGGGGCCAATAGTAAAGGGGCCCAAATGAGAGATGGTCTAGCAAAGAGAAAGGCTAACCAATGGAGCATAAGACCTTAGGGTTAGCTTCATTGAAGATCTCCAATAATGTGTGTAAAAGTCCTTTGACCTTAGGTAAGCTAGGTTTGAGCTTGAGGTGGGAACCCGGCCCAAGCCCGAGGTGCTTGTCGTGCTTGAGGTGCTTGATTAAGGTGCTTGAGGTGCATGATTAACGTGCTTGAGGTGCTTTGACATGCTTGCCTAAGATGCTTGTGGGAACACCCCTAGTCCAAGTGCTTAGTCATGCTTGATGACTAAGGTGCTTGAGCACCAAAGGTCAAAAAGATCCCTACAAAGAGGGGGGCGAGCCCTTTTCTTAGGGGCTAGAGAGAGAACACACACACACACTCTCAAGGAAAGCCCAAGCTTACAAAGGAAACAGGGACACATGTCAAGCCCCTACCCATGTTACCTCCACGAGGTGCTTGAACTCTATTGGCTAGGATTAAAAGGGGTCCAATGATAATTTACCACAATTATCTAATTGTTTTTGCATTTATCGAGTCCTCTCTCTGAAAGGGGAAAGGGGGGCACTTGTCCCAAGACTACACTATTGCTAGAAATGGCTCAAGCTTGTGATTAGCTAGGCTTGGCATGAGCCAATGAGCTTCAATGATGAGCCAGAAGAGGGGGTCGACCTAGCAAGGAGGGGGGTTCTTAGGGGGTATACTCACCCCCACACACTCACAAACCCTCTCATTGTGTGCTATGCAAAGTGCAAGAGCTCCCTCTCCTTCTCCAAGCAAGTAGAGGTTGAGAGCCTACACCAACACTCTTGGATATGGAGTGCAAATCCAACCAAGAGCCATGCTTCAATGCTTAAGCTTGCCATCTCCTTCTTCTTCATTACTATGCTATTATGTATGCTAGCAACAAGAGTTATGATAAGTGAGGAACTAGTTCTTTCTCCTACGAAATGTTTCTTCTTCCTCTTCCCTACCCTCATTCCCTGCTAGCTCTCTCCACCTTCGAAGGTGTTTGAGGTCTTGGGACTGAGGCTTGGGATAGTTAAAGCTTTCTTCAAGTTTATGTTATGTTTGTGATGCATGAAGCTTTCCATCTTCATTGCATCACCTAGGTCACAAGGAACACAAAGATTGTACTGTAACAAGTCTCTCTTAATGGGAGAAATCATAATACAAATGTTTATTGGAGGGGGGACCGGCTCCACATAAATCCGGTCCTCAACTGTTGTCATGTTCTCTAAATTCTATCTCTTGCAAAAGTATTGGTCATACAGAGTGAACTAATTGTTATGATTATGTTGCTACCTTCAATTATGTTCACCCGCTATGCTCACAAAGTCATTTCTCAAAAGTACTCTCATTAATTTCCTCTACTCTCAAATTAAATAGGCCAATTCCATTACACAGTTTATGAGAAGCATGGTAGATTTTTGCCTGAAGGACATGAGCTACGTGGACCAAACATATGAAAACATGATATGCATCCCTTGAAAGCGAGCAATTGGAAAAACATGTGGGCAAGTTGCGTTCATACACGATCCACTATGGACAGGAAATGATGAGAATGATCTGTCTAAACCCTCCTGGCTCTATGTCGTTCAAGTTTCTCCACATAGCAAGCAAGTGTGTGAAGGATTGGATTTCAGCTCGAAGAGGTGATACATGAACAAAGCGCAGGACTGACTCCCACTTTAAGTTTAGATTTTGAGGTGGATGTCAGCATTGAGAAATTGTCTGAACCTAGAGATGAGGTGTCAAATAGTGAAGCTGATGTGGAGAGTGATGAAGAAGTAGAGTTCAACGGCAAAGATGCAAAAGTACAGATTGAGATAGACATCTTTGGTGCATCAGATCTCATAGAAGATGAGAGATTAACTAATGACTTTTGCTAGGAAACCTTTTGCATGGCTCTTTTTATTAGTCTACAATACACTTTAGATTTTGGTCATTTATGTAGCAGTTTCGTTGATTTGTTGTTTGTATTGATTAAGCATTTCTTATGTAAACTAACGTATTTTGTGGGTTTTGTTTGTGTATGATTAGCCATGGCCGATGACGATGAGCCCTACCATCCTAGTTTTAGTTTTCTAGTCACTCCGCCCGGCATGTCACCCGAGCAGATGGGCTCGTTTTTTTCTTAGGTGACACTAGAGCAGATCGCCATGGCACAACACCTTTGGGGTGCAGATGCAGGTACCTCTAGACCTACTACGGCCAACCCTACGCCCGGGATTAGTGTGGTCCCTACATCGAGCGGCCCCACACCTTAGTCTAGTGTGCCCTCTACTCCTAGGACTTGTGTGCCCTCTACACCAACGGGTGGTTCATCCTTGAGACGACGTCACCATTGTTCTCGAGGCGGTGGTTGCTGTGGTAGTGTTTCTACCGATGCGTCCACACCAACGAGAGAGCACCCACCACTCTCTTTAGTAGATAATTCCCTTATGGGCACACCACGTACACCTTGGGGATCACACGAGCATGATCCTAGCAAGGTGTGGATGAGTGGGGATGGGGCTGTTGTGGCAGATAGGGTGGGAAAGGAAATGTGATAGAGGATTCGATAGCTCTGTACGATTCAGTTTCGTCATACTGTGATGGAGATTTGGAAAAATCTCGATCTTGAGACAAAGAATTACATTGTCGACACCAGTCAGAGAGAGTACGGGCCGGAAGAGGGGTACGGCAAGGTCTCAAAAACCTGGATTTTGAGCGTGGCGAGGTCCACAATGTCACACCATCAGTCAAAGGCCAGAGACAGATTCAACGACGGTGATCCCAAGCCCGCATGGTTGGACGCAGAGGAGTGGATTGGGACTGCACGAGAGACACAAGACAATTCAAATATATTTAAGCAACAGAGAGATGCAGCTAGAGCACGTTTGGAGTCTACTGGAGCGTCACATCTTGGGAGTGGAGGCTACGATATGCTTCGATATGAGTTTGTTAGTATTATACGTATGCTTTAAATTATGATAGTATATATGTTATTTGAAGATTTATCTAATGATTAAACCATAATTTTGCAGGAAGTTGCTGTGAAGCGCTTGGAACACGCGCCTTCGGAAACGCCAAGAGGAGAAGTATGGGTACAAGCATGGACTTGTGGCCCTTTTGACCCAGTTGGAGGAGGAGGGAGAGGACATCAATTGGGAGGCATTACCATGAGGGCTTCTCACTTAGTGACCTCTTGCATATGTACAGTTTCGTAGTACATATATTTATGGTTTATGGTTATGTTTATGGTATGGTTAAGGTTTAACAGATAACTTATGTTTATGGTTTATGGTTATGGTTATGGTTATGGTTTTGGTTCTGGTTCACATGATGGTTATGGTTTTGCTATGATGGTATAGAAATCGTGCTATGGTTATGGTTATGGTTGTGCTAGGTTATGGTTTTGGTTCACGTGATGGTTATGGTTTTGCTATGATGGTATAGCAATGGTGTGATGGTTATGGTTATGGTATGGCAGACAGGTTATGTTTATGGTTTTATAGTTTTCGACTCATTTTTTAATCATGTTAACAAGTTATGTTATTCTTAAAAAATTTCTAATTTCCATACACTCGCTTTCTAGCGTCAGCTTATAGGTGGAGTGAGGTTGCTTGTGCACTCTTCCTTTGGGCAGATCGGGCTGTTTTCTTTTGCTGCAGTTAATGTAGCATTAGTTCCTAGCCCTCTCTGCCCAAATTTTTTTGCAGGTTTTGGTCATCGGTACAGGTTACGGTATGACCGTCGGTATCACGTAAGAGGCATCGTAATTTAATATATTAATATCGGTGCTTATTCCGTTGATTATTCGACGCTTGTTTATAGGCCTATTTCGACGCCTGCGACACCGATAGTTATATCAACACTACGATACCGGCATCTCTTCTGAATCTTATTCCAACGCTTTTAAGTTTAAAACTTAGCGCTATTTCATCGGTACCTGCACCGAATTTTTCACGACCTCATGTAGTGTCCCCCCCAAATGCACCCCTTGAAGAAAAGAAGATGTTTACGCAAAGACAGCGTGACACAAACAAGGCAATCCGGATGTTCAACCACCTTAATCGCGCTCGCAACACCGGAGACCAGGAACTCAATGAAGGCTTTGAGACAATGCGAGAAGCTCTGGGCAAGTGGGAGACATGGGGGTACATAAACAACTCTGGGAGGGCCGCTTTGCAGGCGGGGATTGACCATTTGCTTGTTTGCAAACGCACAATCAACCTAGTCGACATCTCTAGGTCTAATGTGGTAGAAATTGCAGCAAGATATAAATAACTATGCACTAATTAATATATTTAAATAAATATGAACTAACTCATAATAAATTGTACTAGTGTGATGCAAGTTGTACTGTGTGTGTGTGTGTGTGTCTGTAGGCTTGATTCCCTACCTAATCATGTAAACAATTTATTTTAATTATATGATGGTGTTCCACTCTTCTCTGCCTTGGTGAGAATAATTTATATGGCAAGTTTTCGGACCGTCCCCTCTCTCTATCTGACTTAATATTATTGAAGTAGCTTTGAGACTTATAATCGGCCTGGTCTACTAAGACATGCATCTTCAAGATCTATCATAGATTAGGGTATTGTTCATGTCTTCTAGCAATGTAATTACAAGTTGTTTGAAAGACACAACGTAATGTACTATATATTGGGCAAATCTATGTGAGTTTTCTATATAGTTCAAGTAAAAGATGAGCATGTCTTTAGTATCTACCCTACTTTTAGTAGAATGTTGTTTCCTGTCCATGTAGGTGTTGTTGCAAATAAGGATGAATTCCTAATACGCCAATTTGAAAGTAGGAATCTAAAAAATATTGATGGTTGTACTTGTTTGGGAAGAGACGTACCTCAAAGTAATGATACACTCATAGACTCTTGCAAAAAAAAAAGTAATTAAAAACACTTTAGTGAGTTGAAGAACCGCTTACGTACATAAACACACACATATAAATAAAAATATATATTATATAAACGAGTATTTAAAAAAACTTTACCGAGTTAAAGAACTGCTTACGTACATAAAAACACACATATAAATAAATAAAGATATATATATATATATATATATATATATATATATATATATTCTTAGAACGATAGCGTAAAGAAATACTGATAAGCAATCAAAATTTCAACAGCATAACAACATGAAAATTAAAAAAAACAAAATCCCCATTCCATAGTTGCTTCCATGAAAGCTTGCCTAACTTTCATTAAGCTTTGTATACATGAAACCATGATTATGTTTCCAAACATGATTATTTTCACAAGCAGTCAAAATTTCGGTAGCATAACTGTGTGAAAATTCAAACAAAAAATTTTCCCATTCCATACTTGCTTCCGTAAAAGCTTGCCTAACTTTTTTTAAGCTTTGTATACATGAAACCATGATTATGTTTCCAAACATGAAAAAAAAGCATGATTATATTCACAAGCAATCAAAATTTTGGCAGCATAACGGTGTGAAAATTCAAACAAAAAAAAAATCCCCATTCCATACCTGCTTTTGTGCAGCAGATCAATGCTCACGGGAAGGAGAAATTACATATGCAAAAAAACATGTGTTGGTATATTACTTTGGTAAATCCAAAGCTCTGAACTAACTTCTAAATAAATATGAAATCATGGGTGAATTGATAAGGACGGTCAATACCAACAACATGTCTTCAATAATACCAAAGAAGTGGCATCCAAACACCATGGTCACACGTCGTACCATACAAATCACAAACTAGAAAACACCATAGATAATACCAATGTTGATGTCAATCAAGGGCAGTGTGATCCGGGCTCTTATTGTTGCCAGTCAGTCTCCTCATCGCTATTTACATCAACTGCTAGAATAGCACGTACACATGGAGCCTTGGAGCGTGAAAGATGCTGCTAAGACCTCTGGATCACTATGTATGCAGAGGTAGTGTCTAGACAACTCAACGCAAACATGGCCTAAGACACCACATCCAGAAAACATTATCAACAATGTAGGTGTGCTCCGTAGTAAATGTCCACACAAGCCAGCTAAAAAAAGGAAAAAAACATGTGCATTTTTCCTATATGTAACATAGTCTAATAACGCATAGTAGGAAGCATATATTCTTACCAAAAGATTTCAAGGCTAGGCTCCGCAGTACCTCTAAGAGCGCGTCCTCCAATGTACTCTCCATCGGTACGCTCCACCAGTATTCCGGACTTGGCATCGAAAGAGTTGTTGTCCACTCTCTCTCCATCTCATCGATCGTAGATAAGACGTTGACCGTTATGAAAAAACAATCCTAGCAATAGTGTTTCCACCTACAAATTACAATTAGAATGTGATCTAATTGAAGAAAAATATGAGCATCCTTTTCAATTAACAAATAAATCTACTTACTATCTCAATGTCAATGGTCTTTCGCACATAAACATCAGGGATCAAAATAAGGATGGTGTGCATTATTTTGAATCCCATCTCGATGCCAAAGTGATCAGTGGAGCTTAAGGTGATGTACCACCCATTGTCTGCTAGCTATTATGGCCACTTTCTTACTTAATTTTCGAGAGAATTGATTCCATGGAGGAACCTTCATATTATGCATTGTTTATTTAATTAAAGTTCCAAAACTATCATAGACTGCCCATTGAGGTTTTGAAGAATGCATACCTCATTCTCCGAAAAAAAATCAAGTTTAAAATTTGTTGGAAAATCCGCAAACAAAAGAGAGGCCACTTCATTGCTCTTTTCCCCATCAACATGGGCTGAATGAAGAAAATCCAATCCTGCATACGATCAAATACATGTATTTCAAACATTCACAACAGATACCACACATAGTCAGTCTTTCTTCTCACATGTATTTACCATTTCTCATCATCAAGAGAAATTTTGTAAGCATCTAGCATGTTGCCAATAACGGTCACATCATAATCTATGGAAGGCAATGCATAATCAAAAAATAAAATATTTCATCAAGAAAGTGACAGGTAGATATCTTTACAAGAAAGTTCACGTGTGGAGCCATGAGCACCTTTCTTGTTCTTTTTGGGAGACTTCTTGGGCTTCTTGAAATTAAGAAACTCCAATTGTTTCTTTATGGAGGAGATTGTACTATTGTTTACTCTTTTCAAAGAGGTGGCTTTCTTGGAAGCTGAGCCAATCTCCTCAATACCATTTTCATTTCTTTCAAAAATGTGCTCTAAAGCAAACAAAAATATGTTTCTCACAAACATAGTCTAAATAGTATGAGCACTTTAACAATTTTGTTGTTTTTATAAATGCCAAAAAATAACGTTATATAAGTTCTCTTTGTCCCGTGGATAGGTGCCTCGAGTGTAATCTAGCCACCAAGGGCAATACTCAATTTCCCAAGCAATCAAACCATAATCTCTCATACATAATGGATACATACACTCCTCACAAGAGAGGTCCCTCCAACTTTCAACAACAAGTGTCAACTTCTCCAACAAAGTTTGATCGTAAAGCTGAATTAGCCATCTACTTTATTTGAGCTTCTTTACCGAGTGACTTATTTATTATACAAACTCTAAGTGCAAAATAGAATAACAACCATAAAGATATCAATTGTATTACCTGAATAATACTCTCCTCGAAGATTCCATAAGCTCTGGAATTTTTTCATCCGACTCTTTTGTATTGAGCTTACTCCAAAGCTCCACAAAATCTTTATCAATGTGCTCCCTCAAGCGGTGATGAAAATATGCTTCAAAGCCCTCTGGCATTTCTTCAATCATTTTCCCTTTGATCCTCAAGCATTGCTTCAAGATACGTCCCCCATACCGCTCTTTACACAAGTACATTTTAAATTTCGTTGCACTAATATAACGCTCAAGAGTAACATCATCTACACGGCAATGCATCAAAGAGCGCAATATTTCCTTTTCCCTATAGAGAATACAATAAACAAACCATAAATGCATTGATTCATTTAACGATTTCATGTGTATTTTTTATCCAAAGATTATTACCTCTCCGGTGATATTTTAGAAGCTGCCAAAGAGTGGACCTTGTCTCTTGTAAGGCCCACCTGATCCTTTTCTCTTATCCAATTGAAGTTAAATAACAAAGAGAAGAACCCTTGGCCATTGGCAGGGTTGGCAATGGCCAACATCTATGTTGCATTAGCACGAAATAAAATAAAATCAATTTTTCAATCCAATAAATCAAATCCAAATGACATGTCAACTTACAATTTTGTAGAAATTCAAACATGAATGGTGAGAAGAGAAAGTTTTTACCTTATAAGCTCTTTCTTTGAATATTTTTTATACTCTTCCTCGAGCAACCATTTCCTTTTCTGGCAGTGAAATCAAGGGATCATTGAACTCTTGCATCTCTTTGATAAGAGACAAGTCGAACTCTTCCTTTTGTAGAGCAAGTGAAAAAAAAGTAAGATTTTATAAAATTATGCCAAGCTTTAGAAATTACATAAAAAGTATACTTTAAGGAAAAACAATATACCTTCCATATGAGCATTGCCAATTAAAGAGCAGGAGCATTGTCACAACTCCCTTTAGATGCCTTCTTCTCGCAAGCAAGCTCTACCTCTATCCATCGAACCCAATCTTGGGGAATGTCTTTCATTAAAGAATCTCTGCTTGCCACAACTAGTTTTTGGCACAAGAAGATCTCCTGTCGAAAACTTTGTGCTCACAGTGGTTCTACCGATCCTAAACCACAATATCTTAAATTAAATGGAAAGAGAATGACATCGATAAAGTAATAGAAATATCTTTAAAAACAAAAAATGAGCCTACTCATTTTGAGAGCGCAAAGCTAGCATAAACTCCCCCTCTGCACTTCTATCAACATAGACAAATTGACACTTGACAGAATAATGTCTCCACTTTATCATTGAAAATTCTACAGCAACAAAAAGGAAAATTAGAAAGCATAGAGTAATACAAGACAACTTTATATTAAACAAAAAACAAATCATTTACGTGTTTTTATTTACCGCATCCAAGTTTTCAAGCTATGATTGCCTTCCCAAACAATAAAATTTTTCCCCCTTAAGTCTTCCCACTCAAGGGGAGGGGAATTATCAAAATCATCGCTTATTTCTCGCCAAATAGGCCCCCATTCATCTTTGTCTAAGTCGGAAACATAATGTTGATCATGGCCTGGCTTCATAAATGACACAAGAAATGGAGCTCCAAGCATAGTGTATCCAGGCATCTCAAACCTTTTCACCAAGTCCTCAGTGCCTGGACCCACCACTCTAATGGATTTATTTTCTATCAATCTGCAGAGAGGAATGTGAGGAGGTTCCCCACCTCTCTTTACAATAGAACCCTCTACAATCTCCTCCAATATGCGACCATGAACATCCTTTCCAAACACTGTTGGATGATCGACAAGTTTAGCAACAATTGTCGTTGCTTCAAAAATGATTATGGCCACCAGTTCACCTTGTGTAACATGAATATCTATGAGCTCCTCTTCTTCATGCTGATGGAGGATTTTTACAAGCCAAGCTCCCATACCCCTCTTCTCTCGTCCCCACCCCATGAAAACCCCCTCTTAGGGAGCGAGTGATAAAAGGCATTGGAAAAAAGTAAGAAAAAAATAAATTATGAATATGTAAATATATTAGAAAGGTTAAATAGGCCACCTCATGCCTGCGGGGTAGCCCATCCCCACCTTGCCTCCTTTTTCTTCACTGTTGCCCCGCCGGGTGTCCCTTTTCCTCTCCTCCACTCAAAAGGTCAACCCCCTCTCTCTTGCCCTTGTCCTTTCTCCTTTCTTTCTCCCCTCAAGCTACCCCACCTCTCACCAATAATCCATTATAACTCACCAATAATGCACCCTAACTCACATGCAACTTACCCTATCTTCCAAAATAGTATACCCCACCCCCTCTTTCTCTCTCCTATCATATCCCATGCCCCAAATACCCCCCTCTCTCTCTAAAGGGCGCCATGTCTCTTGTCTTGTAGCTAAATAACCTCCCTCACACTCACACACACTCAGTTTCACTGAAAAAGGTGCCCACAGACCCATCCCCACCCGGTGGTTACCTGATTTTTCTTGTGTTCACACACATCTGCACACAGATTCACCTATGAACACACTCCCGTCTCTCCCCTCTTGTAATTACTTTATTCTCCATGTCAGCTCTCACTTCGTTTTCATCAACCCATCTCTCTCTCATGAGACTGCTGTTCTGGCACATATACACACAGCCAGACAAGTGGGGCCCACAGTCACATGGCCTATGTAGATAATGATTTATTCGTTTCTAAATTCTAGAAATTATCCCCCCTCCTCCCCTATATAAATAGGGGTCACCATCACACTAAGGACACACACAACATCACCAAAGAACACACTATGCACTGTGTGTGCCTAGTGCACACACACACATCCACACCATCACCATCACCGCAATCACCATGCTTGTCTTGAGCATGACCTCTACACCCTTGGCTATGGAAGATGAAGGGCAACTAAATGAAGGATGATGGCCATAACCCTCGTGCGATTCTTCGCCATCAACTCCCACCTATCCGCCATATGCTCTACCACTCTCTCCCTTCTCATTCCCCTACCCTATGCTCCCTATTTCATCGCCTTATTCTCTAAATAAAGCTTGAGGTTTTGTGAGTATGTTTTCTTGCAATGTTTTTCCCATGTGAGGTGTGCGGAATCGCCACCTAATCTTGTGTTTGGAGTGAGCTTGTGTATGTGTGAAGGGTGTGCGGATTCGCCATCCTTTTGTGGTGCCTAAGTACTAAGCCGCTGTACCCCCTCCCTCACTCTCTCTCTCTCTCTCTCTCTCTCTCTCTCTCACTTGATCTCATTCCCTTTCCTCTTCATCATTACTCCCAAGCATCCATCTCTCTTGGATGAAAACTTTGTTATCGTGGAAGCTAGGTGGTGCCCCCTGTTTGCTTTACCATGACAGGCTCGAGGCGCGCCATTCGGTCCCCGATGTTTTAGAGGCCGTCGGGGTTCGGGGTTCGCTTTGCTCCCGTCATTTGGTGCCCCCACTGAGGATCTTTTCATGAAACCCTTCAGTTTACAAGACTGAAACCCTTAAACTATTGTGAATGGATGAATGGCTAGCAGGATTTGCTAATTGGACGCCAGAAGAAGAAGAGCTCCAAGCACAACTAGACGAACTCCGCATCTCCATCGAAGCTCAAGTGCCAGGCGTAACGGTAATCGATTTGCAGTGGGAGAGTAAACCAACACGCCAAACCCAGTGGATATACATAGGCCAACTGCCAAGAAGAAGAAGGAGAAGGTCGAAACCATGTCCGCAACCTACAACCAACCCACAACAACAAAATGGAAGGAGCTCTGCACAATAGAGAATCAACACTATTCTACTTCGAGAATCGGGTAACTCAAGTCACCGAGATAATTATCACAGTCAATTTTCAAATCGCACCTGATGCTGCAGCACAGATAACGGAATCATTGGCTCACACTCTCACTAGAGAAACTAGGGATCTACTGAGTTTGTTTCAGGAAAGAACACCACCCTCTCCCACAAGCTTGGACAGTGACTAAGCACCTCTAAGCTTCACATGAATCAGTACAACCTACCTCAAGACAGATCACACATACCAACATGTGTACGCTCAATCAAGGTAATACTGGATTTGAAGGCTCACTACCAGCACGTCATTGACACCATGTTGGGTGGGGAGCGATTTTTTGAGGTTCTGGCATCAGATCAACCATTTGTCCTACCTTTGGTACAAGGCAATGTACCGTTTGAAGTTTTAATCTATGTCCTAGTATAAGAGGGTATACACGCCTCCTTGTAAAGAAGAAAAAAACTTTTGCAAGTTAAGCAGTGTGTCTTTCTAGCTCTCTCTCAGTAATCATGGAAAGTGTAGCATTTCCAACATTTAAAGGAAAGAAGGGGGAGGATTTGGTAACAGACTTCCTAGATGACTTTGAAGTAGCATGTGTAGTGAGCAACAAAGATACGGATGAATCCCGGGTTAGAATCTTTAAGCATCTCATGAAGCTAGAAGCTAGATCATGGTACAATGCACTTCCACAAGCAACCAAGGATGACTGGAAACCCTTAAAAACCGCTTTTAAGAGGCGCTTTGGGGGAGGTACCACTTCGGAAAAATTGTGGGACAAGTTGAGAGACTTGAAAAATTGTGGGACAAGTTGAGAGACTTGAGCCACCTATGAGTCCAAATTTGTGGATTTGTGGGAACGGTGGGTTGATGTTGAGATGTAGAGAGAAAGAGAGAGAGACGAGACAAGAGACACACCATATACGCTCCCAAAGACTGATTCATATTGAGGACAAGATACAAATATATAGGTGAGACCAAGTTCAGTAGAGTGAGCCATATATAGCTCCAACACCCCCACTCAAACAAAGGTCTCTAGCTTTGGATGAAAAAACCCTTGGGGAGTTCAAGGGAAAAACCCAAGCCCCTATACAATGTGAAATATGAACTAGTGGTGATGATGTGAAAGTGAATTGTGTATCTATGTACAAATATTCAAGTGACTTAGATATCCCAAGGTGCAAATGTGGAGTGTGCATAGTGCATGGTACCTAAAAGATTACAATGTCATATGTACAAAGCTATTACAATAGAAAAGAAGCTAATCTAGAAAGAGTGAGGCCGAAGCAACTCCAAGCTCCGAGCGCAAGAGGATGAAACGTGACTCATTGAGGCCTTTGGTCAAAATGTTTGCAATCATCTGGTCACTTGGACAGTGTTCAACCATAATGGTTCCCTTGCGTACTTCATATCTGACATAATGATAATGGACAACAATGTGCTTTGACTTATTATGTTGAACATAGTCTTTTGCAAGACTAATAGCACTTTGGTTGTCACACCGCAAGGGTGTGCTAGAAAGAGGAGAGTGACCAATATCAACCAGCATTTGTCGAAGCCAAATCAACTCACGAGCTGCAAGTGATGCCGCAACATATTCTGACTTAGTCGTAGAAACTGCAACACAACGTTGTTTCTTGCTGGTCCAAGGAACAAGACAACCATTTATAAAGAAGCAATTTCCACTAGTAGATCGCATAGATAAATGTGAGCTTGCCCAGTCTGCATCTGTGTAACCCAAAAGAGAAAGGGATTGCATAGAATCCGATGTGAGTTGTCGTCGATAGACTAAACCAAAATCTGTAGTGCCTATCAAGTATTTCAATACACGCTTTGCAGCAGACCAATGCTTAAGAGAAGGACATGCAAGATGTTGTCCAAGATAGTTAGCAGCGAACAGAATATCAGGACGAGTGTTCATGCCAACAAACTGAAGACATCCAATCAAGTTAGCATAAGGTTGATTTGTGACAAGTTGACCGCCATTGTCAGAAGTATTCTTCGTAGAGCTCGCAAGACAAGGTGTGTTGGCTGAATGTGCAGATTCCATACCAAATTTCTGAATAGTATCTGCAATAAACTTTGACTGTCGAAGGAATAAAATACCTTTTGTACGGTTCCGTTGGATTTGAATGCCAAGACAAGAGTGAATCTCTCCAAGATCCACCATATCGAATGCAGAAGACAATAAATTTTTCACTTGCTGAAGAAATCCCAAATCATTGGAAACAAGGATGGTATCATCCACATAAAGAGCAAGAATCACAAAACTGCTACCTTGGCGTTTTATGTATAAGTTGGGGTCTGATGAGCAAGAGATGAATCCTTTAGAGGTGAGAAAAAGATCAAATTTTGTATACCAGGCTTGCGAAGCTTGTTTGAGACCATATAGTGCCTTATGGAGTTGAGCAACAAGGTCTTCTTTACCTGGAATAACAAACCCTTCTGGTTGTTCCATATAAATTTCCTCTTCCAAGTCACCATTAAGAAAAGCAGTTCGCACATCCATTTGATGAGCTTCTAAATCAAATTGAACAGCAAATGCCAATAAAACTCGAACACTTGTAATGCGAACAACTGGTGAAAAAGTCTCTTGATAATCAACACCACCTACTTGGGAGTAACCTTTTGCAACTAAACGCGCCTTGAACTTGTCAAAAGATCCATCTGCTTTTACTTTTGTTTTATACACCCACTTACATTTAATAGCTGTACGACCAGGAGGTAATTCAGTTAGTATCCATGTACCTTTAGAGATAAGAGAATCGTACTCTGCTTCCATAGCCTCTTGCCATTGATCCTTTTGTGGTGAAGAGATAGATTCATCATAAGTAACGGGATCTTCAGAAGTAGAAAAAGCATTATCAGCAATATCGTCATCATAAACATGACATGAGCCATGTTCAAAATCAATAGGCAGATCAACAAAAATATCAATATCATCATTGGCAACATTTGGAATGGATGGTTGTGAGGAGGAAAGTTGCTCTATAGGAAGTGTTTCATCTTCTGAAAGAAATGGAAAAGCCTGAAGCAATGATTTAGTATCATCAGAATCATCCATGGACCATGAGCCTCCCATAAGCTGTTCGTTAAAAGTAGCATCACGATTCACAGTTACTTTCTTGGAGGAAGGTTCATAGAATTTGTAGCCTTTGGAAGTGTCAGAACATCCAATAAAAATAACTTTAAGACCAGGAGCATCAAGCTTTGTTCGTGTTTCTTTGGGAACATGAATATAAGCAATACATCCAAAGGTTCGAAAATGAGATACAGAAGGAATGTCACCTGTCCATGCTGTGATGGGTATCTTACCAGAGGGTGCAGTAGTAGGAAGATGATTCTGAATAAATGTTGCTGTCAAAGTAGCTTCAGCCCAGAAAACACGAGATAAGCCAGAATGAATCAGCATACATCTTACAGCATTGATAATAGTGCGATTCTTTCGTTCAGCAACACCATTATGTTGAGGCGAATATGGAATAGTGTGTTCATGATGAATTCCAGTGTCAGCACAGTAACTCACAAACTCTCGAGAAACATATTCGCCTCCATTGTCACTACGAAGCTTCTTAAGGCGACGACCAGTTTGAAGTTCCGCAGCCTTGTGGAATTGTTTGAAAACAGATAAGGCTTCAGATTTTTGTCTAAGTAGAAATACAGTCGTATACCTTGAGAAATCATCAATGAAAGTAATGAAGTAGCGATATTGTGATCTCAAAGAAGGTAGAGGTCCACATATATCAGTATGAACAAGATCCAAGATGTCATGAGAATGAGTTGTATTTGAAAGAGGAAAGGGTTTACGATTGTGTTTCCCAAGAGCACAAAATTCACAAATTCCCATATGGGGATGGGCTTTAAGATCCATGCCATGAACAAGATCACGACGTTGAAGATCAAGGAGTTTTGAGAAATCAGCATGAACAAAACGGTGATGCCATACTTTGCAATCATGATCACCTGGAGCAGTGACAATATTTGCTACAGCATCGTTGAGAGAGAGTTCAAATAAATTACCGTTCCGAGGAGCAGTGGCTATAGTCTGTCCATCTTTCTCAATTCGGCATTTGGTATAATCAAATCCAACAAACAGACCAAGATCAACAAGTCTAGCAACTGAAAGAAGATTACGTTGAAGATCTGGTACATGTAATACTCCTCGCAAAATTCGAGTGGAAGAAGATAAGGTACCAAGATATAAGTCTCCAATACCCTTTACTTGACAAGTAGTATCATCAGCAAGATAAACAACACGTTGAACTGGCAGTGGATGATAGTTATGGAGCCACTTAGACTGATATGTCATATTTCCTGTAGCACCAGAATCGAAAATAAAAAGTGATCCATCACGTACATGAAGTATTCTGTTTGGAGCAACTGAACATAGGACGTAGCTTGTTTCTGGTACAATGTTGTTTCGATGTTCAGTAGCATATGCTCTATTCCGATCTGTGTCGAATCGACGCTTATAGCACATATGAGTGGGATGATCAGATCGTCCGCAATATTCACAAGAAGAAGAAGAAGAGTCTCTAGATAAACGTGGTTGTTTTGTGGTAATATTGTGTTCTTCATCATATTGACGTGCCCAACAATCATCTTCAGTATGGCCATTTTTTTTGCAGTAAGAACATTGCTTATTAGGAAATTTGAGACGAGAGAAAATATTACCGCGACGGCCACCTCTGCGGTTTCCTCGTTGAAATGGACGCCTTCGAGCATAAAAAGCACGTTCCATCTGTTGTGACTCAGTCTCCTCTTGTGAAATCATAGCTGTATCGTGACCAGCATTCCGACGTTCTTGACGTTGAGAGTATTCAATTAAAGACATGCAATCTTGGTCGAAATCAAGACCATCTTTATTAGAGAGAATAGTAACAATGTTATCATAAGAAGAGTCCTTCACCGTATCAAGGAGAAGTGTAATCAGTTGCTTTTGTGGAACAGGATCACCGGCAGCAGCAAGTTGATTAATAATAGATTTGAAAGACTCAATATGTCCCATTATGGCAGTACCAACTTCATATTGTAACTTGTTAAGCAACCCTCTCAAATAAAGTATTTCTGTAACAGATTTCTTCTGAAAGTTTGCAATAAGGTACTTCCATACGTCATGGGAAGTAGGCAGTTCATACATATCAAGCAAAAGGGAATCAGTAAGAGCAGAAAGAATATACAAACGAGCTGCTTTATCACGTCGTTGCCAATCCGTATAGGCAACATTCCAATCTTCAAATATAGGTCCTTCAGTGATAAGCACGTTATCATTATCCGTATCAACGGGCTGAGGCGGACAAACACGATTTCCAAGAACAACATCAGAGAGTTCATCGCCTTCAAGAATTAACAACATCTTTGCTTTCCAGCCTGGAAATCCTTGACCTTGGAAAGGAGGAACAGAACGTTGGCCAGAAGGAAAGCCGTTGACGAGAATATTCATAGCCATATCTTGTTGCGAGAAGACGTATAAGATAAGATCGCAGAATCTGCACACCATATATGGTGAAGGCCGCAATTGAGAATGAGAGAGATATGAGTACTGCGTTCTGTCAAAGATAAACGTAAGAAGGATGCTCAAGGAACGTCCAAAGATGTGAGAGACGTCACCCAAAAAAGACAAGGTAAAGGAGACGTTAATAATAAACGAGTCCTCAAAATAGAGTGGCGTGAGACGCAAGATTGACGGCCACAATACGAATAGCAAAAAGCTAAATCTTCTCGAAAAAGTTAACGCCAAAATAAGAAAAACGATCGCGGATGCTTCACGAAGAAGTAGGACGAAGAAAGTTGCGTCAAGCTCTATTGCAGTAAAAACAGCATAACTTTCTGCTGCGAGCTCCAATTGACGCAAACCTAGAACTTGAATCGAAGAGCTCGAGGAGACAAACAAGTTTCTCCAAATTTTGAGCAGAACAGCAAGAAAAATTGAGATGAAGTTCAGGGTGTCATTAACAAGAAAACGTAATCAACGATTAGATTGATTATAAATAAACGCCACATAAAACACTAATCATATTCTTCTTAACACAAAACAACCACAGTTAACAAGAATCAACGCTCAAAAATAAAATTTGTAACAATTTTGAATCTTACATGCGAATCGCATACACATACTGTTGTCACCATGAATTGTATCGGCGCGTGATCGTTACCGCTCTGATACCATGTTGAGATGTAGAGAGAAAGAGAGAGAGACGAAACAAGAGACACACCATATACGCTCCCAAAGACTGATTCATATTGAGGACAAGATACAAATATATAGGTGAGACCAAGTTCAGTAGAGTGAGCCATATATAGCTCCAACAATTGAGTCACTGGCTAAGGGGGAAGCTGCACCCGATTTCCTAAAAAAAGATCGGTTCATGCATGGCTTATGGCCGCTTCTCAAGGAGAAGGTGAAAGGTAGATTCCCGGCTACGTATGAGTTAGCCGTTGAGTTTGCTCGCCTTAAATACAAGAAGCTGCGAATGAAAGCCAAAGAAACCGAGTCAACAAAATCAGGAACATCGCGTCGACCAGCAACTATGACAACCACCATTCCACCACCACCACCGGCTCTTGGGGTAAGAGATGACCAACAAGATATGTTGGCCCATATTACTAACCAACTGCAGAATTTGTATGTCGACTTAATACAACAAGGGAGGAGTCAAGAAAGAGATCAAGAGCCGGGAAGAGCACGACGACAAAACAGGGAGTATCATTGCTACAACTGCGGAGAAGACGGTCACGGTATGTACTACTATCCCAAACCACGACAAAACTATAATAGAGGAGGTAGGAGGAACCAATTGTCACCCCCTAGAGAAAGAACACCCCCACCCCGAGCACCACCCCCACCAACACAAATTCTACGTCCACCCGAGACACCACTACAAGCATCCATCCCACCTCTTCCACCAGCCCCACCACCTGATCGCCCTGTAAACATCATAAGGCTAGAAGAGAAAGGAAAAGCCATAGTAGTGGATCCACCCAGAGCAAAGGAGAGGGACAAGGGTAAGGAGAAGGTAACCTTTTTAGAACCACTTGAAGCCATGACTGTGAAAAGATCTAGGAGGGAGAAAGCTACACAATCAGATGATGAGAGAAGCATGAGAGGAGAAACTAGCAAGAGGTCATCCAGGCCACGACGAAAATTGGGCATCACCGACTTCCAGCTAGGGGAAAGTTCTAAGCCCTATGATCTAACATTGGATGTGGCAAAGCAAGGACCAAAGATTACATGGCCACAACTGCTACATCTTGCACCAAAAGTAAGGTGACAATGGTATGAAATGGTAAGTACAAGACGCTCCAAAACAAAGGTAGCCGGAGCAATTTTGGGATGCAACATGGATGACATCCTTCCAATTGTCGACGTAAACATAAAAGGAAAGAGGGTTGGAAACACCTACATTGATGGAGGTGCACAAATCTGTGTAATGAGCGAAGCTATGATGCTTCGATTAGGGCTCGAGGTTGACAGGCCTTCTCCATGCAAGGCAAAGATGGCAAACAACGCAAAAGTAAAGTGTGTGGGTGTGGTAAGTGCCGTGAAAATCAAAGCTTTCAACACTGAGGTAGAGGTAGATGTTTTTATAATGCCTACTAAGGGGGAGGGCTATCCACTAATTTTGGGAAGGCCATGGTTGATGGCCATGAAGGCAAAACAGGACTGGGGTGATGGCCTTCTACGCATGACCGGTAAGAAAGGGGAGACAATCTACTACGACATGAGGATTGGCAAGCAGAAGCAAATGAATCTGGAAACATCGGCAGATGAAACCACTAGCGAATCTTCCAGTTCTGAGGAGGAGACCACATCCACCGACGAAAGTGACAGTTCCATTGATGTGATGGGTATCATTATGAAGGATCCAAAAAGGGTAAGCACAACTGGTGATCCATCACCAAAAGGGCAACCCAATGAAGAGGAGAGAAAATCACCTGGCCTAGGAGGAAGTAGGTTGAAGGGTATGTTGTCTACGGAATTAACACTTGAGGAGAAAGATAGTTTTTTGCAAATGTTGATGGGATTTCCTAACCTGTTCATTGACAACTATGAAAGAATCACAGGCATTACAGTGGTGGAACATCATATTAAGCTGAAGGAAGGGGTAAAACCATTTGTGCAAAAGCTACGACGACTGGGGGTCATACAAGAAAAGGCACTCTTGGCCGAGGTAAGGAAACTACTGGAGGCGGGATTCATCTATCCAGTAGAAAAATCAGAATGGGTGTCACCCGTAGTGGTGACGCCTAAAAAGAATGGTAAGTGGAGGGTCTGTGTTGACTACAAACCACTAAATGTAGCTACAAAGAGAGACCACTTTCCTCTCCCTTTCTTGGATGAAATTCTGAATGAAGTAGCGGGTTTTGAATGCTATACCTTCTGTGATGGTTATTCTGGATACTTTCAAATACGCATAGCCTTGGAAGATCAGCTAAAAACCACTTTTATCATGCCATGGGGTTGTTTTGCATACAGGGTTATGCCATTTGGTCTCACAAATGCACCTGCCACATTCCAAAGATATGTCACATATGTTTTTCAACCGTTCTTTGGAACATCCATAAGAGTGTTCATTGATGATTTTTGTATATATAGCTCCCGTATTTCACATTTAGAAAAGGTAACTGAAGGTTTGGCCAGGTTGCAGAGCCTAGGTGGGGTATTAAATGTGGATAAATGCCACATTGGGGAGAGTAAAGTCATTCTACTAGGCCATGAAATTTCAGCAAAAGGTATCAACGCCGACCCAAGTAAGGTGTCCGCACTCATAGCCCTACCTTCACCAACGACCGCACGCCAACTGGTCTCTTTTCTAGAAAAGGTGAGGTACTTAAGTAGATTCATACATCTACTATCACAACTTGTTCTACCACTGCAACAACTCACTCAAAGATCAACTTTCACTTGGGACGAGGAAAGCGAACATCACTACAACAAGGTAAAGGAGGTCTTAGCCACTCTGCAAACTATCTCACCACCTAAGTGGGATGAAAAATTCTATGTCACCTCAAGTGTTGGTGATGACTCATTGGGGGCTGTGCTACTCTAAAAGGATACGACGACATCTTTCATGAGGCCAATCTACTTCTCTAGTCGAATGATGACAGAAGGAGAGAAAGGTTTCCCCCATGTGGAACACATAGTCCTAGCTCTTAGATTTGCAACTACAAAGTTTAGGTCATATTTGCTGCCTAAGCAATTTGTGATTCTAAGCACGGATGAAATATTTCCCTATGTTGTACAACACATGGATGTGTCTGCTAGAATTACTAAATGGCTAGTTCGTCTGCAAGAGTTTGACTACACAGTACAGGTAGAAAGTACGACAAGGGCAAGTTTGGGGGGACTCATGACCTACCAAGTCTTTGAAAGGAAGGAGAAGCAATCTAAGGAAGGAGAAGTCCGATTACCTCCAGTACCACCGATGGTAGAAGGAGCATACTCTCTCTACCTTGATGGAGCCTACAAGCGAGCGTCCGACAAAGCAGTTGCAGGCATAGTGGTCTTTGATGACAAAGGGACAAAGGTATTTTCGTTGGGCCAATTGTTAGATTCACATTCTAACAATGAAGCTGAGTATGCAGCACTAACCAAGCGTCTACAATGGTGCGTCTCGCAAGGTGTACAACGCCTTAATGTATTTGGGGATGCTCTACTTCCGGTAAGGCAAGTAAATGGAGCATGGACATGCAAGAATCCTAGTTTAAGGACTCACTTAAGTGGTGTAAAAACCTTGTTGGGTAAGTTTGAAGAAGTTCAAATACACCATATCCCAAGGGCTCAAAACCAAGAAGCAGATGCCCTAGCAAGTGAAAGACTATAGGAAGTGGTGGTTGGAGCAATAAAACTAAAGCTCCCTCTATTTCAAGGAAGTGATGCCTTGCCTGACATCATGCATTTTTTGGAAACAGGGGAATGCCCATCAGATTTAACAAAGGGGCAAAAGAAATGGCTGACGCGGAAGGCCACAAGGTATCGACTCATCAATGACGGTTTGTACTGTAAGGGTAAGGACCAAATACTCAGGAAGGTCCCTCTCTCTCAGGAAATCACGGGAGTAATTGCTAGCTGTCACGACGGGGTTTGTGGTGGTCACTTTGCCCTAGACATAACAAGTAGGAAAATTTTGCAGGCAGGCTTCATATGGCCTAGCCTCAACCGTGATGTACACCACTGGTGCAAAACGTGTAAGTTGTGTCAAAAGGCCGGCACTAGGTCACTTATGCCTAAACCACAGACACCTATTCTCTCATATGGCCCATTTGAAAAATGGGGTATCGATGCAATTGTGCCATTACCTAGGGCAAACTCAGGAAAATTCTACATTATCATGGGGGTCGACTACATGACTAGATGGGCAGAGGCTACAGCCACCACTAGAATCACAGCGGTAGAGGTAGCTAAATTTATCTACGAGCACATATGCTGTAGGTTTGACACACCTTTAGAGATCATCTCTGATAGAGGGCCAGGTTTCAGAGCAGACTTGGTAGGAGAATTAATGCAGAAACTGGGCATTACAAGGAGGCACTCTTCACCATATTACCCTCAATGTAATGGTCTAGTTGAAAAGGTAAATGGAATGGTTTCTAAAATTATTACCAAGCAGGTAAACAATCATCCCGGAGACAGGGATAAGTATCTACTACCAGCTTTATGGGCCTACAGAACTTCATTTCGTACATCCTTGGGATTCACACCGTATCATCTAGTATTTGGTAAGGAAGCAATCTTGCCCATTGAAGTGCAACTACAAAGTCTCAGAGTAATGGCAAGCCAACTTCAACAACCCAACATGCATTTGAGAGATCACATCATCAACTTGGAAAGACTGCAGTTGGACAGAGAAGAAGCAATAAATTATTATGCAGCACAAGCAGAGCATAGACGGCTTACCTTTAACGAGCATCTCCAGAAAAAAGAATTGAAGAAAGGAATGTTGGTGCTCCGCTACGACAATCGCTTCGACACGCGCAAGGATAAGAAACTCCTGCTCCGATGGGAAGGCCCTTTCATCATCAAGAAAAAGTATGCCAATGGAAGCTACCAGCTTATGGAGGCTCATGGAAAACTTCATAACACCAGGGTAAATGGTTGGCGACTTAAACCTTATTTTCTTCGATTTGACCAGGCTCCACCAATTGACATTCCAAATGAGGACACACCATCAGCCGCCACCTCCGACGATAATGATCAAACAGATGAGCTAGAGACATGAATGCCTCTAGCCAAAAGGGGAGGGCTAATGATGGGGGCTTTTCACAAGCCAAGCTCCCATACCCCTCTTCTCTCGTCCCCACCCCATGAAAACCCCCTCATAGGGAGGGAGTGATAAAAGGCATTGGAAAAAAGTAAGAAAAAAATAAATTATGATTATGTAAATATATAAGAAAGGTAAAATAGGCCACCTCATGCCTGCGGGGTAGCCCATCCCCACCTTGCCTCCTTTTTCTTCACTGTTGCCCCGCCGGGTGTCCCTTTTCCTCTCCTCCACTATAAAGGTCAACCCCCTCTCTCTTCCCCTTGTCCTTTCTCCTTTCTCTCTCCCCTCAAGCTACCCCACCTCTCACCAATAATGCATTATAACTCACCAATAATGCACCCTAACTCACATGCAACTTACCCTATCTTCCAAAATAGTATACCCCACCCCCTCTTTCTCTCTCCTATCATATCCCATGACCCAAATACCCCCCTCTCTCTCTAAAGGGCGCCATGTCTCTTGTCTTGTAGCTAAATAACCTCCCCCACACTCACACACACTCAGTTTCACTGAAAAAGGTGCCCACAGACCCATCCTCACCCGGTGGTGACCTGATTTTTCTTGTGTTCACACACATCTGCACACAGATTCACCTCTGAACACACTCCCCTCTCTCCCCTCTTGTAATTACTTTATTCTCCATGTCACCTCTCACTTTTTTTTCATCAACCCATCTCTCTCTCTTAGTCTCTCTCTCATGAGACTGCTGTTCTGGCACATATACACATAGCCAGACAAGTGGGGCCCACAGTCACATGGCCTATGTAGATAATGATTTATTCGTTTCTAAATTCTAGAAATTATCCCCCCTCCTCCCCTATATAAAGAGGGGTCACCATCACACTAAGAACACACACAACATCACCAAAGAACACACTATGCACTGTGTGTGCCTAGTGCACACACACACATCCACACCATCACCATCACCGCAATCACCATGCTTGTCTTGAGCATGACCTCTACACCCTTGGCTATGGAAGATGAAGGGCAACTAAATGAAGGATGATGGCCATAACCCTCGTGCGATTCTTCGCCATCAACTCCCACCTATCCGCCATATGCTCTACCACTCTCTCCCTTCTCATTCCCCTACCCTATGCTCCCTATTTCATCGCCTTATTCTCTAAATAAAGCTTGAGGTTTTGTGAGTATGTTTTCTTGCAATGTTTTTCCCATGTGACGTGTGCGGAATCGCCACCTAATCTTGTGTTTGGAGTGAGATTGTGTATGTGTGAAGGGTGTGCGGATTCGCCATCCTTTTGTGGTGCCTAAGTACTAAGCCGCTATACCCCCTCCCTCACTCTCTCTCTCTCTCTCTCTCTCTCTCTCTCTCTCTCTCTCTCACTTGATCTCATTCCCTTTCCTCTTCATCATTACTCCCAAGCATCCATCTCTCTTGGATGAAAACTTTGTTATGGTGGTGTGTTCTTTGCGTCCTAGCCGCTGAAGCTAGGTGGTGCTCCCTGTTTGCTTTACCATGACAGGCTCGAGGCGCGCCATTCGGTCCCCGATGTTTTAGAGGCCGTCGGGGTTCGGGATTCGATTTGCTCCCGTCAATGCATATCACTCAATATATCCTCTTCTTCATACACATCACCCAAAATATCCTCCTTCTGACGGACATTACAAGAAGCAATGGAAGATCATGCATTGGCCCTATGCCCTGTACTGCCAGACCTTAATGTGTATCCTACTCCTTAAAGAAATCAATAATAACAACACAACTAGTTTAGTGAGTATGGACAAAAGAAAATAACACAAATCGCTTAACACAAGGTTGGTAACCTAACAGGACATAAAAGTGTCCTTTCAGGGTTTTGAAAAAAACCTCCAAAACCATAGTAGATCCACTCATTTTGTAAAATCCTTTCATGAGGTTATAGTTCAAGGCCTACTACACATGGAAAAAATAAGAAACTTGTAAAATTTCTCATCTTTTGGTCACACCAAGCCTCCAAAGTTGATGGACCAGTACATTTTCATCAAAATAGTCATTTCTTACGTTTTGTTGCATAAAAATAAGATTAGGGATTTTTGTAGGACTTTAGATAAACTCCCTAGCTAACTTCGATGGGTTGGTGATCAGAACATATGATTGCTTCTCACTCACTATTTTTTGTTTTGCCAAAAGAAATAGGTACAAAAATGTTGAATTTTTACCATTCTCCAAACCTATCATCAAAGTTTCTATAGCCGCGCTCAATACAAATATTATATTCATGTTTTCTTAGTTCCCTATTGTCCTTTAGGTTCATAAGGAGCCATGGAGCATGTCAAAAGAATAATACATCTCTTACCAAGGGGAATCTTGTGGACAAAGATGAAGTGCTAAATACAGCAAACATGAAAAAACTGGGTTCAACATTATGAGTTGTAGAATCCCATAGAAACTATTCAATATCTAGCCAAATTTGATCCTTATGACTAGATATGGTTACTACCTACAAAATGCATGTAGTTTTCACAAGAAACTAGCAATATTGAAAAAGCTATACTTGATATACTAGAATGTTTCGTTTTCTTCTATAATTGAAAAAATCAACCATCGTTGTCTACTATGCAAAATAAGGTATTAGGTGCCCCAAAACTCAAGGAATATTAGCTCTATGTTACAATATACAACATAGAAAATCAAAACTGTATTTGGATATCATGAAAGCCACCAAAAAAATCATAGAAGAGCTAAAATTGGCTATAAAACAGGATTTGACAATTTTTGTAATTTGGTCATAACTTACAACTTTAACATTTATTCCTCCCTAGAAGCATCAGGACATGTTGAGGACTAGTAAAGATAGTCATCTACCATTATAGACCTCACAAACATGAATTCTAGAGTGGTATAGTTGCAAAAAGTTGGAAAAAGACAAAAACAGGACCCATTTTTTCACATAGTTTAGGTTGTGAAATGTTGTGCAAGGACAATGTTAAAGATGGAATTGATATTCCAAAAAAATGTCAAGTTTTTTTCAGCTCATGAGACAACTTTCTTGACAGGTAGCACCTCAAAATCCATTTTCAAACTCTTGACATAATTCAAGGAAAATGGTCACTTAACAGGACATAAAAATGTCCCAGGACATAAAAATGTTCCAGGACATAAAAGTGTCCCATTACCAACCTAGTGTTAATGTAGTTGAACTTTTTTTGAGAGATACTTGTCTTGCCACAATTAGATGGTGTATGAACCATAATCTATCAACCATAAAAAAACAAAATCTTCTTAGCAACGACAATACAGATATAAACTTCAAAATTTTGGCTGCAAAACGGCATAAAATGAAAATTAAAAAAATCATCCCATTCTCAACTTGCTCACGACAAGAAAAAATACAAATCCATTTCAACATTTGTAGAGCTCTGCTCTACAATGAGTTGTACAATATGAAAATGCATCATTGCAAGTGTGTTGATGTGTGTGAATTCATGATTGTTATTGTATGTGTGTGTATGCAAGTGTAATGTGTGTGTGTCTGTGTCATGTATACAAGTGTGTTGATGTGTGTGAGTGCAAGTGCGTATATGTGTGTGTGTGTGTGTATGGATGTGTTGGAGCTATATATGGCTCACTCTACTAAACTTGGTCTCACCTATATATTTGTATCTTGTCCTCAATATGAATCAGTCTTTGGGAGCATACATGGTGTGTCTCTTGTCTCGTCTCTCTCTATCTCTCTCTACATCTCAACATGGTATCAGAGCAGTAACAACCACGCGCCGATTCAATTCGTGGTGACAAAACAATATGTGTATGCGATTTGCATGTAAGATTCAAAGTTTCTACAAATTTTATTTTTTGAGGATTGATTCTTGTTAACTGTGGTTGTTTTGTGTTAAGAAGAATATGATTAGTGTTTTTTGTGGTGTTTACTGCTAATCCGTATAACAAATCATTGATTACATTTTCTTGTTGATTTGTTTTTGGACACCCTGAACTTCGTCTCAATTCTTGGGGGTCTTCTGCTCAAAATTTGGGCACTTTTCATCTAAAACTTATTCGTCTCCTCGAGATCTTCGAGTTATGTTCTAGGTTTGCGTCAATCGGAGTTCACAGCAGAAAGTTACGTTGTTTTTACTGCAAATTCAGCTTGACGCATCTTTCTTCGTCATGAGTCTACGTGAAGCATCCGCGATCATTTTTCTAATTTTGGCGTTAACTTTTTTAGGCAAAATAAGCTTTATTCATATTGTGGCCGTTAATCTTGCGTCTCACATCACTCTATTTTGAGGACTCTTTTATTATTGACGTCTCCTTTTCCCTGCTTTTTTGAATGACTTCTGTCACATATTTGGACGTGTATTGAGCATCCTTCTTGCATTTATCATTGATAGAACACAGTCGTTATATTTCTCGCGTTCTCAATTGCAGCCTTCACCATATATGGTGTGCAGATTCTGCGATCTTATCTTATACGTTGTGACCGGGATGAAAACACACACAATGCCTCTATAATGACCCCACACACACTCTTGGGATGATACACACACACACACACACACTATGGGGCACCACTCGGCTTACACAACCCACCTGGCCGAGACAGGGAACATACCGATGGAGTGAGAGGAGAAAGACTACCCATTTACCCACTCCACATAGAGAGAAACACACACACACACACACACCCAAAAAACTCAGCTCAAAAGAAGAGAATTACTGATGTTTAGATACAATTGAGCTTGGGCCAACACCAATGGGGCAAATAGCTCACACAATATAGGTAAAATATGCAATATACAATCACAAATTGGAGCATAAGCTTCGCTCATAGGAGGAACTTACACAGTCAAAACAACAAAAAAATAATGAGGAATTTGGAAAAATGGACAGCCCAAAACCCCACTCTACAATGTCAAAGTGCTCAAATCTCGGATGAGCAGCTTATGGCCAAAACAGTCTCCAAAAACAACAAAAACACAGTTGCGGCTGTTCCTCCTCTTCTCTCCACGTATTTTCTGGTCTTCTCTTAGTTTTTTCAGTTCCCACACTTAGCTTTATTACTTGGGCACCCTTGGCCTTTTAGCTGACCTCAAACGAACCCCGAACAGGCCAAAAGCTGGCCTCGCAGTGCATAGTTGTCACCCTGGTGCATCCATCCCCACACCTAGCACTCAACTTTTTTCAATAATGCATGTCCGCCACCACATGAAGTGGCCCCCTAATATAGTCCTCATGATGATCTCTTTGCATAATTATTAGAAGAAAACACACATGTTGTGTCCGTACTTATCCACGTGCAAATATTGACCCATTCGACCTCTTGACGCCACTAGATTCCATCTGATGCACCTGCTCACCTCATGTCGTCGGACCGTGGATAGATTCCTCGAGAATTTTTACGCACTGCCAACTCCTCATTATTACAGAAAAAACACACTGGTACTGGAGATAGTTAAAATCGATGCACTATATACATGTTGTCGCACTTGTACACATGTGGGCCCCACGTAACCACTTGGCTCTAGAAAATGGGAAATCCTTTATTTGATGCATCATGAATGGATATGTACGTTTGCGCAATCCCTTACTCTAAAAAACTCCTGACATAGTTTGCTCATCCCCTAGCCTGCTAGATCATTCATGATCAGGGGCAGCAAAAAGAGATATGAGACTCGCCGCGTCACATGTCTCCTCATCCCTCACCAATATTACTTGCCCCACAGATAGCTCATCCTTCTCCACCATCATTAACCTGGCATGATATAATTTAAGACGCAAACCATTTACCCTTGACTTATGTAAAATCCCATCCAAGTTAGCCAGTAGATATGTATCATTCGGAAAACACTCCACTACCTTGAAAGGGCCTTCCCATTTAATTTGAAACTTCTTTTGGAAGGTGTTGTCCAGCTTACTGCTGTAGCACAAAACCAAGTCATGCTTCATGATAACCTTACTTTTGACCTTTTCATTTATCTTTGACAAAGACCTATCCTGCATCTGCCCATAATGTTCCAATGCACTCATCCTATCCAGTTGAACCTCTTGTAATTGTATGAGCCTCTCTTGGAATGCATCACTAGGCGGCCCAAGAAAAATCTCTAGCATCTTTACTATAGGAAAATCTACTTCCACAGGCAATAGTGCTTGCTTCCCATATACTAAATGAAATGGAGTAAACCCTGTACCTGTCTTCACCGAAGTATTGTAAGCCCATAATACACTAGGCAATTCCAAATCCCAATTCTTTCCTTGGTTCTCTGTCACTTTCGAAAGGATTTGTACCAACTCAAAATTGAATCTTTCATTTAAGCCATTACACTAGGGGTAATAAGGAGTGGTATGCTGGTGCCTAATCTTCATCTTCGCGCATAAGAAGTATAGTATTTTAGCTCTAAATCCCGGCCCCTTATCTAAAAGTAGCTCTAGTGGCACCCCAAACTTGCAACATATTTCATCATACACATATTTTTCCACATCCTTTGCAGTGATTTGTTTTACTACTATAGCCTCTTTCCATGTAGAGAGGTAGTCCACTACAGTCACAATATAGCTTTTGCCCCTACTTGTGATAGGTAACGGGCCTATTGCATGAATTCCCCACTTTTCAAACACATCAAATGCCAAAATGGTTTTTCATAGCTTTAGCTTCAACACTCTCTTCCCAAATGCTTGACACCTATTGCAAGACCTACACCAATGGTGAACATCCTTGTGCAAACTAGGCCATACATACCCCTCTTGCAAGATCTTATGCAAGGTGATCTTTAGAGCAAAATGTCCACCACATGAGCCTTCATGATTCTCTTCCAACACTCTATAAATCTCCTCCGGCCAAGGTACATGTCTCAACACGAGATCAGTCCCTTTCATGTATAAGACATCACCAATCAATTTATACCTCGATGCTCTACGCACAAAACCATAATTCTTAGACTTCTGAATGTCCTTTGGAATGATTCCTGTTAGCAAAAAATCCTCTTCTTGAGCCAAACTTTCCCGGCCATGGTAAACAGGTAAATTGGTCCTCAACACAAATAGCTCCCCAATCATGCTTTGAGATGCTTCATGTGCCTCTCCATTTAGAGCATGCTCAATGTGTCTAATGCTCCATGCTTCGAACTTCTTTAATAGGCCTTTAATTCTGAAGTACATTTCCTTCAATGATGTGTTCTTGATCTTCCACACACCCAACACTTGCTTCACAACTAACAAGGCATCCAATGTAGCATATTCAGCCTCATTGTTACTATGTGCATTGAATTTGAACCCTTTCTTGCATACTAGCTTCCCCTCTATATCATAAAGTGCTATACCCCCTGAAGCCGCATCATGGCTCTTTCTGTATGAGCCATCAAAGAAAAAAACATGTGCATTGCTAATCTATGGCACTTCTTCAACTACCTTTCTCGCCACCTCTTCCTTAACAAGAAGGGGATTCTCCTTGTAAGTCAATAAATCAGCTAGGGTAGCTCTTGTACTGTCTTCCATTAGAAAAGAGAGCTCAAACTCTTGCAGCTAAATTACCCATTTCTTGACCACATTTGACATGTTAGTGCCATTAATTAACTGTGGCAAAAAGGCATAACTCGTCAAGAAAAAAAAATGTCCTGGTAGCAGGTAATGACGAAATCGTCGACAAGCAAATATTACACTGGCCATCACTAGCTCTACTTCCGAGAATTTTCTCGTTGCTACTAACTTCACTCAGCTTGCACAATACACTGGCCTCATATAATGACTTCCCTTCCCCTTTGCAATAGCATTGCTCCAATGGCATCATCCCCTAATGATGGATTTACATAAGACACTTTTCCCAATCAGGAGCCTGCATGGCAGACAAACCACCTAACACCTCTTTTAACTCTTGAAACACTTCTTCACACTTATCATCCCATTGCAATGGATCATGCTTTGCCACTTGTTGTAATGGATAAAGGAGCTATGAAGACAATGGAATAAACCGCGCCATGTACTTCACTTTGTGTATGAAGGTTGCCAATTGCTCTGTACTTGTAGGTGATGGAAGAAGAATAATAGACTTAACCTTGTCTGGATCAGCCTCAATGCCATTTTCTGACACCATATGGCCCAATAACTTCACCCTTGGCTGTGCTAGATGACATTTGTTTGGATTAAGTTGTCCTCCACATTCATCATATCGAGCCAATACCATCTGCATCTTTTGATGGTGCTTAGCCCTACTGCTGTAGACGCAAAAGTCGTCCATAAAAGCTTTAGCACAACTACCAATGAATGGTTCCAACACCCAATTTGCTCTCTCTTGATAGAAAGATGGTCCATTTGACAACCCAAATGGAAATACTGTGTAGCAATAGCAGCCCCATGGCATAGTTAAATTTGTCCTTGTCGGTCTTTAAGAGCAATCTTCAATTGAAAATAGCCGAAAAAACCATCACAAACACTGTACCTCTCATAGCCAGCCATTGAATCCAAGATATGATCAATGAATGGAAGAGTATATGGATTCTTCTTAGTGGCTACATTTAAGGGTTTAAAATCTACACAATCCTCCACTTTCCATCCTTCTTTGGACTGACTACTACTAGACTCACCCATTCTGTGGTCTCCACTGGGACTATGAACCCTCCCTTCAATAACTTGTCCACCTCTTCCCTCAAGGCTTCCATCTGCTCTTGACCCATCCTTCCTAGCCTTTGCCACACTGTCTTGGCACCTTCCTTCAACTCTATATGCATCTCTTCTCCTTTGAATCCTCTGATCTCTTCATATGAAGTAATGAACAAATCAGGAAAACTAGCCAGCATGTGCAAATATATCTACTTCTCCATAGCTGAGAGGTGTTTACTGATCATTTGTGTCATCAATTCCTGCTTCTTTGACAATTCAACCTTGGTTTGCATCAGCCCTTCAATCACTTCATAAGGCCCTTCACTTTCATCTTCAACTTCATTCGCAAATGCAACTAAACCAGACTCTTGGATCTCTTTGTCCATCAAAAGAAATGCAACATCAACATCCTCATCAAGTTATGCCAGCAGTGGTCACTATAGCAGTGCACGATAATGAGCTACGGCAAGACATGAGGCAAGTGGTAGATTTAATGAAGAATCTCAGCCTAAACATGCTAGGTCAAGTGGGAAATAATCGAGGTCAAGGGAGGTTTTCAAATCAACTAGGAGGCAAAGAAAGGATGATCAGTGTATCACTGCTGGCAAATATGATGATCAGTGTATCACTCTACTCCAGCTACATGTACCTGTGTGAATCACCTATACCTGTACCTGTCCATGTAACGTATAGTCTGCAATCTGAAACCTGTAATCCCAAAGCTGAAGGTCCTCGAAGAAGATCCTCTGTAGGGGCACCAAAAGAATGTGAGTAGGATGAAAACACACACAATGCCTCTATAATGACCTGACACACACTCTTGGGATGATACACACACACACACACACACACACACACTATGGGACACCCCTCGGCTTACAAAACCCACTTGGCCGAGACAGGGAACACACCGATGAAGTGAGAGGAGAGAGACTACCCATTTTCCCACTCCACACAGAGAGAGAGACACACACACCCAAAAAACTCAGCTCAAAAGAGGAGAATTACTGATGTTTAGATACACTTGAGCTTGGGCCAACACCAATGGGGCAAATAGCTGCTAGATACAATCACAAATTGGAGCAGAAGCTTCGCTCATAGGAGAAACTTACACAGCCAAAATAGTAGAAAAAAATGAGAAATTTGGCAAAATGGATAGCGTCATCACGTTTGGAACGGCCCATAATCACAGTCTACAACGTCAAAGTGCTCAAATCCGACCTCGGATGAGCAGTTTATGACTAAAATAGGCTCCAAAAACAGCAGAAATACAGTTGCGATTGTTCCTCCTCTTCTCTCCATGTTTTTTCTAGTCTTCTCACAGTTTTTTCAATTCCCACACTTAGCTTTATTACTTGGGCACCCTTGGCCTTCTAGTTGACCTCAAACCGACCCCGAACAGGACAAAAACTGGCCTCACAATGCATAGACGTCACCCTGCTACATCCATCCGCACACCTGGCACTCAAATTTTTTCAATAATGCATCCCGCCACCACGTGAAGTGGCCCCAGAATATCATCATCATGATGACGTTTTTGCATAATTATCACAAGAAAACACCCATGTTGTGTCCGTACTTATCCACGTGCAAATATTGACCCCATTCGACCTCCTGACGCCACTAGATTCCATCTGACGCACCTTCTTACCTCATGTCGCTGGCTTGTGGGTAGATTCCTTTAGAAGTTTTAGGTGTTGCCAACTCCTCATTATTATAGAAAACACACTAGTACTGGTGATAGTAGTGAAAATCGATGCACTATGTACATGATGTCCTACTTGTACACATGTGGGCCCCACGTAACCACCTGTCTCTGGAAAATGGGCAATCCTTTATTTGATGCATCATGCATGGGTATGTACATACGTGAAATCCCTTACTCCAAAAAAATCCTGACAACGTCTTCTCGCAACGAGATATGGCTATGACTATTCTCGTCAACGGCTTTCCTTCTGGCCAACGTTCTGTTCCTCTTTTCCAAGGCCAAGGATTTCCACGGTGGAAAGCAAAGATGTTGTTAATTCTTGAAGGTGATGAACTCTCTGATGTTGTCCTTGGAAATCATGGTTGTCCGCCTCAGCCTGTTGATACGGATCATGATGATCACTTATCACTGAAGGACCTATATTTGAAGATTGGAATGTTGTGTATACGGATTGGTAACGATGTGATAAGCATCTCGTCGATATATTCTTTCTGCTCTTAGTGATTCCCTTTTGTTTGATATGTATGAACTGCCTACTTTCCACGACATATGGAAGTACCTTATTGCAAACTTTCAGGAGAAATCTGTTACAGAAATGCTTTATTTGAGAGGGTTTCTTAACAAGCTACAATATGAAGTTGGTATTGTCATGACGGGACATATTGAGTCTTTCCAATCTATTATTAATCAACTTGCTGCTGCCGGTGATCCTGTTCCACAAAAGCAACTGATTACACTTCTCCTTGATACGGTGAAGGACTCCTCTTATGATAACATTGTTACTATTCTCTCTAATAAAGATGGTCATGATTTCGACCAAGCCTACATGTCTTTAATTGAATACTCTCAACGTCAAGAACGACATAATGCTGGTCATGATACAGCTATGATTTCACAAGAGGAGACCGAGTCACAACAGATGGAACGTGTTTTTATGCTCGAAGGAGTCTATTTCAACGAGAAAATCGCAGAGGTGGCCGTCATGGTAATATTTTCTCTCGTCTCAAATTTCCTAGTAAGCAATGTTCTTACCGCAACAGAAATGGCGATACTGAAGATGATTGTTGGGCACATCAATATGATAAAACAAAATATTACCATGAAACAACTACGTTTATCTAGAGACTCTGCTTCTTCTTCTTGTGAATATTGTGGATGATCTGATCATCCCACTCATATGTGCTATAAGTGTCAATTCGACACAGATCATAATAGAGCATATGCTACTGAACATCGAAACAACATTGTACCAAAAACAAGCTGCATCCTATGTTCAGTTGCTCCAGACAGAATACTTCATGTATGTGATGGTTCACTTTTTATTGTTGATTCTGGTGCTATAGGAAATATGACATATCCGTCTACATGGCTCCATAACTATCATCCACTACTAGTTCAACGTGTTGTTTATCTTGTTGATGATACGACTTGTGAAAAGTAAAGGGTATTCAAGATTTATATCTTGGTACCTTATCTTCTTACACTCGAATTTTGCGAGGGAGTAATACATGTACCAGATCTTCAACGTCATCTTTTTTCAGTTGCTAGACTTGTTGATCTTGGTCTCTTTGTTGGATTTGATCATACCAAATGACAAATTAAGAAAGATGGACAGACTATAGCCACTGCTCCTCGAAACGGTAATTGGTTTGAACTCTCTCTCAATAATGCTGTAGAAAATGTTTTTACTGCTCCAGGTGATCATGATTGCAAAGTATGGCATCACCGTTTTGTTCATGCTGATTTCTCAAAATTCCTTGATCTTCAGTGTCGTGATCTTGTTCATGGCATGGATCTTAAAGCTCATCCCCATATGGAATTTGTGAGTTTTGTGCTCTTGGAAAACATAATCCTAAACCCTTTCCTCTTTCAAATATAACTCATTCTCATGACATATTGGATCTTGTTCATACTCATATATGTGGACCTCTACCTTCTTCAAGATCACAATATCGCTACTTCATTACTTTCATTGCTGATTTCTCATGGTATACGACTGTATTTTTACTTAGACAAAAATCTGAGGCCTTATCTTTTTTCAAACAATTCCACAAGACTGTGGAACTTCAAACTGGTCGTCGCCTTAAGAAGCTTCGTAGTGACAATGGAGGCGAATATGTTTCTCGAGAGTTTGTGAATTACTATGTTGACGGTGGAATTCATCATGAACAAACTATTCCATATTCACCTCAACAGAACGGCATTGCTGAACGAAAGAATCACACTATTCTCAATGTTGTAAGATGTATGCTGATTCATTCTGGTTTATCTCGTGTTTTCTAGGTTGAAGCTACTTTGACAACAGTATTTACTCAGAATCATCTTCCTACTACTGCACCCTCGAGTAAGATACCCATCACAACATGGACAGGTGACATTCCTTCTGTATCTCATTTCAGAACATTTGGATGTATTGCTTATATTCATGTTCCCAAAGAAACATGAACAAAGCTTGATGCTCCTGGTCTTAAAGTTATTTTTATTGGATATTCTCACACTTCCAAAGGCTACAAATTCTATAACCCTTCCTCCAAGAAAGTAATTGTGAATCCTGATGCTACTTTTAACGAACAGCTTATGGGAGGCTCATGGTCCATGGATGATTCCGATGATACTAAATCATTGCTTCAGGATTTTTCATTTCTTTTCGATGATGAAACGCTTCCTATAGAGAAATTTTCCTCTTCACAACCATCCATTCCGAATGCTGCCAATGATGATATTGATATTTTTATTGATCGGCCTATTTATTTTGAACATGGCTCATGTCATGTTTATGATGATGATATTGTTGATAATGCTTTTTCTACTTCTGAAGATCTCGTTACTCATGATGAAGCTATCTCTTCACCACAAAAGGATCAATGGAAAGAGGCTATGGAAGCAGAGTACGATTCTCTTATCTCTAAAGGTACATGGATACTAACTAAACTACCTCCTGGTCATACATCTATTAAGTGTAAGTGGGTGTATAAGAAAAAAGTAAAAGCAGATGGATCTTTTAACAAGTTCAAGGCATGTTTAGTTGCAAAAGGTTACTCCCAATTAGCTGGTGTTGATTATCAAGAGACCTTTTCACCAGTTGTTCGCATTACAAGTGTTCAAGTTTTATTGGCATTTGCTGTTCAATTTGATTTAGAAGCTCATCAAATGGATGTGCGAACTGATTTTCTTAATGGTGACTTGGAAGAGGAAATTTATATGGAACAACCACAAGGGTTTGCTATTCTAGGTAAAGAAGACCTTGTTGCTCAACTCCATAAGGCACTATATGGTCTCAAACAAGCTTCGCGAGCCTGGTATACAAAATTTGATCCTTTTCTCACCTCTAAAGGATTCATCTCTTGCTCTTCAGACCCCAACTTATACATAAAACGCCAAGGTACCAGTTTTGTGATTCTTGCTCTTTATGTGGATGATATCATCCTTATTTCCAATGATTTAGGATTTCTTCAGAAAGTGAAAAAATTAATGTCTTCTACATTTGATATGGTAGATCTTGAAGAGACTCACTCGTGTCTTGGAATTCAAATCCAACGGAATTGTACAAAAGGTATTTTATTCCTTCAACAGTCAAAGTTTATTGCAGATACTATTCAAAAATTTGGTATGGAATCTGCACATTCAGCCAACACACCTTGTCTTGAGAGCTCTACGAAGAATACTTTTGACAATGGCGGTCAAGTGGTCACAAATCAGCCTTATGCTAACTTGATTGGATGTCTGCAGTTTGTTGGCATGAACACTCGTCCTGATATTTTGTTTCTTGCTAATTATCTTGTACAACATCTTGCACATCCTTCTCTTAAGCATTGTTCTGCATCAAAGCGTGTGTTGAAATACTTGAAAGACTCTACAGATTTTGGTTTGATCTATCGATGACAACTCACATCGGATTCTATACAATCTCTTTCATTAGGAAAAATGTGGACTCTCCTTGGGCCATATAGGATTAAGGTTAATTAGGATCCAACCAATAGGAAGAGAGCAATGTATATAAGTCTAGAACCTAATAAAGTAGAGGGAATAATAGGGTTTTCCACTCATTTATTGCTTTGTATCCTAGAGGGAGGTGGATGGGTAAAAGGGGGAGGGGGAGAGGGGGGGGGGGGGAGGAAAGTGATGGGTCCACAGATAAGTTTTTGCAAAAACCCTAAAATTTCAAAATTTTCAAAAAAAACTTAAATTCAAAATATTCCATCCAAAACTCCCCCCAAACCTACCCTATGATCAAAAAGTCATTTTCTCACTCTAGAACCTCTTTCCCAAGACTCCCTTCCTCCATAACCCCTTTCCATAACACACAGCTCCCACTCTCTCTTTAAACTCTTACACCTTCCTCCTTCCTCAAGCTCTCCATTGCAACCTTAAGCTCCGACTCTCTCTCTAAACTCTGTCTCCCTCCTCCTTCCTCAAGATCTCCATTGCAACTTTAAGCTCCCACTCTCGCTCTAAACTCTGTGTCCCTCCTCCTTCCTCAAGCTCTCCATTGCAACTTTAAGCTCCCACTCTCTCTCTAAACTTTGTCTCCCTCCTCCTTCCCCAAGCTCTCCATTAAAATTTCAAGCTCCCACTTAAGAATCCATGGCCAACAATGGTCAAAATAGACTCCCTAAACCCATCATTCAAAGTATGGTTCTCCACAACTCGAAGAATGAGGAGCAGCAATGGGAACCTCAGGTTTTTCAAGAAGGTGCGTGGGTCGACATGCAACCTTCCGCAATCGGTCCCCATCGTGTTCATGAAAGAACAAACGTTGATCTCCATTGGAAGGGAAGACTAATAGGCTTCAAGCAAGTAAGAGACAAGGGTACGGTGGCAATCGTTCAACATGTCTTCATGTTTGGACACATGCGTCTACGAGGGATCACCAACCCAAGGGATTTTCCTTGTAATTGTAAGTCCCTTGCACTTCAATGGTTTTGGTGGTAAAAGAAATTGGACTTTTTACATCTCACGGACTGTTTTGTTTCCATGTAGATGTTTTTCCTTCTAGCCTTGTGGAGGAGCAACCACTCTCGTTCCTTTCAGGCACATTTACGGCCATGCATGCAAGTCTTGGGGATATGCTCTTCCCGAACACATCTTCATCAAACCTTGCACGACAAAGGGTTTTCTTCTACACCCACAAGTACATTGTACCTACAGATGAGCAAGGCTACGGAGAGCTACAACCTTGAGTAGCATGGAGTGGCCAAAGCCAGATGCATTCATTGTAATTTATTTGAAAGCCAAGATTGTAGCTGATGTGAGAGCATCATTAAAATTTGGAAAAGCCTCGCGTTCTGTTGGGCTTGGATGGTCTTCGCTAGCATGTCTTCCTGCTCATGTCTTCGCTAGCATATTCGGATCTTTGCCTTTTGGCATCATACAAACACTATGTATGTTTGCAAAGATCTACATTACGATACATTGGAAGCCATCCATGGTGAGAAGTGGGGGTATCTCGAAGGACTTCACAACGGAGATCTCTTTTGGTGTCAGGTTGGAAGTTTCGGCATTGCTATCCGTTTCATCAAGGTGCGCTCCACCCTTTACGTACGGTACTTCTATGAAATATGGATGTGCAAGCTTGGTAAATGGATTCCATTGCAATCCACCGATGCTACAATTGAGGTATTTGAAGAAATTGCAATCAAATTGTCGAGTGGTGCTATTGAAACAGTCCAACTGAACAAGCATTGGACATTGGCCAATGTGCGGGAGCACTTAGGGATAATGGGTTTAGAGCATGGAGAAGCTATAAAGTTTTTCATTGGACGACGTAAGGTGAATGATCTTTCTCTCTTAATTATGTTATCTTTATGTTCTTTGGATTATTCCTCACTCTAAGGTGGGTATGCTATTTCTTATTTTTTTGCTAGATTGGTAGCCGCATGGAGAGCACGATTCAAATTGAAAAGGCGCGGATGACGGAAGAGAATATGATTTTATCATTAGAGTAGTTATGTTTTGAACTTAAATTTCCTATAATATCACAATTGTAAGTTCAAACAGATGTTTGTATCAAATTTTGGCAAAGCACATTATCTTAATGTCGTAGTGATGTGTTTTTAGAGTTAAATGATTGCAATTTAATTTGAAAGGTTTTTATAACTTCTTGTTATTTGTGTTACTGTATGAAAATTGATTAATATTTTAATTATTGTTATTAATTTTGGAGGGGGGGGGGGGGGGGGCACTATATAAAGCCTCCTAAACCCTACCATTTTCACAATTCACCTACATAGCCTCATTAGAAAATTTCGGAGATCATTTGGAGGGCCTTGTAAGAAATTGTATTTCTCTCTCTAGAAACTTTTTTTAAAATGCACTTGCACCTTGTGAGTACGTCCAAAAGGACAACCAGACACTCTGAAAAGTAGATTTATATTCCCAATCGTCCTTGAAAACGGTCACTTTTTTATTTAATGCGAGCGTCTTTTTCAGGAGGCAGGTGCGGCGCATTCAATGCAGCTTACGTCATCAGTGAAAGTTGAAAAGTCACAAACTGTAAAATAGTGATAGATTTTGAGGATTTTGACACCACCAATGCATCCGGAACGCCAAAATACCTTAAAAACGAATGTCTACTTGTTTCATTCCGACATCCGGAGAGGCAAAAAATGTCAAAAAACCCCCAAAAATGGGCTTTTTACTAAAGGCGCGCGAGGAGGCATTCTAAAATTTTAGAATGCCCCTCTGCGCACCGTTAGTACAAAGCCCATTTTTGGGGGTATTTGGACACTTATCTTTCCAAAAAGCCCCTTTTTAGAGGTTTTTGGACATTTTCCTCTCAAAAAGCTCCCTAAAAAAAAGAAAAAAGGGCCTTTTTACTAACGGCGCGCGAGGAGGCATTCCAAAATTTTGGAATGCCCCCTCGCGCGCCGTTAGTACAGAGCTTTTTTTAGTGATTTTTGGACACTTATCTTTCCAAAAAGCCACTCTTTAGAGGTTTTTGGACATTTTCGTCTCAAAAAGCTCCCTAAAAAGAGGAACAAAGGGCCTTTTTACTAACGCCGCGCGAGGAGGCATTCCAAAATTTTAGAATGCCCCATCGCGCGTCGTTAGTACAAAGCTCTTTTTAGTGATTTTTGGACACTTATCTTTCCAAAAAACCCCTTTTTAGAGGTTTTTGGACATTTTCCTCTCAAAAAGCTCCCTAAAAAGAGGGAAAAAGGGCCTTTTTACTAATGGCGCACGAGGAGGCATTCCAAAATTTTGAAATGCCCCCTTGCGCGCCGTTAGTAAAATGTTCTTTTAGGGGTGTTTGACATTTTTGGCCTCTTTGGATGTCTAAGCGAGGCAATTGGACATTCATTTCTAGGAGATATGTGTGTACCGGACGCATTGGCAGTATCAAAAGTTTCAAAATCTTCCACCACTTGATAGTTTTGTGACTTTTTGAGTTCTAGTGATGACGTATCCCGTATCAAATGCACCGCATCTACCGTCTGAAAAAGGTGCTCGCATTAAATAAAAGAGAGTGCTCGTCTTCAAGGACCACTAGATTATTAAATGAGGAGAGGGACACCTTTTATATTTTTGTTAATATCAATCTATTTTTCTACGTAACGTAGGCTCTTCTCTCATTGGAGGAGCTTATTTTCCTCTCTCTACCAAATGGCCCTCCAAAAGACCTCCGAAATCTCCTAATGGTTCACACTCTCCTTTGATCTCTAACAGTCTTTTCATCCCTACCTTAGCAGCTAGCATCATGGCATCCTCCTCCACCCCTCCCGAAGCCACGGCGTTACAACGCTTCCAAGCGTTTTTACAAACAACCGAGTGGCAAGATCGTGACGATCTTCACAATTTCTTCACCCAATTCCATGAAGTGAATGCAACTATTCACCTAAACATCCAATCTTTTCAGCCTATCTTGGAATTTTTTGAGATCTACATCGACAAGTATGCTGTACCAATTGTCGGACAAGAGGAATTGTGGATTCCATGCAATTTTCTTCGCTACATAAACAAAGGCGATCGGCCTTTCACCCAGCGGCTTCAGTGATTTTGTGTAATTGCGGGTGAGGCACGTCAGTACATTGAAGATTCACGTTTGAGAAAAAAGAAGGTCGGCACCCAATTTCTAAGTCGCTTGGCGACTTTTGTGTTTCTTCTCGCGGAGGAGCCTGAAAGATCTGAGGTGAGTTTGCCTCATTTGCGCCTTGGAGGTGTCGTCAAGGACGCAAAGGAGCCCATTACAACGCCCTGGGATGCAAGCAAATAGGGCAATATTCTTGCCCTAACCTACCCAAGAGGTGTCATGGATGCCGCCAAATCCATGGGTGATGAGGGTGCAGAAGTATCCTTTAAGCCCGCTGCAGATGCGCCGGAGGAGACATTAACCCCGGAGGTTTTTTTTGAACACCTCTCCCCAATTGTCATAAATGGGGAGGAATATTTGTTTTTACATGATCTTGAAAAAACTTTTGACATCTGCATGGATGAGTGCTTGTCCATCCTCTGTGCCACTGTAGAGTCCTCTGCCATTGACCCCTCCTCCGATCCACTGGATCAAAGCCTCCTACCCCTTGGAGAGAGTGTGGTAGATACAATGGAGTTGGCAATGGTGGCGGTGACAGATGCACCACACTCATCTGTGTAGGAGGATGAGTTTGTAGCAACACGCACATTGATTGAAGCCCAACTCACTCCTATGCCGGTTCATATGGATGATCTTGAGAGTGTCGCTATGGCTCCCAATTCATCTATTTCTCTTGACAGCAAAGGCATAAACGATGAGGATGACAAAAAACAAGAGGTATCAATTAATTTCTGTTTTGTGATTACATTAATTTTCATTGTTGCATTATGAAATCTTTTTTACCTATTGATTTCTTTGTAGAATGTTGTGGAGCTGGATGAGCATGCAGGTCGTGGAGGAGATGGTAGGCGCCAAGCTTTTGGATGGCAGTTATCCCTTGCGCATTACCTTGGCAAGCTCCCTCAGGATGGCTTTGCGATAATCCACGAGTACACTCCTTGTGGTCAATTTTGGGTGTCAATGATGAAAGCAATGAGCCGCATCCTATGCGTGTCAACCATATCTCAAGCCTCCCAAGTCATTTATCTTGTAAATAAATCTCTCGCCAGTGCTGCATTTGCGACACATTCTTGGTCGTGTACTTTGTAACGTGGCCTTAAGCCAAGCTATAGGTCTAAGCAATGTGGAACAAATTGCTTGGGATGTGCTGCACAAACAGATTCCTTGCGCCCAAGAGCAACGAGAAAACATTGCTCAACATATCTTAGATGGCTCAAGCACTCAATAGCTCCATATATCTTGTAATTAACTCTTTCAAATTTGTAATGGGATATATCACATCTTTGTACTTTGCTATTTCTAATTTTGAATGGGACTTGATTATTACTGTGAAATTCTCTTTTGCGTTTATGGTATGATAGACAGTAGGTGATTGGTTCTATATTGTGGTATGATTGTGCAATTCTCTGAACCAAAATCAAGAGTTTCTTTTTCATATAAGTAACACCAAAAAGCCATAATATCAGTGCATTTTTATAAACCTAGCCTAAAGAAGGTTAAAAAAGCTGTATGGGAGCCTGCCGCAGAGACGCGCGAGAAGGCAAAAGTAACTGTTACTTTTGCCTTCTCGCGCGTCTTTGCGGTAGGTCCCTAGACATCTTTTTTTACCTTCTTTAGGACAGGTTTATAAAAATGTACTGATATTATGCCTCTTTTCTATTTCAATTAACCACAATCGGTTGACAGCTCTTGTAATCAACTTCTATCGACATCTCTCTCTCTCTCTCTCTCTCTCTCTCTCTCTCTACTTAGTTCTACTCATATCAGTTATAAACACAAATGTTCAGTACAATGAAAAAGAAATCACTAAAGCCACGACACTTTATATTTGAAAAATATATCTTTACATTGCCAAAATTGCATAATAGTCAAATTCAGTCTCTCTCTCCTCTGATTCGACGCGCAAGAGCTATATCCTTAGGCATTATTGTCACCCGTTTTGCATGAATAGCACACAAGTTAGTGCCTTCAAAAAGAGAAATTAGTTGATATTTTTTCTCTTCCTGTAGAGCTGCTACGGCGATACCTTGAACTCAAAATGCCATTCGATAACCTTGCATGATCTCTTTCACCAAATGTGCGAATGGTGCCTTGCAAATGAGAAGGTCTGAAGTCTTTTGATAGTGACGAATCTCTTGCAAGGCCTTTGGAATGCGTCGCTTCACAGCACGAGCCCGTTGTTGAGGGATGGTAGGATCTGAGACATGGGCCTTGCGAAGGCGAACCTTGAAAAACTTTTTCTTTCTATGAGAGGGCTTGCGAGGAGGAGCTTGCGCATCTTCAAGGCCACCATGTGCTCTGACTGGCTCTTCAAATCCACCCTGTGCTCCAACTGGCTCGTCTTCTATATCATCAAAATCCTCTTCATTTAGTAACCCATGATCACGTCTAGGCTGATCTGACGGCAGAGCTCCGAACCCACGTGGCAATGTCTTCCCAACCGGGACTCGATGATTGCTTGGGATCTCCTGTCTCCTCCATGGTGGGCTTTGTGCTTCGTTGTCCGTCTCGGTTTCAGTGTCTGAAGTCACTACCCGTCTCTTCTTGCATGAAGGTTGCCCATCTTGTTGGTCTTCACCTAACCATTCCCTCTCCATCTCTTCTAGGAGCTCTTGTTCGTGTATCCAAGGTGGTTTTTGAGCACCTTGGACGGACGAGTGAGGGTGAGCAAAAAAAGGTTGATCCTTTCTTGCTGTTTGCTTCGTGCGTGTCATTGTGTAAGAAGGGGCAATATTGAAAATGAGACTCCCTCTTCTCTAAAAGCTCCCTATTTAAAAGAAATTAGGTCTCTTCACACTTGACCAGGCCACTTAAAAAACTCTTAATATCATCAAAATATAAAAAACAAAAAATGGATAAATGAAGAAGTATTATATGTAACTCAACAAAGACATTTTCAAACATAAACAATACATTGCATATCATCATTTGTTTTACATGTTGGGTAACCAATGTTTACCCACTCTATGGCTATTTTTCACGCCACCTAGCATGATTAAGGAGTCCAGTGGAGTTTCTCCATTTCTCTTTAGCATTAAGTCGAGATTGTCTCCTAACCTCCTTGGCAAGACTTGACTTTCGCGCTCGCTCTATGGCATGACATCTCCTCAAAGAACAACGAAAGAACCAATCAAACATCTCCTTCATGTAGTTGGATTTCGTAGTTCCACCACCGTGACTTGTATTTTTAAAGTAAACACCTTTGGCTTGATAATGTGATTTCTCCATTCCTTGAGTGATCCACATGTCTAATGAACCATATTTTGACATAAAGAATGCTCCATGCGCATACAAAATATGCTGCATCAAGAAAAAATGCTTAGATCAAATGAATGTTTATGTATAGCATCAAAATTTGAACTAAACAAAATAACTTACCATGTAGTGTGTGATATTGCTCTCTCCCCACGCTTGCAAAAATGCTTTAGTGAAATTAGAAATGTGATCTTTGAACAAATTTTATTGCTCGCTCGTGGTTTGGGGTTTCCACATGATTGGAAGCACTAACTCGAACTGGTGCCACACTTGCCTATGCAGATTTACAAGCACGGGATTGGAATCTTGATCGGTCGTACACTTGCAAAGTGCTTTCCATAGCTCCGATGGAGAATCCTCCTCACCCCTCTCCTTTCGCATCTCTGGTTTCTTGAAAAACCTACGTGCTTTCACACCATTCATAGATTCTTTTTGTGGCACTTCATGCATATTTTCCACCTCACCGATGATAGAAACATTGCCACCATGACATCCAATCGAATTTAGAATTGCTTCAACTATTTCAATGGCTTCCATGGATCTGGAAAGTGATTTCATTGTGAAAGCGTACTCTATGTGAAGCTTTAACAAGCGATCAAATATACGCATGAAGGCATGCAAAGTGAAAAAGTGTACATTTGTAAGTGAAAATTTGATAATGGGATGCCATGTTCTATCTTTTGTCGACCGATATGGGACCTCCATGATAGGACACTTCAACACCGACCACACCCAATCCCTTGCATCATCATCCATTGACCTTGTTGCCTGACTTTCCTTGACACTTTTCTTTGAAGACGTGCAGCCACGCGTACTCTCCTTGTATCCTCGTACACAATATGGACAAGGAAGAAGTGATGCAGCACCTTGTTTATATCCAAGTATACATTTGTTTGTTTTTAGATCACCTCCTAAGTGCCACTCAACATCAAATGTACCTACTCCATCTACTTCTAACTTTTCTCCCTCTAGTTGTGCCTTAATAACCTTTGTGATCCACGGGATCATAGAGAAGACCCATGCCAACACCTCATGAGTCTCTTTTGGAAATTCAAAAGCTCCTAACCACCATATTTCCTTTTCCGATTGTACACTAAATGATGGTTTCTGAGAATGATCACCGATAGCATTGACTTTTGTAAAAAACATTGCCTCATTCATGAGTGTCACACTCAAACGTTCCAATCTCCATCCTTTGACAATTTGACATTCATCTAGCTTAAGAATAAATATGAGCTTCTCTCCAAATACTGAAACAACATAGGAATTGAATTGTTATACTAAATGATATTCAATACAAATAAAAAATGACATTACAATTTGTATTACCTGGTGGAGACAAAGCATAAAATTTAACCATAGCTCGTTGTAGTCGTTTCAAGTCAACAAAAATATTGTTGAATTGATGAGAACCAAAAGAATTTGCCCCACTAGGAATAGTATTGCCCCCCTTTATATTACCACGTGACTTGGAACTTGTGGAAGAGTATATCATGGATCGTTCAATGTGTTTGTATTCGCCAAAGGATTACCTAGCGAGATCATTGTTTGATTTTTTTGCAAGTCAGACCCTATGTGGAATAGGAAACAAATTCGCGGTGATGCCTTGCTCTCATAATGCATCTTTCATCAATCCATGAAGTGCGTGGTATGCATTTGTGTTGATCCCAACCTCATCACAAGCTCTCTAGACATCATCCTCAGACACAAGGTTAGAGATCTTTTTTAGGATCTCCTTTGTGATGGCATCTTTCATGTGTTTGGCCTTTTCACAACCTATGATGTAAAGTATATCTTTATTTGAGATGCATCCTAGGAGAAGATTGCAACAGTCCTCTTGTCTAAAACTTCCACACACATCTTGTATATATGTCCTATTTCAAAAGGTGAACCGAGTTACAAATTGATGGAAATTAATTGAGAGTTATGAACACTGTGAATTAAAAAAAATACCTGGTTGTTGTGATCCGCTTATACGTGCCCCTCCATTAGAGGCTAAGTTTTCAATGGAAGAGAACTCCTTATGCTCACACATGCCAAATGGAGTGGCTTTTAGGTGCATCATTGCAATCTGTAGCTTAGTTACCTCTATTTCTGTAGCTTTCATCTCCTCTTTAAGATCTTTGAGTTGTTTCTCTGTGGAATGTAGTTGTTGTTAGAGATTTGTGGAATGAATGTGTAACACTTGACATTGTTGTCGGAAACATGCCGACGCACCTGCGTGATTGGAGTCGAATCTCTTACAATACCCAAGAAGACCACGTTCTCCTTCTCCCACATATTTGATTAAGCTTGGGAGTGTACGGAATGTTGGATGACATCCCACGAGCGGATCTTTTGGATACAACCCTCCATCAAGCCACAAGTCAACATTGGTTTCTCCTCGAAACCGTCGTACGGATGCCGGTTGAGATGCTTTCTCGTCATATTTTTTTGTGGGAGCAAATTTGATCGGTAGATGTAGAGTGACATTAGTTGACCTAGTAGATGACGGCGCAGGATTCATTGGTTATGTGGCGAAGAGACATGGTGGAAAGTTATGATGGGGAAAAAAATAGATAAGATATACTTTTTGGGATAAAAACACTTAAAAACATATTTTTTCATATGTAGACATATATAGGTTCAATTTTTTAGCTCAAAGGAGAGAAATTTTTAAATTTTAAAAATTTCAATTTTTAGGCTTTATAAGATGGACATTTTGATGATGTGGCATTATTTATTTTTTCTTGGAATTAATGTAGAGAGGGACCCATGGAATTTTAGATTTGGATCTTATAAAAGCTAGATTCTTCTAATATATATATATATATATATATATATATATATATATATATATATATATATATATATATATATATATATATATAGGGACCTTTTTAAAGCTTAAAAGATCCATTTTGAAGATTTTATAAAAGAATCATTTTTTGGGGTGAATTGATGCACGAGCTGAAAAGTGGATTTTGTCATAACTACTTACTCTCTTTGTGGAATTAATGTAGAGAGGGACCCAAGGAAGTTTAGATTTGGAGCTTATAAAAGGTAGATTCTTCTAAAAAAATACTGTTTATATATATATATATATATATGGACCTTTTTAAAGCTTAAAAGATCCATTTTGAAGATTTTATAAAAAATCATTTTTTGGGGTGAATTGATGCACTAACTGAAAAGTGGATTTTGTCATAACTACTTACTCTTTTTGTTTGGTGATAGGTAGAGAGAGAATGGTTCTTCTCTCTACTTTTACTCCTCTCTCTCTTTTTACCCCCCTCTCTCCCCTACTTTACCCCCCCTCTTCCTCCTACTTTACCACCCTCATTCCCTACTTTATCCCCCTCTCCTATCTAGAGAGAAGTTAGAGAGAGAGAGCTACAAAAGTAGCCCTATTTATTGTCTTTGTTCCCTCCATCCCCTACAAAATTAGCTTTAATCCCTTAAAATTAAAAATCCTTACATGGCCCCAAGGGGGTCCAATTTTTTGCTTTTGGGTTACACTGATGCAGATTGGGCAAGCTCACATTTATCTATGCGATCTACTAGTGGAAACTTGTTCTTTATAAATGGTTGTCTTGTTTCTTGGACCAGCAAGAAACAACGTTGTGTTGCAGTTTCTACGACTGAGTCAGAATATGTTGCGGCATCACTTGCAGCTCGTGAGTTGATATGGATTCAACAAATGCTGGTTGATATTGGTCACTCTCCTCTTTCTAGCACACCCTTGCGGTGTGACAACCAAAGTGCTATTAATCTTGCAAAAGAATTTCAACATAATAAGTCAAAGCACATTGCTGTCCATTATCATTATGTCAGGTATGAAGTACGCAAAGGAACCATTATGGTTGAATACTATCCAAGTGACCAAATGATTGCAGACATTCTGGCCAAAGGCCTCAACGAGTCACGTTTCATCCTCTTGCGTTCGGAGCTTGGAGTTGCTTCGGCCTCACTCTTTCTAGATTAGCTTCTTTGCTATTGTAATAGCTTTTGTACGTATGACATTGTAATCCTGTAGGTACCATGCACTATGCACACTGCACATCTGCACATTCTGATCTTTGAGTCACTTGTATATTTGCACATAGATGCACAATTCACTTTCACATCATCATCATCAATGGCTCATATTTTCACATTGTATAGGGGCTTGGGTTTTTCCCTTGAACTCTCCAAGGGTTTTTCCATCCAAAGCTAGAGACCTTTGTTTGAGTGGGGGTGTTGGAGCTATATATGGCTCACTCTACTTAACTTGGTCTCACCTATATATTTGTATCTTGTCCTCAATATGAATCAGCCTTTGGGAGCGTACATGGTGTGTCTCTTGTCTCGTCTCTCTCTATCTCTCTCAACATCTCAACAGATGTATGTTACTGTAGGTGTGTGAATGCAAGTGTGTATATGTGTGTGTGTGTGTGTATGGATGTATGTTACTATATGTGTGTGTATGCATGATTGTGTGTGCGTGTTTGTGCTATGTGTGCAAGTGTGTTGATGTGTGTGAATGCAAGTTTGTATATGTGTGTGTGTGTGTGACTGTACTGAGTGTGTATGTAATAAAGTGTAATGTGTGTGTCTATGCATGAGTGTCACTGTGTGTGTGTGTGTGTGTGTGTGTGTGTGTGTGTGTGTGTGTGTGTGTGTAAGTGTGTGTGTGTGTGTTTACCTAAGCTCGCCCTATCCACCAGAGGAGATCCATTGGAGCTCCCCCATGACTTGAAAGGCATGGTCAGAAGGCAGCGCGCTCCATTAATGTGTGTGTGTATGCATCTCCACGCTATAATCTTCTGGTTGAGATAATATGTCCAACATGAAAGTGACAATAACTTGGAAGGTTGGTGGTTAGATAGTCAACCACGACATTGAGTTGAAGGGAAACTCATTGTTGCTTAGTGCTTACTATTTGTAGAGTTTGCTCCCTCCATCTTTCAATTTTCAATCACTTTCTTCTCTTATTGAAAGTGATTGTTGCCTCACAAAAGTCTTATGCAACCACAGTGGGATATTGAAGGTCACCAACATTTCTTAATAGATGGATCTTTCACTATAAAAGAAGTTGTTGAAAACCGCCAACATTGTCGCGAAAAAACAAAGGACAAAGGAGAGAGAAAAATTTGTGTGGGTGGCAATAACCACGGCTACAAACACTGTCGGGGATAAATTGTTCCCAAGTTGAGCCGGGTCCGGCACCGGGCTGCTCGCTGTGGGAAACGGTGAGAGAAAGATGCACACCTCAAGAGAATATAGCACAAAAGAACACCGTGAATTGAATTGCTTAAATGAACTAAAATCTGCATACAAAAAAGTAACAATAGGCAAAAAGTGCTCTTGAACTGGCCGAGTCTATAAGCGGAAGTGCAAATGCCAAATCTGTATGGCTTCAATGCCCTTCCCTTGCTCTTCCCGACCACCTTCACGTGCACTCACTTTGCCCTCGATTGCTCTTCCTGATCTCTGACGATCTCAAGGTTCTCTAAGTCCTCGGGACCTTCAACCTTCTTTAGTGTGTGTTGTAACACTGCCTTTCGAGACACTTCTTCCCTGCTTTTAGGTTGGGTAACTTCACCACAAGCACCACAATAGTCTTGTTAATGTTGTTGACTCTCCGATCAATCACCCGAAAACTGATATCACACTGTGGACTAGTTTTGGCACTCCTTGTCTCGCCTTCAACACCCTCAAACTCCACTTCTATGCTCTCCGAGGACAATCACTCAGCATCACTATCTCCAAGTCTATGTTTCTCTCTCTTGCTACTCAACGGCGATGCTTTTCTCTTTACAGAAATCACCTTGTCTCCTCCTACTAACCAACTCGCGAGTAATCCGGCTCTGAAGCTTTTCTCTCTGCAACCTCTGAGATGCTCGTCGCGGACTCCGTTGCCAGCCTCCCCGACTCCCCTCTCTGTCCCCTCATGTTCTCCTTGCCAGCTCACTTTTCTCCTGCAGGTATCTCCGTGCTGTCTGTACTTGACTCTTCTGTTGCTCTCGGCCCTGCACGTGCTCCTCAGTTGGCGCCCCTCCCTCGCTGCCTCGTCGGCTCCTGCAGTCCACGGCCCCTGCTCCTCGCCTCACGGAAGCTCTCCTGATCTTCCAAAATCTCGTCGGCTCCCTCCTCCTCCTTGCGTGCCCCGGCGGCTCTCTATCTTCACTTGCCGCACCCTTCTCGACTGCTGCAATTCATGCTCCTCCCTGGCTGCCTTGTCTGCTCCTGCCAGGCTCCCGGCTCACTGCCCTCCTTGGATCTTCTCTGCTCTCATTTGTCGGCCCCACCAAGACTCTCCTGCCCAACTCACGCTGGCCCCAAGAGCTCGTCAACTTCGTCCCCTCCTACAGATGCCGCTCCTGCTTTTCTCCTCAGGCTGGCCGCTCGGCAACTTTTCACCGCACTGCCTTCGGCTCGCTGCAGGCAACTCCTGCTCCTCGCCTCAAGGCGGCTCTCCTGCTCCTCTCAACCTGCTGCAGTTTCCACCGCAGAGGCCTCGGCTGATCACACGCCTGCTCGACCTTGTTTTTTTTTTCGTCTCGGCTGCCTTTGATGCCTTCCTTATTATCACCACCTTGACAGTACGCTATTCCCCTAATTTAGCTGCTTAGTTCCATATTAATAAAAAGCCTCGCTTGCTTTATTGATAGGTCCATACCGTAAGCGGACATTCACACAAGCCCCAAACTCATCCTCATGGCCTTGCCTTTTAAAGCATTGCTTTTACCTCATGGTCGTCGCCCTCTTCATGATGCTGCTCGACGCCCTTCAACTCCATAGACCTCGCTCTCTGTCTTCACTTACCGACATTATGTTGGCTTATACCGCAATGTAACAAGACTTGATTTTGAGGTGTTTTAGTAATAAATTTTGTTTTCTAGGAAGTTTTTGTCATTTTAAAGTTAGTCCACTGTGTAGAAGGATGTGTGGATTGTTTTCGTCCGATAAAATTTTTTGATCCGGAAGGCACTTTCTGGGGTATTTTTGAAGGCGTTAACGTGGGATTTTGAAAAAGTGATGTATGAAGCGATTGAAGCCTGCGTTATAAGGAACAACTTTGGTTCTTTGAGTCTTTAGAGATTTTGATGTTTTGATGCTCGTTGAAGGCCAAAGATTAAGAAAAAAGTTGGATTTGCTGTTTTTGCATCGTTTTTGTAGAAAATGCTGTTTTGCAGATTGATTTTCAGCAAATCGGAGCAGGCTATGGAAATTTTCCATCACATAGCCGTCGAAGAGCGCAGCGAGGGAAACAAGATTATATGAGACGAACTTGGGCTGTTTTGGCTCCATTTGGGAGTTATGTTCAGTTGAAGACAGCTGAAAACTAACCTCTACGGATCGCTTCGCGATCACGTTTTTTTTTAACCTTGTTCTCGCAGGTATATTGGCGCGCAAGTTGAGTCGACCGAACGCCAAAAATAGAAAAGCGACTATTTTAAGAGGTCGCAGGCTTTTGGAGGAGAAGAGAAGGACGGGTGGTGCGTTTCCGGGGGATTCACCATTCTCTCTTCTGCGAGTGCGAGTGCGAGTGCGAGTGCGAGTGAGAGTGTGAGTGCGCATGCAAGCGAATTGAAGCTCGGGGGTGGTCGGGAGGTTCGAGCTCCGTACAACGGAGTGCGCCCAGATATATTTTGCTCCTCTGTTGTATCAAACACTATCAATACAAAGATTTCTTCCTCTGTTTTGCTGTCTATCTCTATTATTCGGTTCCCGTGACAATTGGTATCAGAGCAATCGGTTGATTCTGGACATGGACGGATACGAGAAGAAGATAAAGGAGCAAGAATACCTGATTCGAAGACTACGAGAGGATCTGGAAATTTCAAATCGGGAGCGTGCTGAGGCTCTACGAGGCAAAGCAACACGAGACCCTGATATCTATGTGGAAATTAATGGTGAAGAGGAAGATGGAAACCATGCTATTCCACCAGGAAACAATAATCAACGAGTGGGCGCTGGGGCACCGGGCGGTGGAGATGGTGGTGATGATGGAGATGATGATGATGGGAACGGTGGTGATGGACGTCGTGGTCGTCCACACGAAAGAGAGCAGAATGACAGCGAAGTGGAAACTAAGGAAAGGAGAGGACGAAGAAGGGAACGTGATGAAGAAGATGCAGATGAAGATTCTAAAAGGGCAGCTTTGCAGCAAGTCTTCAAGAAGGCAAAGATTAACGAGTTTAATGGCATCGAGAAAACTGGTGAAGATCTCGAAGCATGGATTGAAGAGTTAGAAGATTATTTTGCATTGAAGAAGTTCTCTGAAGAGGCAAAAGCAAAGGTTGTAGTTGTTCATCTTCGACAAACCGCAAAGATTTGATGGAAAGCATACCTTAAACAACGAACAAAGGTTACTCCAATCACTTGGGAGGAATTTAAAATGCAAGCGTATAAAAGGTATTGTTCTCCACACTATGAGATGGATAAAAAGATGGAGTTTTACAAGTTTCAGCAGCAACCTGAGGACGAGCCAAGTCTTACTGTACATGAGTATAAGGAGAAGTTTTTGCGACTTCACAAGTATGCACCGGAAGTAGAAGGAGAGGCGCTGACAAACAAATTTATCGAAGGACTGCGTAAAGATCTGTATTATCAAGTAAAGGGTGCAGGGGCTACCGATTTTCTGGATGCTATTGCGAAGGCCGAAAATTATGAGAAGAAGGTGAAGTATGAGAGCCTCAACCCTACTCCAAGCAGAATTATACCTACCGGGCATAGAATGCAGAATAGGCCTTTTCAGACAAACACTGAGTTTCCCCGAAGGAATTTTACAAATAATCAGAGAAGACCACCCAATAATTTTTCAAATCAGAATCAGAATTTCAATCGAAATCAGAGTACAAATCAGAATGCTGTAAACAACCGCAATCAAAATTTGGGACAGAATGCTATAAACAACCGCAATCAAAATTTGGGTCAAAATGATGCAAATCAGAATCAAAGAAGACGACAACCGCTGCGGTGGCAACATGATCCTGCTTTTTTAGAACAAGCAAGGAGATTTGGGTTATGTTTTCGTTGCGGTGAGCAAGGTCACAAGACGTTCAAATGCCCAAATGAGGAGATCGATCAGGCTGTTCTTGCACGAATGGAAGCCAATATGAATGCGATGGACACCAAGATTGAGGAAGCGAGCGAGGAAAGTAAGTGCTCTGAAATTCCTATGAGATGCATGACAACGTCTGTCCATCATTTAAGGGCATCCGTTATAAGAATTCGGGGTAAGATAGGAACTGAAATTGTGAATTTTCTCATTGATTCGGGTAGTACGCATTGTTTTATGTCTAACAAGCTTGCGCAGAATTTGAAATTGAATTCTGATTCCCAGATTAGGAGACCTGTAGAATTGGCCAATGGGAAGAAACATTATACACAGGGTCATATTCAAAACTTACCTTTTTTGCTGAACAAAGAGAAACATTCGGGAGAATTTTATGTTATTAGCATGGGTGAACGGGATGTAATTTTGGGAATGGATTGGTTGGCTGCGAACCATGCATTGATTGATTGTGAGAGGGGTGAGTTGGTTTTTAAAAACAGAGATGGTCATGCGATTAAAGCTGAGGAGAGAAATACTAAATCACTTCTGATTTCTGCCATGAAACTTTTGAGGGGGGTGAGACAAGGGTGTGAGACGTTTCTTGTGTTTGCTAACGAGATTAAAGAGGATTCTGGGAATAAACAGAAAGGGGAAAATCCAGAATTTGTAGAGGATCTCTTACATGAATTTAAGGATGTGTTCCCGGACGATCTTCCTGGTATGCCTCCGCCTAGAGCGGTAGACCACGCCATAGATCTATATCCAGGAGCAACACCTTATTCAAGGGCTCCATACAGGTTCAATATTGATGAGCTTAAAGAGCTCAAGATACAACTTGATGACCTTTTGAAAAAGGGTTTTATTAAACCTAGTGTATCTCCTTGGGGCAGTCCTGTGTTATTCCAAAAGAAAAAGGATGGTACATATAGGCTATGCATTGACTACAGGGGGTTAAACAAACAGACCATTAAGAACAAATATCCTCTTCCTCACATAGATGAATTGCTTAGCCATTTGAGTGGTGCCACAATATTTTCAAAGGTTGATCTTCGTTCTGGCTACCATCAAATCCGCATTAAGGTCGAGGACATTCCAAAGACTGCTTTTCGTACACGTTATGGGCATTATGAATTTACAGTTCTTGCTTTTGGTTTGACTAATGCACCAGCAACTTTCATGTGCTTAATGAATAATATTTTTCACCCGTATCTTGATGACTTCATTCTGGTATTCTTGGATGATATTTTTGTGTATTCTAAGAATGAAGAAGATCATGCATTGCACTTAAAGAAAACATTTGAGGTTTTGCGTGAACATAAATTGTATGCCAAAGCAAGTAAGTGTACTTTTGCAAAGGATCAGATTGTGTATTTGGGAAGAGTGATTTCTAAAGAGGGGATTCACATTGACCTTGACAAAGTTAAGACTATTGTGGAGTGGCCAACACCAAAGTCATTAAGGGATGTGAGAAGCTTTATGGGTCTAGCACAATATGAGAGAGCACACATTAAAGATTTCTGTAAGATAGCAAGTCCTTTGACCGAATTGACCAAGAAAGACAAGGGTTTTGTGTGGACTTCTACCTGTGAGACTGCTTTTGAGACCTTGAAGGCTAAAATAGCAGAAAATTGTGTTTTGAAAGTTCCTGAGATGGGCAAACCATTTGTTGTGTCATGTGATTCTAGTGGTGAACAACTAGGGTGTGTTTTGACACAAGAAGGAAGAGTGGTTGCATATGAGTCTAGGAAATTAAGACGACATGAATTGAACTATGAAACACATGATCTAGAATTGCTTGCTGTTGTTCATGCATTGAAACATTGGCGTCATCTTTTGCTTGGTGTCAAATTTGAATTGCGTACTGATCATCAAAGTTTGAAGTATATTTTCACGCAGCCATTGTTAAACAACAGACAAAGGAGATGGATTGAATTGTTGGCTGAGTATGATTTTGACTTGAAGTATTTGTATGGGAAAGAAAATAAAGTTGCAGATGCATTGAGTCGTAGGACCATGTGTAATTTGTTGACTGTTGTGCGATCCAACTTGGTTGATGAGATACATGCCGAAGTTGAAAACGATTCTTTTTACATGCCTATTTTGAAATTCTTGCGTGAGAATATTGGTGAGATGTATGAGAACAGATATCACTTGTATAAGGGAAATCTGTATTATTATGACCGCTTGTGTATTCCTGCAAATTCAGCTTTTAAGAGTCAAATTCTGCATGAGTGTCATAACTCACCTTTTCCTGGTCATCCTGGATTGAGTAAGACATATGAAAAGATTAAAAGTTCATTCTTTTGGCCACGTATGAAATTGGATGTTAAGAATTATGTGCGTGAATGCTTTCAATGTCAACAAGTTAAAATTGAACATAAGAGGATGCCTGGTGACCTTCAACCCTTAGACATTCCTTTACAGAAGTGGAAGTCTATATCCATGGACTTTATTATTAGACTTCCTACTACTCGTGGAGGGTATGACTCGATCTTTGTGGTAGTAGATAGACTCACAAAACAGGCTCACTTCTTTCCCGTGAAAATAACTGATACTGCTTTGACCATTGCACGCTTGTTTGTGAAAGAGATATTTCGTTTGCCTGGCATGCCCAAGAGCATAGTGTCTGACAGAGATTCTAAGTTCACTTCACATTTCTGGAGAGCGACTTTTGACTCTATAGGTACCCAGTTATGCATGTCTACTCCTTTTCATCCTCAAACCGATGGGGAAACGGAGAGAGTGAATCGTATTTTAGAAGATATGTTACGAATGTATGTCAATGAAAACCAATCTAATTGGAATGAATATTTGCCTTTGGTTGAATTTGCATACAACAGTTCATATCATTCATCTATTAGGATGACCCCGTTTGAAGCAATGTATGGCTATAACTGTCCCACACCTATAAATTTTCTTAGCTCAAGGAATAAGGTAGAACTGTCACGTGAGATGCTTGAAAAAATGGATAACAAGTTGGCCAAAATCAGGGGGAATATTAGAGAAACCCAAAAGAGACATAAATTGTATTATGACAAGAAACATCGGGTTGTGGAGTATGAAACTGGGGATATGGTTTTCTTAAACGTTATTCCCGAGAAGTCTCATTTAATTCTTGGGAAGGATAAGCGATTGTCTCCACGATTTGCTGGGCCATTTAAAATTTTGAAGCGCATTGGTTCATTAGCTTACAAATTGGAACTGCCTTCTCATGTCAAAGTGCATCCTGTATTTCATGTGAGTTTATTGAAAAAGTATGTTCCTAATGTGCACCATGTTTTACAGGACAACTCTAAGTTGAAAGATGACGGAACATTGACAGTAGAACCAGATTTAGTGCTAGATAGGCGTGTCAAACATTTGAGAAATAGAGACATTGTGGAAGTTTTGGTTAAGTGGCAGAACTATCCAATAGAGGATGCATCTTGGGTTGATCTTAGTGTTTTGCAAAGCGAATTTCCCTCCTTCCAACTCTGAGGACAGAGTTAATTTTGAAAAGAGGAGATTGTAACAAGACTTGATTTTGAGGTGTTCTAGTAATAAATTTTGTTTTCTAGGAAGTTTTTGTCATTTTAAAGTTAGTCCACTGTGTAGAAGGATGTGTGGATTGTTTTCGTCCGATAAAATTTTTTGATCCGGAAGACACTTTCTGGGGCATTTTTGAAGGCGTTAACGTGGGATTTTGAAAAAGTGATGTATGAAGCGATTGAAGCCTGCGTTATAAGGAACAACTTTGGTTCTTTGAGTCTTTAGAGATTTTGATGTTTTGATGCTTGTTGAAGGCCAAAGATTAAGAAAAAAGTTGGATTTGCTGTTTTTGCATCGTTTTTGTAGAAAATGCTGTTTTGCAGATTGATTTTCAGCAAATCGGAGCAGGCTATGGAAATTTTCCATCACATAGCCGTCGAAGAGCGCAGCGAGGGAAACAAGATTATATGAGACGAACTTGGGCTGTTTTGGCTCCATTTGGGAGTTATGTTCAGTTGAAGACAGCTGAAAACTAACCTCTACGGATCGCTTCGCGATCACGTTTTTTTTTTATCTTGTTCTCGTAGGTATATTGGCGCGCAAGTTGAGTCGACCGAACGCCAAAAATAGAGAAGCGGCTATTTTAAGAGGTCGCAGGCTTTTGGAGGAGAATAGAAGGACGGGTGGTGCGTTTCGGGGGGATTCACCATTCTCTCTTCTGCGAGTGCGAGTGCGAGTGCGAGTGCAAGCGAATTGAAGCTCGGGGGTGGTCGGGAGGTTCGAGCTCCGTACAACGGAGTGCGCCCATATATATTTTGCTCCTCTGTTGTATCAAACACTATCAATACAAAGATTTCTTCCTCTGTTTTGCTGTCTATCTCTATTATTCGGTTCCCGTGACAATCAATCAATGCATTCTGATGAATAAGTCATCACGAGGTACTTTACTTGGCTTACATATCAACCGAAAGCATTATCAGTTGCATTATACTCTCCAAACGCTTTGTTGGTGGAAGAAAAAACTCATCCCATGGCTCTCTCTTGGAATACCTTTTTGACCAAAAAGTACTTTAAGTGCTTCTCAAAGTGCACCACCTTTGATATACATTTTGTCTACTTCCATACCAATCATATCTTTGCAATCACGATGATTCCGCCTAAGGCTGAACAGTTACCAAAATTCATCTCTTCACTGAGATTCTCCTAGTGGACGCGGCACAAGCTTTACTTCTTGCTTGAATCTCCTCCCAAAATTCATCATAGTTGATTGTCTGCAGTTGATCCCCATCACTTTTACTGAAAGTAACCTGCTTTTGCTGATTCATTTGCTCTATTTCCAAGGCTATGTTCCGGTTACCCACTTGTACAACTGCTTCTTCAAATTTAGCCCAATTATCTGCATACTTATCGATATGCTAATTCTGTATCTGATCACGCAATTCTGGAGCTATTAATCAGTCAAACTCCTTGATCATATGCTTAGTTGGAATATCCATAAGCTCCATCTCTGACCTGTAGCATGCAAGATATCCATCACTATCGTAGCCATCAAAAAGACCTCTTTCAGAAGAGACTTTATCCAATGCTTCTTCTACTGCTTCATCTCGTTGGGCTAATCCTCGTAAAAACTCTTCTTGATCCAAACGAAATTTCTCATAAGTAACCTGCTGCTGCTGCTGCTGCATGAAAGCATCAAATGATGCATCAAATAGCTGCATCATTTCTACTTGAGATGTCGTTGTCATCCTCTCTGCCAAAATTTCCCACCCCGGCTCGCTTCACGTTGGGTTCACCACAGATGTTGGGGATAAATTGTTCACAAGTTGAGCCAGGTCAGCACCGGGCTGCTCGCTCTGGGAAACGGTGAGAGAAAGATGCACACCTCAAGAGAATATAGCACAAAAGAACACCTTGAATTTAATTACTTAAATGAACTAAAATCTGAATACAAAAGAATACATCTGTAAGAGATCTATGTGAGAAAACTACAAATTTTCAACAACAGACATTATATGCGTATAATGTCTTAGGGCATGACAGGAAACAAAACTTTGCAAACAGACTACACCAGAGTGTTGTAGAGGGGTATTTTACCCTAAATGCAAATTGAGACCAAGGCTTTGACCAACCCTTGATACCCAAAAGACAAAAGCCAAAAAATCAAAAACCAAAAACTAAGGAACTTGTGATTCTGAGCACATTTGTTTGCATAGAAATTGATAAAAGTGTTGAAAATCATTGCTAAGAATTTGTGGAAACCTATGAGTAAAATTTGTACAAAAACACATCAGTACACATCATAAAGTAACAATAGGCAACAAGTGCTCTTGAACTCACCGAGACTATGAGCAGAAGTGCAAATACCAAATCTGTATGGCTTCAATGCCCTTTCCTTGCTCTTCCTGACCACCTTCACGTGCACTCACTTTGCCCTCCATTGCTTTGCTTTATCTCTGACGATCTCAAGGTCCTCTAAGTCCTTGAGACCTTCAACCTTCTTTAGTGTGTGTTGTAACACTGCCTTTCGAGACACTTCTTCCCTGCTTTTAGGTTGGGTAACTTCACCACAAGAACCACAATAGTCTTGTTAATGTTGTTGACTCTCCGATCAATCACCCGAAAACTGGTATCACACTGTGGACTAGTTTTGGCACTCCTTGTCTCGCCTTCAACACCCTCAAACTCCACTTCTATGCTCTCCGAGGACAATCACTCAGCATCACTATCTCCAAGTCTATGTTTCTCTCTCTTGCTACTCAACGGCCATGCTTTTCTCTTTACAGAAATCACCTTGTCTACTCCTACTAACCAACTCGCGAGTAATCCGGCTCTGAAGCTTTTCTCTCTGCAACCTCAGAGCTGCTCGTCGCGGACTCCGTTGCCGGCCTCCCTGGCTCCCCTCTCTGTCCCCTCACGTTCTCCCTGCCAGCTCACTTTTCTCCTGCAGGTTTTTCCGTGCTGTCTGTAGTTGACGCTTCTGCTGCTCTCAGCCCTGCACGCGCTCGTCAGTTGGCGCCCCTCCCTCGCTGCCTCGTCGGCTCCTGCATTCCACGACCCATGCTCCTCGCCTCACGGCAGCTCTCCTGCTCTTCCAAAATCTCGTCGGCTCCCTCCTCCTCCTTGCGTGCCCCGGCGGCTCTCTATCTTCACTTGCCGAACCCTTCTCGGCTGCTGCAATTCATGCTCCTCCCTGGCTGCCTTGTTTGCACCTGCCAAGCTCCAGGCTCACGGCCCTCCTTGGATCTTCTCTGCTCTCATTTGTCGGCCCCACCAAGACACTCCTGCCCAACTCACGCTGGCCCCAAGAGCTCGTCAACTTCGTCCCCTCCTACAGATGCCGCTCCTGCTTTTCTCCTCAGTCTAGCCGCTCGGCAACTTTTCACCGCACTGCCTTCGGCTCGCTGCAGGCAACTCCTGCTCCTCGCCTCAAGGCGGCTCTCCTGCTCCTCTCAACCTGCTGTACTTGCCACCGCCCAGGCCTCGGCTGATCACACGCCTGCTCGACCTTGTTTGTTTTTTCGTCTCGGCTGCCTTTGACGCCTTCCTTATTATCACCACCTTGACAGTACGCTATTCCCCTTATTTAGCTGCTTAGTTCCATATTGTGGTGTGTGGATCCTTTAGGTTGTGTGTCCGACCAATGTGGGAGGACACTTGGTAGTTCTTGATGCTAGCCATCTTGGAATGTAACCCCGCCCTTTAGTATAAGAAGAGGTGCTCTCCTTTGAGAGAGGACACGCTCAGTTTGTAGTACATCTCTCTCTCTCTCTCTCTCTCTCTCTCTCTCTCTAGCCTCACGTGACGTGTACGTCACATTGGTGGAGTTGACGGGCAGTTAGGAGCTTCTTGATTTTCGTGCTTCATTGAGCCATGGTGCTCTGTTTGAATCCCGGCTAGCAAGATTACCCAATCAACTTGCTATCTCTGCTTTCATTAGCTTCATAGCAAGGCTCTCGTATTGTCCATTGTCGCTTATCTCCACCAATAGAATTTGGGTGCCCCTCATGGGCCTTTCTCTTGCAGCCACATAAGCTTTTTGCCTGTCTATTTTCAGCCACCTATGGGCCTTGCATGCCTGCGCAAGAGGAGGCTGCTGTATGAGAGGGGATCCTGAACATTATCGCCATCAGCGACACTATGGATTACAACACAAAGTCTTCCCGACAGGAGGCGACGAGGTGAATCTAAATCTGCATCAGTGGAGGAGGGTCCACGATCTCGAATTTACAGCAAGAAGATGCTTTCAAAGGACGATCCTACTCATTTCAAGGAATGGCACGGAGGAGGTCGCATGGCAGCATCTTGCAGCACACATTAGTCCCTTCTTGTGCGTCTTGCTCAGTTCTCCCAGTATTTGGAACTCCTCATCTTACTGAAGGAAATACATGGCTGAAGGGGGCAGTTCAAGGTGCAGATCAAACCTAAATGGCGTGCCCAGTTTCATGGCGAGGGACTGATCATCAAGCCTTAGTTGCATACCCCTCTTCATGGTGACACCCGAGAATTGTGAAGCTCATCAATACAAAAGCTCAACAAAGTTCCCTTGAATTGAAAGGCGTCATGCCTGCCCTCTTTGCAATTTTCTCTAAGTTTAGAGTTTTCTTTTTGGCAAATGGAGTTAGGTGCCCTTTGACAACAATCACATTTACAAGCTACAAAACACACAACCTCTTTCCTTTATTGCTTTGGCCCAACTTTCTCTACATGCAAGATGTCACAGGACATGCAAGATTGCATAACAATCCAAAGAGGAGTTGCTGCAGCTTGCTTGCAGAGATGCCGTTTTGGTCGATAATGTTAAGTCTTTAGTTAGGAATTTTTCATTAGAACACCATCACACCAAGCTCCTTCGGGAGGGGATGCATGTCGCAAAAATTTCGCACCCAATCCTCAGTCAGTCCTTCCTCGTTTTGTCCATTTCATTGGGATAGCGACCTAATGTTTGCATAAGCGAGATGTATGAGTTCCATGCCTTGATGATGTTCGGCATGATGACGAGTCCAGCCCCCAAGATCAGTCCCTTAGCCCCGAAGCCGTTGTATGATCACTCCCCCCAGATGAGGCGTTGGAGTTGATCCCTCTTTTGTCGAGTCCCTTCTCCGACCAAAATTGTAAAAAAGATGTCCATCTTTTTCTCCCTAAGGGGGGAGGTGTGGTGTGTGGATCCTTTAGGTTGTGTGTCCGACCAATGTGGGAGGACACTTGGTAATTCTTGATGCTAGCCATCTTGGAATGTAACCCCGCCCTTTAGTATAAGAAGAGGTGCTCTCCTTTGAGAGAGGACACGCTCAGTTTGTAGTACATCTCTCTCTCTCTCTCTCTCTCTCTCTCTCTCTCTCTCTCTCTCTCTCTCTAGCCTCACGTGACGTGTACGTCACAATATTAATAAAAAGCCTCGCTTGCTTTATTGATAGCTCCATACCGTAAGCGGACATTCACACAAGCCCCAAACTCATCCTCATGGCCTTGCATTTTGAAGCATTACTTTTACCTCATGGTCGTCGCCCTCTTCATGATGCTGCTCGAGGCCCTTCAACTCCATAGACCACGCGCTCTGTCTTCACTTACCGACATTATTTTGGCTTATGCCGCAATCAATCCATTCTAATGAATAAGTCATCGCAAGGTACTTTACTTGGCTTACATATCAACCGAAAGCATTATCAGTTGCATTATACTCTCCAAACGCTTTGTTGGTGGAAGAAAAAACTCATCCCATGGCTCTCTCTTGGAATACCTTTTTGAGCAAAATGAAATTTAAGTGCTTCTCAAAGCGCACCACCTTTGATATACATTTTGTCTACTTCCATACCAATCATATCTTTGCAATCACGATGATTCCACCTGAGGCTTAACAGAACCCAAAATTCATCTCTTGACTGAGATTCTCCTAGTGGACGTGGCACGTCACGACAACGCGGTAGTGGTTTGTCAGCAATAAGCGCAGTAATAGTTGCGACAATATACTCACTGCTATTACCGCTGTTGGGAAACAAACAAACTGAAACACCTCTATAGTGATGTTACCCAAGAGCATTGAAAGAGAACTGCAAGACACCAAAAACTTTGCAAAAACCTTTTGAAACACCACAAGTCCAATAGGAGTAGACCCTTGGGAATTTACTAGCCGTCGCCCACCCAAGAGACTACGTCACATAGGAGCAAAACCCTGTCAAAGCACGGATTTACAGCACACGCCGACCAATGCAGATGAAGACGAGAGCCTCTCCTTTCACAATCAAACATTACAAACCCATAACTTCAACATCAATTCCACAATTCGTAGATACATACCCTCCGAATCTGTCTACACACAATTTGCCACTAGGCTGCCATAGCCATAACCCTGCAAAGAACTAGTCGTAACCTGAAGAGCGAAACTCCAATTGGGGCACTTTAAAGCTTGAAAAAAAGATTGAAAAATGACTGGCGAGAAATCTGAAGGTGACCAAAATTGATTCCATATGCCTCCATGAGAAAAATTGACGCGAACAGAAAGCTGTCCCAACACGACTGTACGTAGAGAAGGCTAGTCGGGGCAAAAAACTGCATCCAAGAGCACCAAGGAGACACAACGAACTAAAACCTGAAAATTTCTGATGTTTGGCTGAAGTTTTTTAAGTTTGTACATGAGATTAAGTTATATACAAGTCTCACTTCAAAAACCTCACTCACGGGCACTTACAGTAGACCGACAGATTTCACTAGACTAGCGACTTGCAGTGCATATACATGTGCTTTCTAAAGTAAGCTAAATCCCCCACAAAAAGAAATCCCACACGCCCTTTTTACATCAGGCATCATGTCCGTATGTACAAATTTACAAAAAACGGGGTGTCAGAAATACGCCCAACATAGTTTGCCACACCCCAGCCTACTAGATCATTCATGATCAGCAGCACAAAAGAGATCCTGTAAACCACATGAGAGAGTCTTCACTTCATCCTCATCATTAACCACATGATCAGAAAATTCTTCAAAAAAAGGCTCATCCTCAATCATAGTCATCAACCTTGCAATATACTTCTTCAGACTGTAGCCATTCACACGTGCTTTATGTGGGGTACCATCCAAGTCAGCAAGCTTATATGTGCCATTTGGAAACCTGTTTAGGACCAAGAAAGGACCTTGCCATTTGATTTGAAATTTATTTTGAAAAGTGCTATCACTCTTACTATTGTACCGAAGCACCATGTCACCCTTCTTGATGTCCTTGTCCTTTACTTTCTCATTTGCCTTTGCTTGATTCATCTTGAAGACCTGCTCATAATGCTCAAAAGCCAACAACCTATCTAACTGTACACATTGCAAATATAGAATCCTTTCCTTGAATGCCTCATTGGGCTCTTCTTCAAGCTTTAGCATCATCTTTAAGGCTGGTATCTCCACCTCAATAGGAAGTAAAGCCTCTTTGCCAAAAACTAGATGGAAGGGAGAAAAACCAGTACCTGATTTGATGGCAGTCCTGTAATCCCATAGAGCAAAAGGTAGCTCTAGATCCCAAGTCTTCACATTGTTTCTTGTCATCTTTGTAAGAATCCTTTTAAGCTCTCCATTAAACCTTTCATTCATGCCATTGCATTGGGGATAATATGGAGTAGTAAACCTGCGATGCACATGAAGCTTCTCACATAGATAATCCACCAATTCTCCCCTGAAACCTAGACCCTTGTCGGAAAGTAAATCCAATGGCATGCCAAATTTGCAGCAAATATCTTCATATATGAATAAGGAAACATCTTTACTTGTGATGTGCTTAACAGCTTTGGCTTCAGCCCACCTGGATAGATAGTCAACAACAGTAAGTATGTAACATTTACCTCTAGCTCTCATAGGTAGAGGATCTATAGCATCAATACCCCACTTCTCAAACACATCATAAGCCAAAATGGTGCCTCTAATTTCTAATTTGAGAACCCTATTTTCCATGCTTTGACACTCTTTACAAGACTTGCACCAATGATGAACATCACGTTGAACACTTGGCCACACATAACCCTCCTGCAAGACTTTATGCAAAGTGATTTGAGAACCCTATTTTCCATGCTTTGACACTCTTTACAAGACTTGCACCAAGTGATCTTTGAAGCAAAGTGACCACCAGAAGAACCCTCATGATTCTCCTCTAAAATTTTGTAGATTTCCTCTTTCCAAGGCACTTTTCTCATCACAAGATCAGCCCCCTTCATATACAAGGCATCACCAAGTAGCACATACCTTTTGGCACGACGTAGGAAGGCGTACTTTTTAGGCTTCTCCAACTCTGATGGACGCATACCTGTTTGTAGAAACTCTTACTCCCTCTCTAAAGCTTCCCTTCCCAAATAAAGAGGAGAATCATCACTTATCACATACAATTGCCCAATTGAAGCTTGCGCTACACCATGTTCTTCTTCATTTTGAGACCTGTCCACATGCCTTAAGCTCCAAGCTTCAAAATGCTTAAGCAGATTCTTCACTTGAAAACACATATTTTTCAGCCTTGGATTCTTACTTTGCCACACCCCAAGTACTTGCTTAGCCACCAAAAGAGCATCACCTCTTACCCTCACACGACGGATGCCAAGCTCAAGGCAAAGATTGAGACCTTTCTCCAAAGTAGCATACTCAGCTTCATTGTTGCTTTGTGTGGTAAGCTTCAAACTCCTTTTAGTCATCAACGCACCTTGAGGATCATAGATTACCACACCTCCTGAAGCTTCACCATGCGCTTTCCTGTAAGAGCCATCAAAAAACAATAGATAGACATTGTCTATGTCAGGAGCTTCCATCTGTTGCTTCTTCACTGCATCCTCCTTTAGAAGAAGAGGGCTTTCCTTATAGGTAAGAAAATCAGCCAATGTAGCCCTTGTACTCTCCTCAACAAGAAAAGAGAATTGGAATTCCTGTAGCTCCACAATCCAATTCATGAGCCTCTTTGACAAAGTAGGGCTATTCACCAATTGAGGTAGAAGAGTGTAGCTAGTGAGGAATGTGAATGGTTTAGGGAAAAGGTAGTGCCTAAACCTTCTACATGCATAAATCACGCTTACCATAATGAGCTCCATCTCAATATAGCCTCTTTCCACCTCTAGCTTCACTCTGCTAGCACAATAGATAGGCTTCATGTAGTGGGAATTGTTACCTCGTTGAAGAATCATAGCTCCAATATCATCCTTACCTACTGATGGATTCACATAAAACTCCTTATCCCAATTAGGAGCTTGCATAGCAGGAAGAGAACCAAGAACCACTTTGATACCTTGAAAAACCTCTTCACATTCATTTGTCCATTGTAGAGGATCCAACCTTGCTACTTGTTGTAGATGATAAAGAAGTTGAGAGGACAAAGGAATGAACCTTGCCATATACTTCACCTTTTGAATGAAAGTAGAAAGTTTCTTTGTATCTTTAGGTGATGGGAGGAGCACCAAAGACTTCACTTTGTCAGGATCCGCTTCAATCCCATTCTCTGAGATCATATGCCCCAAAAACTTCACTCTTGGTTGAGCACGATGACACTTCTTGGGGTTGAGTTGACCTCCACTTTCATCATATTGCTTCAATGCCATCCCAATCTTTGCACAATGATCCTTTCTAGAGCTATAAACACAAAATTCATTAGTAAGATCCTTCACAAACTTGCCAAGAAAGGGAGAGAACACCTTTTTGACGTGCTTTTGATACCACGCACAGCCATTCATAAGACCAAAAGGAAGCACACAATAACAAAAGCATCCCCATGGTGTGATAAATGTGGTCTTATTTCGATCTTCTAAAGCCAAGGTGAGCTGAAAATATCCAAAGAATCCATCACATACGCTATACCTCTCATGCCTTGCAATAGAATCAAGTATGTCATCTATGAAAGGAAGAGGGTATGGATCCCTTTTCATGGATGCGTTTAGAGGCTTAAAATCAACACATATCCTTCACTTTCGATCCTTCTTGGGTGTGACAACAACAGGACTCACCCATTCTGCAGTGCTCACAGGACATATGAAACCTGCTTCAAGAAGCTTGTCTACCTCTTCCTTTAAAGAATTAAGTTGTACATGCCCCATTCTCCTTAGCTTTTGGCGTACGGGCTGAGCTCCTTCCTTGATTGGAATGTGGATTTCCTCTCCCTTAAAGCCTCTAATTTCCTCATAAGAAGTGATGAATAATTGGGGAAATTGTTGTATCATATATAGGTACTCACCCTTCTCATGACTAGTCAAGTCGGGAGACAACATACCTTGTATCAACTCCTGTTTGACATGAGGTTGAACTTTGGGTTGCATCAGCTCTTCAATTTGCTCATAAGGACCAGAGATATCCTCATTATCCATAAGGCCAAGAAATCTTTGTTTCTCATCATGCTCTTCTTCAAGAAACAAGGAGGAAACATCTAGATCACTATCGCTGCTATCTCCACTTCACTGCCATCATCCCCATTGTCTTCTTCTTCACTTGAGGAATCTTCTTCATCACTATTCTCATCAAAATCAGCATCCAAAGATTGCTTTCTAGCCATGTCAAACCTCTTCTTATCACCCCTTCTATTGTAGAGAGTGATGGTACCATGTCCCCAATCCTGTATAGCTTTGGTTGCCTGTAACCATGGTCTTCCAAGGATGAGAGGGAAAGCACCAATACCTGCGGGCATAACATGGCAATTGAACAATACTTTAACATCAAATACATCCACCTTCAAGTCATTTACAACTCCCAAGCACCTTACCCTTGATTGGTTGGCAAGCTTTATGCGAAAACCTGAATTCTTCACCATGTTGAGTCCCAACATTGATACACAAGCTTGAGTAATAACACATACCTGTGCACCTCCATCAATATAATCCTCTCCAATGAACTTCCTCTTATGCCATGCATCCATAGTAGGGCATATATCAGGTAGCTCTTTCAAAGATAGGACTCTCAGTGACCCCCTTGCAGGCTCCTTCTTCATGGGGTTGACTACGTGCTTCCATTGCCTCTTTAACTTGGGACACATCTCCATGAGTTGTCCAAAGGTAACATCAGCCTTTCTACCCACCAAATCAGCCCTTAAACTATATTTTGGTTTCCCTTCTCCCAAAGGAAAGTCAGATGCATTGTAATGTTTCCTGGGCTTTCTCTTCTTCTTCTCTTTACCTGTAGCTATTTCAACCTGTTTCCCTCTTTTATGGTTGGGACTTGCATCACTCATGTCATGATCTCTTGTAACCCTCTTACCTACGAGCATGACCATAGCTCCCAAATCATCCTCTTTCTTCTCCAAACGGATTATGCTTACCGCTTTTTTTTTCCCCTTCTCTTCAGCTGTCAAACCGCTTGGACCTGCTTCCCCTTTAATCTCAATACCATAATCTTGAGCTCGAGAAGGAATTTGTGGAGGAAGAGGAAACATGTCTCCACCCATCCTATTTGGCTTGTCACATTGAGGGCTTTTATGACCCCATTCACCACAATTATAACATTGAAACATATCCCCTCTTCTAGCCATGCCTCTTCCTCTACCACCTGTAAAGCCCTCATTGCTTCCATAACCACGTCCATATCCATAGCTTTGACCTCTTCCACCTCCCATAATATGCACACCAAGATTCTTCATAAGACCTACAACCTCTTGCATCTCCTTGTGAAAAGCATTCACATCATGAGAAGCTTGTTGATCATAACCTGGCTCCCTAATGAGGACCCTTGGTTGCTCTACCACTTTCACTTCAACCTTTGGCTCGACATTGATTCCAAGTTGATGAAGACTCTCTGCTTTCCACTCTTTATTCTTTGCAATTTCAACTGCCTCCTCTAAGGTCCTTGGCTGCTTAAGCTCTACCTTCAAGTGTAGGTTACTCCTCAAGCTTGCAAGAAACCCGTCCTTCTTCAACATGGCTGGAGGAATTTCAGCCCCCAAAGATGTACACCACTTTTCCCATAACGCATTGAATGCCTTCACAAAGTCTTCTATGGCCTGGCCTTCACCTTGTACCAAGCCTTGAATAGACTGCCATACCTTTTGTGGGTCCTCCACTTGTTGAAAGTGTGTAAGAAAAGCATGCCTTACCATTTCATAAGTCATAACTTGAGGAGGCTGGGCTGATTGTAGCTCCTTTTCATAGCCTTCTAACCATTCCCTAGCATCTCCCTTCAAACAGAAATAGAAGATTCGCAGCACCAACGCTGGGTCTTGCTTGTCAGCAAGAAGGCAAGCAAACTCCATTCTCTCAATGAAAGCTTTGGAAATTTCATTTGATTTCCCACTAAGCTCCGTAAAATTAAACGCCATGTCTTCAAAACATGTAAACTGAAGGTAACTTGAAGCGATTCCTCGGTGGCGGGCACCAAAACACTGTTGGGAAACAAGCAAACCGAAACACCTCTATAGTGATGTCACCCAAGAGCGTTGAAAGAGAACTGCAAGACACCAAAAGATTTGCAAAAAACTTTTGAAACACCACAAGTCCAATAGGAGTAGACCCTTGGGAATTTACTAGCCGTCGCCCACCCAAGAGACTATGTCACATAGGAGCAAAACCCTGTCAAAGCACAGATTTACAGCACACGCCGACCAATGCAGATGAAGACGAGAGCCTCTCCTTTCACAATCAAACATTACAAACCCATAAATTCAACATCAATTCCACAATTCGTAGATACATGCCCTCCGAATCTGTCTACACACAATTTGCCACTAGGCTGCCATAGCCATAACCCTGCAGAGAACTAGTCGTAACCTGAAGAGCGAAACTCCAATTGGGGCACTTTAAAGCTTGAAAAAAAGATTGAAAAATGACTGGCGAGAAAGCTGAAGATGAGAAAAATTTATTCCATATGCCTCCATGAGAAAAATTGACGCGAACAGAAAGCTGTCCCAACACGACTGTACGTAGAGAAGGCTAGTCGGGGCAAAAAAATGCATCCAAGAGAACCAAGGAGACACAACGAGCTAAAACCTACAAATTTCTGATGTTTGGCTGAACGTTTTTAAGTTTGTACATGAGATTAAGTTATATACAAGTCTCACTTCAAAAACCTCACTCACGGGCACTTACAGTAGCCCTACAGATGTCACTAGACTAGCGACTTGCAGTGCATGTACATGTGCTTGCTAAAGCAAGCTTAAAAAACCCACAAAAAGAAAGCCCACACGCCCTTTTGACATCGTCCGTCATGTCCGTATGTAGAAATTTACAGAAAACGGGGTGTCAGAAATGCGTCCAACACCGTGCCCTTTGTCACTGCTATTACTGCTAAACACTGGTTCAAAAATAAAGGTGCTCATTTGGGCCACCTAAATTTGGGTGGCCCAAATGAGTACCTTTATTTTTTACCTGCATAAAAACAATAAGACATCAATTGTTTTTTGTAAAAGTATAAAAAATACTAAAGAATTGAAACTGAATTTACTTTACCTTGACAATTAAAAATGCAGAAGATCAACTATTTAAAAAAGTTACAATAAAAAGTAAATAGTTGTATATACATTGTGCCACATCGAGACTTTACGAAAGTTTTGACAAAACATTTTTTGATCTAATCCTCGTCGTCGTCGAGAGGCACGTATGTTGGATCACTTTAACTCTACATAAACACAAATTAAATTAAACAATTATCCAGAGCTCAAAACAATTGACACAAAATTACTTGTTTAAACTTACCACTTGTAGTGGTTCAACCGCCGCGTCAAGCTGCTCGCGAGAGATGTGGTTGTTACAACCATCGCCAAGTATCAAATTTTGTATGTTGCTTCAGATTCTTGACCATCTCTCTAGTTGGTCGAGAGAGAGTGACATTTTCCTAAGCTAGCAATAACAATACCAAATTATCAACTACAATCTTTACAATCAACAATCAACTTTAAAATTCAAATAATCTTACATATTTATGCTTCCAAGCTCCCTTGCCTCCTGAGCCATAGTGCATGGGAGTTTGTCTTACGCGGGCCTCGCGTTGTTTTCTATATGATGAGCCCGTCGCAGCTTGATCGCTCTTCTCTTGAATTGCCCACTCCCACTCCGCGTCTGCCATGTTGCCACCGCAGTAACTCCTCTCTGGATGTCTGATATGGTTGGCTGTTGCGCGTCGCACAGTGGACTGTTTGTTTTTTAAAAATGTCTTTATGTAGCTCTCCAACCATTGTTGTGAAAAACGTTGATCGGGGGCGTTTGGAAATCTAGCTAACAGAGCGTCCTCAACGTATAGTGCATGATTGGACAGTTGGTCTTTGTACTTTATAAAACAATTCTTATACGTTGAATGTATAAGAATTTGTAGAGGGCCTCGAAATGCCCTGCCCTGTGTTGTGCCGAAATCAACCTCCCCGCCATATTTAACCTTGTAGTAGCACTCATGCGTGTCTGGCACAGGTGCGTCATTATCCTCGTCCTCTGCGTCAGGGGTGGCACGCTTTGAAAGCGGGGACTCCTTTCCCCCTCCACTACCAAAACATGCAAAACCACAAGATCCGTCGTCGCTTCACCTGTCATGGCGCTCGCTGCCCTGAGACGAGCGTCGACGCGTGCTGCCAGAGGAAGTCCGTCGATGATGTTCTAGCAAATCCGGAGTGGAATGGAGTGGCGTAGTACCCTGTGATTCCATGGGAGTAGGACCTTGCGATGCAAGGGGAGTAGGACCCTGCGATGGAATAGGAGTAGGACGAATGGAAGGGAGAGTAGAGGGAGGTGACGCCGGTGCGACGCTCTGTAGGTAAGCGGTCCCTCTGTGACTCCCCCATGGTGTAGTCTGCGGAGAAATGCCGTAGGTCGCAAGCTGTTGTGGCGTGTAGCGGCCAAACAAATCCTCCGGCGAACGGAGGTACTGTTCTCATAAAGAGATGGCCCGCTGTAAGTCAGGATCTACGACTCGTGCAGGAATCTGAGAAGGGTAGGTGTAGGATGGCCATGCCTACAAATAACAAAAAAAAACACTATGACACTCATGGTTTATGGTTTACTACGTAGAAATATTATTTATTTCTTTGATTGTTCTCACCGTCTCAAGACTTGGGTCCACTGGAGGCGATGTCCACCCCGGGTGGGAGCCCACTTGAGATGTGAACCAACCAAAAGAAGAGCCAGCTGGCTGCTCCTCACCAGTCGGTCTGTCAACGTACATCTACATTACAAAGAGCAATACAAGATTAAGCTTTCCACCCTACTCACTAATCTTAATATACATACACAAGTATATTACCACACAAACACGTAGATGCATATACATACTAGTAGACCTAAGCAGAGGCTAGTAGTGCCAAAGGTCAACTGCACCTCTTTAGATATCATCACAGTCTCAACCGTGGTAAAACCAAAGGTACGTTGCGGTAATCCATGCATGAGTGGATCAATGACCACAACGCCACGATTAAAAAAGGACTATACCCAAGAGGAAGCTTCTAACCTTTGGATGCTATGCTCCAGTACTTCGGGCCTACATACATGCATAAACAGATATATATGTACACACATATATATGTTAAGGTTGTAAATGTAGCCATCGTTTTGTGTTGGATGTACCTACATTCAACATCTAAGTGATCGATTGATTTGTAACATTACAATTCTAATGTAATGCAATAAGTAGTTCTATTTCTTTCACTCTATCTCTCTCTCTCCACCCGAGAGTCATGTCTGCACCTCCATGTAAAGCAAGCACTCTCAGAGATGAGAAGCCAAACATAGACGACATCTTCTTCCGAGGCATGGAGCGAGGTCTCGGCTAAGGTCATGGTGGCTTTGGACTTGGGCACCACTTTTTCGGGCTTTGCTTACATACATGCATAAACAAAATGTTTACACATATATATGTTAAGGTTGTAAATGTAGCCATCGTTTTGTGTTGGCTGCACCTAAATTCAACGTCTAAGTGATTGATCAATTATCATAACATTACAATTATCTCCCTGAGGATATATATATTAGCATACAAACACGTAGATACATACACATACTAGTAGACCTAAGTAGAGGCTGGTAGTGCCAAAGGTCAACTACACCTCTTTAGATATCATCACAGTCTCAACCGTGGTAAAACCAAAGGTACCTTGCGGTAATCCATGCATGAGTGGATCAATGACCTCAACGCCATGATGAAAAAAGGACTACACCCAAGAGGAAGCGTCTAACCTTCGGATGCTATGCTTCCATAATTAGTGCCTACATACATGCATAAACAAATATATATGTACACACATATATATATTAAGGTTGTAAATGTAGCCTAAGTGATCAATTGATCGTAACATTACAATTCTAATGTAATGCAATAAGTAATTCTAGTTCTCTCACTCTATCTCTCTCTCTCCATTCCAGAGTCATGTCTGTGCCTCCATGTAAAGCAAACACTCTCAAAGATGAAAAGCCAAACATGGACAACATCTTCTGCCGAGGCATGGAGGCCTCGGCTAAGGTCATGGTGGCTTTGGACTTGGGTACCACTTTTTCGGGCTTTGAGTACGTCCACAGAAGCAACCCAGGGACCACGAACAGCTTCATCCTGTTATTGCAAAGCATAGATCAACATGTTTTACAAGTGGAACCCAATCGCGATTATTTACTCCTGCTATTTTTATGCAATTTTTTTCCACAATCTTGATATAGATTGGTTAAGCAGATCAACTTAAGATCCCTAGCTGAGTTTCATCAATTTTGGATAATTCATGTTCAAATGGTCAACAATTTTGTGCCTGCAGACAGACTTTGCAAATTTGGTCACAATTTTCACTTCAATGATCCAAACATTTGATTTGTGGACTTAATATAACATGGTAAAACTAGTGGTATGCTGGGTTGGTAAAAAAAGTTGGAACATGAGACAGAAGTAAATAATCATGATTATTTATTTCTGTTATAAATATGCATCGTTTTGGTTAACTATAACAAGAATGATATGAGGGAAAGGCCATATGGACCTCAAAGGGGAAACTATTTCTACCATCACCAAGATATCAAATAGGTCCAAACAATGCAGCCCAAGGGAAGACAAGCCTCAACCATTATTGGGTCAACAAGCTCTTTTGGGTCAAGAGAATGAAGCAATCAAAAGGTACACATAGCCTATAGAACACTTGCAAGTCCGCGAATACTACAACCAAATTTATTCTATGAAGAGTCAATCAAATCTTATGATAAGGAACTTGAGAGAAACACGTATGTTGACAAAGGTCATCCTTCTTGGATTAGTACACGTCATACCACACATCTATCATATTATATGCAACCAATCAAAAAACATTATATGATGGACAAGAACACGTTCATGTTCATAGCTAACCAAAACTATAAACCTAGGGATTATCCTCCAACGGCAGGATAGCCAATGGGGGCTCCACAAGCAATCCAACAAGTAGGTCAATACTATGAATGTGGAGGTGATCATTGGGTGAGGAGTTGTCCACACAAGTGTGAACTTGTAAATATTTTTGGTAATTGTGATGAATGTGCAATCAATCATGTTCTTCAAGAATGTTCAAAATTTTTGGATAACAACGAAAAAGAGACAATGAATATCGTCGATGTTTTGTTGTAATTGAGTGGATCTAAGATTGAGCCTACAATTCTAGTAAATTTTGTGACTAGAGCTCAAGCTCAAGAAGCTGCCAAAAACCTATCGAGGAAAAACATAAGCTGCCTACTATGAGCATATCAGTGAGGCATCAAAGGAAATCATGGAAAGCTAAAAAAGACAAAATGAAAGCAAAGAGGCTAAAAGAGCTAATTGCCTTGGAAACTAAGGTACAACAATCTAAAGAGCAGCTAAAACAAGAAAAGGAAAATGAGGGACAAACGGGAGGAGTGGTGTCATCCAAGACATCATTGAGAGGTTCAATCCTGGTTAATAAAGTTACAGAACCTTCAGAGGCTCTATTTCAAGCTTATGAGGCTAAACCAAAAACCAATCAAACTTTTGTAAAAAATACTCGAAATGTGTAAAAGTCTCATAGAGATAGCTCAAGCTCTAATGGAGCTAAAGAAACAAAAAATCCCTAGACAAGAAGTATTAATTAATATAGGGGTTGGGAAATTGAGCACAAGAAAAATGAAAGAAAGGATCAAAGGAAGTTAGAAACAAAAACACCATTAGAAAATGGGATAGTGGCACGTACCACAAACGACTCCACGTTACGAATGATGCTACCAATTCTTAAAGTGGAAGAGCCATGACCACATGCCTTATGGAAATCTATGAGGAATAAGAAGGATGGTAGTGCAACTTTCAAGTTTACAGATATCAATGAGATCCACATGACTCATGAATTTTACCTAGGAGATATATACAATCTCTATAGGGTGATGCAGGAACAAAAGCATGTAATTAGAGTAAACGTGGAATGTTGAAAACTTTTTAGTCCTTCATAGGAGAATACAAAACAAAATCAGAGGTTAGGGAATCCCCTTAGAATGGAAGTCAATTCCATTGTAAGGGACACTAAGATGATGGAAACTAAGAGCATGCTTTCATAAACTAATGTATAATCCTACAAAATGCATGATAATACTCTATGAGTTATGATACATTTGACCACATATGTGGGGAGAGGTAGGCAAAATCTTAGAGAAGATAAGATTGAGAATTCCTCTTGAAGACAACCCCTTAGATGATCAAATGGATAAAATGACACAAGAAAAACCTAAGGCATAACTAGTACTTGTAAACAAGGTTGGGTGATTACCATGAATTAGAAGGGAATACCACGTTGGCTAGAGTGTCCAATTCCACCAAAGAGATATGGGAGAATTGGAAAAGACAACCTATCAAGAAAATAAGAATGAAATTTCAGCTGGTAGACGGTTATGTTGAGATACATGTGGGTATGTTAGAATAGATTGTAGTAACCTCTTATGGGATAAAGTATGAACATACTTTCATATAAATAGATTTTGGCAAGGGCAGCAACATTGAAATCATTTTAGGGAGACCATTTATGCATCAAATTAAAATGGTACAAGATTGGGGCTGAAGATTCTTATTAATGTCACTTAGTGTAAGGATATATTGAAGGAGTCAATTCGGGACTTATGCTACATTTGGGCGAGGAGAAAAATTCCATATTTTTTGCTCATGGTAGTTGCTAGTAGCACACAATGGATGACCTTCAGTGATGCTATTTTTAGCATATAGTGATTCATTTTTTGATAGAGATTTCATTTGCATATGCACTTTTTATGTATTTATGGGCTCTACATGAATTCTAGGTTGTATATTTGACGCTACCATGATACCTAGGAGCTGTAGAGATGCACATAGTTTTATGCATCTCATGGGAGGCTGGATATATTTTTTATGCCCTAGGTATAAAAGTTTAAATTAGGTCAATTTTCACTTATCCTCTTGAGAGTAGAGCTTTCATGGAAAGCTTATGAAGAAGGTGGAGATGGTGATTCTAGTAGTGGATCTTACTCTTGTGGCTCCAGTCTTTCTATGGCATGCAATGGAAAGTTAAGTGTTCTTCTTCTTCTATCTCTTTGTCATTTGTGTCCAGGATGTGTGGTTAAGTGTTAATTAGTCTCTAATTAGTGCTTCCTGCACTCATTCCTCTTGTTCTTCACTTGATTTGTAACCTCTCTGATCTTTTGATCTATGCGTGTGATTGATTGACGAGAGTGTGCACCGTTGTCCTCTTGATTTGTGAGATTAGAGTAGATTAGAGAGTAGGCATTGAGTAGCTATTAGCATTGTATTCCCTTCTTCTTCTCTCTCTCTTGATTAGGGTCCTCTTCTTGCACATTCTCTGACTCCATGACTCCATGAACTAGCTGGGTTTTGGTACACCGGATTGACATTATGTCAATGGATTGTTCCATTGATTGTACAAAATCATTCGCAAAAGGGCCTTCTTTTAGTCTAAATGCACTCATTTCTTTGATAGTACAATCAATTTGATCCTAAAAATTGAAGTAGAATGTATTGAATGCATGATAGAAATTTTCGACCACCTTTGTATTAGACATCAGATCTAAATTCCAATACTCTGGATCAAACATGTAAGACACACTATGGAGTGGAGTATGAGCGCTCTTCCATCTTGCATGAAAAAGATTGGCCAAAATTCTTTGTTATTTTGAATGGTAGTCACCACTCCTTCTCTACTATAGACTCTTTTAACTCCTCAAGATTTTCCAGACTTTGTTGGACTAATCCCCATGTCATCCACACTTTTCCCATATTTGATGCCTTTTGATCAAGGTTGTGAATCACGAACATAAACGGGCATCATTACATGGTATGCATCCATTACACTCCTCCACCAAGCAGGCTAGCTTGTTTATAGACGGTCCCCACATAGACATGTAATTTTCTCTTTCACTTTTTTGGTCTGCTGAAGCTACCATTTTTCAAAGGCCATACAGTTGAAAGTGTCAATCACAGTGTACTTATTGCATAGGGATGATTCCAATGTACAAAAGTGTGCAGAAAATTGAGTTTCACTAGGTATTTTTAGCATAACTAACATGCGTATCTTGTACAAATCAAGGACTCTGTCGTTTCAAGATGAACTTCACTTGTCACGCTATGTCAATTATTTTGTTGAACCATGTGGTTTCTTTACTAGTATACCAATCCTTTAGCACCAAGTTTAAATTGTGTGTATTGAAACCTTGGAAAAAATGTATAGAAAGCACTTTTTTTAAAATTTTGCTAGCACTTTTATAGTTTTTTGCATTGTCCATGACTACTTGAATGACATGTTCAACATTGATTTCTTTAACTACATTAATTAAGACCTCAAAAATGTATTTGTCACCTTTAATTGCACAAGAACTGTCAACCATCTTTATGAACATTTCTCCCATTGAACAAACTAGTGTCACATTGATCAGTGTTCTTCTTTGAACATTAGACCAACCATCACTCACAATCGTGCATCCTGAAAGAGATATATTCCAAAGTATTATTTCAAATGATGCGCTCTTGGACTTTGATGTAGTATTTTCCCTAGAGATTATTTCGTATCGCGTGATACAAAGGGGCTGAAAATCGTAGGCCGAACTCACCAATTTTCTTCCATGCATGCTTCCAATGATTGTTGTCTACCATGACTAGAGCACTCCTAGTGAAAAAAAATGCTTTGGTGAGTGCAGTTTGTGCTTCTTCCTTCGACTGCATTTGCAATCTTTGATGCAATGATTTTTGATACATTTGCCCTAGTCCACCTTCATTGTGGGGATGGGATGCATTACACTTGCTACATGATGCTTCAACTGACTCTCAAGTGGATGAAGCTTCTCTACAATGCCAATGTATTATGGCCTGGGAGAAATTTGGCGGGTCGTGCGTCATGCATTACACCACCCATATTGCCCCCAACTACATAAGCATGTTCTTCGCTGAAAGAGAAAATCGTACTTACACTTACATGCTTGAGCCTATCCCCTTGTCGGTGATACGCAGTATCCCAGTCATTTGGCTTAGCTTCCATTCCCTTTGATGCAAGACATGGTGTTGGGGAAATGGAGAAGAGTCAACTTGATAGTGCACACTATGCTCACTGCAAGTTCGAGAGTCCGTGTACCACAACCTACTACTGTGCTTAGATTTTGGTCACATCCGAACTTGCTTCTCTCACATTTTCAGCCATGACTTAGACCTACACACATTCCTCTCCCAGCTACAGTGTGGGCTCTCCATTACAACTCTCATCACCACAATTTTGGAGCATCGAGAGTCATTCATTAGCCATACACATACTACATCACATGTAACTTTGGTCCCATAGGTCATATTTGGCGTCCAAAGAAGAGAATAATCTGTCTCTCTCTCTCTCTCTCTCTCTCTATATATATATATATATATATATATATATATATATATATATATATATATATATATACACATATGTGTGTGTGTGTGTGAAGGAGGATGCTGGCAAGAACGTCCTTAGGAGGAAAGGGAAGTGAGTGTGACCATCACCAAATCAGACGATCTCTGGACTATCAAAAGCACGTTGTAGCCTAAAGAAACTTTTGTTTCATCATCTCTCTCTCTCTCTCTCTCTCTCTCTCTCTCTCTCTCTCTCTCTCTCTCTCTCTCTCTCTCTCTCTCTCTCTCTCTCTCTCTCTCTCTCTCTCTCGCTATGTTGCTCAAGAAAACACCATCATTGTAGTTTGTGTTTCAAACCGACCAACCAAGGGGGGGATCTCTTCCACCAAATAACTCAGATGTGGGAGCTTACCCACATCGGCACACCCCCCTCTTCTAGCCTTTGGAATTTGTGGAGAGTAGAGGGCTTCAGTAAGAACTAGCGAGGGTGAAGATCAACATCAAAGTAGTACTATGTAATCTCTACAATTTGAAAAAAAAATCAAATACAATTTTATATCCCCGTTCCTTTTTTTCGCAGTAATTTTTTTTGAAAAAGTTTTCTACTAGAAAATGAAGTCAACAAAATGATGTGCTAAGAAAAGCTAGCCATACCTAGCAAAATCTTTTTCTCTATTCAAGTTAAAGGTTTTGTACTCCTTTTTGGAATGATCTTTTTTTATGGGTTTTCAAGTATTGGCAAGTTTTTGAATTGGATAGTGAATTTTGGCATTCAGTGTCCACATTTAGAATCAATTACAAATTGGAAATTTTGATTTGGCAAGGCTCGTCACTTTCATTTGCAGCTGCTCGCAGCCGGTTATGGTTTGCTTTCAATAGGTGATTTTTTACTACAAGATACATCTTTTTCTTGCTATCACAACACATTATTCCATGGATTCAGATATTAACATGTAGCATACATTTGATTTTGAGAACCTTTCCCCATTTCCGCTTGCTACTGTGCCATTATCGTCCACTCTCATGGAGGGTTTTCATGTGAGGACTGGATCGGATGATAGCATGGAATTGCTTGACATCCAAGGGTTTAGAGCACTGCAAACACATATGCTTGTTTTAAAGTATAATTTTTCATAGTTGAATGCAAATGTCACTAAGATGTCTACTATGCTTATGCAATTTATGCAACAGTCAACCAAGGGCTTCACTAATGCGCATACTAGGGTTTTTGTGACACCCGTCCCTGATAAGAGTACCCCTTGTCTATAGGAGCAAGGCTTTAATCTAGAGGCGTTGCACCTTTTCTCTCAAAAAGAGGTGGATGAACCCTAAGCCACCAATTTTTGGCAAAGAGGAAAGGAAGTGTAACAATGATATTGTGAATATATACCTTGGAAAAAGTATGGGACTCATGATCTTAGACGCACTCCAGATGCAATCAAGGCACTTCAAACAAGTCTAACACTAGAGTCTAAGGACTATAAATGGTGGATGTTGCTTGATGAGAAGGGCATCATCATACCCAGACTTGGGTAGCCTTCAAGGATGTGTTAGAAAAGGAATTTCTTCCCACAAATGAAGTGGACCGAAATTGGTCTACATGAGACAAGTGCTTTATCGTCTTAGCATAAGACACTATTAGAATATACATCACACTATCGTCATGTGATTTTCAAGATGGAGGGTCTAGACACCTTTTAGCAAGTGTGTGGGCTCATCCGTGGGTTAAAACGACATCTTAAGAAGAGTGGTAAAACGAGGCAATGAAAAACATTGTACAACACTTAGACTTGCCTAGCATTGCACATGCAAATGTACGAACATTTCATGGATATAATAAGAGAACATTTATACTAGCTATATCATCTGATCCATCCAAGAAGCCAAAGGGGCTTAGGAGCCAATGCTATGTTTTATATGTTTAGGTAGTGGACACCACAAAAAGGAAAATCTGCTACCCAAGGTAAGGAGAAAGTGGTACACATGGTGCAATTACTATCTCTCTAGTCCTCATCTTGATTTTCCAATATGGAAGTAACACCCATCTAAGTGATGCACGAGTGTTGTATCACGGCCTCAATGTGGTAGTCAGCCTTTGGTCCACATGAGCTAGTGCGCATACATAGATTTATCCAAGGTCACAAGGTGAGAATCTTAGTAGACCATGGTACTTCACACAATTTTTTTTAACTATAAGTTAGTGAAATGGCTCAATTTACCCCAGAATCCTAGTTCCCACCATTACAAGGTAGCGATGATCAATGGACACGATACCGAGGTGTGGGATACATAGGTAAAGGATATACCACTGAAGATTCAAGGATATCCTATATCCTTGAATTTCTAGGTTATAAATATGGATCAAGTAGATGTTGTACTTAGTCGAGAATGGTTATATGGGTTATGGTCACCATTAGCATAATAGTTTGATGTTTGAATCCAATAGCATGCACATGCTGCGATTGGGGCATAAGGATGCTCTTTCATTGTCACTTATTTGTACATCTTATGAAGCTCTCTTATCAAAATGAAATAGAAGAACTCTTTTTGTGTTATTTTTTGTCAAATGTTGATAATGTTCTAAATGACAGTTTCTTAACGCTATATTCTTCTCTGTCTTCCAACTATGGCTACTTTTCTCTCACTAAAACTAGCAAATGTTGCTAAAAAATATTAATAGAATACAAGAATGTGTTTCTAGATGATTTTTACCATCAAAGTTATCGTTGGCAAGTGTTATGCAACATGGCATAGACATGGTTGTAGACAGTAAGTCCACAAGTAAACGACATAATGAGTCATTCTAAGGCTATTGAGGTGGAACATCAGCTTGTTGACCACCTAAGTAGAGGGTTTATACAACCTAGTTCTGTTATGGAATTGATATCTTATTATTTATTGCAGTTGTGATAGGTGGAAAAGGCTTGACGGAGCTAAGCTATTGCAAAAGAATATCATATTTTATGTACATTTTATTATTCAAGTGCTCTTTATGAGCTTTGGCCATTTATGACCGGCCGGTCAGTTTGTACTCACTTTGACCATTCAAGAATCTATAAATTAAATACGTGCAAGAGGGAAATGGTCACTCTTGCATGGGGGGAGATTGCACCCAGTGTCTGCGTTCTTCTTCTCACCTCTCCTCTCTCTTCTCTCACGTGCCGGCATAGCACTCCATTCTAGGAGGTGCGTCTACACGCACCCTATTGCTTCTCTCTCGCACCCTGTCTCCTTCTATTTATGTTTTTCGCAATTATGCGTCTATGTGGTTACCAGACATGTCAATTAGTCTGTTTTATGGGTTGTAGTATGCTATTTCGGGTATTTTACAGGGAACTCCTTGCCTCTGTCTGTAGCAGTGGTATGAGAGCATGGGCTACGTTCTCTAATTTTACAATAATCATGGCTATGTAAATCAAGACGATCAAAGATAAGTGATACTTACCTGTACTTTAATTTTCAAGTTGCTTAAAACTTTTATATAGGCGATTATTATTAATTTACTAGGACTGCAAATGTGTGTGGATAGTTCAAGAATTGTGGGATTTTCACAGTGAAATAGAGATAATCTAGTGATTGTAATTGGTCGTAATACTAGTACAATTAGTAGTCTAGTTATGGTGACTCTTGAGTACAAAAATTCATTAAAACTCATGCATGAAAAGAAGCAACCAAACTATGCTGATCATAAAATTGAATTTCCATTCCATAGTTATTACGCAGGATCATTGTACATGTCTCTCGCCAATGCATAGCACCTAGTCAGATATCGCCCTGATATCTTCATCAACTTCCTATAGTGGATCTATTATGTATGTATTAACTAAGACATACATTTTATATGAGAAATAGGAGATATGTCTTGTAATTTATAGTGTGTGTGTATATATATATATATACATATATTTATCAAGAGAAGAGGTTCCGAGTTGAGATAAAAGAAGTAGTGGAGAGCGTACGTCTGTTTAAACAAAGAAAAATAATTACTCCCAAGCGATCTTTGGCTACGAAATTGATCGTGTGAGAAACCACTTTAATAGAATTATCTTGAAATAATTCAAATTTAAAGTATGTTTTTCCTGCGTCCCGACTCCCGAACCATGTGCCACCTGCACAAAATCATACTCTACCCAACCTATTGTGGTTGGTCGCAAAGTTGGCAAAGGAGGAAGATTAACTGGCGGCAAACATAGAATCCTTTGTCTTTGACCTGAAGAAAACCAAGCCGACAAAGGTGTAAATTTGCATGGCTGATCCAATCCCTGCAGCTAAGCGATCCTCATAGGTGAACGAGAGAGTGAAAAACGGCAGAGGTGTGCGACAGTAGGAGAGTTGGCCAACCACTTGGAATTTCTCTCTTTCTCTTTCCTTTTCTCTCTCTCTCCCTCTCACAGATCAACTGTCGACACACTCTCTTATCATTTGTCGACTCTCTCTCTCTCTCTCTCTCACCAAATGGCGGCATACCCGTACTCGACTCTTGCTGCCAACCACCAGTAAAAAAAAATATAGAATCTCTTTCTCTCGTTCTTGGATGGCGTATAAGCTGCATGCATCACAACCTTCCCTGTCTACTTGTGGCACCCACATTACACCAACACTCTCACTCCCTAGCATCAAAATCGCCAACCACCCTCGGTCTCCCTCTATCACTCCTTGCAACCGCTGGTTCCACTGCCTTTCTCTTCTCTTACCAAGACTACCACCCACTCTCTATGCAAGCGGGTTGAGACCACTTCCCAAATCACCAACTCCTCGCCATGCAGACTCCATCGGCTGTCTTCTCTTCCTCTTTCTCTGTGCCCAAGCAGTTAGAGTTTTCTTCCTTCTTTCAGTGGCGTCCATGGTGCAGCCATCACCCATCTACCCTGTGGCCACCCACTTACCACCACGAGATTGCCATGCGCGCGGTGCTCATCTCTTCACTTCTCTCTCTCAGAGCCGTCGGCCCCTGTTCTGATACCCCCACAAGGAGAAATGACCACCTCATTAATTAAGGTTGTAAGATTGAGGCTCTGTAGTGCAACGCGGGTGATGGTGTGAGGAGATTTCGGTGATGTCAATGCAGGTAGGAGTTGAGGAAGCTCTCGGGGCAGCTACTCTATAGATAGAGAGAGGTAGGTGGTGTGCATATTGTGTGAACACTTGATGAATATTGGGAGGAGAGGCGTAAGGGGAAACCAACTGATGAGAGACAGAGAGAGAACCTATCTGGTTGGTTGAGGTTGGCCGACTAGTCTCTTTCCCCCACCTCACTTTATATCCCTCTCTTCAAGTACTCCAAGGATCTCCCTCTCTCTCTCCGTTGTCGATAGCTGAGGGCGTATCCATGATGAGCCAACTCTCTGTCAAGAACAGCCTCAATGGCTGCATCAAAGTCTCGCTCTATCTCCCTCTCCCCGACTCCTCGAGTACGATGGCGTACAGAAGCGGACACTGACCAAGATCTGCAGAGCTCGCTGCTTTGGCAAACACCTGACGTCGACGACGCTGTTTTTTTTTATTTTTTAAAAGCTCATTTTCATTTTGATTCTCACTTTACTTCAATTTTTTAATTTTTTAATTTTGGCTCCTAGGCATTGGATCAAATTCACACGGATGGTATTATTTGTTTGGCCTCATGTACAATTTTGGCCTTTTGAAAAATTGTTAATATAAGTTCATTTTTCTCTCTCTCTCTCTCTTTTTGGCTGTAACAAACTCCCGGTCACTCTCCCTTTCTCTCTTCCCCCTTCCCCAATACGGCTACTTACAATGGCGGGCAATGACGAAGCTCTGCAACGGCCGCTGCAATACTTTCTCAGACGACACCCGATGTTGGGCATCCTGGGGCATTTAGGATGATGTTGCTGCACTTCCTGCGATGATTTCAAACTTTTAGTTTTACTCTTTCACTTTACTTCATTTTATTTTAGTCACAGTGATTGTATTTGTTTTGACTCAAATGTAAATTTGGCTATTGTAGGCATTTCATGTAACGTTTTATTTAATTTAATTTCTCGCTCTTTTCCCCTTGTCTACTGCTTCTGGCACCTCCACCATAGTGTTTCCCCCTCCCCCCTCGATATCATTGGTCACACTCATCATTAATCTCATAATGTCAAGTCTCATCACATAAACACTGCCGTGATAAAATCATTAAATACCAAATCCCAATCCAATTCCAATTCCACAATATAAGACCAAATCCAAATCACTTTCATTATGTCCTGGGTAACAGAATCATACCAGTTGCAGTGGTGGCCAGCCACTGCAGCATGATTCTTTGATTGGTGTTGCCTAAATCGACGAATCTACACCAATAAGACGTGTTGCCTAAATCGGTGAATCTGCACTAATGTTGTTTAGTTTCATACATTTTCCTTTTATTATGTGATGTTTTTGACACAACATACTAATCACTGTTTTTGACAAGTATTGTTTGGAGATTTTTATCTTCGCAACTGAGGGCAGTTGCTTTCCAACGGAGAGGTATGTTATGGAATTGATATATTATTATTTATTGTAGCTGTGACAGGTGGAAAAGGCTTGACCGAGATAAGCTATTGCAAAAGGATATCATATTTTATGTAAATTTTATTATTCAAGCACTCTTTATGAGCTTTGGCCATTTATGACCGGCCGGCCAACTTGTACTCACTTTGATCATTCAAGAATCTATAAATTAAATACGTGCAAGAGGGAAATGGTCACTCTTGCACGGGGGGATATTGCACCCAGTGTCTGCGTTCTTCTTCTCACCTCTCCTCTCTTCTCTCTCGCGTGCCGGCGTAGCACTCCATTCTAGGAGGTGCGTCTACACGCACCCTATTGCTTCTCTCTCGCACTCTGTCTCCTTTTGTTCGTGTATCTCGCGATTATGCGTGTATGTGGTTGACAGATATGTCAATTAGTCTATTTTATGGGTTGTATTATGCTATTTCGGGTATTTTGCAGGGAACGCCACGCCTCCGTCTGTAGCAAGTTCTTCACCATGTGTCTATCCTTGTTGGTGAAGAAAAAAGATGGTAGCATGTACATGTGCATAGATTAGAGTGGCCTGAATGCGGTCACTGTTAAGATCAAATTTCCGTTGTTGAGAGTGGATGAGTTATTTAATTAACTCGCTCATGCTCAAATCTTTATGAAGATAGATTTGTGGTCAAGGTATCATCAAGTATGTATTAAGATTGTTGTTGACATACCCAAAACTGCTTTCTGAACAAGGTTTGGGGACACTATGAGTTTTCAAGTCTCTGGATCAATACCGCACGAAAAAATATCGCACTTTTTTTGAGGGAAAATTCTCTAATTTTGAATGTTTTTAGTGTATTTTTCAGTATGTGATTTTGGTTCCGAGACGGAGATTTCGACCATGGGTGTCGTTCCACTCGTAGCAAGATGACACGGGCATTGACAAAGTCTCACGTAAATTTTTCAAAAAAATTCTATACTCTTTTTTTTTGTTTTTTGCTATGACTCCTTTGGTACGACTCTCCTCCTAAGAAAACGATTATAAACTCTTCAAAATTCAAAATAAAAGAGAGCGGGAAGTTTAGGTTTAAAACTTGAAAGTCAAATTTTGAATTTGGAAATTTTAACCTAATCTCTATCTCTCTCTTTCTTTCTCTCTCTATCTCTCTCTCTCTCTCTCTCTCTCTCTCTCTCTCTCTCTCTTTCTTTTCAAAATTTTCGAAACCCTAGTCTTCTCTCTCGAGCACAGCTCTGCGCGCTCCTTGCTTCTCTCCTAAACGCCCTCCGTGCGCACTCCTTGCTCCTCTCCTAAACGCCCTCCGTGCGCCCTCCCTACGCCTCTCCCAAACGCCTCTTTTGCGCCCCTCTGTCGCCCTTGCTGCGCCTGTGGTGCCTCCCTCTCACGACATCGAATAGCCACCCATTGCTGCCCTGTGGTGCTGCCCTGTCACGACATCGAATAGCCGCCCGTTGCCGCCCTGTGGTGCCGCCTCTTTCGCGTTCTCTCTCCTTCTCTACGGAGTGCCTCACAGGTAAGCTCAATCTTTTAAAAAAAAAAAAATTTACCGCTTTCTATAAAAAATTAGTAAAACTGTAAAATAGTAAAACATTAAAACTGTAAAATTGCAAAATTTTAAAATACTAAAACTGTAAAACATTAAAATAGTAAAATTGTAAAACAGTAAAACAGAAAAGAACTAACCGTTCTGTTGGTGTGAGATAGGTCCTAGAAAGAGGAGATGTGGTAGGGGGTGCGTGAATGACGATGCCACCAGTAGATATTGAAGCCCTTTATGAATGGGGAGAGATGAGAAGAGGGAGATAAATAGTTGTTTGGAGTGAGAGAGAAAGGAGAGTAAGAGATAAACAGAGGAGAGGAAGCTGAGAGAGAGGGAGGACTGATAATAAGGCCAAATTAACAATTTAAATCGGAGAGAGAGAGAGAGAGAGAGAGAGAGAGAGAGAGAGAGCACATTGTGGCCCTGGGGCCGTAGGGTGTCAACGTAGAGCATAGAGGGGTTTAGGGTAGCATAGATCACACCTGGGCCCTGCGGCATAGGGTTTCAATGTAGAGCATTTAGGTTTTTTTAAATTATTGCCATGGAGCATGGCACCTTGTTGTCGTAAAACAATAGAAGAAAAACCTAGAGAAATGGTGGTTTCTTATTAGCAAATGGCACAACCGCCATTAGATGCCCAGATATAGACCATGGAGAGTTTTCCTTAGTATTCAACAAACCCTATGGCCATAAAAAGAGCATCTTATGGCCATAGGTTGCCAAAAAACCCTCATAGTGTTTCTAGCATACAGGGTTCCATATAGAGCATAGATCCGTTCTTACTAGCATAGAGCGGACCCTATGGACTTTAGGCAAAAGGGTAGTCAGACGTCTCATCGTGTCCAAGCGGCGTATCTGTCGGATTCTGCAAAAAAAGACAATAAGACAGCTTTCAGTAAGTATAAACATATAACGACATTTATAAAACCCTAATACTAACCATGCCGCCGCGAGAACTGAGAATGTCCATCAGGGCGTTTAAGCCCTTCGTGCCTGTGTACTCGCGCTCATACGGTGTGGGATCACGTCCTGTCATCGACCACTGTCAAAACATACAAAGATTTCATTATGTTAGAATTAAAAAACTCATAAACCCTAAACTATCGATCATAAAGAGCAATGCGAAAACACTTACAAAATCGGCCTCAAATGATGCCCATCCACCGCTCCCCAAGTGGTGCGAGCTCCCTGCCTCTACTCGCGCTATGGCTGCATCCTTTTGTTGCTTCCACTTGTCGGGATTCTCGCGCGCTGCTTTCTTCGCATTCTTCCAATCTTCTTTGGCCAGCCAATCTGGCCTGTTCCACCCATGCTTGATTGTTTTTTGCACTTCGGAACGCTTGTGTTTGCAGTATTCGCGCATTCGAATCTTCATCAGGTCTTCATTAAAGCGCTGATCCCGTGTTGGAACGGGAAACTCATCATGAAGTATGCTGATGACTCTGTTTTTTAAATCACTTGGTACTTCACTCCATTTGTTTAGTATGTAGTGTCTAAACAGCTGAGAGCAAAGACCACGCATGCGCGAGATTACCTTCTTGCCGTCATCATCCATGATGATGCCGCCGTTGAAGTCGACGGAGTAAGGCAAGCCCTCTGGCCGGTGACGCGTGAACCTGGGTGTCCCGACAGGGGTCTCTAGCGGCGTGTCGATGGGGGTACGGACGTCAGGTGTCTCCACCGGCGTCTGGGCCCCGAAGCGAGGAGTGCCGAGTGGGGTGGCTCCTGGCGGAGTAGGTAGAGGTGTGTAGCTGCTAGGAACAGTCAGCGACGCAAAACCTGGCGTAGATGGCGATGCTGTGGCTGGTGTGGGGGCGGGCAAAGAAGGGGAGGGTAAAGAGCCTCGTCGAACAGGAGGCGGTGTGGAGGCATCGGCGGCGGAATCCCCACAACAACCGCCACCGCCACCGCCACCACTAGAGCGCCGGTGTCTAGACGAGTGTGAAGATTGTCTCGTCGACGCCGAAGCTTCGGAGCGCGCCGAATGCTCCGAAGGAGAGGGAGATGCGGATGCCATTGTGATTGGCACATGGTAGCCTTCATACGTCCTTGCACTACGAGGGGCTACCTCTATGACGTACCACCAGTTTGATGTAGACTTTGTAGGATGAAATATTACCTGCCAGAGCCACATAACTTACATGAGAGCTTTCAAGCACATAACTTGTAAAAGGGGGATGTTAACTATTTACATACTTACTTGTTCACAATGCTCGGGTAGTACGAAAGTGTCTCTTAGGTCAGTCCATTTCTTAGTAGAATCCACCTCAAGAAAACCAGACTCTCCTCTAGCACAGTAACGTTGCGACCCTCCATGATTATCTTGAACCATTGCACGTCGAAGAAGTCGACAAAAAATCCTCTGTAATCGATCCTCAAAATCTCTTGTAGCGTTCCGAAGTAAGTGAGTTCCGCCACCACAGGATCTGCATCAGAGGAACGTCGTCGACTAGACTGTTCAAATTTTGCCATGATTCCACAATCTTGAGTAAAATTCTTTTTGTCGATCCGTTCCACCCTAAAATGTTGACCTTTACACCATGCTGCTGTGTATGACTTATACTACAACGAACAAAGATTATGAGTGGCCGTTCAAACGTTTAGAAATAAAGTCACTAGTTAGTCGTACATTACAAACTTACCTTGGTCGCGCAACCCCGAGAGTACTCCCACTCTTCCTCAGTCACTTCGTCACCGCATTGTTGTGCGCTTTTCAATTGGTTGTGCAACCATCTTAAGCTCATGAATGTTGGTAGGCTCTCCAGAACCGTTGGATAGTGCATCTGTGGTCGTCTTCCCCGTCTCCACTCGATTCGTGTCCTTTGTCGCTCTTGCTTTGCATCCTCATATTGTGAAATCCACTTTTGAATCACTGGATTGTGAAGCATGCAAAATCGGTTGATTTTAGCCTCTAGATCTTCCGTCATCTTCTTCTCAACACCGAGATTGCACATGACAATCCCAGATATGCGCTCATCATCTATGGTTCGCCATAGCGTGTCCCGGGCTTTATCAAATCCGTCTAGCCACTCTCCAATGTACACTAGGGACTCTGATACCAACCAACCTTCTGCCATGCTACCCTCCGTACGTGCCTTTTGATGCACATATCCCTTAAGAGTTTTCATGAAACGTTCTAAGAAGAACATCCATCTGGAATGAACTGTGCCAGCTATTTCCAGCTCATCAACTATGTGAATAAGAAGATGCACCTGAATGGTTAGCATGGTAGTAGGAAAATGTTTCTCAAACATGCGCACAAGCTCTGCAACATTTAGTTTGGCGAATGGTATGGAGTCTACGTTGATCTCCTTTTGTGAGATCCATTGCACCAGCTTTGCAAGTTTGTAGATTGTGTTACGGATGTCGAGAGACAAACATCCCTCAATGGCAACCGGTAAAATAAACTGTAAAGTATGTGCAACAATGATATTAAAGTCCACATTTTATGCAATGATATTAAATTCCACTATGAACGTACCTGACACATTTTATGCCAATCGTGTGACTTCAAACCGGTAAGCTTTCCTTCTTTAGTAAAACACGTTCGGAGCGAGTGCATTACGCTAGTGGGGGTCCGCAAAGATCGAATGGTCTCTTTTACTTTGCGTTCTTGGGCTCCTGTGAAAATCCATGGTGCTTTAGGGAGTTTTATCGATCCATCAGACGCTGTTTGCAGCCAATATTGCTCCATACGATCCACATTTCTAAGGTCAACTCTGGCTCCCAAAGTATCTTTCTTGCCGGTCAGATGGTCCCATAGTAGATTACCCACATTCTTGAATATGTGCATTGGATTGAGCAAGTGATTGATCATGAGTCGGGGCCAGTATGGTAACTCGTACCATAGAGATAGTCTCTTCATCCCTGGAGGCAATCTGTCATCGCACATCTCCTTCTGCTCTAACCATGCTTGTGCAGACATCCTTGGTGGCTCTCTTCCCAAAAAGCCGTCGTGTAACACATGATTCTCTGGAAGATACGCTTGATGCCCTTCGTAGATTTGCTTCTTCAGTGAGGGCGCCCTACGTGCATTCAGTCTAGGTCCACATGTGACACATGCTCTGTATCCGCTTGTTTGAAGCCATGCATGTATACACATGATAATAGATCAACTATGGGAAAAAACAAGATTTACAGTGTCTGAGTGAGGAGTGTCAATAGATCACCTGAGCATTCTGTTAGCCCGGGATAGTCATGCATGGTCCACATTAGAATGCCTCTGATCAAAGCATTCCGTCGTCTTGTGTGTCGGCTCATATCCACCACCTTTATGCCAATCCACAATTTTTGTAGCTCTTCCAATAGTGGATGAAGATACACATCCATATTCTCCACTTTATATCGCCCTGGCACAATCAAGCTTAGCCATAGGTGCCCCTTCTTCGTAGTCAACCACGGGGGAATGTTGTAGTTGACGATGACAACGGGCCATACACTGTAAGATGTTGATCTTTGACCAAATGGATTTACACCATCCATAGCCAGGCCTAAGCGCAAATTTTGAGCTTCCCTGGCAAAATCCGACCATGTTCCATCTATATGTTTCCAGGCTGCGCAATCTGCAGGAATTCATAGCACACCATCCGAAGATTTATTCTCCTCATGCCATGATGCTAGGGTGGCCATGGACTTACATTCGAAGAAATGCTTGATGCGAGGAAGCAGAGGAAAATGTCGCAAAACCTTTTGTGGAATTTTTGTCCCGTGGAGATCTACTCGATATCTTTCGGAATCACATTTCGGACACTTCTCCATGTCTATGTATTCCCCTCTGAAAAGAATCCAATCATTAGGACAAGCGTGGATAGAATCGTAATCCATCCCCAAGTTTCGCAAAATCTTTCTTGCTTCATCTCGGGAATCTGGCTGCAAAGAAACACGTCTTGTCAGTCGCACATCATGCTTGCATTGATTACAAGGACATAAGACCCTCGTTGAGAGATATGTGTTTCGGTTGGACGGTCCCACATCCTCGTCACTACTCATAATGAGGATAAAAATCTTATAACCTGGACAACAAATTTAATATTCTATTGGAATTCTTCGTCTTATCTCTCTCTCTCTCTCTCTCTCTCTACCTCACATTCTCTAGTCATGTCCAATCCCCGCACACCTCGGTCTAGAGGTGCACGGAGATCAGAACCACCGGGTTATAATCTCTTCTTTATTGGTCAATACCTATATTTGTGGGTACAAGAAATCTACAGACCCACGTCTACATGATACTGCATGTAGTGGACAAAACCCCTTTGCCTCTTCTCTAGCTGTAGCACTTCACAGCATCTTAACATCTTTTCACAGTAGATCTTTTCACTGTTCGTCTAGCTCTAAACCCTAAACCGTAAGTAATTCTTGCGTGGACTCGATCTAACGTAAATAAGCGTAAATCTAACTAAAAATAAACCTAAATCTAATTGAACGTAAGTCTACATCTAACCTAATCTTTAACGTCTTTTGGGATAGTTTCCTACGACGTTAAAACTCTCTTCTTCTTGTGTGTGTGTGTGTGTGTGGGGGTAAACCTAAATAAACCTAAGTCTAATCTACTATAACATAAATCTAAATCTAACGTAAATTATGCTATATTAAAAACAAAGAACTAAACTAACAGGGATTATAAGAACCTTAAAACTGATTTAACACATAATTTTTCACATAACTCGGCAAGAGTTGGCATTCTCATCACTAAAGATGTGAGAGTTAACTTCCGACAGTGACGCTGCCTCATCTCCATCCACATCTGACGACAACAATTGGCCCTTTGGACCGTTCTTGCTCTTGTTACTAACTTTGAAGTTGCTGTTGAATGACTAGAGGTTGTCTAGATGGTCATTGTCAGGGATGTAGTGACTCTTGCTGCCCTGAAGATCCACCTTCTTCCTTATCTTTTGAAGACATTTCACCAGTACTTTTGGATCGACGGAGCCCACCATGAGTGAAGGCAACAATACCCTATATTCCATTGAGGGCTTTCTTCACCCGCTTCATGCAGGCATGGCAGTCTATGGAGACCTAAATCTAATCTAATATAACGTAAATCTAAATCTAGCGTAAATAAACATAAATCTAACTAAAAATAAACCTAAATCTAATCTAATTTAACTTAAATAAACCTAAATCTAATTTAATGTAAGTCTACATCTAACATAATCTTTAACGTCTTTTAGGATAGTTTCCTACGACGTTATAACTCTCTTCTTCTTGTGTGTGTACGCGTGTGTGGATGTGTGTGCCAATAAAAAGAGATAAATGGTATAACCTTTCTATCACCCATGCCAAGTATGATAGATTGGTTCTGCCATTTCCCTCTTGAATAATAGGTCTTGAGTTCAACTCCTCGTCGGCTAGATCTTTAGGTCTTTTAATTTTAATTAGTTTCCTACGACGTTAAATTAGTTTCTCTCTCTTTCTCTCTCAATGTGTGTGCGTTTTTTTGTTTATGCATGTTTTCTCTCTCTTTTCCTCTCTCAATGTGTGCGTTTTTTGTTTATGCATGTTCTCTCTCTCTTTTCCTCTCTCAATGTGTGCGTTTTTTGTTTATGCATGCTCTCTCTCTCTTTTCCTCTCTCAATGTGTGTGTGCATTCTTTGTTTATGTGTGTGTGTGTGCGTTTTTGTTTATGTTTGTACTCTTTCTCTCTCTCTCTCTCTCTCTCTCTCTCTCTCAAAAACACTATGTGTGTGTGTGTGTGTGTGAGAGAGAGAGAGAGAGAGGGAGAGAGAAAGAGGGGAAGGGAACATGAGAGTGAGGAGAGGGAAGGAGCATACCTGGATCTCCTTCCTCTCCTCGTGTGTGTGTGTGTGTGTGTGTGGAGAAGAAATAGAGAGAGAGAGAGAAAGAGCGTTACCTGCTCCTTGCTTGAGGGTGCCGAAAAACTCAGATCTGAGATATGAGTTTTTTGGCGCTCTCTGTTATTTTTTTTAGCCCAGCCAGCGTCGCTATGAGCGTTGCAAATTTACAAGTAAATTTGCGACGCTCATAGCGATGCGGGGAATATTTTTTTTGAGCATCGTTGTGTGAGCGTCACTAATATGAATAACCTCTTGTAGTGCAGCAAGGAACATTTACAGAAGGAGAAGATGTATTTTTATGTGTTGTAGAGTATCCATAAATTCTAACGATTGGGCTGACACCTACATTATCTCTGAGATATTGTGGATCTTTTAAGATACTCAAGTGAGTTGGAGATATGGCTTACAAACTTTCCTTACCTGCGCACTCTCATATTCATCCGGTCATGTAATATGTTTATGTAAACGCTTGAATAGGGATGACAATTTCATTGACCAACAGATCTTGTTTAATTCCATTGAATCTCCACCCATCCGCATGAAATTGAGCACATTCTCAACTATCATGATCTACATACACGTCATCATGTGCGTCGACGAGAATTAGTCGTGGAAAGAAAGTGACACTTGGGAAAACATTAGTGTTCCTAAGAAGAAATTTCCTTTTCTTTTAGGAAAAAAACACTTCTCCAAGGGGGGGGGGAGCCTATCTAAACTAAGCTCAAGGGTTTCCTATACAAGGTGCAAGGGGTGGGAGGAGAGACATTGTTAAGTATGGAGCCTGATTTACCCTTGTAATTTTCTGTGGTAAAAGCGCACATTTGTAAGGCCCCCATTATGAGGAGAAGCCATCGTGCGTGAAGGAAAATCACTCACCCGAAACCAAAATTTTCACGGACAAGAATCAGGGGCAACTTTAGAGGCCTCGGGGGCGGAGGCCCTCGTGACTTTTTTTTTCCGCCGGAATATTATGGCCGGACGGCGGCCGGAAAGTGGTCGGAAAACAACCGGTTAGTTGGCCGGTGGCCGGTAGTCAATGGCCGATGGCCGGTGGTCGGAAGTCAATGGCCGGTGGCCGAATTCAAAAGCGGACTTGTCTTCTCAAGGGCGGCCACCCATGGGAAAATTGGAGGGTCCGATTTGGACTTATTCGCACAAGGGCGGCTACACATGGCTGTCTCTCATAAGAGAGGGCAGCCCTTTTGGCCTATAAAAGGAGGCCATTTCTACACACATTTCATAGTGTGAAGTTGATGCAACAAGGTGAGTGTGAGGTGGTGAGAGTGAAGCAAGGCGGGAGCTCCATTAAGGGTATAATCCCTTTGTAAACTACTTCTTGTTTTGAAGTACTAAAGCCATTGAGTGGCTGCTTTCCCGTGGACGTAGCCCACATTGGGTGAACCACGTATATCGTGTGTACTCTCTCTCTCTCTATCTACTCTATAATCTCGTGTATGTAAATCTGTCTCTCTCCATTAAGTAATCTACTTAATTATCTATTTAGCTACGTCTTATTTCCTAACAACTGGTATCAGAGCAAGGTTTGCTCGTACTAAATTATCTCAAGGAAAGGATTCCTTGAATTGAGTGGGAGTTATGGCGGAGGAAGGGAAGCTCAAGATTGAGAAGTTCAACGGCAAAAACTACCAACATTGGAAGATGCAGATTGAGGACTATCTATACCAGAAGGACCTCTATTTGCCACTAGGCGGTCTTGCGAAGAAGCCCGCAACAATGGCAGATGAATCATGGATTGTCCTTGATCGAAAGGCACTAGGAACAATCCGGTTAAGCTTGGCATCAACGGTGGCCTTCAATGTTTCGGAGATGAAGACCACGCAGGACTTGATGAAGTCACTTGACGACTTCTACGAGAAACCATCGGCATCCAATAAGGTATTTCTTATGAAGCGCTTGTTCAATCTAAAGATGGCAGAGAATGGTTCAGTTGCAGAACACCTAAATGAATTTAACACAAACATAAGTCAACTTCGATCAGTGAAAATCAATTTCGATGACGAAGTGCGAGCTCTCCTTATACTATTATCTCTACCGGATAGTTGGGACAGCCTTGTGATGGCTGTAAGTAATTCTATCTCTGGGACAAATACTCTTAAGTTTGATGATGTTGTGGGTGTTCTCCTAAGCGAGGAAATGCGAAGGAGAAGCACAGGAGAATCATCAAGTGTTGCACTATCAGTGGAAACAAGAGGAAGGCCTAAGGAGAGGTTCAAAAACCAAAAGGGTCGTGATCGCTCAAGGCGGAGCAAGTCACGCACAAAGTCAGTTCTTGAATGTTGGAACTGCGGCAAGAAGGGCCACGTCAAGAAGGATTGCTTGTCCAAGAAGAAGAAGGAGACAGAGTCTCAAGACAACAAGCCAACATCGGAGGCCAATGTGGCAGGTAAAGTAGAGCAAGATGCTCTAATTCTCTCATTAGACAATGTGTCTAATTTCTGGATAGTAGATTCCGGGGCTTCATTCCATGTGACACCACACAAGCAACATTTCCAAGACTACACCAAAGGTAATTTTGGGTATGTATACTTGGGAGATGATGAAGCTTGTGAGATTGTCGGCCAAGGTACAATTTCTGTCAAAACTGCTAACGGAAATGAATGGAAGCTTAAAGATGTTAGACATGTTCCTTCTCTTCGCAAAAATTTGATCTCTACAGGACAATTGGAGGATGAAGGTCACAACATTGCATTCGGAAACAAACGGTGGAAGATCTCAAAGGGATCTTTGGTGGTTGCCAAGGGAGAAAAAGTCGGTACACTTTACTTGTGTACTGTTAGCACGCAAACTTCAGCTTGTGCAGCAACTACAGAAGTTGAGAGTGCAGTGTGGCACTACCGACTTGGGCATATGAATGCCAAAGGAATGCAAATCCTTCAAACAAAGAAGCTTCTACCAGGTTTGAAAGAAGTGGACTTAGAGTTCTGTGAAGATTGTGTTTATGGTAAACAAAAGAGGGTAAAATTTCAGAAATCACGAAATGAAAGAAAAAATAAAAAACTTGAGTTGGTTCATTCTGATGTTTGGGTGCCTGCAAGTACACCATCACTTGGTGGCTCATTGTACTATGTAACATTCATAGACGATGCGACTAGAAAAACATGGGTTTATGTCATGAAGAATAAATCCGATGTATTTTCCATATTTCAAAGGTGGAAAGCCTTTGTGGAGAATGAAACATGTACCAAGGTTAAATGCCTCAGATCCGACAATGGAGGCGAATATTGCAGCCAATCTTTTGAAAGCTTTTGTGCTAGCAATGGCATTCGGAGGCAAAGGACAACCCCAAGGACACCTCAACAAAATGGGATTTCGGAAAGGATGAATAGGACAATCATGGAACGAGCACGAAGCATGCGGCTACATGCAAGCCTACCGCTTGAGCTTTGGGCGGAAGCTGTAAGTACGTCTGTGTACTTAATCAATCGGTCACCCTCAACGACATTGGATGGGGGAGTTCTATAAGAGGCATGGACAGGTAAACCGGTGAATTATGCATTTCTCAAAGTGTTTGGGTGTGAGGCTCTCATGCACATAGATAGAAGCCTAAGATCAAAGCTAGATGCAAAGTCCAAAAAGTGTTTCTTCATTGGCTTTGGAGAAGGAGACTTTGGGTATCGCCTATGGAATCCTGAAGATGGTAAAATCTTAAGGAGTAGGGATGTAATTTTTAACGAACAAAATATGTAAAAAGATTACTTGGAAAGAAAACAAACAAAAGAAACAGGTGAGGAGTACATGGAGCTTGAGGATGGTGAAGACTCAAGGACTGCAAACGGTGACAATGTGCAACAACGTCAACCAAATGAGGAGCCTCAACCTATTCCACAAATATCTACAAGAGCAAGTAGACCTCCAGAAAGGTTTGTTCCTTCCTTCAACCATCTCTTGATCTCAGATTCTGGAGAGCCGGAATCATACAAAGAAGCCATGCAACATGAATCCAAAGAAGAATGGACAAAGAGCATGCAAGTGGAGATGGACTCACTACATCGCAACCAAACATGGGAGTTGGTTGGGTTGCCTAAAGGTAAGCGGGCACTTCAAAACAAATGGGTGTACAAGCTGAAGGAAGAAGAAGATGGGAAGAAAAGGTACAAGTCTAGGCTTGTAGTAAAAGGTTTTTCTCAAAAGAAAGGTATTGACTTCAATGAAATATTTTCTCCTATTGTAAAAATGAACTCAATTAGGCTTGTCTTAAGCCTTGTGGCTGCTCATGATCTAAATCTTGAGCAAATGGATGTAAATACGGCAGTCCCTCACGGTGACTTAGAGGAGGAAATCTACATGCTTCAACCAAAGGGGTATGAAGTAAAAGGTAAGGAGAAAATGGTTTGCAGATTAAAGAAGAGCTTGTATGGTTTAAAGAAAGCATCAAGACAATGGTACTTGAAGTTTGATCGATGGATGTTGGATCATGGATTCAGAAGATGAAACTCGGATCATTGCGTCTACACGAAGAATTTGGGAGATGGGAAATTTATCATCCTAATGTTGTATGTTGATGACATGTTGATTGCAAGTGCTAACATGCAGGACATCAAAGACCTAAAAGAGGAGCTGTCCAAATCTTTTTCAATGAAAGATTTAGGTGTTGCAAAGAGGATACTTGGTATGAAGATATCAAGGGACAGGACGAAGAAGACAATAAAGCTATCTCAAGAAGATTACATCAAGAAGGTACTAGAAAGGTTTGCAATGCAAAATGCAAAACCAGTTTCTACACCTTTGGCTATTCATTTTAAACTAACGAACGATATGTGTCCAAAGACACAAGAGGAGATAGCCTATATGTTGAGATGTAGAGAGAAAGACAGAGAGACGAGACAAGAGACACACCATATACGCTCCCAAAGACTGATTCATATTGAGGACAAGATACAAATATATAGGTGAGACCAAGTTGAGTAGAGTGAGCCATATATAGCTCCAACACCCCCACTCAAACAAAGGTCTCTAGCTTTGGATGAAAAAACCCTTGGGGAGTTCAAGGGAAAAACCCAAGCCCCTATACAATGTGAAAATATGAACCAGCGATGATGATGTGAAAGTGAATTGTGCATCTATGTACAAATATTCAAGTGACTTAGAGATCACAATGTGCAAATGTGGAGTGTGCATAGTGCATGGTACCTAAAAGATTACAATGTACCTAAAATATTACAATGTCATATGTACAAAGCTATTACAATAGCAAAGAAGCTAATCTAGAAAGAGTGAGGTCGAAGCAACTCCGAGCTCCGAGCGAAAGAGGATGAAACGTGACTCGTTGAGGCCTTTGGTCAAAATGTCTGCAATCATCTGGTCACTTGGACAGTGTTCAACCATAATGGTTCCTTTGCGTACTTCATACCTAACATAATGATAATGGACAGCAATGTGCTTTGACTTATTATGTTGAACATAGTCTTTTGCAAGACTAATAGCACTTTGGTTGTCACACCGCAAGGGTGTGCTAGAAAGAGGAGAGTGACCAATATCAACCAGCATTTGTCGAAGCCAAATCAACTCACGAGCTGCAAGTGATGCCACAACATATTCTGACTCAGTCGTAGAAACTGCAACACAACGTTGTTTCTTGCTAGTCCAAGAAACAAGACAACCATTTATAAAGAAGCAATTTCCACTAGTAGATCGCATAGATAAATGTGAGCTTGCCCAGTCTGCATCTGTGTAACCCAAAAGAGAAAGATATTGCATAGAATCCGATGTGAGTTGTCGTCGATAGACTAAACCAAAATCTGTAGTGCCTTTCAAGTATTTCAACACACGCTTTGCAGCAGACCAATGCTTAAGAGAAGGACATGCAAGATGTTGTCCAAGATAATTAGCAGCAAACAAAATATCAGGACGAGTGTTCATGCCAACAAACTGAAGACATCCAATCAAGTTAGCATAAGGTTGATTTGTGACAAGTTGACCGCCATTGTCAGAAGTTTTCTTCATAGAGCTTGCAAGACAAGGTGTGTTGGTTGAATGTGCAGATTCCATACCAAATTTTTGAATAGTATTTGCAATAAACTTTGACTGTCGAAGGAATAAAATACCTTTTGTACGGTTCCGTTGGATTTGAATGCCAAGACACGAGTGAATCTCTCCAAGATCCACCATATCAAATGCAGAAGACAATAACTTTTTCACTTGCTGAAGAAATCCCAAATCATTGGAAACAAGGATGGTATCATCCACATAAAGAGCAAGAATCACAAAACTGCTACCTTGGCGTTTTATGTATAAGTTGGGGTCTGACGAGCAAGAGATGAATCCTTTAGAGGTGAGAAAAAGATCAAATTTTGTATACCAGGCTCGCGAAGCTTGTTTGAGACCATATAGTGCCTTATGGAGTTGAGCAACAAGGTCTTCTTTACCTGGAATAACAAACCCTTCTGGTTGTTCCATATAAATTTCCTCTTCCAAGTCACCATTAAGAAAAGCAGTTCGCACATCCATTTGAGGAGCTTCTAAATCAAATTGAACAGCAAATGCCAATAAAACTCGAACACTTGTAATGCGAACAATTGGTGAAAAAGTCTCTTGATAATCAACACCAGCTACTTGGGAATAACCTTTTGCAACTAAATGCGCCTTGAACTTGTCAAAAGATCCATCTGCTTTTACTTTTGTCTTATACACCCACTTACATTTAATAGCTGTACGACCAGGAGGTAATTCAGTTAGTATCCATGTACCTTTAGAGATAAGAGAATCATACTCTGCTTCCATAGCCTCTTGCCATTGATCCTTTTGTGGTGAAGAGATAGCTTCATCATAAGTAACTGGATCTTCGGAAGTAGAAAAAGCATTATCAGCAATATCGTCATCATAAACATGACATGAGCCATGTTCAAAATCAATAGGCAGATCAACAAAAATATCAATATCATCATTGGCGACATTCAGAATGGATGGTTGTGAAGAGGAAAGTTGCTCTATAGGAAGAGTTTCATCTTCTGAAAGAAATGGAAAAGCTTGAAGCAATGATTTAGTATCATCAGAATCATCCATGGACCATGAGCCTCCCATAAGCTGTTCGTTAAAAGTAGCATCACGATTCACAATTACTTTCTTGGAGGAAGGGTCATAGAATTTGTAGCCTTTGGAAGTGTCAGAATATCCAATAAAAATAACTTTAAGACCAGGAGCATCAAGCTTTGTTCGTGTTTCTTTGGGAACGTGAATATAAGCAATACATCCAAAGGTTCGAAAATGAGATACAGAAGGAATGTCACCTGTCCATGCTGTGATGGGTATCTTACCAGAGGGTGCACTAGTAGGAAGATGATTCTGAATAAATACTGCTGTCAAAGTAGCTTCAGCCCAAAAAACACGAGATAAGCCAGAATGAATCAGCATACATCTTACAGCATTGAGAATAGTGCGATTCTTTCATTCAGCAACACCGTTCTGTTGAGGCGAATATGGAATAGTGTGTTCATGATGAATTCCACTGTCAGCACAGTAACTCACAAACTCTCGAGAAATATATTCGCCTCCATTGTCACTACGAAGCTTCTTAAGGCGACGACGAGTTTGAAGTTCCGCAGCCTTGTGGAATTGTTTGAAAACAGATAAGACTTCAGATTTTTGTCTAAGTAGAAATACAGTCGTATACCTTGAGAAATCATCAATGAAAGTAATGAAGTAGCGATATTGTGATCTCGAAGAAGGTAGAGGTCCACATATATCAGTATGAACAAGATCCAATATGTCATGAGAATGAGTTGTATTTGAAAGAGGAAAGGGTTTGCGATTGTGTTTCCCAAGAGCACAAAATTCACAAATTCCCATATGAGGATGGGCTTTAAGATCCATGCCATGAACAAGATCATGACGTTGAAGATCAACGAGTTTTGAGAAATCAGCATGAACAAAACGGTGATGCCATACTTTGCAATCATGATCACCTGGAGCAGTGACAACATTTGCTACAACATCGTTGAGAGAAAGTTCAAACAAATTACCATTTCGAGGAGCAGTGGCTATAGTCTGTCCATCTTTCTCAATTCGGCATTTGGTATGATCAAATCCAACAAACAGACCAAGATCAACAAGTCTAGCAACTGAAAGAAGATTACGTTGAAGATCTGGTACATGTAATTCTCCTCGCAAAATTCGAGTGGAAGAAGATAAGATACCAAGATATAAGTCTCCAATACCCTTTACTTGACAAGTAGTATCATCGGCAAGATAAACAACACGTTGAACTGGCAGTGGATGATAGTTATGGAGCCACTTAGACTGATATGTCATATTTCGTGTAGCACCAGAATCGACAATAAAAAGTGATCCATCGCGTACATGAAGTATTCTGTCTGGAGCAACTGAACATAGGACGCAGCTTGTTTCTGGTACAATGTTGTTTCGATGTTCAGTAGCATATGCTCTATTCCGATCTGTGTCGAATCGACGCTTATAGCACATATGAGTGGGATGATCAGATCGTCCACAATATTCACAACAAGAAGAAGAAGAGTCTCTAGATAAACGTGGTTGTTTTGTGGTAATATTGTGTTCTTCATCATATTGACGTGCCCAACAATCATCTTCAGTATGGCCATTTCTGTTGCAGTAAGAACATTGCTTATTAGGAAATTTGAGACGAGAGAAAATATTACCGCGACGGCCACCTCTGCGGTTTCCTCGTTGAAATGGACGCCTTCGAGCATAAAAAACCCGTTCCATCTGTTGTGACTCAGTCTCCTCGTGTGAAATCATAGCTGTTTCATGACTAGCATTACGACGTTCTTGACGTTGAGAGTATCAAGTAAAGACATGCAGGCTTGGTCGAAATCAAGACCATCTTTATTAGAGAGAATAGTAACAATGTTATCATAAGAAGAGTCCTTCACCGTATCAAGGAGAAGTGTAATCAGTTGCTTTTGTGGAACAGGATCACCGGCACCAGCAAGTTGATTAATAATAGATTTGAAAGATTCAATATGTCCCGTCATGGCAGTACCAACTTCATATTGTAACTTGTTAAGCAACCCTCTCAAATAAAGTATTTCTGTGACAGATTTCTTCTGAAAGTTTGCAATAAGGTACTTCCATATGTCGTGGGAAGTAGGCAGTTCATACATATCAAGCAAAAGGGAATCAATAAGAGCAGAAAGAATATACCGACAAGCTGCTTTATCACGTCGTTACCAATCCGTATAGGCAACATTCCAATCTTCAAATATAGGTCCTTCAGTGATAAGCACGTTATCATTATCCGTATCAACAGGCTGAGGCGGACAAACACGATTTCCAAGAACAACATCGGAGAGTTCATCGCCTTCAAAAATTAACAACATCTTTGCTTTCCAGCCTGGAAAACCTTGACCTTGGAAAGGAGGAACAGAACTCTGGCCAGAAGGAAAGCCGTTGACGAGAATATTCATAGCCATATCTTGTTTGGAGAAGACGTATAAGATAAGATCGCAGAATTTGCACACCATATATGGTGAAGGCCACAATTGAGAATGAGAGAGATATGAGGACTGCGTTCTGTCAACGATAAACGTAAGAAGGATGCTCAAGGAACTTCCAAAGATGTGAGAGACGTCACCCAAAAACGGCAGGGTAAAGGAGACGTTAATAATAAAAGAGTCCTCAAAATAGAGTGGCGTGAGACGCAAGATTGACGGCCACAATATGAATAGCAAAAAGCTAAATCTTCTCGAAAAAGTTAACGCCAAAATAAAAACGATTGCGGACGCTTCACGAAGAAGTAGGACGAAGAAAGCTGCGTCAAGCTCAATTGCAGTAAAAACAACATAACTTTCTGCTGCGAACTCCGATTGACGCAAACCTAGAACTCAAATCGAAGAGCTCGAGGAGACGAACAAGTTTTGGGCAGAACAGCAAGAAAAATTGAGATGAAGTTCAGGGTGTCATCAACAAGAAAACGTAATCAACGATTAGATTGATTAGCAATAAATGTCACACAAAACACTAATCATATTATTCTTAACACAAAACAACCATAATTAACAAGAATCAATGCTCAAAAATAAAATTTGTAGCAATTTTTGAATCTTACATACAAATCGCATACACATACTGTTTTGTCGCCATGAATTGAATCGGCGCATGATCGTTACTGCTCTGATACCATATTGAGATGTAGAGAGAAAGACAGAGAGACGAGATAAGAGACACACCATATACGCTCCCAAAGACTGATTCATATTGAGGACAAGATACAAATATATAGGTGAGACCAAGTTGAGTAGAGTGAGCCATATATAGCTCCAACACTATATGTCTAAAGTTCCATATGCTGCAGCGGTAGGTTCTCTAATGTATGCTATGGTCTGGACAAGGCCAGATATTGCACATGCAGTGGGAGTTGTGAGTAGGTTCATGGAAAACCCAGGTAAAGAGCATTGGCAAGCTGTGAAGTGGATACTTAGGTATCTAAAAGGGACAACAAAAAATGCTTTGTATTTTGAAGGAACTGATATTTTTCTAGAAGGGTATGCTGATGCAGATATGGCAGGTGACAAAGATACTTGAAGGAGCACTACTGGCTATGTGTTCACGGTTGGAGGCACAGCAGTAAGCTGGGCTTCAAAGCTGTAGAAAGAGGTTTCACTTTTTACCACGGAAGCAGAGTATGTAGCAATGACGGAGGCAAGCAAAGAAATTCTGTGGCTTCACAGATTCTTAGAAGAGCTTGGATTCAAACAAGACAATTGTGTCTTGTACAGTGATAGCCAAAGCGCTATCCATCTTGCGAAGAACTCAGCCTTTCATTCAAGGACAAAGCACATTGAGGTGAGATATCACTTCATACGCACTCTTTTGGAAGAGGGACAACTAAAGCTAGGAAAGGTGCATACAAGTGAAAATCCTGCAGACATGTTTACAAAGGTGGTCAACAAGGAGAAGTTGAGCTTTTGCTCATCTTCAATCGGCATTCAAGGATAAGAAGCCAGAATGGAAAGCAGTCACAGGTTTGGTTTGGAGATCAGTCTCCAAGTGGGAGATTGTTAAGTATGGAGCCTGATTTACCCTTGTAATTTTTTGTGGTAAAAGCGCACATTTGTAAGGCCCCCATTATGAGGAGAATCCATCGTGCATGAAGGAAAATCACTGACCGGAAACCAAAATTTTCACGGACAAGAATCAGGGGCAACTTTAGAGGCCTCGGGGGCGGAGGCCCTCGAGACTTTTTTTTTTCGCCGGAATATTATGGCCGGCCGGCGGCCGGAAAGTGGTCGGAAAACAACCGGTTAGTTGGCCGGTGGCCAGTAGTCGATGGCCGATGGCCGGTGGTCGGAAGTCAATGGCCGGTGGCCGGTGGTCGGAAGTCAATGGCCGGTGGCCGGTGGCCGAATTCAAAAGCGGACTTGTCTTCTCAAGGGCGGCCACACATGGGCAGATTGGAGGGTCCGATTTGGACTTATTCGCACAAGGGCGGCTACACATGGCTGTCTCTCATAAGAGAGGGCAGCCCTTTTGGCCTATAAAAGGAGGCCATTTCTACACACATTTCATAGTGTGAAGTTGATGCAACAAGGTGAGTGTGAGGTGGTGAGAGTGAAGCAAGGCGGGAGCTTCATTAAGGGTATAATCCCTTTGTAAACTACTTCTTGTTTTGAAGTACTAAAGCCATTGAGTGGCTGCTTTCCCGTGGACGTAGCCCACATTGGGTGAACCACGTATATCGTGTGTACTCTCTCTCTCTCTCTACTCTATAATCTCGTGTATGTAAATCTGTCTCTCTCCATTAAGTAATCTACTTAATTATCTATTTAGCTACGTCTTATTTCCTAACAGACATGTCATAGATTCCCTGATCTCACAAGAGCCTTCAGAGTCAAAAGGTCAATGAAACATGGATGCTTTTTGGCTCCTCTCTTCTTTTCAATTGGCTTTTATCCATTTGTTACCATGATCTAGGAAAGCAATGAGAAAAGGAACACTCAAGGCCTATCCCTTCCAGGTAACAATCAACTCCTTGCTAAACTACTTCTCGATGATTCTTTGCTATGCTCAAGAGCCACCCCTTAGATACTCAGAAAGACTCTTGAGATGATTCAAATCCTTGTCATAGCCTCTAACTCTAAATGCAACATTGACAAGTCAAGACTGATCCCCCTTTCACGTAATGATTTATTTGTTTTGTTCGATTGGTCAGGAGAAATTACCTCTGAAGGAATGGTGTTTCACCACCTCAAAGCCTCACTAAGAATGTGAATTTCTCACAAATAAAAGAGGTCACGAAAAAAATTGGGAGAAAGATGATCAGATGGGAGTATGGGTTTTTTTTTTGCAAGCCCTAGCCAAAGCTTTAACCATAGAAGGATGCCCACATTCTGATTTACCATTCCCTCCATGATTGTATGCATTAGTAAGAGTGAGTTTAATGCCCAACCTAGAGAAAAACTCCCTTGTTTTTTCGACATCCAAATCACCCCTATCAGTTGGTATTTTCCCAGCACATCCATAAGTTACAACAACTAATCACAGTGTCTAAGAGGAACTTACATAGCCTTTTGTGTTTTTGGTTCTTAGAGCACAACCTTCAATATGATTAGTTAAGTCTTATCGTGCAAGCACTATCTACCTCGTTTTCCATAAACCCAATGGCATTGTAACCAGATGTACTACCCACTTATAATGCATAGCTAGTGGGTATGTAGGGTACAACCCATCATGATGATGTCCACTTGAATACATTTGACAGGTTTCGTAAGACTCAAAAAAGTGAGACTCCACAATACTCTTTATATCACAATTCAATGTTGTAACAACTCCCTGTAATTCCCTTTTCACTCGTCATCTCGTCAACATGTTATCAGAGCAACCGGGAAGCTCTGGTTGAAATATTCAAGTAGAAAAAGCTCAATTTTTGTAGAGTCTAGACACTATTGGGGATGCAATTCTGGTTTCTCTTGTCTCTCTCATCTCTCTTCATGTGTCTCTCCTCACCTCGTCAACATGGTATCAGAGCAACTGGGAAGCTCTAGTTGAAATATACAAGTAGAAAAAGCTCAACTTGTGTAGGGTCTACACACTATTATGGAAGCAATTCTAGTTTCTCTTCTCTCTCTCACCTCTCTTCGTATGTCTCTCCTCATCTTGGTAACTGGTATCCGAGCAACCAAGAAGCTCTGGTTGAAATATGCAAGTAGAAAAAGCTCAACTACGCCATCAACAACTAGAGCCCTCTATGCTAACCACGTTACAACTTAGAGGGCCTGGTTGAAAAACGCAAGCAGAAAAAAAGCAGAATGCCAAGAAAAACGGAGTGCAACGTGATGGACTTCGAGGTTGGTTGGAGCATGGCGGCTGACATCAAGATAGAAGGGGTAGCAAGAAAAACACCTTCCACAAGTGAGGTTCTCACTGATCTATACCCATTGCAAGCAACATGGATGGTTTCCTTCAAAATTCCACAAGCACACTTTCTTCTCATGCTGTTGAAATTCAGAGGGGCTTTCATTGAATTGAAAATATTGTTAATGTGAGAGAGATGATCAAAAGATGACAGCTATGGCAAAACCTTCATGGCACATAGATTGGTTTTGAATCAATTTTGTATGATGGCGCCTTAGAAACGGCCATCACAATAGAAGTACCCTTTGTGGCTATTGGTTCTTTGAGGCAAGGATGCTTCCATATGGATCCCTCTTTATTGAGCTCTTCTTCATCATGTCCAAAATCTGGCTTAGCAAATCAGAGCAGCCCTATGTGAGCCCATTATCCAATCTTAAAGTATGAGATCAAACTAGAAATTACAAAAATATGGGTAGTGGAGGACATAGCTATGAGGGACTCTCCCCAACGTCTTGGCGTTTTTTGGGAGCTCGCATGACCCGGATGCAGCACCAGATTACGGTCAAATCAAATTATAGTGATTGAGTTTCAAAAGAAATTTGGTGGCGTTATTATTAGTTGGAATATTTTTTCTCGTTGGAGCCATATCCTGCTTGAGAGATAAACTTATATAATGGTTTCATCATCAGGCTCAACACAAGCCGACCAAGATACATAAGATCTTGAGATCAAGATTCTACAAAATTTGTGATGTGTTGCACTAATTAGAAGAAGCAAACTTCATTACACTCTCACCATGATTCTTCTCACCAAGTGCATCACGTTTTCCTCGTACTACTAGAAGATGCACAGAATCTCTTCTATGCTTATGGTTTAGTTAGCTTGAATTATATATGTATTATGATTGAAAAATTGGTCCGACAGAAGGTATCTCAAGATGGCACTACCTACTTCAGTTACTGATCGCAAAGCAACTGCAAAACATCCAAAATCAAGTCCTTGATCAATGTGATGGATTTCAAAGATGTACAAATGGTATTTTAAAAGATATACAATTTTCAAAGGTCAAGGCCAACTATGAGGAGGACTCTAAGAAAGATAAGGATCCAGCTATACTCTTGATATTGTGGCGATGGTACCTAACAGTGGTTTTAAATATACTCTTGATGTCAGAGAGGTGATACTCCATTGATGTCAGAAGCTTATTAGATTATGTTCATTCTTTTGGCTATACTCTTGATGCGGAAGTTCATATCTAGCTATACTCTGGATATTGGAGGTGATATGTAACCATGGTTTACTATCTGAAATTTTCACAGTGCCAGAGAGTTGATACTCCATTGCTTCTAGAGATTTACATCATGTTCATTTTTCTTGATATACTCTTGATGTGGAAGTTCATATCTAGCTATATTCTTCACAATGGAGGTGATTTTTGACCATGGTTTAATGTTCATGTCATGTACATTCTTTCGACTATACTCTTGACACCAAAGGTGATACCCAACCATGGTTTACTCTTGATGTTAGAGAATTACATCTTATTCATTCCGGTTTTACATGACAAAGGTTTAAGGATACATCTCTTAGAGGTTTATTATTCTCGTATTCTATTTCTATCTACTGATGTTGAACTTTTTTTTGGACGTTGATATTCTATTCTTTGACGATCATATATTTTGTCATGAGAGTTATCTTTTGTGTCGTGGACAATTCCATGATTCCATGGTATGCGATACCATGATGATTAAAGTAAATTCTCTCGTCTCGTCAAAGACTTGTGTTATGGCTAGGCAAAAATTTCTTCATCTCTTCATCATATTGGTCTACGCCAATAGCCATATTTACTCATTTACTTCATTGGCTATATTTATGTACCGGCCGTGTGTTTATGTGTGCACATGTTTTACTTTCTATTATATGTATATACATGTAATTGTATTGACATTACATGGTACTGCATTTGTTTCTCTGTCCTCTCTAGAGTGGCGTCGTGAACCGTCTCTAAGGACAATGTGATGTGATAAGTATTAACCTTCGCATTTTGATATGTTTCTTGAGATGGTATTGTTTACAGGATAAAAGTCATGTCACGTAGCATGTACAAGGGCCTCTACATAATGAAGCTTCTCAAAGATACTTAAGTTGCTCTACCAACGAAGTGCATCAATTCAATTGTATATATAGGGTTATTGAACTTCCAAAGACGCTTGAAAGTGCACATTTTAAAATAGGAGTGATGTAGATCCTACTTTTATGACATTATTGGGTTTTTCCCTTGAACCCCCATGGGTTTTTTCATCCACAGTTAGGGACCCCGATTTCAGTGGGGGTGTAAGAGCTATGTATAGAGCTCACCCTAATTCTATATATAGGTTGGATTCCCTACTATAAATGTGTACTTAGTGTGTAGAGTCTACACACTATTGCGAATGCAATTCTGTTTTCTCTTGTCTCTCTCATCTCTCTTCGTGCATCTCTCATCATCTCATCAACAAAAAAATGATACAAAGGTTCTGCTACATGCATATAATGTGGACTCCAAATAACATGAAACACACATGCACCCAAGAACCTTTGAACCTCAGTCACATTTATACATTTCTCTTTAATTCTTTGAATTGCATCAATTTTTGCAGGACAAGAGATTCTACCATATGGATCGCACATATGTCCTACAATAAGCACTTCATTCACTCGAAACATTGACTTTTTCCTAGACAAGATAAGGTTCACTTCTTCCAACCTTGGCAAGATCTTGTCACAATCATTGATATAATTTTCCACATACTTGCTTTCCTCTCGAGTCAAGAGCCACATCTACATCACTTACATCACATCCTTCGATCGGCACATCATCAAGAAAGGGCATCATAGTTTGTGTTATGAATTCACGTAGGAATTTGTTCATACCATTCACCATATGCCCAACTGAATAAGTTGCTCCTTGAGGTAATGTGAACATCCCCGCTTTCCATTCCTAGTTGGAACCAATCATACCTTGAGTACAAATCCCCCACAGAATATATTGCCCTTTCTGCAAATGTCACTACAACACAACATGGAGATATCGACACGCGTATATCGACGAAATTAGCGGCGTCGATATACGCATCGCATTGTGTGTCGATATACACGTGGAAAGGCTTTATTTCCCACGCGTATAGCGACGCGTATATTGACGCAAAAAAAATTGGGGGAAAAAAGCGAAACCCATGAGCAGCAGGGGCCATTTTTGCCTGCGCTCTGCTCAAATCTTGGCCTCCACCTGCTGCGCAAGTATTATGCCCCCCCCCAACCCCTCTCTCTCTCTCTCTCTCTCTACATCGTGTGTGTGTGTGTGTAGGAAAGAGAGAGAGAGAGAGAGAGAGAGAGAGAGAGAGAGAGAGAGAGAGAGAGAGAGAGATTTTATTATCGTCCTCGGAGGTCAAATATGACCTATGGGACCAAAGTTACATGTGATGTAGTATGTGTATGGCTGATGAGTGACTCTCGATGCTCTAAAATTGTAGTGATAAGAGTCGCAATGGAGAGCCCACACTTTGGCTGGGAGAGGAAAGTGTGTAGGTCTAAGTTATGGCTGAAAATGTGAGAGAAGCAAGTTCGGATGTGATCAAAAGCTGAGCACTCTAGTAGTGTGTGGTACTCAGACTCTCAAACTTGCAGTGAGCATAATGTGCACAATCAATTTGACTCTTCTCCATTGCCCCAACGCCCTATCTCGCATCGAAGGAAATGGGAGCTAAGCCGAATTGCTGCGATAGTGCGTATCGCGGACAAGGGAATAGGCTCAAGCATGTAAGTGTGAGTACAGTTTCCTCTCTCAGCGAAGAACATGGTTTTGTAGTTGGGGGCAATATAAGTGGTGTAATGTATGAAGCGTGACCCATCGGATTTCTCCCAAGCCGTAATACATTGGCGTTGTAGAAAAGATTCATTCACTTGAGAGTCAATTGAAGCATCATGTAGCAAGTGTAATGCATCCCATCTCCCAAACCACTTCTTTATGTCTTGCATCCATCCCGTGCTCAAGATCTTGCTTTTATGCGTCTTTTGAACTTTTTTGCTTGCTTCCCACGCAATTGTAGGAAGTCGATGTGAGGGGTTTTGACGCATCTTTATCATGTACTCCACAACCCTTTCCATGCCCATAACCTCAATTGGAAGAGATCCCGACTCAAGAAGTAGGAGCATATATGGTGTTTGTATCTTAACTTGGAGAAAGTTTGTAAGAAAACGCTTTTAGACATTCTCAAACTCTTTCCAAGTAGACTTTGAGATGCTCCCACCCCACACTTCAACTCCATAAAAAAGAACCGGTGTCACCAATTCTTCAAAAAGATACTTCTTGAGAACCCAACACTTGATGTTTCCCGCATTACACATGTTCTCAAATGCATAATATGCTCTCTTTCCCGCTTCCAAACGACGCATAGCACATTCTGTTGAGCTTATATGTGAAGCTACTCAATATATGGCTTCTCTATATATGGCACCCAGGTCCCCTCTATATATACATCATCTCATGTGTGTATTCTACACACTTTTGGGGTTCTACTTTTGTGCTCTCTCCTTCTCTCTCAACATGGTATCAGAGCAGTACGTTTTTGTTTTTGATTTTTCTCCTGAACAAAATCGATTTTGCACAAACTACCCGCTAGAGGGATCGAAATCGATGTGTTCTACAACTTTGCAGAAGGAAGTTTTTTCAAATTCTGCACCGATTTTAAGTTATCGTTCGCGGTCTGCGTACATACCTGAAAAACAGCTTCCGCGTTTTGTTTTTGCTTTTTTTGCTAATTGGAAACGATTTTGCAGAAACTATTGGCGAGAGAGACCGGAATCGATGTGGTCTACAACTTTCCAGAAGAAAGTGTTTTCAAATTCTGCACCGATTTTGAGTTATCGTTCGCGGACTGTGTACATACCTGAAAAGCAACTTTTGTTTTTTTTTTTTTTTTTTTTCTGCTAATTGGAAACGATTTCGCAGAAACTACCCGCTAGAGAGACCGGAATCGATGTGGTCTACAACTTTGCAGAAAGAAGCGTTTTCAAATTCTGCACCGATTTTGAGTTATCGTTCGCGGACTGCGTATATACATAAAAAGCAATTTCCGTTTTTTGTTTTTTATTTTTTTGCTTATTGAAAATGATTTTGCAGAAACTACCCGCGTGAGAGACCGGAATCGATGTGTTCTACAACTTTGCAGAAGAAACTACCCACTATGGGGATTGGATTCGATGTGGTCTATAACTTTGCAGAAGAAAGTTTCTCTAAATTCTGCACCGATTTTGGGTTATCGTCTCGGACTGCGAATATGTTTGAAAATCAAAATTTTACTTTTTGCTTTTGATTTTTCTCATAATTGAAAACTTCTCAATTATATTTTTCTTCATCAATCATATATTTGTTACTGACGTAACTTTGCTGCAGAAGCCAGTTACACATCGTTCCGATTCAGTCGAGCCGTTGATGATCGTCCAAATTCTATCGAGCTACTGTTGGTACATGATCTTTTGTTATATGATATACTCGTTCATTGATTCTCGTATAATTATTCTTTTAGAGATATAGTTTACGTCGTTTTATTGATAATTTCTCATTGATACCATAGTGATTTTGATGGTACCATGATGATGTTTTGTTAATACTTTGGTCATGGTGATTTTCGTTGATACCATGATGATATGTCATTGATACCATGGTTATTCTCGGTGGTGCCATGATGATATTTCATTGATACCATGGTTATTCTCGGTGATGCCATGATGATGCTTCGTTGATACCATGGTTATTCTCGGTGATGCCATGATGTTGTTTCGTTGATTCCATGGTGATTTTTGTTGATACCATGATGATGTTTTGTTGATACCATGGTTATTCTCGGTGATACCATGATGTTGTTTCGTTGATACCATGGTTATTCTCGGTGATGCCATGATGATGTTTCGTTGATACCATGGTTATTCTCGGTGATTCCATGATGTTGTTTCGTTGATACAATGATTATTCTCGGTGATATCATGATGCTTTTCGTTGATACCATGGTCATTTATTCATTTTTATTGATATAATGATGATATTTTGTTAATACTTTGATGGTATTCATTGATCACTACATTGATAAATGTTGTTTTATGTAGTATATACACATATCATTTGTATCACGTAATCACACATTTTGTACTTTTACGTTTATACTTTTACGTTTATACTTTATGTACCATATGTTGTCGTGCGTATATATGTCGTCAAAAGAGGGCGTCGCGAACCATCTCTTATGGCATTGTGAACGTAATTATCTCATTAACGATGCTAATAATTTTCATGACATGTTCTTTTTGGAGTCTATGATCTATGTAGGATTGATCAAAGAATTGATTTTATGAAGACAAACTTGGTGACAATAAAATATTTATGAAGATATGTTTGGTGATGCCATATTGATGACAACATTAAGACATGTTTGGTGATGCGATATTGATGACAAGCTACACAGCAGATTCACGGAGACACTTTTGATTACAAGCTAATCGATAGCTTTTATACCTCTTTATTGAACCTTTGTATTCATTATTGTATTTGATAGGATAGGAGTAATGTAACTCCTCATAAAACATTCATTGTAAAAGAAGTGATGTAGCTCCTCGTAAACATTTGTATATTTAATGATTTTTATAATATAACGGTGGTTGTATATAGAGTTGTGGGTTTTTCCCTTGATCCCCCAAGGGTTTTTTCATCCACAGTTAGGGACCCTTATTTGAGCGGGGGTGTTGAGCTTATATGTGAAGCTACTCAATATATGGCTTCTCTATATATGGCACCCAGGTCCCCTCTATATATACATCATCTCATGTGTGTATTCTACACACTTTTGGGGTTCTACTTCTGTGCTCTCTCCTTCTCTCTCAACACATTCATGCCACTTGTGATTGGATGGAACCTCAAGGCCAAGGTACTTAAAGCTCTCAACAACTTCAAGTGTCTCGTTGTTGTACACAATGCATGGCTTCTCCTTATGGTTGGTTTTCACAAGCATAACCTTTGTTTTGGATTCATTTACAATCAGCCCACTATGCAAGCAAAAGTTCTCAAGGACAACCATAAGCTTTTGTGCATCTTCTAAAGTGTGTGCTAGAAGCACTACATCATCCGCATACAACAAAAGCATGATTACCGCATTGCAAATAGTGACCTTTTCAATGCCTTCTTCTTGCATAAAGTCAAGTACCATTTGATCCAATTGATCGATGCATAGACCAAAGAGAGTTGGTGACAATGGACATCCTTGTTTAACCCCAATAGTGCTTACAAAAATTTCTGAAATTTCTCTTCCCATGCGCAATTGACAAATCACCTTCTCATAGATTCGAGAAACCGCAAGCATAAACTCACTTGGAACTTGGAGTTCTTCCATCCTTCTCCACAAATTGTTACGTGGAAGCATATCAAAGGCTTTCTTAAAGTCCACAAAACAACAATACAATCGCTTGCCTTTCAACCGACTTTCCTCCATGAGAACACGAAGAGTGACAAGATGATCAATGGTGCTATGGCATCGACGAAAACCCGCTTGTCCCTTTGCACGCTTGTCATTCTCTTTAGCCCAATCACTCAATTTCATCTCCATTACCAATTTTTCCATAAGAGACCCAATCATTATAGTCCGATAGTTGCTTACATTCTTTACATCCCCTCCTTTATGCAAAGGCTTAACCCAATTAGTACTCCAATCATAAGGCATACCATGTTGAAGTGCAAGGTTGAACATATCACACATCCACTCATGGGTAAAATCTCTTGTCCATTTGATCATCTCCGGCTTGATACCTTGAAGATCTCCCGCTATGCGAGTGGCCAACTTTTCAAGCCCAACGCATACATCCTCAATAGTAAAAAAAGACGGCATACATGGGAGTGAACCATAAAATGGCATTTTTTCAGTATTTGCTTGCTCATGTAATTGTCTACAATGTGTGTACATATCCACTAGACTCAAGTTACCAAAATTCTCAACCCGCTTGCCTCTCAAGTTTCTCCAAAATCTTCCACATGCATGTGCCTTTTCTTGGACTTGAAATTCTTGTTGCTTTACTTCCCATCTTCTTCTCTTCTTTTGAATCAATGCCTTGTATGTATGCAAATGACTTTGATAGTTGTCTTTGTCCATAGTTGCATCAAGCTTTATCAAGGACTTTCAAGCATCTTGACATTCTTTATCAAACCACCTTTTGCATGATCTATCTTTGTTGATACCATGGAGATGCTTTATGGCAAAGCATTCTTCAGCACAAGAACAAATAGATTTCTTGAAAGCTTCCCATTTAGTTTCCAATGGTGCATCACATTGAAGCTTTGTCATCCATAATTTTTGCTCAACCATTTCAATGTACATTGGTGCCCGTTTGAAATCCATACATAGTGATAAATTCTCTTTCCTTTGGCTGAGATTATCATGCTTAGTTGCTTCTCCACATGAAAGGTCAATACATAAGGTGCGATGGTCAGATTCCGGGGTCCATTGACCAAACATAAAACTCTTTATGCGATACATGATGTCTTCAGAGAGTAGCATATAGTCAATCACACTATCCCCATTATGTCTCCTACATGTAAATCCATTGGTTCCACTCCACAAAGATACACCATTGGCAATGAGCATACCCGTGCTATTACACATGTGTAATAGTAACTTTCCATAGTTATCTGGATCTTTCTCATCCATTGAAGTACGATCATACAAGTGAACTTCCTCCAACTCCCTTGAAATGTATGGCATATCAAATTGTTGAGTATCATGTTGCAATGTTTTTGTGCGAGCATTCATATCCCCAAATACAATAACATCACCTTCACCTTTGAAATAAGCAATGTCCTCTTCCAAATCAGAAAATGGTTGATCTCTATCCATGCAAGCATAAAAGGGAGAATCATGATGAGGAATGTAGCAACCGGCCACAAAAATGGGTGCTCTTTTTGGTGTCATAATTTTCAGCCATACATAACGTTTGTACTTGTCATCTTTCACAATTGATACAAAATCTTCCAATCCTTTCTTAACCATACATGCTAACCCTCCTTGTCCTCTTCGTTGCTTGAGATTCTTTGACCACATCAATGAATGTACATTGTAATCCTCCAAGCCGTTAATCCTTTGTGTATCATGCTCCCAAGTTTCAACAAGAAGTACAACATCGGCTTTGCTTGTTAGTTCATCAATGCCAACCCCCGCATTCCATGGGTATCCATTACAATTCCAAAAGCATATTTTCAATTGTAACTCGGTCTCATAGGTCACGCATCCCTATTTGCTTGAGATACTTGTCTCCTCCTTGGGCACATTTTCTTCATGAGAGATCTCCTTGTTTTTATTATTCTTTTCCTCATAATGCCTCGCGACGCATATTTTGTTGCTTAATAGTGCGATCTTCACATACAAAACATTTTGTATCCCTCAAATAGATCCAACTATTATCAAGGATAATCTTTCGCTTGGTCTCATCCGGCATGGTGCATACAATTGGCCGTTCTCCCGAGCGAGGAGCTCCTTGCTTCCCCACTCTATGTGCTCCATAGACCATAACTCCGGACATGCCAAAGTGGGTTTTGAAAAAATCTTCAATAACAATGGCAAGAGAAGGAGGTGTCTCTAACTTCTCTTCGGGAATTCCACGAATAACAATGTTCTTGGAACATCGCTCCCGTTCCTTCAACTCCTCCACATCCACATTCTCAACATTCTTTGTTTAAACCATAGCTTGCATGAGTGAGGAATTAGAAACCACATTTCTACCACATACATCAGCACAAGACTTGTTTGTGCATACATTTTTCATGTCGCATACATCCCGGCTCATAGTGTCAAATTTCTCCTCTTTCAATACATGGTCATGCTCTACTTTGCTCATCCGCTCCTTCAAAGCATGCAAGTCCACAAGAGAGCGTTTACATTCCTTGACTTCCTCTTCAAGTTGCATCAAACGTGTTTTTTGCATCTCAAGTGTCCTCTTGAGATTCTCATTCTCAACCACAAGTACCCTTAGTGTGCCATTCTCCATTGCAAGTGCTCGTAAGTCTTCGCCTTGTTTGTTTACGGTCTCTTGCAATGATACCAAGTACGCCATGATCATGGTTTTCGATGTCGTTGGTTGGGTGGTTGTGTTGCTATCTCCACACTTAGGAGATTTTGGATCATTTTCCACAATGGTTGTGGACCACCCTTGCGAGTGCCGGAAGACATTGTATGTAAAATAGGAGATGAGAATCAATTTTGTTGAACCTGTTCACTTCGGAAATGCTGCTACAGAAACGCCTTCCATAACTCTGAAAATTTATGTCTTTACATCAATGCGTAGAGGACTTCGTGCTCTTCGATTGAGGCTATACATCACCCAAATCGGAGTTCGGATGAAGAAGTTATGATCAAAAGAGTGGACTGCTGTCTACTAGGTCAAAAAACGGCTGCGTTTTTTTTTTGTGTGTGTGTGTGTGTGTGTGTGTGTGAGAGAGAGAGAGAGAGAGAGAGAGAGAGAGAGAGAGAGAGAGAGAGAGAGAGGTGTGTGTGTGTGTAGGAAAGAGAGAGAGAGAGAGAGAGAGAGAGAGCGGTGTGTGTGTGTAGGAGAGAGAGAGAGAGAGAGAGAGAGAGAGAGGTGTGTGTGTGTGTGTAGGAAAGAGAGAGAGCGGTGTGTGTCTGTGTAGGAAAGAGAGAGAGAGAGAGAGGTGTGTGTGTGTGTAGGAAAGAGAGAGAGAAGTGTGTGTGTGTGTGTGTAGAGAGAGAGAGAGAGAGAGAGAGAGAGAGAGAGAGAGAGAGAGAGAGAGAGAGAGAATTAAGGTATGCTTAGGAAATTAAAATTAAAGAAAAATAAGTAAAGAGAGAAATGAAATGAAATGTTATATTAATGTCTTCGAAAGGCCAAAGTGACCTATGGGACATGAGACAAGAAAGTTACAATGTGATGGATCTGATACAAAGTCAGAGTAAGAAGATGACAAGATAAAATATTATGGAATCCTAAACTGCTGGGTATGGACTAAACGGCTAAACCAGCTAGCTGGGATAGGTAGATCATAGGAGATCCAGCAGCTGTCGCTGGTGGATCTCATCAATCTCCTCCATGGTCAGTAGTCTGATCGGGCGTTATGCATGTCGAGCCAAAGTGACCTAGCTAGATCCTCTGATGCAGCCTCTATCGATGTTGTGTAGTCCTTCGCAGTCGTGGACGTCTAGATCTCCCTAGTCAGTCGCTCATTCGATCAGTAGAGAGATAGGGAAGTAGAGAGCGAGAGAGAGAGAGAGGGATAGGAAATAGCTAGAGAGATAGAGAAAGAGAGTTATATATATATATATATATATATATATAGAGAGAGAGAGAGAGAGAGAGAGGTAGGGAAGTGAAGAGCGAGAGAGAGAGAGAGATAGGAAAATAAGGAAATAGAGAGAGTAAGAGAGATAGCGAGAACGAGATCGAGATCGAGAGAGAAAGAGAGATTGAGAGCGCTTTTTTGAGCAAGAACCATGCAAGGCTTCTGAATCTTTCTCATGTTGCTCATCCATCTCCACATTATCTTCTGGCTTGGACATGGAGGCCTTGTCCGGTTTACAATCAGGTAGAAAACTTTCATTAGGCTGAGAACTTCCATGGCTTGTGCATGTGGTGAAAAAAACACCAGGATGGGCATAATATCCTTGGAAAAACCTGTGCAAAAAATTGCAAACAGACAGAACATTACAAAAATGGTCATTCTTTAATATATGATTCATCAAGTGCGGCATTGGAAAGCTTTCTCTGACAGGCTACCTCAGAATGGAGGCAGGTGGGTTCGTAGACAGAGAAGAAACTATGGAACTAAAAGAGGCAAAGGGGTTTTGTCTACTACAAGCATTGCCATGTACACCTGGGAGTGCACGTATGTGTCTACCCATATAGGATTTGACCAATAAAGATGAGATTTTGACCCGGTGGCCCTGATCTCCGTACACCTCTGGACCGAGGTGTACGGAGATTGGGCAAGACTAGAGAATGCGAGTTAGTTTACATTGTGAGGAGTATATATATATATATTATTAAAACAACGTTCATAATCATTGTAGATGGCAACGTCATCAACTAACATGGAGGAAAAGATTGCATGCTCGTGCACGCTCTGCAAGTATCAAATCCTGCGCAAGCGTAGGATATGTAATGAGCATGTGCACAAGTACGGAGAGTTTGCTAGAGAAACAGTACAAAATCTGCGATACGACTCCTATGGAATGGGCATTGATTTCCGTGACATAGCACCTACATCTGAGAGAGAGAGAGAAAAAAGATTATGCGTGAAGGTTCGACCAATATAGAGCCACGGATGGAAGCAGAAAAGGGCTTACAGACAGAAGACGACGGCATGGAGGAGATGCTGGATGCCTTCTTCCAGACAAGCGAGGAGAACGCGAACGAAGCAGCACCAGAAGCCGTGCGCCTATCGCCTGAAGACATGTTGAGGAAGTTGGCACGTCAACCAATCTTTGAAGGCGCCAAAATATATGTGCTTCATACTTGTCTAGAATTTTTGAATCTTCAGTCAGTGTACGGGTGGTCAGATGCAAGCGTCACTGCTTTGTTTAGGTACGTAATTACAAAAGAGATTTTCTGATTGCAACGGTGGTTTGCTTGGAGATCTTTTTAATTTAATGTGGCTTAAACAGGTTATTGCGGGAGCAACTTCTCCTAGCTGGCAATAAAATGCCCCCCTCCAGGCCAGACGCAAAGCAACTTCTGACCTCAGTTGGCTTGGACTACAACAAGATTCATGCATGTCCAAATGATTGCATTCTTTTTCGCAATGAATTCGCAGATTGTCTGTCGTGTCCTAAGTATGGAGCAATGCGCTACAAACAAGATGTAGTTGGCTAGACAGTGCCAGCTAAAGTGTTGCAGTATTTCCCTATTATTCCTAGGATAAAAAGCATGTTTCATTGTGGTTCCATTGCAAAGTTGATGCGGTGGCATTCTACGAATAGATCCACTGACGCAACATTTAGGGTGCCCGCTGATTCGAAGGCTTGGAGGCACATTGAAGATACCTGGCCACATTTTAAGAGTGAACCACGCAATTTGCGTTTGGGCATGGCAATGGATGGAGTCAATCCATTTGGCTTGAGAAGCTTGCCATGAAGCACTTGGCCTGTGTGTCTTATCAATTACAACCTCCCGCCATGGCTTGCTATCAAGAAGGGTCATTTGATTTTAAGCTTGATTGTACCTGGTAAGTTCAAGGCAGAAAACATGGATGTTTATCTAGCTCCACTAGTTGACGAGCTCCAAGAGTTATGGCATGGGATCGACATAGCAGATGCGGTTGAACCAGTAGGACAACAACATGCAAGGATCCATGGACTTCTTATGTGGACTATGCATGATTGGCCAGGATACGGAGAAGCTTATGGTAATGGTTATTGATTTACAAAATTCTCGTTATTCGCAAGCCCTTTGCCTTGGCCTGATTCATGCTTTGATATATGCAGGACTAACAACTTCGGGATACAATGCATGTCCAATTTGCGGGCAGTCTTTGGATGTGCGCTATTCTACCTCTCTTCGAAAGGCAATTTATCAAGGCCACCACCGTTATCTTCCAGATGTCCATCACTTGCGCGAAGGCCAGCTTGGTCGCGTCGAATGTCATCCTATGCATATACAAGAGTGGAGTCGCCGATGGGAGCAACATGAGGGGCAACCTGTTCCAGAAATGAAACGTTTGTCCATTCTCCATACGTTGCCATACTGGGGTGATCTACTAATTAACCATTTGCTGGATCCAATGCATATATTCAAGAATGTGGGAGAGCTCCTCTGGAAGACAATCATGGGAATGAAAGACAATCGAGCTTCACGAGATGATTTGCAGTCGGTTGGAAAGATGCCAGAGTTGTAGCCTTTCACCAATGCAGCTGGTCAAACAAAACTTCCAAGAGCGCCATGGGTATTGCTAAAAAACGAAGAGCGAGAAGTGAAAAGGGTGATTTCAGAGTTCAGGACGCCAACAGGATATATGCGATGTCTCAAGACAGCATTCACCCATGACAATCAACTGTCAGGGTTGAAATCGCACGGCTGGCATAAGTTCTTGCAATTCATTCTTCCAATTGCGATCAAGGGGTGTTTAATGGAGGAAGTGCGGACCTGCATATACAAGATTTCAGAGCTAGTGCGGTGGATCTCTTCCAAGGAGATACAGGAGGAATCTATTGCAGTCGCAAGGGCTAACTCCATTGAGGCAGTTTGCATGATTGAGAAGTATCTACCCACGATCTGCCTAACTATCCAAATGCACTTGCTCGTCCATGTAGTAGATGAGGTTGCAGTGGTAGGTACAGTCCACAGCCGCTTGATGTTCTTTCTAGAGTGGTTCATGAAAACACTTAAGAGTTTTGTTCGCCAAAAAGCGCATCCAAAGGGGAGCATGGTAGAAGGATGGCTGGTGCAAGAGTCTCTTGTATTGACGACCAAATTTCTATCCGTTTCTGACCCAAAAATGCCTCGACTGTGGAGCGATGAGGAGGATGCAAGATTGCTGGGAGAGGAGCCGCAAGGGCAAGGGGTGCCGAAGAAAATGAACCTGGCCATGCGAGAAAAGATCATGAAGTTCTGTATACTAAATTCAGCGCCGATGCAAAATTGGATTCAAAGGTACGAAGAAGAGAAAGAGAGACGCAATCTAGAGCGACAGGATTTCAGGCGAAGTCGAGCGACTAGAGGCTTACCCTTGCCAGACTATCTCGCTCCTCTACCTGAATTCCCTACAATGGCATGGTTGGACAAGACAGTGAGAGCAGCTCGACAGATCGTAGAACCCATATCTCTAGAAGAGGAAGAGCTGGCTATTGGATATGACTGGAAGTATCATACATACATGGCATTGTGGTCGCATGGAAAGCATTTCAGAACACAACAAATTGACAGCAGAAGAAACACGTTTGACAATGGGGTAATGGTTAGTTTCATGCAAAAGAGCAGGGCCAGTGCTAGAGACACGAATTAGAGCACTAGCAACCTGGATTACTGTGGTCTGGTGTCAGATATCCTGAAAGTAAGCTTCAGGCGGTTTGAGATGTTTTTGTTGGATGTGAAGTGGTTCAAGGTGATTACTTCTGGTCACAATGCAACGGTACGCAAAGATGGAAACAAACTTGTGCAAATAGATTCTACAAAGACTTGGACAGATGAGAGCGACACATTTGCTCTCCCCGAACATTGCGAGCAAGTGGTCTTTGTACCGGACCCTCAAGAGCGACAATGGTGGTTTGTGGTTCAGGTTGCTCCAAGAAATAAACACATATTTGAAGGGCAAGATCTCCTGGAGGAAATTCAGTCAGACGACGTCCATACTACTGTGACATTAGATGAGATGGACGAAGGTATGGTAGAGGAAGCTGACAGATATACGAGGGATGACGCAGATGAGCCAGAATTGACACTTGTAGATAAAGATGCAATGGATGAAGATAATCTGCCAGAACGAGTTGGGGCAGAGTTATGTTTGCAATTAGAGATAGACGATGATACGGTGCAAGATCTTATTGATGATGCCTCACTCGTCGAGGCCTAGGCCTGTAAGTGTTTGTGTGAAGACTTTGATTTAAAACTAAGCTTAAAGTTAATTTAAACAACTGTGTTCTGACACTTTATTTTACTTTCTTTGTGCAGGACTTTAGTATGGCAGACGAGATTCTAGATCCCGCTTCCATGAGTGCAGATGTATTCATGGGCTTCGTTACACGGATGACGCCTGCTCAAATGGCAGAGGCTTCTCAGTACTGGGTAGCCAGAGGCACGGGTACTACGCCTCCGGGCTTCACAGTTGAGGGACCGACGCCTACGGGGGGAACGCCTACGGGGTTCAGGACGCCTATGGGTACGACGCCTTCTTCTCCCATCACGGGCGCTTCGACACCTAGGGGTGGGGCAGAGGCGGGTACGTCCTCATCTTCACAGCACAGGCGCACTCACCGATCTCGGCAATTGTCAGGTGGAGGTGGTGGTTGCTGTGGAGCAGGGTCCACAGATGCTTGGACCCCTCCTCGCTCACGACCCCCGTCTTACCCAGGCACACCTCCAACACCTTGGGGGGAACACTATCCTAGTGCCTCCAAGCTCTATACTGTATGGGGAGATGGTTCTGTTGACATGGATAGAGTCGGGACTGAGATGCGATAGCGGATTCGCCAGCTCGTGGAGCTACAGTTTTCGACCAGCATTCTGACTTCTTGGGATCAGCAAGAAAAGGAAAAAGTCACCTACATAGTGGGGACCATCCTGAGAGAGTACCAGCCTGCTCCGAGTTCTTCCATTGTTTCGGCGCGGTGGATCAAGGGTGTTGCACAGGACACTGATGGGGGCTTTTCACAAGCCAAGCTCCCATACCCCTCTTCTCTCGTCCCCACCCCATGAAAACCCCCTCTTAGGGAGGTAGTGATAAAAAGCATTGGAAAAAGTAAGAAAAAAATAAAGTATGATTATGCAAATATATAAGAAAGGTAAAATAGGCCACCTCATGCCTGCGGGGTAGCCCATCCCCACCTTGCCTCCTTTTTCTTCACTGTTGCCCCGCCATGTGTCCCTTTTCCTCTCCTCCACTCAAAAGGTCAACCCCCTCTCTCTTCCCCTTGTCCTTTCTCCTTTCTCTCTCCCCTCAAGCTACCCTACCTCTCACCAATAATGCATTATAACTCACCAATAATGCACCCTAACTCACATGCAACTTACCCTATCTTCCAAAATAGTATACCCCACCCCCTCTTTCTCTCTCCTATCATATCCCATGACCCAAATACACCCCTCTCTCTCTAAAGGGCGCCATGTCTCTTGTCTTGTAGCTAAATAACCTCCCCCACACTCACACACACTCAGTTTCACTGAAAAAGGTGTCCACAGACCCATCCCCACCCGGTGGTTACCTGATTTTTCTTGTGTTCACACACATCTACACACAGATTCACCTCTGAACACACTCCCCTCTCTCCCCTCTTGTAATTACTTTATTCTCCATGTCACCTCTCACTTTTTTTCATCAACCCATCTCTCTCTCTTAGTCTCTCTCTCATGAGATTGCTGTTCTGGCACATATACACACAGCCAGACAAGTGGGGCCCACAGTCACATGGCCTATGTAGATAATGATTTCTTCATTTCTAAATTCTAGAATATCTCCCCCCTCCTCCCCTATATAAAGAGGGGTCACCATCACACTAAGGACACAACATCACCAAAGAACACACTGTGCACTGTGTGTGCCTAGTGCACACACACACACACACCCACACCATCACCATCACCATCACCGCAATCACCATGCTTGTCTTGAGCATGACCTCTACACCCTTGGTTATGGAAGATGAAGGGCAACTAAATGAAGGATGATGGCCATAATCCTCGTGCGAGTCTTCGCCATCAACTCCCACCTATCCGCCATGTGCTCTACCACTTTCTCCCTTCTCATTCCCCTACCCTATGCTCCCCATTTCATCGCCTAATTCTCTAAATAAAGCTTGAGGTTTTGTGAGTATGTTTTCTTGCAATTTTTTGCCCATGTGAGGTGTGCGGAATCGCCACCTAGTCTTGTGTTTTGGAGTGAGCTTGTGTATGTGTGAAGGGTGTGCGGATTCACTATCCTTTTGTGGTGCCTAAGTACTAAGCCGCTATACCCCCTCCCTCACTCTCTCTCTCTCTCTCTCTCTCTCTCTCTCTCTCTCTCTCTCTCTCTCTCACTTGATCTCATTCCCTTTACTTTTCATCATTACTCCCAAGCATCCATCTCTCTTGGATGAAAACTTTGTGATGGTGGTTTGTTGTTTGCGTCCTAGCTGCTGATGCTAGGTGGTGCCCCCTGTTTGCTTTACCATGACAGGCTCGAGGCGTGCCATTCGGTCCCCGGTGTTTTAGAGGCCGTCGAGGGTTCGGGGTTCACTTTGCTCCCGTCATTTGGGGCCCCAACTGAGGATCTTTTCATGAAACCCTTCAGTTTACAAGACTGAAACCCCTAAACTATTGTGAATGGATGAATGGCTAGCAGGATTTGCTAATTGGACGACAGAAAAAGAAGAGCTCCAAGCACAACTAGACGAACTCCGCATCTCCATCGAAGCTCGAGTGCCAGGCGTAACGGTAATCGATTTGCAGTGGGAGAGTCAACCAACACGCCAAACCCAGTGGATATACATAGGCCAAGTGCCAAGAAGAAGAAGGAGAAGGTCGAAACCATGCCCGCAACCTACAACCAACCCACAACAACAAAATGGAAGGAGCTCTACAAAATAGAGAATCAACACTATTCTACTTTGAGAATCGGGTAACTCAAGTCACCGAGGTAATTACCATAGTCAGTTTTCAAGTCGCACCTGATGCTGCAGCACAAATAACGGAAGCATTGGCTCACACTCTCACTAGAGAAACTAGGGATCTACTGAGTTTGTTTCAGGAAAGAACACCACCCTCTCCCACAAGCTTGGATAGTGACTAAGCACCTCTAAGCTTCACATGAATCAGTACAACCTACCTCAAGACAGATCACACATACCAACACGTGTACGCTCAATCAAGGGAATACTGGATTTGAAGGCTCACTACCAGCACGTCATTGACACCATGCCGGGTGGGGAGCGGTTTTTGGAGGTTCTGATGACGAAGGAAATTTGGAATGGCGGCCTCTACACCAAAACAAACTCCATTGCGCCACAAGGGAAATGAGATAAGGGCACCACCTAGTCTTGGAAGCGTGGGCTAGGACCGCTACACAAAGAGAGAGAGAGAGAGAGAGAGAGAGAGAGAGAGAGAGAGAGAGAGAGAGAGAGAGAGAGATCACTATGAATGAAGCATTAACCTTAGTGTGTGTACAAGGAATGGATGACTTCAAACACTCCCAACGCAAATAGCATGTAGATTACCAAACAACCACTCAAGGATTAGCCAAGATCACATCAAGCACTCTCACACATATACAAAAGATTTCTCTTAATTAACATAAGTAAGAGAAGGAGAGGTTAGTAGCATGAAACAATTTGAACTCTAGAATGTGCAAGAATAGAGTGAATGAATGAGCTTATGGGCTCATGGTGAGTGATACAAAGACTCAATGGGGCTGAGGGAGGCTTGAAATTACAAAGGGGAAGGCCTCTTTATATAGGAAAGAGAGTGATTAGGAGTGAGGTTAAGATCCAAGTGTAATTTGTACAAATGAAGCTTGATTAGGGACATTCAACCAATGAAGAAGCTCCTTCCAAGTGATTTGTTGACCAATTAGCTCCATCATCACTTGTGTTGTCTTCACTCCTTCCTCCATAGCTTGAGTCCAAGAGCTTCCTTATTTTAAAATGTAAAGAATCTACATAAAATCAATACATATCTAGTAATAATAGAAAGGGGTTGAATGAGAACTTATGAATTACAACAAGATTAAGCATGACTTGAGAGGTGATTAGAAGAGGAATTTTGATGGGTTTTTGATCTTGAGAAAGAGGAGGAAGGAGAGGAGGGTGAGAAGACTAATGGCTGATTTTTAGAGAAGGTCTCAATGTGGAAAAGGAAGGGTGTGTGTGTGTGTAAAGGTAGAGGGGTTGGTTTCCACCACAGTTGAAAAAACTGGCGTCCGCCATTTTAGCCATATCTCCTAGACCGTAGATGCAAAAATTATAAAACAAATATTCTTAGAATCTCCAGCTCATCAGCTACAACTTTGATGAAGACAACTTTTCTTGGATCGGAGTGGAAGTATTTTTTTAAAATTCAGCAAAATCATGTGTCTGGTTCCTTCCTTTACCAAGTCTTCCACTTGGGTCCCATTTGTTTTAATCATCATATGGCTCCAAAGCCATGATGATATGAGCCACTCATGACCCTTGAATCATGGGTGCATGGCTCCACAACCACATCATATCTTTTCTTTTCACATTTACATATTTTCCCTTCCCTTTACCACTAGGTTCTCCCTCTACCTTTCACCTCCGGTGAACTAGTGAAGAAAAAATTCCTATCAAATCATTTTTTTTTAATTTTTCCAAGAGGTTGTTCTCACTCTTTCTTTCATTGTAAACCTCTAGAAGCAAGGAAAACCAACAAAATATAATAAACAAAAATTTGTGATAGGCTCGGATCACTGGCATCAGATCAACCATTTGTCTTACCTTTGGTACAAGGCAATGTACCGTTTGAAGTTTTAATCTATGTCCTAGTATAAGAGGGTATACACGCCTCCTTGTAAAGAAGAAAAAAACTTTTGCAAGTTAAGCAGTGTGTCTTTCTAGCTCTCTCTCAGTAATCATGGCAAGTGTAGCATTTCCAACATTTAAAGGAAAGAAGGGGGAGGATTTGGTAACAGACTTCCTAAATGACTTTGAAGTAGCATGTGTAGTGAGCAACAAAGATACGGATGAATCCCGGGTTAGAATCTTTAAGCATCTCATGAAGCTAGAAGCTAGATTATGGTACAATGCACTTCCACAAGCAACCAAGGATGACTGGGAACCCTTAAAAACCGCTTTTAAGAGGCGCTTTGGGGGAGGTACCACTTCAGAAAAGTTGTGGGACAAGTTGAGAGACTTGAAGCAGGAGGGTCTTTTAGAATATGCCACCTATGAGTCCAAATTTGTGGATTTGTGGAAACGGTGGTTTGAGTCACTGGCTAGGGGGGAAGCTGCACCCGATTTCCTAAAAAAAGATCGGTTCACGCATGGCTTATGGCCGCTTCTCAAGAAGAAGGTGAAAGGTAGATTCCCGGCTACGTACGAGTTAGCCGTTGAGATTGCTCGCCTTAAGGACAAGAAGCTGCGAATGAAAGCCAAAGAAACCGATTCAACAGAAGCAGGAACATCGCGTCGACCAGCAACTACGACAACCACCATACCACCACCACCGGCTCTTGGGGTAAGAGATGACCAACAAGATATGTTGGCCCATATTACTGACCAACTGCAGAATTTGTCTGTCCACTTAATACAGCAAGGGAGGAGTTAACAAAGAGATCAAGACCCTGGAAGAGCATGACGACAAAAGAGGGAGTATCATTGCTACAACTGCGGAGAAGACGGTCACTGTATGTACTACTGTCCCAAACCACAAGAAAACTATAATAGAGGAGGTAGGAGGAACCAATTGTCACCCCCTAGAGAAAGAACACCCGCACCCCGAGCACCACCCCCACCAACACAAATTCTACGTCCACCCCACACACCACTACAATCATCCATCCCACCTCTTCCACCTACCCCACCACCTGATCGCCCTGTAAACATCATAAGGCTAGAAGAGAAAGGAAAAGCCGTAGTAGTGGATCCACCCAGAGAAAAGGAGAGGGACAAGGGTAAGGAGAAGGTAACCTTTTTAGAACCACTTGAAGCCATGACTGTGAAAAGAGCTAGGAGGGAGAAAGCTACACAATCAGATGATGAGAGAAGCATGAGAGGAGAAACTAGCAAGAATCCAGGCCACGACGGAAATTGGGCATCACCGACTTCCAGCTAGGGGAAAGTTCTAAGCCCTATGATCTAACATTGGATGTGGAAGAGCAAGGACCGAAGATTACATGGCCACAACTGCTACATCTTGTACCTAAAGTAAGGCGACAATGGTCTAAAATGGTAAGTACAAGACGCTCCAAAACAAAGGTAGCTGGAGAAATTTCGGGATGCAACATGGATGACATCCTTCCAATTGTCGACGTAAACATAAAAGGAAAGAGGGTTGGAAACACCTACATTGATGGAGGTGCACAAATCTGTGTAATGAGCGAAGCTATGATGCTTCGATTAGGGCTCAAGGTTGACAGGCCTTCTCCATGCAAGGCAAAGATGGCAAACAACGCAAAAGTTAAGTGTGTGGGTGTGGTAAGTTCCGTGAAAATCAAAGCTTTCAACACTGAGGTAGAGGTAGATGTTTTTGTGATGCCTGCTAAGGGGGAGGGCTATCCACTAATTTTGGGAAGGCCATGGTTGATGGCTATGAAGGAAAAACAGGACTGGGGTACTGGCCTTCTACGCATGACCGGTAAGAAAGGGGAGACAATCTACCACGACATGAGTATTGGCAAGCAGAAGCAAATGAATCTGGAAACATCGGCAGATGAAACCACTAGCGAATCTTCCAGTTCTGAGGAGGAGACCACATCCACCGACGAAAGTGACAGTTCCATTGATGTGATGGGTATCATTATGAAGGATCCACAAAGGGTAAGCACAACTGGTGATCCATCACCAAAAGGGCAACCCAATGAAGAGGAGAGCAAATCACCTGGCCTAGGAGGAAGTAGGTTGAAGGGTATGTTGTCTACGGAATTAACACTTGGGGAGAAAGATAGTTTTTTGCAAATGTTGATGGGATTTCCTAACCTGTTCATTGACAACTATGAAAGAATCACAGGCATTACAGTGGTGGAACATCATATTAAGCTGAAGGAAGGGATAAAACCAGTTGTGCAAAAGCTACGACGATTGGGGGTCATACAAGAAAAGGCACTCTTGGCCGAGGTAAGGAAACTGCTGGAGGCGGGATTCATCTATCCTGTAGAAAACTCAGAATGGGTGTCACCCGTAGTGGTGACGCCTAAAAAGAATGGTAAGTGGAGGGTCTGTGTTGACTACAAACCACTAAATGCAGCTACAAAGAGAGACCACTTTCCTCTCCCTTTCTTGGATGAAATTCTGAATGAAGTAGCGGGTTTTGAATGCTACACCGTCTGTGATGGTTATTCTGGATACTTTCAAATACGCATAGCCTTGGAAGATCAGCTAAAAACCACTTTTATCACGCCATGGGATTGTTTTGCATACAGGGTTATGCCATTTGGTCTCACAAATGCACCTGCCACATTCCAGAGATATGTCACATATGTTTTTCAACCGTTCTTTGGAACATCCATAAGAGTGTTCATTGATGATTTTTGTATATATAGCTCCAGTATTTCACATTTAGAAAAGGTAACTGAAGGTTTGGCGAGGTTGCAGAGCCTAGGTGGGCAATTAAATGTGGATAAATGCCACATTGGGGAGAGTAAAGTCATTCTACTAGGCCATGAAATTTCAGCAAAAGGTATCAACGCCGACCCAAGTAAGGTGTCCGCACTCATAGCCCTACCTTCACCAACAACCGCACGTCAACAGGTCTCTTTTCTACAGAAGGTGAGGTACTAAAGTAGATTCATACATCTACTATCACAACTTGTTCTACCACTGCAACAACTCACTCAAAGATCAACTTTCACTTGGGACGAGGAAAGCGAACATCACTACAACAAGGTAAAGGATTTCTTAGCCACTCTGCCAACTATCTCACCACCTAAGTGGGATGAAAAATTCTATGTCACCTCAAGTGTTGGTGATGACACATTGGGGGCTATGCTACTCCAAACGGATATGACGACATCTTTCATGAGGCCAATCTACTTCTCTAGTCGAATGATGACAGCAGGAGAGAAAGGTTTCACCCATGTGGAACACTTAGTCCTAGCTCTTAGATTTGCAACTACAAAGTTTAGGTCATATTTGCTGCCTAAGAAATTTGTGATTCTAACCACGGATGAAATATTTCCCTATATTGTACAACACATGGATGTGTCTGCTAGAATTACTAAATGGCTAGTTCGTCTGCAAGAGTTTGACTACACGGTACAGGTAGAAAGCACGACAAGGGCAAGTTTGGGGGGACTCATGACCTACCAAGTCTTTGAAAGGAAGGAGAAGTCCGATTACCTCTAGTACCACCGATGGTAGAAGGAGCATACTCTCTCTACTTTGATGGAGCCTACAAGCGAGCGTCCGACAAAGCAGTTGTAGGCATAGTGGTCTTTGATGACAAAGGGACAAAGGTATTTTCATTGGGCCAATTGTTAGATTCACATTCTAACAATGAAGCTAGGTATGCAGCACCAACCAAGGGTCTACAATGGTGCGCCGGCACTAGGTCACTTATGCCTGAACTACAAACACCTATTCTCTCATATGGCCCATTTGAAAAATGGGGTATCGATGCCATTGGGCCATTACCTAGGGCCAACTCAAGAAAATTCTACATTATCATGGGGGTCGACTACATGACTAGATGGGCAGAGGCTACAACGAGCACTAGAATCACAGCGGTAGAGGTAGCTAAATTTATCTATGAGCATATATGCTGTAGGTTTGGCACACCTTTGGAGATCATCTCTGATAGAGGGCCAGGTTTCAGAGCAGACTTGGTAGGAGAATTAATGCAGAAACTGGGCATTACAAGGAGGCACTCTTCACCATATTACCCTCAATGTAATGGCCTAGTTGAAAAGTTAAATGGAATGGTTTCTAAAATTATTACCAAGCAGGTAAACAATCATCCTGGAGACTGGGATAAGTATCTACTACCAGCTTTATGGGCCTACAGAACTTCATTTCGTACATCCTTGGGATTCACACCGTATCATCTAGTATTTGGTAAGGAAGCAATCTTGCCCATTGAAGTGCAACTACAAAGTCTCAGAGTAATGGCAAGCCAGCTTCAACAGCCCAACATGCATTTGAGAGATCACATCATCAACTTGGAAAGACTGCAGCTAGACAGAGAAGAAGCAATAAATTATTATGCAGCACAAGCAGAGCATAGACGGCTTAGCTTTAACGAGCATCTCCGGAAAAAAGAATTGAAGAAAGGAATGTTGGTGCTCCGCTACGACAATCGCTTCGACACGCGTAAGGATAAGAAACTCCTACTCCGATGGGAAGGCCCTTTCATCATCAGGAAAAAGTATGCCAATGGAAGCTACCAGCTTATGGAGGCTAATGGAAAACTTCATAAAACTAGGGTAAAAGGTTGGCGACTTAAACCTTATTTTCTTCGATTTGACCAGGCTCCACCAATTGACATTCCAGATGAGAACACACCATCAGCCACCACCTCCGACGATAATGATCAAACAGATGAGCTAGAGACATGAATGCCTCTAGCCAAAAGGGGAGGGCTAATGATGGGGGCTTTTCACAAGCCAAGCTCCCATACCCGTCTTCTCTCGTCCCCACCCCATGAAAACCCCCTCTTAGGGAGGGAGTGATAAAAAGCATTGGAAAAAGTAAGAAAAAAATAAAGTATGATTATGTAAATATATAGGAAAGGTAAAATAGGCCACCTCATGCCTGCGCGGTAGCCCATCCCCACCTTGCCTCCTTTTTCTTCACTGTTGCCCCGCCGTGTGTCCCTTTTCCTCTCCTCCACTCAAAAGGTCAACCCCCTCTCTCTTCCCCTTGTCCTTTCTCCTTTCTCTCTCCCCTCGAGCTACCCCACCTCTCACCAATAATGCATTATAACTCACCAATAATGCACCCTAACTCACATGCAACTTACCCTATCTTCCAAAATAGTATACCCCACCCCCTCTTTCTCTCTCCTATTATATCCCATGACCCAAATACCCCCCTCTCTCTCTAAAGGGCGCCATGTCTCTTGTCTTGTAGCTAAATAACCTCCCCCACACTCACACACACTCAGTTTCACTGAAAAAGGTGCCCACAGACCCATCCCCACCCGGTGGTTACCTGATTTTTCTTGTGTTCACACACATCTGCACACAGATTCACCTCTGAACACACTCCCCTCTCTCCCCTCTTGTAATTACTTTATTCTCCATGTCACCTCTCACTTTTTTCATCAACCCATCTCTCTCTCTTAGTCTCTCTCTCATGAGACTGCTGTTCTGGCACATACACACACAGCCAGACAAGTGGGGCCCACAGTCACATGGCCTATGTAGATAATGATTTCTTCATTTCTAAATTCTAGAATTTCTCCCCCCTCCTCCCCTATATAAAGAGGGGTCACCATCACACTAAGGACACAACATCACCAAAGAACACACTATGCACTGTGTGTGCCTAGTGCACACACACACACACACCCACACCATCACCATCACCATCACCGCAATCACCATGCTTGTCTTGAGCATGACCTCTACACCCTTGGTTATGGAAGATGAAGGGCAACTAAATGAAGGATGATAGCCATAATCCTCGTGCGAGTCTTCGCCATCAACTCCCACCTATCCGCCATGTGCTCTACCACTCTCTCCCTTCTCATTCCCCTACCCTATGCTCCCCATTTCATCGCCTAATTCTCTAAATAAAGCTTGAGGTTTTGTGAGTATGTTTTCTTGCAATTTTTTGCCCATGTGAGGTGTGCGGAATCGCCACCTAGTCTTGTGTTTTGGAGTGAGCTTGTGTATGTGTGAAGGGTGTGCGGATTCGCCATCCTTTTGTGGTGCCTAAGTACTAAGCCGCTATACCCCCTCCCTCACTCTCTCTCTCTCTCTCTCTCTCTCTCTCTCTCTCTCTCTCTCTCTCACTTGATCTCATTCCCTTTCCTCTTCATCATTACTCCCAAGCATCCATCTCTCTTGGATGAAAACTTTGTTATGGTGGTGTGTTGTTTGTGTCCTAGCCGGTGAAGCTAGGTGGTTCCCCCTGTTTGCTTTACCATGACAGGCTCGAGACGCGCCATTCGGTCCCCGGTGTTTTAGAGGCCGTCGGGGGTTCGGGGTTCGCTTTGCTCCAGTCAACACCATCAAACATCGACGAGATGCAGCTTGGAAGGCTTTCAGGACCGGCTCGCCGAAGCCTTTGGGAATCCCACACGAGACGTGGCTGCAGATCAGGGACGATGAGCGGATAGCAGCCACGCGGTTCAGACAGCAGCGTGAGGCCGCGCAGGTATGACAGATGACTAGGGGGACATCTCATCTTGGTAGCGGAGGCTTTGAAACCTTTCGCTATGAGTTTGTGAGTTTCTAATCCAATCTTAACTATGGCGTTTTTTAAAACGCGATGAATCATGTATTCTTATTACTTTGATTTTTGTATAAACGCAGAATCTTGCGATGCATTGAGCTCCATCACGCGAGGAGGAGTCAGATGGATATCGCAGAGGTATCTATGAAGTACTGAATGATCTTGAAGCTTCAGGAGAGCCGGTAGACTGGGAGGCCTTACAGTCTCGCTGATCGCTTGAGGTGAGACGTTAATATGTGTGAGTTGATTTAATTAAGTCAGTATATGTGAAGTAATATCAATACTAATTTTGTGAGTTGTCCTATGTGCAGGTTGCGACGCCTAGTCATTAGTGGACCAGATTTCATCTATATGCTTTGTGAGACACAGACACGCTTCTGTGTCTCTTTTTTGTACAAAAAATTAGTGTTCAGACAGTTATTGTTTCCTCGGAGAGCTCAAGCACATACCACATGCCCAAAACCTTTGTTTCACACCGCAAACACAGACAATCCTCTCTCTCTCTCTCTCTCTCTCTCTCTCTCTCATTAGTACTCCATGAGATTCTAAAAACAAATAAGATTGTTTCCATCTCAAAATCTTATGTCAACTATGCATTCATATGGAAATGGAAAGCAAATGATGATCAAAATTGTATTGTCTTGAGTTCATAAACAAATAGCCCTTTTGTACAACATAAGTAGAGAAAGAAGACAAAATCCAAAAGATATTTATTAATTTTCATCCTCCAAGAGATCTCTACAAGTGCTTACATCCATGTCCAACCCCATGGTAGCTAAATCAACAAATAAATCTATTGATTCATCCTTTACAACCTCTCCTATTGAATCATCATCATCCTCTCCATCCTTGTCCTCCTCCTCACTATGGTTGGTTATTGGGAATGGTTGGTTCTCCTCAACCTCAACTGCATCATCGTCATTGGTGTCTTCTTGAGATGGTATGGTGGGATCTGCCAAATCTATGTTCGTATATGCAAAGATACATCTGCTCCGTGGTGTGACTGGAATAAGATACCAAAGTCGTCTTCGATACATACAAGGCACATAAAACCCCTTTTAGATCATAGAGCAAAAAAAAACATGAATGTAGTTTTGTATGTATCATATAATGTTATAGTGAGCTGCATATGGACTTTAACTGCTCACAACTACTAGGTTGCACCAAGTTGTCGGTCTTCCCGCGATGAAATTGCCCGGAGTCTACCATATAGAGCCCATTCTCATGTCTCTTAACCTCACCGGCAAACGATCGCAGTCATAAAGAGATATTTGTAAAATGTTCTGAAATCCACTTTCATTATCCTCTCTATTGTTCCACATTCCCTCACCTCTTGTGTTGTCCTGTCAAAGTTGCCCATAACTCCACTATCGTGAGTGGTTCGACGCTCATCTATCTTGCGGGTTCGAAAATGACATCCTTCGGACCACATAGAGTTGAATGTGACGGCCTGCAAAAACCAATCAAGATAGATGAGAGAGAGAGAGAGAGAGAGAGAGAGAGAGAGAGAGAGAGATGACACACATACACACACACACACACACAGACTCGCACAAACACACTAAACACATTGAGTATATTACCCTTGGTAGAAATCCTCGCACGTACTCCCATTCTTTAGGGATTATTTGTTCTCCTTGTGCCTTGGCCTTGGTCATGGCATTGTGTATCCACCCAACTGGAATTAGATTAGGGTATTTGGAAAGCTCTTTAGGAAAGGGAGGTGCTCACCTACCGCCATGCGACCTCTTCCATGCTTCCCTCTCCCTTTCTCTCGTTGTACGCACCTCCACATACATATCCACCCATTTTGATGGGAGCATTGAGTAGACAATGGTTGTTGACTATGGCTTGAAATTCCCTATCCAAAATCAAGAGATAACCTTTCCCACTTGGAATGTTTGCGTGTTTTTTTGGATCCTCTTCCTCCGTCTTTAAACGAGGCAATGATGGGTCTATTGTGAAAAGATATTGAGAGACATACACAAAAGCCTCTTGTACAATCCAACCTTTGCCATGCTTGCCTGAACACATGTACATGAAACCATTAGTGATTAAAGTAACCAATAAAAAGCGTTGTGAATACCATCCAATCCTAATAAGGTTTAAGGCTTAAGATCGATGAATACCTCTGGTTGTGATCGTAGCCTTACAAAGTCTTTCAAGGTCTTTAGGAACCTCTCAAGAAAGAACATCCACCTAGAGTGAACCACACCACAAATGGCTATCTCCTCAACAAGATGGAGCAATAGGTGAACTTGGCTAACAAGGATAGAACGTGGGAATGCATCCTCAATAGCACAAGTTGCTTCAATCGCTAGAAGTCGAGCTAATGGAATGGCTGAAACTTCGACTTCTTTGGAACTCACAAACCTGTAACCAAAAAACCGTTCATAATCTTCATAGTAAAGTTAGTCTTCAAAGTAAAGTTTAGGAGGGAGGATCAAATGTTCTATACCTGACAACTTCTCCCACCTTGAATATTGCAGTCTTTACCTTCATGTCCGTAAATCCACTAATGCTAATTGGAAGCACAAACTATTGCACAAACAAAAAGACTTATTAGTATCCAGAAACTTAAACCACATACACACACACACACACACACACATTACCTGAAGAATCTTGTGCCAATCATGGGATTTGAGCCCATACAGTTGTGTGGATCCTCCCTTCTTAGTTTTAGTGAAGGGCGCACCCTTGAGCGAACGCATATAACCCATTGGAGTACGGATGGATGCAATGAATTGTTTCATCCGCTCTTGATCCACCCTTGATAGAATCCAAGGTGCCTTTGGAAGAACCATCTTCCCCCCAGGCCCCATGTGAGGTGTGGCCGAAGGAGGGATCCTCCTTATGGCCGTCATGTCCTCTCTAGCCCCCAATGAATCTTCTTACCTACTATGTGATCCCTATAGCTTTCCCAACATTTTTGAACACATGCATTGGATCCAATAGGTGTTGGATTTTTAATGAAGCCCAATAGGGTAGTGATAAAAAAATAGAGTACCTAGATATGCCCCTAGGTGGATCATTGGGAGGAGGCAATGTGTTGTGATGCTCGTTCCAATCTCTTGCCCAATCGGCCATGGTCCAATGGAGTGGCTCCATCACATTGCACGGTGGAGCATAAGACTGATGTGTGGGCGGCAAGAAGCGATGGTTATTGTGGTAGATCACCTTACCAAGTAGAGCGGGTCTCTCTGTCACGAGTGAGGGTCCACAAGTTGGGCATGCCCTATGTCCAGATGTCGATAGTCCTACAAAAGCAAAATACATAACCGCATATAAGTGACTGATGCAAAGACATTAAAGAGCGTCACAAATTATAAGCTTACCAGAAATCTCGCCAAGCCCGGGGTAATCATGCATGGTCCACATGAGAATGCACTTGATCATTGTGCGCCGATCACGAAGTGGTCTTGATACATCAAAAACATCTATGCCGTTCCATAGCTCTTGAAGCTCTTCAATCAAAGGTGCTAAATATACATCCATGTTCTTCACCTTGTGTTTTCCTGGGACTAGAAGAGAGAGCAAAATGTTCCCCTTCTTGGTTGTCTCCCATGGTGGAATGTTGTAGTTCACAACATTCACTGGCAAAGTACTCCATGAGGTAGACCGATGCCCAAATGGGTTTACCCCATCACTAGCCAGACCAAGCCTCAAGTGACGAGGCTCTTCTCTAAACTCCGGCCATGTCTGCTCAATGTGTTGCCATGCTGGCGAGTCAGACGGCACTCTCATAACCCCATCGGTGGAGCGATTTGTCATATGCCATGTAAGAAGCTCGCTTGTTCCTTTGGTGTTGAGCATGTGCTTGATGCGCGGACTGAGGGGGAAATGACAAAGAACCTTGCGAGTTATTGTGGTTTCTTGAATTCCCTCTTTGTACCTTGATTCTCCACACTCGGGGCAGGCATCAAGCCCTGCATGTTCATTGCGGAATAGCACGCAATCATTGACACATGCATGTATGCGATCATACTCCATCCCAAGCCTTATCACCACCTGTCGTGCCTTCCTTCGATTTTCTGGAAGATGATTGCCTTTAGGAATCATCTTGCCTAATAGCCTATGACATAATTAAAGAGCACTCGTTATTGCATATAACCATAAAAAAAACTCACAACTAACACTTATTACACTTAAACTTACCTCAATAGTGCATCGACCCCTGCATTGCTCCATCCAAACATTGCTTGAATATTCAAGATCTCAAGAGACGCTCATAATATGGAGTAGGAGCATCCCTCGTAAAGAGCGGTGTGTGATGCCTCTACCAATGAATATTTGGTTTCTTGGGTGGATTCTTCACATGCACACTCAGGCTCACACTCATTCGCAGCCTCACATGCAAGAAGATCCTCAACCATATTGTGCAAATGATCTTCCTCCACCTCCATGTGGGGTGGGGTGGTGGGGAGATCCCCATATGTGGTGGATGTAGGATCCACCCACATCGGACGGAGGGTGTGACCCCCCTCCCATGACTGCTCCTTGGCGCAATCGGTCTTCCGTCCTCCTCCTGCCTCCGCCTCCGCCCCCGATCACACTCCAATGGGGAGAGACATCAATGGATGCCAAAACCCTCAGATCTCTAGTTTCCATTCGAGTGCGTTTTCTCGGATCATCCCATAGTCCATAATCATCCACGTGAGCCAAGCATATACGTCAAATCCGTGCAATTGCACGCTTACATCGCATACATGGACATGGTAATCGCTCGCTCAACCATCGAGTTCGTTCTGTGCCAACCGGCGGACCCACGTCATCCCAATCGTCCTGCACACACGACCACACACTAAATAAGAAAAAAATAAATAAGAAAAAGAAGAATCAAGAATGTTGGTATTGACATGACTGACACTCATTAACACTAGGTTGGTAATGGGACACTTTTATGTCCTGGGACACTTTTATGTCCTATTAAGTGAGCATTTTTCTTGAATTATGTCAAGAGTTTCAAAATGGATTTTGAGGTGCTATCTATCTAGAAAGTTGTCTCATGAGCTGAAAAAAACTCGACATTTTTTTGGAATATCAATTCCATCTTTAACCTTGTCCTTGCACAACATTTCACAACCTAAACTGTGTGAAAAAATAGGTCCTGTTTTTGGCTTTTTTCGACTTTTTGCAACTATTCCACTCTAGAATTCATGTTTGTGAGGTCTATAATGCTAGAGAACTATCTTTAGTAGTCCTCAACATGTCCTGATGCTTCTAGGGAGAAATAAATGTTAAAGTCGTAAGTTATGACCAAATTACAAAAATTGTCAAATCCTGTTTTTTTGCCAATTTTAGCTCTTCTATGGTTTTTTTGGTGGCTTTCATGATATCCAAATGCATTTTTGATTTTCTATGTCGCATATTGTAACATAAAGCTAATATTCCTTGAGTTTTGGGGCACCTAATACGCTATTTTGCATAGTAGACAACGATGGTTGATTTTTCCAATTATAGAAGAAACGAAACATTCTAGTATATCAAGTATAGCTTTTACAATATTGTTAGTTTCTTGTGACAACTACATGCATTTTGTAGGTAGTAACCATATCTAGTCATAAGGATCAAATTTGGCTAGATACTGAATACTTTCTATGGGATTCTACAACTCATAATGTTGAACCCAGTTTTTTCATGTTTGCTGTATTTAGCACTTCATCTTTGTCCCCAAGATTCCCCTTGGTAAGAGATGTATTATTCTTTTGACATGTTCCATGGCTCCTTATGAACCTAAAGGATAATAGGAAACTAAGAAAACATGCATATATTATTTGTATTGAGCGTGGCTATAGAAACTTTGATGATAGGTCCGCAGAATGGTAAAAATTCAACTTTTTTGTACCTATTTCTTTTGGAAAACAAAAAAATAGTGAGTGAGAAGCAATCATATGTTCTGATCACCAACCCATTGAATTTAACTAGGGAATTTATCTCAAGTCCTACAAAAATCCCTAATCTTATTTTTATGCAACAAAACGTAAGAAATGACTATTTTGATGAAAATGTACTGGTCCATCAACTTTGGAGGCTTGGTGTGACCAAAAGATGAGAAATATTACAAGTTTCTTATTTTTTCCATGTGTAGTAGGCCTTGAACTATAACCTCATGAAAGGATTTTACAAAATGAGTGGATCTACTATGGTTTTGGAGGTTTTGTTCAAAACCCCGAAAGGACACTTTTATGTCCTGTTAGGTTACCAACCTAGTGTTAAAGATAGAGGGGAGGTGGGTACAAGAGGTCATGCAGTCGGCGTAACCTTAATGTCTCATCAGAAATTTTCGCGATAATACAGGCAGTAATACAAGCGGTAACAGGCGCGGTAATAAGAGCGGTAAAATCTCCAACAAAATGTTTTATATAAAGGGGGCACCTTCGTGCCCTCGTGAAATTGAATGCCAAGAATTCAAAAACGAGGTCCTCTTCTGCGCGGACCTGTTTCCCTCTCCATCTCCAACCTCTATTACTCTCTTCATCTCCATCCCCACCATATCCAAGCAATTGAGGTCACAAATGTAAGTGCTCAAACTCTCTCTCTTTCTTCTCTTTCTTCTACACACACACACAAACACATACACACACACACACACACACAATGCATACACATTGCACACACACACACACACAATGCATGCACACACATGCACACACACATTGTATACACACGCACACACGCACACAATTTTGTGCACAATCACACACTAATGCTTTCATTAGTGCATGCATGCATTACAAAGCACACACTAATGCTTGCATTAGGGTGTGCTTGTGCATGAATTAGTGTGTAAACACACTAATGCATGGACAAGCACACACTAATGCAAGCGTTAGTGTGTGCATGCATTATACACACACACACACTAATGCAAGCATTCGTGTGTGCATGCATTAGTTAGTTTTTACACACTACACACTAATTTGTGCCCAAGCACACACTAATTTGTACCCAAGCACACACTAATTTGTGCCCAAGCACACACTAATTTGTACCCAAGCACACACTAATTTGTGCCCAAGCACACACTAATTTGTACCCAAGCACACACTAATGCAAGCATTAGTCTGTGATTGTGCACAAATTAGTGTGTTTTCACACACTATTTTGTGCACAATCACACTAATGCCCGTATTAGTGTGTGGATGCATTATACACACACGCATTAGTTAGTTTCTACACACTAATTTGTGTCCAACCACACAGTAATGCAATCATTAGTGTGTGCATGCATTATACACACACTAATGCAAGCATTAGTGTGTGATTGTGCACAAATGAGTGTGTTTTCACACACTATTTTGTGCACAATGCATGCATTAATTATACACACACGCACTAATGCAAGCATTAGTGTGTGCATGCATTAGTGTGTTTCAACACACTAATTTGTGCCCAAGCACACACCGATGCAAGCGTTAGTGTGTGCATACGTCTCTAGCACATACTAATGCTTGCATTAGTGTGCGCTTGTGCACTAATAATTAGTGTGTTTTCACACACTATTTTGTGCACAATGCATGCAATACACACACACACACACTAATGCAAGTATTAGTGTGTGATTGTGCATGCATTAGTGTGTTTTCACACACTATTTTGTGCACAATGCATGCATTATACACACACACACTAATGCTTGCATTAGTGTGTGTTTGTGCAAAAATTAGTGTGTTTGCGTGTGTGAAAACAAACCAATGCATGCACACAAACACACTAATGCGAGCATTAGTGTGTGTGCATGCATTGTGATGGTGGGAAAAAGAGCAGTGCAATCGGGTGGCCTCTGTACTCGTGCACACTCCACAAACCACGCCTCATGCAAACAAGCAAAGAACAAAACAAAGGGGGCACCACCCTAAATTAAGAGGTTTAGGGACCTCACACATAGTGCACATAGGCAAGTGAGACTTCTGGCATTATGATGACATCAAAACATATGGAAAAACACATAGAAACGAAGCTTAGGGACCTTATGTAGCATATATATACACAAGACATCATCTTAACAATACAACGGCATCTGATCATACATAACAAGGATATAGAGAAGCAAGCCAAGGATGGCATAATCCATTGTCAAAAACAATCAACCCAGCAAGTAGGTATGATCCTACTAGCAACACATCAATACCTTAGAGAATGATGGTGAGGATGGTGGCCATGGAGCATGAGAGAAGACTCCTTATTTAGGTTTTAGGGCTAGTAATGTAGCATACTAGAGGGAGAGAGAGAGAGGGAGAGAGAGTAGAGCTCCATCCATAGCTCCTCGTTGTGAGCAATGTCGTCATAGCTTCATTGCTTGGTGAAGTGGGTGAGGTGTTGTTCGTTTTGAGTGAGAGAAGGCCTCCTTATATAGGTTTCTGAGAGGGTTTAGGATTAGGGATAAACATGCTTAAATCCGCTGATTGGGGTTACTTTTTGCTTAGGGTGGTCAACAGATTGAGGTCACCTGATATGTCATCATCAAGATATTCTCTAGAGTGATGTGAGAGGGGAGGGTAAATGCTGATTTTTCTGATTGTGACACATGGGGATAAGGCCTTGACCAGCATTTAAGAGCAAGTAGGTGGCTATTGAAACTGGAGGTTCTGCACATGTCAGGGGGGGACCTGCTGGGTCCTCCTGAATATCAAATTCTCAAAAAATCCTCAACCATGGCTTCTTTTGACATGTGTTCTTTGAAAAAATCAGCATGTCTCTTTTCAACTCAAAAGTTTTTATCCCTGTTGACTCACCTTTACCATAAGATTTCCCCCTTTTCTCCTCCTGTAACTGCATTGTTGATGCCCAATCACTGCTTCTAGTAACAGTGAACTGTTACCTACCAAATACTTATGGTGCAGTAAAAAATATTTACCATGGATAAAAAAAGTTACTGTAGGTAAAAAATGATTTGTATTTACCATGTAGGTGAAAAATATTTACTGTAGGTAAAAAATATTTACTGTGGTAAAAAATGTTTACTGTCGGTAAAAAAGTGAAAACGGAGTATGCTGTGATGTGAGTCCACACGAACATCCTCGTGTAAATTTCATTAGAAATTCACACCTAGAATGGGCTATTCTGTAAGATATAGGTTGTAGGCATGCATAAGAGCTCGTTCCCACGTATCTTCTGTCTATGGCACTTTTTACTCTTTGGTGCTTGTGAAGTAGATTTTTCTTCTCTTTCGAGATCCCTTGGACTAGACTATCCTCATCTCCCCAACAACTGACTGTGCCTTTATTTCATCTTCAGAAGGGGTCCTAAAAACCATGCATCATATAGCCCTCCCCCTTAAGCTAGAGGTATTTGATGCCTCTAGTTGTAGGTTGTGCTACAATAGGGTTCTCTTGAATACTTACCCACCTGGGACCAATTGAATTTGCCATGTTACTGCTTTCTTGGCTGATGCACCCTGTTTAGTCCTTTCTGATGAATAATTGTATCCATCCATGACTAACAACTGGTCTCCTAGACCCTTGAAAGCCATACCCCATCCATTGTCAATATCCGCTTTCACTGGTAGCATTCTCTTTTTTTCTTTTTTCTTCTCTTTTTTTCCTTTTTTCTTTTTTCCCAACCCCTCGTTGAGCATTCATGCGCAACCATAGTATTATTTAGGTAAAAGATGACTGTATAGAGAGAATTATATAACATAGAGCTATAGACTGCATTAGAAAAATGATAGTATAGTGGCTATATAGATAGGATAGAGATAGAGAAAAAGCATCTGCTACTGGATCACCCTCTAGGGTCAAATGGAAAGCTCAAATCTCCCCCACGCATGGTGTAGAATCCACCTGGATCAAAAGTAAAGCATTGCTCATCGCCATCAACCTGTAAAACATGTATATCCAAGCCTTCCTTTGCACTTTTAGGCCAATAGACAGGCCACCCTTCCAGCTCTTTATAGCACGGAGCTTCGTCACCCTACATCCATAATCCTTCGTGTCCACTATAAGCATACTTTCCATCACTTGAGAAACCTGAATCATAAGCCGCTATCCTACCATCTGCTACAGTACCCTCCATGGCATAGTCCACTTCAAAAAAACCTCGCCATTGACACAAAAATATATGTAAAGCAACCTCCAATTACACATGTATCCATAGCATCACATAACATAGCAAGACCCTGCCATTTGCCTCCACTTGCTGCATAGCCAAGCAAACCTGATCACTTTTAAAACTTGTATCCAAACCCTCTGTAAATGTCTCCACAACCATCTTTTTATACTCAGAAACATGACCTACTAGAGCTTCAACCTGTGCAAATACCTCATCACCAACAAGGTTGACGGCACCTTCCTTTAATTGGATATGGTGTTGGGTTACCGTCACTCCTTTAATGTGCTCGTAATCAGTTATAAAGAGGCCAGCATGCTTCTTTAGTACCTGCAAATAGGGTTCTCTCTCTTCTTCTAGTAGGTCCTTAGCTAGCATCTCCTCTAAGCCTCTGGCTTCTTCCTTGTTTAGAGAGTCTTGACCACGTTCTCCTTCTGGGTTTCGTAGTATTATACCCATGACTTCCAAAGAGCTAGCATCCTCCTCAGATGACTCATCCTCAGATGAAGAGCAACTTCTTGTGCTCCATTCATCCATAGAAGTCTCCATCTCTAGGTCTTGTTGTCTACCCTGCTTCATGTCATACACAATTTTCTGTTGCTTGCCACCTACCTTATGATTTGGTCGCAACTCAAGGGAACCTGTCTCCCAATCTTGCCTAGCTTTCATAGCCATAAGCCAAGGTCTTCCAAGGATTAGCGGATAGCCCTCCCCCTTAGTTGGGATCACATAAGCATCAATTGAGATTGCAACACCAAAAGCTGAAACCTTCACTCCATTAACCTTTCCCACACAAGCCACCCTTACATTATTTGCCATCTTAGCTTGTAAGGAAGTTTGCTCGTTTACTTTCAAACCCAACCTGTGCATTAATTTCACTGTCATAACACAAATCTCGGCTCCACCATCTACGTACACATTGGAGACTCGCTGACTCTTAATCTCTGCATCAATGACTGGCATGATATCCTTCATGCCTCTTGCACTAATAGACCCAACTGACTTTGACTTAGCCCTCCTGGTGCTGACCATCTTAGACCAGGTTCTACGCATCTTTGGGGAAAGGTGGAGGAGTTGCTGCCATGAAATCTTTGGTCCTTGCTTACTCACATCTGCTACCAGGTCGTAAGGTATGGATCGTACCCCAAGTGGAAAGTCTTCTACTCCTATGTGCCTCCTTGACCTACTCTTCCTTTTCTTGTCTCCTATCACTTGGGAGGAACCCTCATTCCCTTTATCCGGCTCTGAAGCTTCCATTTCATCAGTTCTTTGTCTCCTAACTCTCTTTATTGGCATGGCAACAACTTCCTCCATTTTTTCTTTCCCTTTATCCTTACCATTGTCAAGACTTATGACAGAGACAGCCCTGTCCTCCCCTCCCGATGGTAGTGGAGGGATCTTTGCTGGTGCTTGTGGTGGTGGAGGAGGGGGTCTCAATATTTGGATTGGTGGAGCCACGTGTGCATTTTGTCCATTTAGTGGCCTAGCTCGAGGAGGAGTGATTTGCTGGCGAGGAGGCCGTCTTTGATTACCATTTCCTTGATAGTGTCGTGGATGGGGGCAACAATACATATCGTGACCTACCTCTCCACAGTTGTAGCAAATGTACTCACGTGCTTGCCTTTTTCCTTCTTGTCTATTTCGTTCATTTCCTGGCTGGGGAGCCCTTACACCTTGAACCAGATTGATGGACAGGCTCTCTAGTTGATTGGTGATTTGTTGAAGTAATTCTTGTTAAGAGGACTCTTGGTCTGTTGCTCCTGTCCCTGCTACTACCCTTGCCGTAAGTTGAGCTAGCGGTGGAGGCTCCATTCCCCCTTGTAGTTGAGCTTGGAATTTTAACGTCCTATCCTTCTCCCTTGCATAAGTCATAGCTTTATCAAAGGTATCTGGGAATTTACCTTTTACCTTTTCTCGAAGGATGGGGTAAAGCCCTTCCAGGAAATAGTCCTTCTTTAGGCATTCTGGCGCCCTTTCTCCTTCACCTAGTGATGCACACCATTTCTCCCACAGGTTGGAAAACTTTCCTTCATAGCTTCTATAGTCATTGGGTGATGTTTGGCGTAGCTCTAAGAGCTGTCTCCATATCTCCTCTGGAGGCTCATGGCGGCGAAATTCTTCGATGAAGGCCATCTTTAAGGACTCCCAATCTCTTCTTTCTTCAGGTGCCAAAGTTTGATACCATAATTTTGCACCTTCCCTCAAGAACAAAGGAAAGGCCCTTAACTTAGTAGCTTCGTCATCCCTTCCCGATACCAGAAAGGCCATTTCCAAATTATCCAAAAAGTCAGGAGCAACCTCCCCAGGCTTACCATAAAAATTAGGGAAGGCCATAAGTAAGAGAGTAAACAGCTCCAATTTATTTTAAAATAGAGTATGGTAATTACAATTTGGAGCTTTAGCACAACTTAGCTCAAAATAGGATGAAGATCGACACATCAAAGGAATGGTAATAGTCTAGTAAGGGTAGAATGACAGGATGAGGAGAGCCCAAGATTTCCCCAAGTCTCTCGGCTCCAAACAACAGGGCTATGCTTTGCTCATAATTTTTTTTTTTTATCATTACAAATATTCACACGGATATGACGCACAAAATGGAAAGGAAACATGCGGGGATCATCATTCTCATTATTGGCATCCATACTTACACACAAGAGCCTAGCTTAGTTGCACCACCTTGGGACCAATGAGCCTGATCAGCCACAAAAGGTCAGCACCTCGGATCACTTCGACTCTTCCTGATGCATCTGTGAAGACGTAAGGCGTGATGGCAACACTTTGTACAATGCTGAGCCTTTTATCAAGCAACAATTGGATGCTATTACCATAATCAGAATGAAGAATGAAAGTGACACCATTAATGTGCAGCACATCATCAACTAAGATAGTTTCCTTAGATTGAGATAACTTCTTGAAAATTAGCAGCAAAGGTAGGGCAGGGAGGCTTTTCACCTGGTCTCCAAAGCACTTTGGACAATATCCAAAGTGATCTTCACGCGGACAAGAGGTTGTCTTGGGATTGGTGGTGTCTGGATTCACAAAGTGCACTGGGAGCACTCGCAGACGGGTGACAATCTTGTAGGCAAGCCTTCGCCTCTTTGCTTCAGGAGGATTTAGGGGTGAGAGTCGTGGTTGCAAGTTGGAGGTTGAAGGTTGAAGTTGGTTGCTCACTAGCCTTTTTCTTGCCTGTAGTGGTCATGTAATCCCTTATTAATGAGATTAAGCCAAATGTTACCTTACGCTTGAGCACGCGCTGCGGCCTTGGGCCACTTAGGTGTAGAGGTGATCTTCCTCCTCTTAGTCGGCTCCTCAGGAAAGAGAGGTTTGGTGATGCTTTCTCTTCCCTTAATGTGTGTCACAGTACCTTCGTGTTTGTTGATGTAGAATATTTCAAGCTCGTGTGCGTTGGAGGTTTCTGGAGCACTCATAGGTTGAGAGGAGAGGTATATTAAGCTCTTCTTCTTACTCTCCTTCGTTGGCGACGATCACGAACAAGGCATGTAGAAGAACTTACTTCTTGAATTTCAATGACACTGCAACCTGGTAAAAAGACCTCGATGAAAGCTTTTAAGACCTCTAAAGCCTCCTCCTCTTCTGTTCTCCAACTTGCAAACTCCTCACGCCATTCGTCCATGTTGTAGATTGCACATCTTCATTGCTTGTGGACTGAAGGTCTTTGTAGCCCTCCTCAGTGGGGGCACCAAAATGATGGCCGGAAAAAGAGCAGTGCAATCGGGTGGCCTCTGTACTCGTGCACACTCCACAAACCACGTCTCATGCAAACAAGCAAAGAACAAAACAAAGGGGGCACCACCCTAAATTAAGAGGTTTAGGGACCTCACACATAGTGCACATAGGCAAGTGAGACTTCTGGCATTATGATGGCATCAAAACATATGGCAAAACACATAGAAACGAAGCTTAGGGACGTTATGTAGCATATATATACACAAGACATCAGCTTAACAATACAACAACATCTGATCATACATAACAAGGATATAGAGAAGCAAGCCAAGGATGGCATAATCCCTTGTCAAAAACAATCAACCCAGCAAGTAGGTATGATCCTACTAGCAACACATCAATACCTTAGAGAATGATGGCGAGGATGGTGGCCATGGAGCATGAGAGAAGACTCCTTATTTAGGTTTTAGGGCTAGTAATGTAGCATACTAGAGGGAGAGAGAGAGAGGGAGAGAGAGTAGAGCTCCATCCATAGCTCCTCGTTGTGAGCAATGTCGTCATAGCTTCATTGCTTGGTGAAGTGGGTGAGGTGTTGTTGGTTTTGAGTGAGAGAAGGCCTCCTTGTATAGGTTTCTGAGAGGGTTTAGGATTAGGGATAAACATGCTTAAATCCGCTGATTGGGGTTACTTTTTGCTTAGGGTGGTCAACAGATTGAGGTCACCTGATATGTCATCATCAAGATATTCTCTAGAGTGATGTGAGAGGGGAGGGTAAATGCTGATTTTTCTGATTGTGACACATGGGGATAAGGCCTTGACCAGCATTTAAGAGCAAGTAGGTGGCTATTGAAACTGGAGGTTCTGCACATGTCAGGGGGGGACCTGCTGGGTCCTCCTGAATATCAAATTCTCAAAAAATCCTCAACCATGGCTTCTTTTGACATGTGTTCTTTGAAAAAATCAGCATGTCTCTTTTCAACTCAAAAGTCTTTATCCCTCTTGACTCACCTTTGCCATAAGATTTCCCCCTTTTCTCCTCCTGTAACTGCATTGTTGATGCCCAATCACTGCTTCTAGTAACAGTGAACTGTTACCTACCAAATACTTATGGTGCAGTAAAAAATATTTACCATGGATAAAAAAAGTTACTGTAGGTAAAAAGTGATTTGTATTTACCATGCATAAGAGCTCGTTCCCACGTATCTTCTGTCCATGTATAAAAGCTCGTTCCCACGTATCTTCTGTCCATGGCACTTTTTACTCTTTGGTGCTTGTGAAGTAGATTTTTCTTCTCTTTCGAGATCCCTTGGACTAGAGTATCCTCATCTCCCCAACAACTGACTGTGCCTTTATTGCATCTTCAGAAGGGGTCCTAAAAACCATGCATCACATTGGTGTATTTTCACACACTAATGCATGCCCAAGCACACACTATTGCTAGCATTAGTGTGTGATATTTTTTCACACACCAGTGCTCACAATAGTGTGTGCTTGTGCATGCATTAGTGTGTAGACACACTAATTTGTGCACAAGCACACACTAATGCAAGCATTAGTGTGTGCTAGAGAGGTATGCACACACTAATGCTTGCATTAGTGTGTGATTGTGCACAAATTAGTCTGTGCAAAAACACTCATTTGTGCACAATCACACACTAATGCAAGCGTTAGTGTGTGCTTGTGCACTAATTAGTGTGTGAAAACACACCAATGCATGCACACACACACTAAAACGAGCACAAACTAATTAGTGCACAAGCATACACTAATGCAAGCATTAGTGTGTGCATGCGTTACAAGCACACACTAATGCTTGCATTAGTGTGTGCTTGGGCATGCATTAGTATACCAAAACATACCTCCATTAGCATTATCATAGCAAAACATACCTCCATGTGGGTGTGCAATGAAGTTGATTGAGACCTGAATGGTCAACGAGAAGCCCAATGGTAGATTAAGGTCCAACACACACACACTAGATTAATTTCTTTGCCACACACTAACGCACACACACAATAGATTATCTAGAAGCACACACACACACACACACACTCTAAATGGATTGAAAAAAAAATAAGCACACAAACCATTTCTTAAATAGGAGATAAAAGGAATCCTATGCAATAAAGAATCTCACTTTGACTAGAATCCAATGTTAATTAGGGTCTCTTTTTTTTGTGAAATTGTAGGATATGGCATCCTGTTCCACGCCCGGCTATCGATCCATAGAGGACTTTCTCGCCAAGGGCCTCTCTTATAAGGACGCTTATGATGCTTACTACTCGCAGTCTTCCTCCCACCAGTCACAATCCACCTTCGGCTTTCGATGGTTCCGAGATGCAGTACACAACCCCGACCTCGAGAGGGCATACCGGGCCAAGGCAGAGTGGCTATCCTCATAGTAGAGTCTTCGAGGGCGGTACACACCAGCAATGTTGGCTGCCTATGGGCTCACACCGCTTGCGACACCGGGCACCGGCACTCCGATCGTGCAGAGTGTGCCTCCCAGTGGGCCTCCTTCCACCTTACCCTCGAATTTCCCGTCACCCGCAACTCCCTCCACCTTGCATTCGCAGTGATCCACGCCCGCACCGTCGAGTTATCCATCGCCTACACCGCCCAACGGTTCGAGCTCGGGCCAGTGCTCTTCCGTAGTGGTGGCTCACGCCCTCGTCGGGGTAGTGGCTCGTGCTACTTTGGTGGTGGAGGGGGCAGTGCTACAGATTCACCTCCTCTTACACCCCGACCTCCTCACTCACCCCTTGTAGCTCCACATGAGGATGAGGACCGCGATACGCCCGTTCCGGACGCTCTTGGCTACTACTATTATATACATCGAGGGGGGTAGGTGGATCTAGGTTCCTCTTTGGGGAAGACATTTCGAGGGCACCTTAACTAGCTGATCCACTCGACATACCAAGATTGCTTTAAATCTTTCAAAGATCAGGACCCAGCCGACTTGACGTACATTCACACGACATTGCTCATGTGGTTCCCTAATCCGAAAGTGGAATATTTCTCCAGGCAGTGGCTCGATGAGTACATCAAAAATTTCTTGAAAAATAAGAAGTCCAGTGTGCGGAGGGTGGCAAAGCGAACATTTGAATATGAGGGTCACAACTATCGCCCGGGAAATGTTCACGACAAGGAGTGGAAGAAAGCCTAGGGCAAGCTAGAGGACGAGAGAGTGGTAGGTGCTAGGGTGCACAATTGGCAAGTGGAGGCGAGGGCACAGCAAACGCCCACACATTACGGCTCGGGCGGAATGGCAGCATGGAAAGATGAATTTGTGAGTGCGCGTATTTTTATTTCAATTGATTTAGTTTGTGGTAATAAGGTTAGGTTTGTGATATTTTTTAATTGATATACAACAAAATATTACTATGACCCGCCCAAGCTGAGAGATCCAGAGATACAGAGAGAGCCACTCCGAATATCCGACATGGTGCTGGCTATATGAAAACAACAAAATCAATCGCAAAGAATTTGAAAATGCATGTCGTACACTACAGCCTGTAAGTGTGAACTTTTTTTAAAAAATCAGTGTATGCAAAATTATGTATCCATTTGTATTAATCTAAGGTTTTGTTGTTTTTTTCTTTTCCAGAGTCAAGGAGTCCTTCGAGAGGTCCCAGGATCCGAGTAGCTCAATCCTACAAGTGTTTTTGGGCCCGCGCGTCTTCTTTTGGCCACAGTTGTATAGCCCCCATGTATCGCCTATTTGGGCAATTTTGTAATATCCAATATAATTAAACACTTGATTTTGGCCCAAAGTCTTCTTTTGGTCACAGTTGTATAGCCGCCATGCATCGCCTATTTGGGCAATTTTGTAATGAACAGTTTCTCCAATATAATTAAACATTTGATTTTGGTCCAAAGTTTTGGTGCAATGAAATTGTTGTTTTTTTATTTATTAAATGTATAGGGAAAAAAAGGTAAATGACCATTTGGATGGGTCCTACCAAGGACCATCTAAATGGTCATCTGCTTTTTTTTAAAAAATACTCGCGAGCGCGGTAATCGTTGCGGTAATACTGGCGGTAAGTACAACGGAAATAATCGCGAAAATGTAGCCAGGCCGATTACCGCTTTCATTGTTGAAGGACCATTACCGCAAGCATTGACTCGAGCATTACCACACCTGAGATTTTCTGACTTGAACTTTTCCTTTGTTTTTGTGCGTCTATCTGAGTGGTAATGTGCTCCAAATGTCATAGTGCAAGTCCTGAGTGTAATGTTGATTGATAGTTTAATCAATCTAGTCTCTGATGAAGTGTGTGAAATGCCCAACACAACCATTAGAGGACAGTTTAATAGTCTTAGATTGTGGTCAAACATGCTATATATTAACATCCAAGACAACACCAAGTCATCTATTGATGAGCGAGTATCTACGGATTGAAAAGTACAAGAGCAAGGTGTGTCATGCTAACTTGATGAAGATGGCATAGGTATGCATCTCTTCACTCTTAGGTTGTGGGGACCAATTTTTGAACTCAACCCAACTCTCTCTACGGAAACCCCCTCTTCTCCAAAATTCTCAAGTGCACGGTGTGTGAACGACCACTTGATGATCAAGATAAATAAAATCTCTAGTAAATCCTTTCATCGAAGCAGAAAATCTTGCATGGTAAGAAGTCCTTGGCCCCAAGTACCGATGGAGCCACTCGTAATCATTTTTCTCCCTCCTTCATTTTCTCCTCAAAGGGCTCCACTTTCAAAATAATTGATAACTGTATTAGTAAAATAAAAGGGCACTCAATGGTTTGTGCAACCATGGCCACCACCTTATTACAAAATCAAATAATGGGGGCCTTCTTCTCATTATCACCTCTCTCCACCTTGTCCTCTTCTATCCATGGATCCCTCCCTCTCCTTGTCTTGTATCTCCCTCTCACTCTCTCTCTTGGCTGAAATGTTTACTTTTTTGTCCCTTCTCTCTCTCCCTCTCTCTTTGACCAACACAAAAAACTTTATCTCCCTCCACACAGACACACACACAAAGTTGAAAACAACCAATTTTGAGCACACTTAGAGTAGATGCACACATACACACACTCTTCTCTCTCAATCTCATGTCTTTCCCAAGCTCTCCATAGCTAAAAATTGTTGTTTTTTCAGTCATACACACACACAGTCACACTCACATACACATACACACACACACACACACACACAACCTACTCATCAACACACATCCCACTCTCATAATCACCACCAAACACTCTCACAAATCAGCCCATAACCTCAAAATAGTCAAATTATAGTACGTCACCATCATTTGCACACATGCACATGATGTCATATATACGTACTTCGTGCCAATGGCTTCAATGAAGTGATGACCATTGTGACAACAGTAAAGGCACTCAACTATGAGCACTACAAGCAACACAATGGAAGGGAGGCTTGTCCAAGCAAAGCCTCAAGTTATGGAAGCGTCAATTAGGTGGGCCATGCCTATGTTCATCAGTTTCGAACGACAACATCAACCTTGTAATCATCTTTTACCGCACTTACGCCCCTCATAATCTCTCTTTTGTGTGTTAACACAAGATCATTGTATATTTCCTACTCTAGATTTGAATTCTAGGTCATGAGTGAGAGAAAAAAATCCACATTAAATGAAGTCCTAACCAGAGTTAGAGCCACTACTGCTACAAGTGGTGTATTTATCTTCTCCAACGACAAACCACCTTCGATAACCTCTTGTAAAAAACCCTCTCCTGTCTCTCAAAGAAGCTAGCTACGACTAGCATACCTTGTAAAAACCTCATTCCTCTACCCTCTTTTCCCCTTCATCCCTCTCTTCCCCTACTATTTGCTCTCTATGGACCTATATCACAAGCATCATTACGTTGGACATGGCTGACCCATGGTCACATGGTGTAGGTCACGTCCCAATAAAAATATATAATAATTCCACACTCTTTTCCTATATAAGGAGGGCTCTCTATCACCAAAACACAACAATGCTCTCACCAAAGCACAAGCTCTATGTTATTAGAGGTTAAGAGAATTTTGAGACGTAGGCACCATGGCTCCACACTTCTAATATAGCTAGAAGTGTTAGTCCATGTAAGAGGGCATTGGGAGACACCATCACACCACAAGGTAGGAGGTTATGCACATACAACCTACTCATCAACACACATCTCACCTCCATCATCATCAACCACCATGCCTTGGTGCAATTTGAAATGAAGGACCAGGCATTCAACAAGAGTGAAGGTTTCCCTCACACTACTCCTTGACATCATCTCCACCCATCAACAATGCACCCATGGTCTCATCCTTCCTCTCTTGCCCTCTCTATCGGTTATATCTCTCCCCCACAAATAATCTACTCTTTACGTTATGTCATTCTTTCTATTGTGCGGAATTTTGTGAGTATGTCACATATCATAGCGACACTGCAGAGTCTTATATAGCAAGGCTTATAGCGATGCTCGAGAGTAAACTATTTTGGGTGACAGGGCATTCGGTGCCTTGCCACCCATCAACCATATTGAGTGTTTCAATAATAGATTAAACCTAGATAATTCAACTTTGAAAGAAAGTGCAAGGTATAGACCCAAAGTAGTCACCCACAAGACAATATAACCATTAACCCCATCATGCGTAATATTGTTTGCAGAATAAAGATACAAAACTGATAAAAGTAAATTGACGAAAGTAAATCATGAAAATTGTACACATCATAGGAAAAATCACTTGATTGTTAAACTTTGCAAATGTAATAGTTACAACACCATTGTCATTATTGAGAAATTACATGGTTTTCCAATAGTTGCAAAAAGACGTAAACATGTCATCTCCTTATACATGCTTTGACAAAAGAAAATGAATGCTATCTAGCTACGGCTAGAATGACATTGTCTTATCGAACCGCGTCTCATCACGTCCAAGCGGCGTATCTGTCGGATTCTGCAAAACAAAACAAAAAGACTTTTTGTAAGTATAAAGATATAATTTACAAAAAAATATATTTTCTTAGCTTATCATTAAAATACAACAAATATAAAAGAGTAAAGTGAAATACTAACCATGACGCCGCAAGAACTTAGAATGTCTATCAGGGTGTTTAAGCCCTTTCTACCTGTGTACTCGCGCTCGTACAATGTGGGGTCATGTCCTGTCATTGACCACTGTTCAAAACATACAAAGAATACATTATGTTAGAATTTAAAAATACAATAGACGTAACTACCAAACATAAAGAACAATTCAAAAACACTTACAAAATCGGCCTCAAATGATGCCCAGCCGCCGCTCCCGAAGTGGTGCGAGCTCCCTGCCTTTACTCACGTTTTGGCTGGCCTTTTTGTTGCTTCCACTTGTTAGGATTCTTGTGTGCTGCTCGCTTCGCATTGTTCCCATCTTCATTGGACATCCAATCTGGTATGTTCCACCCATGATTTATTGCTTTTTGTACTTCAAAACGCTTGTGATTGCACTATTCACGCATTCAAACTTTCATCAGGTCTTCATTGAAGCGCTTATCGTGACTTGACACGAGAAACTCGTCATTTAGCATGCTGATGATTGTGTCTTTTAATTCACTTCGCACTTCACTCCAGGTGTTTAGTATGTAGTGTCTAAACACTTGAGAGCAAAGATCACACATGTGTGAGATCATGTTCTTTCCTTCGTCATCCAAGAAGATGTTGTCGCTAATGTACGGCAAGCCCTCTCGCGTGTGACACGTGAACCTATGTGTCTTGACAGGGGTCTCTAGCGACGTCTCGATGGGGATACGGACGTCAGGTATCTCCACTAGAGTCTAGGCCCCGAAGCGAGGAGTGTTTGACTGGGGTAACTCCCAGAGGAGTATCTTGTGTTGTGTAACAAGGATAGGCCGATAGCCGCGCAAAACGTGCCGTAGATGGTGATGCCGTGGCTGTGTGGAGGTGGGAAAAGAAGGGAAAGGTAAGGAGCCTCATCGAACACGAAACGGTATTGAGACATCACAGAGAGTTTTCCCACAGCAACCGCTGGTGCCACCACTAGAGCGTCGGTGCCTAGACGAGTGTGAAGATCGTCTCGTCGACACTGAAGCTTCAGAGCGTGCTGAATGCTCCAAAACAAACAAGGACACTGAAGGAGTAGAACGACGTGATGGTGCTCTAGACCGATGACGCTTCTTGTACCACCTCTGTTGGTGGGATGACAAAGAAGAAAGAAACTCATCATCATCCATACCCTCATTAAGCACAAAACGAACATTTAATCTTAAAATTGAATGAATGGAGAAGAAAACATGGACAAGTAGAGAGAGAGAGAGAGAGAGGACTCATAAAGGGGGAGGGATTACTGTGTAGAGAGATTCCATTGAAGTTCTTGTGAACTTGTAAAAGCACTACGCTCTGGGTGCGATGGACACTGAGGATGCACTCGCAAAGGAGGTGATATGTCTCTGCTCATAGATACTGCTCACCCCTCCACTAGATCTAGTTGATCTAGTGAAAGAGACACCGAGAAGGAATAGTAGCGCCTGTTAGTGTCTCTTTCATCCGATCAACTAGATCTAGTGGAGGAACGAGAAACATTTATGATCAGAGACAGATCACCTCCATCGCGATTGTAGCCTCAATCTCCATCACACTCGGAGCGCAGTGCTCGTCGCCCCTGCTTGTGAGAACATACTTGGAGTGGATGCAATGACGTAATGATGATTAAATACAATGACACAATGATGCATATAGACATGAGTGGACAAAAAGCCACGTGAATACAATATTTTTTATAAAAAGGAGCAAAATTGTTCACATACAATGTTTATGGCTTTAAGAGGTCTCTCTCTCATCCTCGCATAGCTCAGCATATATTCCTATATCTATATAGAGCTCTCTATTTAGGGAGATGTCCTCCATTTTATTTTTACAGATCCTCTACATGCACCCAATAGAGAGTAGCAGCTTGACGCTTGTCTGGCACCACCTCAGTGGCTTCTGACTGAGCATCTTCTCCGATCTCTTCCATTAATGCCGTTGTGATTGGCACATGGTATCCCTCATACATCCGTGCACTAGGAGGGGCTACCTCTATGACGTACCACCAGTTTGATGCAGATTTTTTAAGATGCAATATCACCTGCCATAGCCACATAACTTACATGAGAGCTTCCAAGCACATAGCTTATAAAATTGGATGTTAACTATTTACATGCTTACTTGTTCACAATGCTCAGGTAGTATGAAAGTGTCTCTTAGGTCGGTCTCCACTTGGGTATTGGATGTTAACTATTTACATGCTTACTTGTTCACAATGCTTAGGTAGTATGAAATTTTCTCTTAGGTCGGTCGCCACTTGGGTAGTATAAAAGTGTCTTCCCCGTCTCCACTTGATTCGTGCCCTTTGTTGCTCTTGCTTTGCATCCTCGTATTGTAAAATCCACTTTTGCATCACTGGATTGTGAAGCATGTAAAATCGGTTGATCTTAGCCTCTAGATCTTCCGTCATCTTCTTCTCAACACTGAGATTGTACATGACAATCCTAGTATGCGCTCATTATCTATGGTTTTCCATAGCATGTCCCGAGCTTTATTAAATCTGTCTAGTCACTCTCCAATGTAAACTAGGGACTCTAATACCAGCCAACCATCTGCCATGCTACCCTCTGGACGTGCCTTCTGACTCACATATCCCTTAAGCGTTTTCATGAAATGTTCTAAAACGAACATCCATCTGGAATGTATTGTGCCAGCTATTTCCACCTCATCAACTATGTGAACAAGAAGATGCACCTAAATGGTTAGCATGGTAGTAGGAAAGTGTTTCTTAAACATGCACACAACCTCCGCAGCGTTTAATTTGGCGAATGGTATGGAGTCTACATTGATCTCGTTTTGTGAGATCCATTGCACCAACTTCGCAAGTTTGTAGATTGTGTTACGGACGTCAGGAGACAAACATCCCTCAATGGCCACGGTGAAATAAACTGCAAAACACATCTAGTAATGATATTAAAGTCCATACACTAATTTGTTATACAATTCCCACTATGATATATTCCACTTCAAACATACGTGACACATTTTATGCCAGTCGTGTGACTTCAAACCGGTAAGCTTTCCTTCCTTAGTGAAACACGTTTGGAGCGAGTGCATTATGCCAATGGGGTCCACATAGATTGAATGGTCTCTTTTACTTTGCATTCTTGGGCTCCTGTCAAAATACATGGAGCTCTAGGGAGGTATGGCGATCCATCGAATGCTGTCTGCGGCAAACTATCTGCGGCCAATATTGCTCCATACGATCCACATTGCTATGGTCAATCCTGACTCCCAAAGTATCTTTCTTACTAGACAAATGGTCCCACAGTAGACTACCCACATTCTTGAATATGTGCATTGGATCGAGCAAGTGATTGACCATGAGTCAGGGCCAATATGCTAACTTGTACCATAGAGAGAGTCTCTTCATCCCTGGGGGCAAACCGTCATCACACATCTCCTTCTGCTCTAACCATGCTTGTGTAGACATCCTCGGTGGCTCTCTTCCCAAAAAGCCATCGTGTAACACATGATTCTTTGGAAGATACGCTTGATGACCTTCGTAAATTTGATTCTTCAATGAGGGCACCCAACGTGCATTAAGTTTAGGTCCACATATGACACATGCTCTGTATCTGGTTGTCTGAAGCCCTGCATGTATACACATGACAATAAATAAGCTTGAGAAAAACCAAGATTTATAGTGTTTGAGTTTGAGTGTAAATCACCCGAGCATTCTGTTAGTCCGGGATAGTCATGGAGGGTCCACATTAGAATGCCTCTTATCAAAGCATTCCGTCAACCTGTGTGTTGGCTTATATCCACCACTTCTATGCCAATCCACAATTGTTGCAGCTCTTCCAATAATGGATGAAGATACACATCCATATTCTTCACTTTATACCGCCCCCACACAATCAAGCTTAGCCACAGGTGCTAGCCACAGGTGCCCCTTCTTGGTAGTCAGCCACACGGGGGAACGTTGTAGTTGATGATGACAACAGGACATACATTGTAAGATATTGATCTCTAACCAAATGGATTTATGCCATCCATAGCCAGGCCTATGTGCAAATTTCAAGCTTCCCTTGCAAAATCCGGCCATGTATCATCTATATGTTTCCAACCTGCACAATTTGCAGGAATCCTAGCACACCATCCAAAGATCTATTCTCCTCGTGTCATGATGCTAAGGCGGCCATGGACTTACATTCGAAGAAATCATTGATGTGAGGAAGCAGAGGAAAATATCGTAAAATCTTTTGTGGAATTTTTGTTCTGTGGAGATCTACTCGATATCTCTCGGAATCACATTTCGGAGACTTCTCCATGTCTATGTATTCCCCTTTGAAAAGAATGCATCCATTAGGATAAGCGTGAATCGAATTGTAATCCATCCCCAAGTTTTGCAAGATCTTTCTTGCTTCCTCTCTAGAATCTGGCATCACATTATCAGCTGGTAGTATGTGCTCTTTGAGCAATCTACAAAAAAAAAAACGGTATACTTGTGTAAGTAATCTATCAGATCATTATACATCTAGAGTTTTTTAATGAAGCAAACACATTGTATTAGATCACCTGAAAGGCACTGTGACGCTAGTGTCACTCCATCCAAACTTTGTCTGTATGTTGAGAAGAACCAAGAGAGTCTTCGATCTAAACACACGTGCTCTAAAAGACAATGGCGTATCGGCTTCACTTTTCGTATCATCATAGATAAGCCTTTTTGAATCTATGATCGTCTCAATCATTTCATCTCTCCTGCTCAAACATTGCGTTGTTGGGAATGTGGTCTGCATGATCATCTTCCGAGATGTCAGAGGCTACATCTTGTGGCCTCACGTATCCTGCTTGACCAAAGGGATTGCGAACACCTCTATTGGGTTGCAAGATTGCTGCATGTTGGCTAGCGGTCAGAGTCCGACGAGTTATAATTGGCAACAAATTGATCTATAATAGATGAATCAAACTTGCCAAATTCACAAACATGCAGCAAAGAAACGCGTCTTGTCCGTTACACAGAATGCTTGCATTGATTACAAGGACGTAAGATCCTTGCTGAGAGATAGGTGTTTCGGTTGGACGGCCCCACATTCTCATCACCTACTAATAATGAATGTAAAAACCTTATAACCTGGACATAAATTTAATCTCCTATTGACATCCTCCGTCTTATCTCTCTCTCTCTCTCTCTCTCTCTCTCTCTCTCTCTCTCTCTCTCTCTCTCTCTCTCTCTCTCTCTCTTTGTTCACACTGTAAACTACCGCACATTCTCTAGTCATGTCCGATCCTCACATACCTTGGTCTAGAGGTGTACGGAGATCAGAATCACCGGGTTATAATCTCGTCTTTATTGGTCAATGCCTATATTTTTAGGTACAAGAAATCTACACACCCACGTCTACATGATAGTGCATGTAGTGGAGAAAACCCCTTTTCCTCTTTTCTAGTTGTAACAATTCACAGCATCTTAACATATCTTCACAGAAGATCTTTGTTCGAGGGATTACTTAGTACATTACATGTTGGCCTCCAATTTGAGTATCATGCCCTTGAGAGCTTTCCAACTTAAGGTCGCATGCGTAGTGAGGAAGACAGGGATCACTGTTCGCCTAACTCTATTTTTTTTCCGTAATTCCAAAGGTAGACTTTAATACGAAAATCCAAAATCAAATCTTGAATCTAACCTAATTGAACATATGGTGATTCTGAGCTAATTGAACATGGTTAGTGGGTGAGTTAATAGGTGATGGGAACATACATATTGTTGTGTAACTAGTGTTTGCTCTTTGGGCAAAGTTTTCATTGACATGCTCTATAATCCAACCTTAATCTAAGCTAATATAATCTAATCTTAAATCAAACATTAATCTAGATCTAATCTAATCTTAAACTCAACATAAACCTAGTTCTAATCTAATCTTAAATCTAACCTAAACATAAATGTAATCTAATCTAAATCTAAATCTAGTCCAATCTTAAATCTTGTCTTGATCTTAAATCTAAATCTAATCTAATCTTAAACTCAACATTAACCTAAATCTAATCAACTCTTAGATCCTAAACCTAAATGTAATCTAACTTTAATCTAGCCTAGCTAATCTTAAATCTTGCCCTAATTTTAAATCTAACCTAATCTTAAACTCAACATAAACATAAATCTAAATGTAATCTAACCTAATCTTAAATTTAATTTAAATTCTAACCTAATATCAAGTCTAACCTAGTTTTAAATTTAGCATAAATTTTAAATATAATTTAAATGTAATGTAGCTTGATCTTAGATCTCAATCTAACCGAATTTTACTTAAATATAATTTTAAATCAAACCTAACCCTAAATCTTAATATAACATTTCATTTTATATTTTCTTTACTTTTTCTATCTCTCTCTCTCTCTCTCTCTCTCTCTCTCTCTCTGTTTTCTCCCCTTATCTCTCTCTTTTTGTCTTCTCTCCCTCTCTCTCTATTTGGTATTTGTTTCTCTCTCTCTCTCTCTCTCTCTCAAAGACACAATGTGTGTGTGTGTGAGAGAGAGACAGAGAGAGAGATAGGGGAAGAGAGAGAGAAAGAGGGGAAGGGAACATGTGTTGAAAGGAAGCCCTTTCAACAACGTTTCCATAAAGATTTCATTAAAGATTCCTCAAAGATTCTGTGAAGATTCCACATGAAGATGGTGATGAAGTAATGAAGATGAAGATGGATGCTGCAACATGAAGATACGAGTTCATGGACGTCATTGAATATCCCGTTATTATTATTTTGAGCCATTACAACCACTTTTGTAATGTTTACGGGAACCTCATATTTTAAATCGGCACTTGTATTTTGGCCGTAGATACTTTTATAATGAGTAAATCCAACTTGGTTTCTTGTAATTAAGCTCTGTAGAAGCCTAGGGACAATTCAGGTCATTTGGCCGGACATTAGTTTTGAAGGCTTTGTATATAAGCTGAAACCTAAGGCTTTGTAAAAAACACATTAGGTTATCTCATTTAATATACAGTTGTGGGTTCTGCAGCACAAAGTAGTGAGCTTCACACACACACACACACCGTCGTGCACACTAATCACATTGCAGATATGAGAGTAGGAGCGTGTTAACATTGAGAGGCTCTCCACGTCAATGCAAGCAATGCAAGCCGAGGACCACATCGCGAGCCCGCCTGCTACTACGAGCTATATTTGGACGTAAGTACCTCAAACGACATCCGTTCTGAATGATCAAGTAGTCGTTAGAATGAGGGCGAGAAGCTCTTCGTGTTGATGTTGAGGCGGTCCGAGGCGGGCAACAAGAGAGGCGACCTCTAAACGCCCCTCAAGGCTCCTGTATTGCTCAATTGGGGCTGGGGCAACCACAAGCACAACACAACAACAAACCCACAGCCAAACCCAAACTAGATAGGGGCACCACCTAGTTATGGTATGCGAACTAGGACGCAAGAGAGATTTTGTCACAACCAAGAAGATGCACCACACAACACACACAAGCAACCTCACACCAAGACACACATGAAATGGACCAGAGAGAGCTAGAGCAAAGAGAAGAGAGAGAGGAAAGGATCTTGCGTAATACCTTATTTGTGACTTGCAAATGGAGATTGTTCGTTATCATGCTATCATAGAACTTGTACAAAACTCACTCAATGCTTAGTGATTGCTAAACATTGCCAAAAAACACACACACTGTCTTAGGGTGTGGGAGACCTCTCACCACAATACCCTCTTACAATGGACAAAAAAATGGCAATGAAAAACACACTAAAACACTTTCTAAAATCAAGATCAACCGATAAAAACTCAAAATACACAAGTCGCCGTGAATTCACCAAATCGTATTGCACAAATGGAAGGACGAAGATTTGAACGTCGAATCACGCCTTGGATGCACCAAACCTCAATTTATTGATGATGAAGGAGCATATAAAATAGTGGTTTTGAGATTTGTGGAACTCACGCTCTCTCACTTACAATGTGTAGCTTGAAGGCTTCTCTCACACCAAGAGTGAAGCTCACAAGTGGTTTCTACACCTAAGTCTCTCCTCACGCATAGAGTGTTGGGGTGCTATGTGAGATATTGGAGGTTGTTTTACAAGAAGGAGAGGGGTATATTTATAGGTTGGAGACCCCTCATAAAGATTATTGGAAATCCTAATTTACAAGCTAACAAATCAGGATTATGATTTTTTTGAATATCAAAACATTGCGGGCCTTCTTTGTCTGCTTGAGTCATGGGTGTGGGCTCAAAAGAGAGCATTATTCATGGTAGATAAGGTGAAAGTAAGTAACGAGAGAGAGAGAGAGAGAGAGAGAGAGAGAGAGTTACTTTGTACATGTCTTGAGGTGAGGTGTCTTTTATGGTTAGTTCAATGCTATTTTGTGTTAGTATGTTAGTCGTTAGTAATCACTAGAAAGTTAATGTTACATTTACAATGGGTAGAGTGAGTTGATTTGATGAAGGAAGAGGGGTGAATTAAAAGAGAATCATTGAGATGGTGAAGCTTTGAAGAATCTTGAACTCACCCTTGATTGTGGACAAAATGACCGCTGGTCTTCTTCTTCTTCTTCGCTTCTTTACGCCGCCGCCACGGTTGACCACCACGATGAAAAAAGGATTTGTTGATGAAAAATCCTCAATTTGCAGAAGTTATCATGGTTAAGATGCTGAATTTTAGATATTTTTAGGAGAGGTAAATGAAATTGTAACATAGAAGCAATAGAGAGAGACATGGAGAGGGTGTATGTATGTAGAGGTTCATAAAAGAACTTTAGGGATGAGAGAGAAGGGTAATGGTGAAGAGGGTGGGAGAAGCCATGGAAATTGCAGGTTTGAGTGAGGGAAGGAGAGGGAGGGATGTGTAAGAGTGAGTAGGTGTGTGGAAGGGTGAGAGAAGACTAAGGGCTACTTGTGAGAAAAGTGGGCAGACTGGGGTCCACTCAAAAAATCATAGCTCACCGCTGGTAGCTCCAAAAATCATGAAAAAGGTTGAGGTGATTATTCAGAGCGTGGACTACATTTTCTCTTTTGACCACCACTCCAAATTCAGAGTGGAGATAGGTGCCAAAATTCTCACCAAAAAGCCTGTTTTTTATGCCTGCAAAAGTCTTTTTGTGGCCCCCTCCTTTGTTGAATTTGTACAATGCATCCAAGAGTGAGCCCCTCCTTTGTCATATTATAATACAAAGCATCCAAGTTGCCCTTGACCCATGCATGGAGGAGGATTATTGGTGAATAAAGAAATATATACATGGTGGGACTAGTGTATGGACTATTCATGGACTTTAGCTCAATGAGCACATGGTGTTAGAATAATGAGTAAAAATAATAATAAAAATATAGAGGAGTTATGGATATGGAAAAATATTGGAATCATATGATATGGTCCATCCTTGAATTATTTTGGGTGAAAGAGGAAAAGGTATGCAAGTAAATAATATAATAAAAGTAACCAATGAGTAGAAATCAATTTTTTGTTTTCACGAGGGTGAGAGTGAAAATGTGGGAGTGATTTGTATAAAGGAAAAGTATGAGGTTAGAGTATGTACATATTGGCAAAAAATATAATTATGGTGTAAGAGAATGAAAGAAGGTGTACATAGGTTTAATAAAACACACACCTAAGTAGAAATATTTATATAAAATACCAAAATAATTATAAAAAATCCCTATATTTAGGCCATATATACAATGAAATATTTACACACAAAGAAGCCATAATATACTTTATTTTTTTATTATTTTTATTTTTTTGGCTCAACTAGCCCTGTGACTAGCTAGCTGAGGGTTTTTAAGAAGATATGGGAAAAGCCCCCTAACTCACACACGCCTATGTACAGTGAAATGGTAGGGATAGCCATAGCGTTTGGGTGAATTTGGTAGGGTGGAGTAACTTACTATGGCAAATATGGAGAGCCGAAAAATGGCTATCATTAGCCCTCCCCCAGGATGATGGTATATTCATGTACCATCATAGAGCATCTTTTCCAAAGAGAGTGCTTCAGAGTCCTTGACGAGATCTTCATTGTTTGGCCCCTCAGAATTTTGGCTGGAGTTACACTCATGCTTCATGTAACAATACTTACATGAGACAACGGCCTTTGGACAGATCTTTGGTAGATCCTTTGGTAGAAGGCGACTCAAATAGGGCTTCAAGCGATACCCGTTTACCTTCCTGGAGTGCTCTTTACCATTTAAGTCCATAAGCTGATAGTAACTAGAATTGAAAGCCTTCTTGACTATGTATGGCCCTTGCCATCTAGTTTCAAACTTGGCATCAAAATGATTGTCAAGTCGATTGTCATACCTTAGCACAAGCTCTCCTTCCTTGATGCCTTTGTCCTTCAGTTTCTTGTCGTGCGTTTCTTTCACTTGTGTGGCTTTCCTCTTGTAGCACTCATATGCTGCTTCTCTTTTCCACTCAAGCTCCACTAACGTAAGAAGTCGATCCATCCATCCCTCTTGATCATCTTGTGCTCCTTTGCCATGAAGTCGCATTGTTGGAATGTTGAGCTCGATAGGCTGCAAAGCCTCTTGACCATAGACCAAGTGAAATGGTGTGAACTCCGTGGCTTCCCTATATGTGGTTCGATATGCCCACAAGGCACCATCCAAGAAGTCATCCCATAATTTTGTCTTATTTTGCACCATCTTTCTAATGATTCCTGCAATGACACCATTAGTCTTCTCCACCAAACCATTTGACTGTGGGTAGTATGGTGTGCTATGACGATGTAGAATGTGAAGCTCTTCACAAACTTCTGTGAGCAAGCCCTTCCTAAACCCTGGACCATTATCGGAAACAATCTCCAAAGGTGTGCCAAATTTGCAACAAATGTGATTGTACACAAACTTGCTAACTGTCCTCTCATTCACTCTTGCCACACTTTGAGCTTCCACCCACCTAGTCATATAGTCTACAGCCACTAGAATGTAGAGTTTACCAGTTTTTGTCCTAGGCAAAGGACCCATAGCATCAATGTCCCACTTTTCAAAGGGTCCATTTGCAAGCACTATTTGCCTCGGGCCATGCACCAACCTTCTATTTCCATTTATCTGACAATTGTGACAGCTTTTACACCAATGTTGAACATCCACATGCAAGCTTGGCCAAACATACCCCACAAGCAAAATCTTCTTCACAGTTGATTCTTGGGCAAAATGACCACCACATGCCTCTTCATGCAAACCTTTTAGAATGGTTGGAATTTTCTCGATAGTTGGTACTCTTCTGCACACTTGATCCTTCCCTTTTTGATAGAGGGAGCCTTCTAGGAACAGATAGAAACTTGCCTTCTTCATGAGTCTCTTCTTCTGAGCCTTCGTGAAATCTTGTGGAAACTCACCCTCCAAAATGTAGCCAATAATGGGAGCCAATGACTCCAATCCCTGGTATCTCGGTTGCTTGACAGCTGCTGCCACCATGATGACCTGCACTTCTCTCTCAACACATGTAACTGCTTGTTGTGCAAGTAAATCGGCATCTTCATTTTGTTTCCTCGGAATATGATATAGTTGCACTTCTTCAAACTGATTAAACATCTTACGAATGGCATGAACTTTTGTCCTTAAGCTTTCATTCTTGCATGCCCAAATGCCTAAAATCTATTTAACAATGAGAAGTGCATCTCCCTTTACCATGAGACGTTTTATCCCTTGGCCAATGCACATCTTCAAACCATGAAGTAGTGTGTCGTATTTTGCTTCATTGTTGCTAGTTGAACCTGGTAGATTGACCTTCTCTTTCATGACCACCTCTCCACTTGGGTTGAGCAACACTAGCCCTCCCCCTGCTTTCCCTGTGGCTCGTCGAAAAGCTCCATCAAAAAACAAGGTAAAAGCATTGGGAATACTTTTTGGTGGTGGCAATGGTAGGGTCTTTACTTGAGGCACCTTAATTTCCTTCTCATGTACCCTATAAGTGAGAATCCCTGCCAATTGTGCATGCACACTATCTTCTACCTTGAAAGAGTATTCGAACTCTTGCAACTCCATAATCCACTTTGAGATCCTAGTACTAAGATTCATTTGAGATGACACCCAAGGGAACAAATTTTATGCAGTGAGAATTACAAAAGGTTTTGGTAGTAGGTAGGATCTAAACTTTCTCACCGCAAACATGAGAGAAAGCATCATGAGTTCTGCTTCTGTGTAGTCTCTCTCCAAAGCATTCATGACCCTACTAGCAAATTAGATGGGTCGCATCCTTGTACTGTGGGGATCTTGTTGTAGCAACACAACACCAATTGTTTCCCTTCCAACACTAGAGCTAACAAAGAATGTGTACTCCCAACAAGGAGGCATGAGTGTTGGTAGCTCTAACAAAATGACTTTAATGTTACAAAAATACTCTTCAAGCTCACCAGACCATGCAAATTCTACTTGTTGTGTCAACTTTTGCAAAGGATGAAGCAACTCCGAGGCTAAGTGAATGAAGCGTGACATATACTTCACCTTCTGAATGAAAGAGATGACCTCCTTAAGACTCTTCGGTGATGGGAGCTCAATAAGAGCCTTTGCTTTTGAAGGATCCACCTCAATGCCTTTATAGGAAACCTTGTGACCGAGCAAGATCACTTCATCCTCACCTATGTGGCACTTGTCGGGGTTGAGTTGACCTCCCATGTCGTAGAGCTTCTTTAAACCTTCTTCTACCCTTTGTAGATGCAATGATTTTGAGCTATAAATGCAGAAATCATCAATGAACACCCTAATTGACTTTCCAAAGAATTCTTGAAACACCATGTTCATGAAACGTTGGAATGTTGCAGGAGCATTTGTCAGACCAAATGGCATGACTCTAAAAGCATAACAACCCCAAGGAGTGATAAAGGTTTTTTTCAATTGATCTTCCAATGCGATACCTATTTGAAAGTAGCCTGAGTAGCCATCACACACAATGTACTTCTCATGACCAGCTACCTCATTTAGTATCTCATCCTGAAATGGGAGGGGAAAGTGATCTCTTTTTGTTGCCTCATTGAGTGGACGGTAATCCACATAAACCCTCCACTTTCCGTTTTTCTTAGGAGTGACAACAACGGGAGAGACCCACTCTAAATTCTCCACTGGATAAATGAAACCTGCTGCTAGAAGCTTTCTTACCTCCTTGAGTAAAGCCTGCTCCTTGATGACTCCTAGCCTTCGTAGCTTCTGAGCCTTAGGTGTGGCCTCAGGCTTCATCTCAATTTTGTGTTGAACAGCATCTACTCCACGCACATTGGTGTAGTCTTTAGCAAAAAGCCTAGGAAATTTCCTTAGCACACATTTGAACTCCTCCCTTTCATCCTTTGTAAGTGTTGTAGATAGCATACCTTCTAGCATTCTTTCATCTTCCACTTTTTGGTTCTTTTGGGAACCTACCTCCTCCAAACCTTGACAAGAGGTCTCTTGGTTGGTTGGCTTAAACCTTACCCCCATGACTTCGATGGAAGACTCCTCTTCAGTAATGCTGTCGCTACTTTCTTCTTCTGAAGTGTTATCGGTCCAACCTTCTTCCGTCTCACTTTGAGATGATTCTTCATGGAGCTCCTCTTGGCGTTGCTCCTTCATGTCAAAGACAACCTTCTTATGATTGTTGTTCTTGCAAATTAGCTTTCCACTCTCCCAATCCTGCAAAGCTCACATTTTCATTAGCCATGGTCTCCCTAGGATAAATGGGTAACCATTTCCTTTGGTAGACATGACATAGAAATCCACTGCCTTCTTAATGCCAAAGGCCTCCACAAAAACATTTTTACAAATGCCTACGCACCTAGACTTGCTATTGTTTTCCATCTTGACCTTAATTTCAGGTGTCTCATGGATGTGCATGCCTAGTTTTTGCATGAGTCCCTCTGTCATGATGCAAATTTGTGCACCCCCATCCACTAGACCTTTCCTAACCAATCTCCATTTTATGTAACAATCTAGCACAGGTGTAATGTCCTCATTCATTTCAGCTTGTGCAATTTTTACAACAGGCACACTCTCTTTTACCTTTCTCCTAGTGCTAACTGCCCTTGTTAAATCCCTCCTAGCTTGTGGATATAATGCAAGAAATTGAGGCCATGAGATATCAGGACCCTTACCTCTCATGTCTTCCAACAGGTTGTATGGAGCCATTCCATGTCCAAGAGGAAAGTCTTGGAGGTTGATACGACATCGAGTCCTCTTAGCTTCCTTGGTCTCCTTTGCCTTTTTTTCTCGTCCATGGTCACTTTGTGATGTAACTCCTTATTTCTCCTTACCTTTCCCTCGGCCACGCTTAATGCCATTTGCTTCCATGTCAACCTCTCTTGAATTTGTCACCTCTATCACATGCACATTTGGGCCTGGCAAAGGTGGAACTCCTTCCACTCCTTGTGGAGGTGGTCTTGCTCCATTTGGCCTTTGTATAAGATGTGGTTGCTGACTAGTTCCTTCACCTGCATTCATCACTGGGTAATTCAAGTTAGGTCTCCCTGGTTCCCCACGGGGCGAAGAAAAATTATACATCCCATGTCCAGACTCACCGCAATTCAAACATTGCAAGACTCTCCTAGGTCATGGGTCTCGCTCTTCAGACTTCTTTGCTTGTCCCTTTGGACCTACAGCTTGTGCAAGGTGAATTGACAAGCTGCTTAAAGATTCATTTAACTTCTCAATCACTTCCGCCGTTACCTCAGGAAGCTCCCTACATGTTGATGCTTGTGACTTACCTTTGGGTCTAAGAACTTCTATTGGAACCTCCCCCCTTAAGCACTTGAGTTTCCTATATTTCTCAGCAGCCCTAGTTTCAGTTGCATCAAAGGTAGCAGGTGCACCCGCCTCAACTTTTACCTTAAGGTCAGGAAAGAGTCTGGCTATGAACCTCTCCTTCTTTAGAAATTCTGCACCATCACCAGGGTTAGCAACATTTCATATCCATAGAGCCCAAAGACGTAGGAACTCTTGCTTGTACAAGTAGTAGTCATCTAAGTCTTTTTGCTTATGAGAAACAATGTCTTGCCATAATTTCTGAGTGTTTTGGGGATCAAAGAAGTATTTCTTGAAACGATTCAAAACTTCCTTGTAATTCCCTTTAACTTCCTCAGGCAAAGAGTCAAACCAAGTGCTAGCATCTTTCCTAAGGACCACCTCAAACATTTCTACACGTTCTTGATCAGTTACTATCCTCTTGATACGGCAAGACATCTTGAAATTTGCTAGAAATAATTCTTCATCCTCTCCAGGCTCTCCAAAGAAAAGAGGATATCCAAACATTTGGTGTTGGCTCTCCATTGAATTGATTTCAAAGTGACGCGTTTTTGTTTTTTCTTTCTTTAAAAGATTTACACAATAATATTTTCTAAATTGCAATGTATTCTACAACAAAATAAAAATATTCACATCAAATGACCTATGATAATCAGTAAGAGGTAGAATTACAGGGTTTGGTGACGCGAGAATTTCTCCTACTCTTTGGGCACCAAACATGAATACCATACGTTGTTGAAAATGGATTTTTCTACTAATTGCAAGGTTTACTCTAATGTGTGGAGTGAAATGAAAGGAAAAAACCTGTATTCCTGGGCCATTATCCATGGTCTATGCATGACCTAATTCTTAAAACAAAACAAAAATATAGACGTCCAAACTAAGGTCGTACCTAATGAGAGGCAAAATAAAACGATTTACTGATGCGTTTATCTCTACCAACCTAAGAGGACCTAAAATTCTACGAATTACTCGCTGAAATTGCAGCTTAGTACTAACAATTATGTGTACCTTTTGCCTTGCAATGGGAATGAAGGGATCGTACAAATTCTCGTGATTCATGCAAGCTACTTGATTATGCTAAAGGTTGAGCCTTCACAAAACATACACAAGCCGGTCCTCACTGGGGGCACCAAAATTGAGGCGGTCCGGGGCGGGCAATAAGAGAGGCAACCTCTAAACACCCCTCAAGGCTCCCGTGCTGCTCAATTGGGGCTGGGGCAACCACAAGCACAACACAACAACAAACCCACAACCAAACCCAAACAAGATAGGGGCACCACCTAGTTATGGTATGCGAACTAGGACGCAAGAGAGATTTTGGCACAACCAAGAAGATGCACCACACAACACACACAAGCAACCTCACACCAAGACACACATGAAATGGACCAGAGAGAGCTAGAGCAAAGAGAAGAGAGAGAGGAAAGGATCTTGCGTAATACCTTATTTGTGACTTGCAAATGGAGATTGTTCGTTATCATGCTATCATAGAACTTGTACAAAACTCACTCAATGCTTAGTGATTGCTAAACATTGCCAAAACACACACACACTATCTTAGGGTGTGGGAGACCTCTCACCACAATACCCTCTTACAATGGACAAAAAAATGGAAATGAAAAACACACTAAAACACTTTCTAAAATCAAGATCAACCGATAAAAACTCAAAATACACAAGTCACCGCGAATTCACCAAACCGTATTACACAAATGGAAGGACAAAGATTTGAACGTCGAATCACGCCTTGGATGCACCAAACCTCAATTTATTGATGATGAAGGAGCATATAAAATAGTGGTTTTGAGATTTGTGGAACTCACGCTCTCTCACTTACAATGTGTAGCTTGAAGGCTTCTCTCACACCAAGAGTGAAGCTCACAAGTGGTTGCTACACCTAAGTCTCTCCTCACGCATAGAGTGTTGGGGTGCTATGTGAGATATTGGAAGTTGTTTTACAAAAAGGAGAGGGGTATATTTATAGGTTGGAGACCCCTCATAAAGATTATTGAAAATCCTAATTTACAAGCTAACAAATCAGGATTATGATTTTTTTGAATATCAAAACATTGCGGGCCTTCTTTGTCTGCTTGAGTCATGGGTGTGGGCTCAAAAGAGAGCATTATTCATGGTAGATAAGGTGAAAGTAAGTAACGAGAGAGAGAGAGAGAGAGAGAGAGAGAGAGAGAGAGAGAGAGAGAGAGAGTTACTTTGTACATATCTTGAGGTGAGGTGTCTTTTATGGTTAGTTCAATGCTATTTTGTGTTAGTATGTTAGTCGTTAGTAATCACTAGAAAGTTAATGTTACATTTACAATGGGTAGAGTGAGTTGATTTGATGAAGTAAGAGGGGTGAATTAAAAGAGAATCATTGAGATGGTGAATCTTTGAAGAAGCTTGAACTCACCCTTGTGTAGATTGTGGAAAAAATGACCGCTGGTCTTCTTCTTCTTCTTCGCTTCTTTACGCCGCCGCCACGGTTGACCACCACGATGAAAAGAGGATTTCTTGAAGAAAAATCCTAAATTTGCAGAAGTTATCATGGTTAAGATGCTGAATTCTAGATATTTTTAGGAGAGGTAAATGAAATTGTAACATAGAAGCAATAGAGAGAGAGACATGGAGAGGGTGTATGTTTGTAGAGGTTCATAAAAGAACTTTAGGGATGAGAGAGAAGGGTAATGGTGAAGAGGGTGGGATAAGCCATGGAAATTGCAGGTTTGAGTGAGGGAAGGAGAGGGAGGTATGTGTAAGAGTGAGTAGGTGTGTGGAAGGGTGAGAGAAGACTAAGGGCTACTTGTGAGAAAAGTGGGCAGACTGGGGTCCACTCAAAAAATCATAGCTCACCGCTGGTAGCTCCAAAAATCATGAAAACATTTAAGGTGATTATTTAGAGCATGGGCTACATTTTCTCTTTTGACCACCGCTCCAAATTCAGAGTGGAGATAGGTGCCAAAATTCTCACCAAAAAGCCTGTTTTTTATGCCTGCAAAAGTCTTTTTGTGGCCCCCTCCTTTGTTGAATTTGTACAATGCATCCAAGAGTGAGACCCTCCTTTGTCATATTATAATACAAAGCATCCAAGTTGCCCTTGACCCATGCATGGAGGAGGATTATTCGTGAATAAAGAAATATATACATGGTGGGACTAGTGTATGGACTATTCATGGACTTTAGCTCAATGAGCACATGGTGTTAGAATAATGAGTAAAAATAATAATAAAAATATGGAGGAGTTATGGATATGGAAAAATATTGGAATCATATGATATGGTCCCTCCTTGAATTATTTTGGGTGAAAGAGGAAAAGGTATGCAAGTAAATAATATAATAAAAGTAACCAATGAGTAGAAATCAATTTTTTGTTTTCACGAGGGTGAGGGTGAAAATGTGGGAGTGATTTGTGTAAAGGAAAAATATGAGGTTAGAGTATGTACAGATTGGCAAAAAATATAATTATGGTGTAAGAGAATGAAAGAAGGTGTACATAGGTTTAATAAAACACACACCTAAGTAGAAATATTTAAATTAAATACCAAAATAATTATAAAAAATCCCTATATTTAGGCCATATATACAATGAAATATTTACACACAAAGAGGCCATAATATACTTTTTTTTTTTTGGCTCAACTAGCCCTGTGACTAGCTAGCTGAGGGTTTTTAAGAAGATATGGGAAAAGCCCCCTAACTCACACACGCCTATGTACAGTGAAATGGTAGGGATAGCTATAGCGTTTGGGTGAATTTGGTAGGGTGGAGTAACTTAATATTGCAATTATGGAGAGCCGAAAAACGGCTATCAATGTCTTTGTAGATTAGTTCTGGACACTTTGGAAATTACTGTTTTGAGTCTATCGCGATAGCGATTAGAGGTCTCACGATTATGGCTTTCAGGGTTTAGGTGTTTGGCCATATAGGATATGTCCTTGTGAGTCTTGCCCTCCGATTTCGAGTCATTCCGATATTATTTGAGACTGTTTCGAGCTTGTAGTGTTTCGAACGATGCGTTGTCTGTTTCTTTGCTTTATGGTAGTGTTGTGGTAGGATTAGTGACTATAGAGTGTTGTTCGTGTCTAGCTCAGGGTTAACAACCCATAGATTGCCTCCATGCCCTAGTCGGGTCAGCTACGTCCTCGGATTGTCTGTGTTCTCGCTGTGCTCCATCGTCCGTCGCGGCGTACCCGCTAAAAACATGAGAGAGAGGAGAGATAAGGAGCATACCCAGCTCTCCTTCCTCTTCTTGTGTGTGTGTGTGTGTGAGAAAGACAGGGAGAGCGCGGGTTTACCTCTTTCGCTTGAGCGCCGAAACTCAGATCTGAGTTGCTATTGGCCTTGCTATGAGTGTCGCTTCTATAAGTGTTGCTATGAGTGTCGCTTCTATAAGCGTTGCTATGCAACAAAGAACATATCGACGCCCATAGTGACACTCATAGTGACACCCTGGATTTTCACTTTTGAGCGTCCCACGATGAGCGTCGCTAATGTGAGGTACCTCTTCTAATGTATCTATCTCCACTTGTTTCTCTGCCACCTCATACCACAATTCATAACATGTTTAGCTATGTGACATGCTGTGTGGTGTGCTATATAATATTGTCATTGCATCCTAGACACATTCCAAGATAGGTGGTGTCCCTATTGTTTGCCTCTCATTTGATGTCCCCATTGAGGAGGACTCTTGAAACCTTCAATTTACAAGACTGACATGTTTACCCCTCTTCATGGATGAGTAGCTTCTTGAATTCTCCAACTGGACCACCGAAGAGGAGGAGCTTCTAGAAAGCTTCACGCAAGTGATTAAGACACTCTTACTGTGTGCTATATTGTTAGCATAGAAGAGGTGGTAAGACCCTCTTTCCCTACTCAAACTGTTTCCAATTCTCATCATCCCCACAAGCGTAATTCCGCATCATGCTCACATTATGGCCAAAAACCACACCTCCAACATGAGTGAAACCCAAAGTGAAGAAAAAGTTGTCAACCAACCCAAATGATTTTCTCATATTAAATTGATCACTTAATGTGGAAAAATAAACGGGAACAAGCGTTAAAATATAGACATGTGCTTATAGATCTATCTCAACACTGGGCCAATGGTAAACGGGCCCAAATGAGAGATGGTCTATCAAAGAGCAAGGCTAACCATTGGAGCATAATACCTTAGGGTTAGCTTCATTGAAGACCTCCAATAATGTGTGTAAAAGTCCTTTGACCTTAGGTAAGCTACGGAAGAGCTTGAGGTGGAAACCGACCCGGATCGAGGTGCTTGTCCTGCTTGAGGTACTTATCGTGCTTGATTAAGGTGCTTGATGTGCTTGTCCTTCTGGACAACTAAGGTTCTTGAGGTGCTTTGTTGTTCTTGATTGAGATACTTGTGGGAACACCGCTAAGCTAGAAGTGCTTTGCCATGCTTGATGAGTAAGGTGCCTCAGAATCTAAACTCAAAATGATCCCTACATAAGAGGGGGACGAGACCATATTGTAGGGGCTAGTGAGAGAACACACACACACACTCTCAAGGTAACCCTAAGCCTTAAGAGGCAGCAAGGACACATTTCAAGCTCCTACCCATGCTACGTTCATGAGGTGTTTGAATCCTATTGGCCAGGCTTAAAAGGGGTCCAATAATAAATTACTTGAAGTAACTATTTTTTTTTTGCATTTATCAATTCCTCTCTCTCAAAGGGGAAAGGGGGACACATGTCCCAAGAATACCCCTATTGCTAGAACAGACCCAAGCTTGTGATAGGCTAGGCCAATGAGATTCAATCATGAGCTAGAAGATGGGGTCGACCAAATCAAGAAGGGGCCTTGCTTGCAGGTATACTCACCCACACACACTCTCATTGCATGCTATGCAAAGTGCAAGAGCCCCATCCCCTTCTCCAAGCTCCTTGAGAAGTTGAGAGCCTACACCGACACTCTTGTCTATGGAGTGAAAATCCAACCAAGAGCCATGATTCAATGCTTAAGCTTGCCATCTCCTCCATCTTCATTACTATGCTATTATGTATGCTAGCAAGAAGAGTTATGATAAGTGAGGAACTAATTCTTTCTCCTATGAAATGTTTCTTATTCCTCTTCCCTACCCTCATTCCCCGCTAGCTCTCTCCACCTTCAAATGTGTTTGAGGTCTTGGGACTGACGCTTGGGATAGTTAAAGATTTCTTCAAAGTTTATGTTATGATTGTGATACATGAAGCTTTCCATCTTCATTGCATCACCTAGGTCACAAGGAACACAAAGATTGTATTGTAGCAAGTCTCTCTTAATGGGAGAAATCATAATAAAAATTCCTATTGGAGGGGGAACCGGCTCCACATAAATCCGGTCCTCAACTGTTTTCATGTTCTCTAAATTCTCTCTCTTGCAAAATTATTGTTCATGCCAAGTTAGCTAGTTGCTATGCCTATGTTGTTATCTTCCATTATGTTCACACTCTACGCTCACAAAGTATTTTCTCAAAAATACTCTCATTAATTTCCGCTACTCTCAAGTTAATAGGTCAATTCCATTACATTGGTATCAGAGCATTTGGTTTCTCTTTTCTTGCTTAAGAATAGAGGTCCTTAAGTAGCTATAATTGATTGATTTTGTTAATTATATTAGGGTAAGTGGAACTGGGATCTATTATTGGTTTTGTTGATCCCACTATGTGGAATATATGGTGCACATCTCGGGAGCTTTGGACTTAATAATGGAGTCTTTCTAAACTTGCCTATGGCTTTACCATTATTGAGCCATAAGAAGTCTGATTGGAGCTAGCCCTTGGTAACTCTGCAATGTTAGACCTACTCCACTACTCTCTATAATTAATCACTTTGAGCTGTGGGTGTAGATAATTAAGAGCCAATTTCTAAAGTCTAAGAGGAGTGGCAACTAAGGTTTTGAATTGCCAAGAATACACTAAGTACATACATAAATTTTGCTAGCATGGATGACAATAATCAAGATAATAGAATGAACATTGATAGCTTTCATTTTGCACATGAAGGTGCTAATGATGATGCTCCCATGTTTGTGAATTATATCATCTCTAGGTTGCAGTAAGCTATGGGAAACCCTGCTTTACAAGTTGAAGTTACTCAACAGCTTCATGCTTATGGAATTTCCCTTCCTCTCCAAGAGAGAGCTTAGGAGGCCCCTTGAAGAGACCCCCAAAATAAGACTCTCTCCAATTCGAGAGGAGGAATCCAAAGAGCAAGAAAGCAATGAAACTTTAAATTCCTCTGAAGATGTGGCTCCATGAAGACAGCGGTCTAGACGATCTCCCACTCCTACCAAGAGGAAAAGACCAACACACAATCCTTCTCGTCATTCTGATAGTGAAGAGAGGAAACAAAGGAAGAAAAGGGCTAGAGAAAGGTCACCCTCTTCTCCTTCTTCTTCACCTTCCTCATCTTCTAATGAAAGCTACGGCTATTCTCCTAGAGAATACAATAGGGGAGGACATCAGAAATCATTCCCTGCATGGAAAAGGTCACAAAGGATAAAGAAGTTCAAGGAGGGAGGAAAGAGTATCTCTTTTCTCACCTATGATGGCACCTTTGGTGCTACCGAAAAAGTGTTGGCCTTCATCCAGCAATCTGATGCGGCCTTTGGAGACGAGGGCTTTACAGACTCCTCCAAGCTACACCATGTAGCTATGCACTTTCAGAAATCATCTCCTCAATGGTGGGCTAGCCTTTGTGGCAACCGTGAAGCCCCAAAGACATGGAAAACTCTACGAGTCTCCATCATGAAGCAATTCCTTGCAAGCGATGCAAAGGACAAAGTGCTTATCGAATGGTGCATCTTGAAGCTTCTCTCTCATGAGTCTATCCACAAGTATGTAAATTTTTTTTGGGATTTACGTCTCAAGGCTAAGGTTTTTCTACGGTCTTTCAAACGATAGACTTTACCGAGCAAAGACAGCAATTCTGTACGGGAATAAGAGCGGTAAAATCTCCAAAAAAATGTTTTATATAAAGGGGGCACCTGCGCGCGTGCCCTCGTGAAATTGAATGCCAAAAATTCAAAAACGAGCTCCTCTTCTGCGCGGACCTGTTTCCCTCTCCATCTCCAACCTCTATTACTCTCTTCATCTCCATCCCCACCATATCCAAGCGATCGAGGTCACGAATGTAAGTGCTCAAACTCTCTCTCTTTCTTCTCGTTCTTCTACACACACACACAAACACATACACACACACACACACATGCACACACACACAATGCATACACATTGTACACACACACACACACAATGCATACACACACATGCACACACACATTGTACACACACGCACACACACACACACACAATTTTGTGCACAATCAGATACTAATGCTCTCATTAGTGCGTGCATGTGTTACAAGCACACACTAATGCTTGCATTAGGGTGTGCTTGTGCATGAATTAGTGTGTAAACACACTATTGCATGGACAAGCACACACGAATGCAAGCGTTAGTGTGTGCATGCATTATACACACACACACACACTAATGCAAGCATTAGTGTGTGCATGCATTAGTTAGTTTTTACACACTACATACTAATTTGTGCTTCTACACACTACACACTAATTTGTGCCCAAGCACACACTAATTTGTTCCCAAGCACACACTAATTTGTACCCAAGCACACAATAATGCAAGCATTAGTGTGTGACTATGCACAAATTAGTGTGTTTTCACACACTATTTTGTGCACAATCACACTAATGACCGTATTAGTGTGTGCATGAATTATACACACACGCATTAGTTAGTTTCTACACACTAATTTTTGTCCAACCACACACTAATGCAATCATTAGTGTGTGCATGCATTGTACACACACTAATGCAAGCATTAGTGTGTGATTGTGCACAAATGAGTGTGTTTTCACACACTATTTGTTGAGAGAAGGAGAGAACACAGAAGTAGAACCCCAAAGTGTGTAGAATACACACATGAGATGATGTATATATAGAGGGGACCTGGGTGCCATATATAGAGAAGCCATATATTGAGTAGCTTCACATATAAGCTCAACACCCCCGCTCAAATAAGGGTCCCTAACTGTGGATGAAAAAACCCTTGGGGGATCAAGGGAAAAACCCACATCTCTATATACACCCACCGTTATATTATAAAAATCATTAAATATACAAATGTTTACGAGGAGCTACATCACTCCTTTTACAATGAATGTTTTATGAGGAGTTACATTACTCCTATCCTATCAAATACAATAATGAATACAAAGGTTCAATAAAGAGGTATAAAAGCTATTGATTAGCTTGTAATCAAAAGTGTCTCCGTGAATCTGCTGTGTAGCTTGTCATCAATATCGCATCACCAAACATGTCTTCATGTTGTCATCAATATGGCATCACCAAACATATCTTCATAAATATTTTATTGTCACCAAGTTTGTCTTCATAAAATCAATTCTTTGATCAATCCTACATAGATCATAGACTCCAAAAAGAACATGTCATGAAAATTATTAGCATCGTTAATGAAATAATTACGTTCACAATGCCATAAGAGATGGTTCGCGACGCCACTCTTTTGACGACATATATACGCACGACAACATATGGTACATAAAGTATAAACGTAAAAGTACAAAATGTGTGATTACGTGATACAAATGATATGTGTATATACTACATAAATAAACATTTATCAATGTAGTGATCAATGAATACCATCAAAGTATTAACAAAATATCATCATTATATCAATAAAAATGAATAAATGACCATGGTATCAACGAAAAGCATCATGATATCACCGAGAATAATCATTGTATCAACGAAACAACATGATAGCATCACCGAGAATAACCATGGTATCAACGAAACATCATCATGGCATCACCGAGAATAACCATGGTATCAACGAAACAACATCATGGTATCACCAAGAATAACCATGGTATCAACAAAACATCATCATGGTATCAACAAAAATCACCATGGAATCAACGAAACAACATCATGGCATCACCGAGAATAACCATGGTATCAACGAAATATCATCATGGCATCACCGAGAATAACCATGGTATCAATGAAATATCATCATGGCACCACCGAGAATAACCATGGTATCAATGACATATTATCATGGTATCAACGAAAATCACCATGACCAAAGTATTAACAAAACATCATCATGGTACCATCAAAATCACTATGGTATCAATGAGAAATTATCAATAAAACGACGTAAACTATATCTCTAAAAGAATAATTATACGAGAATCAATGAACGAGTATATCATATAACAAAAGATCATGTACCAACAGTAGCTCGATAGAATTTGGATGATCATCAACGGCTCGACTGAATCGGAACGATGTGTAACTGGCTTCTGCAGCAAAGTTACGTCAGTAACAAATATATGATTGATGAAGAAAAATATAATTGAGAAGTTTTTAATTATGAGAAAAATCAAAAGCAAAAAGTAAAATTTTGATTTTCAAACATATTCGCAGTCCGAGACGATAACCGAAAATCGGTGCAGAATTTAGAGAAACTTCCTTCTGCAAAGTTATAGACCACATCGATTCCAGTCTCCCATAGCGGGTAGTTTCTTCTGCAAAGTTGTGTTCTGTTGTAGAACACATCGATTCCAGTCTCTCACGCGGGTAGTTTCTGCAAAATCGTTTTCAATAAGCAGAAAAATAAAAAACAAAAAACAAAAAACGGAAATTGCTTTTTATGTATGTACGCAGTCCGCGAACGATAACTCAAAATCGGTGCAGAATTTGAAAACACTTTCTTCTGCAAAGTTGTAGACCACATCCATTCCGGTCTCCTCCGCGGGTAGTTTCTGCAAAATCATTTTCAATTAGCAAAAAAATCAAAAACAAAAAACAAAAGTTGCATTTCAGGTATATACGCAGTCCGCGAATGATAACTCAAAATCGGTGCAGAATTTGAAAACACTTCCTTCTGCAAAGTTGTAGACCACATCGATTCCGGTCTCTTATGTTAGTAGTTTCTGCAAAATCGTTTCCAACTAGCAGAAAAATCAAAAACAAAACGCGAAAGCTGTTTTTCAGGTATGTACGCAGTCCGTGAACGATAACTCAAAATCTGTGCAGAATTTGAAGAAACTTCCTTCTGCAAAGTTGTAGACCACATCGATTCTGGTCCCAACAGCGGGTGGTTTCTGCAAAATCGATTTTGATCAGGAGAAAAATCAAAAACAAAACGCGGAAGCTGTTTTTCAGGTATGTACGCAGTCCGTGAGCGATAACTCAAAATCGGTGCAGAATTTGAAGAAACTTCCTTCTGCAAAGTTGTAGACCACATCCATTCCGATCCCTTTGGCGAGTAGTTTCTGCAAAATCTATTTTGATCAGGAGAAAAATCAAAAACAAAAACGTACTGCTCTGATACTATGTTGAGAGAAGGAGAGAACACAGAAGTAGAACCCCAAAGTGTGTAGAATACACACATGAGATGATGTATATATAGAGGGGACCTGGGTGCCATATATAGAGAAGCCATATATTGAGTAGCTTCACATATAAGCTCAACACTATTTTGTGCACAATGCATGCATTAATTATACACACACGCACTAATGCAAGCATTAGTGTGTGCATGCATTAGTGTGTTTCCACACACTAACTTGTGCCCAAGCACACACCGATGCAAGCGTTAGTGTGTGCATACCTCTCTAGCACATACTAATGCTTGCATTAGTGTGTACTTGTGCACTAATTAGTGTGTTTTCACACACTATTTTGTGCACAATGCATGCAATACACACACACACACTAATGCAAGTATTAGTGTGTGATTGTGCACACATTAGTTTGTTTTCACACACTATTTTGTGCACAATGCATGCATTATACACACACACACTAATGCTTGCATTAGTGTGTGTTTGTGCACAAATTAGTGTGTTTGCGTGTGTGAAAACACACCAATGCATGCACACACACACACTATTGTGAGCATTGGTGTGTGAAAAAATTGCACACACTAATTAGTACACAAGCACACATTAATGCTTGCATTAGTGTGTGCAATTTTTTCACACACCAATGCTCACAATAGTGTGTGCTTGTGCATGCATTAGTGTGTAGACACACTAATTTGTGCACAAGCACACACTAATGCAAGCATTAGTGTGTGCTAGAGAGGTATGCACACACTAATGCTTGCATTAGTGTGTGATTGTGCACAAATTAGTGTGTGCAAACACACTAATTTGTGCACAATCACACACTAATGCAAGCGTTAGTGTGTGCTTGTAACACATGCACACACTAATGCTTGCATAAGTGTGTGCTTGTGCACTAAGTAGTGTGTGCTTGTGCTCGTATTAGTGTGTGTGTGCCCAAGAAAAAGCACTAATTAGTGTCCAAGCACACACTAATGCTTGCATTAGTGTATGCTTGTGCACGTATTAGTGTGTGTGTGCCCAAGCACAAGCACTAATGCATGCCCAAGCACACACTAATTAGTGCACAAGCATACACTAATGCAAGCATTAGTGTATGCATGCGTTACAAGCACACACTAGCGCTTGCATTAGTGTGTGCTTGGGCATGCATTAGTATACCAAAGCATACCTCCATTAGCATTAGCATATCAAAACATGCCTCCATGTGGGTGTGCAATGAAGTTGATTGAGACCTGAATGGTACACAAGAAGCCCAACGGTAGATTAAGGTCCAACACACACACACACTAGATTAATTTCTTTGCCACACACTAACGCACACACACAATAGATTAATTAGAATCACACACACACACCTCTAAATGGATGCAAAAAAAATAAGCACACAAACCATTTCTTAAATAGGAGATAAAAGGAATCCTATGCAAGGAGGAATTCTATGCAATAAAGAATCTCACTTTGACTAGAATCCAATGTTAATAAGGGTCCCTATTTTTTGTGAAATTGTAGGATATGGAATCCTATTCCACGCCCGGCTATCGATCCATAGAGGACTTTCTCGTCGAGGGCCTCTCTTACAAGGACGCTTGTGATGCTTACTACTCGTAGTCTTCCTCCCACCAGTCACAATCCACCTTCGGCTTTCGATGGTTCCGAGATGCAGTACACAACCCCAACCTCGAGAGGGCATACCGGGCCCAGGCAGAGTGGCTATCCTCGTAGTAGAGTCTTCGAGGGTGGTACACACCAGCAGAGGTGGCTGCCTATGGGCTCTCACCGCTTGCGACACCGGCGGGCACCGGCACTCCGATCGTGCAGAGTGTGCCTCCAAGTGGGCCTCCTTCCACCATACCCTCGACTTTCCCGTCACCCGCATCTCCCTCCACCTTGTATTTGCAATGATCCACGCCCGCACCGTCGAGTTATCCATTGCCTACACCACCTAGCGGCTCGAGCTCGGGCCAACGCTCTTCCCGTAGTGGTGGCTCACGTCCTCGTCGAGGTAGTGGCTCGTGCTGCTTTGGTGGTGGAGGGGGCAGTGCTACAGATTCACCTTCTCTTACACCCCGACCTCCTCACTCACCCCTTGGAGCTCCACATCAGGATGAGGTCCGCAATGCGCCCTCCCCGGACGCTCGTGGCTACTACTATTATATACATCGAGGGGGGGAGGTGGATCTAGGTTCCTCTTTGGGGAGGACATTTCGAGGGCACCTTAACTAGCTGATCCACTCGACATACCAAGATTGCTTTAAATCTTTCAAAGATCAAGACCCAGCCGACTTGACGTACATTCATACGACATTGCTCATGAGGTTCCCTAATCCGAATGTGGAAGATTTCTCCAGGCAGTGGCTCGAGGAGTACATCAAAAATTTCTTGAAAAATAGGAAGTCTAGTGTGCGGAGGGTGGCAAAGCGAACATTTGAATATGAGGGTCACAACTATCACCCGGGAAATGTTCATGACAAGGAGTGGGAGAAAGCCCAGGGCGACGAGCTAGAGGACAAGAGAGTGGCAGGTGCTACGGAGCACACTGGGCAAGTGGAGGCGAGGGCACAGCAAACGCCCACGCATAACGGCTTGGGCGGAAAAGCAACATGGAAAGATAAATTTGTGAGTGCGCATATTTTTATTTGAATTGATTTAATTTGTGGTAATAAGGTTAGGTTTGTGATATTTTTTAATTGATATACAACAAAATATTACTATGACTCGCCCAAGCTGAGAGATCGAGAGATACAGAGAGAGACACTCCGAATATCCGACATGGTGCTGGCTATATCAAAACAACAAAATCAATCGTGAAGAATTTGAAAATGCATGTCGGACACTACAGCCTGTAAGTGTGAACTTTTTTTAAAAAAATCAGTGTATGCAGAATTATGTATCCATTTGTATTAATCAAAGGTTCTGTTGTTTTTTCCTTTTCCAGAGTTAAGGAGTCCCTCGAGAGGTCCCACAATCCGAGTAGCTCAGTCCTACAAGTGTTTTTGGGCCCGCGCGTCTTCTTTTCGCCACACTTGTATAGCCCCCATGTATCGCCTATTTGGGCAATTTTTTAATATCCAATATAATTAAACACTTGATTTTGGCCCAAAGTTTTCTTTTGGTCACAGTTGTATAGCCGCCATGCATCGCCTATTTGGGCAATTTTGTAATGAACAGTTTCTCCAATATAATTAAACATTTGATTTTGGTCCAAAGTTTTGGTGCAATGAAATTGTTGTTTTTTTATTTATTAAATGTATAGGAAAAAAAAGGCAAATGACCATTTGGATGGATCCTACCAAGGACCATCTAAATGGTCATCTTTTTTTTTTTTAAATACTCGCGAGCGCGGTAATTGTTGCGGTAATACTGGCGGTAAGTACAGCGGAAATAATCGCGAAAATGTAGCCGGGCCGATTACCGCTTGCATTGTTGAAGGACCATTACCGCAAGCATTGACTCGAGCATTACCACACCTAAGATTTTTTGACTGGAACTTTTCCTTTGTTTTTGTGCGTCTATCTGAGCGGTAATGTGCTCCAAATGTCATAGTGCAAGTCCTGAGTGTAATGTTGATTGATAGTTTAATCAATCTACTCTCTCATGAAGTGTGTGAAATGCCCAACACAACCATTAGAGGACAGTTTAATAGTCTTAGATTGTGGTCAAACATGCTATATATTTACATCCAAGACAACACCAAGTCATCTATTGATGAGTGAGTATCTACGGATTGAAAAGTAGAAGAGCAAGGCGTGTCATGCTAACTTGATGAAGATGGCATAGGTATGCATCTCTTCACTCTTAGGTTGTGGGGGCCACTTTTTGAACTCAACCCAACTCTCTCTACGGAAACATCCTCTTCTCCAAGATTCTCAAGTGCACGGCGTGTGAACGACCACTTGATGATCAAGATAAATAAAATCTCTAGTAAATCCTTTCACCGAAGCAGAAAATCTTGCATGGTAAGAAGCCCTTGTCCCAAAGTACCGATGGAGCCACTGGTAATCATTTTTCTCCCTCCTTCATTTTCTCCTCAAAGGGCTCCACTTTCAAAATAATTGATAATTGTATTAGTAAAATAAAACGGCACTCAATGGTTTGTACAACCATGGCCACCATCTTATTACGAAATCAAATAATGGGGGCCTTCTTCTCATTATCACCTCTCTCCACCTTGTCCTCTTCTATCCATGGATCCCTCCCTCTCCTTGTCTTGTATCTCCCTCTCACTCTCTCTCTCTTGGCTGAAATGTTTACTTTTTTGTCCCTTCTCTCTCTCCCTCTCTCTTTGACCAACACAAAAAACTTTATCTCCCTCCACACACACACACACACAAAGTTGAAAACAACCAATTTTGAGCACACTTAGAGTACATGCACACATACACACACTCTTATCTCTCACTCTCATGTCTTTCCCAAGCTCTCCATAGCTAAAAATTGTTGTTTTTTCAGTCATACACACACATAGTCACACTCACATACACATACACACACACACACACACACACACACAACCTACTCATCAACACACATCCCACTCTCATAATCACCACCAAACACTCTAACAAATCAGCCCATAAGCTCAAAATAGTCAAATTATAGTACGTCACCATCATTTGCACACATGCACATGATCTCATATATACGCGCTTCATGCCAACGGCGTCAATGAAGTGATGACCATTGTGACAACAGTAAAGGCACTCAACTATGAGCACTACAAGCGACACAACGCAAGGGAGGCTTGTCCAAGCAAAGCATCAAGTTATGGAAGCGTCAATTAGGTGGGCCATGCCTATGTTCATCAGTTTCGAACGGCAACATCAACCTTGTAATCATCTTTTACCGCACTTACGCCCCTCATAATCTCTCTTTTGTGTGTTAACACAAGATCATTGTATATTTCCTACTCTAGATTTGAATTCTAGGTCATGAGTGAGAGAAACAAAGCCACATTAAATGAAGTCCTGGCCAGAGTTAGAGCCACTACTGCTGCAAGTGGTGTATTTATCTTCTCCAACGACAAACCACCTTCGATAACCTCTTGTAAAAAACCCTCTCCTGTCTCTCAAAGAATCTAGCTACGACTAGCATACCTTGTAAAAACCTCATTCCTCTACCCTCTTTTCCCCTTCATCCCTCTCTTCCCCTACTATTTGCTCTCTATGGACCTCTATCACAAGCATCATTGCATCGTACATGGTTGACCCACGGTCACATGGTGTAGGTCATGTCCCAATAAAAATATATAATAATTCAACACTCTTTTCCTATATAAGGAGGGCTCTCTATCACCAAAACACAACAATGCTCTCACCAAAGCACAAGCTCTATGTTATTAGAGGTTAAGAGAATTTTGAGACATAGGCACCATGGCTCCACACTTCTAATATAGTTAGAAGTGTTAGTCCATGTAAGAGGGCATTGGGAGACACCATCACACCACAAGGTAGGAGGTTATGCACATACAACCTACTCATCAAGACACATCTCACCCCCATCATCATCAACCACCATGCCTTGGTGCAATTTGAAATGAAGGACCAGGCATTCAACAAGAGTGAAGGTTTCCCTCACACTACTCCTTGACATCATCTCCACCCATCAACAATGCACCCATGGTCTCATCCTTCCTCTCTTGCCCTCTCTATCGGTTATATCTCTCCCCCAGAAATAATCTACTCTTTACGTTATGTCATTCTTTCTATTGTGCGGAATTTTGTGAGTATGTCACATATCATAGCGACATTGCAGAGTCTTATATAGCAAGGCTTATAGCGATGCTCGAGAGTAAACTATTTTGGGTGGCAGGGCATTTGGTGCCCTGCCACCCATCAACCATATTGAGTGTTTCAATAATAGATTAAACCTAGATAATTCAACTTTGAAAGAAAGTGCCAGGTATAGACCCAAAGTAGTCACCCACAAGACAATATAACCATTAACCCCATCACGCATAATATTGTTTGCAGAATAAAGATACAAAACTGATAAAAGTAAATTGACGAAAGTAAATCAATGAAAATTGTACACATCATAGGAAAAATCACTTGATTGTTAAACTTTGCAAATGTAATAGTTACAACACCATTGTCATTATTGAGAAATTACATGGTTTTCCAATAGTTGCAAAAAGACGTATACATGTCATCTCCTTATACATGCTTTGACAAAAGAAAATGAATGCTATCTAGCTACGGCTAGACTGACATTGTCTAATCGAACGTCTCATCAGGTCCAAGTGGCGTATCTGTGGGATTCTGCAAAACAAAACAATAAGACTTTTTGTAAGTATAAAGATATAATTTACAAAAATATATATTTTCTTAGCTTATCATTAAAATACAACAAATATAAAAGAGTAAAGTGAAATACTAACCATGACGCCGCAAGAACTTAGAATGTTTATCAGGGTGTTTAAGCCCTTTCTGCCTGCGTACTCGTGCTCGTACAATGTGGGGTCATGTCCTGTCATTGACCACTGTTCAAAACATACAAAGAATACATTATGTTAGAATTTAAAAATACAATAGACGTAACTACCAAACATAAAGAACAATTCAAAAACACTTACAAAATCGGCCTCAAATGATGCCCACCCGCCGCTCCCGAAGTGGTGCGAGCTCCCTGACTTTACTCGCGTTTTGGCTGGCCTTTTTGTTGCTTCCACTTGTCAGGATTCTTGTGTGCTGCTCGCTTTGCATTGTTCCCATCTTCATTGGACATACAATCTGGTATTTTCCACCCATGCTTTATTTCTTTTTGTACTTCAGAACGCTTGTGATTGTACTATTCACACATTCAAACTTTCATCAGGTCTTCAGTGAAGCGCTTATCCTAACTTGACACGAGAAACTCGTCATTTAGCATGCTGATGATTGTGTATTTTAATTCACTTCACACGTCACTCCAGGGGTTTAGTATGTAGTGTCTAAACACTTGAGAGCAAAGATCGCACATGTGTGAGATCATGTTCTTTCCTTCGTCATCCAAGAAGATGCTGTTGCTAATGTCGATCGAGTACGGCAAGCCCTCTCGTGTGTGACACGTGAACCTGTGTGTCTTGACAGGGGTCTCTAGCGGCGTCTCGATGGGGATACGGACGTCAGGTATCTCCACTAGAGTTTGGGCCCCGAAGCGAGGAGTGTTTGACTGGGGTGACTCCCGGAGGAGTAGCTAGTGGTGTGTAACAAGGATAGGCCGATAGCCACGCAAAAACGTGTCGTAGATGGTGATGCCGTGGCTGTGTGGGGGTGGAAAAAGAAGGGAAAGGTAAGGAGCCTCATCGAACACGAAACGGTATTGAGACATCAGAGACAGTTTTCCCACAGCAACCGCTGGTGCCACCACTAGAGCGTCGGTGCCTAGACAAGTGTGAAGATCATCTCGTCGACACTGAAGCTTCAGAGCGAACTGAATGCTCCAAAACAAAGGGAGACACTGAAGGAGTAGAACGACGTGATGGTGCTCTAGACCGATGACGCTTCTTGTACCACCTTTGTTGGTGGGATGACAAAGAAGAAAGAAACTCATCATCATCCATACCCTCATTAAGCACAAAACGAGCATTTAATCTTAAAATTGAATGAATGGAGAAGAAAACATGGACAAGTAGAGAGAGAGAGAGAGAGAGAGAGAGAGAGAGAGAGAGAGAGAGAGAGAGAGAGAGAGAGAGGACTCATAAAGGGGGAGGGATTACTGTGTAGAGAGATTCCATTGAAGTTCTTGTGAACTTGTAAAAGCATTACGCTCTGGGTGCGATGGACACTGAGGATGCACTCGCAAAGGAGGTGATCTGTCTTTGATCATAGATGCTACTCACCCCTCCACTAGATCTACTTGATCTAGTGAAAGAGACGCTGAGAAGCAATAGTAGTGCCTGTTAGCGTCTCTTTCATCCGATCAACTAGATCTAGTGGAGGAACCAGCAACATTTATGATCAGAGACAGATCACCTCCTTCGCGATTGTAGCCTCAATCTCCATCACACTCGGAGCGCAGTGCTCATCGTCCCTGTTTGTGAGAACATACCTGGAGCATACATACCTGGAGTGGATGCAATGATGATTAAATACAATGACGTAATGATGATTAAATACAATGACACAATGATGCATATAGACATGAGTGGACAAAAAGCCACGTGAATACAACATTTTTTATAAAACGGAGCAAAATTGTTCACATACAATGTTTATGGCTTTAAGAGGTCTCTCTCTCATCCTTGCATAGCTCAGCATAAATTCCTATATCTATATAGAGCTCTCTATTTAGGCAGATGTCCTCCATTTTATTTTTATAGATCCTCTACATTTACCCAATAGAGAGTAGCAGCTTGACGCTTGTCTGGCACCACCTCAATGGCTTCTGACTGAGCATCTTCTCCAATCTCCTCCATTAATGCCGTTGTGATTGGCACATGGTATCCCTCACACGTCCATGCACTAGGAGGGGCAACCTCTATGACGTACCACCAGTTTGATGCAGATTTTTTAAGATGCAATATCACCTGCCATAGCCACATAACTTACATGAGAGCTTCCAAGCACATAGCTTATAAAATTGGATGTTAACTATTTACATGCTTACTTGTTCACAATGCTCGGGTAGTATGAAAGTGTCTCTTAGGTCGGTCTCCACTTGGGTATTGGATGTTAACTATTTACATGCTTACTTGTTCACAATGCTTAGGTAGTATGAAAGTTTCTCTTAGGTCGGTCTCCACTTGGGTAGTATAAAAGTGTCTTCCCCATATCCACTTGATTCGTGCCCTTTGTTGCTCTTGCTTAGCATCCTCGTATTGTAAAATCCACTTTTGCATCACTAGATTGTGAAGCATGTAAAATCGGTTGATCTTAGCCTCTAGATCTTCCGTCATCTTCTTCTCAACACCGAGAATGTACATGACAATCCTAGTATGAGCTCATTATCTATGGTTTGCCATAGCATGTCCCGAGATTTATTAAATTTGTCTAGTCACTCTCCAATGTAAACTAGGGGCTCTGATACCAGCCAACCTTCTGCCATGCTACCCTCTGGACGTGCTTTCTAACTCACATATCCCTTAAGCGTTTTCATGAAATGTTCTAAAACGAACATCCATCTGGAATGTATTCTGCCAGCTATTTCCACCTCATCAACTATGTGAACAAGAATATGCACCTAAATGGTTAGCATGGTAGTAGGAAAGTGTTTCTTAAACATGCACACAACCTCCGCAGTGTTTAATTTGGCGAATGGTATGGAGTCTACATTGATCTCCTTTTGTGAGATCCATTGCACCAACTTCGCAAGTTTGTAGATTGTGTTACGGACGTCAGGAGACAAACATCTCTCAATGGCCACGGTAAAATAAACTGCAAAACACATCTAGCAATGATATTAAAGTCCATACACAAATTTTTTATACAATTCCCACTATGATATATTCCACTTCAAACATACCTAACACATTTTATGCCAGTCGTGTGACTTCAAACCGGTAAGCTTTACTTCTTTAGTGAAACACGTTTGGAGCGAGTGCATTACGCCAATGGGGTCCACATAGATTGAATGGTCTCTTTTACTTTGCATCCTTGGGCTCCTGTCAAAATACATGGAGCCCTAGGGAGGTATGGCGATCCATCGGATGCTGTCTGCGGCCAACTATCTGCGGCCAATATTGCTCCATACGATCCACATTGCTATGGTCAATCCTGACTCCCAAAGTATCTTTCTTGCAAGGGAGTTATAGCGATTCATCGGATGCTGTCTGCGACCAATATTGCTCCATACGATCCACATTTCTACGGTCAATCCTGGCTCCCAAAGTATCTTTCTTGCTAGACAAATGGTCCCACAGTAGATTACCCACATTCTTGAATATGTGCATTGGATCGAGCAAGTGATTGACCATCAGTCAGGGCCAATATGCTAACTCGTACCATACAGAGAGTTTCTTCATCCCTGGGGGCAAACCGTCATCACACATCTCCTTTTGCTCTAACCATGCTTGTGTAGACATCCTCGGTGGCTCTCTTCCCAAAAAGCCATCGTGTAACACATGATTCTTTGGAAGATACGCTTGATGACCTTCGTAGATTTGCTTCTTCAATGAGGGCACCCAACGTGCATTAAGTTTAGGTCCACATATGACACATGCTCTGTATCTGGTTGTCTGAAGCCCTGCATGTATACACATGACAATAGACAAGCTTGAGAAAAACCAAGATTTATAGTGTTTGAGTTTGAGTGTAAATCATCTGAGCATTTTGTTAGTCCGGGATAGTCATGCAAGGTCCACATTAGAATGCCTCTGATCAAAGCATTCCGTCAACCTGTGTGTTGGCTCATATCCACCACTTCTATTCCAATCCACAATTGTTGCAGCTCTTCCAATAATGGATGAAGATACACATCCATATTCTTCACTTTATAGCGCTTCGACACAATCAAGCTTAGCCACAGGTGCCCCTTCTTGGTAGTCAGCCACACGGGGGAATGTTGTAGTTGATGATGACAACGGGACATACATTGTAAGATATTGATCTCTAACCAAATGGATTTATGCCATCCATAGCCAGGCCTATGTGCAAATTTCAAGCTTCCCTTGCAAAATCCGGCCATGTATCATCTATATGTTTCCAACCTGCACAATTTGTAGGAATCCTAGCACACCATCCAAAGATCTATTCTCCTCATGTCATGATGATAAGGCGGCCATGGACTTACATTGGAAGAAATCATTGATGTGAGGAAGCAGAGGAAAATATCGTAAAATCTTTTGTGGAATTTTTGTTCTGTGGAGATCTACTGGATATCTCTCAGAATCACATTTCGGAGACTTCTCCATGTCTATGTATTCCCCTTTGAAAAGAATGCATCCGTTAGGATAAGCGTGAATCGAATTGTAATCCATCCCCAAGTTTTGCAAGATCTTTCTTGCTTCCTCTCTGGAATCTGGCATCACATTATCAGCTGGTAGTATGTGCTCTTTGAGCAATCTACACAAAAAAAAAATTACGGTATACTTGTGTAAGTAATCTATCAGATCATTATACATCTAGAGTTTTTAATGAAGCAAACACATTGTATTAGATCACCTGAAAGGCACTGTGACGCTAGTGTCACTCCATCCAAACTTTGTCTGTATGTTGAGAAGAACCAAGAGAGTCTTCGATCTAAACACACGTGCTCTAAAATACAATGGCGTATCGGCTTCACTTTTTGTATCATCATAGATAAGCCTTTTTGAATCTATGATCGTCTCAATCATTTCATCTCTCCTGCTCAAACATTCCGTTGTTGGGAATGTGGTCTGCATGATCATCTTCCGAGATGGCAGAGGCTACATCTTGTGGCCTCACGTATCCTGCTTGACCAAAGGGATTGCGAACACCTCTATTGGGTTGCAAGATTGCTACATGTTGGCTAGCGGTCAGAGTCCGACGAGTTATAATTGGCAACAAATTGATCTATAATAGATGAATCAAACTTTCCAAATTCACAAACATGCAGCAAAGAAACGCGTCTTGTCCGTTACACAGCATGCTTGCATTGATTACAAGGACGTAAAATCCTTGTTGAGAGATAGGTGTTTCAGTTGGACAGCCCCACATCCTCATCACCTACTAATAATGAATGTAAAAACCTTATAACCTGGACATAAATTTCATCTCCTATTGACATCCTCCGTCTTATCTCTCTCTCTCTCTCTCTCTCTCTCTCTCTCTCTCTCTCTCTCTCTCTCTCTCTCTCTGTGTGTGTGTCTTTGTTCACACTATAAACTACCTTACATTCTCTAGTCATGTCCGATGCCCACGTACCTCGGTCTAGAGGTGTACGGAGATCACAATCACCGGGTTATAATCTCGTCTTTATTGGTCAATGCCTATATTTGCAGGTACAATAAATCCACACACCCACGTCTACATGATAGTGCATGTAGTGGACAAAACCCCTTTTCCTCTTTTCTAGCTGTAATAATTCACAGCATCTTAACATCTCTTCACAACAGATCTTTGTTTGAGGGATTACTTAGCACATTACATGTTAGCCTCCAATTTGAGTATCATGCCCTTGAGAGATTTCCAACTTAAGGTCACATCCGTAGTGAGGAAGATAGGGATCACTATTCGCCTAACTCTATTTCTTTTCCGTAATTCCAAAGGTAGACTTTAATACAAAAATCCAAAATCAAATCTTGAATCTAACCTAATTGAACATATGGTGATTCTGAGCTAATTGAACATGGTTAGTGGGTGAGTTAATAGGTGATGGGAACATACATATTGTTGTGTAACTAGTGTTTGCTCTTTGGGCAAAGTTTTCATTGACATGCTTTATAATCCAACCTTAATCTAATCTAATCTTAAATCAAACATTAATCTAGATCTAATCTAATCTTAAACTCAACATAAACCTAATTCTAATTTAATCTTAAATCTAACCTAAACATAAATGTAATCTAATCTAAATCTAAATCTAATCCAATCTTAAATCTTGTCTTGATCTAATCTAAACCTAAATCTAATCAAATCTTAGATCCTAAACCTAAATGTAATCTAACTTTAATCTAGTCTAGCTAATCTTAAATCTTGTCCTAATTTTAAATCTAACCTAATCTTTAACTCAACATAAACATAAATCTAAATGTAATCTAACCTAATATTTAATTTAATTTAAATTCTAACCTAATATCAAGTCTAACCTAATTTTCAATTTACCATAAATTTTAAATATAATTTAAATGTAATCTAGCTTGATCTTAGATCTTAATCTAACCTAATTTTAATTAAATATAATTTTAAATATAACCTAACCCTAAATCTTAATATAACATTTCATTTCATATTTTCTCTACTTTTTTTTATCTATGTATCTCTCTCTCTCTCTCTCTGTTTTCTCCCCTTATCTCCCTCTTTTTGTCTTCTCTCCCTCTCTCTCTATTTGGTGTTTGTTTCTCTCTCTCTCTCTCTCTCTCTCTCTCTCTCTCTCTCTCTCTCTCTCTCTCTCTCTCTCTCTCTCTCTCTGTCTCAAAGACACAATGTGTGTGTGTGTGAGAGAGAGACAGAGAGAGAGAGAGGGGAAGAGAGAGAGAAAGAGGGGAAGGGAACATGTGTTGAAAGGAAGCCCTTTCAACAACGTTTCCATAAAGATTCCATTAAAGATTCTTCAAAGATTCTGTAAAGATTCCACATGAAGATGGTGATGAAGTAATGAAGATGAAGATGGATGCTGCAACATGAAGATACGAGTTCATGGACGTCATCGAATATCCCGTTATTATTATTTTGAGCCATTACGGCCACTTTTGTAATGTTTACGGGGACCTCATATTTTAAATCGACACTTGTATTTTGGTCGTAGATACTTGTATAATGAGTAAAGCCAACTTGGTTTCTTGTAATTAAGCTCTGTACAAGCCTAGGGACAATTCAGGTCATTTGGCCGGACATTAGGTTTGAAGGCTTTGTACATAAGCTGAAACCTAAGGCTTTGTAAAAAACACATTACGTTATCTCATTTAATATACAGTTGTGGGTTCTGCAGCACACAGTAGTGAGCTTCACGCACACACCCCGTCGTAAACACTAATCACATTGCAGATATGAGAGTAGGAGTGTGTTAGCATCGAGGAGCTCTCCACGTCAATGCAAGCAATGCAAACCGAGGACCACATCGCGAGCCCGCCTGCTACTACGAGCTATATTTGGACGTAAGTACCTAAAACGACATCCGTTCTGAATGATCAAGTAGTCGTTAGGATGAGGGCGAGAAGCTCTTCGTGTTGATGTCTTTGTAGATTAGTTCTGGACACTTTGGAAATTACTGTTTTGAGTCTATCGCGATAGTGATTAAAGGTCTCACGATTATGGCTTTCAGGGTTTAGGTGTTTGGCCATATAGGATATGTCCTTGTGAGTCTTGCCCTCCGATTTTGAGTCATTCCGATATGATTTGAGACTGTTTCGAGCTTGTAGTGTTTCGTAGGATGCTTTGTCTGTTTCTTTGCTTTATGGTAGTGTTGTGGTAGGATTAGTGACTGTAGAGTGTTTTTCGTGTCTAGCTCAGGGTTGACAACCCATCGATTGCCTCCATGCCCTAGTCGGGTCAGCTACGTCCTCGGATTGACAGTTTGTTGCTCTGTGTTCTCGCTGTGCTCCATCGTCCGTCGCGGCGTACCCGCTAACAACATGAGAGAGAGGAGAGATAAGGAGCATACCCAGCTCTCCTTCCTCTTCTTGTGTGTGTGTGTGTGTGTGTGTGTGTGTGTGTGTGAGAAAGATAGGGAGAGAGAGGGAGAGCGCGGGTTTACCTCTTTTGCTTGAGCGTCGAAACTCAGATCTGAGATCTGATTTTTTGGCGTTCTCGGATTATTTTTTACCCCTATTGGCGTTGCTATGAGTGTCGCTTCTATAAGCGTTGCTATGCAACAAAGAACATATCGACGCCCATAGTGACACTCATAGTGACACCGTGGATTTTCACTTTTGAGCGTCCCACTGCGAGCGTCGCTAATGTGAGGTACCTCTTCTAATGTATCTATCTCCACTTGTTTCTCTGCCACCTCATACCACAATTCATAACATGTTTAGCTATGTGACATGCTGTGTGGTGTGCTATATAATATTGTCATTGCATCCTAGACACATTCCAAGATAGGTGGTGTCCCTATTGTTTGCCTCTCATTTGATGTCCCCATTGAGGAGGACTCTTGAAACCTTCAATTTATAAGACTGACATGTTTACCCCTTTTCATGGATGAGTAGCTTCTTGAATTCTCCAACTGGACCACCGAAGAGGAGGAGCTTCTAGAAAGCTTCACGCAAGTGATTAAGACACTCTTACTGGGTGCTATATTGTTAGCATAGAAGAGGTGGTAAGACCCTCTTTACCTACTCAAACTGTTTCCAATTCTCATCATCCCCACAAGCGTAAAAGCAAGGCGAAATCCGCATCATGCTCACATTATCGCCAAAAACCACACCTCCGACATGAGTGCAACCCAAAGTGAAGGAAAAGCTGTCAACCAACCCAAATGATTTTCTCATATTAAATTGATCACTTAATGTCGGAAAATAAACGGGAACAAGCGTTAAAATATAGACATGTGCTTATAGATCTATCTCAACACTGGGCCAATGGTAAACGTGCCCAAATGAGAGATGGTCTATCAAAGAGCAAGGCTAACCATTGGAGCATAATATCTTAGGGTTAGCTTCATTGAAGACCTCCAATAGTGTGTGTAAAAGTCCTTTGACCTTAGGTAAGATACGGAAGAGCTTGAGGTGGGAACCGACCCAGATCGAGGTGCTTGTCGTGCTTGAGGTACTTATCATGCTTGATTAAGGTCCTTGATGTGCTTGTCCTTCTGGAAAACTAAGGTTCTTGAGGTGCTTTGTTGTGCTTGATTGAGATACTTGTGGGAACACCCCTAAGCTAGAAGTGCTTTGCCATGCTTGATGAGTAAGGTGCCTCAGAATCTAAACTCAAAATGATCCCTACATAAGAGGGGGGCGAGCCCATGTTGTAGGGGCTAGTGAGAGAACACACACACATACACTCTCAAGGTAACCCCAAGCCTTAAGAGGCAGCAAGGACACATTTCAAGCTCCTACCCATGCTACGTTCATGAGGTGTTTGAATCCTATTGGCCAGGCTTAACACTAGGTTGGTAACCAGACAGTTTTATGTCCTAGGACAGTTTTATGTCCTTTTAACTGGAGAAGTTTGACAAATTAATTCTAGAAATTCAAGTGAGATAACATAGATTGACCAATTGGGGTAGGTGAGGACAAACTTGAAAAAAACTTGGAATTTTTTTCAACATTGTTGCATGCCTTCTAATTTGAGTAATTAAGCAACTATCCAATCCAAGCATGGAAAATTGCATGCAACAGCCACCTTCCAATTGAGTGTCGTGCCTCCCCAAAAGCTCAAATTCATGCATGGGGGCTCCATATTGGGGAGAATTGAGGCCCGTAGGATCTTGCCTAGATCCAAGGGCTCCAAATGAAAGCCCCAACTCAAGCAATTGGGGTAGGGCAGCGTGAGGAGAGCCAAAAATCCGAGAAACAGAGGCCGAGGAACGGGTGCAGGGATCAAATTTTTCTGCGCCCATGGAGCTCAATCGAAGGCGCTACTCACCTGCAGAGGTAGGCTGCAACCGTGCTGGACGCTCCTCTGAGTTTCTTGCGGCCCAACAAGGTGCCCTGCTACAAGTACCCGTGGCTTGGTTTGGGGCTTCTTGGGCACAACAAGAATTTGGGGATAATCATGCTGAGGTGTTCTTCTTTGGGGTGATACACAAGTACCATGCAAAAACTCAAAAATTTGCATGTCAGTTTGAGGGGGATCCAAAGTCCTATGCTGCAAATTGGAATGGCATCTGCAAGTACCTTGTTCAAAGCTCCCTGAATCTCACTTCTCCTCGAAAAATAAGCAAGGTAAGCCATGCAAGTACCCCTGTTTCTTCCACATATAAAATTGGTCAATCTAGTCATGCACCTATGGTTGAAATGTGGAGGAAGCTTGCTGAGGATGCATTGAGGGAGGGAAGCCATTCCTACCATCTTGAAGAGGATACTCCTCTTAGCAGTCCTGATTTTGAAAGCACTCCGGTGGAGGCCACACTGATTGCAAAGCAACGTGGAAGGCCACGCAAACCACGAAACCGGGGTAGAACCAAGGGCTGTAGCATGCTTACAAGTGATGATGCCTCAGGACCATCACCCAAATTTAGAAAATATAGTGGCCGAAATGGTGGCTGACCTCGTAGACATAAACTACCGCATGCAGGAGGTAGAGCTAGTCCCTCACCTAGCCCATTTGATGTAGTTGATGACGAGGAAAGCAATGATGAGCATGCATCGGAGGGTGAGGGGGTTGAAGGTGGTGATGATGAGGCCTTGGAGGCAGAAGGGTCGGTACTTGATGACTCTCCCGAAGCGGATAATGACTTTGTTGATGTTATTCCTCCGGAATGGCATAGTGGTGATGGCCTTGAGCAAGAGCCCCATGGAACATTTAGGACTCTCCCTCCCTTCCATGGAGTCCATGGACCCGATTTGGGTCATTTACCTCGTGAGTTTTGTGAATTTCATTTGTTTTTGATGTTGTTTCCACTAGATCTCATTGATCACATTGTAAGTGAAACAAACACGTATGCGGAAAAAGAGAGGAGAAGGTGTGGGAGCTTGCATGACTCCATGCGTAGGTGGGTTCCTATTGATCGTCACTCTTTTATGCGTTTCATGGGCAAAGCATTGGGCATGGCACTTCACTACATGCCTTCCAAGAAACACTATTGGAAGGATGATGTGGTAGGCTCACTCTTGTTTCCTAACTTTGGTGAGAAGATGAGCCAAACCACATTTCATCAAATTAAACAGTTCCTCCACTTACGAGACAATGCACAAAGGCCACCTCGTGGATGTAGAGAGCACAAGTTGTGGCAATTAATTGATTTGGAGGAGAGGCTAAATTACACTTTTCAAAAGCATTACAATGTAGGCAAGTGTGTCACTGTTGATGAGTGCATAATTCCCTCTAAATGCAAATTGAACCCATGTAGGGTTTACAATCCAAAGAAGACTCATAAGTTTGGCATACAGGTATGGAACCTATGTGATTCATCAATGGGGTATAATCATGCATTTCAAATCTATGATAAATTGCCATGCCCAGAATTGTCTTTTCATGCAGTTGCAAATTTGGTAAAATCCCTTCCAAGGAAGGGTCATCATGTGTTTTTTGACAGGTTTTTTCCCTCTGTTAAGCTTCTTGAGCACTTGCTTCATGAAGGCCAAGGTGGTACAGGTACTTATGTAGCAAATAGAAAGTACTTCCCACATGCAAAGATGCTACATTTGGGTAAGCAAGCACGAGGTGCTTGCCGGTTTGCATATTGCAAGAAGCAAGGTGTCCTTGCTTGCACATGGATGGACAAGAAAGAAATGTTTTTGCTTCTAATTGTTATGGAATGCATAAAGGTGAGGTAAAGCGCTTGATGAGTGATGGAAAGAGGAGGGAGGTTGTATGTCCTGATGTTGCGGTGCAATACAATGCATGTAAGGCTGGCTGTGACACATTTGATAGTATGGTTCTTGGGAGTGGTTATAGCTTGCAAAGTACAATGCATGGTTTTAAGTGGTGGCATGCAGGTTTTTGGGGTCTCATGGATTCCGTCTTCACAAATTGTTGGATCATTTGGAAAGACCTCTATGGCAAGAGGGATGTATTCAGGTTTGAGTTTATGCTACATATGCATGAGCAGCTGGCAAATAATGCTTTTAGGCCGTATGTGTGTAAGCGACCGGTGATAGAGGATGCATACAATGGCCATTTTCCCATTTGTTTGCATGATACAACAAGTAGGTATTGTGTGGTATGCTCAACAAAACGGAAGAAGCTTTTGTTTGAGCACAAAGAAGTGCAGGGCTCGAAACCGTCCCGCACTATTTGGGGATGTGGTAAGTGTAAGAAGGTAATGTGTGCTGATCCTTGCTTCAAGGACTACCATGCAAGGGTAGTTGTTGATTGTCTCTTTGATGGTTGCTCGAGATTCACTAGATGACGAGACTCCATCTTATGTAAGTCTTTTAGCATTCTTCATGCTCTAGTGACTGTTGTCATACTTGCATGGCTTAGGTCTAGTTTCTCATACTCTCTAACTTCTGTTTTTGTAGGACATGCAGGGTTTGGCTGATGGATTCTACCCGATGGCTGCTGGTTTTTCTGGTTTTTCTTTGCTGATGGCTGGTCCCTTTTGCTGGTCCTTCTGGCTACTGGTTTTTCCCTTTGATGATGGTAGGTTTTTACATTTGCTGTTGGTTTTTCCCTTTGCTGTTGGTCTGACATGGGCTGCCCTTATTTTGAGCTTATGGTCTGTTTCTTTGGTTGTGGTCTTATGGCAGGTAATATGGTTTCATGTGATATTTTGGCACGATCTTTTGTTGCGGCATTATGGTTGTCTATGGTTTCGGTTATGACAGATGCCTTTGGTTATGTCAAGAACTTCTATATGGTTGCCACCTAGCCGATTGTGTTGTTTCCAGGGATTGGGGATTGGGTGAAGACAATGTGCCTTTTGTTATGGTTTTGGTGATGTGCCTTGTGGCAAGGACAAGTTTAAGTGGTTGTTTTGGTCATGGGACACTTTATGGTTATGGCAAGTGCTCAATTATGGATATGGAAATCTTTATATCTTGGTCTTTTTATGGCATATGTGTTTGTGGAAATTATGGATAGAGATGTTCTTGTGCCAAGTTATGTTTATGGTTTTTGCTAGGTTATGTTTATGGTTTTATTTGTTGGTTATGGTTATGGCAAGGGCCCAATTATGATTATGGCAATTGCACAAGTTGTGAGGTCCATTCTTGTTTTTTGATGGTTATGGTTTTATACTTCATGGTAGTGTCTCGCCAGGGTTTTGTCTTGTTACAATTTGCAATCTTGCCAGGGTTTTGGCTGGCCAAGGTTTGTTGTCTCGCCAGGCCAGGGTTTGAAATCTCGCTAGGGTTTTTGTCTCCAGGTTATTTTATGTACGGAAGGGTGTGCATGAGCCCTTTGCCAAATGCTTTCTAGGGTTTGTGGTCTTATGATTTATGTACGCACTAAAGTGGTTTTATTAGGTACCAAGTCTATTTGCTTAGTCTTCTCTATCTTACCAAAATTTTGTGATCCTTCTCGGTCTTCTTGGTGTTTTTAATCGCGCCAAGCATTTTACATCTTGCCAAGTATTTTTGACATGATGTTTTGGATGGCTTATGGTCTTGTGAACATGTGGTAGCTCCTGTCTCATGAATCTTATGGTATCACTAATGGGTTTTCGAATATGTTTCTCTTGAAACATGGAATAGCAACATGTGCCATGATATGATTATGATGGCATTATTGCCTTTTTATGGTTATAACTATGCTAGAATAGCACTTGTGATTTTAAAGACGTCCAAATGCTTATAGTTTATGGCTATCTTTTTGGCCAATGTACATATGGATCTCTTTCACATGGCTGTATAGTTTTTCTCATTAGGTCTATCTATCATTGTGGGAGGCTATGGTCATTGTAACTTATATTCATTGAACAGTAGTATATGCAAGTCTTTTCAAATGTGGCGATGATGACCAATGTGGTATGCATATTAGGTTAAAAGAATTTGTTCTTGTTGTAAAGTTAGTGCTTTGACATGTTATCTTTTGTCCTTCTAGAATGGCTCTAATAAGCTTTATATTTTTAGAAAAAAATACATTGTTATAAAATGGTTTCTAATTTCTAATGTGCATAATGTTTTTTGGTCATCCCTATTCATGGTGCACATGGAAAATTATCATGGAGGACCTTGATTCAAGCTTGCAAATTTGTTCCTCTACAATATAACTTACTAGTATTACAGTGTTCTATAGCTGGGAAGAACTTCTCATTCATAATCTCCTTGTCATTATCAATGGAGGATGAAAATAAGTGACTTTTTTGTGTCAGTGATACCTAGCAAGAGTCATAGTGCTCATAAAGTGCTTCGTATACTAAATTGAATGATCAATTATCCATGTGTAACCGTAAATGCACTTACACCTCAAACTGTCTAAAAACATGCTAATTTCAAGTAAAATGTGAGACTTCTAATAGATTTTTTGAGGTCATAGGTACTCTTCCAATTGAAATCTATACTATTATAGATTCCTGTAAAATTGTTGGAATGACTAGAACAATTTTGTTTTAGGAGCACTAAACTACGCACTAATGGACTTCCCATTTTTTGCTGTTTGTAAAAAAGAACTTACTTTGAGGGCTTAGTTCTTCCATTGGATTACACATTTCAACATTCTTATAATTTTTCCTAAAGCACATGGGTCTTGTGAATACTCTCAATGAAGGGTTTTGTGAATAAACACCTCTTCTAGGAGTTGTTAAGTTTTTCTTGGACCTTGCAAAGGACAGTTTTATGTCCTGTTAGGTTACCAACCTAGTGTTAAAAGGGGTCCAATAATAAATTACTTGAAGTAACTTTTTTTTAATTTATTTATCAATTCCTCTCTCTCAAAGGGGAAGGGGGACACATTTCCCAAGAATACCCCTATTGCTATAACTGACCCAAGATTGTGATAGGCTAGGCCAATGAGATTCAATCATGAGCTAGAAGAGGGGGTCGACCAAAGCAAGAAGGGGCCTTGCTTGCAGGTATACTCACCCACACACACTCTCATTGCATGCTATGCAAAGTGCAAGAGCCCCATCCCCTTCTCCAAGCTCCTTGAGAAGTTGAGAGCCTACACCAACACTCTTGTCTATGGAGTGAAAATCCAACCAAGAGCCATGCTTCAATGCTTAAGCTTGCCATCTCCTCCATCTTCATTACTATGCTATTATGTATGCTAGCAAGAAGAGTTATGATAAGTGAGGAACTAATTATTTCTCCTATGAAATGTTTCTTATTCCTCTTCCCTACCCTCATTCCCCGCTAGCTCTCTCCACCTTCGAAGGTGTTTGAGGTCTTGGGACTGAGGCTTGGGATAGTTAAAGTTTTCTTCAAAGTTTATGTTATGATTGTGATGCATGAAGCTTTCCATCTTCATTGCATCACCTAGGTCATAGGGAACACAAAGATTGTATTGTAGAAAGTCTCTCTTAATCGGAGAAATCATAATAAAAAATGCCTATTAGAGGGGGAACCGGCTCCACATAAATCCGGTCCTCAACTGTTTTAATGTTCTCTAAATTCTCTCTCTTGCAAAATTATTGTTCATGCCAAGTTAACTAGCTGCTATGCCTATGTTGTTATCTTCCATTATGTTCACTCTCTATGCTCACAAAGTATTTTCTCAAAAATACTCTCATTAATTTCCGCTACTCTCAAGTTAATAGGCCAATTCCATTACATTGGTATCATAGCATTTGGTTTCTCTTTTCTTGCTTAAGAATAGAGGTCCTTAAGTAGCTATAATTGGTTGATTTTGTTAATTATATTAGGGTAAGTGGAACTGGGATCTATTATTGGTTTTGTTGAGCCCACTATGTGGAATATATGGTGCACACCTCTGGAGCTTTGGACTTAATAATGGAGTCTTTCTAAACTTGCCTATGGCTTTACCATTATTGAGTCATAAGAAGTATGATTGGAGCTAGCCCTTGGTAACTCTGCAATGTTAGACCTACTCCACTACTCTCTATAATTAATCACTTTGAGCTGTGGGTGTAGATAATTAAGAGCCAATTTCTAAAGGCTAAGAGGAGTGGCAACTAAGGTTTTGAATTGCCAAGAATACACTAAGTACATACATAAATTTTGTTAGCATGGATGACAATAATCAAGAGAATAGAATGAACATTGATAGCTTTCATTTTTCACATGAAGGTGCTAATGATGATGCTCCCATGTTTGTGAATTATATCATCTCTAGGTTGCAGTAAGCTATGGGAAACCCTGCTTTACAAGTTGAAGTTACTCAACAACTTCATGCTTATGGAATTTCCCTTCCTCTCCAAGAGAGAGTTTAGGATGCCCCTTGAAGAGACCCCCAAAATAAGACTCTCTCCAATTCGAGAGGAGGAATCCAAAGAGCAAGAAAGCAATGAAACTTTAAGTTACTCTGAAGATGTGGCTCCATGAAGACAACGGTCTAGACGATCTCCCACTCCTACCAAGAGGGAAACATCAACACACAATCCTTCTCCTCATCATTCTGACAGTGAAGAGAGGAAACAAAGGAAGAAAAGGGCTAGAGAAAGGTCACCCTCTTCTCCTTCTTCTTCACCTTCCTCCTCTTCTGATGAAAGCTACGGCTATTCTCCTAGAGAATACAATAGGGGAGGACATCAGAAATCATTCCCTACATGGAAAAGGTCACAAAGGATAAAGAAGTTCAAGGAGGGAGGAAAGAGTATCTCTTTTCTCACCTATGATGGCACCTTTGGTGCTACCGAAAAAGTGTTGGCCTTCATCCAGCAATCTGATGCAGCCTTTGGAGACGAGGGATTTACAGACTCCTCCAAGCTACACCATGTAGCTATGCACTTTCAAAAATCATCTCCTCAATGGTGGGCTAGCCTTCGTGGCAACCGTGAAGCCCCAAAGACATGGAAAACTCTACGAGTCTCCATCATGAAGCAATTTCTTGCAAGCGATGCAAAGGACAAAGTGCTTATCAAATGGTGCATCTTGAAGCTTCTCTCTCATGAGTCTATCCACAAGTATGTAAACAATTTTTGGGATTTACATCTCAAGGCTAAGGTTTTTCTACGGTCTTTCAAAAGATAGACTTTACCGAGCAAAGGCAGTAATTCTGTACGGGATTACATGAAGAGATGGTCAAATACATCAACTCTTAACGGCCTCGTACTATTAGTGAAGTAATACATCACACCATGGTTGCTTCACACATCAATCTCCATCAAGGGGCTAGACGGAATGTCAAGCCCTTGTAAAACAAAGACAAACATGATGCAAAGGGGAAAACCAATGTTCAAAACTTTTCCCAAGGCACTTCCACCCAATGCACTTCCAACAACAACAACAACCATCGGTCCAGGACAAGGGAGGTTAAAAAGGCCAAAAAGAATTCTCCAGAAGATCTTGAAGTTTTTTGCAAGGACCATAAGTGTTTCAAGTGTGGGGAGCAAGGACATGGCTATCGTTCTTGACCCAAGAAGAATGCTCGCAATGAGATTCCTAGGGATTCCACCATCGAAGGTCAAAAAGAGGATGCTCATTGCAAGGGATCATCACTTTTCTATGCTTGGGGAAAGGTAAGAGAGCATTATGCCTTCATCTTGTTTGACCCTGGCTCTACTCACAACTTCATATCAATGGAGTTGGCCAACAAGTTGGGCATTCAGGCTTTCAAGATGGGAGATATGGTAACGACTGACACAGCTGTCAAGGGACAACAAGCCTCTGTTACTCCCTTGATTGGGAAGTTGAGGCTTCATGTCCAAAGCTATGTCGACAAAGAAGACATTTTCATCTCTCCTCTCCAACATGAGGATGCTATCCTAGCGGCACCATGGTTTGATCACATGGCTACCTATGTGAAGTTCCCTAAATGGAGAATCTACTTCACCTATAGGGGAAAGAACATGTATATAGATGCTAGTGAGCATGGTGGCACTATTCCACTTGTAAATCCTCTTGCTTTTGATAAGTCAATGAAGAGCTCAGTTTCTGCGTACATGATTTTTGTCAAAGAGTCTCTAAAAGATACTAATGTTTCATCAAATGTAAATGGTGGGAATCAAGAAGAGTTAGACTTGTCTAATTTTCTAAAAGGATTCGTTCATCGATGATACACCTATGGACTTACCTCCAAAATGAGGGGATGATGACCATCGCATTGAGATCCTTCCAGGAAGCTCACCTCCTAACAAGCCTCCTTATTGAGTCTCACAAGCTCAACAAGAGGAGATCATGAGACAAGTATAGGAATTTGTAGACAAAGGGATGGTAAGGCCTAGTTCCTCTCCCTTTTGCTCTCCAATCCTATTAGTGCAAAAAAAAGACGGTACATACCGTATGTGTGTGGACTATCGAGCACTAAACCATATCACTTTGAAAAATAGATTTCCCGTGCCTCAGGTAGAATATCTATTTTGATAAGCTACAAGGCTCTATCTACTTCAGTAGGATTGACCTTAAAAGTGGCTATAATCAAATAAGGATAGTGGATGAAGATATCCTAAAGACCATGTTTTTCACAAAGTTTGGTCTTTATGAATATCTAGTCATGCCTTGTGGCTTGACTAATGCACCAGCTACGTTCAATCGTCAAATGGAGAACATTTTTAGACATTATCGTAAATTCACTAGAGTGTTCATTGATGATCAAGATGGCATCCGTATGGATCCATCAAAGCTAGAGGTAATAAAAGCATGGCCTAATCCAAGGAATCTACATGAGCTAAGAAGATTTATTGGTAAGTGCACATACTATAGACACTTCATAGCAAAACCCTCTCAAATAGCAGGATCACTACATGAATTAACTAAGAAGAACTTTAATTATGTTTGGACTACTAAGGAGAATAATTCTTTTGATAAGTTTAAGGAGAAGCTTACCTCCAAACCAGTCCTCATGCTTCTGAATATTTCAAATCCATTTGAGGTCCAATGCTATGCTTGTGATGATTGCCTTGGAGCAGTTTTGCTTCAAGAAGGGCATGTTGAGAGCCGAAGGCTAAATATAGATGAACAAGACTTGGGCATTTATGAGAAAGAGCTTTTAGCTCTTCTACATGTCCTAGACACATGGAAGAACTACCTATTGACAACTTCATATATTCTACGAACGGACCACCAAAGTCTCAAGTATTTCATGACACAAATGAAGCTTTTTGACAAACACAAATGAGGTGGGAAAATTTTCTTTCACAAATTAATTTCCATATTGCTCACATAGCTGGTAAGCATAGTCAAGTGGCCGATGCACTTTCACGATGACCAAAAGTTAATGCTGTGTCTATAGCCACTCAAAATGATCTATCCTCTATGATAGATGAGTATTCTACTTACCATGATTTTAGAGACATAATGTCAATCCTTGCTTTGGGGAAGAAAGAGGAACCATTCACCTTGCAGGATGGTTATCTTCTCCAGGGCAATAGACTATGTGTTACGCATTCCCTTCGCTAGAATGTTATGTATGAATCCCATGCTCCTCCCTACGCAGGGCATAGAGGTATTCAACCTACTCTTTGAGGAGTAGAGACATATTTCCATGGCCTACCATAAAAGTGTAAATACAAGAGTATGTTTCAAAATGTGTAGTATGCCAAAAGACCAAATATGATAGAGGGAAGCAACCTTGATTACTCTAGCCGTTGCCTATCCCAAATTCACCAGGGAGAGTATATCTATGGATTTCATCTTTGGATTGCCCAAGTCTATCCATGGGAATACGGGAATATGGAAAATAGTCGACAGGTTTAGCAAGTAAGCACAATTTATTCCTGTCAAAAAGACTATTAAGGCACACCAAAGGGAAACTCTCTTCATATTATAGATTTTCAAACACCATGGATTACCATTATGTCAGATAGAGATCCTAGAATGATCAGTAGTTTCTGGAAAGGTCTCTTTGAAAATCTAGGAACAAGATTGAAGTTCTTTTCTTCCTATCACGGACAAACAGATGGCCAAAGTGAGATAGCCAATCTGACGATACTCAATCTACTCAAGACTTATGTTACCGAAGTAGATCAACGCTCACAATGGAAAAAATACTTACCTCTTGTAGAGTATGCCTACAATAATACTATACATACATCTATGAAAAAAAAGCACCTTTCGAGATCATTGAGGGAAGACCTAAATGTCCCTTGCTAGTCAAAGTACATGGGAAGATCTTCTCCGTCGATGAGTATAGTCGTGACTTACAAGAATAATTTCAAAAGATTAAGAAGGCTGTATCCATCTCTCAAAAAAGGCAAAAAGTTGTTGCTGACAAGAACAGAAGGGCCTTAACACCAGTTTCGTAATCGGACTCTCAAATGTCCAGAGACACTAAAGTGTCCTGTTTTTCTAGCAACTTGTCATGATTATTTGATGAATCTAGAAAAAAAAACTCATAGGTCACATTCATATCTTAGGTCATCCATGAGGTGAAGAACATAGCCAAATTTTACTTTTGCCCAAATTAATACCAAATTAAGATTATAATGATAAGTTTTAAGATGAAAAAATTATAGAAATGTAGTGTAGTTTTAACAAAATTTTCATAAATTGAATATAACGTTTCATCAAAATAAGATTTTGCATAGATTTCAAGGTGTATGGATAGGAAAAAACTTATTTTAGTAAGAAATTGATCTTCCTAACCTAGTTATGGGACTAAATTTTTGTTACAATCAAAAGACCAAAATCTTGAAAATGCTGAAAAAGAGGAAACTTTTTGTCTTTCAAGGCCTCTTTCATTAACATGATGAGGTTATGGGAATACCCTCATCAGTTAAGCATTTTTCAAGGGTTCAAACTCATAGGAATCTTGTAATCTAAGCTCAGTTTTGAAAAATTTGTGTTGTGTAATTTCTTGCAAAAAAAAACATTGCTATGAAAAACTAATGAAAGTGTCTCTATAAATCTCCCAATTGTGTCCATATGAGGTATTTGTATACAAATAAGTGAGATGAATGAAAAAATCCAAAAGTGGAATTTATTTTAAGGCTTATCTTTGATAAATAATAATCATAACTACAACATGCATAGTTTTTTGGATATGCCATAAATCACCAAATGTGGCTTGCATAACCATTAAAATTTTTCACTTGATGTAATGGAGTAATAGATCTAGTATACATACATCATAAGACATTGTAAATTTAGATGAAATGAATGTTTTTTGTGATTGTCAATTGAATTTGTGAACGTTGGTGAATCCAAAATCGGTCCGAGATGGAGAATGTTCTATGCCAAGCAAAGGCGGCAAGTAGGTGCAATGCAGAAGTCTAGGGCAGGTACCAAAGTCCTGGGCAGCCAAAGGGTAGTAGAAGTGTATGTTTAAAGCGGGTTTCTAGGCCAAAAGAGGTAAGGAAAAGCAGATGAAGGTGTCTAAAATGCCGATTCAGTGCTCTGGAATGTAGTGTTCAATGTGCTCTAGAAGACAGTCTAGACGTCTCGTTAAGTGGAGCCCCGGTGATCAAGATACGGAAGGTTAAAGTTAGGAGATTTAGAAGATCCCCAACGGGTAGGGCAGCTAGGGACAGGTGGCCAAGGCAAGTGTCAGTGGATGCATGTGTAGAGATCGAATTATGGAGCGTGCCTATTTTCTTGGATTGCAGATTGGAGCTCTGGTTAGCAAGTTATGGTCAATTGAATTTTTCCGGGGGCTAGGTTTGAGCCCACTTGCCCGCATTGGAGGGTGCACAATCTGGCAGTTTTTTGATTTTGCCAAGGTCCTCAAACATAGTATGCATCATGTGGAGCTAGCACAAGCAGATCGCTTGTCAATCAGATTCCTCATCAGCAAGGTACTATTGCGAGGAGTCAGCATCAAGTGCACACAGTGTGACATCAGATGCCTTTTGTGTTATTTTGCGGCCTTTCTTTAAGAGCTCATGGGAGTCAAAATGCAGCAAGGCTAAAGGGGGTCGGAGTCGCCAAAGTGGGATTTTGGATGATCTTTATAGTCGAAAAATTGGAGCTTTAGGTAAGAAGTGGCGGGAGCATAAATAGGTTGTACTTTTCCAAAAGTATTGGGGGTTTTTTTCAACTCACCCCAAGAGGGGGCGCCCCAATAGGTTCCACATGGCATTGGGTAAATCCCATATGCACAAAAGGAGGAAGGACCCGCGGAATATAAAGGCTAGGACATGCGGCCCATTTGAAGTAGAGGTTAGAGAGAGGGGCCCTTGGAGCTGCCATGGGCTATGCAGTGAGCAACTGGTGGCGCTCCCACCGCTGTGCGCGAGCGTAGGGGCGGAGGTTGGAGGTTTTGGCCGGTATTGACGGGCCTGCATGGTGGTGCGCTAGTGTGAGGGGAAGGACGTTGCCCAACTGATGACGTGGCCACCCTGTGGGGCCTCGTTCCCACGGCCTTAAGAGCCCATTTTTTGAAAGCATGGGGAGAGAGCACTAGCAACCTTGCTAATGCCTCCCCGGCATATAAGGAAGCAATCCCATGTGGAATGGGGAGGTAGAGAAGAGTGGACGGTCAAGGTAGCCGGGCCTGAATCTCATCAAGGCAAGAAGCAAGTCAATGGCTCAAGAAGGGCTAGCAGAGGTGAAGGCAAGGCCAAGCCGGGGCAAGTGCAAAGCAAAGGGCCCATTTCAATATAGGACCAAAGAAAGGCGAGAGCAAGGAGGAAGGACGGCACTAAAAGGGGAGCAAATGAGGAGGAAGAAATGAAAGAGAGAAGGCTAGAGGTAGTCGGACAGAGAAGGTCAAAACTAGGCCTAAGGGGTAGTGTAAGGTTTGAGTAGCCCAAGGGGGTAAAAAATGAAGGAAAAAAAAGAGTGCCTAGGGGGCAACAACAACATTTCTAATGCCCCCCCCCCCCCGAGTGCAACGAGAGCAAGAGAGAGCAGAGAGAAAAGTAAAGTAGTTCCTCCTTCCTAAAGATGCCAAATCAGGGTACCAGATGGACCAATGAGAGGGCAATTTCCAAAAGTGAAGTCCCCCCCTAAAACGGTCAAATTTAAATCAAATTAAGGGCTTTTTTGGTGCCCTTTTAGGCCTGCAAAGCGGAGTTCTCTGATAGATAAACCCCTTTGTATGTTTTTCTTGAAAATGGCCATGGTGCGGGCAGTGCAAGCTTGTGTACATGCCTTTTGAAGTGCAATCAAGCCACTATTGCCCTCTCTTGTTGTTGGTTCCCCTTCCCCCCTTCTCTTTCTCCTGCTTTCATGTTCCCCCTCGATGTCCGTAGTGTGGATGTGTGTGCCCCCCCCCCCGGATTGAAGGTGTTTTGTCATAAAATCTAATATCTAATATCTAACCAACCCAAATGATTCTCTCATATTACACTGATCACTTAATGTGGGAGAATAAACGGGAACAAGGGTTAAGATATAGACATGTGCTTATAGATCTATCTCAACATGGGGCAAATGGTAAAGGGGCCCAAATGAGAGATGGTCTATCAAAGAGCAAGGCTAACCACCCGAGCATAAGACCTTAGGGTTAGCTTCATTGAAGCCCTCCAATAATGTGTGTAAAAGTCCTTTGACCTTAGGTAAGCTAGGACTGACCTTGAGGCGCTAGAGAGGGAGAATGGGGAACACACCCGACACACACGCAATGGCCCCTATATAGCTTAGGGTATTCACAGCACCCCTGTCCTCTCGGAAAACACCTTCAAAAAAGACGATTCACACTAGCAGGGCCTCGCCTGCACTTCACCCAACGCACAAACACTTTGCACAATCCTCAGAAAACTACCACATCGATCTTGCCCGCTTCCAGCTCTTCCACAACTCAACACCTCTCTCTCTTTCTCCCTCACACACACAGGGGGCCTGGGGGGGCGCACACACTCACACACACCGGCACCACACAACCCTGGAGATGAGCAAAGAAGAAAAGGAGGGAAGGGGGAAAGACGACACCAAAAACCGGCAATGAAAGCTTTCCTTCAATGAAAAATAACACCCTGTACAAGATCCATGAACCCTGCTCTATGCTGCACCATGGCCACCGCCGCTTCATACAGAGGGGCACACACCTCCCTCGACAAACCAAAGTTGTTGGCACACGCTTTGAACAAAAAAAATCTCTGGCTTCGCCCTGACATCAGCTTTTCCTCTTGGTAGCCTTCGCTGGCCGCCTCTCTTGCAAGGCCTTCGCTATTCATAGCTGCTTCACAGACAACACCTCGCCGGCTTCGAATGTCGAGCACACGAAAGCCCCTTCTCCTTTCAAGCCCTCGTGCTCGCTTCTTTTCCAAAGCGCTCGCTCTCTTCGCACCGCTTCATGAACCATGCATCTCGGCTTCGACCCCTCTGTGCACGTGCAGTGCCTCCTTCTTCCCCAAACTCCAAGCCAAACCCAAAAACTCCAACCCTGCTCGAAAAGACCCTGCCGCCTTCTTTTTTTCTACTTTCCTCCCTCTTTTTTACAAGGCCAAGAAAACCTTCTACGCTACTGGTGCCTTTGAGCTCCCTTTTGCTTTTAAGGCCCTCCTTTTGTCTTATGACAAAACCCTCCAAACTATATTTCCTATTTTTGAGTTTACAACCAAGGAAATAATTGGCATATGTTCCCGCACATTCGGTGCTCACAACACAGCCAGGGCTTGCCATAGGAATTTTCTGACCACGTTACATAGGAGCTCCACTTGCCGGTCCCAAAATCCTCGTGATTCCAGACCATTTTGTACCATGGCCTCTGAAACCACGTCCAAGGACGGAGAAAACCACCCGATCCTTTTTCACCATCACCGCCTGCCAACTTGAACTAGGCCCATCTCGATGTCCATAACTCCGATCGGCCATCCGCAAATTTTGGCTGAACCCCCATGTTGCATGCGATTTTCTAGGACCCGAGCGAGCTCAAAAAAATCTTTCTCAGTACTCCTATCGACGTGGCCCGATGAGCACGTACCTGACCCCCGGAAAATATTCCATAGGCCATAACTTGCCCGTCTCAGCTCCGAACGGCAAACCGAAAAGACCGGCATGCTCCACAACTCAAGCACTTCACGTGTATCCACTGATCCCAGTTCTGGCCACATGTCTGTCAGCAATTTGCAAGGCCTTCCAACTTCAAACTAGCATATCTTTTACACCGTGGCTTCGTTTGACGAGCTGTCTGGATGAGCTTCTAGAGCATCTCGAATACTACATTTCAGGACACATTTGTTTCATTTTGAACACCTTGACTAGCCATCATGATTATCTCACTTTGGAGGCCCCACTGGCCTAAAAAACCACTTTAAGCATACATTTCTGTTGCCACTCTCCTGCCTAGGGTCTTCATTCCTGCTTTAGCCCTTTGCCATGCGCATGCTAGCACGCTTTGCACTGCATATCACACTTCCCAATGCAGACCAACTTTGGTTGCACCATCATTGCCCACCCCCTTGTTGAACATTTATGTTCAACCACAATCAGACTTATGGAACAAAAAACTGCCACACCAAAACAAATTCTCTACACATCACAAAACCACCTAACATATGTACAAAGCGTGGCATCTGCTACCCGCTACCTTTGTTCATGCGGGTTGCCCAACCCCTTTTTTTACCTGCCATATCCACCTGGATCAAACACCTGGCATTGATTCCATCCATCCACCTGTAACATGCTCGCATAGTGCCGCACCAAGGCATCTAGCCAACAATCCACATAAGTTGTTCTCACCATGCTTCCATCGCTCCAAGCATCCATAGGCACACTGTCCACTTCCAAAAAAACACCACCAAAAGCATCACCACTCTCCGAGTGCACATCATCATTCACATTGAACATACCATGCCCTCCCTCCCAACCATGTAATGCAAGATCCTCCTCAAGCAAATCTTGTACCTGCTCGACAGCCCACTCCACAGCTGCGTTTATCAGCATCCCCTTCAACCACCATACGCAGACTTCCTTTGACAGCTCGAACAAGTCCACACCCTTGGACTTTTCTTCATGTTCAAGAGGACTACTCTGCTTAGCGGGAAACTCTTTCAATATAGGCACCCCGGTCCCCATCACTTCCATACTCACCTCCGTACATGCATCTATCGATACCACCGTAGCAGCAGACTTTTGCTCTCCCAAAGAAACTGCCAGCTGTAGAGGGACACACCCTCGTATCACCTCCATTCTGGTCAAAGATTTCCCTACAAGCACCCGTGTCTCTTCATCCATCTCACCCACCGGTTCATCAAACCCCCAATCAGCTTCATTTTCCATGCATTCCTGACCAAAAGAACCCGTATCCAAGGCACTACCCCCGCAATCCATAGGCAATTGCAACTGCTCTTCCCTTTGACAAGTATCTGATGCCTCTCCCTTGCCATCTTCTTCAACCTGTTCGTCTTCCATAGCCATTGAAACTTTCTTCTTCTTGGGAAACCCTTGTATTTGTTGTACAATCAAAGCACCTTCCATAGCTACCTTGATGAGCATCATCATTAGCATGGTTCCACATAGCACCCTCACCTACATGTCTTTATTCCCAAGCTTTGATGCTATCACCGGCTCATCCTTTATAGCGGCAACCACCACATTCTTATGCGCACAATAGGGTAACTTCACGTTTACCAACATAGACCCTTCGGATTCTATCTCCCAGCTCGTATCTCTATCCTCCTCACTAGTTTCCCAGAAACTCGAGCTTGTAGCCTCATCATCTTTACCATAGGCCGATTCGGCACCTGCATCATCATCCTCTAGCTACTCCACAAAAGTTGGGCCATCATCATGCCCACTTTCATCATCCAACCCCAACCTTTCTGCACCTACCATTTGGCCACGATTTGTTACCCTTTCATACAGGCACTCCACAAGAACAGGCTCCACCTCTTCATGTTGCACTGGACACTTGGCATCTGCTAACTCTTCTACACACAAGCTCTCTTCAATACAAGGCTCATCTTCGTTGACGAGCTCCTCCACAAACGGCATAGATGCTTCACCAACAGGTAATTCCCAAGGCATATAGTCAATCATAGGCCTTTCCCTTACAGGCTCCACACTTCGTATCACTGGCACCATCCTCGACGGGCACATAGAACAAACTGTTGCTTCAACATGCACACAATCCGTAGGCTTTAACAAGCCTAACTCCAGCTTCCTTTTCATTTTCCTACTCTTCACCCTGGCAACTCTGACTGCCTCGGCATAAGTCTTTGGCTCTTCATCATCCACCTTATCTCGAACTCGAGGACATAGGCAAGCTAGGAATTTCTCTAGCTTGAAACCATCCGCATTGAGCACTTGGGTGGCAGCAACCTGATCACTCCAACAAGCTTCGAACTTACTAACAAAAGCATCAAAATCATCACCTACATCCTGTCGTAGGCTCTTAATCTTGCAGAGAAACTGCTCTTGGAAACCAACCCAATCCTGCTTACTTGCAGCTTCCTGACCATCAAACCAGGCTTTTGCTTTACCTCACAGCACCAACGGAACTGTCTCCAGCTTTTCTTCATCACTCCACATTTGCAATGAGACCATAAATAACTCGAAATCTGCCAGCCACTCATCCGCATCTTCTTTACCAGTGAAAATTGGGCCAACACTCTACCACATTTTTGCTTATAAACACATCACCAGGGAGCAATCAATGTGCTCCTCAGTGGGGGCACCAGAAGATGGAGAGGGGGAATGCGGAACACACCCGACACACACGTAATGGCCCCTATATAGCTCAGGGTATTCACAGCACCCCTGTCCTCTCGAGAAACACCTTCAAAAAAGACGATTCACACTAGCAAGGCCTCGCCTGCACTTCGCCCAACGCACAAACACTCTGCAAAATCCTCGGACAGCTACCACCGATCTTGCCCGCTTCCAACTCTTCCACAACTCAACACCTCTCTCTCTTTCTCTCTCATACACACAGGGGGCCCGGGGGGCGCACACGCTCACACACACCGGCACCACACAACCCTGGAGATGAGCAAAGAAGAAAAGGAGGGAAGGGGGAAAGACGACACCAAAAACCGGCAATGACAGCTTTCCTTCAATGAAACAAAACACCCTGTACAAGATCCATAAACCCTGCTCTATGCTGCACCATGGCCACCGTTGCTTCATACAGAGGGGAACACACCTCCCTCGACAAACCAAAGCCGTTGGCACACGCTTTGACCAAAAAAAATCTCTAGCTTCGCCCTGACATCAGCTTTTCCTCTTGGTAGCCTTCGTTGGCCGCCTCTCTTGCAAGGCCTTCGCTCTTCAGAGCCGCTTCACAGACAACACCTCGCGCGCCGGCTTCGAATATAGAGCACACGAAAGCCCCTTCTCCTTTCAAGCCCTCGTGCTCTCTTCTTTTCCAAAGCACTTGCTCTCTTTGCATTGCTTCACGAACCACGCATCCCGGCTTGGACCCCTCTGCGCACGTGCAATGCCTCCTTCTTCCCCAAACTCCAAGCCAAACCCAAAAACTCCAACATAACCCCGCTCGAAAAAACCCTGTCGCCTTCTTTTCTCCAAGGCCAAGAAAACCTTCTCTTTTTGGCCATTGTGCCCCGCGCTACTACTGGTGCCTTTGACCTCCCTTTTGCCTTTGAGCTCCCTTTTCCTTTTTTTTGAGTTTACAACCAAGGAAATAATTGGCGTATGTTACCGCACGTTCGGTGCTCACAACACAGCCAGGGCTTGCCATAGGAATTTTCCGACCACATTGCATAGGAGCTCCACTTGCCGGACCCAAAATCCTCGTGATTCCGCACAATTTTGTACCATGGCCTCTGAAACCACCCGATCCTTTTTCGCCATCACCGCCTGCCAACTTGAACTAGGCCCATCTCGATGTCCATAACTCCGATCGGCCATCCGCAAATTTTGGTTGAACCCCCATGTTGCATGCAATTTTTCAGGACCTGAGCCAGCTCAAAAAAATCTTTCTCAGCACGCCTATCCACATGGCCCAATGAGCACGTACCCGGCCCCTGGCAAATATTCCACAGACCATAACTTGCCCGTCTGAGCTCCGAACGGCAAACCGAAAAGACCGGCATGCTCCACAACTCAAGCACTTCACGTGTATCCACCGATCCCAGTTCTGGCCACATGTCTGTACCTGCCCTATCCGTCAGGGATATGCAAGGCCTTACAACTTCAAACTGGCATATCTTTTACACCGTGGCTTCGTTTGACGAGCCGTCTAGATGAGATTCTAGAGCATCTTGAATACTACATTTTGGGACACATTTTTTGCATTTTGAACACCTTGACTTGCCATCATCATTATCTCACTTTGGAGGCCCCACTAGCTTAAAAAACCACTTTAAGCATACATTTCCACTGCCACTCTCCTGCCCAGGGTCTTCATACCTGCTTTAGCCATTTGCCATGTGCATGCTAGCATGCTTTGCACTACATAGCACACTTCCCAATGCAGACCAACTTTGGTTGCACTAGCGCAGGAACCCAACCCAGCTTGAGGTGCTTGTCCTGCTTGTCATGCTTGATGACTAAGGTGCTTGAGGTGCTTAATTATTGAGATGCTTTAGGTGCTTGAGATGTTAGGGTTTCACTTAAGGTGAAAACCTAGCCCAAGCTTAAAGTTCTTAACGGCCAAGCTTGTGGTGGAAACTGGGCCTATGTATGAGGGGCTTAAGGTGTCAAAAAGTCAAATATTCAATCCCTACAAGGAGGGGGTGAGCCCTACATGAGGGGGGATGAGAGAGAACACCCACACACTCACACAAGGCATTCATGGTACAAAGAAAGCAAGAGGGACACTTGTCAAGTTCCTCCTCATGTTGCCCTCACAGTGTGCGTGAAGCCTATTGGTTGGCCACCCAAGGGGTCCAATAATAATTTAGGAGATTTAATTAATTGATTTAGCATTTATCTAGACCTATCTCTCAAAGGGGGAATGGGGACACTTGTCTCAAGGCTACCCTTGCTGCTTGTAATGCCTCCTGCTTGTGATTGGCTAGGCTTGGAGGGGTGCAATGAGCTTCAAGCATGAGCTACAAGGGGGGGTAAACCCCAGCAAGCTAGGGGGTTTCTTAGGGGGTATACTCACCCACACGCACTCACAAACACTCTCATTGTGTGCTATGCAAAGTGCAAGAGCTCCCTCTCCTTCTCCAAGTAAGTAGAGGTTGAGATCCTACACCAACACTCTTGGATATGGAGTGCAAATCCAACCAAGATCCATGATTCAATGCTTAAGCTTGTCATCTCCTTCTTATTCATTACTATGCTATTATGTATGCTAGCAACAAGAGTTATGATAAGTGAGGAACTAGTTCTTTCTCCTACGAAATGTTTCTTCTTCCTCTTCCCTACCCTCATTCCCTGCTAGCTCTCTCCACCTTCGAAGGTGTTTGAGGTCTTGGGATAGTTAAAGCCTTGTTCGATTTTATGTTATGTTTGTGATGCATGAAGATTTCCATCTTCATTGCATCACCTAGGTCACAAGTAACACAAATATTGTATGGTAGCAAGTCTCTCTTAATGGGAGAAATCATAATACAAATGCCTATTGGAGGGGGGACCGGATCCACATAAAGTCCGTCCTCAACTGTTGTCATGTTCTCTAAATTCTCTCTCTTGCCAAAGTATTGTTCATGACGAGTTAACTAATTGCTATGATTATGTTGCTATATTCAATTATCTTCACCCGCTATGCTCACAAAGTCATTTCTCAGAAGTACTCTCATTAATTTCCGCTACTCTCAAACTAAATAGGACAATTCCATTACATTGGTATCAGAGCATTTGGTTTCTCTTTTCTTGCTTAAGAAGAGCGGTCCTTAAGTAGCCTATAAATGGTTGATGTTGTTAATTATATTAGGGTAAGTGGAACTGGGATCTATTATCGGTTTTGTTGAGCCCACTATGTGGGGGATGGTGCACACCTTGGGAGCTCTTGACTTAATAATGAAGTCTTTTTAGACTTGCCTATGGATTTACCATTATTGAGCCATAAGAAGTCCTAAAGGAGCTGGCCCTTGGAAACTCTCCTATGTGGGCAAGTGGGCTCAAGTACATACATAAATTTTGTTAACATGGCTAACAATAATCAAGAGAGTAGAATGAACATTGATAGCTTTGATTTTGCACATGAAGGTGCTAATGATGATGCTCGCATGTTTGTGAATTATCTCGTCACCAGGTTGCAACAAGCTATGGGCAACCCTGCTTTGCAAGCCGAAGTTTCTCAACAACTTCGTGCTTATGGAATTTCCCTTCCTCTGCAAGAAGAGAGAGAGCTTAGGAGGCCTCCTGAAGAGACCCCCAAAAGAAGACTCTCTCCCATTCTAGAGGAGGAATCCAAAGAGCAAGAAAGCAATGAAAGTTTAAGTTCCTCTGAAGATGTGGCTCCATGAACACGGTGGTCTAGACGATCGCCCACTTCTCCAAAGAGGAAAAGATCAACACATAGTCCTTCTCCCCATCACTCTGAAAGGCAAGAGAGGAAAAAAAGGAAGAAAAGGGCTAGGAAGAGGTCACCCTCTTCTCCTTCTTCTTCACCTTCCTCCTCTTCCGACGAAAGTTATGGCTATTCTCCTAGAGAATACAAGAGGGGAGGACATCTCAAATCATTTCCTGCATGGAAAAGGTCACAAAAGCTAAAGAAGTTCAAGGAGGGAGGAAAGAGTATCTCTTTTCTCACCTATGATGGTGACGGGAGCAAAGCGAACCCCGAACCCCGACAGCCTCTAAAACACCAAGGACCGAATGGCGCACCTGGAGCCTGTCATAGTAAAGCAAACAGGGGGCACCACCTAGCTTCAGCGGCTAGGACGCAAACAACACACCACCATAACAAAGTTTTCATCCAAGAGAGATGGATGCTTGGGAGTAATGATGAAGAAGAAGGGGAATAAGATCAAGTGAGAGTGAGAGAGAGAGAGAGAGAGAGAGAGAGAGAGAGAGAGAGAGAGAGAGGGAATGGGGTATAGCTGCTTAGTACTTAGGCACCACAAAAGGATGGCGAATCCGCACACCCTTCACACATACACAAGCTCACTCCAAACACAACACTAGGTGGCGATTTTGCACACCTCGCATGGGCAAAACATTTCAAGAAAACATACTCACAAAACCTCAAGCTTTATTTAGAGAATAAGGCGATGAAATGGGGAGCATAGGGTAGGGGAATGAGAAGGGAGAGAGTGGTAGAGCACATGGCGGATAGGTGGGAGTTGATGGCGAAGACTCGCACGAGGGTTATGGCCATCATCCTTCATTTAGTTGCCCTTCATCTTCCATATCCCAAGGGTGTAGAGGTCATGCTCAAGACGAGCATGGTGATTGCGGTGATGGTGATGGTGATGGTGTGGGTGTGTGCGTGTGCACTAGGCACACACAGTGCATAGTGTACTCTTTGGTGATGTTGTGTGTGTTTAGTGTGATGGTGACCCCTCTTTATATAGGGGAGGAGGGGGGAGAAATTATAGAATTTAGAAATGAAGAAATCATTATCTACATAGGCCATGTGATTGTGGGCCCCACTTGTCTGGCTGTGTGTATATGTGCCAAAACAGCAGTCTCATGAGAGAGAGACTAATAGAGAGAGATGGGTTGATGAAAAAAAGTGAGAGGTGACATGGAGAATAAAGTAATTGCAAGAGGGGAGAAAGGGGAGTGTGTTCAGAGGTGAATCTGTGTACAGATGTGTGTGAATACAAGAAAAATCAGGTAACCACCGGGTGGGGATGGGTCTGTGGGCACCTTCTTCAGTGAAACTGAGTGTGTGTGAGTGTGGGGGAGGTTATTTAGCTACAAGACAAGAGACATGGCACCCTTTAGAGAGAGAGGGGGGTATTTGGGTCATGGGATATGATAGGAGAGAGAAAGGGGGGGGGGGGTATACTATTTTGGAAGATAGGATAAGTTGCATTTGAGTTAGGGTGCATTATTGGTGAGTTAGAATGCATTATTGGTGAGAGGTGGGGTAGCTTGAGGGGAGAGACAAAGGAGAAAGGAGAAGGGGAAGAGAGAGGGGGTTGACCTTTTGAGTGGAGGAGAGGAAAAGGGACACACGGCGGGGCAACTGTGAAGAAAAAGGAGGCAAGGTGGGGATGGGCTGCCCCGCAGGCATGAGGTGGCCTATTTGACCTTTACATAATCATAATTTATTTTTTTCTTACTTTTTCCAATGCCTTTTATCACTCCCTCCCTAAGAGGGGGTTTTCATGGGGTGGGGACGAGAGAAGAGGGGTATAGGAGGTTGGATTGTGAAAAGCCCCCATCATTAGCCCTCCCCTTTTGGCTAGAGGCATTCATGTCTTTAGCTCATCTGTTTGATCATTATCGTCGAAGGTGGCGGTTGATGGTGTGTCCTCATCTGGAATGTCAATTGGTGGAGCCTGTTCAAATCGAAGAAAATAAGGTTTAAGTCACCAACCATTTACCCTGGTTTTATGAAGTTTTCCATCAGCCTCCATAAGCTGGTAGCTTCCATTGGCATACTTTTTCCTGATGATGAAAGGGCCTTCCCATCGGAGCAGGAGTTTCTTATCCTTGTGCGTGTCGAAGCGATTGTCGTAGCGGAGCACCAACATTACTTTCTTCAATTCTTTTTTCCGGAGATGCTCGTTAAAGCTAAGCCTTCTATGCTCTGCTTGTGCCGCATAATAATTTATTGCTTCTTCTCTGTCCAGCTGCAGTCTTTCCAAGTTGATGATGTGATCTCTCAAATGCATGTTGGGCTGTTGAAGATGGCTTGCCATTACTCTGAGACTTTGTAGTTGCACTTCAATGGGCAAGATTGCTTCCTTACCAAATACTAGATGATACAGTGTGAATCCTAAGGATGTACGAAATGAAGTTCTGTAGGCCCATAAAGCTGGTAGTAGATAATTATCCCAGTCTCCAGGATGATTGTTTACCTCCTTGGTAATAATTTTAGAAACCATTCCATTTACCTTTTCAACTAGGCCATTACATTGAGGGTAATATGGTGAAGAGTGCCTCCTTGTAATGCCCAGTTTCTGCATTAATTCTCCTACCAGGTCTGCTCTGAAACCTGGCCCTCTATCAGAGATGATCTCTAAAGGTGTGCCAAACCTACAACATATGTGCTCGTAGATAAATTTAGCTACCTCTACCGCTGTGATTCTAGTGGTGGCTGTGGCCTCTGCCCATCTAGTTCTGTAGTCGACCCCCATGATAATGTAGAATTTTCCTGAGTTGGCCCTAGGTAATGGCTCAATGGCGTCGATACCCCATTTTTCAAATGGGCCATATGAGAGAATAGGTGTTTGTGGTTCACGAATAAGTGATCTAGTGCCGTCCTTTTGACACAACTCACATGTTTTGCACCAGTGGTGTACATCACGGTTGAGGCTAGGCCATATGAAGCCTGCTTGCAAGATTTTCCTACTTGTTATGTCTAGGGAAAAATGACCACCACAAACCCCGTCATGACAGCTAGCAATTACTCCCGTGATTTCCTGAGAGAGAGGGACCTTCCTGAGTATTTGGTCCTTACCCTTATAGTACAAACCGTCATTGATGAGTCGATACCTTGTGGCCTTCCGCGTCATCCATTGCTTCTGTCCCTTTGTTAAATCTGATGGGCACTCTCCTGTTCCCAAAAAATTCATGATGTGAGGCAAGGCATCACTGCCTTGAAATAGAGGGAGCTTTAGCTTTATTGCTCCAACCACCACTTCCTGTAGTCTTTCACTTGCTAGGGCATCTGCTTCTTGGTTTTGAGCCCTTGGGATATGGTGTATTTGAACTTCTTCAAACTTACCCAAAAAGGTTTTTACACCAGTTAAGTGAGTCCTTAAACTAGGATTCTTGCATGTCCATGCTCCATTTACTTGCCTTACCAGAAGTAGAGCATCCCCAAATACATTAAGGCGTTGTACACCTTGCGAGACGCACCATTGTAGACCCTTGGTTAGTGCTGCATACTCAGCTTCATTGTTAGAATGTGAATCTAACAATTGGCCCAACGAAAATACCTTTGTCCCTTTGTCATCAAAGACCACTATGCCTGCAGCTGCTTTGTTAGACGCTCGCTTGTAGGCTCCATCAAAGTAGAGAGAGTGTGCTCCTTCTACCATCAGTGGTACTGGAGGTAATCGGACTTCTCCTCCCTTAGATTGCTTCTCCTCCCCTTCAAAGACTTGGTAGGTGATGAGTCCCCCCAAACTTGCCCTCGTCGTGTTTTCTACATGTACCGTGTAGTCAAACTCTTGCAGACAAACTAGCCATTTAGTAATCCTAGCAGACACATCCATGTGTTGTACAACATAGGGAAATATTTCATCCGTGGTTAGAATCACAAATTTCTTAGGCAACAAATATGACCTAAACTTTGTAGTTGCGAATCGAAGAGCTAGGACTAAGTGTTCCACATGGGTGAAATCTTTCTCTCCTACTGTCATCATTCGACTAGAAAAGTAGATTGGCCTTATGAAAGATGTCGTCGTATCCTTTTGGAGTAGCACGGCCCCCAATGAGTCATGACCAACACTTGAGGTGACATAGAATTTTTCATCCCACTTAGGTGGTGAGATAGTTGGCAGAGTGGCTAAGACCTCCTTTACCTTGTTGTAGTGATGCTCGCTTTCCTCGTCCCAAGTGAAAGTTGATCTTTGAGTGAGTTGTTGCAGTGGTAGAACAAGTTGTGATAGTAGATGTATGAATCTACTTAAGTACCTCACCTTCTGTAGAAAAGAGACGAGTTGACGTGCGGTCGTTGGTGAAGGTAGGGCTATGAGTGCGGACACCTTACTTGGGTCGGCGTTGATACCTTTTGCTGAAATTTCATGACTTTACTCTCCCCAATGTGGCATTTATCCACATTTAATTGCCCACCTAGGCTCTGCAACTTGGCCAAACCTTCAATTACCTTTTCTAAATGTGAAATACGGGAGCTATATATACAAAAATCATCAATGAACACTCTTATGGATGTTCCAAAGAACAGTTGAAAGCTTTGGAATGTGGTAGGTACATTTGTGAGACCTGCTAGCCATTCATCCATTCAAAATAGTTTAGGGGTTTCAGTCTTGTAAATTGAAGGGTTTCATGAAAAGATCCTCCGTGGGGGCACCAAATGACGGGAGCAAAGCGAACCCCGAACCCCGAACCCCGACGGCCTCTAAAACACCGAGGACTGAATGGCGCGCCTCGAGCCTGTCATAGTAAAGCAAACAAGGGGCACCACCTAGCTTCAACGGCTAGGACGCAAACAACACACCACCACAACAAAGTTTTCATCCAAGAGAGATGGGTGCTTGGGAGTAATGATGAAGAGGAAGGGGAATGAGATCAAGTGAGTGAGAGAGAGAGAGAGAGAGAGAGAGAGAGAGAGAGAGAGTGAGGGAAGGGGGTATAGCGGCTTAGTACTTAGGCACCACAAAAGGATGGCGAATCCGCACACCCTTCACACATACACAAGCTCAATCCAAACACAAGACTAGGTGGCGATTTTGCACACCTCGCATGGGCAAAACATTTCAAGAAAACATACTCACAAAACCTCAAGCTTTATTTAGAGAATAAGGCGATGAAATGGGGAGCATAGGGTAGGGGAATGAGAAGGGAGAGAGTGGTAGAGCACATGGGGGATAGGTGGGAGTTGATGGCGAAGACTCGCACGAGGGTTATGGCCATCATCCTTCATTTAGTTGCCCTTCATCTTCGATATCCCAAGGGTGTAGAGGTCATGCTCAAGACGAGCATGGTGATTGCGGTGATGGTGATGGTGTGGGTGTGTGTGTGTGCACTAGGCACACACAGTGCATAGTGTACTCTTTGGTGATGTTGTGTGTGTTTAGTGTGATGGTGACCCCTCTTTATATAGGGGAGGAGGGGGGAGAAATTCTAGAATTTAGAAATGAAGAAATCATTATCTACATAGGCCATGTGACTGTGGGCCCCACTTGTCTGGCTGTGTGTATATGTGCTAGAACAGCAGTCTCATGAGAGAGAGACTAAGAGAGAGAGAGATGGGTTGATGAAAAAAAGTGAGAGGTGACATGGAGAATAAAGTAATTACAAGAGGGGAGAGAGGGGAGTGTGTTCAGAGGTGAATCTGTGTGCAGATGTGTGTGAACACAAGAAAAATCAGGTAACCACCGGGTGGGGATGGGTCTGTGGGCACCTTTTTCAGTGAAACTGAGTGTGTGTGAGTGTGGGGGAGGTTATTTAGCTATAAGACAAGAGACATGGCTCCCTTTAGAGAGAGAGGGGGGTATTTGGGTCATGGGATATGATAGGAGAGAGAAAGGGGGCGGTGGGGTACACTATTTTGGAACATAGGATAAGTTGCATGTGAGTTAGGGTGCATTATTGGTAAGTTAGAATGCATTATTGGTGAGAGGTGGGGTAGCTTGAGGGGAGAGAGAAAGGAGAAAGGACAAGGGGAAGAGAGAGGGGGTTGACCTTTTGAGTGGAGGAGAGGAAAAGGGACGCACGGCGGGGCAACAGTGAAGAAAAAGGAGGCAAGGTGGGGATGGGCTGCCCCGCAGGCATGAGGTGGCCTATTTTACCTTTACATAATCATAACTTATTTTTTTCTTACTTTTTCCAATGCCTTTTATCACTCCCTCCCTAAGAGGGGGTTTTCATGGGGTGGGGACGAGAGAAGAAGGGTATGGGAGCTTGGCTTGTGAAAAGCCCCCATCAATGGCACCTTCGGTGTTACCTACAAAGTGTTGGCCTTCATCCAGCAATTTGATGCGACCTTTGGAGATGAGGGCTTCACAGAGTCCTCCAAGCTACGCCATGTAGGTATGCACTTCCAAAAATCAGCTCGTCAATGGTGGGCTAGCCTTCGTGGAAATGGTGAAGCCCCAAAGACATGGAAAACTCTACGAGTTTCCATCATGAAGCAATTCCTTGCAAGCGATGCAAAGGAAAAAGTGCTTACCGAATGGCGCAGCTTGAAGCTCCCCTCCCATGATTCTATCCACAAATATGTAGACAAGTTTTGGGATTTAAATCTCAAGGCTACTGTCTTTCAAAATATAGACTTTGCTGAGCAAAGGCAGCAATTCTGTGCGGGATTACCTGAAGAGATGGCCGAATACATCAACTCTCAATGGCCTGGTACTATTAGCAAAGTAATCCATCACACCATGGTTGCTTCACGCATCAATTTCCATCAAGGGGCTAGACGTTGGCAGGAGTTTATTGGAGCAAGGGATTGTGCATATGTACATACACATGCATGGTGCATCGAATAAAGGATTGCCTATTTTCCTGACCCAGGTGGTTATGTGGGGCCCACATGTGTACAAATAGGGCAGGGTGTACATAGTGCATTGTTTTTCACTATCACCAATACCAGTGTGTTTTTTCTACAATAATGAGGAGTTGGTAGCACATAAAACTTCTCGAGGAAGCTATCCATGGGCTGACAACATGAGGTAAGCAGGTGCGTCAGATGGCATCTAGTGGCGTCAGGAGGGCGAATCGGGTCAATATTTGCACGTGGATGGATGAGTACGGACACATACTTGCACGTGGATGATTACGGACACAACGTGGGTGTTTTCTTGTGATACTTATGCAGAAAGGTCATCATGAGGACCAATTTTTGGGGCCACTTCATGTGGTGGCAGGATGCATTATTGAAAAAACAAGAGTGCCAGGTGTGCGTATGGATAGAGCAGGGTGACAACTATGCATTGTGAGGTCAGTTTTTGGCCTTTTCGGGGTCCGTTTGAGGTCATCTAAAAGGCCAAGGGTGCCCAAGTAATAAAGCTAAGTGTGGGAACTGAAAAAACTGAGAGAAGACCAGAAAAAACATGGAGAGAAGAGGAGGAACAGCCGCAGGTGTGTTTTTGGGGTTTTTGAAGCCTGTTTTGGCCGTAAACTGCTCATCCGAGGTCGGATTTGAGCACCTTGACATTGTAGACTAGGGTTTTGGGCCGTTCCGGATGTCATGGTACTGTCCATTTTACCAAATTACTCACTGTTTCTCTGTTGTTTTGGATGTGTAATTTCTTCTATGAGCGAAGCTTCTGCTCCAATTTGTGATTGTGTCTGGTATCTTTTACCCATATTGTGTGAGCTATTTGCCCCATTGGTGTCAATTGTATCTAAACATCAGAAGTTCTCCTCTTTTGAGCTAAGTTTGTTTTTTTTTTTTTTTTGTGTATCTTTGTGTGGAGTGGGCAAGTGGATAGTCTCTCTCCTCTCACTCCATCGGTGTGTTCCCTACCTCGGCCAAGTGGATTGTGTAAGCCGAGTGGTGCCCCATAGTGTGTGTGTGTGTGTGTATCCTTCCAAGAGTGTGTGTCGGGTCGTTATAGAGGCGTTCCGTGTGTTTCCATCCCGCTCACATTCTTTTGGTGCCCCCACGGAGGATCTTCTTTGAGTATCTTCTATTTCGAGCTTCAGGCCTCGAGATTCGAGATTACAGGTTACAGGTTATAGGAACAAGTACAGGTGATTCACACAGGTACAGGTAGCTGGAGGATAGTGATATACTAGCAGTGGTGTCACTTTCACTTGTTGTGGGTATGCATCATTTGGCGCCTGTTTGAGCGCATTGTCTGCTGGTATTGTACGTTACTTATGGAAACTGCCATTGTAAGTCTTTGTGGAGCCATATTTGGTTTTATTTGGCAGTCCCAGCCATTTTTGAGACTTACTCTGGAAGATAGTCATTTCTCAGACTTGACTATACGAGATTTGCATAAGCCTTCGTGTGAGGGTCGATAGCGTGAGGTTTTATTGAGCTGGGGGATTCTCAAATGTGGAGATTCTTTTGGGTGATACAGGTAGCTGGAGCACCCTTTTTGTGACCTTGCCATAGGCTATGTACTAGTGATTCCTAATTGATGCTCGGGTTCTATTGTTGGAAGTTTATGCATACATCTATAGTCTATATTTTGGGTTCTTACTGCTCTACTTCTGGGGAAACTCTACCAAAATTTTTCAAGTTGTGATGGCTGGTTTTTAGGTCTTTTAAGCCATTTATGCTGTTATGCTACTGAAATTTTGGCAAAATCAGAGGATAAGTCAGGTGTGCCTTCTTGGGAGCTTCATGGTTGGCTTTAATGGATGATCAAAATGGTCCTCAATTCACTCTTTTTCATTTAACTCAGAGAATACAGATAAATGTTCATGTGTCCAGGAAGATTTTTTTCCAGCAGCGCATAGTCTTTATGTTTGGGCCAAGAAGATTACGAGAGATCCTGGAATGTCCTTTGCCTGTTGTAATTCCGATGATCAACTATGAAAATTCATTTGATGTGCATGTGTTTGTCCTTATCTAAAGTTGAGCTCCATTGAAGTTTTTGGGAATCCAGATAAATGTTCATGTGTCCAGGAAGATTTTTTTCCAGGAGCGCATAGTCTTTATGTTTGGGCCAAGAAGATTATGAGAGATCCTGGAATGTCCTTTGCCTGTTGTAATTCCGATGATCAACTATGAAAACTCATTTGATGTGCATGTGTTTGTCCTTATCTAAAGTTGAGATCCATTGAAGTTTTTTGGGATTGTGTCAGTCAAAAGTTTTGGGTTCTTGCACGTGTGTTTGAAGGGGTTCTCAAAGCATTGAAACGTGTGTAGCCATGGTTTTTTCTTATCCGGAGTTTCATGGAAGAAGTGATGAATATGTAGAAGACTTTTTGGAAAAGATGGAGGTTGCCTGCATTAGCAACCAGATTCATGACCCTGCGCAAATGTTACGTCTTCTCCAAATCTGTTTGAAGAGTGAGTTGGAAGTGGAGTTTGTGAAGACAGAAGATCCTGACAAAGTGGAGTTTGTGAAGACAAAAGATCCTGACAAAGTGTGGTAAGAAGTTCAAGGAAGGTGAGCTAGTAGATGCGTATATACGTAAGTTTTCATTGGCATGGGAGTGGATGTGCAAGGCCTTAGCACCTCAAGTACCCCCACCTGACATGATGAAGAAGGACAGGTTCTTGGCTGGTCTTTGGGAGAATATACGTTGTAGAGTGGAGCTAAAGAGGCCTATGAAATATGAAGATGCACTAGAGGTAGCAAGTAACAAAGAGTGGAAGATGAGGAGAATGAGCCAGCTAGGAGTAGAGTCTTTGCCCATGAGGTCTGAATTTTAGCCTATGCACTCTTTACAATGTCGCATGCCAGGAGTTTATCATGATCCAATGGTTGCTGTTACTCCTCAAGTTATGCCAACAGTGGTCACTACAGCAGTGCAAGATGATGAGCTAAGGCAAGACATGAGGCAAGTGATAGATTTAATGAAGAATCTCAGCCTAAACCTAGGTACTATGGGAAATAATCGAGGTCGAGGGAGGTTTGCAAATCATCCAAGAGGTGAAGAAAGGCCTAGGAATGGTGTTGGACAAATCAATGGTAGGTTCTGGAGGCAAACGCCCACATGTTATAATTGTGGAGAGTTGGGACACATCATCCCGCAATGCGATAAGCCACCAAGGATGGGGGGAGACATGTATCCATTGTCAAGACAGGTGCTAACTAGGTCCAATGATTATGGTATCGAAATTAAGGGAGATGAAGGAACCAGTGGATTAACCCAGGAGGAAAAGGGAAAGACAAAAGTGTAGTCACCTTGGAGAAGGCATCAAAGCTAGAGGATACATTAGTGATGCCTATTGGGAAGAGGACCACAGAGGAAAGGAAGGAAGAAGTGCCCCAGGTCCTAGTAATAAGAAGGGAAAGAGTCATAAAGGCGAGGATCTCAAGGCCAAGAGGAAAAGGAGGGTTCGTCGCAAGTTTCATGTTTCAGATTTTCCACTAGGTGTGGGCAATTAAGTTATGACTTGAAGGAGGATCTGAGAAGCAGGAAGGCAGATGTTACTTTTGGGCAGCTTATAGAGATGGTGCCAAAGCTAAAGCGGCAGTGGAAGAGGATGGTTAACCCAATGGAGAAAGAACCAGAGAGAGGTTCAGTGAAGGTGTTGGCAATGGATGAGCTACCAGACATTTGTCGAATAGTAGATGTGTGGCATACAAGGAAAAATATGGGACAAGTCTATGTGGATGGCGGGGCCCAAATATGGGTGATAACACACTCATGCGTTGAGAAGATGGGTCTTACAGTGACTGGGGTGTCAGGGTTTCGGATCAGATTGGCCAACCATCAAAAAGTAAAATGTTTGGGTGTTGTAAAGAGCTTAGAAGTGGAGGCATATGATGCGAAGGCAGTGGTTGATTTTCATGTGATGCCAGCAGAGTTGGGAGAATATCCTATTATATTGGGTAGACCATGGTTACGTGCAGTGGGAGTTGTTCAAGATTGGAGACATGGTACGATTATCCTCTATGGAAAGACAAGTGCCAAGAAGCTATATAATATGGACACAAGGAAACGATTGGAGGAGCTTTATGAAGATGAGGATGAGTCTAGTGATGAAGACTATTCCACAATGTCTGATGAGGATAGTGATGGTACTACCAGCAGTGATGAGGATGCTGATATTGCATTTCTTTTGATGGACAAAGGAATCCAGGTGTCTGGTTTAGTTGCATTTGCAAATGAGGCTGAAATTGAAATTGAAAGGCCTTATGAAGTGATTGAAGAGCTGATGCAAACCAAGGTTGAATTGTCAAAGAAGCACAAATTGATGACACAAATGATCAATGGAGACCTCTCAACTATGGAGAAGGAAATATATTTGCACATGCCGGTCTATGCCAAAGTAATTGATGGTTTTCTTGATGCAAAGTTGATATATGGAATCTGTACAGGTTTTCCTTGGGAACGAGGTGGAACCTTGATTAAGCTTTTGATGCAAGGAATGCCAAGTGTTTTTGTGTGGGATCCAGGTGGAGTGAATATCTCTTTTTGCTGTTACTGAGCATGAATGCTCTAGCAGTATAGGGGATGGAAAAATTATGTCAGGATTTTTTTGGATCAAGGGATTGTGCATATATACATACACATGCATGGTGCATCGAATAAAGGATTGCCCATTTTCTAGAGCCAGGTGGTTATGTGGGGCCCACATGTGTACAGATAGAGCAGGGTGTACATAGTGCATTGTTTTTCACTATCACCAGTACCACTGTGTTTTTCCTACAATAATGAGGAGTTGGTAGCACGTAAAACTTCTCGAGGAAGCTATCCGCGGGCCGATGAAATGAGGTAAGTAGGTGCGTCAGATGGCATCTAGTGGCGTAAGGAGGGCGAATGGGGTCAATATTTGCACGTGGATGATTACGGACACAACGTGGGTGTTTTCTTGTGATACTTATGCAGAAAGGTCATCATGAGGACCAATTTTTGGGGCCACTTCATGTGGTGGCAGGATGCATTATTGAAAAAAGTCGAGTGCCAGGTGTGCGTATGGATACAACAGGGTGACAACTATGCATTGTGAGGTCAGTTTTTGGCCTTTTCGGGGTCCGTTTGAGGTCATCTAAAAGGCCAAGGGTGCCCAAGTAATAAAGCTAAGTGTGGGAACTGAAAAAACTGAGAGAAGACCAGAAAAAACATGGAGAGAAGAGGAGGAACAGCCGCAGGTGTGTTTTTGGGGTTTTTGAAGCCTGTTTTGGCCGTAAACTGCTCATCCGAGGTCGGATTTGAGCACCTTGACATTGTAGACTAGGGTTTTGGGCCGTTCCGGATGTCATGGTACTGTCCATTTTACCAAATTACTCACTGTTTCTCTGTTGTTTTGGATGTGTAATTTCTTCTATGAGCGAAGCTTCTGCTCCAATTTGTGATTGTGTGTGGTATCTTTTACCCATATTGTGTGAGCTATTTGCCCCATTGGTGTCAATTGTATCTAAACATCAGAAGTTCTCCTCTTTTGAGCTAAGTTTTTTTTTTTTTTTTGTGTATCTTTGTGTGGAGTGGGCAAGTGGATAGTCTCTCTCCTCTCACTCCATCGGTGTGTTCCCTACCTCGGCCAAGTGGATTGTGTAAGCCGAGTGGTGCCCCATAGTGTGTGTGTGTGTGTATCCTTCCAAGAGTGTGTGTCGGGTCGTTATAGAGGCGTTCCGTGTGTTTCCATCCCGCTCACATTCTTTTGGTGCCCCCACGGAGGATCTTCTTTGAGTATCTTCTATTTCGAGCTTCAGGCCTCGAGATTCGAGATTACAGGTTACAGGTTATAGGAACAAGTACAGGTGATTCACACAGGTACAGGTAGCTAGAGGATAGTGATATACTAGCAGTGGTGTCACTTTCACTTGTTGTGGGTATGCATCATTTGGCGCCTGTTTGAGCGCATTGTCTGCTGGTATTGTACGTTACTTATGGAAACTGCCATTGTAAGTCTTTGTGGAGCCATATTTGGTTTTATTTGGCAGTCCCAGCCATTTTTGAGACTTACTCTGGAAGATAGTCATTTCTCAGACTTGACTATACGAGATTTGCATAAGCCTTCGTGTGAGGGTCGATAGCGTGAGGTTTTATTGAGCTGGGGGATTCTCAAATGTGGAGATTCTTTTGGGTGATACAGGTAGCTAGAGCACCCTTTTTGTGACCTTGCCATAGGCTATGTACTAGTGATTCCTAATTGATGCTCGGGTTCTATTGTTGGAAGTTTATGCATACATCTATAGTCTATATTTTGGGTTCTTACTGCTCTACTTCTGGGGAAACTCTACCAAAATTTTTCAAGTTGTGATGGCTGGTTTTTAGGTCTTTTAAGCCATTTATGCTGTTATGCTACTGAAATTTTGGCAAAATCAGAGGATAAGTCAGGTGTGCCTTCTTGGGAGCTTCATGGTTGGCTTTAATGGATGATCAAAATGGTCCTCAATTCACTCTTTTTCATTTAACTCAGAGAATACAGATAAATGTTCATGTGTCCAGGAAGATTTTTTTCCAGCAGCGCATAGTCTTTATGTTTGGGCCAAGAAGATTACGAGAGATCCTGGAATGTCCTTTGCCTGTTGTAATTCCGATGATCAACTATGAAAATTCATTTGATGTGCATGTGTTTGTCCTTATCTAAAGTTGAGCTCCATTGAAGTTTTTGGGAATCCAGATAAATGTTCATGTGTCCAGGAAGATTTTTTTCCAGGAGCGCATAGTCTTTATGTTTGGGCCAAGAAGATTATGAGAGATCCTGGAATGTCCTTTGCCTGTTTTAATTCCGATGATCAACTATGAAAACTCATTTGATGTGCATGTGTTTGTCCTTATCTAAAGTTGAGATCCATTGAAGTTTTTTGGGATTGTGTCAGTCAAAAGTTTTGGGTTCTTGCACGTGTGTTTGAAGGGGTTCTCAAAGCATTGAAACGTGTGTAGCCATGGTTTTTTCTTATCCGGAGTTTCATGGAAGAAGTGATGAATATGTAGAAGACTTTTTGGAAAAGATGGAGGTTGCCTGCATTAGCAACCAGATTCATGACCCTGCGCAAATGTTACGTCTTCTCCAAATCTGTTTGAAGAGTGAGTTGGAAGTGGAGTTTGTGAAGACAGAAGATCCTGACAAAGTGGAGTTTGTGAAGACAAAAGATCCTGACAAAGTGTGGTAAGAAGTTCAAGGAAGGTGAGCTAGTAGATGCGTATATACGTAAGTTTTCATTGGCATGGGAGTGGATGTGCAAGGCCTTAGCACCTCAAGTACCCCCACCTGACATGATGAAGAAGGACAGGTTCTTGGCTGGTCTTTGGGAGAATATATGTTGTAGAGTGGAGCTAAAGAAGCCTATGAAATATGAAGATGCACTAGAGGTAGCAAGTAACAAAGAGTGGAAGATGAGGAGAATGAGCCAGCTAGGAGTAGAGTCTTTGCCCATGAGGTCTGAATTTTAGCCTATGCACTCTTTACAATGTCGCATGCCAGGAGTTTATCATGATCCAATGGTTGCTGTTACTCCTCAAGTTATGCCAACAGTGGTCACTACAGCAGTGCAAGATGATGAGCTAAGGCAAGACATGAGGCAAGTGATAGATTTAATGAAGAATCTCAGCCTAAACCTAGGTACTATGGGAAATAATCGAGGTCGAGGGAGGTTTGCAAATCATCCAAGAGGTGAAGAAAGGCCTAGGAATGGTGTTGGACAAATCAATGGTAGGTTCTGGAGGCAAACGCCCACATGTTATAATTGTGGAGAGTTGGGACACATCATCCCGCAATGCGATAAGCCACCAAGGATGGGGGGAGACATGTATCCATTGTCAAGACAGGTGCTAACTAGGTCCAATGATTATGGTATCGAAATTAAGGGAGATGAAGGAACCAGTGGATTAACCCAGGAGGAAAAGGGAAAGACAAAAGTGTAGTCACCTTGGAGAAGGCATCAAAGCTAGAGGATACATTAGTGATGCCTATTGGGAAGAGGACCACAGAGGAAAGGAAGGAAGAAGTGCCCCAGGTCCTAGTAATAAGAAGGGAAAGAGTCATAAAGGCGAGGATCTCAAGGCCAAGAGGAAAAGGAGGGTTCGTCGCAAGTTTCATGTTTCAGATTTTCCACTAGGTGTGGGCAATTAAGTTATGACTTGAAGGAGGATCTGAGAAGTAGGAAGGCAGATGTTACTTTTGGGCAGCTTATAGAGATGGTGCCAAAGCTAAAGCGGCAGTGGAAGAGGATGGTTAACCCAATGGAGAAAGAACCAGAGAGAGGTTCAGTGAAGGTGTTGGCAATGGATGAGCTACCAGACATTTTTCGAATAGTAGATGTGTGGCATACAAGGAAAAATATGGGACAAGTCTATGTGGATGGCGGGGCCCAAATATGGGTGATAACACACTCATGCGTTGAGAAGATGGGTCTTACAGTGACTGGGGTGTCAGGGTTTCGGATCAGATTGGCCAACCATCAAAAAGTAAAATGTTTGGGTGTTGTAAAGAGCTTAGAAGTGGAGGCATATGATGCGAAGGCAGTGGTTGATTTTCATGTGATGCCAGCAGAGTTGGGAGAATATCCTATTATATTGGGTAGACCATGGTTACGTGCAGTGGGAGTTGTTCAAGATTGGAGACATGGTACGATTATCCTCTATGGAAAGACAAGTGCCAAGAAGCTATATAATATGGACACAAGGAAACGATTGGAGGAGCTTTATGAAGATGAGGATGAGTCTAGTGATGAAGACTATTCCACAATGTCTGATGAGGATAGTGATGGTACTACCAGCAGTGATGAGGATGCTGATATTGCATTTCTTTTGATGGACAAAGGAATCCAGGTGTCTGGTTTAGTTGCATTTGCAAATGAGGCTGAAATTGAAATTGAAAGGCCTTATGAAGTGATTGAAGAGCTGATGCAAACCAAGGTTGAATTGTCAAAGAAGCACAAATTGATGACACAAATGATCAATGGAGACCTCTCAACTATGGAGAAGGAAATATATTTGCACATGCCGGTCTATGCCAAAGTAATTGATGGTTTTCTTGATGCAAAGTTGATATATGGAATCTGTACAGGTTTTCCTTGGGAACGAGGTGGAACCTTGATTAAGCTTTTGATGCAAGGAATGCCAAGTGTTTTTGTGTGGGATCCAGGTGGAGTGAATATCTCTTTTTGCTGTTACTGAGCATGAATGCTCTAGCAGTATAGGGGATGGAAAAATTATGTCAGGATTTTTTTGGATCAAGGGATTGTGCATATATACATACACATGCATGGTGCATCGAATAAAGGATTGCCCATTTTCTAGAGCCAGGTGGTTATGTGGGGCCCACATGTGTACAGATAGAGCAGGGTGTACATAGTGCATTGTTTTTCACTATCACCAGTACCACTGTGTTTTTTCTACAATAATGAGGAGTTGGTAGCACGTAAAACTTCTCGAGGAAGCTATCCGCGGGCCGATGAAATGAGGTAAGTAGGTGCGTCAGATGGCATCTAGTGGCGTAAGGAGGGCGAATGGGGTCAATATTTGCACGTGGACGAGTATGGACACAACATGGGTGTTTTTTTGTGATACTTATGCAGAAAGGTCATCATAAGGACCACTTTTTGGGGACACTTCACGTGGTGGCGGGATGCATTATTGAAAAAAGTCGAGTGCCAGGTGTGCGTATGGATACAACAGGGTGACAACTATGCATTGTGAGGTCAGTTTTTGGCCTTTTCGGGATCCGTTTGAGGTCATCTAAAAGGCCAAGGGTGCCCAAGTAATAAAGCTAAGTGTGGGAACTGAAAAAACTGAGAGGAGACCAGAAAAAACGTGGAGAGAAGAGGAGGAACAGCCACAGGTGTGTTTTTGGGGTTTTTGTAGCCTATTTTGGTCGTAAACTGCTCATTCGAGGTCGGATTTGAGCACCTTGACATTGTAGAGTGGGGTTTTGGGCCGTTAGGAACGTGATGGTGCTGTCCATTCTACCAAATTACTCATTGATTTTTTGTTGTTTTGGCTGTGTAAGTTTCTCCTATGAGCGAAGCTTCTGCTCCAATTTGTGATTGTATCTGGTATCTTTTACCAATATTGTGTGATCTATTTGCCCCATTGGTGTTGGCCCAAGCTCAATTGTATCTAAACATCAGAAGTTATCCTCTTTTGAGGTGAGTTTTTTGGGTGTGTCTGTGTGTGTATCTCTGTGTGGAGTGGCAAGTGGATAGTCTCTCTCCTCTCACTCCATCGGTGTGTTCCCTGCCTCGACCAGGTGGATTGTGTAAGCCGAGTGGTGCCCCATAGTGTGTGTGTGTGTGTATCCTTCCAAGAGTGTGTGTTGGGTCATTATAGAGGCGTTCCGTGTGTTTCCATCCCGCTCACAACGTAATGTCAAGCCCATGGAAAACAAAGACAAAAATGATGCAAAGGAGAAAACCAATGTTCAAAATACTTCCCAAGTCAATTCCAACAACAACAACAATCGGTCGAAGGAGAAGGGAGTTTACAAAGGTAAAAAGAAACTCTCTCTTGAAGAGCTTGAAGCTTTTTGCAAGGACCATAAGTGTTTCAAGTGTGGGGAGCAAGGACATGGCTATCGTTCTTGCCCCAAGAAGAATACTCGCAATGATACTCCTAGGGATTCCACCATCGAAGTTCCAAAAGAGTATGATCACTACAAAGGATCATCACTTTCCTATGCTTGGGGAAAGGTAAGAGAGCGTGATGCCTTCATCTTGTTTGACCCTGGCTCTACTCTCAACTTCATATCAACGGAGTTGGCCACCAAGTTGGGCATTCAAGATTTTGAGATGGGAGATATAGTAGTGGCTGATGCAGCTTTCAAGGGACAACAAGCCTCCGTTACTCCCTTGATTGGGAAGTTGAGTCTTGATGTCCAAAGCTATGTTGACAAAGAAGACTTCTTCATCTCTCCTCTCCAGCATGAGGTTGCCAACATGAAGCTCCCTGAAAGGAAAATCTACTTCACCTACAAGGGAAAGAACATGTATATAGATGCTAGTGAGCATGGTCACACTATTCCACTTGTCAATCCTCTTGCGTTTGATAAGTCAATGAAGAGCTCAGTTTCTGCGTACATGATTTTTGTCAAAGAGTCTCTAAAAGATACTAATGTTTCATCAAGTGTAAATGGTAGGAATCAAGAAGAGTGAGACTTGTCTAATTTTCTAAAAGGATTCCAAGTTGTGTTCATCGATGATATCCCTATGGACTTACCTCCAAAACGAGGGGATGATGACTATCGCATTGAGCTCCTTCCTGGAAGATCACCACCTAACAAGCCTCCTTATCGAGTCTCACAAGCTCAACAAGAGGAGATCGTGAGGCAAGTACAAGATCTGGTAGACAAAGGGATGGTGAGGCCTAGTTCCTCTCCCTTTTGTTCTCCAATCCTTCTAGTACAAAAGAAAGATGGTACATACCGTATGTGTGTGGACTATCGAGCACTAAACCATATCACTATCAGAAAAAAATTTCTTGTACCTCGGGTAGAAGATCTCTTTTATAAGCTACAAGGCTCTACCTACTTCAGTAGGATTGACCTTAAGAGTGGCTATCATCAAATAAGGATAGTGTATGAAGATATCTTAAAGACTGCGTTTCGCACAACGTTTGGTCTTTATGAATATCTAGTCATGCCTTTTGGCTTGACCAATGCACCAGCTACGTTCAATCCTTTGATGGAGAAAATTTTTAGACCATACCGCAAATTCAGTGGAGTGTTCTTTGATGATATCATCATCTACTCCAGGTCTTTGGAGGAACATAAGCAACATCTCCAATTGATTTTTCAAGCATTGAGGGAGAATAAGCTTTTTCTCAACCAAAAGAAAAGTGAATTCTTCCTTGAAGAGATTCAATACCTAGGTCATATTATCTCTAAAGATGGTATCCGAATGGATCCATCAAAGTTAGAGGTAATAAAAGCATGGCCTAACCCAAGAAATCTACATGAGCTAAGAAGCTTTGTTGGTATGTGCGCATGCAATACTATAGACGCTTCATAGCAAAATTCTCTCAAGTAGCAAGACCACTACATGACTTAACTAAGAAGAACGTTAAGTTTGTATGGACTGCTAATGAGAAAAATGCTTTTGGAAATCTCAAAGAGAATCTTACTTCCCAACCAGTCCTCGTGCTTCCGGATCTCTCAAAGCCATTTTAGGTCCAATGTGATTCTTGAGGTGATTGCCTTGGAGCACTTTTGCTTCAAGAAGGGCATGCCATAGCATATGAGAGCCGAAGGCTCAATATAGATGAACAAGGCTTGGGCATTTATGAGAAAGAGCGCTATTCTACATGTCCTAGACACATGGAATCACTACCTATTGACGACTTCATTTATTCTACGAACCGACCACCAAGGTCTCAAGTATTTCATGACACAAATCAAGCTTTTTCACAAACACAAATGAGGTGGGAAAATTTTCTTTCACAAATTAATTTCCATATTGCTCACATAGCTGGTAAGCACAGTCAAGTGGCCAATGCACTTTCACGACGACCAAAAGTTAATGCGGTGTCTATAGCCACTCAAAATGATCTATCCTCTATGATAGATGAGTTTGCTACTGATTATGATTTTAGAGACATAATGTCAATCTTGCTTTGGAGAAGAAAGAGGAACCATTCACCTTGCAAGATGGTTATCTTCTCCATGGCAATCGACTATGTGTTACGCATTCCCTTCGCTAGAATGTTATGTATGAATCCCATGCTCCTCCCTACGCAGGGCATAGAGGTATTCAACCTACTCTTTGAGGAGTAGAGAAGTATTTCTATTGGCCTACTATAAAAGTGTAAATACAAGAGTATGTTTCAAAATGTGTAGTATGCCAAAAGACCAAGTATGATAGAGGGCATTTATGAGAAAGAACGTTTAGCTGTTCTACATGCCCAAGACACATGGAAGCACTACCTATTGGGGACTTCATTTATCCTACGAACCGACCACCAAAGTCTCAAGTATTTCATGACACAAACCAAGCTTTCCGACAAACAAATGACGTGGGCAAATTTTCCTTCGCAATTTAATTTCCATATTGCTCACATAGCTGGTAAGCACAATCAAGTGACCGATGCACTTTCACGACAACCCAAAGTTAATGCGGTGTCTATAGCTACTCACAATGATCTATCCTCTATGATAGATGAGTATGCTACTGACCCTGACTTTAGAGACATAATGTCAGCCCTTGCTTTAGGGAAGAAAGAGGAACCATTCACCTTGAAGGATGGTTATCTTCTCCACGGCAATAGGCTATGTGTTACCCATTCCCGTCGTGAGAAAGTTATGTATGAATCCCATGCTCCTCCATATGCGGGGCATAGAGGTATTCAACCTACTCTCCGAGGAGTAGAGACATACTTCTATTGGCCAACCATGAAAGTGGACATACAAGAGTATGTTTCAAAATGTGTAGTATGCCAAAAGACCAAGTATGATAGAGGGAAGCAACCTGGATTACTCCAGCCAGTGGCTATCCCAAATTCACCATGGGAGAGTATATCCATGGATTTCATCTTTGGATTATCCAAGTCTATCCATGGGAATATAAGAATATGGACAATAGTTGACAGGTTTAGCAAGCAAGCACATTTTATTCCTTTCAAAAAGACTATTAAGGCACATCAAATGGCCCCTCTCTTCATATATCAAATTTTCAAGCACCATAGATTACCCACATCCATCGTGTCGGATAGAGATCCTAGAATGACCAGTAATTTCTGGAAAGGTCTCTTTGAAAGTCTAGGAACAAGATTGAATTTCTCTTCGGCCTATCACCCACAAACGGATGGGCAAAGTGAGATAGCCAATCTTATGATACTCGATGTACTCAAAACTTATGTTACCAAAGTAGATCAACACTCACAATGGGAAAAGTACTTACCTCTTGTAGAGTATGCCTATAATAATACTGTACATACTTCTACGGGAAAAGCACCTTTTGAGATCGTTGAGGGAAGACCTAAAAGTCCCTTGCTACTCAAAGTACATGGGAAGATCTTTGTCGCCAATGAGTATAGCCGTGACCTACAAGAATATTTTCAAAAGATTAAGGAGGCTATATCCATCTATCAACAAAGGAAAAAAGCTGCCCTTCGAGGCCTGCAAAGGGGATTTCTATGATACATAAACCCCTTTGTATGTTTTTCTTGAAAATGGCCATGGTGTGGGCAGTGCAAGCTTGTGTACATGCCTTTTGAAGTGCAATCAAGCCACTATTGCCCTCTCTTGTTGTTGGTTCCCCTTCCCCCCTTCTCTTCCTCCTGCTTTCATGTTTCCCCTCGGTGTTGGCAGTGTGGATGTGTATGCCCCCCCGGATTGAAGGTGTTTTGTCACAAAATCTAATATCTAATATCTAACCAACCCAAATGATTATCTCATATTAAACTGATCACTTAATGTAGGAGAATAAACAGGAACAAGGGTTAAGATATAAACATGTGCTTATAGATCTATCTCAACATGGGGAAAATGGTAAAGCGGCCCAAATGAGAGATAGTCTTAGATGGTCTATCAAAGAGCACGGCTAACCACCGGAGCATAAGACCTTAGGGTTAGATTCATTGAAGACCTCCAGTAATGTGTGTAAAAGTCCTTTGACCTTATGTAAGCTAGGGCTAACCTTGAGGCGCGGGAACCCGACCCAGCTGGAGGTGCTTGTCCTGCTTGATGACTAAGGTGCTTGAGGTGCTTAATTATTGAGATGCTTGAGGTGCTTGACATGCTTGAGATTCTAGGGTTGCACTTAAGGTGAGAACCTAGCCCAAGCTTAAAGTGCTTAACGGCCAAGCTTGTGGTGGGAACTAGGCCTATGTATGAGGGGCTTGAGGTGTCAAAAAGTCAAATATTCAATCCCTACAAGGAGGGGGAGAGCCCTACATGAGGGGGGATGAGAGAGAACACCCACACACTCACACAAGGCATGCATGGTACAAAGAAAGCAAGAGGGAGACTTGTCAAGTTCCTCCTCATGTTGCCCTCATGGTGTGCCTAAAGCCTATTGGTTGGATACCGAAGGGGTCCAATAATAATTTAGGAGATTCAATTAATTCATTTAGCATTTATCTATCCCTATCTCTCAAAGGGGAAAGGGGGACACTTGTCTCAAGGCTACCCTTGCTGCTTGTAATGCCTCGTGCTTGTGATTGGCTAGGCCTAGAGGGGTCCAATGAGCTTCAAGCATGAGCTACACACTCACAAACACTCTCATTGTGTGCTATGCAAAGTGCAAGAGCTCCCTCTCCTTCTCCAAGTAAGTAGAGGTTGAGATCCTACACCAACACTCTTGGATATGGAGTGCAAATCCAACCAAGTGCCATGCTTCAATGCTTAAGCTTGCCAACTCCTTCTTCTTCATTACTATGCTATTATGTATGCTAGAAACAAGAGTTATGATAAGTGAGGAACTAATTATTTCTCCTATGAAATGTTTCTTCTTCCTCTTCCCTACCCTCATTCCCTGCTAGCTCTCTCCACCTTTGAAGATGTTTGAGGTCTTGGGACTGAGGCTTGGGATAGTTAAAGCTTTCTTCAATTTTATGTTATGTTTGTGATGCATGAAGCTTTCCATCTTCATTGCATCACCTAGGTCACAAGGAACACAAAGATTGTATTGTAACAAGTCTCTCTTAATGGGAGAAATCATAATACAAATGCCTACTGGAGGGGGGGCCGGATCCACATAAATTCGGTCCTCAACTGTTGTCATGTTCTCTAAATTCTCTCTTTTGCAAAAGTATTGTTCATGCCAAGTTAACTAATTGCTATGATTATGTTCACCCGCTATGCTCATAAAGTCATTTCTCAAAGGACTCTCATTAATTTCCGCTACTCTCAAACTAAATAGGCCAATTCCATTACAACTTTTGTGTGAGAAAGTGAGATTGAGCGGCTGTGTGTGCATGCAAGGGTGGAGACAGACCGTGGCAGTAGGTGTGCATGGTGTGGTGGACTTATGGAGCATGTGAGAAGTGGAAATTGAGCAGGTGGTGGTCTGCTAGTGTGAAGCGTGTTTTTTGAAGGTGTTTTCCTAGAGGATAGGAGTGTTGTGGATACCCTGAGCTACAGAGAGTCCCTTGTGTTTGTGCCAGGTGTGTTCCCCCATCCCCCCTCTCCATCTTCTCATGCCCCCACTGAGGAGCACACTAATTGCTCCGAGTTGATCGAAAAGAATTAGTCTTTTGTGTTGGAAGTCATGGTGGCAAGAAATTATGGACCGATTTTCACAAGCGAGGAGGGCCCTGATGAGTGGATGCCAAATTTCAAGTTGTATATGCTATCATTGCATATGCCAAATGAGGATAGCAAGATGCAGACCTTTTCTTTGGTGATGCGTGGGAAAGCTAAAATATGGTAGAGCCAATGCAGGCATGGCCGGCTCTATGGCCGAGGTTTATTTACAACTTTTGCAAGGAGGCATCCCAAGTCAAGATGTATTCAAAGCTGAAGGCGCTTAAGCAAGATGTAAGTGAAGAGTTCAATCTGTTTTTGGTTCATTTTGAAGAATGATGGGCCAAATTAGCGACAACCATGAAATTGGCTAATGGAGACTACTTCAAGCTAGATAAGTTCATGGTGTGTCTGCACCCTAAAGTGAGAGAAAAGGTCGATTTTGAGAGTACAGAGAATTACAATGGAGACTACTTCAAGCTAGATAAGTTCATGGTGTGTCTGCACCCTAAAGTGAGAGAAAAGGTCGATTTTGAGAGTACAGAGAATTACAATGGTGCAGTAGCCATTGCATAATCGAAGAGCAGAAAGATAAAGAAGAAGATAGAGCAAGGCGTGTCGGGCTACGAAACGATGGCCCCTGTTCAACCACAAAGTATGAGAGAAGCTGTGCACGAAGGAAATCATGGTAACCGAGGTGTAACCATTGTGCCACAAAATTGGGTACGCACGGTGCAAGATTTTTTCAAGCAAATGCACGAGTTGCAGCTCAGCATGATGAATAGAGGAAAGCCAAGAGCAGCAAGGAACAGGGTAAGGCCGCTGCCAGGTAGGCGCTAAAATTGTGGAGAAGAGGAACACTATGCACCTCCTCGACCACAAAGAGAGAAAGGAGGCATCTACCCGCGTTTTGGTAGAGGTCGACGTCAAGGTTAGTTCAATCAGCAAGCGGTGGAGAATCCTATGCGTCCAGCTCCACCAAACGGAGGCAAGGTGCCCAAGAGTGAACATCATCCGGGTGGATAAGCAGCATGTTGAAATTTTGGCCAATAAGAGAGAGATAGTTGAGAGGGAGACAGAGACAGACTAGGAAACCAGAGCTCACAAAGGCAAAGATAAGGTGTATGAAGGTAGAGAGCAGCCCAATCCTAGAGGATTTCCATTTATGGCGTGTCTACCCCGAGTAAGTGATGTTTATCCCGAGTAAGTGATGTTCAAAATAAAAAAGCAAACATTACTTTTGGTCAGCTGTTAGCTTTAAATACAAAGTTAAGGAGGCAATGGTCCACAAGTGTTAATAGCACGCTAGCGAGAGCTAACGGAAATGTGCAAGCAGTGAAAAACATGGCTTTGAGGGTAGGTAACCCCACTGATGTTCTTTGGCTCGTGGATGCTGTTATAGCAAAGAGGATGCGATACAGGCCTACATAGACTATGGAGCGCAGGTTTGCATCATGATAGAAGCAGCAATGAGAGAGATGGGAGTCAAGGCAGTAGTCAAGTCAAATGTGCGCATGCAGATGGCCAACCATACTAAATCCATGTGTCTAGGTGTGGCTCAAGATGTGAAGGTCAAGGTGATGGGATAGAGTGCCTAATATACTTTTCAGTGATGAAGGCATGAGATAATGCGTATCTGATCATTTTGGGTAGGCCATGGCTTTGGGATAGCTGCTAAGAAGGATTGGGGGAGCAAAGTTTTCACCTTGCCTGACAAAGAGAGGGGAAGGAAGATTGTGCTTGATTTGAAGACCAAGGAGAGCAGTTCTCGTCCAATGGCAGTTAAAGATGAGGGTGACACGACGAGCTATGAGTATGAGACAGAGACGGGTTATGATGAAGGCTACACTAGCACAGAGGAAGACAAGAGAGAGGATGACATGCTAAAGATAGACGTGGACTTGTTTTGAGTCACCATAGATGACTCCTCTCCCAAGGAAAAAGGTATGCAGCCTCAAGCTCATGGTTTAAGCATAGAGGAGGTTTCGAGCATGTTAAGTGAAGATTTGACCAAGGGTGAAAAAGAGGGTTACGTTCAACTGTGTGAATCCTATCCAAACGTGTTTGCAATGGAGTTGCGTGGTGTAAAAGGGGTAGAGCACAAGATTTTTCTCAAAGAGGGACATAGGTATAAAGCACAAAAGTTGAGAAGACTAGGAGAAATCCAAAAGGAGGCCCTTTGGCAGGAGATCAATAAGTTATTGGATGCAGGCATCATATACCCTGTAAAAGAGTTAGAGTGGGTCTCATTAGTGGTTATAAACCCTAAGAATAATGGGAAATGGGGAGTGTCTATTGACTACAAGCCACTGAATGTAGCAACCAAGAGGAATCACTATCCATTGCCATTTCAAGACGAGAACCTAAACCAGGTGGCTGGTCACGAGAGATACTTGATTATGGATGGATTTTTGGGGTATTTTTAGATAGGGATTGCACTTGAAGACCAATTGAAGACCACATTCATATCTCCATGGGGTTGTTTTGCTTACCGTAGGATGCCGTTTGGATTGGTGAATGCATATGCCACTTTCCAAGATTGGATGAATAGGGTATTTGGTCCATACCTAGGCCGATTTGCCAGGGTCTTCATGGATGATATAGGCTGCTATAATTCAAGATGAAAGCACCTATCAAAGTTAAAGTTATGATTTCAAAGGCTTGATGAAGAAGAAGGTTAGCTGAACCCCCAAAAGTGCAAGCTAGTCATAGCCATTTTTCGGCTCTCCATAATTGCCATAGTAAGTTACTCCACCCTACCAAATTCACCCAAACGCTATGGCTATCCCTACCATTTCACTGTAAATAGGCGTGTGTGAGTTAGGGGGCTTTTCCCATATCTTTTTAAAAACCCTCAGCTAGCTAGTCACTGGGCTAGTTGAGCCAAAAAAAATAAAAAAATAAAAGTATATTATGGCCTCTTTGTGTGTAAATATTTCATTGTATATATGGCCTAGATATAGGGATTTTTTATAATTATTTTGGTATTTTATTTAAATATTTCTACTTAGGTGTGTGTTTTATTAAACCTATGTACACCTTCTTTCATCCTCTTACACCATAATTATATTTTTTGCCAATATGTACATACTCTAACCTCATATTTTTCCTTTATACAAATCACTCCCACATTTTCACCCTCACCCTCGTGAAAAAAAAAAATTGATTTCTACTCATTGGTTACGTTTATTATATTATTTACTTGCATACCTTTTCCTTTTTCACCCAAAATAATTCAAGGAGGGACCATATCATATGATTCCAATATCTTTCCATATCCATAACTCCTCCATATTTTTATTATTATTTTTACTCATTATTCTAACACCATGTGCTCATTGAGCTAAAGTCCATGAATAGTCCATACACTAGTCCCACCATGTAGATATTTCTTTATTCACCAATAATCCTCCTCCATGCATGGGTCAAGGGCAACTTGAATGCTTTGTATTATAATATGACAAAGGAGGGACTCACTCTTGGATGCATTGTACAAATTCAACAAAGGAGGGGGCCACTAAAAGACTTTTGCAGGCATAAAAAACAGGCTTTTTGGTGAGAATTTTGGCACCTATCTGCACTCCGAATTTGGAGCGGTGTTCAAAAGAGAAAATGTAGCCCACGCTCTGAATAATCACCTCAAATTGTTTCATGATTTTTGGAGCTACCAGCGGTGAGCTATGATTTTTTGAGTGGACCCCAGTCTGCCCACTTTTCTCACAAGTAGCCCTTAGTCTTCTCTCACCCTTCCACACACCTACTCACTCTTACACATCCCTCCCTCTCCTTCCCTCACTCAAACTTGCAATTTCCATGGCTTCTCCCACCCTCTTCACCATTACCCTTCTCTCTCATCCCTATAATTCTTTTATGAACCTCTACATACATACACCCTCTCCATGTCTCTCTCTATTGCTTCTATGTTACAATTTCATTTACCTCTCCTAAAATATCTAAAATTCAGCATCTTAACCATGATAACTTTTGCAAATTGAGGATTTTTCATCAACAAATCCTCTTTTCATCGTGGTGGTCAACCGTGGCGGCGGCGTAAAGAAGCGAAGAAGAAGAAGAAGACCAGCGGTCATTTTTTCCACAATCTACACAAGGGTGAGTTCAAGCTTCTTCAAAGCTTCACCATCTCAATGATTCTCTTTTAATTCACCCCTTTCCCTTCATCAAATCAACTCACTCTACCCGTTGTAAATGTAACATTAACTTTCTAGTGATTACTAACGACTAACATACTAACACAAAATAGCATTGACCTAACCATAAAAGACACCTCACCTCAAGACATGTATAGTAACTCTCTCTCTCTCTCTCTCTCTCCCCTTCCTTAAAACTTACTTTCACCTTATCTACCATCAATAATGCTCTCTTTTGAGCCCACACCCATGACTCAAGCAGACAAAGAAGGCCCGCAATGTTTTGATATTCAAAAAAATCATAATCCTGATTTGTTAGCTTGTAAATTAGGATTTCCAATAATCTTAATGAGGGGTCTCCAACCTATAAATAGGCCCCTTTCCTTCTTGTAAAAAAACCTCCAATATCTCACATAGCACCCCAACACTCTAAGCGTGAGGAGAGACTTAGGTGTAGCAACCACTTGTGAGCTTCACTCTTGGTGTGAGAGAAGCCTTCGAGCTACACATTGCAAGTGAGAGAGCGTGAGTTCCACAAATCTCAAAACCACTATTGTATATGCTCCTTCATCATCAATAAATTGAGGTTTGGTGCATCAAAGGCGTGATTCGACGTTCAAATCTTCATCCTTCCATTTGTGCAATACGGCTCGGTGAATTCAAGGTGACTTGTGTATTTTGAGTTTTTATCAGTTGATCTTGATTTTAGAAAGTGTTTTAGTGTGTTTTTCATTGCCATTTTTTTGTCCATTGTAAGAGGGTATTGTGGTGAGAGGTCTCCCACACCCTAAGACAGTGTGTGTGTTTTGGCAATGTTTAGCAATCACTAAGCATTGAGTGAGTTTTGTACAAGTTCTATGATAGCATCATAACGAACCATCTCCATTTGCAAGTCACAAATAAGGTATCACACAAGATCCTTTCCACTCTCTCTTCCCTTTGCTCTAGCTCTCTCTGGTCCATTTCATGTGTGTCTCGGTATGAGGTTGCTTGTGCGTGTTGTGTGGTGCATCTTCTTGGTTGTGCCAAAATCTCTCTTGCGTCCTAGTTCGCATACCATAACTAGGTGGTGCCCCTATCTTGTTTGGGTTTGGCTGTGGGTTTGTTGTTGTGTTGTGCTTGTGGTTGCCCCAGCCCCGATTGAGCAGCACGGGAGCCTTGAGGGGTGTTTAGAGGTCGCCTCTCTTGTTGCCCGCCCCGGACCGCCTCAATTTTGGTGCCCCCACGGAGGAGCGATTGTGTGCTTAGTGTTGTTGTATTCCATGAATGCTTGAATTTCAGCATAATCAAGTAGATTTCATAAATCATGAAAACATGTATGACCGAGTTTAATTTCAAGGAAACAAAAATTGATCTAGAATATGGTTCAGATTATGCATAACATAAGAAAGGAAAAAAACATTTTCACATAAGAATCTAGAATTCATGCTGAAAGACCTTTCAAAACTTTGTGTAGTTAGTTGATGATTGTTTGGAACTAATCTTTGTGTGGTTCTAGCATTGAGAGACTATGACACGCTATACCTTTGATGATATCCCAATCTTCTTCGGAAATCCAGACGAAGATGTTGATGATTTTCTTGCTGATTTTAGAATGGTTTGTCATATCCTTGGTAAAAGGGATGACATTGAAAAAGGGGATTTTCTATTGCTATGCCTTAGAGGCAACGCTGAGCAATGGTTTTGGAGTATGTCTTCTCAGATTGAAGATGGATATACCCAAATTTCCAAAGCTTTGAAGGCCAGGTTCTCTAAATTTCCAACAACGGCGAAAGCATGGGCTTCACTAGGGAGACTTCAACAACATGGTGAAGACTACTATGCTTATGAGGATATTTTTTCTCGTCAATGGGAAGGATGTGGATTTAGTTCTACATTTCCAGATTATGTAAAAATGGATCAATTTATTTCGGGTTTGTCTCCTTTCCTAAAGACTAAGGTTACTTGTAGTGGACCCTCTATCTTTGAAGAAGCGGTCACTATTGCCGGAAGGAAGTTTCACAAGTACTTCTACATCAAAAATGGTTTCCATCATGCTCGAAGAACCAACCATCATGAAAGTGTTTCTATCAAGGAGTCATCTCCTTTGCCATACTTGTCTCCTTCTACTCCGACAAATGTTGAAGAAGCTACTTACATGCCAACTGATTATTCAAGTGCTAAAGTGTGTGGCCAAGATTCAAATGTGGAATCTCTTTCTTCTACCTTTATCACAAGCATGCAAAAATCGACACAGAATATCTCAAATGGCATTGATGATTCAATAATGGATACATCCAACCTTTTGGCAGAGGATCAATTTCTAGTCCGAGCAGACGAAGCTTTTGTGCAACATGACTCTATGGATAATGAAGACCTTGAAGGTAACCTTGATCTTATGGAATGTTCTGAGAGTGTATCTTGTCTAAAAGAAGAGTGTGAAGAAGAAGATGAAATCATAGGTGGGGAGATCATAGACCACATTGATCATAAACAGATGATTGTGTACATGGAATGCCAACTCCAAAACAAATTAGAAGAGTGCGAGCTGAATCCATGTGAGGATAATCTTCAAGAAGTGTTTGAGGATGTTGAAAAGCATTGGTATGACCCATGTATATTAATCATGGAGGAACCTATCATGCAAGAAGCCAAATGTTTCACAAAATCAAACAGTAATCCATCAACCTTTGAAGTGGTACGATGTGAGGAGTTACAACCTTGCCAAAGGGGGGGCTTAGAAGGGGATGAAGAACATGGGAGAGTAGTAAAAGATAAAATCATAAAAGGAAACTATCAGAAGGGTATCATTCTCTCCAATGGTGTTTTAGTGGGTGGCTCTTCATTCATGGGACAGTCTCTTAGCAAGGAAATCCAAGCTTTTGAAGCCCCAATCATCTTCATATTTGGTTTCACCTCTTCAAGGTCAACTTCTCCTCTCTTCACATATACCTTTCATCGGGGACGCCATACCTTCTTAAGCGGAAGAGGACATGAATACTTGGTGATAAACAGATGTTTCCAAATCTTCTTCATTTGGTTCTTTGGTGTATGGAGGTCGCACATTCTGATGCTTCTGGTCTTCATCATAGATGAAAAACTTGTTGATTGCTACATGTGGACATTTCATCAATCAGTACCAAAATCTATTCTCTTCCAATGCGTTGGAGGCAATAGAAACCTTCCTCTGTTATCTACCTATGTGGTAAACTATTTGCAATACCTTCCAATAGCAGCTGGAAGCATGGATCAAGCTTTCCTAAATCATGAAGGTCATAGAATTTTTTACTTGTTGATGAGCCTACCCAGGTTGAATGAATTTTATGAGCTACAATTCATGAATTTTCTCATACAAGCTCTTGAAGATCGTAGCAGATACATCAACTTTACACAGGAGGAAGAGCAACCAATCTTTTATATCACATTCATAGTGATCGATGCAATGATGGACAACAGTAAAATCTACAAGTTTCTTCAATCAAAATCAGTAAGTGATTCCATACCATACATCTCGCTTTGGGAAAGATATTTCAAGATCTTTGATCCTGGGGGGTGCTTATGGAAACTTTCTCGATGGAGGAGGTTTACTCCGTCACTTCATTTCATCATTCTATTGGCTCAAGAACCTTTCATATCACACAAGGTTTTTTAATCATACAACAAAGGTTCTTCAAGGATGAGAGCAGACAAAGACAGACGTTACACAATCTACAGGTTGTCTGGTCGGATAAATGGTACATGAATGTACCATTATCTAAGGGGGGGGCTAATGATAGCCATTTTTCGGCTCTCCATAATTGCCATAGTAAGTTACTCCACCCTACCAAATTCACCCAAACGCTATGGCTATCCCTACCATTTCACTGTAAATAGGCGTGTGTGAGTTAGGGGGCTTTTCTCATATCTTTTAAAAAACCCTCAGCTAGCTAGTCACTAGGCTAGTTGAGCCAAAAAAAATAAAAAAAATAAAAGTATATTATGGCCTCTTTGTGTGTAAATATTTCATTGTATATATGGCCTAGATATAGGGATTTTTTATAATTATTTTGGTATTTTATTTAAATATTTCTACTTAGGTGTGTGTTTTATTAAACCTATGTACACCTTCTTTCATCCTCTTACACCATAATTATATTTTTTGCCAATATGTACATACTCTAACCTCATATTTTTCCTTTATACAAATCACTCCCACATTTTCACCCTCACCCTCGTAAAAACAAAAAATTGATTTCTACTCATTGGTTACGTTTATTATATTATTTACTTGCATACCTTTTCCTCTTTCACCCAAAATAATTCAAGGAGGGACCATATCATATGATTCCAATATCTTTCCATATCCATAACTCCTCCATATTTTTATTATTATTTTTACTCATTATTCTAACACCATGTGCTCATTGAGCTAAAGTCCATGAATAGTCCATACACTAGTCCCACCATGTAGATATTTCTTTATTCACCAATAATCCTCCTCCATGCATGGGTCAAGGGCAACTTGAATGCTTTGTATTATAATATGACAAAGGAGGGGCTCACTCTTGGATGCATTGTACAAATTCAACAAAGGAGGGGGCCACTAAAAGACTTTTGCAGGCATAAAAAACAGGCTTTTTGGTGAGAATTTTGGCACCTATCTCCACTCCGAATTTGGAGCGGTGATTAAAAGAGAAAATGTAGCCCACGCTCTGAATAATCACCTCAAAGTTTTTCATGATTTTTGGAGCTACCAGCGGTGAGCTATGATTTTTTGAGTGGACCCCAGTCTGCCCACTTTTCTCACAAGTAGCCCTTAGTCTTCTCTCACCCTTCCACACACCTACTCACTCTTACACATCCCTCCCTCTCCTTCCCTCACTCAAACCTGCAATTTACATGGCTTCTCCCACCCTCTTCACCATTACCCTTCTCTCTCATCCCTATAATTCTTTTATGAACCTCTACATACATACACCCTCTCCATGTCTCTCTCTATTGCTTCTATGTTACAATTTCATTTACCTCTCCTAAAATATCTAAAATTCAGCATCTTAACCATGATAACTTTTGCAAATTGAGGATTTTTCATCAACAAATCCTCTTTTCATCGTGGTGGTCAACCGTGGCGGCGGCGTAAAGAAGCGAAGAAGAAGAAGAAGACCAGCGGTCATTTTTTCCACAATCTACACAAGGGTGAGTTCAAGCTTCTTCAAAGCTTCACCATCTCAATGATTCTCTTTTAATTCACCCCTTTCCCTTTATCAAATCAACTCACTCTACCCGTTGTAAATGTAACATTAACTTTCTAGTGATTACTAACGACTAACATACTAACACAAAATAGCATTGACCTAACCATAAAAAACACCTCACCTCAAGACATGTATAGTAACTCTCTCTCTCTCTCTCTCTCCCCTTCCTTAAAACTTACTTTCACCTTATCTACCATCAATAATGCTCTCTTTTGAGCCCACACCCATGACTCAAGCAGACAAAGAAGGCCCGCAATGTTTTGATATTCAAAAAAATCATAATCCTGATTTGTTAGCTTGTAAATTAGGATTTCCAATAATCTTAATGAGGGGTCTCCAACCTATAAATAGGCCCCTTTCCTTCTTGTAAAAAAACCTCCAATATCTCACATAGCACCCCAACACTCTAAGCGTGAGGAGAGACTTAGGTGTAGCAACCACTTGTGAGCTTCACTCTTGGTGTGAGAGAAGCCTTCGAGCTACACATTGCAAGTGAGAGAGCGTGAGTTCCACAAATCTCAAAACCACTATTGTATATGCTCCTTCATCATCAATAAATTGAGGTTTGGTGCATCAAAGGCGTGATTCGACGTTCAAATCTTCATCCTTCCATTTGTGCAATACGGTTCGGTGAATTCAAGGTGACTTGTGTATTTTGAGTTTTTATCGGTTGATCTTGATTTTAGAAAATGTTTTAGTGTGTTTTTCATTGCCATTTTTTTGTCCATTGTAAGAGGGTATTGTGGTGAGAGGTCTCCCACACCCTAAGACAGTGTGTGTGTTTTGGCAATGTTTAGCAATCACTAAGCATTGAGTGAGTTTTGTACAAGTTCTATGATAGCATCATAACGAACCATCTCCATTTGCAAGTCACAAATAAGGTATCACACAAGATCCTTTCCACTCTCTCTTCCCTTTGCTCTAGCTCTCTCTGGTCCATTTCATGTGTGTCTCGGTGTGAGGTTGCTTGTGCGTGTTGTGTGGTGCATCTTCTTGGTTGTGCCAAAATCTCTCTTGCGTCCTAGTTCGCATACCATAACTAGGTGGTGCCCCTATCTTGTTTGGGTTTGGCTGTGGGTTTGTTGTTGTGTTGTGCTTGTGGTTGCCCCAGCCCCGATTGAGCAGCACGGGAGCCTTGAGGGGTGTTTAGAGGTCGCCTCTCTTGTTGCCTGCCCCGGACCGCCTCACTAGCACAACCTCGAGCGCACTGTTGGGTCATGTGGTGTCGCAAAACGGTGTAGAGTCTGATCCCAAGAAGGTGAAGGCATTGGTGTTGATAGAGCCACCATCATATGCTCAAGGTTTGGATTCATTTGTTCCTAAGCTGAAGTATCTATCACGTTTATTTTGGATGTTGTCGGAATATGTACATCCTCTTCAAAAGAGAGCTCAACAGGTGCATGATTATGAGTGGTATGAGGAAGCTCAGGAGGTTTTTGATAGGGTCAATAAAATTTTGTGTCAGTTGACAATGGTGTGTCCTCTCAGTCAAGAGGAGGACTTCTATGTGTCTATGATAGGTGGCACATTTGCTATTGGAGTGGTTCTGCTGCAAAAGGTAGGGAGAAGCTACAAGCCGATATACTTTGAGAGCAGGGTGATTAACCTAGGAGACACTACCTACACCAAAGTAGAGCAGTGGGGGATGGATTAGGTCTTCGCTTGGAGGAAGTTCGAGGTGCAGTTAATTGTGTGCAAGTTTTTTGTGTTGACTACTAACAATCTATTACTAGAGGTAGTGCTACATTTGAAGCCAGGGAGGAGGATTATGAAGTGGGTGTTGGAGCTGCAAGAGTTTGCGTTTGAGTTCAATGTGGATAACATGAATCAATCTCACTTGGTGGATATTCTTGTCAGAAAGGCAGTGGATTTGCCAGCCTATCCAAGGGTGGTGCGAGATGAAGCTAAGGAGGAGCCTGATTTGGAGGATGCTTTTACAATGTGGTTCGATGGAGCGTATCGAAGGGTAGTACAGAAAGCAAGATGAGGTGTGGTGATACACAACTCAAACAAAAAAGCTATATTTTTGAAGGCGTATGATTTGGAGGATGTCCACACCAATAACGAGGCGGAGTATCTCACTCTGCATCTGGGTTTAAAGCAATGTATAGAGTTCGGCATTTTGAGGTTGGTAATGAAGGCGGATGCGTTGATAGTCATCAAGCAACTGCTAGGTAAAGTGCAACTCTTTGAAGCATTGGTTCTTTTCCATCAAGAATATGCTAAAGTCTTTTGAAGAAGTCCAATTCAAGAATGTGAGAAGAGAGCAGAACCAAGAGGCAAATCAGTTAGCAAGTAGAAAAGTGCAGGTGCATGTTATAGTTCTATATGTGGCCCCATCCACTTATGTAGGTATGGAGACTCTCAAAGAGATTGAAGGGTTTTTGAGTACAAGGCAATGTTTTAGTAAAGAAGAGTCGTGTAGAAAGCCAGCAAATTCACACTGGTAGGTGAAGATCTCATGAAGTATGGACGTGACGGAGTGCTTAGAAGGGTGCCTCTACAAAGAAGAGATAGGAATGATGCTAGAGCAATTCCATGAAAAAAGTGGACATCACGGAAAAGACCACGTTTTGTTTTGAGTGCTTAGAGTAGGCTTTTGGTGGCCTTCCATAGTGAAGGACATGCATTACTAGTGCAATACGTGCCATGAATGGTAAGAATATAGGTGAAAGACAATTGATAGCGGAGTCACAAGGTGCCATCATCGCTCAGAGTGCTTTCGAGAAGTGGGGTCTGGATGCCATAGGCCCTCTCCCAAAGTCTAGGAGCGGTAAGAAATACGTGATGGTAGCCATTGACTACCTTACAAGATGGGTCGAGGCTGTGAAGGAAGTAAATGCTAATGTAGTGGCTTAGTTTATGTTCAACAACGTCTGTTGCCGTTTTGGTGTCCTGTGGGTGCTAGTTTCTTATAGGGGTCAGGTATTTAGAAGCAATCTGATGAATGCATTAGTGGAAAATCTAAAGATTCAACATCGATTTTCCTCACCCTATCACCCCCAATGCAATGGCCGAGAGTGCTAATGGACAAATTGTCAAAATGTTAACAAAGTACGTGTATAAGCATAAGACTAAATGGGAAACAAACCTAGAAAAGTGTCTGTGGGTGTATCGAACATCCTATAAGGTAGCTACAAATTTCACTCCTATGGTAAGGAGGCTATATTGCCGGTGCATGCGCAGTTAGGTGCTTTGAAGGGTGTGCGGCATGTCAATGCCACTCAACAAGGATAGCCAATTTGGAAGCTTTGCAGATGTATAGAGAGGCAGTGGCCGACTACTATGTGAATCAGGTTGCCAAGTTCAATCAGAACCAACTAGACAAGAGGATAGAGGAAGGATACTTGGTCATGAAGTACAAAAGCGACCTGGATTCCACAGTCTATAAGAAGTTCAGAAAAAGTGGACACGTCCATATAAAGTGCAAAAAACACCATTTTAGATAATTTGGGAAAATCCCGTTTCTCAAATTCTAAACGTGTATGCTAGGATTGTGTTATTTAATGATTTCTAATCTCTAGCTGTTAGAAAATAAGACGTAACTAAATAGATTTTTGAGTAGATTACTTAATGGAGAGAGATAGATTTCACACACAAGATATTATAGAGTAGATAGAGAGAGAGAGTACAAACGATATACGTGGTTCACCCAATGTGGGCTACGTCCACGGGAAAGCAGCCACTCAATGGCTTTAGCACTTCAAAAGAAGAAGTAGTTTACAAAGGGATTAAACCCTTGATAGAGCTCCTGCCTTGCTTCACTCTCACCACCTCACACTCACCTTGTTGCATCAACTTCACACTATGAAATGTGTGTAGAAATGGCCTCCTTTTATAGGCCAAAAGGGCTGCCCTCTCTTATGAGAGATAGCCATGTGTAGCCGCCCTTGTGCGAATAAGTCCAAATCGGACCCTCCAATCCGCCCATGTGTGGCTGTCCTTGAGAAGACAAGTCCGCTTTTGAATTCGGCCACCGGCCATTGAATTCGGCCACTGGCCACCGGCCATTGACTTCTGGCCACCGGCCAATCGACCGGTTCTTTTTCGACCACTTTCCGGTCATAATATTCCGGCGAAAAAAATGTCCCCCGAGGCCTCTAAAGTTGCCCCTGATTCTTGTCCGTGAAAATTTTGGTTTCCGGTGAGTGATTTTCCTTCACTCACGATGGCTTCTCCTCATAATGGGGGCCTTACAAATGTGCGCTTTTACCGCAGAAAATTACAAGGGTAAATCATACTCCATACTTAACACGGTCTACCTTTAATTTATATAAATTATCATGATTGTATGAGTCTATTTTAAATTCTCTACTATAAAATTTAATAATAAACCTCCAATATAGTTCTTAAAAAAAGGATTTTTATGACATGAATGCTTTTCAAACTTCAACAAATGATTCCAGAAGTAGTGATAGCCGTTTTTCGGCTTTCCATAGTTGCTATAGTAAGCTACCTCACCCTATCAAATCACGCAAACATTTTGGTTATTCCTGCCATTTTACTGTACATAGGCGTGTGTGAGTTAGGGGACTTTCCCCATATCTTCTTAAAAACCCTCTATTAGCTAGTCACTGGGCTAGTTGAGCCAAAAAAATAAAGAAAATCAAAAAATATAAGTATATTATGGCCCATTTGGGTGTAAATATTTTATTGTATATAGGGCCTAAATAAAATGATTCTTCATAATTATTTTGGTATTTATTTAAATATTTATACTTATGGTGTGTTATTTATGCTATGTACATTGACTCACCATTACCATATTTTTTCTTACCATTTTGCATACTCTTTATTCCATATAAAAATAATTTCATGCAAGCTTCTCTTATTTTTGGTGTAACTCCATCCCAACAAAAATCCAAAAAAACTAGTTCTATTTATGTGTATATTTTTTCACTATTGTGATTTTTTCCTTCCTACATCTATTCTCTATTACTCTCATAAATTAGATCACCAAAAATATTCATCTTTTTATGGTAGACTTATAATGAGAGAGATTTATTTTGACCCTTCTATATTTTTTTCACCTATATTATTTATATTTGACATGTACATATTTTTTTAGACCCCTCAATATTTGATTTTCTTAGTTTTATTATTCACTTATATCATGATCTCAACAATATCTTCAATTATAGACCTACCAAATAAGGTCAAGGGTATGTGGAATGCATGCATGCACCATGGGAAGCTCACTCTTGGAGGTATTCAAAAGAATCATCCAAAGAAGGACCTCACAAGGACCTTGTGCAGTGGAAAAAACAGTCGGTTTTGCTGAATTTTTAAAAATCACATGCTCCCCAAATTTAAAAAGGTAATACAAACAAAAGTTGTATCTCGTGAGCTGAACTTTCACCTCAAAATTTTTCATATTTTTTTGAGCTACGAGCTGTGAGATATGATTTCATTGAGTGTGTGTGTGTGTGTGTGTCTGTGTGGAGTGGGCAAGTGGATAGTCTCTCTCCTCTCACTCCAGAGGTGTGTTCCCTGTCACGGCCAGGTGTGTTGTCTAAGCCGAGTGGTGCCCCATAGTGTGTGTGTGTGTGTGTGTATCTTCCCAAGAGTGTGTGTCGGGTCGTTATAGAGGCGCTGTGTTTGTTTTCATCCCGCTCACATTCGTTTGGCGTCCCCACAGAGGATCTTCTTCGAGTACCTTCTGCTTCGAGCTTCAAGCTTCGAGATTCGGGGCTACAGGTTACAGGTCATAGGGATAGGTACAGGTACAGGTACAGGTATAGGTACAGGTGATTCACACAGGTACAGGTAGCTGGAGTATAGTGATATACTAGCAGTGATGTCACTTGCAGTTGTTGTGGGTATGCATCACCTGGCGCCTGTTTGAGCGCATTGTCTGCTGGACTGTACGTTACTTGTGGAAACTACCATTGTACGCATTTGTGGAGCCCTACTTGGTTGTATTTGGCAGTCCCAGCCATTTCTGAGACTTGGTCTGGAAGATAGTCATTTTTGAGACTTGACTATACACGATTTGCATTAGCCTTTGTGTGAGGGTCGATAGCGTGAGGTTTTTATTGAGCTGGGGGATTCTCAAATGTGGAGATCCTTTCGGTGATACAGGTAGTTGGAGCACCCTTTTCGTGACCTCGCCATAGGCTATGTACTAGTGATTCCTATTTGATGCTCGGGTTCTATTGTTGACAGTTTATGCATATATATACAGTCTATATTTTGGGTTCCTACTGCTCTATTTCTGGGGAAACTCTGCCAAAATTTTTCCAAGTTATGATGGCTGGTTTTTTGGTCTTTTGTGCCATTTATGCTGTTATGCTACTGAAATTTTGGCAAAATCAGAGGTTAAGTTAGGTGTGCCTTCTTGGGAGCTTCATAGTTGGCTTTAATGGATGATCAAAATGGACCTCAATTCACTCCTTTTCATTTAACTCAGAGAATCCAGATAAATGTTCATGTGTCCAGGAAGATTTTTTTCCAGCAGCTCATAGTCTTTTTGTTCGGGCCAAGAAGATTAAGGGAGATCTTGGAATGTCCTTTGCCTGTTGTAATTCCGATGATCAACTATGAAAACTCATTTGATGTGCATGTGTTTGTCCTTATCTAAAGTTGAGCTCCATTGAAGTTTCTGGGGATTGGGTAGTCAAAAGTTTTGGGTTCTTGCACGTGTGTTCAAAGGGGTTCTCAAAGCATTGAAACTTGGGTAGCCATGGCTTTCTCTTATCCGGAATTTCATGGAAGAAGTGGTGAAGATGTGGAAGACTTTCTGGACCAAGTCGAGGTGGCATGCATAAGCAACAATATGTGTGATGAGGAGAAGATTTTGAGGCTATTTGGATTGCTTTTGAAAGATGAGGGCCGTGTTTGTTTCATGGATTTGGAAGCTAAAGAAACAGTGGCTTCTTCTTATGGTTTGAGTCTTGACAAGTTTATAGAAGCTTTTTTAGAGAGTTTCCAGGTTTTTGAAGATGCAAATGCAGTATGGAATGAGCTCAATGCTCTTAAGCAAGGTTCTTGTCAAGGTGTTGATGCCTATGTACAAGGTTTTACAGATTTATGGACTTGTTAGTGTGTTGCTTTTAAGGATGAGAACCCCCCTTGTTCATTGAAGAAAAGTTTTTTTGTTGATGGTTTGTCACCTTGGTTGCGGTTGGAGGTTGAGTTGAAGAGGCCCGAGTCTTTTGAAGATGCGGTATGCATTGCAAAGCACAAGGAATGGAAGTTTAAGCATCTTGAGGAACATGCTATCAGTACAGGTATGCATGTGCAAAATGGATTTGGCATGGAAGATGAAGTTAAGCCTAAGCAGCTAAAAAGTAGCCTATCCTATGATGTTTCTCGTTTCTGTTGAGCTTATATGTGAAGCTACTCAATATATGGCTTCTCTATATATGGCACCCAGGTCCCCTCTATATATACATCATCTCATGTGTGTATTCTACACACTTTGGGGTTCTACTTCTGTGTTCTCTCCTTCTCTCTCAACATGGTATCAGAGTAGTACATTTTTGTTTTCAATTTTTCTCCTCATCAAAATCGATTTTGCAGAAACTACCGCTATAGGGATCGGAATCGATGTGTTCTACAACTTTGCAGAAGGAAGTTTCTCCAAATTCTGCACCGATTTTGAGTTATCGTTCACGGACTGCTTACATACCTGAAAAACAGCTTCCGTGTTTTGTTTTTGATTTTTCTGCTAATTGGAAACGATTTTGCAGAAACTACTTGCGAATGAAACCGGAATCGATGTGGTCTACAACTTTGCAGAAGGAAGTTTCTTCAAATTCTGCACCGATTTTGAGTTATCGGTCACGGACTGCATACATACCTGAAAAACAGCTTCCGCATTTTGTTTTTGATTTTTCTGCTAATTGGAAACGATTTTGCAGAAACTACCCACTAGAGAGACCAGAATTGATCTGGTCTACAACTTTGCAGAAGGAAGTTTTTTCAAATTCTGCACCAATTTTGAGTTATCGTTCGCGGACTGCGTACATACCTAAAAAGCAACTTCCGCTTTTTGTTTTTGATTTTCTACTAATTCGAAACGATTTTGCAGAAACTACCCGCTAAAGAGACCGGAATGGATGTGGTCTACAACTTTGCAGAAGGAAGTGTTTTCAAATTCTGCACCGATTTTGAGTTATCGTTCGCGGACTGCGTACATACATAAAAAGCAATTTCCGTTTTTTGTTTTTTATTTTTCTGCTTATTGAAAACGATTTTGCAGAAACTACCCGCGTGAGAGACCGGAATCGATGTGTTCTACAACTTTGCAGAAGAAACTACCCGCTATGATAGACCGGAATCGATGTGGTCTATAACTTTGCAGAAGGAAGTTTCTCTAAATTCTGCACCGATTTTGGGTTATCGTCTCGGACTGCGAATATGTTTGAAAATCAAAATTTTACTTTTTGCTTTTGATTTTTCTCATAATTGAAAACTTCTCAATTATATTTTTCTTCATCAATCATATATTTGTTACTGACGTAACTTTGCTGCAGAAGCCAGTTACACATCGTTCCGATTCAGTCGAGCCGTTGATGATCGTCCAAATTCTATCGAGCTACTGTTGGTACATGATCTTTTGTTATATGATATACTCGTTCATTGATTCTCGTATAATTATTCTTTTAGAGATATAGTTTACGTCGTTTTATTGATAATTTCTCATTGATACCATAGTGATTTTGATGGTACCATGATGATGTTTTGTTAATACTTTGGTCATGGTGATTTTCGTTGATACCATGATGATATGTCATTGATACCATGGTTATTCTCGGTGGTGCCATGATGATATTTCGTTGATACCATGGTTATTCTCGGTGATTCCATGATGATATTTCGTTGATTCCATGGTGATTTTTATTGATACCATGATGATGTTTTGTTGATACCATGGTTATTCTCGGTGATACCATGATGTTGTTTCGTTGATACCATGGTTATTCTCGGTGATGCCATGATGATGTTTCGTTGATACAATGGTTATTCTCGGTGATGCCATGATGTTATTTCGTTGATACAATAATTATTCTCGGTGATATCATGATGCTTTTCGTTGATACCATGATCATTTATTCATTTTTATTGATATAATGATGATATTTTGTTAATACTTTGATGGTATTCATTGATCACTACATCGATAAATGTTGTTTTATGTAGTATATACACATATCATTTGTATCACGTAATCACACATTTTGTACTTTTACGTTTATACTTTATGTACCATATGTTGTCGTGCGTATATATGTCGTCAAAAGAGTGGCGTCGCGAACCATCTCTTATGGCATTGTGAACGTAATTATTTCATTAACGATGCTAATAATTTTCATGACATGTTTTTTTTTGGAGTCTATGATCTATGTAGGATTGATCAGAGAATTGATTTTATGAAGACAAACTTGGTGACAATAAAAGATTTATGAAGATATGTTTGGTGATGCCATATTGATGACAACATGAAGACATGTTTGGTGATGCGATATTGATGACAAACTACACAGCAGATTCACGGAGACACTTTTGATTACAAGCTAATCGATAGCTTTTACACCTCTTTATTGAACCTTTGTATTCATTATTGTATTTGATAGGATAGGAGTAATGTAACTCCTCATAAAACATTCATTGTAAAAGGAGTGATGTAGCTCCTTGTAAACATTTGTATATTCAATGATTTTTATAATATAACGGTGGGTGTATATAGAGCTGTGGGTTTTTCCCTTGATCCCCCAAGGGTTTTTTCATCCACAATTAGGGACCCTTATTTGAGCGGGGGTGTTGAGCTTATATGTGAAGCTACTCAATATATGGCTTCTCTATATATGGCACCCAGGTCCCCTCTATATATACATCATCTCATGTGTGTATTCTACACACTTTGGGGTTCTACTTCTGTGTTCTCTCCTTCTCTCTCAACAGTTTCTTCCCAAGGTCTATTGTGAAGCGTAAAGAGGTCTTGCATGTTGACAGGTTTATGGAAGAGACTAAAGAGGTGAGTAATGCTTTGGATACAGGATTGAAAAGTCTTGAAGAGGATGCATTGGCTACTTGTGTACCTTGTGATTCTGGGCGTGAGTGTGAGGTCGAGGTTATTGATGATGAGCACGTATCTTTGGATACTAGTTCCTTGGAAATTAGGGAAGAGGGCAAGATTGAGAGCCATTTTGTGGATTTGTTGGATGTGGAGCTTGTTTTGAAGCCATATTTTGATGTATGTGCAGTGATTGAACCGATTTGTGAGCATGATTGTGGTTTAGAGCAGGGATGTGTATTCTTGGAGACTGATGAACCCATGCTAGAAGCTATGGATAATGGTGCTAGCCATGATTATGATGTGGATAAAGTTATGTGTGATGATGAGTATGCTTATGATGATGAGAAGGGGTTTGGCATATATGAGTCCAATCTCAGCTATGTGGATGCCTATGCTAGGGATATGTGTGCTGCGGGGATACTTTTGAGCTTTGGATATCAACAACATTACCTTCACACAATGATTTTAGCTACTTGGGTGCATGATTTGCATGTTGTTGCTATGGCTAGTGAAGCCAAGATGCCAGGTGATGAGTCACTTGAGTTGTCTCGATTGGTTGGGTTGAATGTGGCATGCAATATTTATGCTTTTGGCACTCCAGACAGGGCGGATGTGTTAGTTGGATATGCCTATGGTGCATTTTGGTTGATTGTTGACAAATGTAGGTGTGGTGTTATGATGCTTCTTGTGAATCAGGCGATATGCCTTTGGCCTTTTGATCCAGGTGGAATGAGCATCTACTAGTGCTACTGCTGAGCATGAATGCTCTAGCAGGCTAGGGGGTGGGAAAATTATGTCAGGAGTTTTTTGGATCAAGCGATTGCGTATATGTACATACACATGCATGGTGCATCAAATAAAGGATTGCCCATTTTCCAGAGCCAGGTGGTTATGTGGGGCCCACACGTGTACAGGTAGGACAGGATATACATAGTGCATCGATTGTCATCGTTACCAGTACTAGTGTGTTTTTCTACAATAATGAGGAGTTGATAGCGCGTAAAAATTCTCGAGGAAGCTATCCGCGGGCCGACGACATGAGGTAAGCGAGTGTGTCAGATGGCATCTAGTGGCGTCAGGAGGCCGAAAGGGGTCAATATTTGCACGTGGATGAATACGGACACAAAGTGGTGTTTTCTTGTGAGAGTTATGCAGAAAGGTCATCATTAGGACCACTTTTTGGGTCCACTTCACGTGGTTGCGAGACGCATTATTGAAAATAAATGAGTGCCAGGTGTGCGGATGATGCAAAAAAGGTGACAACTATGCACTGCGAGGTCAGTTTTTGGCCTGTTCGGGGTCCGTTTGAGGTCATCTAAAAGGCCAAGGGCGCCCAACTAATAAATCTAAGTGTGGGAACTGAAAAAACTGAGAGAAGACCAGAAAAAACGTGGAGAAGAGAGGAGGAACAGCCGCAGGTGTGTTTTTGGGGTTTTTAGAGCCTGTTTTGGCCGTAAACTGCTCATCCGAGGTCGGATTTGAGCACTTTGACAATGTAGACTGGGGTTTTGGGCCGTTCCGGACACAATGGCGCTGTCCATTTTGCCAAATTCCTCACTCTTTTCCAGCTGTTTTTCTGTGTAAGTTTCTCCTATGAGCGAAGTTTCTGCTCTAGTTTGTGATTGTATCTGGCTTATTTTACCCATATTGTGTGACCTATTTGCCCCATTGGTGTTGGTCCAAGCTCAATTGTATCTAAACATCAGAAATTCTCCTCTTTTCAGCTGAGTTTTTTGGGTGTGTGTGTGTGTGTGTGTGTGTGGAGTGGGCAAGTGGATAGTCTCTCTCCTCTCACTCCAGAGGTGTGTTCCCTACCTCGGCCAGGTGTGTTGTCTAAGCCGAGTGGTACCCCATAGTGTGTGTGTGTGTGTGTGTATCTTCCCAAGAGTGTGTGTCGGGTCGTTATAGAGGCGCTGTGTGTGTTTTCATCCCGCTCACAGCGTAAAGCTGCTCTCAAGAATCAACAGATATCGATTCCCATCAACACTTTGGAACTAGATGATCGACAATGGGAATTACCTAACGATGAAGTTTCAACAGATGACGATTGGTTAGATGGAATGGATTTGCGCATCAAAGTACAACTCAACAATCATAGCACCAATGCTTTGGTAGACAAAGGAGCTAGAGTGAATGCAGTAAGTTATTCCACATACAAGAAGGCAACAAGTCAAGCATTGACAGCAGGAATAGCAACAATCAAAGGATGCAACAATAATCCAACTCCAACATTGGGAATAGTCAACTTGAACGTGGTAGTACATGGATGTTCATGTCCGCATCAGTTTGTATGCTTGCCAGATGAATACATGAATGAGACGATGATTCTTAGCATTCCTTGGATGTGTACATAGAAAGTAGCACCAGATTGGGATACGAATGAGCTAAAGCTATCACCTAAAGGATGGCAACTCATTGTTCCAATTGCACCAAGCAAGGAGGAATGGAAAAGAGGCAATCAGCAAACCAATCCACGAAGAAAATCTTCTCCATCTCCTCGACAAACAAATGTTGCAAATAGCATGGAAGGAGTCAAGAAAATTTGAGTACCAAAAGCACAACTTAAGGATAAACCAATTCAGATCTGGGTGCCTAAAACTTCACCGAAGAAACATGAGACGGTTCTAAGGATTCGAACACAGAATCGCATCTACGAGCAAGGAACCTAACATGAAAAGGGTTTGGAAGAAAAAAGAGCACTTCTCTTCTCCACACACTCCAAAATCAATCAAGCAATGACGAGTTAAGTCTCAACAGACTCCACCACACCATGCGACACCAAGCCGACCAAGCTACCAATGGAGGGAAAAAGCTCGACAACAGTCTAACGTGCTACCAACAGCTCAAGCAATCAGTGTGCTAAAACACCCTGATGGTACAATCAAACAGAGAGCACAAAAGCTATAGGATTTGATCTTTGGAAGACATCAGCAACCGAAAACCTCAACATCGAAAACCCTTGAGTTATTTACTCAAGACCCATCTCTTGCACAACATATTGGTTTGAATTGCATTGATCTTCATATCATGGTAGAGCCAATCAAGGCTATGCATAGACACAATTTTTCAATCCATGCATGTAGTCGTCTCGAAGTATGCCATCTAGGAGGGGTGGAAGGGCACTAAGTGAAGGGCACTAAGTACCAAGTAATTAAGGGAAATATTTGAAGAGGGAGGAAAAAGTTCCATGTTAACGTGTGATTTTTGCAAAACTACCTAATAATGCCCTTATAATTCATCAACAAGGAAAAATCCAATGATAACATCTTCCCGATGGTCTAAATAGTGTATATACTATCAAAAAATCATTAAAAATAGTCCTTTTTTGGATATTTTTCATCATTTTTGTTGATAAGGAGGCTTAAAAATGGAGAAATCCAACAAAAAACAATAAAGCTGTGTTTTTCAAGGGATTTTCTTGAATATTGGATTTTACTTTACTTTTTTAGAGAATTTTATTATTTTCTTTTATTTTTTCAAAGAAACAGGTCAAAATAAATAATAAATAGCAAGAAAGCTCATACGGAAAAATTGAAAACATGAAGGTGATCCAAAAGGACTAGGTGGACAAGCACAAAAATTTTCAATAAAATCAAAAGACAGAACCGGGAAGCCTAAATTAGGAGGTCAGGCCTACTTTTGCAAAATTCTTGCAGAATGAGCTACAGGAATCGATCAGGGAAATTTTTGAGTCTAACATAGATTTCACGGCCTAGTAGGACTAACGGGGGAATTTGGGGAATTTTGGTTTGGGAAGGCTAGGTATAGATATCCATGGTAGGCTAAAACCACCTCATTTCCACTTGGAGCCTTTGCAGAGAGAGATTACGGCCTCTTTCGCGCGACATTTTTGGAGCCCAGAGTTGACCTTTTTCAGTGCCGTCTCACACGAGACATGAGGGGTACGTTCTTTACTGGATAATGATCTATTTTGAATGGCCGGTAGCTAGTCTAAAGCCTTAGAAAAAACCCTAGAAATCGAGCAGTGCACGAAGACAAACGACCTAAAACTAATCATAGCGGCCTGCCAGCTTGACCAAATTGAATGGGATTTGAATCATAGCATGCCCTACCATAATAGAACCTCCGATGACCATTCGGCTGGGGTCTTTGGCCGTAAACTGCTCATCCGAGGTTGGATTTGAGCACTTTGACATTGTAGACTGGGGTTTTGGGCCGTTTCGGACGCGATGGCGCTGTGCATTTTGCCAAATTCCTCACTGTTTTTCTGTTGTTTTGGCTGTGTAAGTTTCTCCTATGAGCGAAGTTTCTGCTCCAATTTGTGATCGTATCTGGCATCTTTTACCCATATTGTGTGAGCTATTTTCCCCATTGGTGTTGGCCCAAGCTCTATTGTATCTAAACATCAGAAATTCTCCTCTTTTGAGCTGAGTTTTTGTGTGTGTGTGTGTATCTCTCTGTGTAGAGTGGGTAAACGAATAGTCTCTCTCCTCTCGCTCCATCGGTGTGTTCCCTGTCTCGGCCAGGTGTGTTGTGTAAGCCAAGTGGTGCCCCATAGTGTGTGTGTATATCCTTCCAAGAGTGTATGTCGGGTTGTTATAGAGGGGTTATGTGTGTTTCTATCCCGCTCACAACGCTCAATGATTTTGTTATGTGGGACCAAATGTTATGATGTACATATAGTATGATATATGCAAAAATAGATGCCACCGTTGCAGTCCTATGCATACCTTGCCAGGCATGCAAGGCTCTCAACTTGCATTCACGTGTGTTTTATCACATTAAAACATGATTAATTTTCTTTATAAATGTAAAAGTATCAAGTGTATCAAAGTGGCACACTCATTCTACCTAGAAAGTTCAATGGGGGGGATCTCGCCAAGAAATAGTAGGTTTTATGCACGGGGGTAAGAGATGCATCAAGAGTTCTTTCCAAGTGGTAAAATGAGGCTCAATTTGAAATTTAAGCCCAATGGAATTCTCCCACAATTTTAGGGAAGTTTACTAGCTCGTTTGGGCTTTTTACGAGTAAAAAAGGGCATTTTGGGCTAAAATGACGAGAAATGACTAGGATTTTACTAGCTCGTTTGGGTTTTTTACGGGTAAAAAAGGGCATTTTGGACTAAAATGACCAGAAATGATCATAAAATGGTAAAACATGGCTCAAAATTCCACATCATGCACAATGTTGTCACTATAATAGCAAAAGGCACATTTTAGAACATGAATATCAACACTTTGAGCTCCTCTATGAAGGGATACAAAGCTTACACTTATGGTATACTAGTGCAGTCATTTATTGTTATTATAACCCTCTATTCGAGGCTATGAGGCCACCAACTAGGGTTTCCCCTCTTCAAATAACTACTTGGGAATGTATAATTAAGTTATGAAGCTTCCATGAAATGGAAACAGCGGAGAATTGAAGCTTTTGTTTAGGATTTTTATCAGGGCAAAAGAGCACTGCAATTGTGCTATTGGTATTGAGCCTACACCAAACCATCACACACACAAGAGTTTTGAGTTGACCTTGAATATTTTACAAAGCAAAGCTTTCATGGCTGGAGTTTTTTATTTTTGAGTGTGTTTTTAGCTTCAAATTTCCAACAGCTTGCTTGATTTAGCTGCGAACTCTCACAGTCAAAGGCCTGACGCTTTCCTAGCCGCACTCCGCACTTTTTGATAGAAGTATGGTAAATCAGATGCGAATTAGGCTAGGATGAGGGTTAAAAATCTTCATTGAAGGTGTCAAATCATATCTCCAAAGCTATGGAGCAACAAGAGCCATAGGGGGTGCGGTTTGATCCCGTCACAATGCAAATGTTTCAAGGTGTTGCTGAAAGGAGGGAGATTTCCTCAACCAAAGTGATTCAATATGTGGTGAAGAAAATGGATAAATTCAATGGTAAATATGTAAGAAAGCATTTTTGTGGGTATGTAAAGGAGATGGAGCTCCATCAAGTGCCTGAAGAAGAAATGGTTCAAAGTTTTGAGCTGGCTATGGTTCCTGAGATCGAAGAGCATGTAAGGGGAATTAGAAATGAGCATGGAGAAACATGGGAAAAATTCAAGTTAGCCTTAAAAGAAGAGTATTTCATGGAGGACTCCGAAAGGGTAATAAAGAGGACTTTTTTAGAGTGGGTGGTTTGACCAACAGAGGGACTTTTTCCTACTGAGCTACTAAGAAAATTTGAATGCCGCTATGTTCAACTTTCAAGGACTAAGAAGGCTACCCTAGACTCAGAGAGGACAGAGCTATTTTTGCAAGCATCATGAAAAGAGATTCAAAAGAAGTTAGAGTTACTACTTGATGCGGAACAAGGTTTAAAGATTGATTGGAATAAGGTTGATGATGCAGTTTCACTACTAGCCAAGCAACAACGACAAAGAGACAAGATGATAGTCAACCCTACTCAAGTACTTGTAAATAGATGCATATGTGTGTTATAACTTACTTTACTAGGAGGGATTGTGAAAGTTTCAAAGATGATTTGATGAAGGACTTGTTTTCTTTAAAGATGTAAAAACTCACTTAAGCAAAACAGTTAATCTCTTGGGGACAAATTTTAGCAAAGGTAGAATGAAGAAGCTAGTTGAGGACATGGCTACTAGCCATGCCATCCCAAGGGTGGAGGTAGCCGCCTATGGGCTCAAGGTAGAACCTATTAATAAAAACGGAGTTAGAATTGAATAATCATCTAATGGGATTGGATAATTGTGGCCATGTGCAATAGAGTCTGATGTGAAGGGTAAAATGCAAAGAGGTCTTGCATGAAGCGGAGATTTCATTCGGCTAGAAACAGGTTGGAATGACCCTATAGACTCTTTTTCAATGCATTCTTACATTGTCAAATGTGAATCCAAAGAGTCCGTCGTTGAAGAGAAACACAGGCGTGACAATGGGGATGAAATGCCTTTAAAGCGAGCCAAAGAAGTGGATGTAGAAATGACACAGTGCCTCCTAGACCAGCATCCCCACAACAGATGCCTGTACCCGAAGTGCCTATGCAAGAAGCCTCTAAAGAAAAGAAAAGAAGGATGCAACAAAAGCTAAAGAATAGGGTCTGGCCTACAAACTCCAATATGATATAGAAGCAGTGATTGAATTCAAAAAGGTTTTGGATGTGAAGATTTCAAAGAGTAAGGTTGAATTTACCTTGGATGAGGTCCTTGGAATACCTAAGAGGGAGTCTTAGGGTGCAACCCTTGCCAAATATAAACAAATAATTGAAGGAAGTTAACAAGTCATCACTTTTAAATCTTGAAAGAAAAAGACAAGATAATTGACCATGCTCCAAGAAAGAGACATAATATTTATCACCATGTTGCTAGAAAGAGACAAGATAACTTGATCAGTTACATAATTTACAAGTGCAACTAAAGAGGAAAATAATCAAATCATCACTTTAATCATCAGCTGGTTTTAGACCAGAAATCATTATAATGTCATAGCCCATTCTATGGGCACCATTTAGAGAGAGATAGAGAGAGAGAGAGAGAGATCAAAAGCATTACATCGGGTTGAGGGATTTTTTGCTTGCCACTCTCAACGTGGGTAAGTATATTGCTTTAAAAATCATTTCTATTTTGCTCTTTTGACTATGACATGCACTTCAAGATTCGTTTAAAAGTATGACACATGGAGAAGATGTCCATGGTTTTATCCCAGGGAGGGGGACTAATAGATATGCATTCTGGGATAGCCCATGGAAAATCTCTCTTGTTCTGCTTTCTAGTTTCTATTTATATAAAAAATTGACATAATTTATAGCAAAAAATGATATATTATGATTGTAGTCCATACATTGTACAATAGAGAGGAGAACACACAAAGAGAGAGATGGAGAGAGGTGAACAAGCCATGAGTGTGAAAGAAGTTAATCAAAAAAATTGGACTCTGTTATGTGCGTTACATAATACATGTAAACAATGGGAGCATATATGTGAGTAACCCAACTTGTGTGAGGTACACTCAACACAAGTTCTGAGTGTAATGTTGATTGATAGTTTAATCACTATAGTCCCTGATGAAGTGTGTGAAATGCCCAACACAACCATCAGAGGACAGTTTAATAGTCTCAGATTGTGGTCAAACATGCTATATATTTACATCCAAAACAACACCAAGTCATCTATTGATGAGTGAGTATCTACGGATTGAAAAGTACAAGGGCAAGGCATGTCATGCTAAGATGAAGATGGCATAGGTATGCATCTCTTCACTCTTAGGTTGTGGGGGCCACTTTTGGAAATCAACCCATCTCTCTCTACGGAAACCCCCTCTTCTCCAAAATTCTCAAGTGTACGGTGTGTGAACGAACACCTGATGATCAATATAAATAAAATCTCTAGTAAAAGATTTCACCGAAGCAGAAAATCTTGCATGCTAAGAAGCCCTTGTCCCCAAGTACCGACGAAACACTGGTGATCATTTTTTTCCCTCCTTCATTTTCTCCTCAAAGGGCTCCACTTTCAAAATAATTGATAACAATCTTAGTAAAATAAAAGGGCACTCAATGGTTTGTGCAACCATGGCCACCACCTTCTTACAAAAGCAAATAAGAGGGACCTTCTTTTCATTATCACCTCTCTCCACCTTGTCCTCTTCTATCCATGGATCCCTCCCTCTCCTTGTCTTGTATCTCCCTCTCACTCTCTCTCTTGGCTAAAATTTTTACGTTTTTGTCCCTTCTCTCTCTCCTCTCTCTTTGACCAACAAAAAAAAACTTTATCTCCTTCCAAAGACACACACACACAAAGTTGAAAACAACCAATTTTCAGCACACGCACACATACACACACTCTTCTCTCTCACTCTCATGTCTTTCCCAAGCTCTCCATAGCTAAAAATTGTTGTTTTTTCAGCCATACACACACACAGTCACACTCACATACACATACACACACACAACCTACTCATCAACACACATCCCACTCTCATAATCACCACCAAACACTCTCATAAATCAGCCCATAAGCTGAAAGTAGTCAAATTACAGTTACCATCATTCGCACACATGCACATGATCTCATATATACGCGCTTCATGCCAACGGCTTAATGAAGTGACGACCACTGTGACAATAGTAAAGGCACTCAACTATGACCACTACCAGTTACACAACGCAAGAGAGGCTTGTCCGAGCGAAGCATCAAGTTATGGAAGCATCAATTAGGTGGGCCATGCCTATGTTCATCAGTTTCAAACGGAAACATCAACCTTGTAATCATCTTTTACCCCACCTATGCCCCTCATAATCTCTTTTTTGTGTGTTAACACAAGATCATTGTATATTTCCTACTCTAGATTTGAATTCTAGGTCATGAGTGAGAGAAACGAAGCCACATTAAATGAAGTCCTGGACAAAGTTAGAGCCACTACTACTACAATTGGTGTATTTATCTTCTCCAACAACAAACCACCTTCGATAACCTCTTGTAAAAACCCTCTCCTGTCTGTCAAATAAGCTAGCTACGACTAGCATACCTTGTAAAAACCTCATTCCTCTACCCTCTTTTCCCCTCCATCCCTCTCTTCCCCTACTATTTTATCTCTATGGTCCTCTATCACATGGCTGACCCACGGTCACATGGTGTAGGTCACGTCCCAATAAAAACATAGAAAAATTCCACACTCTTTTCCTATATAAGGAGGACCGTCTATCACCAAAACGCAACAATGCTCTTACCAAAGCACAAGCTCTCTGTTATTAGAGGTTAAAGCATTTTGAGACATAGGCACCTTGTCTCCACACTTCTAATATAGCTAGAAGTGTTAGTCCAGGTAAGAGGTCATTGGGATACACCATCGCACCACAAGGTAAGGAGGTTATGCACATACAACCTACTCATCAACACACATCTCACCTCCATCACCATCAACCGCCATGCCTTGGTTCAATTTGAAATGAAGGACCAAGCATTCAACAAGAGTGAAGGTTTCCCTCATGCTACTCCTTGAAATCATCTCCACCCATCAACGATGCACCCATGGTCTCATCCTGCCTCTCTTGCCCTCTCTATCCATTATATCTCTCCCCCACAAATAATCTACTCTTTACGTTATGTCATTCTCTCTATTGTACGGGATTTGTGAATATGTCACATATCATAGCGACATTGCAGAGCCATATATAGCAAGGCTTATAGCGATGCTCGAAAGTAAAATTTTTTGGGTGACAGGGCATTCAATGCCCTACCACCCATCAACCATATTGAGTGTTAAAATAATAGATTAGACCCAGATAATTCACCTTTGAAAGAAAGTGCAAGGTATAGACCCAAAGTAGTCACCCATAAGACAATATAACCATTAACTCCATCATGCATAGTATTAACTCATAAGACAATATAACCATTAACTCCATCATGCACAGTCCCAAAGTATTAACTCCGTCATGCATAGTATTAACTCATAAGACAATATAACCATTAACTCCATCATGCATAGTTTTAACTCATAAGACAATATAACCATTAACTCCATCATGCATAGTTTTAACTCATAAGACAATATAACCATTAACTCCATCATGAACAGTCCCAAAGTATTAACTCCATCATGCATAGTATAACTCATAAGACAATATAACCATTAACTCCATCATGCACAGACCCAAAGTAGTCACCCATAAGACAATATAACCATTTACTCCATCATGCATAGTATTGTTTGCAGAATAAAGATACAAAATTGATAAAAGTAGATTGATGAAAGTAAATCAATGACAATTGTACACATCATAGGAAAAATCACTTGATTGTTAAGCTTTGTAAATGTAATAGTTACAACACCATTGTCATTATTGAGAGATTACATGGTTTTCCAATAGTTGCAAAAAGACGTATACACGTCATCTCCTTATACATTCTTTGACAAAAGGAAACGGATGCTATCTGGCTACAGCTAGATTGACATTGTCTAATCGGACATCTCATCACGTCCAAGCGGCGTATCTATCGGATTCTGCAAAACAAAACAATAAGACTTTCTGTAAGTATAAAGATATAATTTACAAAAAATATATATTTTCTTAGCTTATCATTAAAATACAACAAATGTAAAAGAGTAAAGTTAAATACTAACCATGACGCGGCAAGAACTCAGAATGTCTATCAGGGCGTTTGAGCCCTTTCTGCTTGCGTACTCGCACTCGTACAGTGTGGGGTCACGTCCTGTCATCGACCACTATTCAAAACATACAAAGAATACATTATGTTAGAATTTAAAGATACAATAGACGTAACTACCAAACATAAAGAGCAATTCAAAAACACTTACAAAAGCGGCCTCAAATGATGCCCACCCACCGCTCTCAAAGTGGTGCGAACTCCGTGCCTTTACTCACGTTTTGGCTGCCCTTTTTGTTGCTTCCACTTGTCAAGATTCTTGCGTGCTGCACTTTCCATTGTTCCAATCTTCTTTGGACATCCAATCTGGTCTGTTCCACACATGCTTTATTGATTTTTGTACTTCAAAACGCTTGTGCTTGCAGTATTCATGCATTCAAAACTTCATCAGGTCTTCATTGAAGCGCTCATCTTGACTTGACAGGAGAAACTCGTCATGCAGCATGCTGATGACTGTGTCTTTTACTTCACTTGGAACTTCACTCTAGGTGTTTAGTATGTAGTGTCAAAACAATTGAGAGCAAAGACTGCACATGTGCGAGATCAATTTCTTGCCTTCGTCATCCAAGACGATGCTTCCACTGATGTCGATGGAGTACGGCAAGCCCTCTTTCCTGTGACACGTGAACCTGTGTGTCTTGACAGGGGTCTCTAGGGGCGTCTCGATGGGGGTACGGACATCAGGTATCTCCACTCGAGTCTGGGCCCGGAAGCGAGGAGTGTTGAGACTCGGGTGGCTCTTGGAGGAGTAGCTAGTATTGTGTAACTAGTATAGGCCGATAATCATGCAAAACCTGCCGTAGATGGTGATGTCATGGTTGTATGGGGGTGGGCAAAGAAGGAAAAGGTAAGGAGCCTTGTCAAACACGAAACGGTGTCGAGGCATCAGAGACGGTATCCCCACTGCAACTGGTGCTGCCACCAGTAGAGCGTGAGTGCCTAGACGAGTGTGAAGATCGTCTCGTCAATACTGAAGCTTTGAACCGTGCTGAATGCTCAAAAACAAAGGGAGACGCCGAAGGAGTAGAACGACATGATGGTGTTCCAAAGCGATGATGCTCCTCATACCACCTCTACTATTGGGGTGAAAAATAAGAAAGAAACTCATCATCATCCATACCCTCATTAAGCACAAAACGAACATTTAATCTTAATATTGAATGAATGGAGAAGAAAACATGGACAAGTAGAGAGAGAGAGAGAGAGATGGAGAGAGAGAGAGAGAGAGAGGACTCATAAAGGGGGAGGGATTCCTGTGCAGAGAGATTCCATTGAAGTTCTTGTGAATTTGTAAAAGCACTACGCTCTGGGTGCGATGGAGCCTGAGGCTGCACTCGCAAAGGAGGTGATCTGTCTCTTCTCATAGATGCTGCTCGCCCCTCCACTAGATCTAGTTGATCGAGTGAAAGAGACGCTAAGAAGCAGTAGTAATGCTTCTTAGCATCTCTTTCATCCGATCAACTAAATCCAGTGGAGGAACAAGCAGCATTTATGAGTAGAGACAGATCACCTCCTTCGCGATTGCAGCCTCAGTCTCCATCGCACTCGGAGCGTAGTGCTCGTCGTCCCTGCTTGTGAGAACATACCTGGAGCATACATACGTGGAGTGGACGCAATGATGATTAAATGCAATGATGCATATAGACATGAATGGACAAAAAGCCACGTGAACACAATATATATTATAAAACGGATCAAAATTGTTCATATACAATGTTAATGGCTTTAAGAGGTCTCTCTCTCATCCTTGCATAGCTCAATATAAATTCCTATATCTATATAGAGCTCTCTATTTAGGCAGATGTCCTCCATTTTATTCTTATAGATCCTCTACATGCACCCAATAGAGAGTAGCAGCTTGACGCATGTCTGGAACCACCTCAGTGGCTTCTGACTGAGCATCTTCTCCGATCTCCTCCATTAATGCCGCTGTGCACATGGTAGCCCTCATACGTATGTGCACTAGGAGGGGCTGCCTCTATGACGTAGCACCAGTTTGATGTAGATTTTTTACAATGCAATATCACCTGCTAGAGCCACATAACTTACATGAGTCTGCTGTACTCTTATTCTCTCTCTAATGTTGTGCTTCTCTCTCTCTGCATTTTTGTGAGCACAGTCTCATAATAGGCAGCCATGCCTACTACAGGAACTTACATCTCAAAGACACTGTATTCATAAAGATGGTTTTTGGAGAGCAAAAACAACAATTTTGTGCGGGTCTAACTGAAGATATGGAGGAGTATGTCAACTCCCAAAGGCCGCGCACCATATCTGCGGTCATACACTATAGCATGGTGGCTTCACAAATCAATTTCCAACAAGGGGCTAAGAGAAATCTTAAGCTCGTGGAGAATAATGACCGTAATAAGGAGCCCAAGGGGAAGGAAAATGTCCATAAGTCTCCTAAAGGTAACACCAACAACAACAAAGTTAAGGAGAAGGGAGTTTATAAAGGCAAAAATCAACTCTCTCCTTAAGAGTTTGAGCATTATCGTAAAGATAACCATTGTTTCAAGTGTAGGGAGAAAGGGCATGCTTATCGTGCCTTTCCCCACAAAAACACATGAAATGAGCCTCCTAGAGCTACCTTGGCCAAAATCCAAGAAGAGGAAGCTCACCACAAAGGATATTCTCTATGCCATGCTTGGGGAAAGGTAAGACAACATGATGCTTTTATTCTCTTTGACCTTGGTTCTACTCACAATTTCATATCCAAAGAGCTGACCACCAAGCTACGTATCCAAGCCTATGAGATGGGAGATGTCCTACCCACCAATGGTGCTTTCAAGCGGCAAGAAGCCTCAGTCACTCCCTTTATTGGGAAACTGAGTCTCCATGTCCAAAGCTAGGAGAAGGAGAACTTCTTTATCTCTCCTCTCAAGAATAGGGAGGTATTCCTAGGGGTACAATGGTTTGATTGGATGGCTGCCAATGTTAAATTCCCTAAAAGGCATATCTACTTTAGGTTCAGGGAAAAAGATACGTACATAGATGCTAAGGAGTTGGGTAACACCATACCCATTGTACATATGCAAGCTTTCAACAAGTCAATAAAGAGCTCTATTTTTGTGTACATGATGTTTGTTAAAGATTCTCAGAATGAACCTAGTGCTTTAGCAAAAGAAAATATAAACAATCACACGAAATTAGAGTTATCCAATTTCCTCAAGGGATTTCAAGATGTTTTTATTGACAATATCCCTTGTGAACTACCTCCTAAAGGAGGCAATGATGACCATGCAATTGGAATTCTTCCAGCCTAAACCTTATTATAGAGTTTCTCAAGCTCAACAAGAGGGGATTATGTGGCAAGTACATGGCCTATCTCATCTCCATTATTTTCACCCGTGTTATTAGTGCAAAAGAAAGACGACACATATTGTATGTGTGTCTACTATAGAGCACTAAATAGGATCACTATCAAGAATAGGTTTACTGTTCCACATGTATAAGACCTATTTGATAAGCTACAAGGTCCGACCTACTTCATTAGGATCACCTAAAAAGCGGCTACCATAAAATAAGGATAGTTGATCAAGACATTGTAAAGACCACATTTTGTCTTTACAAATACATTGTTATGCCTTTTGGCTTGACCAATGCACCAACCAAATTTAATGGTGAAAGCGGGAAAAAGAGAAGTGCAATCGGGTGGCCTCTGTACTCGTGCACACTCCACAAACCACGCCTCATGCAAACAAGAAAAGAACAAAACAAAGGGGGCACCACCCTAAATTAAGAGGTTTAGGGACCTCACACATAGTGCACATAGGCAAGTGAGACTTCTGGCATTATGATGGCATCAAAACATATGGCAAAACACATAGAAACGAAGCTTAGGGACCTTATGTAGCATATATATACACAAGACATTAGCTTAACAATACAACGGCATCTGATCATACATAACAAGGATATAGAGAAGCAAGCCAAGGATGGCATAATCCCTTGTCAAAAAACAATCAACCCAGCAAGTAGGTATGATCCTACTTGCAACACATCAATACCTTAGAGAATGATGGCGAGGATGGTGGCCATGGAGCATGAGAGAAGACTCCTTATTTAGGTTTTAGGGCTACTAATGTAGCATACTAGAGGGAGAGAGAGAGAGGGAGAGAGAGTAGAGCTCCATCCATAGCTCCTCGTTGTGAGCAATGTCGTCATAGCTTCATTGCTTGGTGAAGTGGGTGAAGTGTTTGTTTTGAGTGAGAGAAGGCCTCCTTATATAGGTTTCTGAGAGGGTTTACGATTAGGGATAAACATGCTTAAATCCGCTGATTGCGGTTACTTTTTGCTCAGGGTGGTCAACAGATCGAGGTCACCTGATATGTCACCATCAAGATATTCTCTAGAGTGATGTGAGAGGGGAGGGTAAATGCTGATTTTTTTTATTGTGACACATGGGGATAAGGCCTTGACCAACATTTAAGAGCAGGTGAGGTGGCTGTTGAAACTGGAGGTTCTGCACATGTCAGGGGGGGACCTGCGGGGGGGGGGGGAAGCTTTTTTGCCAACCACCTGGGTCCTCCTGAATATCAAATTCTCAAAAAATCCTCAACCATGGCTTCTTTTGATATGTGTTCTTTGAAAAAATCAGCATGTCTCTTTTCAACTCAAAAGTCTTTATCCCTGTTGACTCACCTTTACCATAAGATTTTCCCCTTTTCTCCTCCTGTAATTGCATTGTTGATGCCCAATCACTGCTTCTAGTAACAGTGAACTGTTACCTACCAAATACTTATGGTGCAGTAAAAAATATTTACCATGGGTAAAAAAAGTTACTGTAGGTAAAAAGTGATTTGTATTTACCATGTAGGTGAAAAATATTTACTGTAGGTAAAAAATATTTACTGTGGTAAAAAATATTTACTGTCGGTAAAAAAGTGAAAACCGAGTATGTTGTGTTGTGAGTCCACACGAACATCCTCGTGTAAGTTTCACTAGAAATTCACACCTAGAATGGGCTATTCTGTAAGATATAGGTTGTAGGCATGCATAAGAGCTCGTTCCCACGTATCTTCTGTCCAAGGCACTTTTTACTCTTGGGTGCTTGTGAAGTAGATTTTTCTTCTCTTTCGAGATCCCTTGGACTAGAGTATCCTCATCTCCCCAACAACTGACTGTGCCTTTATTGCATCTTCAGAAGGGGTCCTAAAAACCATGCATCATATAGCCCTCCCCCTTAAGCTAGAGGTATTTGATGCCTCTAGCTGTAGGTTGTGCTACAATAGGGTTCTCTTGAATACTTACCCAATTGGTACCAATTGAATTTGCCATGTTACTGCTTTCTTGGCTGATGCACCCTGTTTAGTCCTTTCTGATGAATAATTGTATCCATCTATGAATAACAACTGGTCTCCTAGACCCTTGAAAGCCATACCCCATCCATTGTCAATATCCGCTTTCACTGGTAGCATTCTTTTTTTTTTTTCTTCTCTTTTTTTCCTTTTTTTTTGTCTTCTCTTTTTTTTTTTTCTTTTGAAACGACTATGTACATGATTGTTACCTTAGTTGGAGCTCGAATATGATGAGCTCTCCTCTGAACCATCCTTAGCATTGATTTCACCAGCATATGGCTGTGAAAGACGACATTGGTAGGCCTTCAATCGCCAACCATTTACCGGGGTCTGATGTACCTTATCATCTAGGTCACCTAGTTGGTAACTGCCATTTGAGAACCTCTGTATCACTACAAAAGGGCCTTCCCACTTAAGCAAGAACTTACCATCCTTCCTGCGATCAAAGTGATTGTCGTATCTGAGCACTAAAGAACCTTCCTTGATACCTTTCTTGACAAGGTTGCGATTGAACTTCTTTCGTTTCTTCTCTGCCTGGGCTGCATAGTACTTCACTACTGACTCTCGATCTAGCCCTAACCTCTCCAAATCGATGATTCTTCCTTCCACCTGCTTCTCTTGACTATCCTCTTGATGTGCTTTTAGAACTCGGAGGCTCGCTAGCTCCACTTCTATAGGCAATAGTGCCTCTTGCCCGTAAACCAAGTGAAAAGGTGTATACCCCAAGGATGTTTTAAAGGATGTTCTGTAGGCCCAAAGTGCTGCATCTAGGTGTTTGTCCCATGCCTTAGGATGTAAATGCACATGCTTAGTGATGATTTTACATATAAGACCAATTACCTTTTGGACAAGACCATTGCGAGAGAATCTCCAAAGGTGTGACAAAACGGCAACAAAGGCATTCAAAAATGAAATCACTCACGTCCTTGGCTGTGATGCGCTTTGTGGGACGAGCTTCTGCCCATCTGGTCATGTACTCCACCCCCATAATGATGTATTCCTTCCTTGATTGAGTGCAAGGTAGTGGCCCTATTGCATCTATCCCCCATTTTTCAAATGGCCCATAGGTTTTGATTGGATGCTGATTTTCATGGGTAAGACGCCTTGGTCCAGCTTTTTGGCAAACCTCACATGTGCGGCACCCTGCTTGTAAAATCTTTCTGCTAGTAATCTCTTATGCAAAGTTGCCACCACACACACCTTCATGACAACTAAACAAAATATCCTTTATCTCTTGGGATGCAGGAACTCTCCTGAAGACAACATATTTCCCTCTACAATACAAGTCCTCATTCACTAAGCTATAGCTGGTAGCCTTTTTTGCCAACCACCTACGTTCACTTTTACTCATACCAGAGGGTGCTTCACAATGCTCAAGAAAGTAAAGTAAATCATGCAGCTCCTCCTTTCCCTGGTATAAAGGACTTTTCACAAGGATAGCACCTGCTATGAGAGTTTGTAGTTCTTCACCTGCTAAGGCATCTGCTTCTCGATTTTGATCTCTAGGTACAAAGTGCACTCGAACTTCTTTAAAACCCTTCAACAAGGCCTTTGCTTCCCTCATCTTAACAGACAATTTGTCATTTTTACAGGCCCATACACCAACCATTTGCTTAACAATCAACATGGAGTCACCAAAAACATTTAGCTTTGTGATGCCCTGAGAAAGACAACATTGCAACCCTAAAACAAGGGCATGGTACTCAGCCTCATTGTTAGAATGAACCTCTTTTAGATGAAACCCTTTTGCAAAGATCTTCTCCTTCTCGGGACCTAATATTACTATGCCTGCTGATGCCTTGTCTTTGGTCCTCTTGTAAGCCCCATCAAAATACAGACTGTGTGCTCCCAGTAGAACTTCAGGCTCCAGGATAGGCGGTAACTTACTAGGTGCCTCTTTCTTGGCCTTCTCATAACACCTTTGTGTGAGGACATCTTCCAAACAAGCACGGGTGGAATCCTCTACTTGTAGTGTGTAGTCAAACTCTTGAAGCTGCACCACCCACTTTGCTATTCTTTGAGACAATTCCATGTGTTGTAGGGAATATGGAAAAACCTCCTCAGTTGTGATCACCACAAATTGTCTCGGAAGTAAGTAAGCCCGAAACTTCTCCACTGCAAACTTAAGAGCTAGCACCAATTGCTCAGTTGCGCTGAAACCCTTTTCAGCAGCTGTCATCACTCTACTAGAGAAGTAGATTGGTCTCATGAGAGATGTCTTTGGGTCTTTTTGCATCAAGACCGCTCCTAGAGCTTTTGGACCTACACTAGGATTTACATAGAATAATTCTCCCCATGTGGGTTGTAGGACGACAGGCAATGAGCTCAAAATGGTTTTAACTTCTTGAAAGCACCTTTCACCCTCCTCACTCCATGTCAATGTAGTGTGTTTAGTGAGCTGCTGCAAAGGATAGATTGCCTGAGAAAGGAGATGTATGAATCGTCCCATGTAGCGAACCTTTTGAATGAAGGAGACTAGTTGCTTCACGTTTGAAGGAGTAGGTAAAGCTAACAATGTCTTTACCTTTTCAGGGTCAACCTCAATACCATCTTGAGACACAACATGGCCTAGTAGAGTGACCTTGCTCTCACCTATATGGCACTTGTCTTTATTCAATTGCCCACCCAATTGGGCCAGACGGGTGAAACCTTCATCAAACTTGGACAGATGTACTTCCCTAGAGCTGTAAATGCAAAAATCATCAATGAAGACTCGTATGGACTTACCAAAGTAAGGTTGAAACACCAAGTTCATAAACCTCTGGAAAGTAGCTGGGGCATTAGTTAAACCAAAAGGCATAACTCTATAAGCAAAACACCCCCAAGGTGTTATGAAGGTAGTCTTTCTTTGGTCTTCATCTGCAATTCTGATTTGGAAGTAGCCTGAGTACCAATCACACACTGTGTACCTTTCATGACCAACCACTTCATTTAGTATTTCCTCTTGAAAAGGCAAAGGAAAATGGTCCCTTTTTGTGGCTGCGTTTAGAGGCTTGTAATCCACACATACCCTCCACTTCCCATTTTTCTTTGGTGCTACCACAACTGGAGACACCCACTCAGAATCTTCCACTGGGTAGATAAATCCTACCTTGAGTAATCTTTTTACTTCTTTTAAGAGTGCATCTTGTTGCACTAGCCCTAATCTCCTTAGCCTTTGCACCACTCGTTTGGCACCCTCCTTTAATTTGATATGGTGTTGGGTTATCGTCACTCCTTTAATGTGCTCGTAATCAGTTATAAAGATGCTAGCATGCTTCTTTAGTACCTGCAAATAGGGTTCTCTCTCTTCTTCTAGTAGGTCCTTAGCTAGCATCTCCTCTAAGCCTGTGGCTTCTTCCTTCTTTAGAGAGTCTTGACCACCTTCTCCTTCTGGGTTTCGCAATATTATACCCATGACTTCCAAAGATCTAGCATCCTCCTCAGATGAAGAGTAGCTGCTTATGCTCCATTCATCCATAGAAGTCTCCATCTCTAGGTCTTGTTGTCTACCCTGCTTCATGTCATACACAATTTTTTGTTGCTTGCCACCTACCTTATGATTTGGTCGCAACTCAAGGGAACCTGTCTCCCAATCTTGCCTAGCTTTCATAGCCATAAGCCAAGGTCTTCCAAGGATTAGCGGATAGCCCTCCCCCTTAGTTGGGATCACATACGCATCAATTGAGATTGCCACACCAAAAGTTGAAACCTTCACTCCATTAACCTTTCCCACACAAGCCACCCTTACATTATTTGCCATCTTAGCTTGTAAGGAAGTTTGCTCGTTTACTTCCAAACCCAACCTGTGCATTAATTTCTCTGTCATAACACAAATCTCGGCTCCACCATCTACGTACACATTGGAGACTCGCTGACTCTTAATCTTTGCATCAATGACTGGCACGATATCCTTCATGCCTCTTGCACTAATAGACCCAACTGACTTTGCCTTAGCCCTCCTGGTGCTGACCATCTTAGACCAGGTTCTACGTATCTTTGGGGAAAGGTGGAGGAGTTGCTGCCATGAAATCTTTGGTCCTTGCTTACTCACATCTGCTACCAGGTCGTAAGGTATGGATCCTACCCCAAGTGGAAAGTCTTCTACTCCTATGTGCCTCCTTGACCTACTCTTCCTTTTCTTGTCTCCTATCACTTGGGAGGAACCCTCATTCCCTTTATCCGGCTCTCAAGCTTCCATTTCATCAGTTCTTTGTCTCCTAACTCTCTTTATTGGCATGGCAACAGCTTCCTCCATTTTTTCTTTCCCATTATCTTTACCATTGTCAAGACTTATGACAGAGATATCCCTGTCCTCCCCTCCCGATGGTAGTGGAGGGATCTCTGTTGGTGCTTGTGGTGGTGGAGGAGGGGGTCTCAATATTTGGATTGGTGGAGCCATGTGTGCATTTTGTCCATTTAGTGGCCTAGCTCGAGGAGGAGTGACTTGCTGGCGAGGAGGCCGTCTTTGATTACCATTTCCTTGATAGCGTCATGGATGGGGGCAATAATACATGCCGTGACCTACCTCTCCACAGTTGTAGCAAATGTACTCACGTGCTTGCCTTTGTCCTTCTTGTCTATTTCGTTCATTTCCTGGCTGGGGAGCCCTTACACCTTGTACTAGATTGATGGACAGGCTCTCTAGTTGATTGGTGATTTGTTGAAGTAATTCTTGTTGAGAGGACTCTTGGTCTGTTGCTCCTGTCCCTGCTACTACCCTTGCCGTAGGTTGAGCTAGCGGTGGAGGCTCCATTCCCTCTTGTAGTTGAGCTTGGAATTTTAACTTCCTATCCTTCTCCCTTGCATAAGTCATAGCTTTATCAAAGGTATCTGGGAATTTACCTTTTACCTTTTCTCGAAGGATGGGGTAAAGCCCTGCCAGGAAACAGTCCTTCTTTAGGCATTCTGGCGCCCTTTCTCCTTCACCTAGTGATGCACACCATTTCTCCCACAGGTTGGAAGACTTTCCTTCATAGCTTCTATAGTCATTGGGTGATGTTTGGCGTAGCTCTAAGAGCTGTCTCCATATCTCCTCTGGAGGCTCATGGCGGTGAAATTCTTCGATGAAGGCCATCGTTAAGGACTTCCAGTCTCTTCTTTCTTCAGGTGCCAAAGTTTGATACCATAATTTTGCACCTTCCCTCAAAACCAAAGGAAAGGCCCTTAACTTAGTAGCTTCGTCATCCCTTCCCGATACCATAAAGGCCATTTCCAAATTATCCAAAAAGTCTGGAGCAACCTCCCCAGGCTTACCATAAAAAATAGGGAAGGCCATAAGTGAGAGAGTAAATAATTACACAAACAGCTCCAATTTATTTTAAAATAGAGTATGGTAATTACAATTTGGAGCTTTAGCACAACTTAGCTCAAAATAGGATGAAGATCTACACATCAAAGGAAGGGTAATAGTCTAGTAAGGGTAGAATGACAGGATGAGGAGAGCGCAAGATTTCCCCAAGTCTCTCGGCTCCAAACAACAGGGCTATTCTTTGGTGATAAAAGATTTTTCTATCAATACAAATATTCACACGGATATGACGCACAAAATGGAAAGGAAACATGCGGGGATCATCATTCTCATTATTGGCATCCATACTTACACACAACAGCCTAGCTTAGTTGCACCACCTTGGGACCAATGAGCCTGATCAGCCACAGAAGGTCAGCACCTCGGATCACTTCGACTCTTCCTGATGCATCTGTGAAGACGTAAGGCGTGATGGCAACACTTTGTACAATGCTGAGCCTTTTAGCAAGCAACAATTGGATGCTATTACCATAATCAGCATGACGAATGAAAGTGACACCATTAATGTGCATCACATCATCAACTAAGATAGTTTCCTTAGATTGAGATAACTTCTTGAAAATTAGCAGCAAAGGTAGGGCAGGGAGGCTTTTCACCCGGTCTCCAAAGCACTTTGGAGAATATCCAAAGTGATCTTCACACGGACAAGAGGTTGGCTTGGTATTGTTGGTGTCTAGATTACAAAGTGCACTGGGAGCACTCGCAGACGGGCGGCAATCTTGTAGGCAAGCCTTCACCTCTTTGCTTCAGGAGGATTTAGGGGTGAGAGTCGTGGTTGCAAGTTGGAGGTTGAAGTTGGTTGCTCACTAGACTTTTTCTTGCCTGTAGTGGTCATGTAATCCCTTATTAATGAGATTAAGCCAAATGTTACCTTACGCTTGAGCACGCGCTGCGGCCTTGGGCCACTTAGGTGTAGAGGTGATCTTCCTCCTCTTAGTCAGCTCCTCAGGAAAGAGAGGTCTGGTGATGCTTTCTCTTCCCTTAATGTGTGTCACAGTACCTTCGTGTATGTTGATGTAGAATATTTCAAGCTCGTGTGCGTAGGAGGTTTCTCGAACACTCATAGGTTGAGAGGACAGGTATATCAAGCTCTTCTTCTTACTCTCCTTCGTTGGCGACGATCACGAACAAGGCATGTAGAAGAACCTACTTCTTGAATTTCAATGACACTGCAACCTGGTAACAAGACCTCGATGAAAGATTTTAAGGCCTCTAAAGCCTCCTCCTCTTCTGTTCTCCAATTTGCAAACTCCTCACGCCATTCGTCCATGTTGTAGATTGCACATCTTCATTGCTTGTGGACTGAAGGTCTGTGTAGCCCTCCTCAGTGGGGGCACCAAAATGATGGCGGGAAAAAGAGCAGTGCAATCGGGTGGCCTCTGTACTCGTGCACACTCCACGAACCACACCTCATGCAAACAAGAAAAGAACAAAACAAAGGGGGCACATAGGCAAGTGAGACTTCTGGCATTATGATGCCATCAAAACATATGGAAAAACACATAGAAACGAAGCTTAGGGACCTTATGTAGCATATATCTCCACAAGACATCATCTTAACAATACAACGGCATCTGATCATACATAACAAAGATATAGAGAAGCAAGCCAAGGATGGCATAATGCCTTGTCAAAAAACAATCAACCCAGCAAGTAGGTATGATCCTACTTGCAACACATCAATACCTTAGAGAATGATGGCGATGATGGTGGCCATGGAGCATGAGAGAAGACTCCTTATTTAGGTTTTAGGGCTAGTAATGTAGCATACTAGAGGGAGAGAGAGAGAGGGAGAGAGAGTAGAGCTCCATCCATAGCTCCTCGTTGTGAGCAATGTCGTCATAGCTTCATTGCTTGGTGAAGTGGGTGAAGTGTTTGTTTTGAGTGAGAGAAGGCCTCCTTATATAGGTTTTTGAGAGGGTTTAGGATTAGGGATAAACATGCTTAAATCCGCTGATTGGGGTTACTTTTTGCTTAGGGTGGTCAACAGATTGAGGTCACCTGATATGTCACCATCAAGATATTCTCTAGAGTGATGTGAGAGGGGAGGGTAAATGCTGATTTTTTTGATTGTGACACATGGGGATAAGGCTTTGACCAGCATTTAAGAGCAGGTGAGGTGGCTGTTGAAACTGGAGGTTCTGCACATGTCAGGGGGGGACCTGCGGGGGGGGGGGGAAGCTTTTTTGCCAACCACCTGGGTCCTCCTGAATATCAAATTCTCAAAAAATCCTCAACCATGGCTTCTTTTGATATGTGTTCTTTGAAAAAATCAGCATGTCTCTTTTCAACTCAAAAGTCTTTATCCCTGTTGACTCACCTTTACCATAAGATTTTCCCCTTTTCTCCTCCTGTAATTGCATTGTTGATGCCCAATCACTGCTTCTAGTTACAGTGAACTGTTACCTACCAAATACTTATGGTGCAGTAAAAAATATTTACCATGGGTAAAAAAAGTTACTGTAGGTAAAACGTGATTTGTATTTACCATGTAGGTGAAAAATATTTACTGTAGGTAAAAAATATTTACTGTGGTAAAAAATATTTACTGTCAGTAAAAAAGTGAAAACGGAGTATGCTGTGCTGTGAGTCCAGACGAACATCCTCGTGTAAGTTTCACTAGAAATTCACACCTAGAATGGGCTATTCTGTAAGATATAGGTTGTAGGCATGCATAAGAGCTCGTTTCCACGTATCTTCTGTCCATGGAACTTTTTACTCTTTGGTGCTTGTGAAGTAGATTTTTCTTCTCTTTCAAGATCCCTTGGACTAGAGTATCCTCATCTCCCCAACAACTGACTGTGCCTTTATTGCATCTTCAGAAGGGGTCCTAAAAACCATGCATCAAATGGCTAGATGGAGAAGCTATTCACCCCTCACCAAACCTATTCTAGGGTGCTCTTTGATGATATAATCATCTACTCTAATTCACTAGATGAACACAAGCAACATCTCCAGGTAATATTTCAGGTCTTACAAGAAAATAAAGTTTATATTAATCAAAAGAAAAGTGAGTTTTTTTAACAAGAGATTCAGTATTTAGGTCACATTGTCCCTCAAGATGGCATCCAAATGGATCTATCAAAGCTAAAGGTAATAAAAGGATGGCCTAATCCAAGGAATCTACATGAACTAAGAAGCTTTATAGGTATGTGTGCATACTATAGACGCTTTATAGAAAATCTCTCACAAATTGCGGGACCATCACATGAATAACAAAGAAAAATGTTAGGTATACATGGTCTGCCAAGGAGAACAATGCTTTCAAAAGCTTAAAGAAAATCTTATGTCCAACTTATGCTTACACTGTCGGATCCCTCAAAGTCATTTGAGGTCCAATGTGACACTTGTGGTGATTTCCTTGGAGATGTTTTGCTCCAAGAAGGGCACGCCATAGAATACAAAAGTGGAAGGCTCGACCCTTTTGAGCAAGCTCTAGGCATATATGAAAAGGAACTCCTTGCGGTTCTACATGCCTTAGACTTGTGTAGGAACTATTTATTGGGGACTCCTTTCATTCTGCAGACAAATCACCAAAGCCTTAAGTACTTCATGACGTAGACCAAGCTCTGTGACAAAAAATGAGGTAGGCAAATTTATTTTTCAATTTCATTTTCATATTGCTCACATTGCTGGAAAGCATAATCAAGTAGTCAGTGCACTCTCAAGATGGCCGAGAGTGAATGTGATTTCCATAGCAACTCACAATGATCTATCTTCTATGATAGACGAGTATGCTATTGATCCTGATTTCATAGATGTGATTTCAGCCCTTGCACTAGGGCAGAAAGAGGAACCATTTAACTTACAAGATGGTTATCTTCTCTATGGAAATAGACTATGTGTTACTAACTCACTACGTTGGAGAGGGGGGAATAGGGAACACACCCAACACACAAAATGTTTGCCTCTCTATAGCCCAGATATTCCACAGCACCCCTAACCTCTCTAATGACACCTTCAAATTGGCTAATTTGCATTTTCAATTCCACTTTAGCATACCGAACAACCACCTCACACCTTGCAAAAAAACACCTTTCAGCACAGCCACACCCACACGGCTCAACTCACCCTTTCCGGCTCACAAGACACCCCAATTTTTCCCTCTTAGTGACACCGTTCAAGCTGCAAGCAAGCACTGGCAAGTACACAAAGTGTGAGAGAAAAGGAGGGGGATGGGGAGAAGTAACACAAGAAATAGGGGCAAATGTTTGGTATTATTGCATAGGGAGATAGTATAGTCAAGTATGAAGCTCCAATGGCAAGCTTGCAATAAACATGCTTGAAAAACTCGAATCACTCTCTCTGGCAAAAACACTTTCTTGGTCCAAAGACCCCAAAAAATGAGCCTCTACCTCCTTTTATAATGCTTGGCTAAGGCTAAAAATGAAAAAAACAAGGAGCTATCTAGCTCGTACAATCAATTGGAGCTTCCTTTATAAAAAAAATTGCATGGCCACCACTTGGCACTTTCTTGGTGTGTGGTATCTACATGGGGCCTCTTTTCTTTGTCCGCTCAATTTTCCATCCTTGTATTTTCTCTTATGGATACCTCTTGGATATGCCCTCTCTCTCTCATTTGACCTTGAATTTTTGTGGCAGGCTAGGCCCCTTAAACTTCTCGAATTCCTTCTCTCCTACTTGTTGTCCTTTGTCCGTGTGACCCTGTTGTGGGATCCTCCCCTTGATTAGCTCCTTGAACCTCCTTGGGCTTGCATCCCCTCTCTCTGCCATGGGAAACACTCCCTCCCCTCCATGGGCAATGGAGATGTCGCTATTGGGCGGGAGTACCCCTTTAACTTCAAAAGTATGGGCCCTTAGCGGGCGTGGGCATTGGCCCTTACTGTTCACCACATCATCGACTACAGTACAATGCCGCCGTCGATCGTCAACACAAGCGCTTGCTCGGAGCTGCCCAAAATCATCGCGTGCCCCACCGCCTGGGCGCGCACCACCACACACAGCGCCCATTATAGGCAGCCATCGCTAGGGCATCTCGGAGCTCCCCTCACACCTCCACATACCACAATTGGCCTCACACCCTACCCTTATACTCTCCTTTTCAGGTTCAGGTCCTTGCATATGGGATTATGGCCCGCCACGTGGCAGTACCAAATGTATTCACCTTTTCAAGGTTCCAAGATCCCCTTAAAATCTTCAAAAAAATCCATTTGTGCTTCCCAACTTGCAATGCTTGCCAACTATCATCTAATGATCCGACTCCCAAGTAGCCAAGGCCAATTGAGACCTCATATCTCTAGCTCCAAGCCGCATAACTCTTGTCTCATTCAAAATCTAGGAAGACCTCGAGTTGAGGCCGCAAAAAGTGAGATCTTTCATCTGCAATCAACCCCGAACAAGTTCACCCAATCTTCTAGCTTTAGTATCTTCTTGCTCCACGCTCCGTTTGACGTGCAGCCACTCCCTTCTAGCTCTATATGATGCATACCCTACTGTAGAACCTCGTCAGGGCTTAAAAGACGCAAGGTGGCACACCTCCCCATGTGGTCAGGTGGGCACCAACTAGCCCTTTGTAAAATTTCAACAGGCCATAACTTGCAATTTGTGGCTCCTATCTGCAACCTGAAAGGACAGGTAGGCTCCATACATGGAGCACTACAAGTCTACACCTTGACCCCCACTAGAACCAACTATCCCTAGATTCCCTATTTGGCAAGAATCTGCAACACACTGAACCTTCAACCTTCAATAGCTTGAGCTCTGTAGCTCGGTTTAACGAGCCATTTGGACCTGCACCTTTAGCACTTCAAGCTTTTCAATCCTAGACCCAAAGAATACATCTCGTATCTCCTTCACCTGCTACTCAAATTAGCCCCTCGTGGATCCTTCCTTGGCCTATAAACCACATCAGGCGTACATTTCTCTTGCTGCCTGTCAGCCCATGATCTTCCTAGCTACTAGCCTACACATATCTGTCCATGCCACCTTCTAAGGTTGACACACTTTGGATGTACCATCATTGCCCACCCCCTAGTTGATCATTTATGCTCAACCACATAAGAGCTTTATTCCACTTCTAATTGCAAAACCTGGCACACACTATGAGAAAACCAAAACCATATGTAAAAAATTTTATTATGCCCACTGTCAAACATTCAAATGGGTTGCCTCACCCCCTGCATCACATGGCTTCCACCTGGATCAAACACTTGTCGTTGATATCTTCCACCCATCTGTAACTGCTCACCATAGTAATGTACAACAACACCTAGACCATCATGTGTGTAGGCTGGCCCTAGCCTACTTGACACCAAGCTCCAACACATGTCTGACCCTCCCTCCCAACCAAAAAAAGTGGAGGCCTTCACCCAGAACCCTACACCTGCTGAACCAACCTCCACATAGTTGTATCTACCACTATATTCATCAACCATAGCTTACATACCTTCAATTGAAGGAAACTCACTGTTTGGGATTCTTCTTTCTCCACCCTTGGACATGTCTACTGCATCGAAATCTCCTCTATCTTTGGCATCACAACCTTCTCTTTGGCCACACACTCAATTCCAGTATCATTGAGCACTTCCTCATCTACCGGCCCTTCAAGGTCCATCAACACTTCTTTCTCTTTAGCTTCCACCTTTTATTCTTCAAGCACCTCTTCTACCGCTGCATCAGGCTCTTCATGGGAAGAGAGAAACTTGTTCTCTATTGCACCATCATTGTGTTCCTCCATAGGCATGGATGCTCTATCTCTCTTGGAAAAATGTTGCATAGGTTGCAACACCATGGCACCTTCCACCACTACTTTCATCAGCACAGCCATTAGCATGGCACCACACACTACCTTTACCTGTATTTCATGATCTGTAGTCCTAAACCGCTCCATTTGGTCTTCATCAAGCATCTGGGCTTGCTTTGTTCCCTGCTATTCTTGCACATGGGCTACTACCATATCATCAAACATATGAGAGGGGAGCTTTACCTCTACTAGCTTAGGTTCCTTGGACTTCGTCTCCCCATCATAGGATGTGGACTCATCCACACTATTTTCCTCTCTTCTCTCCCAGCTACATGCGCTTATATCCTCATCATCATTAGCATCATAAACGGATTTCGTATCTTCATCTTCATCTGCTTACTGCTCCACAAAATCTTGACCATCTTCTCGCCTTTTCTCACTTTCTTCTTCAGCTTCTGAACCCTCAGTATCTGCAACCCCATTGCATTCTTCTATCTTCTCAAGAAAACTTTCCACAAGAACATGATTTACCTCTTCAAGCTGCATCAGAACCGCTACATCGCCTACCACTTTTGTTTCTTTGTTCACCTCAATATGGAGCTTCTCCTCGCTGACAAACTTGTCCACCCTCGGCACATGCACTTCACATACTGGAGATCTCCAAGGAACATAGCAATAGTAGGCCTTACCTCAACACGCTGGGAATTTCAAGCACTTGGAATCCTCTTTGGTTGGACCAAAGAGCACTTTGCTACCTCCACAATAGGCATATAATCTGTTGGCTTTAGCATTCCCAACTCTAGCTTCCGCTTTACCTTTATGCTCTTCATCTTTTCCAGATAGACCATGTCTTCGTATGTATCTACACCGTCTTCCACCTTTTCTCTAATCCTTGGATGCAAACACTCCAACACTTTCGACTGCTTCAAATACTGATTTCTTTTGATCGCAGTAGCAACCTCTAACCGTTTCCAACAACCTTCAAACTGCTCAATGAAAATAGAGAAATCTTTAATTACATCTTAGTGTACCCCCTTCCACCTTGTAGCAGCCTCTTTTGGCGTAACCACCTCTCCAAACCGCTCCAAAAACTGACTTTGCCATCTTTGCCGTGTTTCTCAATAACTTCTCTATAAACCATCTAACCACACCTTGGCTCGTCCTCGCATCAACAGAGGCACCATATGCAACCTTTTTGCATCTGTTGATATAAGCATCGATAGCAGCCATAACTCAAAATCTGCTAACCAATCCTTAGGATCGTCCATACTTGTAAATATGGGGCCAAAACCTGGCTCCACCATCTCTGTCAGCTTCAAACTCGACCATCAAACGTCTCGACCATCACTCAACCGCTTCATCGGCTAAAAAACACCGCTTCAAACCTCAAATTGGAGCATCAGACAGCTCCTCAGTGGGGGCACCAGAAGATGGAGAGGGGGAATAGGGAACACACATAACACACAAAATGTTTGCCTCTCTATAGCCGAGGGATTCCACAACACCCCTAACCTCTCTAATAACACCTTCAAGTTGGCTAATTTGCACCAACAATTCCACTTTAACATACCGAGCACTAATTTGCTCTTATGGATACCTCTTGGATATGCTATCTCTTTCTCTCATTTGACCTCGGCTTTTTGTGGTGGACTAGGCCCCTTGAACTTCTCGAATTCCTTCTCTGCTACTTGTTGTCCTCTGGCCGTGCGACCCTGTTGTGGGATCCTCCCCTTGCTTAGCCCCTTGAACCTCCTCGGGCTTGCATCCCCTCTCTCTCCCGTTGGACACACTCCCTCCCCTTCATGGGCAATAGCGATGTCGCTATTGGGGAGGGAGTACCCCTTTAACTTCAAAAGTATGGGCCCTTAGCGGGCGTGGGAACTGGCCCTTACTATCTACCAAGTATTCAACTACATTACAACACTCCCACCGGCCGTCAATTTTAGCACTCGCTCAGAGCCACCTAGAATCGCCACATGCACCAGTGCTCGGGCGTGCACCACCACACACAACGCCATACGGGCAGCCATCATCAGGGCGTCTCGAAGCTCCCCTCACGCCTCCACATACCACAATGAGCTTCACGCCCCAGACCTTATACTCTCCTTTCCGAGTCGAGGCCCTCGCATACGGGATTATGGCCTGCCACGTGGCAATCCTAGATGTATTCACCTTTTTAAGCTACCAAGATCCCCTTTAAATCTTCAAAAAAACCCATTTCTACTTCTCAACTTGCAGTGCTTTCCAACTATCATCTAATGATCTGACTCCCAAGAAGTCAAAGCCAATTGAGATGTTGTATCTCCAGCTTCAAGCCTCATAACTCGCGCCTCATCCAAAATCTAGGAACACCTCGAGCCGAGGCTGCAAAAAGTGAGATCTTTTATCTGCAATCAACCCCGAACAAGTGCACCCAATCTTCCGGTTTCATTATCTTTCCTCTCTGGGCTTTGTTTAACATGTAGTCACTCCCTCCTAGCTTCGTATGATGCATAACCTGCTGTAGAACCTTGTCAGGGCTCAAAAGACACCAGATGGCACACCTCCCCATGTGGTCAGGTGGGCACCAACCTAGCCCTCGATAAAATTTCAACAGGCCATAACTTGCAATCTGTGGCTTCTATTTGCAATCTAAAAAGACAGGTAGGTTCCATACCTCGAGCGCTACAAGTCTACACCCTCACCCTCACTAGGAAAAACTGTCCCCAGCTGCCTTGTCTGGGAAGAATCTGCAACACACTGAACCTGCAACCTTCAATAACTTGAGCTCCGTAACTGGGTTTGATGAGCCCTTTGGACATGCTCCTTTAGCACTTCAAGCTCTTCATTCCTGGACCTAAAGACTACATCTCATATCTCCTTCACTTGCTACTCAAATGAGCCCCTCATGGAGCCTTCCTTGGCCTATAAACCACATCAGGCATACTTTTTCGTTGTTGCCTATCATCCTAGGATCTTCCTAGTTGCTACAACCTTTTGTCATGCTTCTGCTAGCCTGCACATATCGGTTCATGCCACCTTCTACGACCGACACACTTTGGCTGTACCAACGTGAGAAACTAATGTATGAATTTCATGCTCCTTCTTATGCGGACATAGAGGGATTCAGTCTACCCTAAAAGGGATAGAAACATATTTCTATTGTCCTACCATGAAAGAAAACATATAAGAGTATGTTTGTGTGGTATGCCAAAAGACGAAGTTTGATAGAGAGAAGCAACCCGGATTGCTTAAACCTTTTCCAATCTCTAATTCACCATGGGAGAGCATATCCATGGATTATATCTTTGGATTGTCTATCCATGGGAATACGAGAATATGGACCATAGTAGACAGGTTCAACAAACAATCTCATTTTATACATGTCAAAAAGACTATCAAATCCCATCAAATGGCAACCCTCTTCACATCACAAATCTTCAAATACCATTTCTTGCCAATGTCCATAGTGTCAGATAGAGATCCTAGAATGACTAGAAATTTCTGGAAGGGTCTCTTTGAGAATTTTGGCACAAGGCTAAATTTCTCTTCGGCCTAACACCCGCAAACGGATGGCCAAAGTGAAATAGCTAACCTAGCAATTCTTGATCTACTAAAATCCTCCGTAATGGAAGTAAATCAAATGTCCCAATGGGAGAAGTACTTACCCTTAGTGGAGCATGACTACAATAACACTATACATACCTACAATAACACTATACATACCTCCACCAAATGTCCCAATGGGAGAAGTACTTACCCTTAGTGGAGCATGACTACAATAACACTATACATACCTCCACCAAAAAAGAAACTTTTGAGGTAATTGAGGGAAGATCTAAAAGTCCCCTGCTACTTAAGATACATGGGAAGATCTTCGCTGCAAATGAGTATAGCCGAGACCTACAAGAATCTTTCCAAAAGATTAAGGATGCTGTCTCTATCTCATAGCAAAGGAAAAAGTCTATTGCTTATAAGCACAGAATAGCTCAAGTCTTTAAACAAAATGATTGGGTCTTGCTTAAGTTTCCCAAGGCTCGACTAAGGCACCCAACGGGCAAGAATCCTATGGGACACCAAAAGTACTATGCTAAAGTAGAAAAAAGGTACTATGGTCCCTTTCAGATTCTTTTAGGCTGATCAATGAGATGGCCTATCAACTCAAGTTGCCCAGTCATTGGCTCATACACAATTCTTTCCATGTGAGCCTACTAAATCCTTACAAAGGAGAGCCTCCTCAAGAACTAACTATTGAAGACCCATTGGAGATCGAGGATCAAGACGTGGTGCTCCAACCCGAGTCCATTCTCCAACACGAAGACAAGGTATTGAGAGGCGATAAGATTATCCGATGGTGGATGGATGGATGGATGCAAGGCATACAAAAAAAGGATAACCTAAACCTTGTCAATGCTTATAATGATTCCCTAGAGTAAGTAAATGTAATTTTTTTTAAAATGAACAAAGTATTTGTCTTACAAGACTCTCTTTTTCTTTATTGTGCACAAATGTTAAGAAGTATGCATGCTTAGAATAAAATTTGCGGAGATGATGTCTTCCAAACACTAGGTAGAGCTTGCCACTCTACTATGGAAGATTGATACAACTAATGCACAGACATGCTTGCGGCAACTTAGGCTCTCAAGCGGCAAATGGATTAGTCATCCATTCTGGAACAATGTCGCAGGGTAAAATAGGGATCTTCTACCTGCTAGAAAAAGGACTAATGACTAGGCTTTATCTTCTCTACCTCATAATGGTGGACAATTATGATTTCAAGAGAGAGGTAATTTCATAATAGCTAATATCCAATTTTCCTAAATGAATTTATCATGTTAAATTGATTATTTAATATCGGGAAGTACTAGGGGAGAAAAAGCTAGAATATTGGTTAGGCTGGCAGACCGGTCACAGTAGGGATCCAAAGGAGGAGCATCAATGGGCTTCAAAGACCCTAAGGTTCAACCCATTAAGACTTCCAAAATCCTATGGTTACAGAATTCAAAGATAATGTCCAATGGTTTAGCCTTAGGGTAAATTTGATGCTTGTGGCAAGACTCATCAAAAGTCTTCCCACATCCCTATCTAGGAGGGGACAAGCCTTTTATGTAGGGGATGAGAGAGAAACACACACAAACTCTTGCAAGCTCCCTTTACACAAAGGGCATAGTGGACACATGTCAGCTCCCTAGCCCAGTTGCCCCCAAGGTGCATTCAAATCCTATTGGATAGCCATAGAGGTGGACCAATGAGAACTAGGCTAGAGTAAAATTATTTTAATTCGTTTAAAAAACACTTGTAAAAGAACCAATAGAAATTAATCTCTCTAGAAGACTATTGGGAAGTCTCCCAAGGGGTCCAATGAGCATTCAACATCCCAATGGCTTTCCTGATTCCTATTGGCTAGAAGACTAAGAGGTCCAATGAGAGTTTAATTGCATTATATAAATACCTAGAGCTCTCACAAAAGGGGAAAGGGGGACACATGTCACAAGGCTATCACTTATGCTTCTTAATTGTCATTGGCTAAGCTTTGCACGGGCCAATAGGATGCCACCATGAGAAAATGGCAAGGGGGGTCAACGAAGAAAGAGAAGGGGTTGATTTTTGCAAGGCATTATCACACACACACACTCACACAGGCTCATGTGTGAAGTAAATAAGACCATCTCCTTCTCAAGCTTTAATGGAAAGATCCAATGAGACTTGTGTGAAGTAAATAAGACTAAGAGGTCCAATGAGAGTTTAATTGCATTATCTAAATACCTAGAGCTCTCACAAAAGGGGAAAGGGGGACACATGTCACAAGGCTATCACTTATGCTTCTTAATTGTCATTGGCTAAGCTTTGCATGGGCCAATAGGATGCCACCATGAGAAAATAGCAAGGGGGGTCAACCAAGAAAGAGAAGGGGTTGATTTTGTCAAGGCACTATCACACACACACACACACACACAGGCTCATGTGTGAAGTAAATAAGACTATCTCCTTCTCAAGCTTTAATGGAAAGATCATCATTTACTCCAAGCTTGTGAGAAGGGAGGCCTACACCAACAACTCTTGGCTTTGTAATGAAAATCCAACCAAGAGCCAAGCTCCAATGCATGCTCGTTTCCTCTAGCATGCTAATTACTAAGCTATGCTAATCTATTAAGATTGATTATGATACTTCTTTCTTGTAATAATAATCCTTCTTCCTCTCAGTCTACTCACATACCCCGCTAGCTCTCACCATCTTTGAAGGTGTGTGAGGTCTTGGGTATGAGATCGTGAGGGAATTAATGTTGTGTTTTCAAGTGTAAGCTTGGTTCTTGAAGCTTCTGTCTTCATTGCACCAGCAAGTTATTGAAGGAACACAAAGTATCATATTGTAAAATGTCTCCCTTGATGGGAGAAACCTATGATACAAAGACTTTATGAGGCGGGACCGGCTCCATTTAAATTATGTCCGCAAGTTTTTTCAACAGATTAATTTCTCTCTCTTTTTGAAGTATTGTTCATGCCTATCTAACTAGGTGTTATTCTTTTGTTTCTCTCTCCATCCAAGAACTCTTGCTATGCTCATTAGGAATCTATTCTTAATGAATGGCTCGCTATGTCTATGTTATTTTCCGCTATACACAAGCTACTAGATCATTAAATGTTACAAGACTCACCAATTGTGAAATCTGAAATGCCAGTTTTTAGTCGGCTTAGACATCCTCTTGATTGACTCCCCCTTGCCCTTTAGTTTATTTTCTAAAGATTCCTCATGCTTAGAGTGATTCACTCCCATGGTGTCTACTTCTTTCGTATTGATCTTACCCTACTCTACTCCCTTGATCCGTTTCTCCACCTGCACCTTGATCCTACTTTCAAGACTAACGACATTTAATTGTTTGGTGGTTGGAGGTGAGGGTAAGGGTAGAATGAGTGTCTGCGATGGTGGTTGATGTGGTTGAGCAGGTCGTTGTAAGGTTTTCACGTGTTCTGCTTGTAATGGGGATCTTTCTCTTGGTGGAAAAACTCGGTTTTGCGTTGCTCCTCTATTGAAATTTTTCCTCCTTGGGAGTGGGCAATAATACATACCATGGAAGTCTTCTCCACAATTGTAGCAGTGGTATTCTTGGTTTTGTCTTTGTTTTCCTCTCCCTTTAGCTTGGTTGCAATTGTGTGCATGCCCTTGTTGCACCAAATGGACTAAGAGATTCTCAAACTGGTTGGTGCTTCGGTTGAACAGGTCTTGCTGATCTTCAATTGGTTCTTGTGGTTGACTCCTCTAAACAGCTATTGTAGGTGGTCCTAGAGGTGGTCATGGGTCCTAACGGCTTCCTCTCATCGGAATTCTTGTCTTGTAGGTGAAACTTCTTGTCTTTAAGGGGGGACACTTGAAATGCTAGCTCATATTGATGGGGGCTTTTCACAAGCCAAGCTCCCATACCCCTCTTCTCTCGTCCCCACCCCATGAAAACCCCCTCTTAGGGAGAGAGTGATAAAAGGCATTGGAAAAAATTAAGAAAAAAATAAATTATGATTATGTAAATATATAAGAAAGGTAAAATAGGCCACCTCATGCCTGCGGGGTAGCCCATCCCCACCTTGCCTCCTTTTTCTTCACTGTTGCCCCACCGGGTGTCCCTTTTCCTCTCCTCCACTCAAAAGGTCAACCCCCTCTCTCTTCCCCTTGTCCTTTCTCCTTTCTCTCTCCCCTCAAGCTACCCCAACTCTCACCAATAATGCATCATAACTCACCAATAATGCACCCTAACTCACATGCAACTTACCCTATCTTCCAAAATAGTATACCCCACCCCCTCTTTCTCTCTCCTATCATATCCCATGACCCAAATACCCCCCCCCCTCTCTCTAAAGGGCGCCATGTCTCTTGTATTCTATCTAAATAACCTCCCCCACACTCACACACACTCAGTTTCACTGAAAAAGGTGCCCACAGACCCATCCCCACCCGGTGGTTACCCGATTTTTCTTGTGTTCACACACATCTGCACACAGATTCACCTCTGCACACACTCCCATCTCTCCCCTCTTGTAATTACTTTATTCTCCATGTCACCTCTCACTTTTTTTTCATCAACCCATCTCTCTCTCTTAGTCTCTCTCTCATGAGACTGTTGTTCTGGCACATATACACACAGCCAGACAAGTGGGGCCCACAATCACATGGCCTATGTAGATAATGATTTCTTCATTTCTAAATTCTAGAATTTCTCCCCCCTCCTCCCCTATATAAAGAGGGGTCACCATCACACTAAGGACACACACACCATCACCAAAGAGTACACTATGCACTGTGTGTGCCTAGTGCACACACACACACACAACATCACCAAAGAACACACTATGCACTGTGTGTGCCTAGTGCACACACACATCCACACCATCACCATCACCGCAATCACCATGCTTGTCTTGAGCATGACCTATACACCCTTGGCTATGGAAGATGAAGGGCAACTAAATGAAGGATGATGTCCATAACCCTCGTGCGATTCTTCGCCATCAACTCCCACCTATCCGCCATGTGCTCTACCACTCTCTCCCTTCTCATTCCCCTACCCTATGCTCCCCATTTCATCGCCTTATTCTCTAAATAAAGCTTGAGGTTTTGTGAGTATGTTTTCTTGCAATGTTTTGCCCATGTGAGGTGTGCAGAATCTCCACCTAATCTTGTGTTTGGAGTGAGCTTGTGTATGTGTGAAGGGTGTGCGGATTCGCCATCCTTTTGTGGTGCCTAAGTACTAAGCCGCTATAGCCCCTCCCTCACTCTCTCTCTCTCTCTCTCTCTCTCTCTCTCTCTCTCTCTCTCTCTCTCTCTCTCTCTCTCTCTCTCTCTCACACACACACACACTTGATCTCATTCCCTTTCCTCTTCATCATTACTCCCAAGCATCCATCTCTCTTGGATGAAAACTTTGTTATGGTGGTGTGTTGTTTGCGTCCTAGCCGTTGAATCTAGGTGGTGCCCCCTGTTTGCTTTACCATGACAGGCTCGAGGCGTGCCATTCGGTCCCCGGTGTTTTAGAGGCTGTCGAGGTTCGGGGTTCGCTTTGCTCCCGTCAATATGTAGCCGGAAACGTTCCCTTGACCTTCTCTCAAAGAGTTGGCCACAAACCGATCTTTCTTTAGGAAATCAAGTGCCCCCTCATCTCCTCTTAGTGATGCAACCCATTGCCTCCAAATATCTACAAACTTTGAGTAATATGATGCGTACTCTATCATACTAACTTGATTCAACTCCGTCAACAATTTTCGTAGCTTCTTTGATGTTGTACCCTCTCCAAAACGCTTGACAAAGGCTGCTCTTAATAAGTCCTACCGTTCGTTGGTTTCTTGTTCTAAGACATTGTATCATGATCTTCCCTCCACCTTCATGATAAGTGGGAAGATGTGTAAGCGCAAAGCATCATCATCTCTCCCAGAGATGACATTGGTTATTTCCAAGCTGTCTAGAAAGTCTGCAGCATCCTCACCCACCTTACTAGTAGAAGTTGAAAATGCTACAATTGACATTGTGAGAGTGAGAAAACTAACACGACTTATAAATATTTTCTTTTGTTTATAGAAAACATTCAATACATGGGTGCTGGGTAGATGGAAAACATACTATAGAAGGATGAAAATAACTACATCAAAAGATACTTCATGGTTAATCATAGGGAGGATAAAGGGTAGAGAAGAGGTGCTTATCTCTTGCAGTTGTTCTCTGCCAAACATGACTGTAATGAGCTACTGATAAAACATCTTGCAGTCCAAGATTACTTTGATTTATTGAATCCGTTGTGGTGCATAGGTTTGGTCCCTTGCAAAAGATTGATGGGTTGGATCCATCCAATGATAATGAGAAAATGCACCCTCCTTTGTGGTGGAAGGTTATAGTCGGAGGTGTAGAGCTCTTGGTAATCGAGGTCAAATTTGCAGTACCACAGGACAAGGTTGTCTTTGCCTTCTAGATCTAGGACCACCCCTATAGAAAACTCTTGGAAAATCTTGAACTCTTTCTCTTTGAGCAACTTCATTTTCCTAAAAGATAGAGTGACATCCAGTGCATACACAAGTGTGAAGAGGTAGGTGGTCAGTCTTACCACTTGTATTAAACCAAGTTGGATTGATACATAGAAAACTATAAAGTTGGCATCATAGCCTTGATCCACAAGTAAAACTCCCTGGTGGTGGAGGTTCTTGTCTTTCTGCCAAGTAAACCTCGTGTCAAGAACTTGTCGATGACAAGCTTTGCCACTTCACTCGGTAGACAACGTAGAATCCATGCTGCTGTCTCTAGTTCCTGGCTCATGAGAGGAGAGTGGGATATAAAAAGACTTTGAAAGATTTACCCTTTTGTTTTGAAGGCACGGTAATCGTCAATGATGGAACACCCTTGAATCTTCTGGTGTAAGGGAGAGGGAGGGACCAGGTGTTTGTAGTAGCTTCCTCAAGTTGCGAAGGATTGTCGTGGGCATAGGTGGAAAAGGTGGCAAAGATGGGGGTGTAGGTGTAGAGAGTCGTGGTGCTACTTGAAATCCTATCAAATTAAAAAATACCCGTGTGGATGTCGAGGGAGAAAATGATGTATTTTGTAATAGAATTGGTCTATTAACTTGAGATTAGCAGAAATTAACGAGAGTACTTTTGAGAAATTACTTTGTGAGCATAGCGAGTGAACATAATTGAAGATAAAAACATAGGGATATCATCTAGTTAACTTGGAATGAACAATAGTTTTGCAAGAGATATAATTTAGAGAACATGACAACAGTTGAGGATTGGATTTATGTGGAGCCGATCCGCCCTCCAATAGGCATTTGTATTATGATTTCTCCCATTAAGAGAGACTTGTTACAATACAGTCTTTGTGTTCCTTGTGACCTAGGTGATGCAATGAAGATGTAAAGCTTCATGCATCACAAGCATAACATAAAATTTGAATAAATCTTTAACTATCCCAAGCCTCAGTCCCAAGACCTCAAACACCTTTGGAGGTGAAGAGAGCTAGCAGGGAATGAGGGTAGAAAAGAGGAATAAGAAACATTTCATAGGAGAAAAAATTAGTTCCTCACTTATCATAACTCTTCCTTCTAGCATACATAATAGCATAGTAATGAAGATGGAGAAGATGGAAAGATTAACCATTGCAACATGGCTCTTGGTTGGATATAACTCCATAGCCAAGAGTGTCGGTGTAGACTCTCTACTTCTCAAGGATCTTGGAGAAGGAGATGAAGCTCTTGTACTTTACATACATAGGATTTTTGCTTGTGGTTTGCCTTAATCAAGCCTTATGAAACTTAAGCAAGACCCAATCATTTTCTTTGAATGTTAACACTAGTTTGGTACCAAAAAGGACACTTTAGTGCCCTGTTTTTGAAAATTTAAATAAAATGGTACATGAAATCTAGAACACATCTCAAGAAATGCTTTTGCAAACGTATAAAATGATATTCAAAGTATTCATAGAAATTAAAATCCCTCACTTTTGATCATTACCTCAATAGTAACTACACTCATGAAAAGAACCTACGCTAAACAACATTCAATGTTTCATTAAAACTTGTACTCTACCCTAATAAAAAATGAGCAGGGTGCATGCAATAATCCATGGTAACTACTTATACATGTGTTTGATATTTCTGCAATTGTCATATGAGAAAAAAATTATTTGTGACTAGAATTAAATATAGAAAGTCGTGTGGGTCAAGTATGCAATGTTGGAGAGGGGGAATGGGGGAACACACCCGGCACAAACACAAGGGCCTCTCTACAGATCAGGGTATCCACAACACCCCTATCCTCTCGAAAAACACGCTTCACACTAGCAAACCACCGCCTGCTCAATTTCCACTACTCACATGCTTCATAACTCCACCACACCATGCACACCTACTGCCACGGTCTGTCTCCACCCTTGCACACACACACACACAGTCACTCAATCTCACTCTCTCACATAAAACACCTTCGGTCCGGGGGGGCACACACATCTGCATTGCCGGCACCGACAGGAAACATGAAAGCAGGAGAAAGAGAAGGGGGGAGGGGAAACAAAAACAAGTCTTGTCAACGGTGGCTTGATTGCACTTCAGAAGGCATGTACACAAGCTAGCACTGCCATCACCATGGACATTTTCAAGAAAAAAGTACAAAGGGGTTGATATATCAGAGAACTTTGCTTTGTAGGCTTCAAACAACACACAAAAAAGCCCTTAGTTTGATTAAAGTTTGACCTTTATAGGGGAGGACATCAATTTTGGAAATTGCCATCTCATTGGTCCATCCGGTACCCTGGTTTGGCATCTTAAGGAAGGGGGGAACCGCTTTACTTTTTTATCTACTCTCTCTTGCTCTCTTTGCACTTCGGAGAGGGGGAGGGCATTAGACATGTCGCTATTTCCCCCTAGGTACTTTTTTATTATTTATTTTTTCCTTCATTTTTTACCCCCTTGGCTACTCAAACCTTACACTGCCCCTTTGACCCACTTTTGACCCTCTATGTCCGACTCCCTCTAACCTTCTCTCTTTTCATTTCTTTCTCCTCATTTGCTCCCCTTTTAGTGCCGGCCTCCCTCCTTGCTCTCGCCTTTGCTTGGTCCTGCTTTGAAATGGTCCCTTTGCTTTGCACTTGCCCTGACTTGGCCTTGCCTTCACCTCTCCTGGCCAAGTCTTAAAGCAATTTTATTTATTTTTTGAAATAGGCTCTACCAAACGAGTTGATTCAATGCATGTATCTTGTAGTGTGATGCTAGAATGTAGATCCCCATATTGTAACAATGCTTTTCCATCCATAGTTGTCACTCTCTTGATAGGCCAACAAACTAGACTGATGCTGCATACATCAGATTGTGCAGAAATAGTAGCCTGACAAGCATAGGATGTTTCAATACCAATATCGATGTTATCTTCACCTAGCTCACCAAAGTTCATGAAATCAAATGGACACACATACATGACAACCCCTTAGGCTACTACATGTGTTTTGCTTTCATCCCAAAATTGAACCCTCTTATCCTTCCAAACCTGCCGATGGCTCATTCCATCAGATTGTGCCTCGAATGCTCCCATTCCTTTGTGAGTCTCAGACATAGAAACCCCTTCGTACTTTATCTCATTCATATGTTGTAGCAACCCAATACTCTGTTTCACAATACTGTGAAAAGCATCTCCCACTGTCAATGCGTCCATTGTCGGAAATGGAATAAGTGCTTTCTTTTGAAATCAAAAATCAATTGACACCAATACATTTCCTTCCCCAATAAGCATGCCTGAGAAATATGCGTTTGGGTTTGTCTCACATACACTCCCAAGAGAAACCTTTTGTGTGGCTACAAACATGCATACTCTATCACCTTGATTAACATCCATACCTGCAAGACGGTTTCAACAAATATTTGTTAAGAAAACCATAAAAAATTCATTTTATTGTGAGTATATATGTAGGTGTCTTATGATGCATACATACACACAGGGCACTATATGTGGTCGTTTCATGATGGGTATACAGAATCCTACGGACTTAGGGCCACAAAATACTATATGTAAGTGTTTCGTGATGAGTATGTATTCATTCTATGGCCTTAGGACCATAGATTTATTATGTAGGTGTTTTGTGTGGAGTAAATATACATTCTACGGCCTAAGGGCCATAGGGCACTATATGTAGTTGTCTCATGATGTGTATATAACATGTTGTGGGTAGATGTTTGCAACTGTACACATCCTATGGCCTGAGGGCCATAGGACACTATGTGTAGGTTGTCTCATGATGGGTATATAACATCGTGTGGCCTTTAGGGCCATAGGATGCTATATGTAGGTATTTGGAAATGCAACTCTACACATCATATGGCCTGAGGGCCATAGGGCACTATATGTAGTTCTCTCATGATGGGCATATAACATCTTGTGGCCTTAGGGCCATGGATGCTATATGTAGGTGTTTCGCGATGCAATTGCACACATACTACGGATTGAGGGCCATAGGGTACTATATGTAGTTGTCTTATGATGGGTATATCACATCATGTGGCCTTAGGGCCATAGGATGCTATATGTAGGTGTTTCGCAATCCATATGTACACATGCTATAGCCCTTAGGCCATAGGGCACTATATGTAGCTGTCTCATGATGGGTATATAACATCCTATGGCCTTAGGGCCATAGGATGCTATATATAGGTGTTTTGTGTTGATTATATATAAATCATATGGCCTTTAGTCTATATGATGTTTTATATAGGTGTTTTGTGCTGAGTAAATATACATCCTATGGCTTGAGGGCCATAGGGAACTATATATAGTTGTCTCATGATGGGTATATAGCATCATCTTAGGGAAATAACGAGTTTGTATACATTCTTTGGACTTAGCTCCATAGGATTCTATATGTAGGTGTCTTGATATGATTATATATATACATCCTATGGACCTAGGTCCATAGGGCCCTATACATAGGTGTTTGATGATGAGTATATGAACATCCTTTAGAAAAAAGACCATAGGATGCTATATTCTGATGTTTCTAGCTAAATATATATAGATCTCATGTATTTACGACCACATGATTCTATCTAATGGTTTTTTGTGGTGAGTTGTATATGCATCCTATGGACTTTGGGCCATAGGGTGCTATATATAGTGATTTCAGAAAGACAGAGCCCGCCGGGACATAAGGGGGTAAGTATGAGCCGCACGATATGCCATGTGGTTCATCCACATTGATTGATCATATTCCATGTGGTGTATCCACAACCATTGATTATATATTGAAACTGTGTCTCTAGTAGTTCCATGGATCCGTATGATATGTTTACGTCTTTGAAGGGACATAAAAAACGACGGTATGCACATATTCCATGATCAAATTTCATATGTGCACCTTTACAAGCCTCTTTGAAAATGCGCACCAGTACCTTTGCAACCCATTCTAGTATGTGGCATCCTCGTTTAAATACTATTTGTATAAATATTTGTATGTTTCATGTATGCTCACACTTTGAAAACACGTGCACTTAGTGTGCAATTGCAAGTGCAGAAAAAAAGAATTTTTTTTCTTGTCCCAATTTTTTTTCAAAATATGTTTTCAAGTCTCCCGATCAATATTGCACAAAAACAAATCATAGTTTTTTGAGGGAAAACTCTCTAATTTTGAATGCTTTTTAGTGTAAATTTTAGTATGCGATTTTTGGTCCCGAGACAATGATTTCGACCATGGGTGTCATTCCACTCATAGCGAGATGGCACGGGCACTAACAAAGTCTCACACCAAATTTTTAAAAAATTTCTATACTCTTTTTTTTTTGGCGGAAAGCTCTTTAAGTTTCCAATCCTTTGGTACGACTCTTCCCCTAAGAAAACGATTTTGAACCCTTCAAAATTCAAAATAAAAGAGAGAAAAGTTTAGGTTTAAAATTTGAAAGTCAAATTTTGAATTTTGAATTTTGAATTTTGAATTAACAAAGTTGATTAACCTTATCTCTGTCTCTCTCTCTTTCTTTTTGAAACCCTACTTTGCTCCCTCGAACACAACTCTTTGCGCGCTCCCTGCACCTCTCCTAATGCCCTATGTGCGCTCTTTACGCCTCTCCCAAATGTCCTCCCTCCCAAACGCCTCCTTTGTGCCACCTCTACTGCATGCCCTCCCTACACCTCGAAGTGCCTCCTCTCTCGAACAAAGAGCGCCCCTCCGTCAGCCCTTGCTGCACCTTTTCTCCCAAACAAACAGCACCTCGCGTTGCCCTTCACTGAACAAATAGCCGCCCTTTTCCGCCCTCCCTGCGCCGCTCAAGCGTGCAACATCTCACAACATCGAATGTTAACACCTCATTGAGCCTCTCACAAACGTGCAGCATCCTGCGGTGCTGCCTCTTCTACCTTCTCTCTCCCTCCCTGTGCCTCTCTCCCAAACACGACAGTGCCTCACGACACCGCTCGCAGGTAAGCTCTATATTTTTATGTACATTTATTTACCTCTCTCATATTGTAGAAGAGTAAAACAATAAAACAATAAAGTAGTAAAACAGTAAAACAATAAAGAACTAACCTTTGTATTGTACTCTTTTTGTTGGTGTGAGAGAGGTCCCAAAAGAGGAGACTTGGTAGGGGGTGCCTGAATGACGATGCTACAGGTAAACTGGTAGATATTCACGCCCAAAATTCACAAGGACTACTTGATATATGAATGGGGAGAGATGTGAAGAGGGCAAAAAATAATTATTTGGAGTGAGAGAGAAAGGAAAGAAAGAGAGACAAACAAAGGAGAGGAAGCTGAGAGAGAGGGAGGAGAGGTAATAAGGTCAAATTAACAATTTAACTCCGAGAGAGAGAGAGAGAGAGAGAGAGAGAGAGAGAGAGCACCTTGTGGCCCTGGGGTTGTAGGGTGTCAACATAGAGCATAGAGGGGTTTAGGGTAGCATAGAGCACACTTGGGCCTTAGGCCATAGGGTGTCAATGTAGAACATTTAGGTTTATTTTAATTATTAGCATGGGGGATGACACCTTGTTTTTTTAAAGCAATAGGACACAAACATAGAGCAATGGTGGTTTCTTATTAGCATAGAGGACAACTGCCATAAGATGCTAAGATAGAGCATGTAGACTTTTCCCTAGTATAAAGCAAACCCTATGGCCATAAAGAGAGTACCCTATGGCCCTGGGGCCATATGTTGCCAAAAAACCCTCATTGGTTTCTAGCATACAGTGACCCTATGGCTTTCGGGCCACAGGTTGCCATATAGAGAATAGATCGGTTCTTACTGGCATAGAGTGGACCCTGTGGCCTTCACGCCAAAGGGCACCAATATATAGCATGCAGAGCTCTTACTAGAATAGAGGGGACCCTATGGCCTTCAAGTCACATGGTGCCAATATAGAGCAAATAGTGTTTTTTACTGGCATATAGAGCATCCTATGGCTCTAGGGCCATTAGTTGTCAAACATCCATCATGAAGGGTTTCTTCAAATTGAAAACAAAGAGGGTACCTTGTGGCCCTTGGGACCATAGGATGTCATTATAGATCATAGAGAGGTTCTTACTAACATAGAGGGGACCCTATGGCCTTCAGGCCTTAGGGTTACAATGTAGACCAAATAGTGCTTTATACCCCCATAGAGAGCACTCTATGGCCCTCAGGCCGTAGGTTGCCAAACAAATGAGGGTTTTTTCTAAATAATGAGGGTACCTTGTGGCCTTGGGGCCATAGGATATCAATATAGAGCATAGAGCGTAGAGCATAGAGCATAGAGATCTTCTTACTAGCATAGAGGGAACCATAAACTTCAAGCCACACAATGTCAATATACAAAAAATAGAGGTTCTTACTAGCATAGAGGGCACCCTATGGCCCCAAGGCCACAAGGTATCCTCAATATAGATAAAATAGTGCTTTTTACTGGCATAGAGAGCACCCTATGGCCCTCGGTACATAGGTTGCCAAAAAACCCTCATGAACAGTTTCTTCAAAACATAGAGGGCACCTTGTGGCCTTGGGGTCATAGTATGTGTAGAGAATGGAGAGGTTCTTACTAGCATACAGGGACCCTACGCCCTTGAGTCCATAGGGTGCCAATATAGAGCATAGATCGGTTCTTACTAGCATAGAGCGGACCCTATGGCCCTCACGCCAAAGGGTTCCAATATAGAGCATGGAGAGGCTCTTACTAGAATAGAGGGGACCCTATGGACTCAAGTCATATGGTGTCAATATAGAGCAAATAGTATTTTTTATTGGCATATAGAAAACCCTATGGTCCTATAGCCATTGGTTGTCAAAAATCCATCATGAAGGGTTTCTTCAAATTGAAAACATAGAGGGCACCTTGTTGCCCTTGGGGCCATAGGATGTAAATAAAGAGTATAGAAAGGTTCTTACTAACATAGAGGGGACCCTATGGCCTTCAGGCCTTAGGGTGTCAATATAGACTAAATAGTAAAAACCAATACTTTCTCTATATTGGCACATAGAGGGGACCCTATGGCCTTCATGCCACAGGCTGCCAATATAGAGTAAACAAAGGTTCTTACTAGCATAGAGGGGACCCTATGGCCCCTAGGCCACAAGGTCTCCTCAATATAGAGAAAATAGTATTTTTTAGAGACATAGAGAGCACCCTATGGCCCCAGGTCCATAGGTTGTCAAAAAACCCTCATGAAGGGTTTCTTCAAAACATAGAGGGCACCTTGTGGCCTTGGGGTCATAGGATGTGTAGAGCATAGAGAGGTTCTAACTAGCATACAAGGGACCCTATGGCTTCAATGTCATAGGGTGCCAATATAGAGCATAGATCAATTCTTACTAGCATAAAGCGTACCCTATGGCCTTCAGGCCAAAGGGTGCCAATATAGAGCATGGAGAGGCTCTTACTAGAATAGAGGGAGCCCTATGGCCTTCAGGTCACATGTGCCAATATAGAGAAAGTATTGTCTTTTACTGCCATATAGAGCACCCTATGGCCTTCAAGCCACATGATACCATATGCTTTTTTATTGTCATATAGAGCACCCTATGGCCCTAGGGCCATTGGTTGTCAAAAATCCATCATGAAGGGTTTTTTACTAGCATATAGAGCACCCTATGTCCCTAGGGTCATTGGTTGTCAAAAATCCATCATGAAGGGTTTCTTCAAATCGAAAACATATAGGGAACCTTGTGGAACTTAGAGGGGTCCCTATGGTCTTCAGGCCTTAGGGTTCCAATATAGAGCAAATATTGCTTTATACTGGCATAGAGAGGACTCTATGGCCTTGGGGCCATAAGTTGCCAAAACAATGAGGGTTTTTTGGAAACAATGAGGACACCTTGTGGCCATGGGACCATAGGATGTCAATATAGACCGTAGAGCATAGACCATAGAGCATAGAGAGTATTCTATGGCCTTGGGGCCATAAATTTCCAAAACAATGAGGGTTTTTTGGAAACAATGAGATAGAGGGAACCCTATGGCCTTTAGGCCACAGGTTGCCAATATAGAGTAAAGAAAAGTTCTTATTAGCATAGAGGGGACCCTATGGCCTTCATCCCACAAGGTCTCTTAAATATAGAGAAATCGTATTTTTCACTCGCATACAAAGCACCCTTGGGGCCAACCCTATGGCCTTTAGGCCTTAGGGTGCCAATATAGTGCCAATAGTGCTTTATACCGGCATAGAGAGCACTCTATGGCCCTCGGGCCATTGGTTGTCAAAACAATGAGAGTTTTTTGGAAACAATGAGGGCACCTCGTGGCCTTGGGTCCATAGGAAGTGAATATAGACCATAGAGCATAGAGCACAAAGAGTTTCTTACTAGCATAGAGGGAACCCTATGGCCTTCAGGCCATAGGGTGCCAATATAGAGTAAATAGAGGTTCTTACTAGCATAGAGGGGACCCTATGGCCTTTAGCCCATAAGGTCTCCTCAATATAGATAAAATAGTGATTTTTATTGGCATATAGAACACCCTATGGCCCTAGGGCCATAGATTGCCATCAAACCCTCATGAAGGGTTTCTTTAAAATATAAAGTCCACCTTGTGGCATGGGGCCCATAGGATGCCAATGTAGAGCATAGAGAGGTTCTTACTAGCATAGAGGGGACCCTATGGCCTTCAATCCACATGATTCCATATGGTTTTTTATTGGCATATAGAGAACCCTATGGCCCTAGGGCCATTGGTTGTCAAAAATCCATCATGAAGGGTTTTTAACTAGCATATAGAGCACCCTATGTCCCTAGGGCCATTGGTTGTCAAAAATCCATCATGAAGGGTTTCTTCAAATTGAAAATATATAGGGAACCTTGTGGAACTTAGAGGGGTCCCTATGGACTTCACGCCTTAGGGTTCCAATATAGAGAAAATATTGCTTTAAATACTGGCATAGAGAGGACTCTATGGCCCTAGGGCCATAGGTTGCCAAAACAATGAGGGTTTTTGAAAACAATGAGGACACTTTTTGTCCTTGGGGCCATAGGATGTCAATATAGACAATAGAGCATAGACCATACAACATACATCATAGAGCATAGAGACCTTCTTACTAGATAGAGGAGACCCTATGGCGTTCAGGCCATAGGGTGCCAATATAGAATAAACAGAGGTTCTTACTAGCATAGAGGGGACCCAATGGAATTTTTCCCACAAGGTTCTTACTAGATAGAGGGAGCCCTATGGACTTTAGGCCAAAGGGTTCCAATATAGAGTAAAGATTGGAGCATCCTTGGGGCCCTTCGGGCCAACCCTATGGACTTCAGGCCTTAGGGTGCCAATATAGAGAAAATAGTGCTTTAAACCGGCATAGAGAGCATTCTATGGCCCTGGGGCCATAGGATGTCAAAACAATGAGGGTTTTTTGAAATCAATGAGGGTACCTTGTGGCCTTGGGGTCATAGGAAGTCAATATAGAGCATAGAGCATAGAGCAGAGAGAGTTTCTTACTAGCATAGAGGGAACCCTATGGCCTTCAGGCCAGAAGGTGCCAATATAGAGTAAACATAGGTTCTTACTAGCATAGAGGGTACCCTATGGCCTTCAGCCCACAAAGTGTCCTCAATATAATCAAATAGTGCTTTTTATGGAATACAAAGCATCCTATGGCCCTGGGGTCATAGCCTGCTAAAAAACCCTCATGAAGTGTTTCTTCGAAACATAGAGGCCACCCTGTGGCCTGAGGTCCATAGGATGCCAATGTAGAGCATAGAGAGGTTCTTACTAGAATGCAGGGGACCCTATGGCTTTCAGGACACATGATGCCATATGGCGTTGGTGTAGAGGATCTAAAGGGGGATTATGTAATACTTCAAAGTTAAGCTGTCATATGAGGTTTGGGAAGAACACCCTATGACTTGAGGATCATAGAGTTCTTTGGAGACATGGCACCCTATGGCCCTACGGGCATAGAATCCCCCAAAAGAAAATGGGATACCCTACATCCTTACAGATGTAGGGTGATTACATACAGTCTTTAAAAGGGAACATAAGCATTTGGGTTACGCTATATCCTTAGGTCCATAGGGTGTCAACATAGAATCCACCAAGAGCATTTGGCCTACCCTACAATCTTATAGATATAGGGTGATTACATAGAGTCATTAAAAGGTAACATGAGTATTTGGACTACTCTGCAGCCTAGGGTGTCAACATAGAATTCCTCAGAAGCATTTGGGCTACCCCACAATCTTACGGATAAAGGGTGATTACATGAAGTCTCTACAAGGGCACATAAGCATTTGGGCTATTCTAGAAGGAAACATAAGTTATCCAAGAGAATTTTGGATAACCTAAGGCCTTAGGTCCATAGGTTGCTGACATAGAATCTCCACAGGGACACTTAAACCACCCATGAATGCAAATCACCTAGCTCTCTATGTACACATCTTATAAAATATCACATGACATCCTATGGCCTTGAGACCATAGGTTGGTTATTCTAGGTTACATAAAGACTCTTTAAGTGTTTCAAAAACATTTTTCTTTTGCCTTACTATCTTGTGTTCATAAACATTAGAGACCTATATTGCTTATCTTGTGAACAACTGATGTATGATCATTTTTGGTTGGGTGTAAGTTCTTCTATTATGAATTGATGGTTGATGGTGGCTTTTTTCATACACCCCGACTCGGTATTTTTCATGTGTATCCTCTCCAAAGAAGCATAATTCTTTGAGTGTATGAACCACCTCTAGCATTTCTATCTTTAGCATTTTTTCCTACTAGTAGATTTGGCTTGTTTTTTCTATTTTATCTTCCAAAAATAAATAAAACCCATAATATTTATCTTAATAAAAGTGAGGAACACTTTCCACATCATTACCTATTTTTCTAATATTTTTACTATTTATTATCTCATCACTAGTTATTTTCCTTTCATTTTGCTATATGTTATTTCCTATTTTCTATTTTCATTATATTTGCATATCTCTATCATAATCTTCTCTTGGATGGTTGCAAGGTGATTCATGGGTATACATCATGCTCACACAAGGCATCAATGAGTCATCTTTGGGAGCACAAGGAAAGGTAAGGTCATATGGTCCACCAAAAAGACTTTGGGATGTGGAAATACATGTTTATTGGCTCGAATTTTAGCACGTAGCTCCACCCCGAATTTGTCAGAGTGGCGTGAATAAAAGTTTTAGTTCGTGATCTCATCTCTTTTCTAGTATTTTTATTTTATTTTTTGGAGCTCTGAGTGAGGATCTATGTCCAAAATGGTGGGACCCTGTTTGCAGCTCACAGTGACAGGTTTGCCTACCCTATTTTCCCTGCTTACACGCACACACAACCACTTTACCCTCAATCCTCTCACACCCAAACTTGTAAAAAACCTCTCTTTCTCTCTCACCTTTGTACATCATTATACCTCACTTACCACATCATTTGGTCTCTAGCTAGAGTGGCCACTCACATGGCTAGAGGCATCTTCTAGGCCTAGTCACCACTTGGCCATCATGAAAAAAACCAAAGTGGTGGGGAGGAGCTTCATCATCATTGTACCATCCGATTTGAAAAATTTAGTTGCAATTATCAATTAACTCCATCTTAATCAAGCTTCCCCTCTCCTATATAAAGAGGCCTCTTCTACACACAAAATGACACAACACAATAGGGTAAAAAGTTGCTAGACGGTTACGCTACACACACCATCTCTTAAGCCTTGGTACTTGAGCTTCATGCCTACACTTGGAGTATCCATGGTTTCCCATTAAGTCTCTCTATTGTAAGTATGGTCTTGTGTTGATAGTTACATGGTTTCCTTATGCCATATTTCCACACATCTCTCTCTCGTGGTTCTTACTCTTACTTATTGTGAATGATGTATTGCTTATCACTTGCTGGTATGTGAACTCCTAGCCCTAAAACTCCCTCTCCATCACTCTTTCATGATGGAATAAGTATACAATACCTAGAATGCAGCCCCATAACTCTCTCTTTGTCACTCTCTCTCTCTCTCTCTCTCTCTCTCTCTCTCTCTCTCTCTCTCTCTCTCTCTCTCTCTCTCTCTCTCTCTCTCTCTCTCTCTCTATTTGTTTATGTGTGTGTTCAAGGTCATGAAAATGGTCAAGATGGTTCCACTCTCTTTTTCTCCCATGGTCTTGGGAATTAGTGAGTGATTTTTTTAATTTCGGGTTTTGGTAGAGTGGTCTCCCTCTCTCTCTCATGACAAGAAGCATTCCATATGGTCCATTGCATAGTGTGTTACCTACTCACTCTCTTGCGTCCTAGCCGCACACAAGATAGGTGGTTCCCCCAATCGTTTTGGTGGATTTGTCTGCCCCGTTGCCCTTGAGGAGGATCGGCAAGGAGGTGTAGAGGCCACCCCCTGACGGTGTGAGCGGGATGAAAACACACACAGCACCTCTATAACGACCCGACACACACTCTTGGAATGATACACACACACACACTATGGGGCACCACTCGGCTTACACAACACACCTGGCCAAGACAAGGAACACACCTCTGGAGTGAGAGGAGAGAGACTATCCACTTGCCCACTCCACACAGACACACACACACACCCAAAAACTCAGCTCAAAAGAGGAGAATTTTTTATGTTTAGATAAAATTGAGCTTGGGCCAACACCAATGGGGAAAATCGCTCACACAATATTGAAGAAATACACCAGATACAACCACAAAGTTAAGCAGAGGCTTCACTCACCGGAGAAGATTACATAGAAAAATAGTAGAAAAAGAGTGAGTAATTTGGCAAAATGGACAGCTCCATCGCGTCCAGAACGGCCCAAAACCCCAATCTACAATGTCAAAGTGCTCAAATCCGACATCGGATGAGCAGTTTACGACCAAAACAGGCTCCAAAAACCCCAAAAACACACCTGCAGCTGTTCCTCCTCTCTCCTCCACGTTTTTTCTGGTCTTATCTCTATTTTTTCAGTTCCCACACTTAGCTTTATTACTTGGGCACCCTTGGCCTTTTAGTTGACCTCAAACGGACCCCGAACAGACCAAAAACTGACCTCGCAGTGCATACTTGTCACCTTTTTTGCATCATCCGCACACCTGGCACTCAACTTTTTTCAATAATGCGTCTCGCCACCACGTGAAGTGGCCCCAAAAAGTGGTCCTCATGATGACCTTTCTGCATAACTATCAGAAGAAAACATCCCCGTTGTGTCCGTACTTCTCCGCGTGCAAGTATTGACCCTATTCGCCCTCCTGACGCCACTAGATGCCATCTGACGCACCTGCTTACCTCATGTCGTCGGCCCGCGGATAGATTCCTTGAGAAGTTTTACGCGCTACCAACTCCTCATTATTGTAGAAAAAACACACTGGTACTAGTAACGATGAAAATCGATGCACTATGTACACACTGTCCTACCTGTACACATGTGGGCCCCACGTAACCACTTGGCTCTGGAAAATGGGCAATCCTTTATTCGATAGACCATGCATGTGTATGTACATATGCGCAATCCCTTGCTCCAAAAAACTCCTGAAATAATTTGCCCATCCCCTAGCCTGCTAGAGCATTCATGCTTAGCAGCAGCAACACTATTAGATGCTCATTCCACCTGGATCAAAAGGCCAAAGGCATATCGCCCGATTCACAAGAAGCATCATAACACCACACCTACATTTGTCAACAATCAACCAGAATGCACCATAGGCATATCCAACTAACACATCCTCCCTGTTTGGAGTTCCAAAAGCATAAATATTGCATGCCACATTCAACCCAACCGATAGAGACAACTCAAGTGACTCATCACCTGGCATCTTGGCTTCACCAGCCATAGCAACAACCTGCAAATCATGCACCTAAGTAGCTAAAAGCATTGCGTGAAGGTAAATTTGTTGATATCCAAAGCACAAAAGTATCCCGCAGAACACATATCCCTAGCATAGGCATCCACATAGCTGAGATTGGACTCATATATGCCAAACCCCTTCTCATCATCACACATAACTTTATCCACATCATAATCATGGCTAGCACCATTATCCATAGCTTCTAGCATGGGTTCATCAGTCTCCAAGAATACAGATCCCTGCTCTAAACCACAATCATGCTCACAAATCGGTTCAATCAGTGCACATACATCAAAATATGGCTTCAAATCAGGCTCCACATCCAACAAATCCACAAAATGGCTCTCAACCTTGCCCTCTTCCATAATTTCCAAGGAACTAGTATCCAAAGATACGTGCTCATCATCAATAACCTCGACCTCACACTCACACCCAGAATCACAAGGTACACAAGTAGCCAATGCATCCTCTTCAAGACTTTTCAATCCTGTATCCAAAGCATTACTCACCTCTTTAGGCTCTTCCATAAACCTGTCAACCTGCAAGACCTCTTTACGCTTCACAATAGACCTTGGGAAGAAACGAGAAACATCATAGGATAGGCTACTTTTCACCTGCTTAGGCTTAACTTCATCTTCCATGTCAAATCCATCTTGCACATGCATACCTGTACTGATACCATGTTCCTCAAGACGCTTAAACTTCCATTCCTTGTGCTTTGCAATGCATACCGCATCTTCAAAAGACTCGGGCCTCTTCAACTCAACCTCGAACCGCAACCAAGGTGACAAACCATCAACAAAAGAACTTTTCTTCAATGAACAAGGGGGGGTCTCATCCTTAAGAGCAACACACCAACGAGTCCATAAATCTGTAAAAATAGGCATCAACACCTTGACAAGAACCTTGCTTAAGAGCATTGAGCTCATTCCATACTGCATTTGCATCTTCAAAAACCTGGAAACGCTCTAAAAAAGATTCTATAAACTTGTCAAGACTCAAACCATAAGAAGAAGCCACTGCTTCTTTAGCTTCCAAATCCATGAACCAAACACGGGCCTCATCTTTCAAAAGCAATCCAAATAGCCTCAAAATCTTGTCCTCATCACACATATTGTTGCTTATGCATGCCACCTCGACTTGCTCCAGAAAGTCTTCCGCATCTTCACCACTTCTCCCATGAAATTCCGGATAAGAGAAAGCCATGGCTACCCAAGTTTAATGCTTTAAGAACCTCTTCGAACACACGTGCAAGAACCCAAAACTTTTCACTACCAAATCCCCAGAAACTTCAATGGATCTCAGCTTTAGATAAGGACAAACACATGCACATGAAATGAGTTTTCATAGTTAATCATCGGAATTACAACAGGCAAAGGACATTCCAGTATCTCCCTTAATCTTCTTGGCCCGAACATGAAGACTATGCACTGCTGGAAAAAGATCTTCCTAGACACATGAACATTTATCTGGATTCTTTGAGTTAAATGAAAAGGAGTGAATTGAGGGCCATTTTGATCATTCATTAAATCCAACCATGAAGCTCCCAAGAAAGCACATCTGTCTTATCCTCTGATTTTGCCAAAATTTCAGCAGTATAACAGCATAAATGGCTCAAAAGACCAAAAGACCAGCCATCATAACTTGAAAAAATTTTAACAGAGTTTCCCCAGAAGTAGAGCAGTGAGAACCCAAAATATAGACTGTATATGTATGCATAAATTGTCAACAATAGAACCCAAGCATCAAGTAGGAATCACTAGTACATATCCTATGGCAAGGTCACCAAAAGGGTGCTCCAGCTACCTGTATCACCGAAAGGATCTCCACATTTGAGAATCCCCCAGCTCAATAAAAACCTCACGCTATCGACCCTCATACGAAGGCTAATGCAAATCGCGTATAGTCAAGTCTCAGAAATGACTGTCTTCCAGAGCAAGTCTCAGAAATGGCTAGGACTGCCAAATAAAACCAAATATGGCTCCACAAAGGCGTACAATGGCAATTTCCACAAGTAACGTACAATCCAACAGACAATGCGCTCAAACAGGCGCCAAATGATGCATACCCACAACAACTGCAAGTGACATCACTGCTAGTATATCACTGTACTCCAAATACATGTACCTATGTGAATCACCTATAACCTGTAACCTGTAATCTGCAACCTGCAACCTGTAATCCCAAATCCCGAAGCTCGAAGCTCGAAGCTCGAAGCAGAAGGTACTCGAAGAAGATCCTCCGTGGGGACGCCAAAAGAATGTGAGCGAGATGAAAACACACACAGCGCCTCTATAACGACCCGACACACACTCTTGGAATGATACACACACACACACACACTATGGGGCACCACTCGGCTTACACAACACACCTGGCCGAGACAGGGAACACACCTTTGGAGTGAGAGGAGAGAGACTATCCACTTGCCCACTCCACACAGACACACACACACACACCCCCAAAAAAATCAGCTCAAAAGAGGAGAATTTTTTATGTGTAGATACAATTGAGCTTGGGCCAACACCAATGCGGCAAATCGCTCACACAATATTGAAGAAATACACCAGATACAACCACAAAGTTAAGCAGAGGCTTCACTCACCGGAGAAGATTACACAGAAAAACAGTAGAAAAAGAGTGAGGAATTTGGCAAAATGGACAGCGCCATCGCGTCCGGAACGGCCCAAAACCCCAGTCTACAATGTCAAAGTGCTCAAATACGACATCGGATGAGCAGTTTACGGCCAAAACAGGCTCCAAAAACCCCAAAACCACACGTGCGGCTGATCCTCCTCTCTCCTCCACGTTTTTTCTGGTCTTCTCTCTATTTTTTTAGTTCCCACACTTAGCTTTATTACTTGGGCACCCTTGACCTTTTAGTTGACCACAAACGGACCCCGAACAAACCAAAAACTGACCTCGCAGTGCATAGTTGTCACCTTTTTTGCATCATCCGCACACCTGGCACTCATTTCTTTTCAATAATGCGTCTCGCAACCACGTGAAGTGGCCCCAAAAATTGATCTTAATGATGACCTTTATGCATAACTCTCACAAGAAAACACCACTTTGTGTCCATATTCATCCACGTGCAAGTATTGACCCCATTCGCCCTCCTGACGCCACCAGATGCCATCTGACACACCTACTTACCTCATGTCGTCGGCCCGCGGATAGATTCCTCGAGAATTTTTACGCGTTACCAACTCCTCATTATTGTAGAAAAAACACACTGGTACTAGTAACGATGAAAATCGATGCACTATGTACACACTGTCCTACCTGTACACATGTGGGCCCCACGTAACCACTTGGCTCTGGAAAATAGGCAATCCTTTATTCGATACACCATGCATGTGTATGTACATATGCACAATCCCTTGCTCCAAAAAACTTCTGACAACGGATCCGCATTTCGGCCCTCATTTGGTGCCCCCACTGATGAGGGCTACACAGACCTCCAATTCAGAAACAATGAAGATGTGCAATTTTCAACATGGACGAGTGGCGTGAGGAGTTTGCAAAGTGGAGGACAGAGGAGGAGGAGGCTCTAGAGGCCCTGAAAGCTTTCATTGAGATCTTGTTGCCTGGATGTAGTGTCATCAACGTTCAAGAAGTAAGTCCCTCTCCTTGCCTTGTTCGTGATCGTCGCCAACGAAGAAGAATGAGGAGAAGAGCTTGATTTACCTCTCCTCTTAACCTATGAATGCTCCAATAATCCCCAATGCACACACATTTGAAATTCTCTACATCAATATACACGAAAGTACCGTAATGCACATTAAAGGAAGAGAGAGTACTACTAGACCTCTCTTTCGTAATAAGGTAATTAAGAAAAGGAAGATTACATCCACACCTAAGTGGCCTAAAGCTATAGCACGTGCTCAAGCGTGAAGCTGATAGCTGGTCCCATCTCATTTAGTGGGGGTTACATGACCACTTTTGGTAAGAAAAAGGCCAGTGAGCAACCAGCTTCAACATCAAACCACAAATTTCACCCCTAAACCCTAATGAAGCAAAGAGGCGGAGGCTTGCCTATAAGATTTCCGCTCATATGCGTGTGCTTCTAGTGCACTTTGTGAATCTAGACGCCACCAGTCCTAAGCTAATCTCCTGTCCGCGTGAAGGTCTCTTTGGATATTGTCCAAAGTGCTTTGGTGATCGGGTGAAGAGACTTCCCGCTTCACCTTTGTTGCTAATTTCAAGAACCTATCTCAATCTAAAGAGACTCTCCTTGTTGATGATGTTTTGCACATTAATGGTGTAGCTTTTGTTTGTCATGCTGATTATGTCAATAGCATCCAACTACTACTTGCAAAAAGGCTTGGCATAGTAAGAAGTGTTGCCATCACCCCCTACATCTTCACAGACACGTCAGGAAGAGTAGAAGTGATCCGAGGTGCCGACCTTCTATGGCTGATAAGGCTCATTGGTCCAAAGATGGTGCAAATAATCTAGTGTATTTGTGTGGGTAAGTATGGATGCCAATAATGACAATAATGATCCACGGATTCCTTTCAATTGTGTGCGTCATATGCGGGTTAATATATGTGTTGATAGGAAATTATTCTATCAGCAAAGAATAGACTTGTTGTTTGGAGCTGAGAGACTTGGGAAAATCTTGCGCTCTCCTCATCCTGTCATTCTACCCTTACTAGATTATCACCACTCTTTTGATGTGTCAATATTCATCCTATTTTGATCTAGCTATGCTAAAGCTCTAAATTGTACTTATCATACTCTACTTTCAATAAATTGGAGTTGTTTGTGTAATTGTGTACTCTCTCGGTTACATTATGGCCTTCCCTAATTTTTATGGTAAGCCTGGGCAGGTTGCTTATTTTTTTTTGGATAATTTGGATATGGCAATTTTAGTGTCAGGAAGGGATGATGAGGCCACAAAGCTAAGGGACTTTCCACTAGTCTTAAGAGAAGGTGCTAAAGTATGGTATCAAACTTTGGCACCCAAAGAAAGAAGAGACTAGGAAGCCTTAAAAACGGCCTTCATCGAACAGTTTCTCCATCATGAGCCTCCAGAGGAGATATGGAGACAACTCTTAGAGCTACGCCAAACATCACCCAATGACTATAGAAGCTATGAAGGGAAGTTTTCCAACCTGTGGAAGAAGTGGTGTGCATCACTAGGTGAAGGGGACAGGGCGCCTGAGTGCCTAAAGAAGGTCTATTTCCTAGCAGGGCTTTACCCCATCCTTCGAGAAAAGGTAAAAGGTAAATTCCCAGACACCTTTGAGAAAGCTATGAATTATGCAAGGGAGAAGGATAGAAAATTAAAGTTCCAAGCTCAGCTACAGGGAGGAATGGAGCCTCCATCGCTAGCTCAACCTACGGCAAGGGTAGTAGCAGGGACAAGAGCAACAGACGCAGATCCTCTCAACAAGAGCTGCTTTAACAAATTACCAATCAGCTAGAGATCCTGTCCATCAATTTGGTTCAAGGTGATGGGCTCCCCAGCCAAAAAATGAACGAAATAGACAAGAAGGACAAAGGCAAACCCATGAGTACGTTTTCTACAATTGTGGAGAGGTAGGTCAAGGAATGTATTATTGCCCTCACCTACGATGCTATCAAGGAAATGGTAATCAAAGACGACCTCCCCGCCAACAAGTCACCCCTCCTTGAGCAAGGCCGCCAAATGGAAAAAATGCACATGTGGCTCCACCAATTCAAATCTATGAAACAAAAAACCACAATAAAAACGATTAGTACAAATGACTTGTAATTCATCATAAAAATGCATCATGGCATCATGGAGAAACTCCATGGAAGAATAAGACTCTTAATAACATACGATCAATGCAAAAGACTTATGATCATTATGAAAACACATCATAACTCATGAAATAACTCCATGAGGTAATCATCTTGATAACAAATGACAAATATTAACGTCTTTTAATCATCATAAAAATGCATCATGATAGCATGCAACAACTCAATGGATGAATAATAATCTCAACAAGAAACGATTAATATGAAAGATTTATAATCACTTATGAAAACACATCATGACATCATGGAACAACTCCATGAAATGATTAGCATTTCAATAATGAACGATTAGTACAAACAACTTCTAATCATAAAAACACATCATGGCATCATGAAACAATTAAACCATGGAAGAGTAATCATCTCAATGAGAAATGATCAGTACAAACATTTTGTCATCATCAAAACATATCTTAATATCATGCAACAATTTCATGGAAGAATAACCATCTCAAAAATGAACGATCAGTAAAAATGATTTCTAATGAATATTTTACGATATCATGGAATAACTGCAAGGACGAATCATCTCAGCAACAAACAATCAGTACTAAAGACTTCTAGTTATCATGGAAATGCATGATGGCATCATGGAACAACTCCATGGAAGAACAAATTGTAACCATCATGAAAACATAGGCATGGATCGTGGAACAACTCTATAAAGAAATAAGCATATCAATGAAATTAATGATTGGTACAACTAACTTTCTATAATCGTGAAAATGCATCATGGCATCACAAAAAAATTCCCCTAAAATAATAACCATCTCAATAATGAATGAATAGTGCTAACGACTTCTTATCATCATGGAAATGCATCATGGCATCACCAAATAGCTGCATAGAATAAAAATAATACTCTCAATAATAAATGATCGATATGAACGACTTAGAATCATGAAAATGCATCATGACATGCTGAAACAACTCCTTGGAAGAATAATCATCTCAATGACAAACGATTAGTACAAACAATTTCTAATCATGAAAATGTATCATGGTAGCATCACACAATTATAAGAGCTCATCGTGAGTAAAAATCATAACTTTTTGATGTTTGTAGTTAAAAAATATATATTAAAATTTTGTAAACCTTTAACTTCCATATATAAAGAACTTACATGAATCAATAAATCATAACAGTTCTATATGAGTTATGGATGATAATCAAATCATTAAAATTGCAACTCTAGTTTGATATCTTAAATCAAAAGATATTTTTTTTAAAATCAAAATAGCACTCTTTGATAATTCACTAGAGCATAACCATTGTCATTAATAGAAAAGAGAAATAATATGAAATTCAAAATCTAAGAATCAATATCGATTGAAATTATAAAATGAATCATGATCAAAGTTGTAAGTATTTGAGATGTACCTAAATAAATAATTAAAACATAACACTTCAATATCCATATTAAAAGAAAAAAACAATTATCAAAACATAATTCTTTAAGATTAATGTTCAAATATAACAAAAATGATCAAAATCTTACTTCTTCATGATTTGCAATCATAATTCTTTATGAATGGTCAAAGCCACAACCCTTCAATATCTATGATAAATACAAATTTCTTTCTTCAAGTGAAATGTCATACATAAAATCTCTGTGTGAAATATGATACGATGGATACAATTCTCTCTACAATAGCATCATGCAACACTCACTAAATTCAATAATAAATAAAAATCATAATTTGTCTTTTTTATAAATCATACACAATCAAAACAAAAAGCAAAATAAAAATATTGAATGTGATATAACATTGATGTACCTCGATGCACATGCATCAAAATATATATGATTGATACATATAAAGAGTAAACATGAATATCAATGAATTTATCTACTTATTTCACTCTATAAATCAAATTGAAGACAATGTAAACTCAATATTCTTAACTTTTAATATAATTTCTTTTAAAAGAACCAAATTGTATATGGTCCATAAAAAGAAAATCCAAGAATCATGCAACAAGAAACTCAACACATATCAATATGCAAACCGAAGTGAGTAAAAAATAATTTCAATATAATTAACTCTTAATCTAAGTTCTTTTATGAAAATCAAATTGCATATGACACATGAAAAGTAAATCCAAGATTCTTAATAAAACACTTAACGTAAATGGAATGGAAAAGATAAAATATCTTACCTCTTGATGGTTTTGATTGAAAACGCATTAAACTAGTTGCCAGTTTTTTGTAAGCTACTTCTGGTGAAAAATTTGATAAATCTAAAATAACGAACGTCTTTAAAATGCCCCAAAAACTTAAGAATGACTCTCCAAACATAGAAATTAAAGTTTTGAGTAGAAAGCGATGATGATTTTGTATTTTGTTGAATTGCAAATTTTTGTTGCGCACGCACTGTGCAAAGTCATGGGAGGCCAAAAACTATTTTTTGTAAAACAAAAGCAACCATGCTCTACTACAACTTTTTTAGATAGAGGAAGAGAAGAACATAGTGATCATACATGGAGTGCAACCCAAAAGTATGTAGAATATGCACACAGAATGGTATATATATAGAGGGGATCCATTGCTGTATTTAGAGTAGCTTCACAAATAAGCTCAACACAAAAGACATGGGCACACAAGTGATAGCTCGGATGTATGCTAATTGATGTGGTCTCATAGGCCAAAAGGCTCCAAAGTAAGTCAATGAGGATGGTTGATAAAGATGTGAAAGTACATAGCTAATTCCTTGGGATACGAACCTTAAAATGCTCTATGAGTTGTTCCAAAGTAAGTCAGTTAGGATGGCCAATAAAGATGTTGGAAGTGACAAGTTGATGCCTTGGGATATAAATCTTAAGATTTTGTGTGAGTGCCACTAGAAATGGATGCGGTGGGGTTTGTGCAGGTTGAAGTAGGGTGAGTGAGTTTTTGGTAGGAAGTCTCGGCTTGGTGGTCAGAGCATCAGATAGCAAATGGTAAAGAATTGAGGTGAGGGGGAAATCTTGTTTTGATGACAATTGTTTTTTTGAAAAATAGGGGGGTGAGCTCAGGGCCGCCATGTGGTAGGCCAATAGGCCTATATTCGATGGCATGGCCCCAAGGTGGAGGATATAAAGTCAAAAGCAGCACTTCATTAGGAGAATCAGAATGAGAGAGAGATCCCTTGGAGCTTGTGGTCTTGGCTATGGTGGCCTGCACATGTGTACGGTCTGATCGAGAGGTGCATGGCATTGCCGCTTGTTGTGGTGGTGTGATTGCCATTTGTGGTAGCTATGTGCTATTGTAGCAGGGAATGATTTGGAATTTTACATGCCTGGGTTTTTTCAATGCCCTTGGGAACCCAAATACTTTAGTGAGGGGGTGGTTCTGTAGAGGGGTTGTCACAACACTGTGAAATTCCCCACAAGATCAAGGACAGGGCTCACCTGAGGTCGAGCATGCAAAGGCAAGCCTGTATTAGCAAGGGGGTGCTCACATGCCGAGTTTTTAAAGAAAGAGTTTGTAACTCTCAACATGGACAAGGAGAACACGAGGGGAGATCTCCATTGTGAACATTTTTTGGATAGGAGAAGCTCACCATTGCCCCATTTTGTGTCCAATTCCCGTCCCTCTTTCCTTTTTTCTTCTTCTTTGATGTGTGTTAACAATGTCAGTGTGGTTGTGTGCAACCCCGAAGCAAGGGTGTGTTGTGAAATGGGAGAGAGAGAGAGAGGTTTGAGTGTATATGGCTGCAGTAAAATAAATCCTCCAAGGACATGGCTCCCTATATGTGTGTGTGTGTGTGTGTGTGTGTGTGTGTGTGTGTGTGTGTGTGTGTGTGTGTGTGTGTGTGAATTGGGTGCATGTTCACTCCAAAGCATATACAACTTGCTAGAGTGTAGGTGTACATGAAGACTATATTGAAAGCATATTCATACCGCAAGATGCTGTGACTTTTGACTCCGAGGAAACTTGGTAGTTATGTTAGCTTTAAGTTTCAATTTTGATCTTATTCACTTCTTGAGGACTTTCTACAATGCCAACTTGACAAGAAATTGTTTCTTCAGTCAAGGAGATTTAAATGGTAGCTCTTAGATGTGGTTTGATATCTACGGTTCTCACCAAGATGTACGACCTGGCAAGGCCAGCTATTCAAGAAATCTTAACAAGGTTGATTATCTTATTTTTTAACATGAGCCTCTATTTTCTATGAGCACTTAGGCACTTTTGTGTCTCGTCCTTATGTGAAGCAATGATTTCATATAATCTTCACAAGTTTCGAATATGATATTAGCATACCAACTTGGGGCTACTTACCAGCAGGTCTAATTGAATTTTATTTGGTGGCCGGTCTAAACCAAACGATGAGGGAAATCAGGGTACACCCATTGACAACTCTAAATTTCTCAGCATACATGGCTATGAGCCAGACTCAACAGCAGTCAACTCGTCTGAGAGGAGCAACAAAGCTAGCCAATTTCACGTTCTACTTGTTTTTTTTGTTTAACTTTTTATTTTGAAAAATTTTCTTTGGTATGCAATGCAAAGTGCTTTGCCTGAATTGATGCGAAGCAGGGATTCTATTTTGTACCAAGGTACTATCCATTGAATTCAGATCGAGGATAGTGGCACACATATTTGGCACTAAGTGGATATAAGGCCATAGTTTTTTCAATGTGGCACCTTGATGTAGCCATGCCAATGTAATCGTGCAAGGCACTTATAGTAGTGGCTCACATGTTTTGGACTATCATTTAATCCAAGGGCTTATTATTCTATTTTTTAATACACATGCATGGCATTTAAATACGATGGTAATACACCCAATTCATCAATTTTTACGCTTTTGCAATATCATTAGCTACTCTGTTCAAGAATAACGAAGACTGGTTGACTAGCTTGTAATTATTGTAAATGTATAAAAATGGTGGGCACTTTACATCATTGTATATATGCACAAGGTGCATCCAATCCTAATGACGATTTCTATGGGTAGAAAGTAGGCATGGCCTAACTATTAAGCAATTGATTCATGAAAAGACATAATTGCATTAAGAGATCGTCCACATAACTAATCACTTGTGTAAACCCCTCATAAAGTTTAGTATGACTATTTTCTTTGGGGGTGTTTGACATCTTTCTCCTTTGTTCGTGGTGGAAGAAGATTCTCTCATAAACTAGTTATGAATAGTATTCCAACTGCAAAAACCTAGACACCTACAACAATTATCACCACGAGTTTTAAAACATATCATCTTGTTGTTGCTGCAACGTGGATTAACCACTTGGTGTGCCACCTTTTGGTGATTCAACTCCAGATTAGGCCAATTCATCAATTATTTTGAAATTGGAACCCTCTGAGGAGAAAATGAAGGAGGGAGAAAAATGATTACCAGTGGCTCGCCGGTACTTGGGGACAAGGGCTTCTTACCATGCAAGATTTTATGCTTCGGTGAAAGCTTTTACTAGAGATTTTATTTATCTTGATCATCAAGTGGTCGTTCACACGCCCTGCACTTGAGAATTTTGGAGAAGAGGGGGTTTCCATAGAGAGAGATGGGTTGAGTTCAAAAAGTGACCCTCACAACCTAAGAGTGAATAGATGCATACCTATGCCCTCTTCATGTTAGCATGATACGCCTTGCCCTTGTACTTTTTGATCCATATATACTCACTCATCAATCAATGACTTGGTGTTGTCTTGGATGTAAATATATAGGACGTTTGATCACAATCTGAGATTGTTAAACTGTTCTCTAATGGTTGTGTTGGGTGTTTCACACACTTCATCAGGGACTAGATTGATTAAACTATCAATCAACATTACACTCAGGACTTGTGCTGAGTGTACCTCACACAAGTTGGGTTACTCACATGTACCCTTCAGTCCTTTACGTGTATTATGTAACGCACATAACAGAGTGCAATTTTTGTGATTAACTTCTTTCACACTCCTGGCCTGTTCACCTCTCTCCATCTCCCTCTTTGTGTGTTCTCCTCTCTATTGTACAATGTATGGATTGCAGTCATAATATATCGTTTTTTGCTATAAATTATGTCAAATTTTTATAAAAATAGAAACTAAAAAGTAGAACGAGAGAGATATCTTCTCCATGTGTCATACTTCTAAATGACTCTTGAAGTGCATGTTAGAGTCAAAAGAGCAAAGTAGAAGGGATTTCTAAAGCAATTTCTTACCCACGTTGAGAGTGGAAAGCAAAACAATCCCTCAACCCGATGTAACGCTTTTGATCTCTTTCTCTCTCTCTCTCTCTCTCTCTCTATCTATCTATCTATCTCTCTATGGTGCCCATAGAATGGGCTATGACATTATAATGATTTCTGGTCTACAACTAGATGATGATTAAAGTGATGATTTGATTATTTTCCTCTTTAATTTCATTTGTAAGTTATATAATTGATCAAGTTATCTTGTCTCTTTTTAACAACATGGTGATAAATATTCTGTCTCTTTCTTGGAGCATGATTAAGTTATCTTGTATTTTTCTTTCAAGATTTAAAAGTGATGACTTGTTAACTTCCTTCAATTATTTGGATATCTTTGGCAAGGGTTGCACTCTAGGACTTCCTCGATTCCTTTCATGGTCCACGTAATCAGCAATGAACTAGACCGCACACTTCCCATCCCTGCTCCTTATTCTAGCATAAGATGAACCATTGTCCATTACCTTTGTTTCCATACTAGTAGCACTGATGTATGGCTACCCAAGGATAAGAGGTATGTTGAAATCTCCTGGACATAGAATTCATTGTCTCTCACATCCCCTTTAGTCACGCTTATATTCAGACAAGATCCATACAACTCCCCTGATGAGTTGTTTGTTGCATGGATCATCCATCCATGATTTATATCGATTGGCCATTTTCCTTTTTGATATAGACTCTGTGCCATAAGCTTAATTTATGACCCATGATCTATCAGTGCAATGTATGGCTCTTCTAAGTATCCCAGATTCACCAGGGTCTTTGTTGTTTCTCTTGCCCAATGACTTTGGGAGTAATAACTCTTGTGAGTGGTCTCGACTTCATCTTCTTGATCCGAGAAAAGAACCTGATTTACTCCTTTCCTAGACTTGTAGCATCCAACAATAGTTTCATAACCTTGTGTTCCATAGATATGTACTCCTTGTGCATTTAAAGTCTCTTCTTAATCATGTACATGGATAGAGTCAGTAAGAGACTGCCGCTTCCTCTTGATGATATCAATTATTTTTTCATAGAACTCCCTCTTAGCTATTCCAAGGACCTCATCCAAGGTAAATTCAACCTTACTCTTCAAAATATTCATGTCCAAAACCTTTTTGAAATCAATCGCTACCTCTATATCATATTGGAGTTTGTAGGCCGGACCCTATTCTTTAGCTTTTGTTGCACCCTTCTTTTGTTTTTTTAAGAGGCTTCTTGCATAGGCACTTTGAGGACAGACATATGTTGTGGGGAAGCTCGTCTAGGAGGAACTATGTCAGTTCTACCTCCACTTCTTGTGGCTCTCTTTACACGTCTTTCATCCACATTCACACGCTTGTGTTGCTCTTCAACAATTAATGGCCTCATTGGCTTCAAATTTGGCAATGTAATCATGCACTGACAAAGAGTCTATAGGGTCATTTCAACTTGTTTCTAGCCAAATGAAATCTCCAGCTTCATGCAAGACCTCTTTGAATTTTACCCTTCACATCAGACTCTATTGCACATGTCCACAATTATCCAATCCCATTAGATGCTTATTCTTCAATCCTAACTCCTTTTTTATTAATAGGTTCTACCTTGAGCCCATAGGCGGCTGCCTCAACCATTGAGATGGCATGAATAGTAGCCATGTCCTCAACTAGCTTCTTCATTCTACCTTTGCCAAAATTTGTCCCCAAGAGATTAACTGTTTTGCTTAAGTGAATTTTTACATCTTGAAAGAAAACAAGATCCTTCATCAAAGCATCTTCGAAACTTTCACAATCCCTCCCCGCAAAGTTAGTTGTGTCACACATATGCATCTATTTACAAGGCATTCTCTAGTTTGAGGTCATTAATTCCCTGTAGATTGACGTGATGGTTCCCCCTTTTCTTCTAGCCTTGTGAGCTTTAACTTTAGCTCTTGCATTCCCTTGACAATCTCATCTAGAATAGGCTTGTCACTCTTTAGAATCACAATAATAGGCTTTATGAGACTCAAGAATACTTGGGGCTTGAGTAGGGTTGACTATCATCTTGTGATCTCTTTGTCGTTGTTGCTTGACTAGTAGTGAAATTGCATCCTCTATTCCAATCAGTCTTTAACACTAGGTTGGTAACCTAACAGGACATAAAAGTGTCCTTTCAGGGTTTTGAAAAAAACCTCCAAAACCATATTAGATCCACTCATTTTGTAAAATCCTTTCATGAGGTTATAGTTCAAGGCCTACTACACATGTAAAAAATAAGAAACTTGTAAAATTTCTCATCTTTTGGTCACACCAAGCCTCCAAAGTTGATGGACCAGTACATTTTCACTAAAACAGTCATTTCTTACGTTTTGTTGCATAAAAATAAGATTAGGGATTTTTGTAGGACTTGAGATAAATTCCCTAGTTAACTTCAATGGGTTGGTGATCAGAACATATGATTGCTTCTCAATCACTATTTTTTGGTTTGCCAAAAGAGATAGGTACAAAAAAGTTGAATTTTTACCATTCTGCAAACCTATCATCAAAGTTTCTATAGCCACGCTCAATACAAATAATATATGCATGTTTTCTTAGTTCCCTGTTGTCCTTTAGGTTCATAAGGAGCCAGGGAGCATGTCAAAATAATAATACATCTCTTACCAAGGGGAATCTTGGAGAAAAAGATGCAGTGCTAAATACAGCAAACATGAAAAAACTGGGTTCAACATTATGAGTTGTAGAATCCCATAGAAACTATTCAATATCTAGCCAAATTTGATCCTTATGACTAGATACAGTTACTACCTACAAAATTCACGTAGTTGTCACAAGAAACTAACAATATTGAAAAAGCTATACTTGATATACTAGAATGTTTTGTTTTCTTCTATAATTGAAAAAATCAACCATCGTTGTCTACTATGCAAAATAGGGTATTAGGTGCCCCAAAACTCAAGGAATATTAGCTTTATGTTACAGTATGCGACATAGAAAATCAAAACTACATTTGGATATCATGAAAGCCACCAAAAAAATCATAGAAGAGCTAAAATTGGCTAAACAACAGGATTTGACAATTTTTGTAATTTGGTCATAACTTACAACTTTAACATTTATTTCTCCCTAGAAGCATCAGGACACCTTGAGGACTACTAAAGATACTTCTCTAGCATTATAGACCTCACAAACCTGAATTCTAGAGTGGTATACACTACAAGAGGTTCTGTGCTCTTGTGACGCTGTTAGCGACGAAAATACACTGGGTTTTTATAACCCCCGGCGTCGCTAACAGCGTCGCTACGAGAGCGTCGCTATAGGCGTCGCTATATGCGTCGCTATATAGCGACGCTCATAGCGACGCCTATAGCGACGCCTATAGCGACGCTCTCACAGAAGAGTATAGCGACGCATATAGCGACGCTGCAGAGCCATAAATAGCGACGCTTATAGCGACGCCTGAGAGAATATTTTTTTGGTGGCAGGGCATTGAATGCCCTGCCACCCATCAACCATATTGTACTTGATTCAATTTTTAAAAAAAGTGCAAAAGTAAATAAGAGAGCCAAAATAGTCACCCACAAGACGCATTGTTTGCAAAATTGACAATTGTACACATCATAGGCAAACTGAATTGATTGGCAAATGTAATAATGACAATTGTACAACATCATAGGCATAAAGAATTGATTGGCAAAAGGAATTGCGGTGACAAATGTAATAATATACATGGTTCAAAAAGACGTATAAAATCCGTCTCATGATACATAAGCTACGAGAAACCCTAAACTAATGCTATCTAGCTACGGCTAAACTGACGTCGTCTAATCAGACGTCTCATCGCGTCCAAGCGGCGTATCTGTCGGATTCTGCAAAAAAAGACAATAAGACAGTTTTCAGTAAATATAAACATATAACGATATTTATAAAACAATACAAAAAATAAAAAAGAGTAAACCCTAATACTAACCATGCCGCCGCGAGAACTGAGAATGTCCATCAGGGCGTTTAAGCCCTTCCTGCCTGCGTACTCGCGCTCGTACGGTGTGGGATCACGTCCTGTCATCGACCACTGTCAAAACATACAAAGATTTCATTATGTTAGAACTAAAAAACTCATAAACCCTAAACTATCGAACATGCATAAAGAGCGATGTGAAAAGACTTACAAAATCGGCCTCAAATGATGCCCATCCACCGCTCCCCAAGTGGTGCGGGCTCCCTGCCTCTACTCGCGCTCTGGCTGCATCCTTTTGTTGCTTCCACTTGTCGGGATTCTCGCGCGCTGCTTTCTTCGCATTCTTCCAATCTTCTTTGGCCAGCCAATCTGGCCTATTCCACCCATTCTTGATTGCTTTTTGCACTTCGGAACGCTTGTGTTTGCAGTATTCGCGCATTCGAATCTTCATCGGGTCTTCATTGAAGCGCTGATCCCGTGTTGGAACGGGAAACTCATCATGAAGTATGCTGATGACTCTGTTTTTTAAATCACTTGGTACTTCACTCCATTTGTTTAGTATATAGTGTCTAAACAGCTGAGAGCAAAGACCACGCATGCACGAGATCACCTTCTTGCCGTCATCATCCATGATGATGCCGCCGCTGATGTCGACGGAGTAAGGCAAGCCCTCTGGCCGGTGACGCATGAACCTAGGTGTCCCGGCAGGGGTCTCTAGCGGCGTGTCGATGGGGGTACGGACGTCAGGTGTCTCCACCAGCGTCTGGGCGCCGAAGCGAGGAGTGTCGAGTGGGGTGGCTCCTGGCGGAGTAGGTAGAGGTGTGTAGCTTCTAGGAACAGTCAGCCGTGCAAAACCTGGCGTAGATGGCGATGCTGTGGCTGGTGTGGGGGCGGGCAAAGAAGGGGAGGGTAAAGAGCCTCGTCGAACACGAGGCGGTGTGGAGGCATCGGTGGCGGAATCCCCACAACAACCGCCACCGCCACCACTAAAGCGCCGGTGTCTAGACGAGTGTGACGCTCGTCTCGTCGACGCCGAAGCTTCGGAGCGCGCCGAATGCTCCGAAAGAGAGGGAGATGCGGATGGTGTAGGAACGCGCGATGATGCGCCAGAGCAATGACGCTCCACGTACCACTGTCTCTGCTGCGGTGACAAAGAAGAAAGAAACTCCTCATCATCCATACCTGCATTAAACACACGAATATTTAAACTTAATATTGAATGAATAGAGTAGACAATGACGCAAAGACCATTAAATACAATGACGTAATGACGCATATAAATACAATGACGCAATGAATCGAGTGATAAAAGAGGCAAGTCGAAAACTCAGAATTTTCAATCAAAAGATGTGAGCGCGAGTAGAAAAGAGCGTTATACACCATGGAAGCTACTTAGAGAGCCAGAGAAGAAACGCTCTAAGAAGAACATCCATCTGGAATGAACTGTGCCAGCTATTTCCACCTCATCAACTATGTGAACAAGAAGATGCACCTGAATGGTTAGCATTGTAGTAGGAAAATGTTTCTCAAACATGCACACAAGCTCCGCAGCATTTAGTTTGGCGAATGGTATGGAGTCTACGTTGATCTCCTTTTGTGAGATCCATTGCACCAGCTTTGCAAGTTTGTAGATTGTGTTACGGATGTCGAGAGACAAACATCCCTCAATGGCAACCGGTAAAATAAACTGTAAAGTATGTGCAGCAATGATATTAAAGTCCACATTTTATGCAATGATATTAAAGTCCACTATGAACGTACCTGACACATTTTATGCCAATCGTGTGACTTCAAACCGGTAAGCTTTCCTTCTTTAGTAAAACACGTTCGGAGCGAGTGCATTACGCCAGTGGGGGTCCGCAAAGATCGAATGGCCTCTTTTACTTTGCGTTCTTGGGCTCCTGTGAAAATCCATGGTGCTTTAGGGAGTTTTATCGATCTATCAGACGCTGTTTGCGGCCAATATTGCTCCATACGATCCACATTTCTAAGGTCAACTCTGGCTCCCAAAGTATCTTTCTTGCCGGTCAAATGGTCCCATAGTAGATTACCCACATTCTTGAATATGTGCATTGGATCGAGCAAGTGATTGATCACGAGTCGGGGCCAGTATGGTAACTCGTACCATAGAGATAGTCTCTTCATCCCTGGAGGCAATCCGTCATCGCACATCTCCTTCTGCTCTAACCATGCTTGTGCAGACATCCTTGGTGGCTCTCTTCCCAAAAAGCCGTCGCGTAACACATGATTCTCCGGAAGATACGCTTGATGACCTTCGTAGATTTGCTTCTTCAGTGAGGGTGCCCTACGTGCATTCAGTCTAGGTCCACATGTGACACATGCTCTGTATCCGCTTGTTTGAAGCCCTGCATGTATACACATGATAATAGATCAACTATGGGGAAAAACAAGATTTACAGTGTCTGAGTGAGGAGTGTCAATAGATCACCTGAGCATTCTGTTAGCCCGGGATAGTCATGCATGGTCCACATTAGAATACCTCTGATCAAAGCATTCCGTCGTCCTGTGTGTCGGCTCATATCCACCACCTCTATGCCAATCCACAATTGTTGTAGCTCTTCCAATAGTGGACGAAGATACACATCCATATTCCCCACTTTATATCGCCCTGGCACAATCAAGCTTAGCCATAGGTGCCCCTTCTTCGTAGTCAACCACGGGGGAATGTTGTAGTTGACGATGACAACGGGCCATACACTGTAAGATGTTGATCTTTGACCAAATGGATTTATGCCATCCATAGCCAGGCCTAAGCGCAAATTTCGAGCTTCCCTAGCAAAATCCGACCATGTTCCATCTATATGTTTCCAGGCTGCGCAATCTGCAGGAATTCGTAGCACACCATCCGAAGATTTATTCTCCTCATGCCATGATGCTAGGGCGGCCATGGACTTACATTCGAAGAAATGCTTGATGCGAGGAAGCAAAGGAAAATGTCGCAAAACCTTTTGTGGAATTTTTGTCCCGTGGAGATCTACTCGATATCTTTCGGAATCACATTTCGGACACTTCTCCATGTCTGTGTATTCCCCTCTGAAAAGAATGCAGTCATTAGGACAAGCGTGGATAGAATTGTAATCCATCCCCAAGTTTCGCAAAATCTTTCTTGCTTCATCTCGGGAATCTGGCATCACATTGTCAGCTGGTAGAATGTGCTCTTTCAGCAATCTACACAACATAAAAATATGATATAGTCATGTAAAAATCTATCAGATCATTATACATTTAGAGTTCTATTAAAGTAAACTAATTGTAATAGATCACCTGAAAAGCGCTGTGACGCTAGTGTCACTCCATCCAAACTTTGCCTGCATGTTGAGAAGAACCAGGAGTGCTTTCAATCTAGACATATGTGCTCCATTATACAATGACGTATCGGCTTCACTTTTCATATCATCATAGATAAGCCTTTCTGAATCCATGATCATCTCGATCATTTCATCAATCTCGGGCTCAAACATTGCCTCGTTGGGAATGTGCTCTGCATGATCATCCCCCGAGATGTCAGAGGGTACATCTTGTGGCCTCACATATGCTGCTTGACCAAAGCGCCTGCGAATACGTCTATTGGGTTGCAAGATTGCTGCTTGTTGGCCAGCGTCAGAGTCCGACGAGTTATAATTGGCAACAACTCGATCTATAATAGATGGATCGAACTCGCCAAATTCGCGAACGTGCTGCAAAGAAACACGTCTTGTCCGTCGCACAGCATGCTTGCATTGATTACAAGGACATAAGACCCTCGTTGAGAGATAGGTGTTTCGGTTGGACGGTCCCACATCCTCGTCGCTACTCATAATGAGGATAAAAAACTTATAACCTGGACAACAAATTTAATATTCTATTGGCATTCTTCGTCTTATCTCTCTCTCTCTCTCTCTCTCTCTCTCTCTCTTTACCTCACATTCTCTAGTCATGTCCAATCCCCGCACACCTCGGTCTAGAGGTGCACGGAGATCAGAACCACCGGGTTATAATCTCGTCTTTATTGGTCAATACCTATATTTGTGGGTACAAGAAATCTACACACCCACGTCTACATGATACTGCATGTAGTGGACAAAATCCCTTTGCCTCTTCTCTAGCTGTAGCACTTCACTTCATCTTAACATCTTTTCACAGTAGATCTTTTCACTGTTCGTCTAACTCTAAACCCTAAACCGTAAGTAATTCTTGCGTGGACTCGATCTAACGTAAATAAGCGTAAATCTAAATAAACGTAAATCTAACTAAAAATAAAGCTAAATCTAATTTAACGTAAGTCTAATGACTAGAGGTTGTTTAGATGGTCATTGTGTCGGGGATGTAGTGACTCTTGTCGCCCTGAAGATCCACCTTCTTCCCTATCTTCTGAAGACATTTCACCAGTACTTTTGGATCGACGGAGCCCACCATGAGTGAAGGCAGCAATACCCTATATTCCATTGAGGGCTTTCTTCACCCGCTTCATGCAGGCATCGCAGTCTATGGAGACCCGCATCTAATCTAATATAACGTAAATCTAAATCTAGCTTAAATAAACGTAAATCTAGTTAAAAATAAACCTAAATCTAATTTAATGTAAGTCTACATATAACCTAATCTTTAACGTCTTTTAAGATAGTTTCCTACGACGTTATAACTCTCTTCTTCCTGTGTGTGTGCGCGTGTGTGGATGTGTGTGCCAATAAAAAGAGATAAATGGTATAACCTTTCTATCACCCATGCCAAGTATGATAGATTGATTATGCCATTTCCCTCTTGAATAATAGGTCTTCAGTTCAACTCCTCGTCGGCTAGATCTTTAGGTCTTTTAATTTTAATTAGTTTCCTATGACGCTCCCTTAGTTTCTCTTTCTTTCTCTCTCAATGTGTGTGCGTTTTTTTGGATCGTATGCATGTTTTCTTTCTCTTTTCCTCTTTCAATGTGTGCGTTTTTTGTTTATGCATGTTCTCTCTCTCTTTTCCTCTCTCAATGCGTGCGTTTTTTGTTTATGCATGCTCTCTCTCTCTTTTTCTCTCTCAATGTGTGTGTGCATTCTTTGTTTATGTATGTGTGTGCGTTTTTGTTTTTGTTTGTACTCTCTCTCTCTCTCTCAAAAACACTATGTGTGTGTGTGAGAGAGAGAGAGAGGGAGAGAGAAAGAGGGGAAGGGAACATGAGAATGAGGAGAGGGAAGGAGCATACCTGGCTCTCCTTCCTCTCCTCGTGTGTGTGTGTGTGTGTGTGTGTGGAGAAGAAAAGAGAGAGAGAGTGAGTGAGTGAGGGAGAGCGTTACCTGTTCTTTGCTTGAGGGCGCCGAAAAACTCAGATTTGAGATCTGAGTTTTTGGGCGCGCTCGGTTATTTTTTTTACCCCAGCTGGCGTCGCTATGAGCGTCGCTATAAGCGTCGCAAATTTACAAATAAATTTGCGACGCTCATAGCGACGCTCATAGCGACGCCGGGAAATTGTTTTTTGAGCGTCGCTGTGTGAGCGTCGCTAATATGAAGAGCCTTTTGTAGTGATAGTTGCAAAAAGTTGAAAAAAGCCAAAAACAGGACCCGTTTTTTCACACAGTTTAGGTTGTGAAATGTTGTGCAAGGACAAGGTTAAGGATGGAATTGATATTCCAAAAAAATGTTGAGTTTTTTTCAGCTCATGAGACAACTTTCTAGACAGATAGCACCTCAAAATCTATTTTGAAACTCTTGACATAATTCAAGGAAAATGGTCACTTAACAGGACATAAAAGTGTCCCATTACCAACCTAGTCTTTACCTTGTTCCACATCCTTATCCTCAAGTAGTAACCCTAACTTCTTTTGAATCTCTTTTCATGATGTCTGCAAAAAAAGCTCTGTACTCTTCGAGTTTAGGGTAGCGTTCTCAGTGCTTGAAAGTTGCACATAGCAACGTTCAAATTTTCTTAGTAGCTCGGTAGGAAAAAGTCGCTCTTTTGGCAAAATTACCCACTCTAAAAAGGTCCTCTTTGTTACCCTTTCGGATTCCTCCATGAAATAATCTTATTTTAAGGATAACTTTAATTTTTCCCATGTTTTTCCATGCTCATTTTTAATTCCCCTTACATGCTCTCGGATCTCAGGAACCATAGCCAGCTCAAAACTTTTAACCATTTCTGCTTCAGGCACTTGATGGAGCTCCATCTCCTTTACATACCCACAAAGATTCTTTGTTACATATTTACCATTGAATTTATCCATTTTCTTCACCACATATTTAATCACTTTGGTTGAGGAAATCTCCCTCCTTTCAGCAACAACTTGAAACATTTGCATTGTGACAGGATCAAACCGCACCCCCTATTGCTCTTGTTGCTCCATAGCTTTGGAGATTTGATTTGATACCTTCAATGAATATTTTTAACCCTCATCCTAGCCTAATTCGCGTCCGATTTACCAGACTTCTGTCAAGAAGTGCGGAGTGCAACTAGGAAAGCGTCAGGCCTCTAACTGTGAGAGTTCGTAGCTAAATGAAGCAAGTCATTGGAAATTTGAAGCTAAAAACACACTCAAAAATAAAAAATTCTAGACATGAAAGATTTACTTGGTAAAATATCCAAGGTCAACTCAAAACTCTTGTGTGTGTGATGATTTGGTGTAGGCTCAATGCCAATTGCACAGTTGCAATGCTCTTTTGCCCTGATAAAAACCCTAAAGAAAAGCTTCAATTATCTGTTCTTCCCATTTCATGGAAGCTTCAGAACTTATTTATACATTCCCAAGGAGTTACCTAGTTGGTGGCCTCACAGCCTCGAATACAGGGTTATAATAACAATACATGACTGTAGTAGTATACCATAAGTGCAGGCTTTGTATCCCTTCATAGAGGAGCTCAAAGTGCTGATATTCATGTTTTAAAATGTTCCTTTTGCTATTATAATGATGGCATTGTGTGTGATGTGGAATTTTGAGCCATGTTTTACCATTTTTTGATCATTTCTGGTCATTTTAGCCCAAAATGCCCTTTTTTACTCGTAGAAAGCCCAAACGAGCTAGTAAAATTCCCTAAAATTGTGGGAGAATTATATTGGTCTTAAATTTCAAATTGAAACTCATTTTACCACTTGGAAAGAACTCTTGATGCATCTCTTTACCCCGCGCATAAAACCTGCTATTTTTGTCCGAGATCGCCCCCATTGAACTTTCTAGGTAGAATGAGTGTGCCACTTTGATACACTTGATATTTTTACATTTATGAAGCAAATTAATCATGTTATAATGTGATAAAACATGCGTCAATGCAATTTGAGAGCCTCGCCTGCTCGGCAAGGTATGTATAGGACTACAATGGTGGCATCTATTTTTGCATATATCATATTATGTAAATCATAACATTTGGTCCCACATAACAAAATCATTGAGCATTAAGAAGATATTTTAGTTTTACATTATGGATATACCACAACATGACAACACAGGTCACGATTGGATGGGCACAGAGGATACTGGATGGGGGATGATAATCGGGTGATGGCCGATTGGAGTGTCCGTTCATGGACTCAAAATGCAATGCAATCCACTTCAACACCTACTTTAGTAGAAGAGGGGGGGATAAAGAGGCCCCCACATGAAGAACGGTGTTTTTCTTTGATGCAAGCATAATGTGAAACTAGAATATATACCTCACTCTCAATGCTTTTGTTATGTGGGACCAATATATTGCTATTATGTACATAGTGTAATATATGTAAAAACAGATGTCACGATTGTAGTATTGTATATACCTTTTCGATATAGCAAAGCCCTGGATGTGACACTATGGCATGTTTTTTCACATAAACATATACCTAGTTTGATTTGGAAATGTACAATCATCAAGTGTTTCAAAGTGTCACGCTCCTTTTGCCTGGAAAATTCAATGTGAGCGATCTCGGTGGCAAAAAATAGTAGGTTTCATGCACAGATGTAAGAGATGCATCCAAAGTGATTTCTAAGTTAAAAAATAAGGGTTCAATATGAAATTTAATCCCTCTACAATTTTTCCACCATTTTAGGGACTTTGCCCTTGCTAATTTGGATATTTTATGGGCAAAAAAGGGTATCTTTTTGTTTAAAATAGAAAAAAAAGGTCATCACATGGTTAAAAATGACCCTTAAATGGCTCAAAACTACACATCACTTACGGTTTTGTGAATAGGAGGGATGAAGGAACATTTTAGAATTACAATATCAGCACTTTGAGCTCTTTTGTGAAGGGATATAAAGCCTGCACCTATGGTCTGGTAGCGCAGTCCTGTGCTGTTCCAACCCTATATTCGAGGCTCTGAGGCCATCAATTAGCGTTTTTACTCTTGAAATGTTTACTTGGGATGGTCTCATTAAGTTATGAATCTTCCATTAAATGGCTACGATGGAGAATTGAAGCATTTTTTTAGGGTTATTATAAGGGCAAAAGAGCACTGCAACTATGCAATTGGCTACACCAAATCATCACACAAATACATTTTTGACTTGATCTTGGGTCTTTCTCAACATAAAGATTTCATGGCTGGATTTTTGTTCTTTTTGAGTGTGCTTTTAGCTTCAAATCTTCTACGACTAGCTTGATTTTGTTGCGAACTCTCACAGTCAAAGGCCCAAAGCTTTCTTAGCCGCACTGCATATTTTTGAAGATTCAAAAGTGAAGGTCTAGAATCAGAGCTCTAAAACTATGGAGCAACAAGAGTAACAAGGGGTTTGATATGATCCAGTCACAATGTAAATGTCTCAAGCCTTTCTGGTGTTTATGCTAAAAGGAGTGAGATTTCCTCAACCGAAATGCTTCAATATGTGGTAAATAAAATGGAACAGTTCAATAGAAATGAAAAAAATTATCTTAGTGGGTATGTAGAGGAGATGGTACAAAGTTTTGAGCTAATTGTGGTTCCGAAGATCGGAGAGCATGTAAGGGGAATTAGAAATGAGCATGGGGCATCATGGAAAATTTCAATCTAGCCTTAAAATAAGGGTATTTCATGGAGGACTCCTAAAGGGTGACAAAGAGAACTTTTTAAAGTGGGTAGTCAAGCCAAAAGAGGGGCTTTCATGTACCGAATTGCGAAAGGAATTTTATTTCTTCTATGATCAACTTTCAAGGACTGAAAAGGCTACCCTAAATTTAGATAAGACAGAGTTATTTTTGCAAGCAACAAACAAAGAGATTCAAGAGAAGCTAGATTTACTACTTGAAGCAGCAAGCAAAGAGATTCAAGAGAAGTTAGAGTTGCTACTTGAGGAAAAGGATGTTGAATAGGGATTAAAGAACGATTTGAATGAGGTCAAGATGCCATTTCACTAGTAGCTAAGTGACAAGATGAAGAGAAAACATGGTCGTCAACCCTACTCAAGCCCCAAGTGTTTGTGAGAGTCCCATTAAGCCTGTGATTGTGGTTCCAAAGAGTGAAAAATCCATCCTTGATGATATTTCTAAAGTAATGCAAGAGCTAAAGTTAAAGCTTACAAGACTAGAAGGAAAGGGACAACTATCATGTCAATCTACATGGTAAAACGACCTCAAAACAGAGAAGGCTTTCAAAACAAATGCATATGGTGTGATAGTGCTGACCATGGAAGGAGGGATTGTGAAAGTTTCAAAGATTCTTTGATGAAGGAGATATTTTTCTTTAAAGTTGGAACAATTCACTTAAGTGAAGCGGGTAAGCTCTTGGTGACAAACTTTGGCAAAGGTGGGATGAAGAAGCTAGTTGAGGACATAGCTACTAGCCATTCCATATCAATTGTTGAGGCAACCGCCTATGGGTTGAAGGTAGAACCTATTAATAAAAAAGGAGTCAAGGTTGGAAAAGAAGCATCTAATGAGATTGTAGAATTGTGGATTGCTATGAAGGATGGTAAAATGACTAACAGGTCTTGCATGAAGCTCGAGATTCCATTTGGCTAGAAACAATTTGCAATGACCCTATAGAATCTTTTTCAATGCATGCATACATTGCCAAATGTCAAGCCAATGAGGCTGTTGTCGAAGAGAAACGGAAGTGTCAGAATGGGGATGAAGGGCCTTCAAAACGAGCCACGAGGAGTGGAGGCAGAAATGACACAGTGACTCATAGATTAGCTTCCCCCCAAAATAGATACCTTAGACTCCACGAAGTTCCTATGCAAGAAACCTCCAAAATCTACAGCAAAAGGTCCGGACTGCAAACTCCAATCTGATATAGAGACAACAATTGATCTTACAAAGGTTTTGGAAGAGAGGATTTTGAATAGTAAGGTGGAATCTTGCTAAAGTAATGGGTCCGGCCTACAAACTCCAATCTGATATAGAGGTAGCAATTGATCTTGAAAGGTTTTGGAAGAGAGGATTTTGAATAGTAAGGTGGAATTTACCTTGGATGAGATCCTTGGCATACCAAAGAGGGATTTCCATGAAGAAAATAATTGATAACATCAAAACAAAGCGGAAGTCTCTTATTGAATCTATCCATATACAGGGTGAATAAGAGACTTTAAATGCACTTGGACTAGAGGTCTGTGGAAAGCAAGGTGATGAAACTATTGTTGGATGCTACAAGTCTAGGGGAGGTGTAAAATAGATTTTCTTCTTAAATGATGAAGACAAATTTGAGACCACTCTTAAGAGTTATTACTTTAAGAGTCATTGGGAAAGAGCAACTATTGAAACCCTAGTAAACGGGGTAGACTTGGAAGAGCCACAAATTGAACTTATAGATCATGGGTCAAAAGTTTACGTCACGTCAAAGAGTCTATATCAAAAAGGAAAATGACGGATGGATATAAAGCATGGATGGATGATCCGTGTAGAAAAAATCTCATAAGGGAGTTGTATGGAGCTTGTCTGAATGTAAGGGTGACTATAGGGGACGTGAAGATTATGAAAATTTCTTTATTCAAGAGATGTCTACGTACCCTCTTATCCTTGGGCAATCATACATCACTGCTACTCGTATGGAAACAAAGGTAATGGATGATGGTTTAGCTTGTGCAAGGATAAGGAGTAGGATGGGAAGGACAAGTTTTCGAATCTTTTCATTACATCATATCAAGAAATAAGGGGTTTTGTTGGGGACCCAATCAAGATAGAGTTGATAAAAGGAGCAAAGCCAGTGAGACAGAAACTAAGAAGAATAGGTAAGGAGCAAATGAATGCTTTAAAAGAAGAAGTGGGTAAGCTTTTGAATGCAGGGTTTCTTGTTCCAGTAGATAATGCTGAGTGGGTCAGCCCTATAGTGGTCACTCCCAAGAAGGATGGGCGTTGGAGAGTTTGTGTTGATTATAAGCCGTTAAATGCAATGACCAAAAAGGATCCTTACCCGTTGCCTTTCATTGATCAACTCTTGGATACAGTGGCTGGTTTTGAAAGGTATAGCGTCTGTGATGGTTATTCAGGATACTTTTATCTTATCCTTGCTCCTGAAGATCAGAAGAAGACTACCTTTATCACTCCATGGGGTTGTTTTTACTTTCTTTGCCTTCCCTTTGGGTTGACAAATGGGCTTGGGCTTTTGAGAGAAAGGTAGATTGGGTTCTTACCCCATTCCTTGGGAAGTTTGTCAAAGGGTTCATAGATGATTTTTGTGTGTATAGCTCACGCAAGGAGCATGTTCAAAAGCTTAGGATGACTTTTGCAAGGTATGATGAATGCGGGGGTCAGTTAAACCCTAAAAAATGTCATTTGGCACAGCCAAGGGTGAAGCTTCTTGGGCATATGATCTCTGAAAATGAAATTGAAGTAGATCCAGGGAAAGTAGAAGCTTTGCTATTGCTGTCATCCCCAAAGGATACAAGACAATTGGCTACTTTCATTTAGAAGGTCAAATATCTGTCTCGTTTCATACCTTTGGCATCACAACTGTTGTATCCTTTGCAGCAAGTGGTCAAAAATGACCCTTTGGAGTGGACATGTGACTGTGAGGATGTTTTTGACAAAGTTAAAGAAGTGTTGAGCACCTTACCTATTATGCAGGCCCCTGATTGGGAGAAGGAGTTTCATGTTAACACGTCAGTTGGAGAAGATGCTATCGGGGCTATGTTGTTGCAAAGAGGGAAAGAGTCTCAGTATATGAAGCTTGTTTATTATGCTAGCAGGGTGAAAACTCCTCATGAAAGAGAGTACTCAGAGGTTGAATTGGTGATGATTAGCATGGTCTATGCGTGTAGACGGTTTAGACATTACTTGTTGCAGAAACCGTTCACCTTTCTCACTAGTTTTTCATTGCTTCCTCAATTGTTCAATAACTCAAATATATCAAAGGCATTGATGAAATGGGTTATTGAGCTGCAAGAGTTTCAATTCACTTTTCTAGTGGAAGAGAGTACTCGGGCTACTTTGGTAGACTTACTCACTTATAAAGAGACTCCTGTTTTGGTTAAAGAGGAGGTGGTCCAAAGGAAACAAGTAGAAACCCCTGCTATATCAAATCCTTCACTACTACATTTTGATGGCTCTTATCGAAGAATTCATGACGCTGCTTCTAGTGGGGTTGTTATTTACGATGCGCAGGGAAATCTTCTGAGGAAGCAAGGGTTAAAATTCAATGCAAAGAGTGATAATGAAGTGGAGTATATGGCTCTTGAACGAGGGTTACACATTTGTCTACAATTGGGAATCAAAATTTTGCAAATCAAAGGTGATGCGTTGTTAGTGGTAAAGCAGGTGTTGGAAGTATGGAAGAATATGAATCCTAGACTGAAGAATCTATGCTTCAAAGTGAAATCGCTACTCAAAAAGTTTGAGGGATGGAGCTTGCACCATGTCGAAAGGACTCAAAATGAAGAAGCGCATGAGGCCACGCAAGCAATGAGTACTTGTGTGTTTGTGTTGAAAGCGGATGCCCCTTTGTATCATGGAAGAGAGGTGTTGTCAAAAGAGGTGGATTTCTTATTGACCGGTCTCTTGCCTGAAGATTTTCCTTCATCTAAAAAATATGCTTTTATGAGAAGATCAAGGAAGTACAAAATGATTGGTGATATGCTTTACATGAAAGGAAGTGATCAGGTGTTGCATCATGTGCCTTGGAAGGAGGAGATTTACAAAATTTTAGAAGAAAACCATTAAGGGTCTTGCGGAGGTCATTTTGCTATGAAGATTATGCTTCACAAGATCTTGCAAGAAGGCTATGTTTGGCCTAGTATTCAACGGGATGTCAATCACTGGTGTAAATCTTGCTTGTCTTGTCAAAAGATGGGAAAAAGGGTTCTTAAACCTGAGTTGCGAAAGACAATCCTGGCTAATGAGGTCCATTACCCACTACAAGTAAGAGGAATCTATATATTTTGACAGCGGTGGATTATTTATCACGTTGGGTAGAGGCCAAGGATGTCAAACAAATTACCAGCAAGGAGATGGGAAAATTTGTGTACGAGCACATATGGTATCAAGTACCATGGAATCATGGAATTATTCAAGACAAAAAAAATAACTTTGTCATGAAAAAATATACCATCGTCAAAGAATGGAATATCAACGTCAAAAAAAAAAAACATCAACACATAGAAATAGGATACGAGAATAATGAACTTCTAAGAGATGTACCCTTAAATCTTTGTCATGTATATCTGGAATGAATACGATGTAAATCTCCGACATCAAGATTAATAAACCATGGTCGGGTATCACCTCTGGTGTCAAGAGTATAGTCGAAAGAATGTACATGACATGAACATTTGACAAAGTAAATGATGGTCACATATCACCTCCAGTATGAAGAGTATAACTGATATGAACTTCCACATCAAGACTATAGCCAGAAAAATGAACATGATGTAAATCTCTAGCATCAATGGAGTATCGACTCTTTGGCATCGTGAAAATTTGAGATAGTAAACCATGGTTACATATCACCTCCAATATCTAGAGTATAGCTAGATATGAACTTCCGCATCAAGAGTATAGCCAGAATAAGGAACATGATCTAATAAGCTTCTGACATCAATGGAGCATCACCTCTTCGGCATCAAGAGTATACCCAAAACCATTGTTAGGTACCAACGCCACAATATCAAGAGTACACTACAAGAGGCTCTTCATATTAGCGACGCTCACACAGCGACGCTCAAAAAAAAAATTCCCGGCGTCGCTATGAGCGTCGCAAATTTACAAAGAAATTTTCGACGCTCATAGCGACGCTTATAGCGACACTCATAGCGACGCCGACTGGGGTAAAAAAATAACCGAGCGCGCCCAAAAACTCAGATCTCAGATCTGAGTTTTTCGGCGCCCTCAAGCAAGGAGCAGGTAACGCTCTCCCTCACTCTCTCTCTCTCTCTCTCTCTCTCTCTCTATCTTTTTCTTCTCCACACACACACACACACACACACACACACGAGGAGAGGAAGGAGAGCCAGGTATGCTCCTTCCCTCTCCTCATTCTCATGTTCCCTTCCCCTCTTTCTCTCTCCCTCTCTCTCTCTCTCACACACACACATAGTGTTTTTGAGAGAGAGAGAGAGAGAGAGAGAGAGAGAGAGAGTACAAACAAAAACAAAAACGCACACACACATACATAAACAAAGAATGCACACACACATTGAGAGAGAAAAAGAGAGAGAGAGCATGCATAAACAAAAAACGCACGCATTGAGAGAGGAAAAGAGAGAGAGAACATGCATAAACAAAAAACGCACACATTGAGAGAGGAAAAGAGAGTGAAAACATGCATACGATCCAAAAAAACGCACACACGTTGAGAGAGAAAGAGAGAGAAACTAATTTAACGTCGTAGGAAACTAATTAAAATTAAAAGACCTAAAGATCTAGCCGACGAGGAGTTGAACTGAAGACCTATTATTCAAGAGGGAAATGGCATAATCAATCTATCATACTTGGCATGGGTGATAGAAAGGTTATACCATTTATCTCTTTTTATTGGCACACACATCCACACACGCGCACACACACAAGAAGAAGAGAGATATAACGTCGTAGGAAACTATCTTAAAAGACGTTAAAGATTATGTTATATGTAGACTTACATTAAATTAGATTTAGGTTTATTTTTAACTAGATTTACGTTTATTTAAGCTAGATTTAGATTTACGTTATATTAGATTAGATTTAGGTCTCCATAGACTGCGATGCCTGCATGAAGCGGGTGAAGAAAGCCCTCAATGGAATATAGGGTATTGCTACCTTCACTCATGGTGGGCTCCGTCGATCCAAAAGTACTGGTGAAATGTCTTCAGAAGATAGGGAAGAAGGTGGATCTTCAGGGCGGCAAGAGTCACTACATCCCCGACACAATGACCATCTAGACAACCTCTAGTCATTAGACTTACGTTAAATTAGATTTAGCTTTATTTTTAGTTAGATTTACGTTTATTTAGATTTACGCTTATTTACGTTCGATCGAGTCCACGCAAGAATTACTTACGGTTTAGGGTTTAGAGTTAGACGAACAGTGAAAAGATCTACTGTGAAAAGATGTTAAGATGAAGTGAAGTGCTACAGCTAGAGAAGAGGCAAAGGGATTTTGTCCACTACATGCAGTATCATGTAGACGTGGGTGTGTAGATTTCTTGTACCCACAAATATAGGTATTGACCAATAAAGACGAGATTATAACCCGGTGGTTCTGATCTCCGTGCACCTCTAGACCGAGGTGTGCGGGGATTGGACATGACTAGAGAATGTGAGGTAAAGAGAGAGAGAGAGAGAGAGAGAGAGAGAGAGAGAGAGAGAGAGAAGACGAAGAATGCCAATAGAATATTAAATTTGTTGTCCAGGTTATAAGTTTTTTATCCTCATTATGAGTAGCGACGAGGATGTGGGACCGTCCAACCGAAACACCTATCTCTCAACGAGGGTCTTATGTCCTTGTAATCAATGCAAGCATGCTGTGCGACGGACAAGATGTGTTTCTTTGCAGCACGTTCGTGAATTTGGCGAGTTCGATCCATCTATTATAGATCGAGTTGTTGCCAATTATAACTCGTCGGACTCTGACGCTGGCCAACAAGCAGCAATCTTGCAACCCAATAGACGTGTTCGCAGGCGCTTTGGTCAAGCAGCATATGTGAGGCCACAAGATGTAGCCTCTGACAGCTCGGGGGATGATGATGCAGAGCACATTCCCAACGAGGCAATGTTTGAGCCCGAGATTGATGAAATGATCGAGACGATCATGGATTCAGAAAGGCTTATCTATGATGATATGAAAAGTGAAGCCGATACGTCATTGTATAATGGAGCACGTATGTCTAGATTGAAAGCACTCCTGGTTCTTCTCAACATGCAGGCAAAGTTTGGATGGAGTGACACTAGCGTCACAACGCTTTTCAGGTGATCTATTACAGTTAGTTTACTTTAATAGAACTGTAAATGTATAATGATCTGATAGATTTTTACACGACTGTATCATATTTTTATGTTGTGTAGATTGCTGAAAGAGCACATACTACCAGCTAACAATGTGATGCCAGATTCCCGAGATGAAGCAAGAAAGATTTTGCGAAACTTGGGGATGGATTACAATTCTATCCACGCTTGTCCTAATGACTGCATTCTTTTCAGAGGGGAATACACAGACATGGAGAAGTGTCCGAAATGTGATTCCGAAAGATATCGAGTAGATCTCCACGGGACAAAAATTCCACAAAAGGTTTTGCGACATTTTCCTTTGCTTCCTCGCATCAAGCATTTCTTCGAATGTAAGTCCATGGCCGCCCTAGCATCATGGCATGAGGAGAATAAGTCTTCGGATGGTGTGCTACGAATTCCTGCAGATTGCGCAGTCTGGAAACATATAGATGGAACATGGTCGGATTTTGCCAGGGAAGCTCGAAATTTGCGCTTAGGCCTGGCTATGGATGGCGTAAATCCATTTGGTCAAAGATCAACATCTTACAGTGTATGGCCCGTTGTCATCGTCAACTACAACATTCCCCCGTGGTTGACTACGAAGAAGGGGCACCTATGGCTAAGCTTGATTGTGCCAGGGTGATATAAAGTGGGGAATATGGATGTGTATCTTCGTCCACTATTGGAAGAGCTACAACAATTGTGGATTGGCATAGAGGTGGTGGATATGAGCCGACACACAGGACGACGGAATGCTTTGATCAGAGGCATTCTAATGTGGACCATGCATGACTATCCCGGGCTAACAGAATGCTCAGGTGATCTATTGACACTCCTCACTCAGACACTGTAAATATTGTTTTTTCCCATAGTTGATCTATTATCATGTGTATACATGCAGGGCTTCAAACAAGCGGATATAGAGCATGTGTCACATGTGGACCTAGACTGAATGCACGTAGGGCACCCTCACTGAAGAAGCAAATCTACGAAGGTCATCAAGCGTATCTTCCAGAGAATCATGTGTTACGCGACGGCTTTTTGGGAAGAGAGCCACCAAGGATGTCTGCACAAGCATGGTTAGAGCAGAAGGAGATGTGCGATGACGGATTGCCTCCAGGGATGAAGAGACTATCTCTATGGTACGAGTTACCATACTGGCCCCGACTCATGATCAATCACTTGCTCGATCCAATGCACATATTCAAGAATGTGGGTAATCTACTATGCGACCATTTGACCGGCAAGAAAGATACTTTGGGAGCCAGAGTTGACCTTAGAAATGTGGATCATATGGAGCAATATTGGCCGCAAAGAGTGTCTGATGGATCGATAAAACTCCCTAAAGCACCATGGATTTTCACAGGAGCCCAAGAACGCAAAGTAAAAGAGGCCATTCGATCTTTGCGGACCCCCACTGGCGTAATGCACTCGCTCCGAACGTGTTTTACTAAAGAAGGAAAGCTTACCGGTTTGAAGTCACACGATTGGCATAAAATGTGTTAGGTACGTTCATAGTGGACTTTAATATCATTGCATAAAATGTGGACTTTAATATCATTGCATAAAATGTGGACTTTAATATCATTGCTGCACATACTTTACAGTTTATTTTACCGGTTGCCATTGAGGGATGTTTGTCTCTCGACATCCGTAACACAATCTACAAACTTGCAAAGCTGGTGCAATGGATCTCACAAAAGGAGATCAACGTAGACTCCATACCATTCGCCAAACTAAATGTTGCGGAGCTTGTGTGCATGTTTGAGAAACATTTTCCTACTACAATGCTAACCATTCAGGTGCATCTTCTTGTTCACATAGTTGATGAGGTGGAAATAGCTGGCACAGTTCATTCCAGATGGATGTTCTTCTTAGAGCGTTTCATGAAAACGCTTAAGTGATATGTGCGTCAAAAGGCACGTCCAGAGGGTAGCATGGCAGAAGGTTGGTTGGTATCAGAGTCCCTAGTGTACATTGGAGAGTGGCTAGACGGATTTGATAAATCCCGGGACACGCTATGGCGAACCATAGATGATGAACGCATATATGGGATTGTCATGTGCAATCTCGGTGTTGAGAAGAAGATGACGGAAGATCTAGAGGCTAAAATCAACCGATTTTGCATGCTTCACAATCCAGTGATGCAAAAGTGGATTTCACAATATGAGGATGCAAAGCAAGAGCGACAAAGGGCACGAATCGAGTGGAGACGGGGAAGACGACCACCGATGCACTATCCAGCGGTTCTGGAGAGCCTACCAACCTTCATGAGCTTAAGATGGTTGCACAACCAATTGAAAAGCGCACAATAATGCGGTGACAAAGTGACTGAAGAAGAGTGGGAGTACTCTCGGGGTTGCGCGACCAAGGTAAGTTTGCAATGTACGACTAGCAAGTGACTTTATTTATAAACGTTTGAACGGCCACTCATAATCTTTGTTCGTTGTAGTATAAGTCATACACAGCAGCATGGTGTAAAGGTCGACATTTTAGGGTGGAACGAATCGACAAAAAGCGTTTTACTCAAGATTGTGGAATCATGGCAAAATTTGAACAGTCTAGTCGACGACGTTCCTCTGATGCAGATCCTGTGGTGGCGGAACTCACTTACTTCGGCACGCTGCAAGAGATTTTGAGGATCGATTACAGAGGATTTTTTGTCGACTTGTTCGACGTGCAATGGTTCAAGATAATCATGGAGGGTCGCAACGCTACTGTGCGTAGAGGAGAGTCTGGTTTTCTTGAGGAGGATTCTACTAAGAAATGGACTGACCTAAGAGACACTTTCGTACTACCCAAGCATTGTGAACAAGTAAGTATGTAAATAGTTAACATCCCCCTTTTACAAGTTATGTGCTTGAAAGCTCTCATGTAAGTTATGTGGCTCTGGCAGGTAGTATTTCATCCTACAAAGTCTACATCAAACTGGTGGTACGTCATAGAGGTAGCCCCTCGTAGTGCAAGGACGTATGAAGGCTACCATGTGCCAATCACAATGACATCAATGGAGGAGATCAGAGAAGATGCTCAATCAGAAGCCGCTGCGGTGGTGCCAGACGAGCATCAAGATGCTACTACTCTATATGGGGTGCATGCAGAGGAGCTACAAAATGAAACAGAGGATATGTGTTTAAACGGAGAGCTCTATATAGATATAGGAAGTTATGCTGAGTTATGCGAGGATGAGAGAGAGATCTCTTAAAGCCACAAATATTGTATTTGAATAATTTTGCTCCGTGTTGTAAAAGCTCTGGCTCTCTAAGTACCTTCCATGGTGTATAACGCTCTTTTCTACTCGCGCTCACATCTTTTGATTGAAAATTCTGAGTTTTCGACTTGCCTCTTCTATCACTCGATTCATTGCGTCATTGTATTTATATGCGTCATTACGTCATTGTATTTAATGGTCTTTGCGTCATTGTCTACTCTATTCATTCAATATTAAGTTTAAATATTCGTGTGTTTAATCCAGGTATGGATGATGAGGAGTTTCTTTCTTCTTTGTCACCGCAGCAGAGACAGTGGTACGTGGAGCGTCATCGCTCTGGCGCATCATCGCGCGTTCCTACACCATCCGCATCTCCCTCTCTTTCGGAGCATTCGGCGCGCTCCGAAGCTTCGGCGTCGACGAGACGAGCTTCACACTCGTTTAGACACCGGCGCTCTAGTGGTGGCGGTGGCGGTTGTTGTGGGGATTTCGCCACCGATGCCTCCACACCGCCTCGTGTTCGACGAGGCTCTTTACCCTCCCCTTCTTTGCCCGCCCCCACACCAGCCACAACATCGCCATCTACGCCAGGTTTTGCACGGCTGACTGTTCCTAGAAGCTACACACCTCTACCTACTCCGCCGGGAGCCACCCCACTCGACACTCCTCGCTTCGGCGCCCAGACGCCGGTGGAGACACCTGACGTCCGTACCCCCATCGACACGCCGCTAGAGACCCCTGTCGGGACACCTAGGTTCACGCGTCACCGGCCAGAGGGCTTGCCTTACTCCGTCGACATCAGCGGCGGCATCATCATGGATGATGACGGCAAGAAGGTGATCTCGCGCATGCGTGGTCTTTGCTCTCAGCTGTTTAGACACTATACACTAAACAAATGGAGTGAAGTACCAAGTGATTTAAAAAACAGAGTCATCAGCATACTTCATGATGAGTTTCCCGTTCCAACACGGGATCAGCGCTTCAATGAAGACCTGATGAAGATTCGAATGCGCGAATACTGTAAACACAAGCGTTCCGAAGTGCAAAAAGCAATCAAGAATGGGTGGAATAGGCCAGATTGGCTGGCCAAAGAAGATTGGAAGAATGCGAAGAAAGCAGCGCGCGAGAATCCCGACAAGTGAAAGCAACAAAAGGATGCAGCCAGAGCACGAGTAGAGGCAGGGAGCTCGCACCACTTGGGGAGCGGTGGATGGGCATCATTTGAGGCCGATTTTGTAAGTCTTTTCACATTGCTCTTTATGCATGTTCGATAGTTTAGGGTTTATGAGTTTTTTAGTTCTAACATAATGAAATCTTTGTATGTTTTGACAGTGGTCGATGACAGGACGTGATCCCACACCGTACGAGCGCGAGTACGTAGGCAGGAAGGGCTTAAACGCCCTGATGGACATTCTCAGTTCTCGCGGCGGCATGGTTAGTATTAGGGTTTACTCTTTTTTATTTTTTGTATTGTTTTATAAATGTCGTTATATGTTTATACTTACTAAAAGCTGTCTTATTGTCTTTTTTTGCAGAATCCGACAGATACGCCGCTTGGACGCGATGAGACGTCTGACTAGACGACGTCAGTTTAGCCGTAGCTAGATAGCATTAGTTTAGGGTTTCTCATAGCTTATGTATCATGAGACGGATTTTATACGTCTTTTTGAACCATGTATATTATTACATTTGTCACCGCAGTTCCTTTTGCCAATCAATTCTTTATGCCTATGATGTTGTACAATTGTCATTATTACATTTGCCAATCAATTCATTTTGCCTATGATGTGTACAATTGTCAATTTTGCAAACAATGCGTCTTGTGGGTGACTATTTTGGGTCTATTATCTACCTTTGCACTTTTTTTAAAAAGTGAATCAAGTACAATATGGTTGATGGGTGGCAGGGCATTCAATGCCCTGCCACCAAAAAAATATTCTCTCGGGCGTCGCTATAAGCGTCGCTATTTATGGCTCTGTAGCGTCGCTATGAGCGTCGCGATAGTCTTCTGTGTAAACGTCGCTATAAGCGTCGCTATAGGCGTCGCTATATGCGTCGCTATATAGCGATGCTCATAGGGACACATATAGCGACGCCTATAACGACGCTCTCGTAGCGACGCTCGTAGCGACGGTTTTAGCGACGCCGGGGGTTATAAAAACCCAATGTATTTCCGTCGCTAACAGCGTCACAAGAGCACACAACCTCTTGTAGTGGTATAGCCGGATTCTTATACCTCTTAGAGTCCTCCTCATAGTTGTCCTTGACCGTTGAAAATTGTATATCTTTTAAAATACCATTTGTACATCTTTGAAATCCATCACCTTGATCAAGGACTTGATTTTGGATATATTGCAGTTGCTTTGCACGATCAGTAATTGAAGTAGGTAGTGCGATCTTGATATACCTTCTTCCGGACAGATTTTTCAATCATAATACGTATATAATTCAAGATAACTAAACCATAAGCATAGAAGATATTCTGTGCGTCTTCTAGTAGTATGACGAAAACGTGATGCACTTGGTCAGGAGAATCATGGTGAGAGTGTAATCAAAGTTTGATTCTTCTAATTAGTGCAACACATCCCAAATTTTGTAGAATCTTGATCTCAAGATCTTATGGATCTTGGTCGGCTTGTGTTGAGCCTGATGATGAAACCATTAAATAAGTTTTATCTCTCAAGCAGGATATGGCTCCAATGAGCAAAAAATATTCCAACTGATAAATACGCCACCAAATTTCTTTGAAACTCAATCACTATAATCTAATTTGACCGTAATCTGGTGCTACATCCGGGTCATGCGAGCTCCCAAAAAACGCCAAGACGTTGGGTAAAGTCCCTCATAGCTATGTCCTCCACTATGCGTGATTTCTAGTTAGATCTCATACTTTAAGGTTTGATAATGGGATCACATAGGGCTGCTTTGATTTGCTGAGCCAGATTTTGGACATGATGAAGAAGAGCTCAATAAAGAGGGCTCCATATGGAAGCATCCCTGCCTCAAAGAACCAATAGCCACAAAGGGTGCTTCTATTGTGATGGCCGCTTCTAAGGAGTCATCACACAAAATTGATTCAAAACCAATCTATGTGCCATGAAGGGTTTAACAAAGCCACAATAGCTCTCATCTTCTGATCGTCTTTCTCACATTAACAATATTTGCAATTCAATGAAAGCCCCTCTGAATTTTAACAGCGTGCTCATGGACTTTTGAAGGAAACCGCCCATGTTGCTTGCGATGGATACAGATCAGTGAGACCCTCACTTGTGGAAGGGGTTTTTCTTGATACCCCTTCTATCTTGATGTCAACCGCCATGCTCCAACCAGCCTCGGGGTCCATCATGTTGCACTCCGTTTTCTTGCCTTTGATCTGGTTTTTTTTTTCTTCCGTCTTTCAACCAGGGCCTCTCAGTTGCAATGTGGTTAGCATAGACGGCTCTAATTGTTGATGGCGCAGTTGAGCGTTTTCTACTTGCATATTTCAACCAGAGCTTCTCGGTTGCTTTGATGCCATGTTGACAAGATGACGAGAGACACACTAAGAGAGATGAGAAAGAGAAGAGAAACCAGAATTGCTTCTGTAATAGTGTGTAGACCCTACACAAGTTGAGCTTTTTCTACTTGCATATTTCAACTAGAGCTCCCCGATTGCTCTGATGCCATGTTGACGAGATGACGAGAGACACGAAGAGAGATGAGAGAGACAAGAGAAACCAGAATTGCATCCCCATTAGTGTGTAGAATCTACACAAGTTTATCTTTTTCTACTTGAATATTTCAACTAGAGCTTCTCGGTTGCTCTAATAACATGTTGACGAGATGACGAGAGACACACGAAGAGAGATGAGAGAGACAATAGAAACCAAAATTGCATCCCCAATAGTGTGTAGACTCTACACATTGAGTTCACACATATATAGTGGGGAGCTTAAGCTATATATATCATGAGGGTGAGCTCTATACATAGCTTTAACAGTTTTGAGAAAGAACCAAAAATTCCAATGGGAAGAAATGCATACAAAATCCATGAGAAAATTAAAGAAGTTGTTGTGCATGTTTCCAACTTTGAGGAAAGTAAACTATATATGTGGAAGACATGTGATTGTGACAGTGGATACTAGCCCTAGAGGAATTGGATGGGAAATTGGCGAAGATGATGAAGATGGTAAGCAATATGTAGTGAGATTTGGAGCAAAGCCCATAAGTGCTCGTCAATGCAATTATCCACAAGTGAAAAGGTACTTACACGGAGTTGTTACAACATTGAATTGTGATATAAAGAGTATTGTCGAGTCTCATTTTGTGGAGTCTTGTGAAGCATGTCAAATGTATTCAAGTGGACATCATAGTGATGGGTTGTACCCTACATACCCACTAGCTATGCACTATAAGTGGGTAGTAGATCTGGTTACAATGCCATTGGGTTTGTGGAAAATGAGGTACATAGTGCTTACACGATGGTATAGCCAAAGTGTGTCGACTCTAGAAGATGGCATGGACAGGTGTGTATAGGCAAGCAGCAGCATGGCAAAGGGATGGTGCAGCTAGGAAGTTCATGGAATGACAGGTAGCAGCGGCAGTGTATGCATGATGCGGCTTATAGGCCAAGAAAGGCTACACAAGGGGCTAATTGGGGTAGAAAGTGAAGGAGGTGAAAACTGCAGTTTTGAGGTCCAAGAATGAAGAGCTTGAAGTGCTGAAGGAACTGGTCCAGACGGCTCATCAAACCGAGCTACGGAGCCCAAGTTGTTGAAGGTCGAAGTTCTTTATGGTTTACAGATTCTTGCCGGACAGGGCAGCTGGAGACAGGTGGTCCAAGTGAAGCTTGAGGTGTTCATGCATAGAGCTCAATTCATGGAGCTTACCTGTCTTTTCGGATTGCGGATTGGAGCCATGGTTTGCAAGATAAGGTCAGTGGAAGTTTTTTCGGGGGCCAGGTCTGAGCCCACTTGGTCACATTGGAGAATGTGCCATCTGGCATCTTTTGGGTCTCGACAAGGTTCTTGATGAGGGTGTACATCATATGGAGCCAGCATGAAGTGACTACATGCCAAAGGGAGGTCGAGGCACGGAGAAATGGCCAGTCGAAGTTGGCAATGGACAATGGAGGTGCAGCTACAAATGATTTTTTTTCTTTTTGGAGTTCATGGTTCGAGGACGCAGTGTGGTCAAAATGCCAAGCCGCGGTGAGGGATGAAAGCCTGGAATGCAGACTTTTCGTGGATTTGACGACCGGAGCAGTGGATTTTTGAGCAGAGAATGGCCAGGGTGTGAAGGGAGATGATTAAAAAAACAAGTTTTTTATTGTGTTCAAGCAGGTTTTCCAAGTCCATTGGGTGGAGATGATGAGCAGATGCCACGTGGAAGCTCGAAAATCCCACATGAGCAATGAGCATGGCCAATGGCATAGAATATAGGCTGGGGCGAGCCACCCTCATGGGTATCACAAAACGTGGAGAGCTTGGAGCTCTGGGCGATGGAGTCCGTGTGGAAGGTGGCCCGCAGACGCTGCAACGGCGGTAATGGGCCTATATTGGCGGCGGTTGGGCGAGGTTGGTAAGTGGTGGCGCCAATGGGCGCTGCAGTGGCTGGCGGTGTTGGTTGTCAGTGGCGCCCGCGGCGGTGAGCACAGTGATGACGTGGCAGACGCAAAGAGGGTTCCCGCGGCTATCAAAGCCCCAATATTTTAAAGAAGGAGAAGGAGATCAATAGCGAGGTCGCTATTGCCCTCCCCTCTCAGGTAATGGATGAGGCCCACAACAGAGAGAGAGAGAGAGGAAGTCCGGGAGCAAAGAGGTGGACAAGGCCAAATGCAAAGGCACCAAAGGAGGAGATCCGACCGGCCAAGGTGAAAGGTGCAAGTGGCCATGGTGTAGCATGCAAGGTTTCCAAAAATACACTAGGCCAAGTGTTGGCAATGCATAAAATTTTTAAAAGAACTCCAAAGGGAGTGCACAACATGGTATCACACCACATTTTTTTCTTTTTTGGACTCCTATGCACACCCCTATAAAAGGGTGCTTATGGTCATTTGTAAGGGTGTTTTTTGGGACCAGTGTCTTTGAACCAAGGAGGGTTTTATGGCCAAGGCTTTTGGAGCTCTTGTTTTGGGTTGCCGAGGTTCATGCCGGCGGTGTGTTGGATGTACATGCTATTGCCTATGCTAGTACACGATTCCCTACTATTTCAAGGCATCATTCCCCTTTCCCCCTTCTCTTCTCTTCTTGTGTGCGTGTGTTTCCGAGTGTGTGTCGGCGTGTGTGCCCCCCCGTGGTTGGTAGTGCAAAGAGAGGTAGAGAGAGGTTATGTGAGTGTGGAAGGCTGTGAATTGAGCAAAGTGGAGTGATTGAGTCTGTCTGGTGCATTGCAAGGCGTATGTGTGTATGGTTGTGTGGAAGCAATGGTTTGTTTGCGGGTAGTTTTGAGTTTTGAAGGTGAACTCTAGTGGATTGGGGCGCTGTGTATACCCTGGGCTATAGTGAGGCATTGTGTTGTGTGCTGGGTGTGTTCCCCTTTCCCCCTCTCCATCTTCTAGTGCCCCCACTGAGGAGATGTCTAATGCTCCAATTTGAGGTTCGAAGTGGTGTTTTTTTGCCAACAAAGCGGTTGGCTCATGGTCGAGATGTTTGATGGTCGAGGTTGAAGCTGACAGAGATGGTGGAGCCCGGTTTTGGCCCCATATTTACAGGTGTCGAAGATCCGGAGGATTGGTTAGCAGATTTCGAATTATGGTTGCTATCGATGCGTATGTCGACGAATGCGCAAAGATTACAAATGGGGCCGTTGTTGATGCCAGGGCGAGCCAAGGTGTGGTTCGATGGCTTAGAGAGGAGTGATCGAGAATCATGGCAAAGGTTGCAGAGTGAGTTTTTGGAGAGGTTTCGAGAGGTGATTACGGCGGAAAAAGCCGGTGCAAAGCTGAAGGTGGTACGCCAAGATGTAAGTAAATATTTCTCAATTTTCATTGAGCAATTTGAAGTTTGTTGGAAGTAGTTATGGATTGCGACTGGGGTCAAAAGCAATCAATCTTTGAAGATGTCAAAGCTGTTAGAGTGCTTGCATCGGAGGATTAGAGAAAAGGTCAAAGATGGTGCAGATACCTGTTGGAATTAGGGTTGCAGAGAAACACACACAGCTTGGAGAAGACGAAGGAAGCTCAAGGCACACAATAGAGAGTGTATTACTTAGTGTGCAATGGAAAGATAGATAGCCCTAGAGTGATGGGCGTATATACAATGCACGGGGGAAAAAACCTCCTAAAGAGGGAAAAAATGCCCCGGCGGTCCTAGTGTGTTCACACACATCACTACCACATGTATATGGTAACAAATCCCCCCTGGAGTGATGCGGTGAACGAGAGCTGGCACATGAGTAAAGGGAAGTGCCATGCCCTGAGGACAGGATCAGTCCACAAAGGGGAGTAAGCCCAAAGCTTTGCGGAAAGCTTCAAGCTTCTCACGAGACAATGCCTTTGTGAAAAGATCTGCAAGGTTGTCCTGTGTTGGCACATAAGCCAAGCTGATCTCTCCTGCTGAGAGCCTTTCCCTGACATAGTGGTAATGCACCTCAATGTGCTTTGTGCGAGCATGAAAAACTGGGTTCCTCGCAACTACCAATGCGCTCTGACTGTCAGTGAAGATAGTGTTGGCAGTGTCCTATCCAACACCCAAGTCAGCCATAAGGCGTCTGAGCCATACACACTCAACCGTAGCTGTGAAGACTGCCCTGTACTCAGCCTCACAACTCGAAGTGGCCACAGTAGGTTTCTTCTTGCTCAACCATGATATACATGAACTGCCAAGCATGAAACAAAAACCACTTGTGGACACTCGCGTGTCAAAACAACCAGCCCAATCTGAGTCCGAAAAAGCATGTAAGTCTGGCGGCAATGATCCCCCCTTGGGATAAAACAAGCCAAGATGTAAAGTGCCACTAAGGTAGCGGAAAATCCTCTTGACAGCCTGCCAATGCTTAGACCCTGGGCTATGCATAAATCTGCTGACCTGCGAGACTGCAAACTGAATATCTAGCCTCGTGTTGCATACATAAATGAGGCAGCCAACAGAAGTTTGGTAAAGAGTGACATCAGCAAGATCGCCAGCATCATGTAGACTCAACTTCAAACCTGTTTCCATGGGAGTGGCAATAGGTTTGCAATCCTCAAGTCCAAACTTACATAGCAATGTCTCTATGTAACTTTTCTGACACAAGGCAATACCACCATCACACTGCTTAAACTGTATACCCAAGTAATGATGCAACAGCCCCAAATCTTTCATCTTGAAAGTAGCATTCAAATCAGCCTTAAATTCAGCAATATGTCTCTCATTTGGTCCAGTGATCAGCAAATCATCAACATAAAGAACCACAATGAGAAATACATCATCCTCACGCTTTACATACAATGTGCTATCTGTTGGACTGTTACGAAAGCCTCGTTTAACCAAATGAGTGTCAGCTTTCTCATACCAAGCACGAGGAGATTGCTTCAACCCATACAAAGCCTTCCTACATTTGCACACTTTGTCCTCTTGTCCTTTTATGACAAAACCGCGAGGCTGCGTTACATAAACTTCCTCAAATATGTCACCATTCAAGAAAGCAGTAACAATGTCTGATTGATGTACATCCCAACCAAAATGAGCTGCCAATGCACATAGAAAACGCACAGTAGTCATACGACAAGTGGGAGCAAAAGTCTCTTCATAATCTATGCCTTTTTGTTGTGCATAACCCTTTGCAACAAGTCGAGCCTTATGGCGATCGATCTCACCATCCGGCTTGCGTTTCAACTTGTAAACCCACTTCGTACCAATGGCCTTTTTGCCAGGAGGCAAATCACATAAAGTCCATGTGTCATTCTCTATAAGTGCATCATATTCTGATTTCATGGCAGCAATCCAATTTTCTGAATTCTGTGCTTCATCAAAAGACAGAGGCTCCTCAACATCATGTAAACTAGACACAGCCAAAGCATAACAATCTGATGCATAAGATGCATGGCGAGAGCCTGAACGAGTACGACTAGATAAAGGTGCATCCAATTTACTGTCACGCAAAGTGTGCACCAGCCATTTTGGCATACTTCTAGCCTGCTCATTTTCAGCCCTTTCCTCATCAAGTACATCATGTACATCTGCATCAGTAATAGGCTGTTCTAAAACATTTTCAAAAACCCCCATAGGCTGTACATTTGCCTCATTGGAACTTACATTCGTATTTCCACCACTGAAAAGAGGCAACAAAGTGTCATAAATGTCCTGTGAGCTTACATTACTGTCTCTAGTACATGACAGCAAGGGTTGAACAGAATCTTCCACAAACACTACATCCCGTGAAACCAAAATACGTTTTGTTTGCGGATGATACAACCTGTAACCTTTGCTTTCAGCACTATAACCAACAAAAATACATTTGACAGCCTTATCATCCAATTTTCTGCGCTGCACTTGTGGCACCAAAGCATATGCCAAACAGCCAAAAACACGTATGTGCTCAATAGAAGGTTTTCTATCATGCCATGCTTCATATGGAGTAATAGATTGCAAAGCTTTCGTAGGACACCTGTTAAGTACATAAGTGGCACACATGATGGCCTCAAGCCAAAAAGAATGTGGCAAAGCTTGACTTTTGACCATACATCGTGCCATTTCCGTTAGTGACCTATTTTTCCTCTCAGCAACACCATTTTGCTGAGGTGTATAAGGCACTGTACATTGGTGTTTTATCCCACGACTAGCCAGAAATGCATTAAATTCATGAGACATATACTCCCCCCCTCGATCGGAACGGAGGGTGCCCATAGTACATTTTGAGACATTTTCAGCCATAGCCAAAAATTGTTTGAAGCACATAAAAACTTCGGACTTTGCTTTAAGCGGAAATACCCATGCATGCCTGGAGTAATCATCAATGAAAGTCACGAAGTACAGGTAATTGCCCAAGGACGGAGTTTGCATGGGCCCACAAACATCACTATGCACAAGTTGCAACCTGCATGTGGCCCTAACTGAACCATCCTTTGGAAACTTAGAACGCTGCATTTTACCCAGAATACAGCCTTCACAAACATGTTTGATAGGTGCTTCAAGAGGCGGCAAAGAAGCAACCATATCAGATTTCTGCAAACGCAGCAAACTGGCAAAATTCAGATGACCAAAACGTGCATGCCAAAGTTTTGCATCTGAAATAGCCCTTGAATCTGCAACAGCATTTGCAAAATTTTGTCCACACTTGTCATACAAAGTGAGCTTATACAGCCCACGGCACAAAAGCCCAGATGCAACAATTTCATCACCAAAACTGAGATCATGAACTGTACATCTGTCATCCACAAATTTGACTACAAGTCCAAGTCTAGCAAGTGCGGATACAGACAATAGATTCTTCTTGATCCCAGGTACATAAAGTGCATCAACAAGTGTGAAGGAACTGCCATTAGCAGCAGTGAGCACAATCTTTCCAACTCCCTGAACTGGATAAGAGGCGTTGTTGGCACAAGTGACTGAATTCCCATGAGGGACAGACTCGAGAGAGGTAAACAATTCACGATGTGAGGTAATGTGCTTTGTAGCACCACTGTCGAAATACCACACATGTGAATCTGCAGCAACTGACAAGCATGCATCATGGACAGCAGGATTGTAAGTGCACTCTGCGCTAAAAGCCCATTCTGCATCAACATCAGCATCACAATCTCCTTTCACAGAAGACTCAACAATGGCTGCATTTGTAGTGGAACCAGCATTTGCAGTAGAACCACCCTCTTTCTTCTTAGCCTCTTTGGCCTTCAACTTAGGACACGACTTGATCAAGTGATCATTGGCTTTACAATAATGGCAACGCATTTTCTTTTTGCCCTTATCACCAGAATTGCCAGACGAAGTGCTGCCAGCAGAAGCATTAGGAACAGAAATTTTGCCACTCGCAGCAGAACCATAAGAAGTGGCTGCATTACTGTTACCACCCTTTCTTTGAGAAGCAATAAAAGCCTGTTCAACTGCACGCTGCCTAGTCCTGTTTTTTCTAGAAAGTGACTCTTGCAACAGCAATGTGCATAATGCATCAAACTTGACAACTTCAGGATTTCCTTGGGTCATCAGTCTCCAAGTACTAGCAAAAGTCTGGTAGGAATCTGGTAAGGCATCAAGAACAGTCTGCACAAGGGAACTGTCAGAAATGACTTCACCTGCAGAAATGAGTTGCTCATTGATATCCTTGACACTAGCAAGGAAAGTGTCCATATCATCTTCCTCATGCATAATCTTCGACTCTAGCTCTTTACGCAGCAAAGCAATTTTAGCCTCATTGCGGCTTGCATAAAGACCTGCTAGAATATCCCAAGCCTGTTTTGCAGATTTTGCTGAACGGATGTGAGGAATAATGGTGCGCTTCACAGACAACGCAATCAATGCATGAGCCTGCGCATCCTTAACATCCCAACGAGCTTGTTCTGCTGTAGGCAAAACAACTCTAACAGCTGCAATCCTTGCAGCAAGACCTGCAACATCCTCAATATCGCCTACATCTTCAGAACCAGGACGTACATCAATGCCCTGCACAATGTTCCAGACACCATTTGACACAAGAACGTGTTGCATCATATAAGCCCACATAGGGTAGTTGTCCCCATCCAACCTGTCCTCAGCAGCAAACATCTTGAACACATCTGTGTTGTTGTTGTCAGCCATGGTAAATGCTGCACCTGATGTGAAAACTGCCCGAAAATAGGAGAAATGGAGCGGGAACAACTTGTGCTATATAGCACAAACCGTAGAAGACTATAAGGCACCTGTTATGCAGAAAACGGCACTGACAGAAAATCTGCACAAAATGACGAAATAGCCTGTGCAGTACTGCCCGTAGTGGAAACGGAGGCCGAAATGAGCCCAAATCAAAATTCTGAGCAGACCGAGCTCTTCGAGCTCACCCAAAATATTTGTCGACCTGCGAACGCTTGCCAAAGCTCACTGAAATCGGAGAAAGTGAGCAGGCGTGTGCTGGAGCAGCTGGCGACTAAGCCCGGGAGGACGTGACCTGCTCTGATACCAATTGTTGGAATTAGGGTTGCAGAGAAACACACACAGCTTGGAGAAGACGAAGGAAGCTCAAGGCACACAATAGAGAGTGTATTACTTAGTGTGCAATGGAAAGATAGATAGCCCTAGAGTGATGGGCGTATATACAATGCACGGGGGAAAAAACCTCCTAAAGAGGGAAAAAATGCCCCGGCGGTCCTAGTGTGTTCACACACATCACTACCACATGTATATGGTAACAATACCTATGAAGACATGGTCTATCGGGCAAAGATAAAGAGCAAAAATGTGAAGCGGAAGTTGGAGTTGGGAATGCTAAAGCCAGCAGATTATATGCTTGTTGCGGAGGTGGTGAAGTGCTCTTTGGTCCAACCAAAGGTGGTTCCAGTTGTGCGAAATACAAGGCCTGTGGAGGTAAGACCTACTATTGGTTATGTTCCTTGGAGGTTTCCACTTTGCGATGTGCATGTGCCGAGAGTGAAAGAGCTTGTCAACGAGGAGAAGCTCCATGTAGAGGTGAACCAAGATGCAAAAGTGGTAGCAGATGTGGAGGTTCCAGTACGGATTGAAGAGGTAAAGCATGGCCTTGTTGAAAGTTTGCATGAAATGGTAGCAGAATGTGATCGAGATGCAGATACCTAGGGTTCAGAAGCTAATGAAGAAAGTTTGCAAAGCGGTGAAGATGGTCAAGATTTTGTGGAGCAGCAAGTGGATGCAGATGCTGATACGGAGTCGGTATATGATGCCGATGCTGATGATAATGCAAGCTCAATTTGCTGGGAGACATGCGAGGAAGATAGAGTGGATGAGTCCACATCCTATGACGAAGAGACGGAATCTGATGAACCCAAACTGGTAAAGGTAAAGCTGTCCTCTTATATGTTTGATGAGATGGTAGTAGCCCATGTGCAAGAAGAGCAGGGAACAGAGCAAGCCGAGATGTTTGATGAAAGCCAAAAGGTGCGGTCTAGACCTGCAGATGATGAAATGCAGGTGAAGGTGGTATGTGGTGCCATGCTAATGGCTGTGCTGATTAAAGTAGCGGTGGAATGTGCCATGGTGGTGCAGCTAATGCACCATTTTGCCAAGAGAGATAAAGCGGCCATGTCTATGGCAGAACCGGAGATGGATGCAGTAGCGAATGAGTTTCTCTCTTCCATGGAGAAGCATGATGCAGCGGTAGAAGAGGTGATTGAAGAGTAGGAGACTGAAGCTGGACAGAAGGAAGTGTTGAGCGACCTTGAAGGGCCAATCAATGAGGAAGGTCTTGATGACAGTATAAGTGAGTTCGAAGAGGAGGTGCAAGAGAGCATGAAGCCTGTGCAAGAGATGTGTTCTATGGCACATGGAGGAGGTTCCGAAGATATGTCCAAGCTTTCAAAAGAGGTATACAATCCATGGTTGAAAGGTAGGCTTGTAAGTGCAACTGTACAGTATGTTATCCGTCAGGTACGGGGTTCCTTTGAGAGGAGCTCTCCTTCACATCGCTGGGAGGGAGGGTCAGAAGTGTTGGTTCATACAGATGATGTGGTTGCAGAGCCATATAGGGTGATGAAGCAAGATGATGTTCGAAGAGGTGCTAAAGTGCTATGGGCCTTTTGTGTGCATGGATGGCTACGTGCTTGGGTAGGGCACTATTGGAGGTTGTTGCAAATGGATGAAAGTAAATAGAGCCAGGTTTTTGATCTAGGTGGAAGCTATGTTATGCAGGGGGTGGGGCAATCCACTTGAAGGTTTGGGTGATAGATTGCACTAAAACATTGTATATATGGTTTGAGTTTTCTCATAGTGTGTGCCAGGTTTTGCAGTTTATAGTGGAATAACACTTTATGTGGTTGAGCATAAATGCTCAATAGGGGGGTGGGCAATGATGGTACAGCCAAAGTGTGTCGACTCTAGAAGATGGCATGGACACGTGTGTATAGGCAAGCAGCAGCATGGCAAAGGGATGGTGCAGCTAGGAAGTTCATGGAATGACAGGTAGCAGCGGAAGTGTATGCATGATACGGCTTATAGGCCAAGAAAGGCTACACAAGGGGCTAATTGGGGAAGCAAGTGAACGAGGTGCAAAGTGCAGTTTTGAGGTCCAGGAATGAAGAGCTTGAAGTGCTCAAGGAATTGGTCCAGACGGCTCATCAAATCGAGCTACGGAGCCCAAGTTTTTGAACGTTGAAGTTCTTTATGGTTTACAGATTCTTGCCGGACAGGGCAGCTGGAGACAGGTGGTCCAAGTGAAGCTTGAGGTGTTCATGCATAGAGCTCAATTCATGGAGCTTACCTGTCTTTTCGGATTGCGGATTGGAGCCATGGTTTGCAAGATATGGTGAGTGGAAGTTTTTTCGGGGGCCGGGTCTGAGCCCACTTGGTCACATTGGAGAATGTGCCATCTGGCATCTTTTGGGCCTTGACAAGGTTCTCGATGAGGTTGTACATCATATGGAGCCAGCAGGAAGTGACTGCATGCCAAACGGAGGTCGGGGCACGGAGAAATGGCCAGTCGAAGTTGGCAATGGACAATGGAGGTGCAGCTACAAATGATTTTTTTTTGTTTTGGAGTTCATGGTTCGAGGACGCAGTGTGATCAAAATGCCAAGCCGGGGTGAGGGATGAAAGCCTGGAATGCAGACGTTTTGTGGGATTTGATGACCGGAGCAGTGGATTTTTGAGCATAGAATGGACAGGGTGTCAAGGGAGATGATAAAAAATCAAGTTTTTTATTATGTTCAAGCAAGTTTTCCAAGTCCATTGGGTGGAGCTGATGAGCAGATGCCACATGGCAGCTCGGAAATCCCCAATGAGCAATGAGCATGTCCAATGGCATAGAATATAGGCAATGGCGAGCCACCCTCATGGGTATCACAAAACGTGGAGATCTTGGAGCTCTGGGCGATGGCGTCCGTGTGGAAGGTGGCCCGTAGGCGCTGCGCAGGCGATAATGGGCCTGTTTTGGTGGCGGTTGGGTGAGGATGGGAAGTGGTGGCACCAATGGGCGCTGCAGTGGCTGGTGGTGTTGGATGTCGGTGGCGCCCGCGGCGGTGAGCCCAGTGATGATGTGGAAGACCCAAAGAGGGGGGTGTTCCCGCGGCTATCAAAGCCCCAATATTTTAAAGAAGGAGGAGGAGAGCAGTAGCGAGGTCGCTATTGCCCTCCCCTCTCAGGTAAGGGATGAGGCCCACAGCAAAGAGAGAGAGAGAGAGAGGAAGTCCAGGAGCAAAGAGGTGGACAAGGCCAAATGCAAAGGCGCCAAAGGAGGAGATCCGGCCAGCCAAGGTGAAAGGTGCAAGTGGCCATGGTGTAGCATGCAAGGTTTCCAAAAATACACTAGGCCAAGTGTTGGCAATGCATAAAATTTCTAAAAGAACTCCAAAGGGAGTGCACTACATGGTATCACACCACATTTTTTTCCTTTTTTGGACTCCTATGCACACCCCTATAAAAGGGTACTTATGTTCATTTGTAAGGGTCTTTTTTGGGACCAGTGTCTTTGAACCAAGGAGGGTTTTTTGGCCACGTCTTTTGGAGCTCTTGTTTTGGGTTGCCGAGGTTCATGCCAGCGGTGTGTTGGATGTACATGCTATTGCCTATGCTAGTACACGATTCCCTACTATTTCAAGGCGTCATTCCCCTTTCCCCCTTCTCTTCTCTGCTTGTGTGCGTGTGTTTCCGGGTGTGTGTCGGCGTGTGTGCCCCCCCGTGGTTGGTAGTGCAAAGAGAGGTAGAGAGAGGTTATGTGAGTGTGGAAGGCTGTGAATTGAGAGAAGCGGAGTGATTGAGTCTTTCCGGTGCATTGCAAGGCATATGTGCGTATGGTTGTGTGGAAGCAATGGTTTGTTTGCGGGTAGTTTTGAGTTTTGAAGGTGAACTCTAGTGGATTGGGGCGCTATGTATACCCTGGGCTATAGTGAGGCATTGTGTTGTGTGTTGGGTGTGTTTCCCTTTCCCCCTCTCCAACGATAAGAATTAACTAACCATATTGAAGATTGTGCTCTAAGAACAAAAAGCACAAAAGGCTATGTAGTTCCTCATAGACACTGTGATTAGTTGTTGTAACTTATGGACGTGTTGCGAAAATAACAGCTGACAGGGGTGATTTGGATGCCGAAAAAACCAGGGAGTTTTCTCTAGGTTGGGCATTAAACTCACTCTTACTAATGCATACAATCATGGAGGGAATGGTAAATCAGAATGTGGGCATCCTTCTATCGTTAAAGCTTTGGCTAGGGCTTGCAAAAAAAAAAAGGGAGAATGGCCTAGGCTATTGCCTTATGCTTTATGGACTGATCATACGAGTCATAGATTAGTTACTGGTTATAATCCCTTTGAGTCGATGTATGGTCAGAAACCTATCATACCAATTGAGGATGTAATTCCAACATGGAATGTATTGATTTGGGAAGGTGGAATGAGTAGGGAAGACCACATACATCAATTAGAAAGAAGGCCTCAAGATATTGAGATTTCATTAGCACGATTAAAAGATGCAAGGTTGAAGAATAACAACATTAAATTTGATTGAAGAGCTATTGAGGAAGGTGATTGGGTGTTGGTGTATGAAAATAGTCTTGATAACCAGCATTCAACAATAAGAAATATTTTAAAAAGAGGTTTGTTCCTTACGTGGTTAAGCATGTACATAGGAATGCAACTTACACCTTGCATGAGCTACATGGGACAGAAATGAAGATTCCCATTGCCAAAAAAAGAATCAAGCTGTTCAAAAGAAGAGGTGATCCAAATCCCTTTGAATCACAAGAAAGTCAAAATGAAGGCTCCGATGAACATGTTGTGGATGAGGATGAAGAAAGATATGATGATACACTTGAACTCATTGGCAGTGATGAGAAAATTGATATGTATGCTGACTTAAATGAAGGCTAAACTTGCAAAGGATATGTGTGGCACATGCTGGGGAATGTCCAAGTTTAGAGGGGGTGGATGTCGTTTCGTGACATGTACATAATGTAAAACTAAAATATCTTCCTCACTCTCAATGTTCTTTTATGTGGGATTAAATGCTATAATGTACATAGTATGATATGTGCGAAAACAAATGTCACGATTGCAGTTATGTATATACCTTGTCAAGACAGGCCCTAGCTGCCGTGTCACTATGGCATGTTTTTTTTTGCATAATCATATGCCTAATTTTCTTTAGAAATGAAAAAATTTCAAGTGTTTCTAAGTGGCACGTTCGTTTTGCCTAGAAAGATCAATGCGTGCGATCTCAGCCAAAAATAGTAAGTTTCATATGTGGGTGTAATAAATGCATCGAGTATGCTTGCCAAGTGGAAAAACGAGGTTCAAGATTAAATTTAAGCATAATGGGATTTTTCCACCATTTTAGGGATGCATCCCAAGTCGTTTGGGCATTTTATAGGCAAAAAGGCCATTTTTTGGGCTAAAAATGGCCAAAAAGTGTTGGGGTATAAATCCCAATGTGGTCGCCCAGGTAAGTGGGCGGGCCGCCAGGTATGTACACATATTATTTTGTAAAAACCTAATAAGAACTCACTATGCTCTACAAATTACAGTAGAGCGAGTTCACCATATTGTCGTGCGCTTCTTCTCGCACTCTCTCTCGCGTCGCACTTCCGCTCGTACTCCTTCAACTGGTATCAGAGCTCAGATTGAGGCTCGAGGCAGCATTTGCAGGTAGCCAGAGCCATCTGCTCAGATTGGAGTGAGATTCGACAGGCGAAAACACGGCCCCAAATCATCTCGGCCACCATTAGGCTTTGACAAAGTTCTGTGCAGGCCATTTTCGACTACGTGGTCTCGGCGGGTGCAGATCCGACTCTGCACATTTGGGGTTTCGGCCTACAACTGCAGGTGCTGAGGATATCGACATTCCCAGAGTGCTGATTTGTGGCTGTCTACACATCGAAGGACGGCTCACAGTTCTTGGAGGCGTGTCACATACGACACGGGCGCATCTACACACAGATTGTAGGCGACATCCATACTAGTTCATCAGGTAGCTTGTGTTTGCTGCTTGATATTCCAGATTTCATCCTCACATTGCACGTACTTCCACATGGGATGTATTGTCAGAGATGATGTATGTCTATTGAGGGTTTGTTGGCTGTGAGTCACGTAGCAAACAACCGCCGTAGTTGTTACGGCATGCAGTGGGAAATTTGTGGATGTATGACTTTGTGGGAAGTCTATGTATTGTCAAATTTATTGCAGCCTTTGTTGAGGGTCGAGTGAGGTTTTATTGAGCTAGGGGATTCTCGAATGTTGAGATCCTTTCGGTGATACAGGTCTTGGAGCGATCCCTCGAGCACCCTTAGATAGGCAGCTAGGATGTATTGACTGTGAGTTAGACAGTTGGGATTGCATCTTTGCTTTACTGCCGTTGAGACATTGTCGGAGTCTATGCTTACAGGACAGCGACAGGACAGTGAGAGACAGTACAGGTGCATGACAGGTTTACCCACAACTTACAGTGTTAGAGAGATAGTGGTTTTTTGAGCTGTTTTTGGTCTGTTTTTTAGTACACCAGAGCCATTTTACAAAGGAGACTCTACCGAAATTTCTGCAGAATCTGAAGCTTTCTTGGTTCATTTGACAGGTTGATATTGGTTCAGAGGTCAGTTTACAGGGGAAACTCTGCCGAATTTTTCCCAGGAAAGTAAACTACTGTGAAGCGTAGCTATGGCTGGATCACAAGACACTGCTCTTTACAATATCAAGAAACTGGATGGAGCCAATTTCCCATTGTGGAAGAAGCAGATTTGGCACGTGTTGGTACAAAAGAAGTAGATAAAACCTATAAAGCTCAAGGGGATAAAACCAGAAGATATGGACGAATATGAATGGAGCGAAATGGATGAATTGGCACTTTCTACCATTATGCTGACTTTGGCAGAAAGCGTTTACTTCAATGTAGCAGACGAGATGTCGGCTTATCAAGCATGGTTAAAGCTGAGTGATCTTTATGAGAAGCAGAGTGAAGCTTCATAGGTATACTGGCTTCAGAAGCTTGTTGACTTGAAGATGAAAGAAGGGACACCTATGTCCAATCATCTGAATGAATTCAACACAATCTATAGTCAGTTGTCAGCTCAAGGTGTCAAGTTTGATGAACCTGTTAGAGCTATGTTCCTGTTGATCACATTGCCGGAAAGTTGGGACACTTTTCACACAGCTTTGAGTAATTCTGCACCTCCAGATGGTTTGAACATAGCAAGTGTAGAAGGAAGTCTTCTTACTGAAGAAACCAATAGAAAGACAATGGACAAAGGCAAAGGAACAGCCTTAGTTGTCAAGGGAAGGACCAAAGAAAAGTACAAAGGTGGAAAGAGGAATCAGTCTCGTAGCAAGTCCCGCAGTGCTAAAGGCAAGAGTGACATAGAATGATACTATTGTGGCAAGAAGGGTCACATGAAAAGAGACTGCAGAGAATGGAAAGTAGAAAAAGGCAAAGAGAAAGCTGAAGACCATGGTGAGAATAACAAGTCCTCACTGAAGATTCAAGAAATAAATGTGACAAACACTGTCGCAGAGGATGACAGTCTAGTGTCAGGAGACATCTACTTCTTGAAGAATACAATGGACTCGGCTCTTCTTACAGCATCTTATGGAAATGCACAGAGTGACTGGATTATAGACTCAGGGGCATCACTTCATGTGTCTCCAAACAAGGAGTGGTTTACCTCTTATATGACCACTAAAGATCATGTTCGGCTAGGCAATGGGCAGACATGTGAGATCTTAGGTGTTGGAGATGTTCAATTGAAGTTTCAGAATGGCTCTTCTTTCACACTGAAGAATGTAAGACATGTTCCCCCAATTACAAAGAGCTTGATCAGCACAGGTTTACTTGATGATGTTGGCTACGTCACCACTTTTGGACAAAACATGTGGAAGATATCCAAGGGTTCTATGACAGTAGCACATGGAGTAAAGTCTGGAGGACTTTACATGATTTATGTATCAAATGTCTCTAAAAATGTAATCAATGTAACCGAGCAACCGAACGTTTCTTTGTGGCATAGCCGGTTAGGACATATGTCCAAGAAGGGAATGGAAATCTTGTCTCATTCTAGTTATTTGCCTGGATTTTCATTTAATGATTTTGAATTCTGTGAACATTGTCTATATGGTAAGCAAACACAGCAGCCACATAAGCATAGAAGCAATAGAAGAGATACACAGTTGGCACTTGTTCATAGTGATTTGTGTGGACCTATGCCTAACCTATCTCTATAGGGGGAGCTTCTTACTTTATGACATTTATAGATGATTACTCGAGGAAAGTATGGGTTTACTTTCTCAAGCACAAGGATGAAGCGTTTAGTGTTTTCAAAACGTTTGTGATACTTGTGGAGAATCAAAGTGGCAAGAAGCTTAAATGCTTACGCACTGACAATGGTGGAGAGTATGTTTCAAAGGCCTTTCAGGACTTTTGTGAGTCAAAAGGTATAAAACGTGAACTTACTACTCCTTACAATCCTCCTCAAGAGGATGAATAGGACCATACAAGAGAAGGTCATAAGTATGTTGTCTAATGCACAGTTGCCAAATGGGTTTTGGGCTGAAGCCGTATCAACAACTGTTCATCTTATAAATAGATCTCCTAGCAAGGTTTTGCGGAAGGATTTAGTGGCAGAGATGGTATGGTCAGGCAAGGTGCCCTCATTCAAGCATCTCAGAGTCTTTGGCTGTGAGGCATATACTCACGTTGCAAAGGAATTTAGGAACAAACATGAGCCAAAGAGTAGAAAGTGCATCTTTCTAGGCTATGGTAATTCTGGTGAGATGGGGTACAGACTTTGGGATCCCGAATCCAGAAAGGTTATCCGCAGCAATGATGTTCACTTTAATGAAGCCAAATATCATTCTAAACGAGAGAGGGTTGAGGAGATTAGAAGAGTTGTCTTCCAAGAAGATGGACCTGCACGTGCAAGACAAAATGTCAGGGCTCAAGAGGAGCAAGGATAGGATAGAGTGGAACCACAGGTTGTGGCTGAGCCTGAGCCACCTATTGTGCGTAGATTTGGACATATCACACGGCCTCCTGATAGGTTTGTTCCATCTATGAACTATGTCATGTTGACTGATTGCAATGATCCTTCATGTTACAAGGAAGCAGTGCAAATGAAGGACTCCGGGAATTGGCAATTGGCCATGCAGTCATAGATGACAGCTCTGCATAAAAACCAGACATGGAAGCTAGTTAAATTGCCACAGGACAAAAAGGCTCTACCTTGTAAATGGGTTTACAGGTATAAGATCACCACTCATGATAGTCAGCCAAAGTACAAAGCAAGGCTTGTTGCCAAGGGCTTTAAGCAAGAACAAGGCATTGACTTTGATGAAGTCTTTTGTCCGGTGGTCAAGATGACTACATTGAGATTCTTTCTTGCATTGGTTGCCATATTAGATTTGGTGTTGCACCAAATGGATGTCAAGACAGCGTTCTTGCATGGTGATTTAGATGTGGAAATTTACATGGAACAGCCAGAAGGGTTTGTTGAGAAAGGCAATGAAGATTGGGTATGCGAGTTGTTAAAGAGTCTTTATGGCTTAAAACAATCACCGAGGGCATGGTGCCATAAATTCCACAAGTTTATGCCTTCTCAAGGCTACAAACGTAGTGAGTTCGATCATTGTCTATATACAAAGAAGGCTAAGGCTGGTAGTTGGCTGATCCTTATTTTGTATGTAGATGACATGTTGATTGCTGGCAAGCACTTGGAAGAAATTTCAGCTTTGAAGTCAAAGATGGCAAAATCGTTTGACATGAAAGACATGGGTGAGGCAAGTCATATACTTGGTATGCGCATTGAGAGAGACAGATCAAAGAAGTTGATTTGGTTATCTCAAACAAAGTATATTGACAAGGTTTTGCATCGTTTCAATATGGAGAAGGGAAAGGCATTGAGTGTTCCATTGCCACCATATGTCAAACTTAGCAAACAAGATTGTCTTGTGTCTGAGGAAGAACAGGCTGAAATGGATAAGATTCCATATGCGTCTGCAGTGGGTAGTTTGATGTATGCAATGATTGCTACTCGCCTAGACATTGCATTTGCAGTGGGAGTAGTAAGTCGATACATGTCAAACCCAGGCAAGAACATTGGGAGGCAGTGAAAGGAATATTGATATACCTGAAAGATACAAAGAGTATGCGCATATGCTATGGGAGTCAGGAGCTAAGTGTAAAGGGTTTTACAGACTCAGATTATGCAGGTGACTTCGAAAACCGAAGGTCTACGTCAGGGTATGTCTTTACATTGGCTGGTGGAGTAGTATCATGGCGTTCTAGATTACAAGATTGTGTTACTCAGTCTACTACAGTGGCTGAATATGTTGCAGCATCAGAGGCATGCAAAGAATCAATTTGGCTTAATCGACTAGTAACAGATTTGGGAATCAAAGAAGAGATGCCTGTGTTATATTGTGATAGTCAAAGTGCTATACAATTGGCTCGCAATCCAGTTTATCACTCAAAGACAAAGCATGTGGATGTGAAGTATCATTTCATCAGGGAAATGCTCGAGGATAAGAAACTTCAGCTTGTAAAAGTTCACACCACAGAAAATCCTGTTGATCTACTTACAAAAGGACTTCCCTCAGAGAGCTTTGCGCATTTTTGCAAGCAGTTAAGTGTAGGGTAGTACATCACTTCTCTACATCTCTTGTATATTAGCTTGTATAGTAGCTTCTCTCACACTTAAAGTACCAGATTGGACTTTAAGTGGGAGGTTATTGGGGTATAAAGCCCAATGTGGTCGCCCAGGTAAGTGGGCGGGCCTCCAGGTATGTACACATATTCTTTTGTAAAAACCTAATAAGAACTCACTATGCTCTACACATTACAGTAGAGCGAGTTCACCATATCGTCGTGCTCTTCTTCTCGCACTCTCTCTCGCGTCGCACTTCCGCTCGTACTCCTTCAAAAAGGTCATAAAATGGTTAAAAATGTAACATCACTCACAATTCCATGACTTTGATAGATGAACATTTTAGATGTACAATATCAGCACTTTGAGCTCTTCTATGAAGGGATACAAAGACTAAACCTATGGTCTCCTAGTGCGGTCCCGTGATGTTCCAACCCTGTATTTGAGGATGTGAGGCCACCAATAAGGGTTTTTCCTCTTCAAATACTTACTTGGGATTTTGTAATGAAGCTGTAAAGCTTCCATGAAATGTCTATGACTGACAATTTAAGCATTTTTTTAGGGTTTTTAGCAAGGCAAAAGAGCACTGTAACTATGCAATTTGCAGCAAGTATATACCAAATCATCACACACACAAGAGTATTGAGTTGATCTTGGCTCTTTTTCAAAGTTAAGCTTTAATGGTTGGAGTCTTGTTCTTTTTGAGTGTGTTTCTAGCTTCAAATCTTCTTCGACTTGCTTGATTTTGCTACAAACTCTCACACTCAGAGGTCTGACGCTTTCCTAGCCGCGTTGTGCATTGCTTGACAATGGTGCCTATTTTTGAGTCACCCCTCCATCCTGCCACTAAGTGCACCTCTTTAAGTTGTAGCCAGATCCACAAAAGCTACCTCCCCCCTGCCATTTCATGTGTGCATGACCTCCTATCTCATAGAATGGTTTGTCAATCTCATCTTACCTCTTACCCCCTCAAGTTTGGTTGTTATCTCATCAAATTAATACCTTGTCAATCCCATCTTTGCCTTTATGCTCTCCCATGTAGGGGGCACCTAGCTTTTCCAAATCTAACTACACCTCAAAACGGTGTACTCCGCGGAGGGAGGATGGGGGTAAGGGCACGCGGGGTGCAATTATTAATCATTGATAACTATGACTATTGCACATTATTCTAAATAAAGAGCCAAGTAGCAAGCCTATACATGGCCACTTGCAAAAAAATGGGCCTAGAACGCTGCCATTAGAAGTTGAGCAACATCCACCAACCAGCTCATATAAATATAAATATATATATATATATATATATATATATATATATATATATATATATATATATATATATATAGAGAGAGAGAGAGAGAGAGAGAGAGAGAGAGAGTTTCATTGTAGTATCGTTGAGTAGATTCCTTGTGCAAGCTAACAGGACAGCTTGGGCTAGTTGCTAGCGGCTAGACTTTTGCCATGCAACAAAAGTGTAGGTGATGTAGGGCTTTCTTTCAAGACGGGGACGGTAGCCTTTTGCAACTATGCCAATTTTGGCATAGTTACAAAAGGCATGCTTAGTAGAACTTAAGATAGTTTCACATGGATGGGGGTTCTACCCCCTCCTTCCTCACCTATCGTGGCTCGACATAATAAAAGAAGGAAACATGAGTCCTTGGTGAGCTGGGTTGCGCTTCAAAAATTCGATGTAGAGGATTGGGTTCTCGAGCTAACCAAAATAGACAGAGTTGGGGAATGAAGCCAGTGCTTGCTGAGCTCAGCATGTTGGGGTTGCACTACACCCGTGTAGATGCGCCCTTAGCTAGCTCAGCAAAACAGGTAGTGTTGGGAAAGGAGGGAAGTGTTTGCTGAGCTTAGCATGTTGGAGTTGCACTATATCCATGCAGATGCGCCCTTAGCTAGCTCAGTTGTGTCTGCACAACCACAAAGGATTCTCTGTAATCTCGTCAAGTTATTGTTGATTGTGTCTCACATGACCATGACCTAAATAAAAAATAGTCACCACTCCTCGTTTGGATACCTCTTTAGTATGCTCTAAAATCAATTGATCCACTTGTGAGTCCCAAGGTCATGTAGAAAAGTCAAACGCATATACATGATGTGTCCCATCTCGTTGCCATTTGCCATTAGCTTCCAGTGGGTAGTCACGGGGTTGAGTTTGCATTCATCCTTTGGTGAGTTTGCATTTTATCCATCATTGTTGATAGAAAACCCTTGCGTTAAAACACACAGCAATGTGTGTGTGTGTGTGGGGGGGGGGGGGGGGGGGGGAGATGGGGTAAGAGGTAAGAGTAGATTGACAAGACATCTGTTGAGAACGCAGGTCACACGCATGCAAAGTGGGAGGAAGGAGACAAGGGAGCACCTACACGAGGGGCGATAGCTATTTTGAGTGGCCCTCCTCCTTGCACTAAATGCATCTCTTTACAATATAGTTAGATTTGCAAAACAAACCTTCCTAGTCCCCTGCATTTCATGTGTGCCTGACTTGGTGTTTCATCAATTGCATTCTCAATCCCATCTTACCCCCTTGTGTGTGGCTCTTACGTCTTATTCAAATGTCTTGCCAATCCCATCTGCCCTCTTCCAGGGGCGTCCACAAAGTAAAATTTCCTTACATCACCCCTTATACCCCTATTGTACACATGAATCTGTAAATTCACAAGAAATTAAAATCCCTTCGATTGAATTAGGCACGTGCTATGCTACATATACTTTAGTGAACTCCTCGGGGACCTCTTTATGCCCTCCCATGTGGTCGGGGGACACCTATCTTTTGCAAATCTAAGGTGTCGTTAGTAGAGGAAGGAGGGGCAAGGGCGTGGTCACATGCAAAAGAGTTATCAGTAATCGATAACTACCTCTATTGCACTTTATTCTAAATTAAAAGCGGACTACTCATGAGCCATTCGATGGTCACACAAAAAAAAATGCGCCTAGGACATGATTGATACAAAACCTAGTGAGGAAACTAATGATTTTGATTGTAGAGGATGAAGTCAAGATGCTAAATATTACCCAAGGCAATATCTAAGTTAAGTCTCTTTACATACAACATAATCAAGGTGTTCTTTTATATCTAAATTAGTGGTGTTCTTAATTGTGTCTTGTTTTTGGCAGGCCTCGTGATTTTATCACCTTTTTGAGTTGCAGTAAGAAAGGGATTGTATTCTCAGAAATGTGTTAATATTTGGAAATTGAAATGTTCACCAGCTGTGAGTCCCGAATAAACCGACTCCAGAAAAGTCAAACGTATATAAATGATGTGTCTTCCAGCTCACTGTCATCTGGCATTATCTTTCCAGGTGGCAGTCGCGCAGTTTGTTCGCTTCATCCTTTGGTGAGTCTCGATCCATCAATGCTAGAAAACTTGCGTTAAACACAGCAATTTGTGTTGGGGATGATCGAGTGAGAGAGAGAGAGAGAGAGATCAGCGCGATAGAGATCAGACTGCGACAAATTAGCAAACGCTAATATGTCGCAGTCTCTCTCTCTCTCTCTCTCTCTCCCCCCCCCCCATGTCATCACGTACACAACACTACCACACAAAAATCGGCACGTGCTTATAGTCGGCATTGTCAGGACATGTACTAATTGATTGCAATATTTTACAACATGCATGTAGGTCTTCTGCAGAGAGAGGAAAGCGTAAGAAACGCTAGTGAATATGGTCGGAGTGGGCAAGAATATGGATTTATTGCGGTCCATCATGAGGCGTAAATATGGTTTTTGTCCAGACGAATATGAATCGAGTACAGAGGAGATCATGCTGAGCCCAGGTAGCCCTAGCTGCTATTCGCCCGTGGCTGATCCTGCAATTTTAAAGGCAGGCTGTAACTTGGAATGTGATGTGTCCGAAGAGCGCGTGGTCAGGAGAAAGAGGAACCGTGTAGGATCTGCAAGTGAAGCAGTGCAGGTGGTAGCAAATCATGAGGAAACCATGAAAGAGAAGCTCAAGCAAGCAGGATCAATTATGATTGCGGAAGATCAGCGCCATGTCGAGCTGGAGAGTAGTGGAGCTGCCATTGATGTAAAGAAAGGTCCGGAAGGAGCGAGAACGTTAGAGATACGTTGCAAAACAGCTGGAACCGGGAAGGGCGCAGAAGCCACAGGGAGTATGTGTGCAGCGACCAATGTGATGACAAATGAGGAAACAGTGTATCAGCGCGCTTCTCTAATGGAGTACATGCGACTCGAGCACATGCAGAAGCACTTGGCGCTTGCGCGACCCAAGGGTGACCCTCGGAAAACGTGCCCCTCAATATTATATTTGATTCAAGATAAAATCTGCTCTGTGTGCGGCGAGGAAGACTTGCAGTTTTCACCACCACCAATGTTCTGCGAAGAATGCAGGAATGAGGTAAGGATGGGCATTGATGAGTACTATATCACAGGCAAGGCTGATGTGAATATAAGTATCAATACAAGCAGGCGCTTAGGCAATCGGTCCAGAAAAGCCAGTACAAGTGTAGCATCGTCCGCATTGCCAGTTACTGCTGATAAGGAAGTTGATGAAGGAAAACTTGTCAGTGATAAGAATAATATTGCGGCACCGCAGATAGTTCTGTGCAAGCCATGTTTCCAGGAAGTTGGTAAGAATGAGATTGTGGAAGTCGGAGTCACTGGCCTTCAGCTTCACACGGGCCAGTTTCAATATTGTGGGCCAGAGGTCGAGATAACAGTTCATCAGGAAGCGGTACATGCGTATATAATACTGTCTTTAAATGTATTTAATCTGTACTAATTAAGGTCATGATCCTGCATTAATTAAGCTGAGTTCCACTCCACAGTCCACTGTTTTGTTTTATGCATTTTGATCTGCTACTTAAAATAAAATATATAGATATGCTGATCATGAACTAGCGAGAGCTGTTTTTGTGCATGCAGTGGGTAAAATGCGACACCTGTGTCTTCTGGCAGCATCAGATTTGTGTTCTGTTTAATCAGGAGTTGAACGTGGGTGACAAAACTCTTTACAATTGCCCTGACTGCTGCGTTCAGCTGAAGAGCAGCACCGAGCAACGGCCTGCAGCTGTCGGCGGCGGATCAGAGAGTGTGATCCAGACAGATGAGCAGGATATTCCGGCCGACACGACTGGGAATATTATGCAATATTATAAATGGCGTGCTAAATCATTGCCAACCACATCCCTGAGTGATCACATTGAGAATCGCCTGGCTTCTCGACTTACGCAGGAGCGAGCTGAGCGTGCAGCAGCCGCCGTCCGATCATCCTCTGATCCTCTTCAAGTAACTCCACTCCATTATATAAACTGTTTGCCGGTTTTAACTCCGCATATTATAGCTAATTAATTGTAGATGAGCACAAACGTCGTACAGCATTCCAACTTAATTTTAACGTGTATATAGCTCTCGACTCTAGAGACTTGCTTGATAATTAGGTTTCTGCAAATATCTCACAAGAAGATTTAGACTTAGCAATTTTCTCATGTAGGAAAACAGAGTCTTTTTCAAGTGTTTTTCATACAATGCATAACATCATGAGCTTCTGCTCGAGAGGCACCGTATACCTAGCTAGGTACGATTGGGGGCAGGGGACCACCGGGCCGGTGGTCCCTCCCTCCAATCATATCTAGCTAGGTATGCGGTGCCTCCCTGACAGAAGCTCGTGCTGTTGAGGTAAGTCACAATGTGGGAATTCGTGATGTTGAGGTAATTAAGTCACAATGTAGGATAAGTCACTATATGGTCTTGTCCGTTATACAATTAATATCTAATTTGTACCAACTTTGCTCTAATGTACATATTATATGCAGGTCCCCTCTGCAGAGGGCCTTGTCGTCCGTGTCGTCTCATCCATAGAAAAGATAGCCAAATTCAGCCCCAGGTTTTCTCAGGTTGTTCAGTCTCACGTTAACAATATTGACCAAATGCCAAAGCAACTACCTTACACGTCCAAGGTGAGCCATCTGCAGGAAAATCTTCCAAGTTCTATGCTCATTTTTCCATGAATGCCCTATCATTGATTAATTATACACCCCAGCTCATGTGCCTACGCGGTTTAAAAACTGCCATTTACAGATGGTGATGCTATTCCAAGACGTCGGCGGTGTTGATGTATGTCTGTTTGCCATGTATGTGCAAGAATATGGCAAAACAATACCTAGAAGCCATCCTAACCACAACATCTCTTACATAGCGTACCTAGATTCCATAAAGTACTTTGAACCAGCGAATGTTAGGACCGTGCATGGGGAGGCACTTCGGTCCTATGTATATCATGAAATCTTGGTAAGACATAATCTCCTTTATCATTTGAAATGTTGAAACTTTGCAAAAGTGTGTCTGTATGCTCCTAAAAAATGAGACTCCTTAAGATCATAACTTGCGATTTGTGAGTTACTCTTTACTTCATCTTTACTTTGAGATGCAGAAGCCAAATGTGGTTAGATCTTAATGAAAAAGATGTAAACTTATTGGCCTTCGCTTAATATTGCACACATTACATGCTTAGGGGATTTCATATGAATGAAATTTTTTAACAGATCTTTTCCATGTGGTTCCACAAGATAATTTAGAAATTTTCTCATGTAGGAAATTCGAGTCTTTTGCAAAAAAATTTATACAATGCATAACATCATGTGCTTCTGCTCGAGAGGCGCCTCATACCTAGCTAGGTACGAGGGAACCACCGGTCCCCTGCGGTCCCTTGCTCCTAATCGTACCTAGCTAGGTATGGGGTGCCTCCCTCACAGAAGCTCATGATGTTGAGGTCATGAGTCACAATGTGGGAATTATTGTGAGAATTTGTCCAAAACTTCTTGTGAATTCATAGATTGGCTATCTGGAGCATGCAAAACAACGGGGATTTAAAGAATGTTATATATGGGCCAGCCCTCCTAAGAAAGGAGACAGCTACATATTTTACCGCCACCCTTCTACTCAGGCAACACCACAGCAAAAGAAGCTTTGCACATGGTACGTCTTAAAAACCTCTCTCTCTCTCTCTCTCTCTCTCTCATGAGTCAACAAAGGAGCATATTAATTTTGATTGTTTCGCAGGTACCATAGTATGATTAAGAAGGCTAAAGAAGAGGGTATCGTTGTTGAACACTGTAGTCTCTTTCAGCGCTACTCTACGCTCAAGGGAATTAAAGACATCGTAAAGCTTCCATACTTTGCTGGGGACTTTATATCACAGACCATTGACGTCTTACTCTACGAGAAAGTCTATAAAAGAGCCGATCAACTTATGGATGCGGTAAGTCACAATACCATTAAAATGGGGGGCTCGAATCTCGCCCAAGTTTTCGCACTACCTTGAATTTGAATACATCGGCATTGGATTTATATAAATCCTCAAAATCATAATTAGATATGACATTAGCATTTCCTATCATGACCATAAATAAAAGTTCTCAAAATATTTGATGCATACATTTAAATAACGCATTTTGTACAAAAGCTATTTAATCTCGATTCAATTCAGTAACTCTACCTATGCAATCAACTTTGCAGTTAAAAAGGAATATTAAGCATGAAAATGAAGCTATTATGGTTCTTCAGCTCAACCGGAATTCCTCTCAATCCGCACGTGATTGCATCGACATCTCTTGCCAACACAATGGGTAAGGAAAAAGTAGGTTTGTGTTAGAGAATTTTCCTAAAGTTCACTTGATGTATGTAGAGACTTAATTTTAATGGATTTCTGGTGTAGCTACTATGATCATTCAAAGCAAGAGGAATGCCATTCTTTTCGGGAGGGAGTCGAGGACAATAGCGCATTATGGATGGTAAAGCACACGTATTTATTTAAACTCTTTTGAAAAATTTGATAGCATTTGTTATTTTACACGGCCTCATTTTCTTTGGATGCTCTTGTAGGGGAATCCAAATCAACCCCCATGTCATGAATCCAATCTTGACCGTATCATGAATGGAGGAGTCTTTGACGATAGGAATGATTTTTTGGGCCTTTGCCAATCGAACCATTATCAATTTGATAGTTTACGACGAGCAAAGCACTCGTCGATGATGATACTCTATCATCTTCACGACCAGAACTTGTCGAGTTCTTCAAGGAAGTAGCTCAAAAACAACACAAAAGAGCAAGAAAAGCTCCAAGAAAGTATAATTAGGAGAGTTCTCTCGACCTTTAAGTACTAAGGAAAACAATTTTGGTGGCTGAGGTAAACAATATTAATTTTTTGCACGTAAATGGAATTTTTTTAAATCTATCTTTAGAGAAATGTGTTTAGATTCATTCATTTTTAATTCTTGCATATGAAAATCCAAATTCTCAAAGTGAAGTTACAATTGGTAACTTTTTTGGCTTTGGATTCCTAATTATTACCAGAATTATCCATTGCACATGTAGAAAAAAATTATCAACAAAGAAATTGTTTATGATCAACAAAGAAATTCCCACTGCTTTTGCGAGTATTGGACACGTGATTCTATTGAAATGCAAATCATTTATGATCAAAAAGAAAATTCCCTCTTTTTTTGCGAGTATTGCACATGTAGTTTCATTAAGATGCAAATGATTTATATAACAATATAAGTTGTCATGACAAATGCACCTAGGTGAAAGTCTCTTCGAAATGTACATTGCATTTGAGCCTAGCTAGCCCTATAGGACCATATCATGGTCATTCAAGTGCATTCCTTACCAAATTAGTGCCTCGTTTCACCAAGCACGATGTGAGAGATTACAGGTAAGTTGCAAAATGTGAGGCCTTCATGATCAAACTTTGAATATGATCAACTGAGGTAATGTATTGAACAGCCAAAGTAAAAGGGATATGATATTTCATACATATAATGATTGTTTCATATGAGCCACTTTGTTTTTTTATTAGAATTTGTGCATTCCCCTTCCAAAACTTCTATTATACTTCTATCACATATCAGATGATATGTTTTAAATCAAAAAGAAGGGCCATATACAATTAAATCTCATGGCTTACCCTCCCTTCAATCTCTGTTAGTAACCACGACCAAGTCTCTCTTGTGCAGGTCGTCTCCATTAGAAATCATCTCGGACCAATCATGGCAACCTCTCTCTCTCTCTCTCTCTCTCTCTCTCTCACACACACACACACACACACACACACACACAAACACACAATGATTTTGTTACGTGGGACTAGGGGCTATTATTTACATAGTGTGATATGCATAAAAACGGTTTCCATTGTTACAATTGTTGTCGTGGCACGTGCATAATGTGAAACTAAATTATCTACCTCACTCTCAATGCTTTTGCTATGTGGACCAAATGCTATTGTGTACATAGTGTCATATATGCGAAAATTGATGCCACGATTGCAGCTCTGTATATACTTTGCGGGGACAGCGAGGCCCTCGACGTGGCACTATGGCATGCTTTTTCACATAAATATATGCCTATTTTGCTTTATAAATGTAAAAGTGTCAAGTGTATCAAAGTGGCACGCTCGTTTTGCCTAAAAAGTTCAATGCGGGCGATCTCGACCAAAAATAGCAAGTTTCATGCGCGGACGGAAGAGATACATCCAAAGTGCTTGGCAAGATGAAATTTAATCCCAATGGGATTTTTGCACAATTTTAGGGATTTTTCCCAGCTCGTTTGGGCTTTTTACGGGTAAAAAAGGGCTTTTTTGGGCTAAAAATGACCAAAAATGGTCAAAAAAGACCCAAAATTGGTCAAAAATGGCTAAAAATGCCACATCACTCATGGTGCCGTGACTATGAGAAGTGAGGGAGCATTTTAGAACATCAATATCAGCACTACAAGCTCCTTTGTGTGAAGGGTTACAAAGCTTGCACTTAAGGTATGCTAGTGCAGTCCCGTGATGTTCCAACCCTGTATTGGAGGCTGTGAGGCCACCAATTAGGGTTTCCCCTCTTCAAATAAGGGAATGAATAATGAAGTTCTGAAACTTCCATGAAATGGCTACGACGGAGAATTGAAGCGTTTGTGTAGGGCTTTTATCAGGGCGAAAGAGCACTGCAATTGTGTAATTGGCAATGAGGCTACACCAAATCATCACACACACAAGAGTTTTGAGTTAATCTTGGTTCTTTTTCAAAGAAACTCTTTCATGCCTGGAGTTTTGTTCTTTTTTAGTGTGTTTTTGGCTTCAAATCATCTAAGCCTTGCTTAATGTTGTTGCGAACTCTCACAGTTAGAGGCACGACGCTTTCTTAGCCGCACTCTGCACTTCTTGACATATGTTTGGTGAGCCCGACGCGAAATAGGATAGGGTGAGTGTTCAAAATCTTCATTGAAGTTCTCAAAGCAAAGTTTTAAAGATACGGAGCAACAAGAGCAGCAGGGGGTTCTGTTTGATCTTGTCACAATGCAAATGTTTCAAGCTTTTGTGGTGTTTATGCAGCAGCAGCAAGATGCGGAAAGGAGGGAGCTTTCCTCAACTAAAGCGCTTCAATTCGTGGTGAAGAAAATGGACCAATTTAAAGGTAAAGATGTAACAAAGTATCTTTGTGGATATGTAAAGGAGATGGAGCTTCATCGAGTGCCCGAAGCAGAGATGGTGCAAAGTTTTGAACTAGCCGTGGTTCTCGAGATCAGAGAGCATGTAAGGGGAATTCGAAATGAGCATGGGGCAGCTTGGGAATCATTCAAATCATCCTTGAAAGAAGAGTATTTCATGGAAGACTCCGAAAGGGTGACAAAGAGGACTTTTCTAGAGTGGGTAGTTCGGCCAAAAGAGGGACTTTCGCCTACCGAGCTGCTAAGGGAATTTGAATGCCGCTATGATCAACTTTCAAGGACTGAGAAGGCTACTCTAAAATCAAAGAAGACAGAGCTCTTTTTGCAAGCTGCAGGCAAAGAGATTCAAGAGAAGTTAGAGTTACTGCTTGAGGATAAGGATGCGGAACAGGGCATAAAGACTGATTGGAATGAGGTCGAAGATGAAATTTCACTGCTAGCCAAGCGACAACGACGAAGAGACAAGATGATCATCAACCCTAGTCAAGCCCCATGTGTTCTCGAGAGTCCCATGAAGCCTGTGATTGTGGTTCCAAAGAGTGACAAATCCATCCTTGATGATATTGTTAAGGGAATGCAAGAATTGAAGTTAAAGCTTATAAGGCTAAAAGAGAAGGGGCAACCATCAGGTCAGCAACGACCTCAAAGCAGAGAAGGTTTTGTGAATAGATGCATATGGTGTGATAGTATTGACCATGGAAGGAGGGATTGTGAAGGTTTCAAAGATGCATTGACAAAGGAGCTTGTTTTCTTGAAAGATGGCAAAATTCACTTAAGTGAAACAAGTAATCTCTTGGGTACAAACTTTGGAAAAGGTGGAATGAAGAAGCTAGTGGAGGACATGGCTACTAGCCATGCCATCTCAATGGTTGAGGCAGCCGCCTATGGGCTAAAAGTGGAGCCTATAAAGCAAAAAGGAGTTAGGGTTGGAGAAGAAGCATCTAATGGGATTGGAGAACTGTGGCCATGTGCAATAGAGTCTTCTCTGAAAGGTAAAATGACTAAAGGAGTTTTACATAAAGCTGGAGACTGCATTCGGCTAGAAACAAGTTGGAACGGCCATGTTGACTCTTTGTCAGTGCATGCATACATTGCCAAATGTCAAGCCAATGAGGCTGTTGTCGAAGAGAAACGTAGGCGTGATAATGGGGATGAAGGGCCTTCAAAACGGGCGACGAGGAGTGGAGGCAATAATGACACAATGCCTCCTAGATCACCTTCCCCACAATAGATGCATGTCCCCAAAGTGCCTATGCAAGAAGCCTCTAAAGAAAAGAAGAAGGATGCAACAAAAGACAAAGCAAAGGGTCCGTCCTAGAAGCTCCAATCTGACATAGAGGCGGAAACAGACCTCAAAAAGGTTTTGAAAGAGAGGATTTTGAACAGTAAGGTGGAATTTACATTGGGTGAGGTCCTTGGAATAACAAAAAGGGAGTTTCATGAAGAGATAACTGATATCATCAAGAGGAGGTGGCAATCTCTTACTGAATCTATCCATGTACAGGGTGAATAAGAGACTTTAAATACACAAGGAGTACAGGTCTATGGTGAGCAAGGTGATCAAACTATTGCTGTATGCTACAAGTCTAGGGGAGGAGTAGAAGAGGTTCACTTCTTGGATGATGAAGATGAAGTCGAGACCACTCACAAGAGTTACTACTTAAAGAGTCACTAGGCAAGAACAACTACTGAGACCCTAGTGAAAGTGGGAGACTTAGAAGAGCCATACATTGCGTTGATAGATCATGGGTTAGAAATTAATCTTATGTCAAAGAGTTTATATCAAAAGGGAAAATGGCCAATTGATATAAATCATGGATGGATGATCCGTGAAGCAAACAACTCATCAAAAGAGTTGTACGGAGTTTGTCCAAATGTAAAGGTGACCATAGGGGATGCATGTGAAAGATTACCAAAATTTCTTTGTACAGGAGATGTCTACATACCCTCTTATCCTTGGGTATCCATACATCAGTGCTACTCGCATGGAAACCAAGGTAATGGATGATGGGTCAGCTTATGCTAGGATAAGGAGCAGGGATGGGAAGTGTGCAGTACAATTCCTTACTGTTTGTGTGGACCATGAAAGGAATGGTGAAAGTCTTAGAGAGCAACCCTTGCCAAAGACAAACAAAGAATTCAAGGACTACAGGGATATGAGGGGTTTTGGCCATGTACCATTGTAGAGTGGGATTGTAGTAGTACAAGAAGAGAAAAGTTCTCGCATGATGTATATGCAAAGGAAACATTTTCTTCAGGTTTTGTAGGATTAACAGACTATGGATCTATTGCTTTTACAAATGTGAGGACTTAAAGCGGGGTGAATGACAACATGTAAATAGTGTACAAAGAGGTTTGAAGATGAATGGTTTTCTAGAAAATGATGAATGCATTACAGGAGTATTTGATGAGTGTTCGTTTATGGATACTATGCAAGACTTGGAGTCTTTAGCGGATTGCAATTTGCGTACAGAAAGTGAGGTTATGAAAGTTTTCTCAATAGAAATGTATAAAGTCATTGAGGATTTCAAAAATGCTCAAGGTGTTGATGTACGAGTGGAGACCAAGTATAAGTCTCTGGCAAAGAAAGTGAAACCAGTGGAATTACCTCTACCAAAAGGCTGTACGGATAAGATGGATCAAGCTGCTTTGCAACCTAGTCTTCGTGAGTCGAGCAAGATTGGAAATACGTTTACACATGATACTTTGAAGGAGTTAAAGATTGGTTGCAAGGACAAATTGATAGATGTTGAAAGAGTATGCTTTGGAGAAATGCTTGCCAAACATGGAAACGATTTTTCATTTGAGCCTCATGAGATAGGGTGTGTTGATCCATCCATTGTTGCTCCTATGGTGATCTTCACTATCCCTCATGTACCTTGGAACTTGAGGCCTCTTCCAGTTCCAAAGGCTCATTTTCCAAAACTCATTGAGCTGCTTAATGAAAAGATCAAGATGGGTATTCTAGAGCCTTCTTGTGCTCCATATTCAAACAGGTGGTTCACAATTCCCAAGAAAAATGGTTCTTTATGCTTTATTCAGGATATACAACCTGTAAACAAGGCGACAATCATAAATGTGGGTACAAGGCCAGTTGTAGATGAATTTGCAGAGGCATTTTCAAGAAGGGCAATATATTCTATGGGAGATTTGTACTCAGGGTATGATTAGTTTCAACTAGCAATGGAAAGTAGGGACCTGACAACCATGAGGACACCTTTGGGCCTGGTAAGGATGTGCACCTTACCTTAGGGAGAAACTAATTCAATTGCACATATGATGAATGGTATGAACAAAGTCCTACGTGACTTCATACCTCAAACTACAATGCCTTTCCTTGATGATGTGCCAATCAAAGGATCTGATGTAGGTGATATAGATGTGGCTCTAGACTCAAAGGGGTATCGCAAGTATGTGGCAAACCATATCAATGATTGTGACAAGATCTTGTCAAGGTTGGAAGAAGTGAACCTTACCTTGTCTGGCCAAAAGTCAGTGTTTGGTGTGAATGAAGTTCTTATTGTAGGACATATGTGTGGGCCATATGGTAGAAGGCCTTGTCCTGGAAAGATTGATGTAATTCAAATAATGAAAGAGAAATGCATAAATGTCACTGAGGTTCGAAGGTTCTTGGGTGCATGCGTGTTTTATGTTATCTGCATTCCACATTATGCACATGCAGCAAAGCCTTCATATCAACTTTTGAGAAAGAACCAAAAGTTTCAATGGGAAGATATGCATACACATGCCATGAGGAAATTAAAGAATTTTTTGCTTATGTCACCGACTTTGAGGAAAGTAAACTATGATTGTGGAAGACATGCGATTGTGACAGTAGATACTAGCCCCACAAGAATTGGATGGGCGATTGGCCAAGATGATGAAGATGGTAAGCGATATGTAGTGAGATTTGGAGCAAAAGTCCTAAGTGCTCATCAACGCAATTATCCACATCTGAAAAGGGAATTATGGGGATCAGTTACATCCCTGAAATGTGACAAAGAGTATTTGATAGGTGAAAATGTAATAGTGGAGACTCATTGTCTACCTCTTCTTGGAATGATCACAAGCTGCTCAACTCCCGACATTGCTATGTAGAGATAGATTGCCAATATAAAGTCCTTAAATCCAAAATTTAATCATATTGCAGGGAAATATAATCAAAATGCAGGTATGCTTTCGAGAGCAAGGTATGAAAATGAAGAAGAAATGGTTATTGAGGGTGATGATGTAGGCATAAGGTTTTATTGTAGCTCTTATGCAAAGGGTGATCATGTTTGCCTGTCAAATGCCATTGAGTCATTTACAGAGGACCTATATCAAGGTGATTGGTTGCTCATTGGACACTATTTGAGCACTTTGACAAGGCAAGAAGGGTGGATAGATCAAGAGTTCAAAAGAATACGCAAAAAGCCTATGGATACTTTTTGAAAGATGGATAATTGTGGAAACATCCAAAACAAAGAAATGGGATGCCGTTGAGAGTTGTGAATGATAAGGATGCTCAAAATGAGCTTATGAAAAAGTTTCATGAGAGTCTTTATGCTGGACATAGAGGTGTATGTGCCACCTTTACTAAAATGAAATATCAAGGTGATTGGTTGCTCATTGGACGCTATTTGAGCACTTTGACAAGGCAAGAAGGGTGGATAGATCAAGAGTTCAAAAGAATACGCAAAAAGCCTATGGATACTTTTTGAAAGATGGATAATTGTGGAAACATCCAAAACAAAGAAATGGATGCCATTGAGAGTTGTGAATGATAAGGATGCTCAAAATGAGCTTATGAAAAAGTTTCATGAGAGTCTTTATGCTGTACATAGAGGTGTATGTGCCACCTTTACTAAAATGAAAGAGAGGTATTGGTGGAAAGCTATGTATAAAAATGTATCTCACTTTGTGGAGTCTTGTGAAACTTGTCAAATGTATTCAAATGTACGTCATTGTGATGGGTTTCACCCTACTTACCCATTGGCCATGCACTACAAGTGGGTAGTAGATCTGGTTACAATGCCATTGGGCTTATGGCAAATGAGATACATAGTGCTTGCACGAGAAGACTTAACTAATCAGGTCAAAGGTCATGCTCTAAGAACAAAAAGCACAGAAGGGATATGTAAGTTCCTCTTGGTTGATGTAATTAGCCGTTATGGCTGTGTTGGGAAAATAACAGCGGATAGGGGTGAGTTGGATGCTGAAAAAGCAAGGGATTTTTTCTCTAGATTGGGCATGAAAATCACTCTCTACTGCATACAATCCTGAAGGGAATGGTAAATCAGAACTTGGGCATCCTCTTATCATTAAAGCTTTGGCTAAGGCATGCAAAGGTAAAATGGGAGAGTGGCCTAGTTTATTGCCTTACGCTTTATGGGCTGATCGCGCAACTCATAGCTCAGGAACTGGTTATATGCCTTTTGAGTTTATGTATGGTCAAAAACCTATAATGCCAATTGAGGATGTAATTGCCACATGGAATGTATTGCCTTGGGAAGATGGAATGAACAAGGAATACCTTCTTGCTTTGCGCATACGGCAATTAGCATGATTGTAAGACGTAAGGTTGAAGAATAAGGACATATTTGATAAAAGGCACATGCTTAGACCTAGAGCTATTGAGGAAGGTGATTGGGTGTTGGTGTATGACAGTAGTCTTGATAACCAACATCCAGCAATAAGAAAGATTTCAAAGAGATGGTTTGGCCCTTACGTGGTTAAGCATGTACATGGAAATGCAACTTATACCTTGCATGAGTTGGATGTACAGAAATGAAGATTCCCATTGCAGGGAAAATAATTAAATTGTTCAAAAGAAGAGGCATACAAATCTTCTTGTTTCACAAGAAAGTCAAAATTAAGGCTCTGATGAACATGTTATGGATGAGGATGAAGAAATAGATGATGATGCACTGGACTTCACTGCAAGTGACGATGACATCAATATGTATGTTGACTTAAATGAGGACTGAACTTGCAAAAGCTATGTGTGGCACATGCCGGAGGATGTGCAGGTTTAGAGGGGGTGGATGTCCTGTCATGACACGTGCATAATGTCAAACTAAATTATCTACCTTACTCTCAATGCTTTTGCTATGTGGGACCAAATTCTATTATGTACATAGTGTCATATATGCAAAAATTGATGCCATGGTTGTAGCTCTGTATATACTTTGCGAGGACAGTAAGGCCCTCGACGTGGCACTATGGCATGCTTTTTCACTTAAATATATGCCTATTTTGCTTTAGAAATGTACAAATGTCAAGTGTATCGAAGTGGCACGCTCGTTTTTCCTAGAAAGTTCAATGCGGGCGATCTTGGCCAAAAATAGCAGGTTTCATGCGCAGACGGAAGAGATGCATCCAAAGTGCTTGGCAAGTGGTAAAATGAGGTTCAACATGAAATTGAAGCCCAATGGGATTTTTGTTGGAGCTATATATGGCTCACTCTACTCAACTTGGTCTCACCTATATATTTGTATCTTGTCCTCAATATGAATCAGTCTTTGGGAGCGTACATGGTGAGTCTCTTGTCTCATCTCTCTCTCTCTCTCTCTACATCTCAACATGGTATCAGACTGGTAACGATCACGTACCGATTCAATTCATGGTGACAAAACAATATGCGTATGTGATTCACATGTAAGATTCAAAATTGCTACAAATTTTATTTTTTGAGGATTGATTCTTGAAAACTTTGGTTGTTTTGTGTTAAGAAGAATATGATTAGTGTTTTCTGTGGTGTTTATTGCTAATCGATATAATAAATCATTGATTATGTTTTCTTGTTGATTTGTTTTTTGACACCCTGAACTTCGTCTCAATTTTTGCGGGTCTTCTGCTCAAAATTTGGAGAAACCGGAAATGCGCAATGGAGCATAGCACAACAACACATTTCATCCAAAACTTGTTCGTCTCCTCGAGCTCTTCGATTTGAGTTCTAGGTTTGCGTCAATCAAAGTTCGCAGCAGAAAGTTATGTTGTTTTGACTACAAATTGAGCTTGATGCAGCTTTCTTCGTCGTGAGTCTTTGTAAAGCGTCCGCGATCGTTTTTTTTATTTTGGCATTAACTTTTTCGAGAAAATTTAGCTTTATTCATATTGCGGCTTTCAATCTTGCGTCTCATGTCACTCTATTTGAGGACTCTCGTCTCACGTCACTCTATTTTGAGGACTGTTTTATTATTGACGTCTCCTTTTCCCTGCTTTTTTGAATGACGTCTCTCACATCTTTGGACGTGTATTGAGCATCCTTCTTGCATTTATTTTTGATAGAACACACTCATCATAATTCTCGCGTTCTCAATTGCCACCTTCACCATATATGGTGTGCAGATTCTGCGATCTTATCTTATAAGTCTTCTTGCAACCAGATATGGCTATGACTATTCTCGTCAACGGCTTTCCTTCTGGCCAGCGTTTTGTTCCTCCTTTCCAAGGCCAAGGATTTACAAGGTGGAAAGCAAAGATGTTGTTAATTCTTGAAGGCGATGAACTCTCTGATGTTGTCCTTGGAAATCGTGTTTGACCGCCTCAGCTATTGATACGGATCATGATAACGTGCTTATCACTGAAGGACCTATATTTGAAGACTGGAATGTTGTTTGTATGGATTAGCAACGACGTAATAAAGTAGCTCGTCGGTATATTCTTTCTGCTCTTAGTGATTCTCTTTTGCTTGATATGTATGAGCTACCTACTTCTCACAATGTATGAAAGTACCTTATTACAAACTTTCAGAAGAAATCTGTTACAGAAATACTTTATTTGAGAGGGTTTCTTAACAAACTAGAATATGAAGTTGGTACTGCCATGATGGGACATATTGAGTCTTTCAAATCTATTATTAATCAACTTGTTGCTGTCGGTGATCCTGTTCCACAAAAGCAACTGATTACACTTCTCCTTGATACGGTGAAGGACTCCTCTTATGATAACATTGTTACTATTCTCTCTTATAAAGATGGTCTTGATTTCGACCAAGCCTGCATGTCTTTAACTGAATAGTCTCAACGTCAAGAACGACGTAATGCTGGTCATGATACATCTATGATTTCACAAGAGGAGACTGAGTCACAACAGATGGAACGCATTTTTTATGCTTGAAGACGTTCGTTTCAAAGAGGAAACGTTCGCTGTTGTGGTAATATTTTCTCTCGTCTCAAATTTTCTAGTAAGCAATGCTCTTACTACAACAGAAATGGCCATATTGAAGATGATTGTTGGGCACGTCAATATGATGAAGAACACAATATTACTACGAAACAACCACGTTTATCTAGAGACTTTGCTTCTTCTTCTTGTGAATATTGTGGACGATCTGATCATCCCACTCATATGTGCTATAAGCAACGATTCGACACAGATCATAATAGAGCATATGCTACTGAACATCGAAACAACATTGTACCAAAAACAAGTTGCATCCTATGTTCAGTTGCTCCAAACAGAATACTTCATGTACGTGATGGTTCACTTTTTATTGTTGATTCTGGTGCTACAGGAAATATGTCATATCAGTCTAAGTGGCTCCATAACTATCATCCACTACCAGTTCAACGTGTTGTTTATCTTGCTGATGATATGACTTGTCAAGTAAATGGTATTGGAGATTTATATCTTGGTACCTTATCTTCTTGCACTCTAATTTTGCGAGGAGTATTACATATACCAGATCTTCAACGTAATCTTCTTTCAGTTGCTAGACTTGTTGATCTTGGTCTCTTTGTTGGATTTGATCATACCAATGCCGAATTGAGAAAGATGGACAGACTATAGCCATTGCTTCTCAAAATGGTAAATTGTTTCAACTCTCTCTCAATGATGCTGTAGCAAATGTTGTTACTTCTCCAGGTGATCATGATTGCAAAGTATGGCATCACCGCTTTGTTCATGTTGATTTCTCAAAACTCCTTGATGTACAGCGTTGTGATCTTGTTCATGGCATGGATCTTAAAGCTCATCCCTATATGGGAATTTGTGAGTTTTGTGCTCTTGGAAAACATAATCGTAAACCCTTTTCTCTTTCAAATACAACTCATTCTCATGACATATTGGATCTTGTTTATACTGATATATGTGGACCGCTACCTTCTTCAAGATCACAATATCGCTACTTCATTACTTTCATTGATGATTTCTCGCGGTATATGACTGTATTTTTACTTAGACAAGGTCTTATCTATTTTTAAACAATTCCACAAGGCTGCGGAACTTCAACCTGGTCGTCGCCTTCAGAAGCTTTGTAGTGACAATGGAGGCGAATATGTTTCTCGAGAGTTTGTGAAGTACTGTGTTGATAGTGGAATTCATCATGAACACACTATTCCATATTCACCTCAATAGAACGACGTTGCTAAACGAAAGAAACGCACTATTCTCAATACTGTAAGATGTATGCTGATTCATTCTGGTTTATCTCGTGTTTTCTCGGCTGAAGCTACTTTGACATTAGTATTTATTCAGAATCATCTTCCTACTACAGCACCCTCTAGTAAGATACCCATCACAACATGGATAGGTGACATTCCTTATGTATCTCATTTCAGAACCTTTGGATATATTGCTTATATTCATGTTCCCAAAGAAACACAAACAAAGCTTGATGCTTCTGGCCTTAAAGCTATTTTTATTGGATATTCTGACACTTCCAAAGGCTACAAATTATATGACCCTTCCTCCAAGAAAGTAATTGTGAATCGTGATGCTACTTTTAACGAACAGCTTATGGGAGGCTCATAGTCCATGGATGATGCTAATGATACTAAATCATTGCTTCACGCTTTTCCGTTTCTTTTAGATGATGAAAATTTTCCTATAGAGAAACTTTCCTCTTCACAACCATCCATTCCGAATGCTACCAATGATGATATTGATATTTTTGTTGATCTCCCTATTGATTTTGAACATGGCTCATGTCATGTTTATGATGATGATATTGTTGATAATGCTTTTTCTACTTTTGAAGATCTCGTTACTTATGATGAAGCTATCTCTTCACCACAAAAGGATCAATGGAAAGAGGCTATGGAAGCAGAGTACGATTCTCTTATCTCTAAAGGTACATGGATACTAACTGAATTACCTCCTGGTCATACAGCTATTAAGTGTAAGTGGGTGTATAAGACAAAAGTAAAAGCAGATGGATATTTTGACAAGCTCAAGGCGCGTTTAGTTGCAAAAGGTTACTCCCAAGTATCTAGTGTTGATTATCAAGAGACTTTTTTACCAAATGTTCGCATTACAAGTGTTCGAGTTTTATTGGCATTTGCTGTTCAATTTGATTTGGAAGCTCATCAAATGGATGTGCGAACTGCTTTTCTTAACGGTGACTTGGAAGAGAAAATTTATATGGAACAACCAGAAGGGTTTGGTATTCCAGGTAAAGAAGACCTTGTTGCTCAACTCCATAAGGCACTATATGGTCTCAAACAAGCTTCACGAGCCTGGTATACAAAATTTGATCTTTTCCTCACCTCTAAAGGATTCATCTCTTGCTCTTTAGACCCCAACTTATACATAAAATGCTAAGGTGGCAGTTTTGTGATTCTTTCTCTTTATGTGGATGATACCATCCTTGTTTCCAATGATTTAGGATTTCTTCTGCAAGTGAAAAAGTTATTGTCTTCTACATTTGATATGGTGGATGTTGGAGAGATTCACTCGTGTCTTGGTATTCAAATTCAACGGAATCGTACAAAGGGTATTTTGTTCCTTTGACAGTCAAAGTTTATTGCAGATACTATTCAAAAGTTTGATATGGAATTTGCACATTCAGCCAACACACCTTATCTTGCGAGCTCTACGAGGAACACTTCTGACAATGGCGGTCAACTTGTCACAAATCAGCCTTATGCTAACTTGATTGGATGTCTTCAGTTTGTTGGCATGAACACTCAACCTGATATTCTGTTTGTTGCTAATTATCTTGGACAACATCTTGCACATCCTTCTATTAAGCATTGGTTTGCACCAAAGTGTGTGTTGAAATACTTGAAAGGCACTACAGATTTTGGTTTGCTCTATCAACGACAACTCACATCGGATTCTATACAATATATTTCTCTTTTGGGTTACACTAATGCAGACTGGGCAAGCTCGCATTTATCTATGCAATCTACTAGTGAAAACTACTTCTTTATAAATGGTTGTCTTGTTTCTTGGACCAGCAAGAAACAAGGTTGTGTTGCAGTTTCTACGACCGAGTCAAAATCTGTTGCAGCATCACTTGCAGCTCTTGAATTGATATGGCTTCAACAAATGCTACTTGATATTTTTCACCCTCCTCTTTCTAGCACACCCTTGCGGTGTGACAACCAAAGTGCTATTAGTCTTGCAAAAGACTATGTTCAACATAGTAAGTCAAAGCACATTGCTGTCCATTATCATTATGTCAGGTATGAAGTACGCAAAGGAACCATTATGGTTGAACACTATCCAAGTGATCAGATGATTGTAGACATTCTGACCAAAGGCCTCAATGAGTCACGTTTCATTCTCTTGTGCTCGGAGCTCGGAGTTTCTTTGGCCTCACTCTTTCTAGATTAGCTTCTTTGCTATTGTAATAGCTTTGTACATATGACATTGTAATCCTATAGGTACCATGCACTATGCACACTCCACATCTGCACATTGTGATCTTTGAGTCACTTGTATATTTGTACATAGATGCACAGTTCACTTTCACCTCATCATCACTGGTTCATATTTTCACATTGTATAGGGGCTTGGGTTTTTCCCTTGAACTCCCCAAGGGATTTCTCATCCAAAGGTAGAGATCTTTGTTTGAGTGGGGATGTTGGAGCTATATATGGCTCACTCTACTCAACTTGGTCTCACCTATATATTTGTATCTTGTCCTCAATATGAATCAGTCTTTGGGAGCGTACATGGTGTGTCTCTTGTCTCGTCTCTCTCTCTTATCTCTCTCTCTCTCTCTCTCTCTCGCTCTCTATATCTCTCTCTCTACATATCAACAATTTTTCCACAATTTTAGGGATTTTTCTCAGCTTGTTTGGGCTTTTTACGGGCAGAAAAGGGTTTTTTTGGGCTAAAAATGACAAAAAATGGTCAAAATTGGTCAAAAATGGCTAAAAATGCCACATCACTCATGGTGCCATGACTATGAGAAATGAGGGAGCATTTTAGAACATCAATATCAGCACTACAAGATCCTCAGTTAAAGGTTACAAAGCCTGCACCTAAGGTATGCTAGTGCAGTCCCGTGTTGTTCCAACCCTATATTCAAGATTGTGAGGCCACCAATTAGGGTTTCTCCTCTTCAAATAACCACTTGGGAATGAATAATGAAGTTCTAAAGCTTCCATGAAATGGCTACGAAGGAGAAATGAAGCGTTTATGTAGGGTTTTTATCAGGGCGAAAGAGCACTGCAACTGTGTAATTGGCCGTGAGGCTACACCAAATCATCACACACACAAGAGTTTTAAGTTGATCTTGGTTATTTTTCAAAGAGAAGCTTTCATGGCTGGATTTTTGTTCTTTTTTAGTGTGTTTTTGGCTTCAAATCGTCTACGACTTGCTTGATTTTGCTGCGAACTCTCACAGTTAAAGGACCTACGCTTTCCTAGCCGCACTCGGCACTTCTTGATTGTGTACATACCTTGACAGACATGTGAGGTCTCAGAAGTGGTACTAATGCATATTTTATCACAATAAAATATACCTAATTTGATTAAAAATGCACAAATGTTAAGTGTTTGGAAGTGCCACGCTCTTTTTTTCTAGAAACTTCAATGCGAGAGATATTGGGAGGAGAAAACAACATGTTTTGTGCATAACAAAATATCTTTGTGGCTATGAAAGGAGATGGCATTGGATGGAGTGCCTGAAGCAAAGGTGGTACAAAGTTTTGAGCTAGCCGTGGTTCATGAGATTAGAACGCATGTGAGGGGAATTCACAATAAACATGGGTGAACTTGGGAAGCATTGAAATTAGCCTAGAAGGTAGATTATTTCATGGAGTACTCCACAAGATTAATAAAGAAAATCCTTTTAGAGCGAGTGGTTTAACAAAACAAGGGACTTTTATCTAGAAAATTTCCAAGGGAATTCAAACGGCGCTATGATCAACCCTCAAGAGGAGTTACTACTTGAGACATGATGTTGGATAGGACTTAAAGACCAATTGAAATGAGGTCGAAGATGGAGTATCGCTTCTGGCTAAGCGACAACTACGAAGAGACAAGATCATAGTAACCACACTCATGTCCCAAGTGTTCCTAAGATTTTCAAAAAGCCTATTACTGTGGTTTCAAAGAAACATTGTAATGAAAATGGCTTATGAACTTTGAGTTTAGCGAAATTAAGAGAATTAAAGAGAGCATTTTTTTGAGATTACTTTGAGAACATAGAGGGTGAAATTAATTGACAGTAGCAACATAATCATAGTACTTAATTAACTTGGCATGAACAATACTTTGGGAAGAGAGAGAGTTTAGAGAACTTGACGATACTCGAGGACCATATTTATGTGGAGTGGGTCCCCCCTCCAATAGGCATTTGTATTATAGATTCTCCCATCAAGAGAGACTTGGTGATGCAATGATGATGGAAAGCTTCATGTATCACGACCATAACATAGACTTTGTAAAAAGCATTAACTATCCCAAGACTCAGCCCGAAGGCCTCAAACACCTTCGAAGGTGGAGAGAGCTAGCCGGGAATAAGGCTAGGGAAGAGGAAGAACAACCAATCATAGTGATAGCCGTTTTTTCGGCTCTTTGTAATTGCCACAGTGAGTTACCTCACCCTACCAAAATCACCCAAACACTGTGGCTATCCCTACCATTTCACTGTACATAGGCGTGCGTGAGTCACGGGACTTTTCCCATATCTTCTTAAAAACCCTCAATTAGCTAGTCATTAGGCTAGTTGAGCAAATAAAAAATAAAAAAATTAAAAATATAAGTATATTATGGCCCATTTGTGTGTAAATATTGCATTGTATATAGGGCCTAAATAAAAAGATTTTTCATAATTATTTTGGTATTTATTTAAATATTTCTACCTAGGTGTGTGTTATTTATGCTCTGTACATTGCCTCACCATTACCACAATTTTTCTTACCATTTTTCATACTCTTTATTCCATATAGAAATATTTTCATGTAAGCTTCTCTTATATTTGGTGTAACTCCACCCCAACAAAAATCCAAAAAAACTAGTTTTATTTATGTGTATATTTTTTCACTATTGTGATTTTTCCCTTCCTACATCTATTTTGTTTTTTTTTCTAAAAAATTAGAACACCAAAAATATTTATCTTTTTATGGTAGCCTCATAATGAGAGAGATTTATTTTGAACCCTTTATATTTTTTTCCACTTATATTATTTATATTTGACATGTACATATTTTTTAGACCCCTCAATATTTGATTTTCTTAGTTGTACTATTCACTTATATCATAATCTCAACAATATCTTCAATTATAGACCTACCAAATAAGGTCAAGGGTAGGTGGCATGCATACATGCACTATGGAGGGCTCACTCTTGGAGGTATTCAAAAGAATCATTCAAAGAAGGACCCCACAAGGACCTTGTGCAGTGGAAAAAAACGGTCGGTTTTGCTGAATTTTTGAAGTTCACTTGCTCTCCGAATTTGAAAAGGTGATACAAACAAAAGTTATAGCTCGTGGGCTGAAATTTTGCCTCAAAGTTTTTCATATTTTTTTGAGCTACGAGCTGTGAGCTATGATTTTATTAGTGGACCCCAGTTTTCCCATGCTATGCAGCCACACTCTCTCTTCCACTTTATCATTTTCCTCTTTCACACACACTTCTCCACTCATCATCCCCACCTCTCTCACCACTCCTCTCTGCACCCTACTCACCTTTTCCTCAACCTTGAAGAATAAGAGAAACCATGGTGAACTCATACCTCCCACACACAATTCCATTCCAAAATTGACCACCTAGTCTCATTTTTCCTCCTCCAATTTACCCATATCTATCAAAAAAACCACAAAATTCAGCCTCTTCTCTTCAAAGACAGCATCATGGTGGTTGATTATTCAGCTTCAATTACTTTGTCTCTTAAGGAAGGTCAAGAGTGGAGAAAAAATGTACCGTCAAAGCTAGTGGACCGTCAACAAGTGTCAAAAATTGGCCCTACTCAAGACACTTGGAGCATCAACCTTGTAAGAAATCCACCTTTTCTTACCTCTTAAGAGTTTTTCTTCCTTATTTGTATCCTACATGGATACTCCCATTGTAAATATCCAATTCCATTTGTAAATTAATACTAACTCTACTAACACTAACCCACTATGAAAAGTCCTATCACCTCCATTTCTCTCCTCTCTCTTTCCCCACCAACTTCTTGATAATTCCAAGCAAAAGAAATTAGATAAATGGCTGAAAATCTAACCCAACCATGGTTAGAGGAGTAACCCTAGCCTTCAAAATTGCTATAAAAGGAGGGTGTGGCTAGCACAAAAGGGGGAGCCATAAGCAAGAGCACTATGCTATAGCTTGAGAAGCCAAGCTCAACCTCTCTAGAAGGAGCTCTTAAGTGGAAGCTCATTGTCTTATGCATGTGCATGTGTCGTAATAGGGGATTAGCAAGGGAACTCTATGCCATTGTAAGAGAGAGAGTGATCATTCAATTGAGAGTAGGAAATCTATCATATCTCCTACTAGTGTAAGCCCAACATTTGTTGAATCAAGGAGGGTGGATTTGGACTAAGCTTGGATACTTTGTCTCCTTTCCAACGTGAAGTAATGGACAACAATGATGCGTAAGTGTCTTGGTGTTTTTTGTTAAGTTCTTGATAGCTTGTCTCTGGTGTTGTCATCAATCTAGCCATAAATCCCTCATGCTGTAAGAAGGCGACAGGGTGGAGAGGACTCCCCTGGCCTTAAGACAGTGATTGGGGTGGCTTTTCTTGTGATGTGTTGTGGTGAAATTTACGCAAGCTATGTTGAACAAATACTAATCTCACTTTGATTTGTTATGACAGATTTGTAAGAAGGTATTAATGCAACAAGCACCCTCTCCCCCTTTTTCTCTCTTTCTTACATATATATATTTATGTTTGCTTGATCATTAACGATACACTTCAAAGCAGCCCGAGCACCATCTCTCTCTCTCTCTCTCTCTCTCTCGTATTTTAGTGTGTGAGAGTATTCCATTGGTGTTAGGGTTAGTGTAAATTCCTTGCTTGTTTGTGGGTTGCTCTAATGATTCTCCTCTTTTGCGTCCTAGTTCGCTCTTAAACTAGGTGGTGCCCCTTGTGTAGTTGGGATTTGGCTGGAGGTTTGTTGTTTTGGTTTGTGTTGTGTTGTGCCCCAGCCCCATTGAGCAGCACGGGAGCCTTGAAGGGTGTCTAGAGGTTGCTCTTCTTGTTGCCCGCCCCGGACCGCCGTAAATTGGTGCCCCCACGGAGGACGGCTTGTGTATTTTTGTGTATAATCAACCTTTAGCATAGTCAAGTAGTTTGCATGAATCACGAAAATTTGTATGATCCCTTCATTCCCATTGCAAGGCAAAAGGTACACATAATTGTTAGTACTAAGTTGCAATTTCAATGTGTCATTCGTAGAATTTTAGGTCCTCTTAGGTTGGCCGAGATAAACGCTTCAGTAAATCCTTTTATTTTGCCTCTCATTAGGTACGACCTTAGTTTGGACGTCTATATTTTTGTTTTGTTTTAAGCATTAGGTCATGCATAGACCATGGATAATGGCCCAGGAATAGAGGTTTTCCCCTTCCATTTCACTCCACACATTAGAATAAACATTGCAATTAGTAGGAAAATCCATTTTCAACAACGTATGGTGTTCATGTTTGGTGCCCAAAGAGTAGGAGAAATTCTCGCATCACCAAACCCTGTCATCCTACCTCTTATTGATTATCATAGGTCGTTTGATGTGAATATCTTTATTTTGTTGTAGAATAGATTGCAAGCTAGAAAACATTATTGTGTAAATCTTTTTAAGAAAGAAAAACAAAAACATGTGTCACTTTGAAATCAATTCAATGGAAAGCCAACGCCAAATGTCTGGGTATCCTCTTTTCTTTGGAGAGCCTGGAGAGGATGCAGAATTATTTTTAGCAAATTTCAAGATGTCTTGCCGTATCAAGAGGATAATAACTGATCAAGAACGTGTAGAAATGTTTGAGTTGGTCCTTAGGAAAGATGCTAGTACTTGGTTTGACTCTTTGCCTGAGGAAGTTAAGGGGAATTACACAGAAGTTTTGAATCGTTTTAAGAGATACTTCTTTGATCCCCAAAACACTCAAAAACTATGGCAAGACATTGTTTCTCATAAGCAAAAAGACTTAGATGACTACTACTTGTACAAGCAAGAGTTTCTACGTCTTTGGGCTCTATGGATACGAAATGTTGCTAACCCTGGTGATGGTGCAGAATTTTTAAAGAAGGAGAGGTTCATAGCCGGACTCTTTCCTGACCTTAAGGTAAAAGTTGAGGCGGGTGCACCTGCTACCTTTGATGCAGCTGAAACTAGGACTGCTGAGAAATATAGGAAACTCAAGTGCTTAAGGGGAGAGGTTCCAATAGAAGGTCTTAGACCCAAAGGTAAGTCACAAGCATCAACATCGATAGATCTTCCTGAGGTAACGGCGGAAGTAATTGAGAAGTTAAACGAATCTTTAAGCAGCCTGTCAATTCACCTTGCACAAGCTGTAAGTCCAAAGGGACAAGGAAAGAAGTCTGAAGAGCGAGATCCACAACCTAGGAGAGTCTTGCAATGTTGGAATTGCGGAGAGTCTGGACATGGGATGTATAATTGTCCTTGGCCCCGTGGAGAGCCAGGGAGACCTAACATGAATTACCCAGTGATGAATGCAGGAGAAGGAGCTGGTCAACAACCAAGGCTTCTACAAAGGCCAAATGGACCAAGACCACCTCCACAAGGGGTAGAAAGAGTTCCACCTTTGCCAGATCCAAATGTGCATGTGGTAGAGGTGACAAATTCAAATGAGGTTGACATGGAAGCCAATGGCATTAAACGTGGCCGAGGGAAAGGTAAAGAGAAAGAAGGAGTCACATCACAGAGTGACCATGGACAAGGCAAGAAGGCAAAGGAGACCAAGGAAGCTAAGAGGACTCGACGTCGTATCAATCTCTAAGACTTCCCTCTTGGACATGGTATGGCTCCATACAACCTGTTGGAAGACATGCGAGGTAAGGGTCCTGATATCTCATGGCCTCAGTTTCTTGCATTATGCCCACAAGTTAGGAGGGATTTAACAAAGGCAGTTAGCACTAGGAGAAAGGTAAAAGAGAGTTTTCCTGTTGTAAAAATTGCACATGCTGAAATGAATGAGGATATTACACCTGTGCTAGATTGTTACATAAAAGGAAGATTGGTTAGGAAAGGTCTAGTGGATGGGGGTGCACAAATTTGCATCATGACAGAAGGGATCATGCAAAGACTAGGCATGCACATCCATGAGACACCTGAAATCAAAGTGAAAATGGCAAACAATAGCAAGGCTAGGTGCGTAGGCATTTGTAAAAATGTTTTTGTGGAGGCCTTTGGCATTAAGAAGGCAGTGGATTTTTATGTTATGTCGACCAAGGGAAGTGGTTATCCATTTATCCTAGGAAGACCATGGCTAATGAAAATGCGAGCTTTGCAGGATTGGGAGAGTGGGAAATTAATTTGCAGGAATGACAATCATAAGAAGGTTGTCTTTGACATGAAGGAGCAACGCCAAGAGGAGCTCCATGAAGAATCATCTCAAAGTGAGACGGAAGAAGGTTGGACCGATAGCACTTCATAAGAAGAAAGTAGCAGTAGCATTACTGAAGAGGAGTCTTCCATCGAAGTCATGGGGGTAAGGTTTAAGCCAAGCAACCAAGAGACCTCTTCTCGAGGTTTGGAAGAGGTAGGTTCCCAAGAGAACCAAAAGATGGAAGATGAAGGAATGTTAGAAGGTATGTTGTCTACAACACTTACAAAGGATGAAAGAGAGGAGTTCAAATGTGTGCTAAGGAAGTTTCCTAGGCTTTTTGCTAAAGACTACACCGACGTGCGTGGGGTAGATGTTGTTCAACACAAGATTGAGTTAAAGCCTGAGGCCACACCTAAAGCTCTGAAGCTACGAAGGCTAGGAGTCATCAAGGAGCAGGCTTTACTCAAGGAGGTAAGAAAGCTTCTAGCAGTAGGTTTCATTTATCCAGTGGAGAATTCAGAGTGGGTCTCTCCCGTTGTTGTCACTCCTAAGAAAAACGGAAAGTAGAGGGTGTGTGTGGATTACCGTCCACTCAATGAGGCAACAAAAAGAGATCACTTTCCCCGCCCTCCCATTTCAAGATGAGATACTAAATGAGGTAGTTGGTCATGAGAAGTACACTGTGTGTGATGGCTACTCAGGCTACTTTCAAATAGGTATCGCATTGGAAGATCAATTGAAAACAACCTTTATCACTCCTTGGGGTTGTTATGCTTTTAGAGTCATGCCATTTGGTCTAACAAATGCTCCTGCAACATTCCAACGTTTCATGAACATGGTGTTTCAAGCATTCTTTGGAAAGTCAATTAGGGTGTTCATTGATGATTTCTGCATTTATAGCTCAAAATCATTGCATCTACAAAGGGTAGAGTAAGGTTTAAAGTAGCTCTACGACATGGGAGGTCAACTCAACCCCGACAAGTGCCACATAGGTGAGGATGAAGTGATCTTGCTCGGTCACAAGGTTTCCTATAAAGGCATTGAGGTGGATCCTTCAAAGGCAAAGGATCTTATTGAGCTCCCATCACCGAAGAGTCTTAAGGAGGTCATCTCTTTTATTCAGAAGGTGAAGTATATGTCACGCTTCATTCACTTAGCCTCGGAGTTGCTTCATCCTTTGCAAAAGTTGACGCAACAAGTAGAATTTGCATGGTCTGATGAGCTTGAAGAGTATTTTTGTAACATTAAAGTCATTTTGTCAGAGCTACCAACACTCATGCCTCCTTGTTGGGAGTACACATTCTTTGTTAGCTCTAGTGTTGGAAGGGAAACAATTGGTGCTGTGTTGCTACAACAAGATCCCCACAGTACAAGGATGCGACCCATCTACTTTGCTAGTAGGGTCATGAATGCTTTGGAGAGAGACTACACAGAAGCAGAACTCGTGATGCTTTCTCTCATGTTTGCGGTGAGAAAGTTTAGATCCTACCTGCTACCAAAACCTTTTGTAATTCTCACTGCAAAGAATTTGTTCCCTTGGGTGTCATCTCAAATGAATCTTAGTACTAGGATCTCAAAGTGGATTATGGAGTTGCAAGAGTTTCAATACTCTTTCAAGGTAGAAGATAGTGCGTGTGCACAATTGGCAGGGATTCTCACTTATAGGGTGCATGAAAAGGAGATTAAGGTGCCTGAAGTAAAGACCCTATCATTACCACCACCAAAAAGTATTCCTAATGCTTTTACCTTGTTCTTTGATGGAGCTTTTCGTCGAGCCACAGGAAAAGTAGGGGGAGGGCTAGTGTTGCTCAACCCAAGTGGAGAGGTGGTCATGAAAGAGAAGTTCAATCTACCAAGTTCAACTAGCAACAATGAAGCAGAATACGACACACTACTTCATGGTTTGAAGATGTGCATTGGCCAAGGGATAAAACGTCCCATGGTAAAAGGAGATGCACTTCTCATTGTTAAACAGATTTTAGGCATTTGGGCATGCAAGAATGAAAGCTTAAGGGCCAAAGTTCATACCATCTGTAGGCTATTTAGTCAATTTGAGGAGATGCAACTATATCATATTCCGAGGAAACAAAATGAAGATGCCGATTTACTTGCACAACAAGCAGTTACATGTGTTGAGAGAGAAGTGCAGGTCATCATGGTGGCAGCAGCTGCCAAGCAACCGAGATACCAGGGATTGGAGTCATTGGCTCCCATTATTGGCTACATTTGGAGGGTGAGTTTCCACAAGACTTCACAAAGGCTCAGAAGAGGAGACTCATGAAGAAGGCAAGTTTCTATCTCTTCCTAGAAGGCTCCCTCTATCAAAGAGGGAAGGATCAAGTGTGCAGAAGAGTACCAACTATTGAGGAAATTCCAGCCATTCTAAAAGGTTTGCATGAAGAAGCATGTGGTGGTCATTTTGCCCAAGAATTAACTGTGAAGAAGATTTTGCTTGCAGGGTATGTTTGGCCAAGTCTGCATGTGGATGTCCAACATTGGTGTAAAAGTTGTCACAATTGTCAGGTAAATGGGAATAGAAGATTGGTTTATGGTCCAAGGCAAATCGTGCTTGCAAATGGACCGTTTGAAAAGTGGGGCATTGATGCTATGGGTCCTCTGCCTACGACAAAAAATGGTAAACTCTACATTCTAGTGGCTGTAGACTATATGACTAGGTGGGTGGAAGCACAGAGTGTGGCAAAGGTAAATGAGAAAACAGTGAGCAAATTCGTCTACACTCACATTTGTTGTAGATTTGGCACACCTTTGGAGATTGTTTCTGATAATGGTCCAGGGTGTAGAAAGGGATTGCTCACAGAAGTCTGTGAAGAACTTCACATTCTACATCGTCACAGTACACCCTACTATCCCCAATCAAATGGTTTGGTAGAAAAAGCTAATGGTGTCATTGCAGGCATCATTAGAAAGATGGTGAAAAACAAGACAAAGTTGTGGGATGACTTCTGGGATGGTGCCTTGTGGGCGTATCGAACCACATATAGGGAAGCCACAGAGTTCACACCATTTCACTTGGTCTATGGTCAAGAGGCTTTACAGCCAATCGAGCTAAACATTCCAACAATGCGACTTCATGGCAAATCAGCACAAGATGATCAAGAAGCATGGATGGATTGACTTCTTACGTTAGTGGAGTTTGAGTGGAAAAAAGAAGCAGCATATGAGTGCTACAAGAGGAAAGCCACACAAGCGAAAGAAACGCACGACAAGAAACTGAAGGACAAAGGCATCAAGGAAGGAGAGCTTGTGCTAAGGTATGACAATCGACTTGACAATCGTTTTGATGCCAAGTTTGAAACTAGATGGCAAGGGCCATACATAGTCAAGAAGGCTTTCAATTCTAGTTACTATAAGCTTATGGACTTGAATGGTGAAGAGCACTCCAGGAAGGTAAACGGGTATCGCTTGAAGCCCTATTTGAGTCGCCTTCTACCAAAGGATCTACCAAAGATCTGTCCAAAGGCCGCTGTCTCATGTAAGTATTGTTACATGAAGCATGAGTGTAACTCTAGCCAAAATTCTGAGGGGCCAAACAATGAAGATCTCGTCAAGGACTCTGAAGCACTCTCTTTGGAAAAGATGCTCTATGATGGTACATGAATATACCATCATCCAGGGGGAGGGCTAATGATAGCCGTTTTTTCGGCTCTTTGTAATTGCCACAGTGAGTTACCTCACCCTACCAAAATCACCCAAACACTGTGGCTATCCCTACCATTTCACTGTACATAGGCGTGCGTGAGTCACGGGACTTTTCCCATATCTTCTTAAAAACCCTCAATTAGCTAGTCATTAGGCTAGTTGAGCAAATAAAAAATAAAAAAATTAAAAATATAAGTATATTATGGCCCATTTGTGTGTAAATATTGCATTGTATATAGGGCCTAAATAAAAAGATTTTTCATAATTATTTTGGTATTTATTTAAATATTTCTACATAGGTGTGTGTTATTTATGCTCTGTACATTGCCTCACCATTACCACAATTTTTCTTACCATTTTTCATACTCTTTATTCCATATAGAAATATTTTCATGTAAGCTTCTCTTATATTTGGTGTAACTCCACCCCAACAAAAATCCAAAAAAACTAGTTTTATTTATGTGTATATTTTTTCACTATTGTGATTTTTCCCTTCCTACATCTATTTTGTTTTTTTTTCTAAAAAATTAGAACACCAAAAATATTTATCTTTTTATGGTAGCCTCATAATGAGAGAGATTTATTTTGACCCCTTTATATTTTTTTCCACTTATATTATTTATATTTGACATGTACATATTTTTTAGACCCCTCAATATTTGATTTTCTTAGTTGTACTATTCACTTATATCATAATCTCAACAATATCTTCAATTATAGACCTGCCAAATAAGGTCAAGGGTAGGTGGCATGCATACATGCACTATGGAAGGCTCACTCTTGGAGGTATTCAAAAGAATCATTCAAAGAAGGACCCCACAAGGACCTTGTGCAGTGGAAAAAAACGGTCGGTTTTGCTGAATTTTTAAAGTTCACTTGCTCTCCGAATTTGAAAAGGTGATACAAACAAAAGTTGTATCTCATGGGCTGAACTTTTGCCTCAAAGTTTTTCATATTTTTTTGAGCTACGAGCTGTGAGCTATGATTTTATTAGTGGACCCCAATTTTCCCATGCTATGCAGCCACACTCTCTCTTCCACTTTATCATTTTCCTCTTTCACACACACTTCTCCACTCATCATCCCCACCTCTCTCACCACTCCTCTCTGCACCCTACTCACCTTCTCCTCAACCTTGAAGAATAAGAGAAACCATGGTGAACTCATACCTCCCACACACAATTCCATTCCAAAATTGACCACCTAGTCTCATTTTTCCTCCTCCAATTTACCCATATCTATCAAAAAAACCACAAAATTCAGCCTCTTCTCTTCAAAGACAGCATCATGGTGGTTGATTACTCAGCTTCAATTACCTTGTCTCTTAAGGAAGGTCAAGAGTGGAGAAAAAATGTACCGTCAAAGCTAGTGGACCGTCAACAAGCGTCAAAAATTGGCCCTACTCAAGACACTTGGAGCATCAACCTTGTAAGAAATCCACCTTTTCTTACCTCTTAAGAGTTTTTCTTCCTTATTTGTATCCTACATGGATACTCCCATTGTAAATATCCAATTCCATTTGTAAATTAATACTAACTCTACTAACACTAACCCACTATGAAAAGTCCTATCACCTCCATTTCTCTCCTCTCTCTTTCCCCACCAACTTCTTGATAATTCCAAGCAAAAGAAATTAGATAAATGGCTGAAAATCTAACCCAACCATGGTTAGAGGAGTAACCCTAGCCTTCAAAATTTCTATAAAAGGAGGGTGTGGCTAGCACAAAAGGGGGAGCCATAAGCAAGAGCACTATGCTATAGCTTGAGAAGCCAAGCTCAACCTCTCTAGAAGGAGCTCTTGAGTGGAAGCTCATTGTCTTATGCATGTGCATGTGTCGTAATAGGGGATTAGCAAGGGAACTCTATGCCATTGTAAGAGAGAGAGTGATCATTCAATTGAGAGTAGGAAATCTATCATTTCTCCTACTAGTGTAAGCCCAACATTTGTTGAATCAAGGAGGGAGGATTTGGACTAAGCTTGGATACTTTCTCCTCTTTCCAACGTGAAGTAATGGACAACAATGATGCGTAAGTGTCTTGGTGTTTTTTGTTAAGTTCTTGATAGCTTGTCTCTGGTGTTGTCATCAATCTAGCCATAAATCCCACATACTATAAGAAGGCGACAGGGTGGAGAGGACTCCCCTGGCCTTAAGACAGTGATTGGGGTGGCTTTTCTTGTGATGTGTTGTGGTGAAATTTACGCAAGCTATGTTGAACAAATACTAATCTCACTTTGATTTGTCATGACAGATTTGTAAGAAGGTATTAATGCAACAAGCACCCTCTCCCCCTTTTTCTCTCTTTCTTACATATATATATTTATGTTTGCTTGATCATTAACGATACACTTCAAAGCAGCTCGAGCACCATCTCTCTCTCTCTCTCTCTCTCTCTCTCTCTCTCTCTCTCTCTCTCTCGTATTTTAGTGTGTGAGAGTATTCCATTGGTGTTAGGGTTAGTGTAAATTCCTTGCTTGTTTGTGGGTTACTCTAACGATTCTCCTCTTTTGCGTCCTAGTTCGCTCTAAAACTAGGTGGTGCCCCTTGTGTAGTTGGGATTTGGCTGGAGGTTTGTTGTTTTGTTTTGTGTTGTGTTGTGCCCCAGCCCCATTGAGCAGCACGGGAGCCTTGAAGGGTGTCTAGAGGTTGCTCTTCTTGTTGCCCGCCCCCGACCGCCTCAATAGGAGAAAGAAATAGTTTCTCACTTATCATCACTCTTTTTGATAGCATACATAATAGCATAGTAATAAAGATAAGGAAGATGGCAAGCTTAATCCTTTAAGCATGGCTCTTGGTTGGATTTGCAATCCATATCCAAGAGTGTTGGTCTAGACTCTCAACTTCTCTAGTCTAGCTTGGAGAAGGACATGGAGATCTTGCACTTTTCACTTCACACAATGAGTGAGTGTGTGAGTGTGTATGTGGGAGTGTATACCCCCCAAGAAACCCCCCTTCTTTATTTGGTCAATCCCCTCTTCTAGCTCAACTTGGAAGCTGGACCCCTGCAAGCCTGGCCAATCACATGCAAAATGCATATCAAGCAACAAGGGTAGTCTTGGAACAAGTTTTCCATTTTTCACTTTGAGAGAGAGGAATTGATAAGTGCAAAAAATATTAAATAAATCAACTAAATTATCATTGGACCCCTTGCGAGGCTAACCAATTGGCTTTAGGAACACCATTAGGGCAACATGGGTAGGGGTTTGACATGTGTCCTTGCTGCCTCTTAATGATCGGGCTTACCTTGTGTGCGTGCGTGGGTGTTCTCTCTCATCCCCCTAGCTTTAGGGTCGCCCCCTCATTTGTACGGGTTTTGTTGATTGTTGGATCCCAAGCACCTTAGTCAGTAAGCACAACAAAGCACCTCAAGGTTGGGTAGTGTTCCCACAAGCACCTCAAGATTTTTATTCATTAAGCATGACAAGCACCTCAAGCATCTTAACCAGACAATAGGTGCACCTTTGCAATGAGCATGCTCTTTTGGATCTTTGATGGTGGAAGCTCTAGGAGTCTCATTATGGGCATTTCTCTTGGGGCAAGAACGATAGCCATGTCCTTGCTCCTCACATTCAAAACATTTGTGGTCCTTGCAAAAATCTTCAAGTTCTTTAGGAGAGAGTTTAATTTTACCTTTGTAGACTCCCTTCTCCTTGGAACAATTGTTTCTGTTGTTGTTATTGTTGGAATTGCCTTGGGAAGAAATTTGGACATTGGTTTTTCCCTTTTCATCACTCTTGTCTTTGTTTTCCATGGGCTTGACATTTCCTCTAGCCCCTTGTTGAAAATTGATGTGCAAAGCAACCATGGTGTGGTGGATTACTTCAGTGATAGAACCAGGACATTGAGAGTTGACGTACTCGGCCATCTGTTCATGGTGTGGTGGATTACTTCGGTGATAGAACGAGGCCGTTGAGAGTTAATGTACTCGGCCATGTCTTCAGGTAATCTCTCACAGAATTACTATTTTTGCTACTCAGAAAAGTATATCTTTTGAAAGAAAGTAGCGTTGAGATATAAATCCCAAAACTTGTCCATATATTTGTGAATAGACTCATGGGAGAGAACCTTCAAACTTCACCATTCGGTAAGCACTTTGTCCTTTGCATCGCTTGCAAGAAATTGCTTCATGATGGAAACTTGTAGAGTTTTCCATGTCTTTGGGGCTTCACCGTTGCCAGAGGCCAGCCCACCATTGAGGAGCCGGTTTCTAGAAGTACATAGCTACATGGAGTAGCTTGGAGGACTCCGTGAAGCCCTAATCTCCAAAGGACGCATCAAATTGCTGGATAAGGCCAATACTTTGTGTGGCACCAAAGGTGCCATCATAGGTGAGAAAAGAGACGCTCTTTCCTCCCTCCTTGAACTTCTTGAGCTTTTGTGACCTTCACCATGCAAGGTATGATTTACGATGTAATAAGACTTATTAAGAAAATTCTTAAAGTAAAAAAGAATGTAATAGGCCATATCCAGCAGGGTATGATTTATGATTTCCATTCCAGCACAACCTCTAAATGTAATATGGACGACTTGAAAGATTTTTGAATAGTCTATTAGATAGAGAGTAAATGTATTATTTAAATGAGTTTAAGATATTGAGAGAGAAAATATATTCTCTTCTTTTTAAATAATACACTAAGGATATATTTGATAAAGATTAGTAAATAACAAATAGTATGTCTATGAACATCATAATAAAAACGTAGTTGACATTGATGTTTTTATTAATGTCAATGTTTTAATTTATGTGTTTTAGCTCAAACACATGGGTAAGCTTACAATAAGTTAAAAAAGTCGTGAAGATCCAAAAATATAGTTTTTATGATTTGCGAATAAAAATTTTCATATTTATTAAAAATAACAAGTTTTTTGCAATTTCGTTTGCGTAGTCTTCTAGACCAAACTTGTTCCCGTCGTTTTGAGTACCTTGAAGTCCATATTCAAAGTTTATATGATAAAATTATGGGATACAAAAATTGTGAGATGCAGTAATAGGGTAACCTACGAGCTGCAACATGTTAGCTTACAAACAGATATACACAGGTAATATCTCTTTTGTGAAGTGATTATACTCTTTTATGATGATACAAAATTATATTTTCTAATTTGATTATCATGTTGAATTGGTTGCACAAGTATTTTCTTTTGGCTATCTTGTAGAAGTTACAAAAACCAATGTGTAAAACGGGATCTGTATAAGGTGTCATGATACTAAGATTGTGATCGTGTTACAATTCGGAGTGTGATTGAGATTGAGAGTGAGAGTGTGATTTAGATTGAAATTGTGCACAAGATTAAAATTGAGATTGAGATTGCAATTGTGATTCAGAGTGCGAGTGTGATTGAGATTGAGATTGAGATAGCTTGGGGGTGGTTGTGAGGTTTATGAAACGAGCTACGCTCTTCTTGTAATGATTACCTTACATCAATACATATTCTTTATTCAATCTATTTATTCTGCTTACTTTGTATTTTTCATTATCAATGTATTTTTCTCTCCCTTCTCGCGTCACATACAATGTCCTCCCCTATTGTATTCTCTAGGAGAATTGCCATAGCTTTCGTCGGAAGAGGAGGAAGGCGAAGAAGAAGCAGAAGAGGGTGACCTCTTTCTTGCCCTTTCTTCCTTTGTTTCCTCTTTTCCCTTTTGAAGTGACGAGGAGAAGGGTTGTGGATTGACCGTTCTCTTGGCAGGAGTTGGCGGTTGTCTAGACTGTCGTCTTCCTAGATCCACATCTTTAGAGGAACTTATGGATTCATCACTTTCCCGGTCTTTGGATTCCTCATATCATATGGGAGAGAGTCTTGTTTTGGGGGTCTCATCAGGAGGCCTACTAAGCTCTCTCTCCTCCTACAGAGGAAAGGAAATCCCATAAGCACAAAGTTGTTGAGTAACTTTGGCTTGCAAAGTAGGGTTCTCCATATTGTAATGGAAATGGCCTATTAACATTGAGAGTAGTGGAAATCAAAGAAACTACTTTTGTGAAATTATTTTGTGAGCATAGAGGGTGAACTTAATTGATGGTAGCAACATCAACATAGCATTTAGTTAACTTGGCATGAACAATACTTTTACAGGAGAGAGAATTTAGAGAACATGACAACACTGGACCAAATTTATGTGGATCTGGTCCCCCCTCCTATAGGCATTTGTATTATAGTTTTTCCCATCAAGAGAGACTTGGTAGAATACAATCTTGGTGTTCCTTGTGACCTATGTGATGCAATGAAGATGGAAAGATCCATGCATCATGAACATAACATAAACTTTGTAGAAAGCATTAACTATCCCGAGACTCAGTCCCAAGACCTCAAACAAATTCGAAGGTGGAGAGAGATAGCAGGGAATGAGTGTAGGGAAGAGGAAGAAGAAACATTTCTTAGGAGAAATAAGTACTTGCTAGCATACATAATAGCATAGTAGTGAACATGGACAAGATGACAAGCTTAAGAAGTGAAGCATGGCTCTTGGTTGGATTTGCATTCCATAGCCAAGAGTGTTGGTGTAGGCTCGCAACCTCTCTACTTTCTTGGAGAAGGATAGGGAGCTCTTGCACTTTGGACAATTCATCATGAGAGTGTGTGTGCGTGGGAGAGTATACCCCTCAAGAAACCCCCTAGCATGCTTTGTTCACCCCCCCCTTATAGCTCATGCTTGAAGCTCATTGGACCCCTCCAGGCCTAGCCAATCACAAGCAAGAGGCATATCAAGCAAGAAGAGTAGCCATGGGACAAGTGTCTCCCTTTCCCCTTTGAGAAAGAGGACTTGATAAATGCAAAAAAATTAAATAAATTAACTAATTTATCATTGGACCCCTTGGGAGGCCAACCAAGAGGCTTTAGGCACACGATGCGGGCAACATCAGGAGGAGCTTGAGAAGTGTTCTTTTTGCTTTTGTTGCCAAGATTTCCTTGTATGAAGGTTTTTTGTGTTCTCTCTCTACCCCCTCTTGTAGGGCTCGCCCCCTCCTTGTAGGGATAGTTGTTGACGTTTGCACACCTTAGCCCCAAGAACCTTAGTCAGTAAGCATGACAATGAACCTCAAGTGTGGGTAGTGTTCCCAGAAGCACCTCAGGCTCCCTAGTCGGCAAGCACGACAAGCACCTCAAGCGTCTTAGTTATCAAGCATGACAAGCCACTGAAGCACCTTAGTCTTCAGCACGACAAGCACCTCAAGCACCTTAGTCAGCAAGCATAGCAAGCACACTAAGGTAGGGCCGGTTTTCCACCTCAAGATCAGCCCTAGATTACCTAAGGTCAAAGGACTTTTTAACAACAACCTTTCGAGGTCTTTAATGAAGCTAATCCTATGGTCTTTAATCTCCCTTAAGGTAGCCTTTCTCCTTGACATACCATCTCTCATTGGACCCCTTTACCATTGGCCCCGTGTTGAGATAGATATGAAATCACATGTCTATATCATAACCCTTGATCAATTGAATATGTGAAAAGCATTGGGGTTGGTTACATATTAGATTTTATGACATTACCTCTCTCTTGAAATCATAGTCGTACTCAACTATGAGGTAGAAGAGACAGAGCCTTACTCATTAGTCAATCTCGCTTAGCGGGTAGAGGATCCCTTTTTACCCTACCACATCTTTCCAAGATTGATGACTAATCCATTTGGTGCTTGGGAGACATAGCTGTCGTAATCATGTCTACTCCTTAGTCCATTTCATTCTCCCAAAGTAGAGTGAAAAATTCTGCTTGGTGTTTGAGAGACATCATCATCACAAACATGACTCTAAGCATGCATACTACTTAGATTTGCGCAAAATAAAAAGAGAAGTATTCTTATAAGACAAAAAAAATGGTCATTTAAAAGAAATTTGTACATTTTCTTACTCTAATGTAGCATTTTAAGCATGGACAAGGTTCATACTATCCTTAATCTATACTCCTTGCATCCATCTAGCATCTTCAAAAGGATAATTTTTAAATTTAATAAGATACCGTCGGATAATCTTACCATGTCGTAGTACCTTGTCTCCATGCCAAAGGATAGCTTCGGGTTGTAGGACCTCTTCTTGGCCTTCAATTTTGGGAGAATCTTTAATATTTGGTTCACTTGGTAGTTGTCCTTTTCTAGGGCTTAAGTACGCTCACATGAAAAACATTGTGTATGAGCCAATGGTTGGGGAACTTGAGTTGATAAGACATCTCATTGATGGTCTTCAAGATTTGGAAAGGACCATAGTATCTTTTGGCTAGTTTAGCATAATAATTTTGATAGCCCGTAGGATTTTTGCCTGTCATTTTCCTTAATTGAGCCTTTTGAAAATTAAGTAAGACCCAATCATTTTCTTTGAACGTTAAGGCCCTTTTGTGCTTGTCAGCAGCAACAGCTTTTTGCCTTTTTTGGGGAATGGATATAGCCTCCTTAATCTTTTGAAAAGATTCTTGTAGGTCACGGCGATACTCATCGGCTGAAAAGATCTTCCCATGTACTTTGAGTAGCAAGGGACTTTAAAGTCTTTGGATTGGGATAGTTAATTCTTTCCTCAAAGTTTATGTTATGCTCGTGATGCATGAAGCTTTCCGTCTTCGTTGCATCACTTAGGTCACAAGGAACACAAAGATTGTATTGTAACAAGTCTCTCTTGATGGGAGAAATCATAATACAAACGCCTATCGGAGCAAGGACCAGCTCCTCATAAATCCGGTCCTCAACTATTGTCATGTTCTCTAAATTCTCTCTCTTGCAAAAGTATTGTTCATGCCAAGTTAACTAAATGCTATGTTTATGTTGCTATGATCAATTATGTTCACCCGCTTTTCTCACAAAGTAATTTCTCAAAAGTACTCTCATTAATTTCCGCCACTCTCAAGTTAATAGGCCAACTCCATTACACGAAACAATCAGATAGCCCCTCAGTGGGGGCACCAAAATATGGAAGGGGGGAAAGGAAAACTTAGCTGACAACACATAGAAGCCTTTCTATAGATCAGCTGGAATCACAACACCCCGATCCACTCAAAGAAACATATCAAATGACAAAACTTTACAGCAATACACGGTTGCACACACCCAAGCCCTCAATCAAGCACAAAACAAAGCTTATTGCATATCAAGCATTAGAATTGCCTTCCAATTGTCAAAAACACACAAAACACATCCCTCTTCCTCTTTGCACACACACCAATTGGTTCGGGGGGCTCACACAGAGCCTACACACACCGACACCTTTGAACAAGAAAAGAGAATAGAAGAAGCAATGAAAGAGACAACACCCGAGATGATGCAATCGAAACTTTCTTCTTTTTCAACAAGTGATTGGCTATGGTGGAGCATACACAACTAGGCTCTCTGAGAGCTCTATCTCCTTCTCTTTCCTACCCGTAGCATGAAAAAGCATCAATTTACAACAATTGAAATATTTTTCAAACAGTGCCAAATTAGGAGTGTTACAATGCACCGAGCGATTTTTTTTTGAGCAAGGACAAACCCGAGCAAGTGTTTGTACATGATATGGTAAATTTTATCATCAACATAATATTTTTCGTTTGTTATATATTCATGAACCACAACAAAAAGGGTTATCAATGGATAGACTACCTCCTAAATTCCAAAAGATCAAAGTTTACTGCTAAGAAAATAAACACAATATTTAAAAATATTATCTTCTCTCTTAGGCTCGCTTGGCTTCACATGTTTGAGCATAAAGTAAGTTTGATAGACTAATAAGATCTCTAGCAATGTACTTAATGCTCAAGTCATCGTAAGCTTGTAAGATCATTTGTAGTGCTCATGTGTCTAGTACTTTGGTTCTTGATTGTCATTTATACTTGAGAGCATCTTATACGCATCAATTTGATAGCAATCTATTGCACCTCATTAGTTCATTTATACACCAATCGTCTCTTCCATGTCGGCTTGCCCTATCTATACTACAAGGCTGTCATCTTGATACAAAGACACCCTTCTTACATGACACATCACAGACAAACACCATTAATGATGGTAAACTTCTTTTGTTACAATAAAATCAAATTTTTTCCTTAATTGACCAATATAGTACTTTTTTTTTTCAATTTACAAAAACAACAACCAAAATTTATAGAGTTCTATGCCTAAAATTTTCTAGAGAGGCATCGTCTCATAAGAACTGAAAAAAGTTAACTATAAATAAATAAAGTAATTAGGAGCTTTTTACCATACAATGTGACAACCTCAAATCTTAGGGGCGTGAGTCTTCATATGAAGAGCTTCTTTCACAAAAGCTTGAAGATGCTACTCCTTTCTATTTTGAATCATGGGTTGAAAAAGTATGGCAGATGTCGAATATCATAACATCCACCACTCAATGGACAAGCACATTATAATTGGAATATGCTCTACATCCTTGCTCATAAGGAATATTCATGTAACCACCAATTATAAGAGGTAAATTCTGTTCCAATGTCTGAAGATCAAAGCCATGCCCTACTCTAAAAGGTAGTATTGGAGCCTTCTTCACATCTCGAACGATAGTTTCAACAATAGGGGAAGCCCCTGTAGTGACTTTGCATACTAATTTTTTTGCAGCAAAATGAAATTTTTGTTGAGCTTGTGTCTGCTTAAGATAAGGTTGTATGAAAATCTTACTAGCTGGATGAGGGAAAGAGCTGCATTGTATTGACAACGCATTGTTTTGGAATTGATCTTGTCCGTCTACCAGAAAGAACGACCCTAAGTGAGAGAAGATGCTTAGATCTCTCTCTCTCTCTCTCTCTCTCTCTCTCTCTCTCTCTCTCTCTCTCTCTCTCTCTCTCTCTCTCTTCTCTCTCTCTAAAAATGAGAAACAAAATCACTATCAGGGGCACATTAATTAGCGATTGATTTTCAACAAAAATGCCATAGAAAACCGGTCTTTAGTGTATTTTTAAAGCCAAAAATTTGAAAATTCTCGGCTAGTTTTGAGGGTCGCCTTGAAGGGAACTGGCTAGATTTGGCAGATTAAAGTGTTAAACCCTTAAAAAATCCTAAATTTTATGGGGAGATTTTCAATGCTCTTTTCAATTTCAAAGAAACTAGTATGTCCCAACAATTTTTGAAAAAAAAAGTATGACATGAATCCCAAGAGATGCCTGTTGCAAAGACAAAGGATGGGACGGAAAAAAGGAAGGGCGTGGAGCCATCTACTACTAGAGAATCAGAAGCAAAGCTAGAGGCAGTAATGCCTCTAGCCACAAGAAAGGGCTAATGACGTCCGGTTTTCAAAATCCACGGCCGTGGGAACATACCTCAAAGGGGGAGCTTAATAATCAATACAAGAAAAATAAAATTTTTTTATCTTCCTGTATGCTGCCGCCACCTTGACCTAGCGCCCCCCTTTGCTCATGTGCATGCAGTGCCCCCTCAGCCCCCCTTTGGCACCACCCTTTCTCTCCTCAATTATCGCCACCCCCAACCCCCTTCTCCCTCTCGTTCATCTGCAAGCGGCCAAAGGCCCTCTCTCTCCATCTCGTTTGTCAACCCGAGGGCTGCCATGAAGAATCTCTCTCTCTCTCTCTCTCTCTCTCTCTCTCTCTCTCTCTCTCTCTCTCTCTCTCTCTCTCTCTCTCTCTCTCTCTCTCTCTCTCTCTCTCTCTCTCTCTCTCTCTCTCTCTCTCTCGCTCGCTCTCTCGTTCCCCCACCCATGCCTATACACTCTCTCAATCACACCCGCACAAACCACATTCTCTCTCCCTTTCTCTCGCTCACTCTCCATCTCTCTCCTTCCTGGTGTCGACGGCCAGTTCAGCAGGAGATCACTCCCTCCCTCTCTCTCTCTCTCTCTCTCTCTCTCTCTCTCTCTCTCTCGTTTTTCACACACACACTCCCTCAGCCTCTCTCTCCCCATCTCTCGCTCGTTCAGCCCCCCCACTCTGTGTGTGTGTGTGTGTGTGTGTGTGTGTGTGTGTGTATGTATATATATATATATCTTTCTTGTTTTCAACAAGATCTCTCTCTCTCTCTCTCTCTCTCTCTCTCTCTCTCTCTCTCTCTCTCTCTCTCTCTCTCTCGTTACTTACACACACACACACACACACACACACACACACACACAAAATAGCATGAGTTCTTTCTTCTGACTCTTCTATTACAAGGGACAAAAAGAAGCAGGACCGATAAGTATTTTAAGAGCACCTCATCTACATCTCTATTAAACCGCCCATTACGTGATCACACAAACAGCTATCGCAGTAAAAGCAGGTGTTTGGACGCTCTGCTAAAGGCAAGATACGAGTCTCCAAGACTAACCCATACTCCCGGGGGCGTGGAGTACAGTTAAAATACCCTCTTAATTGATGACCATAACTACGATACAAAAAGATCTTTTGAGATGGAAGGAATTGGGCTAGTAGGTATAACCGCTCTAAAAAACCTGGCTTCATTGAATGTTCTATGTAATAATACTGTGGCCCTAGGCCCAGAGCCTCTGTAATAACCATCGCCAATTTGATATTTTTCCTAAAATGCTCTCGACCCCAAAGGGTTACACGAGTCACTCGATTTTGGTATGACCACCATTTAGTCTGGGAAACAGAGGTTCCTAATTGCGGTAATAGATATAGTTCATAACGGAGTAATGTAGCTCTCTATGTAGAGTCACGTGATTGATAAAGGTGTGCTTTTGCTATGGAAAAAGCCAGTTCTTGATTGTAGGTCATTTTTTAACACACATGAGGAGCAAATATAAGGATATGTATATTACTTGAGTACAGTTTCTCCCTACTGTTACCTTGGATTGGTTTATATATTAGTGTCTTCTGGCTTTTATAGACTCACATTTTGACTTTGAGTCGGAATTGGAAGTAATAATTAATCACAAAAAAGTGTTGTTGTTATGCAGTGAATCGTACATGGTTAAGATCCTTGTTGGTATATTGTACCCCGGTTGATTGGTGCATGACTTAAGCCGAGTATAAGGGTTAGTTGATTTTGTAATGGGATGTGTGGGATAAACCTGAGCCAGGTTCAAAAAGCTCGATAGTTGATTCGAACCGGGTATCGACGGCATTTGTTTTTCTAGTTGGTATACATTATGAGACTATATATTTTTTGACTTCACCTTGCTTTAAGGTAAATAATATCTCTCTCTCTCTATATACACTCAATAGCATACTTTTTAATTACTTCTCTGCTGTTTCGGGCTGCCTGCAACACGCTTTTTCCTGTGCTAGGGTTGAGGTGGCAGGTGAGTGTAGTAGCAAATGCTGGGGTGAGCTGATCATGGTCTGACCGGATCTTCAGCTGGGATAATCCCTGAGTATCTGGCCCATATGGGTGTTGTCTAATGTTGTAGTAGCTGGTCCAAGTCAGAGGTGGATCTGCTCCCGATTTGCTTCAGCAAAGTATAAATGCCCCTTTAAAATGTGAGTACCCTTACTCACTTGGCATCGTGCTGTATTCACTTGTGTGCATTCTATACTGTGTGGGTTAGTAGATATTTTCTATTGTGTGCTCAATCATGCCGAAAAAGAATGGGAAGGAGACTGTGGACGCTTTGTCGTCTCCCAATCTACAGGTTAAACAAAATTTCTTTCTTGCTTTATAGAATCTCTATAAATTACTGTGTAGCTTTACTGAGACTGGTTTTTGGATATTTTTTTTAATAATAAACCAGGTAATTTTTTTCCGGTTACTAAACCTTTCTTCTGTAAAAGGTGTAAGAGGAAATGTAAGACAGGTCTGTGTCTCCTAATCTACAAGTCAAACATATAATATCTCTTACTCTAGAGACTGACAAGTGTTATTCTGAAGCTTTGCGAAAAAAAAAGATTTGAAAGGCTCTAAAAAAAACCAGTAATATTGGTTTAGGTATAATGGAAAATTGTTCCGGAAACTGTAACTACAGGATTATGGGAGTAATTTGAGTGGGAGTACATGTCTGCTCTGTGACAGTTTGGAATTTGGATACCTCTGTGACTAATGATGGTTGTTTTTGTAAAATAAGCAAAAAAAAGAGTTATAACCTGGTTCTGGAAACTGAGTGAATGGCTCAGTTAAACTAAGAACTGCCTTGATTTTTTTGAATGATGGTAGTAGTATGTCTGGTTGCCGTATAAAGTGCTGTAAAACTGGTTTTCTGAGGAAAATTCAGTGTTTGTTTAAAAAAAAAAAGGGAAACTGCCAGGTATGAGGGAGTTTTGCTACTGAGGAAAGAGGACTGTATGGTACTTATAAGAAAGGAATTGTATATTGGGGGGATGATGTTATGATTCGGTTAAAAAATTGCTCAATACTACATGTAATGAACTCTGAAAAAAGAAAAAAACCAGAAATTCACAAAAAAATGAATATGTAATGATCTTATAATTTGGTTTATGGTAACACTACTTTACTGAGGTCCTTTGTGTAAGATGACAGTCCCTTGTATGATATACTCTCTAGTTCTGGTACCTTTTCTATTAGATCAGCTATAGGTTTTTTTGAGGGCACTTAATACTAGTTTCGGAAAAGGTGTCTTGCCTTCTGATATTTGGTTGGTAGTATGTATTATCTCATAACCACGTGTAGGAGTAAATTTTTGTTTTTGCAAATTGACTTAACCTTGTTTACCATATTACATCTCCTACTTGTAAGATCGAATTTGTTTTTTTAGAGCTGATGCTTATCTCACCGAATCGGCTAAAAGCTATTTTTACTTAGTACTAGCTTCTGTTATGTTGCTCTTTCTCTTATTCGTCATAATGCTTAGATTTGCAATATAGACGGTATGGATTAAGAGTGGCAACACCTACCAGAATGTCTATAGAGCTAAAGTGTGGCAACACATACTGGATTGATTAAGTTGGTTCCAAGATACTTGGTTTTTTTACTATGATGTTTAATGATAGTGTTCGGTGACTTACCATTACTTTAACATGGTGAGTTGAGTTCTGAAGGGCTTGGCTGGTTTTGAACCTCGGCTATTCTGTAAAATTTGCTGGTCTGCATTTGCTGGCTTCCTAATTTCACTCAAAAATGTATATGAACTGACTCTTACCTAAAAAAAACAGTTTATATCTGGCTTGGGATACAGTATGACAGACATGACATGATAAGCATTGTTATATCTTGAGAAATAAAGTTTTTTTATATAAAAGATATATATTAATCCTATTAAAAAAAAGGGGGAGTGTACTCTGCTATAAGCATGTTAACTTGTCATGCTTTTTGGTGTCCCGGACAATGCTAACTAGCACAATTTTGACATATGCTAACTAGTACAATAACATGAGCTACATCTCCAAGATCTATGACATATTATATATCAGTAGAAAGCTCTTGAAGCAAGGAATCCAAATGTACAACCTCCGACAAATTTTGATACGAATTGTAAAATTTTTACCAGACGCCCAACTTTTTTAAAACGTGCTAACTTGAAACTGCTAACTAGCACAAAAAGCGCGACACGTTAACATGCTTTCACCCACTCAGGTGTATAAATTTGTAAAATCTTCGATGATCTTTTTTTATGATATCTCAGGGTGATTATAAAATGGGTTCTTATAGTAGGATCTGTTAAAAAAGATTGTTTTTTTATATATATATACTTCAAACCACAAGAATGAGGTTGTCCTTAATCGAGCAGGGTTTTGGCTTGAGATTAACCTTGCCTACCGATATTGAGTGAATTTCTCTCCAATCAGATTAAAAAAGAAGTTTTTCTTTTTACCTAAAAACTTGAGTGTAGCAAAGAATGTTTTTAAAAAAAAAGAGATATATATATATATATAATTGAGGAATAAACAGATACATAGTTTCTTTATGGGTGTTCACTTTCCTTTATCAAATTGTCAAAAATTCCAAAGAATGGTTTTCTAAAAAATAAATAAAATACTAGTTAAGAACTATGTGTTTTTTTAAAGGTGACATGGATAACAACTGGGATGCCCTGCATCACCTGCGTACAAACACGTGCTAACGAATAGTTTTCTTGTGGCTATGGGTGCAGGTGAGGGCTACCTTCCTTGATTAAAATGTCCAGTTCTTAACAAATGGAGGTTCTCTTAGTGTGACGCAAATTATCCCAGACTTTGGGTTTATGGATTCTTGAACTATATCTTGTTATCTTCATTACCTTGTACAAAATTTATTTTCAACTGCAAATAAATTATTGTGCAATGCCACTGTACTTTTCTAGAATTGTTAGTTTGTGAACAGTTAGTGTTCGTTTGCGTATATTTATATAGATTTAAAACTGCTACACACACAATAAATGCAAAAGGGAGATGAGCTTGTCTGTTTGTCTCTCTCAGACTATGACTCTAGAAACTTTCACCTATGATAGTATAATGATTATACTCTTATTGGATGGGGTGCTATCACACAGTCTCTGTGTTTTTTTAAACCTGACTGGTGTTAAGGCTGCTAGCACTACCATACCACTTTATATTTATATATATTTATTTTTCACACTTTACTTTAGATATTATCATTTACTTTATTTATTACTTCTATTTACCAGGTCGTGGGAAAGCTCACTGCAAGAATGAAAGTCTGCTCTGACCCTGAAAAAAGAGCTATGATTTCAGAGAAATTTCGTCTAGCTAAAGATATAGAAAAGACCTTCCCTTGTGTCTCATATAGGGCTAGGCCCTATCTACATAGGGCTGTAAAATCAAAAAGATGTAACTCTTTGTTTTTGATCCTCAGGTCTAGACTCCTCTTCCTAGAATATGGAATTGTAACTTATGATATTTTTGCAGATTGTTTCCCTTTCACAAGGACTTGCTCTTCCTATGGAACCTCTCTTCTTGTGCTAAAATGTATCCAAGATAAAGAAGCTTCTACCCTTATTTATGATGCTTCGAAGGAATCTAGTCTATCTATTGTCCAACTGATTTCATTTGACCTATGGGTTAAAGTTCTAGCTCTCCTTGTAAATAACAAATCAGATGGTATCAACCTTTTGATTGAATTTTCTTCGAATCTAGCCGGGCTTTCCAAAGCTCATATTCAAGACTTAGTTTCTTTTTCTTCTAAAGGTTCTGAACTGTCCAATCTTCTTAGAAAGTTTTGTGGCCTTAGTCCGATCTTTGTTACAGCTCCCTCTACTCCTATTGTCCCTCCACCGAATAGCCTCTTCTGTAGAGATGCAGCCGCCTTAGAAGCAGTTAAAGAATTTCAGAAATACCTTTGTTCGCTCAGTGAAGCTTTGCTTTTGGACATGGTACCAAAAGTTTATAGGGCCTTTCCTTTTTTACCATCACGGCAAGTTGAGGTAGAATCCTTGGGTGTTGAGCACAAGCTGTGGATGTTTCCAAATAAAGGATTTCTTGCACCCATTTCCATTGAAACCTGGGTCTTCCTTGCCAACTTGGCCCCTGCTACTATTGAGGAATGTAAACACCCACACACACACTCCCTCAGCCTCTCTCTCCCCATGTCTTGCTCTCTCTCTCTCTCTCTCTCTCTCTCTCTCTCTCTCTCTCTCTCTCTCTCTCTCTCTCTCTCTCTCTCTCTCTCTCTCTCTCTCTCTCTCGTTCTCCGAGTAGTTTCAGCCCACCCTCTCTCTTAAGGGTGAAAGCATGTTAACTTGTCATGCTTTTTCATGTCCCGGACAATGCTAACTAGCACAATTTTGACATATGCTAACTAGTACAATAACTTGAGCTACATCTCCAAGATCTATGACATATGATATATCAATAGAAAGCACTTGAAACAAGGATCGAATCCAAATGTACAACCTCTAAAAAATTTATCAGACGCACAACTTTTCGAAGATATGCTAACCTCAAACTGCTAACTAGCACAAAAAGCGCGACAGGTTAACATGATTTCACCCTTAACTTAAACACACACACACACACACACACACACACAAACAATTACAAACTCTTACCATACACTCACACACACTCACAAACACACACAAACACACATTTATGCTACACACTCACAAGAAAATACACATTCGCTCGAGAACATTCAAAAAAACACATGCACGCAATACACACATAAAAGAAGAAAAAGCCAAAGGAGCTTGACAATCGACACCAAAAAAAACAAAAAAGGATGACCAAATCCCACGATGGTGATGAAGAATCAAAAAATGACACCAAAGGCATGCCCTGGCCGGCCCCAAAAGTGACAAACTGCTACATCGATGCACCAGCGAAACCGTCCATTCATCGACATTTCATCCACAATGCATCTCCGTAGTAAACATCCGTAGGTTAATCTATTTTTCTGTTTTCAAGCCAAAACCTTGTAAAAATCCATTTGTATATTGCGACCTCTCTCTAGGTGATGGTCACAAAGGTCCACCTAGGAGATATCATTTTAAAATTCTCCAAAAACAAAGCAAGGATCAACCATATGGGAGAAGGATCCTTGATTTGTCTCTCTTGATTAGGGCCCATGCCTAATCATATTACCCTAAACTAATGCAGCCTGCACCTATAAAGGAACACTGAGAGGTTACTATCAGGGAGTCAACACTTGAGAAGGAATCCATGCACACACAAGGACTCTAAGGATCTCCACACACAAGAGTAGGATCTCCATGCATATAGAATTTTTCCTAGAGAGCGTACTATTTTTGGAAATTTTACTAGCTCGTTTGGGCTTTTTACGAGTAAAAAAGGGCATTTTGGGCTAAAATGACCAGAAATGATCAAAAAATGGTAAAACATGGCTCAAAATTCCACATCGCGCACAATGCCGTCACTATAATAGCAAAAGGAACATTTTAGAACATGAATATCAGCACTTTGAGCTCCTCTATGAAGGGATGCCTACACTTATGGTATCCTAGTACAGTCATGTATTGTTATTATAACCGTGTATTCGAGGCTGTGAGGCCACCAACTAGGTAACTCCTTGGGAATGTATAATTAAGTTCTGAAGCTTCCATGAAATGGGAAGAATGGAGAATTGAAGCTTTTTTGCAGGGGTTTTATCAGGGCAAAAGATCATTGCAACTGTGCAATTGGCATTGAGCCTACACCAAATCATGACACACACAAGAGTTTTGAGTTGACCTTGGATATTTTACAAAGTAAATCTTTCATGTCTAGAATTTTTTATTTTTGACTGTGTTTTTAGCTTCAAATTTCCAATGACTTTCTTGATTTAGCTGCGAACTCTCACAGTTAGAGGCTTGACACTTTCCTAGTTGCACTCCGCACTTCTTGACAGAAGTATGGTAAATCGGACGCGAATTAGGCTAGGATGAGGGTTAAAAATATTCATTGGAGGTATCAAATCAAATATCTAAAGCTATGGAGCAACAAGAGCAATAGGGGGTGCGGTTTGATCCTGTCACAATGCAGATGTTTCAAGTTGTTGCTGAAAGGAGGGAGATTTCCTCAACCAAAGTGATTCAATATGTGGTGAAGAAAATGGATAAATTCAATGGTAAATATGTAACAAATCATCTTTGTGGGTATGTAAAGGAGATGGAGCTCCATCAAGTGCCTGAAGCAGAAATGGTTCAAAGTTTTGAGATGGCTATGGTTCCTGAGATCCGAGAGCATGTAAGGGGAATTAAAAATGAGCATGGAGAAACATGGGAAAATTTAAATTTATCCTTAAAAGAAGATTATTTCATGGAGGAATCCGAAAGGGTAACAAAGAGGACCTTTTTAGAGTGGGTAGTTTGGCCAAAAGAGTGACTTTTTCCTACCGATCTACTAAGAAAATTTGAACGCTGCTATGTGCAACTTTCAAGGACTAAGAAGGCTACCCTAAACTCGAAGAGGACAGAGCTTTTTTTGCAGACATCATGAAAAGAGATTCAAAAGAAGTTAGGGTTATTACTTGAGGATAAGGATGCGGAACAAGGTTTAAAGACTGATTGGAATAAGGTTGAAGATGCAATTTCACTACTAGCCAAGCAACAACAACAAAGAGACAAGATGATAATCAACCCTACTCAAGCCCCAAGTATTCCTGAGAGTCTCATAAAGCCTATTATTGTGATTCCAAAGAGTGGCAAGCCTATTCTAGATGAGATTGTCAAGGGAATGCAAGAGCTAAAGTTAAAGCTCACAAGGCTAGAAGAAAAGGGGAAACCATCACGTCAATCTACAGGGAATCAATGACCTCAAACTAGAGAAGGCCTTGTAAATGGATGCATATGTGTGACACAACTGACTTTGTGGGGAGGGATTGTGAAAGTTTCGAAGATGCTTTGATGAAGGATCTTGTTTTCTTTAAAGATGTAAAAATTCACTTAAGCAAAACAGTTAATCTCTTGGGGACAAATTTTGACAAAGGTAGAATGAAGAAGCTAGTTGAGGACATGGCTACTAGTCATGCCATCTCAATGGTTCAGGCATCCACCTATGGGCTCAAGGTAGAACCTATTAATAAAAAAGGAGTTAGGATTGAAGAATAAGCATCTAATGGGATTGGATAATTGTGGACATGTGCAATAGAGTCTGATGTGAAGGGTAAAATGCAAAGAGGTCTTGCATGAAGCTGGAGATTTCATTCAGCTAGAAACAAGTTGAAATGACCCTATAGACTCTTTGTCAGTGCATGCTTACATTGCCAAATGTGAAGCCAATGAGGCCGTTGTTGAAGAGAAACACAAGCGTGAGAATGTGGATGAAAGACCTTTAAAGAGAGCCACAAGAAGTGGAGGTAGAAATGACATACTGCCTCCTAGACCAGCTTCCCCACAACATATTTCTGTCCTTGAAGTGCCTATGCAAGAAGCCTCTAAAAAAAAGAAAAGAAGGATGCAACAAAAGCTAAAGAATAGGGTCCGGCCTACAAACTCCAATATGATATAGAGGTAGAGATTGATTTCAAAAAGGTTTTCGACGTGAAGATTTTGAAGAGTAAGGTTGAATTTACCTTGGATGAGGTCCTTGGAATAGCTAAGAGGGAGTTGTATGAAAAAATAATTGATATCATCAAGAGGAAGCGGTAGTCTCTTACTGATTCTATCCATGTACATGATTAAGAAGAGACTTTAAATGCACAAGGAGTACATATCAATGGAAAACAAGGTGATGAAACTATTGTTGGATGCTACAAGTCCAGGGAAGGATTAAATCAGGTTCTTTTCTCAGATCAAGAAGATGAAGTCAAGACCACTCCCAAGAGTTATTACTCCCAAAGTCATTGGGCAAGAGAAACAACAAAGACCCTCGTGAATCTGGGATACTTAGAAGAGCCATACATTGCACTGATAGATCATGGGTCATAAATTAATCTTATGGCAGAGAGTCTATATCAAAAAGGAAAATGGCCAATCGATATAAATCATGGATGGATGATCCGTGCAACAAACAACTCATCAGGGGAGTTGTATGGATCTTGTCTGAATGTAAGCGTGAATGTAAGCGTGACTAAAGGGTATGTGAGAGACGATGAATGCTTTGTCCAGGAGATTTCAACATACCTCTTATCCTTGGGTAGCCATACATCAGTGCTACTAGTATGGAAACAAAGGTAATGGACGATGGTTCAACTTATGCTAGAATAAGGAGCAGGGATGGGAAGTCTGCGGCCAGCTCATTGCTGATTACATGGACCATGAAAGGAATCGAGGAAGTCTTAGAGTGCAACCCTTGCCAAACATAACAAATAATTGAAGGAAGTTAATAAGTCATCACTTTTAAATCTTGAAAGAAAAAGACGAGATAACTTAATCATGCTCCAAGAAAGAGACATAATATTTATCACCATGTTGCTAGAAAGAGACAAAATAACTTGATCAATTATATAACTTACAAGTGCAATTAAAGAGGAAAATAATCAAATCATCAGTTGGTTGTAGACCAGAAATCATTATAATGTCATAGCCCATTCTATTGGCACCATAGAGAGAGAGAGAGAGAGAGAGAGAGAGAGAGAGAGAGAGAGAGAGAGAGAGAGATAGATAGATAGATAGATAGAGATAGAGAGAGAGAGAGAGAGAGATCAAAAGCGTTACGTCGGGTTGAGGGATTGTTTTGCTTGCCACTCTCAACGTGGGTAAGAAATTGCTTTAGAAATCCCTTCTACTTTGCTCTTTTGACTCTAACATGCACTTCAAGAGTCATTTAGAAGTATGACACATGGAGAAGATATCTCTCTCACTCTGCTTTCTAGTTTCTATTTTTATAAAAAATTGACATCATTTATAGCAAAAAACGATATATTATGACTGCAATCCATACATTGTACAATAGAGAGGAGAAAACACAAAGAGGGAGATGGAGAGAGGTGAACAGGCCAAGAGTGTGAAATAAGTTAATCTTAGAAATTGCACTCTATTATGTGCGTTACATAATACACGTAAACGACCGAAGTGTACATGTGAGTAACCCAACTTGTGTGGGGTACACTCAGCACAAGTCCTGAGTGTAATGTTGATGGATAGTTTAATCAATCTAGCCCCTGATGAAGTGTGTAAAACACCCAACACAACCATTAGAGAACAGTTTAACAATCTCAGATTGTGATCAAACGTCCTATATATTTACATCCAAGACAACACCAAGTCATCGATTGATGAGTGAGTATATACGGATCAAAAAGTACAAGGGCAAGGTGTATCATGCTAACGTAAAGAGGGCATAGGTATGCATCTATTTACTCTTAGGTTGTGAGGGCCACTTTTTGAACTCAACCCATCCCTCTCTATGGAAACCCCCTCTTCTCCAAAATTCTCAAGTGCAGGGCGTGTGAACGAACACTTGATGATCAAGATAAATAGAATCTCTAGTAAAAGCTTTCACCGAAGCATAAAATCTTGCATGGTAAGAAGCCCTTGTCCCCAAGTACCGGCGGAGCCACTGGTAATCATTTTTCTCCCTCCTTCATTTTCTCCTCAAAGGGTTCCACTTTCAAAATAATTGATGAATTGGCCTAATCTGAATTTGAATCACCAAAAGGTGGCACACCAAGTGGTTAATCCACGTTGCGGCAAGAGCAAGATGATAGGTTTTAAAACTCGTGTCAATAATTGTTGTAGGTGTCTAGGTTTTTGCAGTTGGAATATTATTCACAACTAGTTTATGAGAGAATCTTCTTCCACCACGAACAAAGGAGAACGATATCAAACACCCCCAAAGAAAATAGTCATACTAGACTTTATGAGGGGTTTACACAAGTGATTAGTTATGTGGACGATCTCTTAATGCAATCATGTCTTTTCATGAATCAATTGCTTAATAGCTAGGCCATGCCTACTTGCTACCCATAGAAATCGTCATTAGGATTGGATGGACCTTGTGCATATAGACAATGATGTAAAGTGCCCACCATTTTTATACATTTACAATAATCACAAGCTAGTCAACCAGTTTTTGTTATTCTTGAACATAGTAGCTAATGATATTGCAAAAGCGTAACCAATGATGAATTGGGTATATTACCATCGTATTTGCATGCCATGCATGTGTATTAAAAAAATAGAATAATAAGCCCTTGGATTAAATGATAGTCCAAAACATGTGAGCCACTACTATAAGTGCCTTGCACGATTACATTGGCATGGCTACATCAAAGTGCCACATTGAAAAAACTATGGGCTTATATCCACTTAGTGCCAAATATGTGTGCCACTATCCTCGATCTGAATTCAATGGATAGTACAAAATAGAATCCCTGCTTCCCATCAAGTCAGGCAAAGCACTTTCCATTGCATAGCAAAGAAAATTTTTCAAAATAAAAAGTTTAAGAAAAAAAACAAGTAGAACGTGAAATTGGCTAGCTTTGTTGCTCCTCTCAGACGAGTTGACTGTTGTTGAGTCTGGCTCATAGCCATGTATGCTGAGAAATTTAGAGTTGTCAAAGGGTGTACCCTGCTTTCCCTCATCGCATGGTTTAGACCGACCACCAAATAAAAATCAATTAGACCTGCTGGAAAGTAGCCCCAAGTTTGTATGCTAATAGCATATTCAAAACTTGTGAAGCTTATATGAAATCATTGCTTCACATAAGGACAAGACACAAAAGTGCCTAAGTGCTCATAGAAAATAGAGGCTCATGTTAAAAAATAAGATAATCAACATTGTTAAGATTTCTTGAATAGCTGGCCTTGCCAGGTCGTACATCTTGGTGAGAACCCGTAGATATCAAACCTCATCTAAGAGCTACCAAAATCTCCTTGAACAAACAATTTCTTGTCAAGTTGGCATTGTAGAAAGTCCTCAAGAAGTGAATAAGATCAAAATTGAAACTTAAAGCTAACATAACTACGAAGTTTCCTTGGAATCAAAAGTCGCAGTATCTTGTGGTATGAATATGCTTTCAATATAGTCTTCATGTACACCTACACCTCTAGCAAGTTGTATATGCTTGGGAGTGAACATGCACCCAATTCACACACACACACACACACACACACACATATAGGGAGCCATGTCCTTGGAGGATTTTTTTTATTGTAGCCATATACACTCAAACCTCTCTCTCTCTCCCATTGCACAACACACCCTTGCTTCGGGGTTGCACACAACCACACTGACATTGTTAACACACATCAAAGAATAGAAAAAAGGAAAGAGGGACGGGAATTGGACACAAAATGGGGCAATGGTGAGCTTCTCCTATCCAAAAAATGATTACAACCTTATCTTTTTCACAATGAAGATCTCCCCTCTTGTTCTCCTTGTCCATGTTGAGAGTTACAAACTCTTTCTTTAAAAACTCTGCATGTGAGCACCCCCTTGCTATTACAAGCTTTCCTTGGCATGCTCGGCCTCATGTGAGCCTTGTCCTTGATCTTGTGGGGAATTTCACGGTGTTGTGACAACCCCTCTATGGAACCACCCCCTCACTAAAGTATTTGGGTGCCCAAGGGCACTGAAAAAACCCAGGCATGTAAAATTCCAAATCATTCCCTGCTACAATAGCACACAGCTACCACAAATGGCAATCACACCACCACAACAAGCGGCAATGCCATGCACCTCTTGATCAGATCGTGCACACGTTGTCGAGAAATTTGCAGTCTTGCCAGGAAAGCACCGGGCTTATGGCTGTGAGAGTTTGTGAGAGAACTCAACAAAAACTATATGAAGGAGTTAAACCATGGATGCCATGAAGACTAGGGTTTGGAAAGAAGTGCAATCAAAGAAGACTAACTCTTTCTCTCTTGCATTCACACACACAAAGAAAGAACGCAAAAGAGAATGTCAAAACAATACGAAGATGAAAACATCAAGGCTATGGTCATATCGTATCATGGGTGATATGAAAGGGTTAATGGATGAGTTAATGGCATTCAATCTTGGCTGACCAAATAGGCTACGAATTGTTCTTTTGAATTGTGAACCACCTGTTTGAGTATGGAGCACAAGAATGCTCCAAGATTCCCATTTTGATTTTCTCATTTAGTAGCTCTACTAACTTTGGCAAATGAGCCTTTGGAACCGGAATAGGCCGCAGATTCCAAGGTACATGAGGTATTGTGAAAATTACCATAGGAGCTACAATATAAGGATCAACACATCCTATCTCAAGTGGCTCAAATGCAAAAGCCTTACCATGCTTTGAAAGCATTTCTTTGAAGCACTTTGTCTCCTCCTGTGATAGAATTCCGCAAACTTGGTTGTAAAGAAGCCTGTTCAATCTTTTTAGGATTCCGCAAACTTGGTTGTAAAGAAGCCTGTTCAATCTTTTCCTTGTTGTTGGGTGGTAAGGGTGAAGCTACTGGTTTCACCTTCTTTGCTACACTCTTGTATTTAGTTTCAACATGGACTTCTGGGCCAACTGTTTGGCTTTCTTTAAAGGCTTCTATTACTTGATACATTTCCATAGAGCAAACTTCCACAACTTCATTTTCAAGATGCAAACTAGACCTCATTATAGCATCAAGCTCACCCATAGTATCTACAAAAGAAACTTGTTCACACAAACCCAAAACATTTTCAGTAGGCTTTAGCAACCCACTCTTTTTCATGCCTATTTGTACATTATGCACATATTGCTTCTCATATCTCTTCAAATCTTCAAGTTTTGTAAAACATACTGATCCATTCCTTGTTACCAAGGAGCTCATCGAGAAAGTTTCACCTATTTTTGGATAAGGCGAGACCCTTTTTCTTTCTGTACCACTGCAATCCCGCTTTACAATGGTACTTGGCCAAAACCCATCATTTCTCTATGATCATGAAACTCTTTGCTTACTTTTGGTAGAGGATGTTCTCTGAGGTTGTCACGATTTCTTTCATGGTTTACACAGACTGTGAGAAATTGGACAGCTCGTTTACCATCTTTGCTGCGTATTCTAGCATATGCTGAACCATCGTCCATTACCTTTGTTTCCATTCGAACTCTCACAATGTAGGGTTGTCCAAGGATGAGATGATATGAAGATGTATCCTGTACAAAGAAGTTTTGGTCAATATTTACATCACCTATTGTTACCTTCACACCTGGACATGCTGCATACAATTCACCGGATGAATTGTTTGCCACTTTTACCATCCAGCCATGATCTGTGTCCATCGGCCATTTGCACTTGTTGTAGAGACTCTTTGACATTATGTTTATTTCTGAACCATGGTCAATCAAGGCAACAAATGGCTCTTCAAGATCACCTACCTTGACCAAAGTTTCTGTAGTAGCCCTTGCCCAATGACTTCGTGAATAGTAACTCCTAGGAATATCTTCAACTTCTTTATCATCATTTGAGAAATACACTTGCTTCACTCTCCCACTAGATTGGTAGCATCCTACCACAACTCCATCATTCTCCTTATTTTGTAGTTGCATCCCTTGTGTCTTTGAGGTTTCCCCTTCAACCTTTGGACGAGAAACTTCAGCAAGGGTTTTCCTCTTTCTCTTGATGATGTCAATGATCTCCTCATGGAATTCACGCTTTGCAATGCCAAGGACTTCTCCCAGAGTAAACTCAATCTTGCTATTCAAGATCCTTTCCTCCAAGACTTTCTTTAAATCTGTAGCAACCTCAATATCAGATTGTAGTTTATAAGTTGGGCCTTTTGTCTTACCTTTCGTTGGCTCTTTCTTCTTTCCTGTTGTAGACTCCTCCATGAGTACTTCAGGTGGAGATGCTCCTTGTGTTAAGGGTGTTTGAGAAGGCATTGAGTCGCTTCTTCCCCCACTTCTAGAAGCTCTTTTTGATGGTCCTTCATCAGCATTCTCACGTCTGTGCTTCTCTTCTACAATTGCCTCATTTTGTTGGCATTTTGTAATGCAGGCATGCACTGACAATGAGTCCACTGGATCATTCCATCCTGTCTCTAGACGTATGCAATCACCTGCTTCATGTAGAATCTCTTTTGTAAGCTTTCTGTTTTTAGCTAATTGCATGACATTTGGCCAAATTTGACCATGATGATCACTCACCTCTTCATCAAAAAAATGTTCAATTTTTACTCCATAAGTAGCTGCCTCAACTGAAGAGGTGGCATGCTTGGTTGCCATATCTTCAACTAAGGTTTGCATTCCCCCCTTCCCAAAGTTAGTTCTCAAGGGTAGACCTGTCTCTCTTAAGTGGATTTTACCATCCTTAAAAAAGACAACATCTTTTGACAAAGCATCACTAAAATCATCACAATCCCTTCTTACATGGTCTGTATTATCACACCAAATCCATCTATTAACAAACCCTTCTTTGGGCTGTTGTCTTTGCCTAGGAAGTGGCCCTAATGGTTGGCCTTTTTCTTCAAGCTTTGCAAACTTCACCTTCAAGTCACGCATTTCCTTCACAAGCTCATCTAGCATGGACTCATCAAACTTAGGAGCGATAAAAGTAGGCTTTACCATTTTGTCAGAAGTTGAGGTGGAAGGACTTGTAGTGTTTACTACCATCTTGTCCCTTCTTCTTTGTCGTTTGGCAAGCAGTGAGATAGCACCTTCAACCTCATTCCAGTCGGTCTTTAGTCCTTGCTCAGCATCTTTATCTTCAAGAAGAAGCTCCAAATTTTCTTGAAACTCTTTCCCTGCAGCTTGTAAGAAAAGATCTGTCTTCTCTGCATCTAGTGTGGCCCTTTCTATCCTAGTGAGTTGTGCATAGCGCCGCTCAAATTCCCTAAGTAGCTCTGTTATTGATAGTCCTTGCTTTGGCTTGACTACCCATTCTAAGAATGTCCTTTTGGTCACTCTCTCAGAGTCCTCCATGAAATATTCCTCCTTTAAAGCTACTTTGAGTTCTTCCCAATTTCTCCAATGCCCATCTTTAATTGCCCTAACATGCTCCCTAATTTCTGGAGCAACAACTAGCTCAAAGCTTTGAATCATCTCACCTTCTGACACGCGATGCAGCTCCATCTCCTTTACATACTCGTGTAAGTACTTGGTTACATCTTTGCCATTGAACTGATCCATTCTGTTGACAACCGCTTGTATGGCTTTCGTTGCTGAAATCTCCCTTCTTTCAGTAGCATGTTGTTGTTGCATGAACATTGCAAATGCTTGAAACATTTTCATTGTTGCTGGGTCAAAATGCATACCCTGTTGCTCAACATGATCACCCATGGTTACCCACAAACTCTCACCCTGGCAGTTTCGCGTCGGGTTCACCAAAAATATGTCGAGAAATTTGCGGTCTTGCCAGGAAAGCACCGGGGTTATGGCTGTGAGTTTGTGAGAGAACTCAACAAAAACTATATGAAGGAGTTAAACCATAGATGCCATGAAGACTAGGGTTTGGAAAGAAGTGCAATCAAAGAAGATTCACTCTTTCTCTCTTGCGCTCACACACACAAAGAAAGAACACAAAAGAGAATGTCAAAAAAATACGAAAATGAAAACATCAAGGCTATGGTCATATCGTATCATGGGTAATATGAAAGGGTTAATAGATGAGTTAACGGCATCCAATCTTGACTGACCAAATAGGCTACGAATTGTTCTTTGGAATTGTAGTTTTGTGCTTACCATAATATATATATTTTGTCTAGTGATTGGGATTAATTGTGTGTACAAATCCTCTTGGTTCATAGCAAGATAACTACGCTTACGTCAAAAGAAAAGTTATAGTCTATGAGAGGTAGTATGATGGGATCCGGTGATAGAAGTATTTCATTAAGCCTTTCTGGGCCAAAGAGAAACACTATACGTTGTTGAAAGTGTATTTTTTGGCTAATCCATACGTTAATTTTAATAGATCGTACAGAGTGAAAGCGATAGAAATGATCATCATGTGGGTTATTCATCTAGGATAGTATGTGAGAAATGTAGATATGAAAGAAGTGAAGAGATGAGAAGTTTCCCTCCCAAGCCCTATTCTTGCACGTAGGCAATAAGGATACTGTGGGGAGAGATGTACTTGTAGCAAAGAGAACCTGGAGAGGATGAATTACTAAGAATGAGAGAGATAGGTTTGGTTAAGGAGATGAGATTAGATACATATATATATGTTGGATTAGAGATGAAAATGAAAACAACAAGAAATCAAGAAAACATCAATGTAGAACACATCTTACTTGAAACCCTTCGGCACCATTATTGATGGAGAGAGAAGAAGAGTGGAGAATTCCACTTTGATTGATACACCAAGTGTAAGACCTTCTTTGATTAGAGTTGATCTTCCAAGGGTAGCTTGTTGCAAGAATGGCTAGTCTTCTTCTAGGAAAAAGTGTAGGCTTGGGCTTATGTTAATGGCTAAGTACAATTAGGCATTACTACTCACTCCCTCAAGAATTCCTCTCATCAATGGATTGAATGCTTGAGTTCCTTCCAAGGAAGAAGAGGTCCCCTTTTATAGGTGAAGGGAACCCCCAAGGGTTTACACAAGAAGAGACGAGCCAGTGTGAACAGGAATTGGAAAAGTTGGAAATGAGCTGTCCCTGCATGATGTGGGCAGACTGGGGTCCAGTATTTTGATCATATCTCCTCAACCGTGGCTCCAAATAAAAAAGTAAAAATATGGGCAAAAACTTCCGCTCATTAGCTACGATTTTCATTGTAAAATTGTTTTCCAATTTGGATTGGAACCTTGTGTAAAAAATTCATCAAAATAGGGTCCATTTATGGCAGCAAAAGTCTTCATGTGGTCTCCTTAGCCTAGACTTTCATTTAATTCCAAAGGACACCTCATGCCATATGAAAGCATGACATTGCTCCTTGACAATTTTTTGTAATCATGCTTGCAATAATGCATTAAAATAAGTGTATCTTTGAAATCATGCCACCTGGTGTCCCACTAGGATTTGATTCTCTCCTAGTAGCTATTTAAAAAGAAATATAAGAAAAGTATAAAAAATACATAGAATATATATATATTGGAGTTTACCCTAGATATAGGATCTAGCTAGGGTGTGAGATGATAATGAAATAGTAGAAATAAAGAATCAATGCTTTTGGCCCCAAGTTAAAGAGGCGGAGCTATTGATGCTTTTCCCATAGTATTTTCTGATGGTAAAGTAAGGATAGGTTACCCTTGAGAAAAATAATAGGAGGAGATAAAAGGTTTATTATTATACTTAAATATGCATATGTACACTATAGGAAATATAATTATGTATCTAAAAAAATACAAGATAGATCTTGTAGCATGCGTTCCCACTATGTACGTGTCACAGCACGACAACGTGCAGGCCACCATAGCCAAGACCACAAGCTCCAAGGGATCTCTCTCTCATTCTGATGCTCCTAATGAAGTGTTGCTCTTGACTTTATATCCTCCACCTTAGGGCCATGCCATCGAATATAGGCCTATTGGCCTACCACATGGCGGCCCTGAGCTCACCCCCCTATTTTTCAAACAAACAATTGTCATCAAAACAAGATTTCCCCCTCACTTCAATTATTTACCATTTGCTACCTGATGCTCCGACCAACAAGCCGAGACTTCCTACCAAAACCTCACTCACCCTACTTCAACCTACACAAACCCCACCGCATCCATTTTTGGTCGCACTCACACAACATCTTAAGATTTATATCCCAAGGCATCAACTTCTCACTTCCAACATCTTTATTGGCCATCTTAAGATGTTGGACCAACTCATAGAGCATTTTAAGGTTCGTATTCCAAGGCATTAGCTATGTACTTTCACATCTTTATCTACCATCCTCATTGACTTACTTTGGAGCCTTTTGGCCTATGAGACCACATCAAGCATACATCCCAGCTATCACTTGTGTGCCCATGTATTTTTTGTTGAGCTTATTTGTGAAGATACTCTAAATACAACAATGGATCCCCTCTATATATATATACCATCATGTGTGCGTATTCTACATACTTTTGGGTTGCACTCTATGTATGATCACTATGTTCTTCTCTTCCTCTATCTAAAAAAATTGTAGTAGAGCATGGTTGCTTTTTTTTTATAAAAAATAGTTTTTGGCCTCCCACGACTTTGCACAGTGCGCGCGCAACAAAAAATTGCAATTCAAAAAAATATAAAATCATCATAGCTTTCTACTCAAAACATTAATTTCTATGTTTGGAGAGTCATTCTTAAGTTTCTGGGGCATTTTAAAGACGTTCGTTATTTTAGATTTATCAAAATTTTCACCAGAAGTAGCTTACAAAAAAATGGCAACTATTTTTAATGCGTTTTCAATCAAAACCATCAAAAGGTAAGATATTTTATCTTTTCGATTCCATTTACGTTAAGTGTTTTATTAAGAATCTTGGATTTACTTTTCATGTGTCATATGCAATTTGATTTGCATAAAAGAACTTAGATTAAGAGTTAATTATATTGAAATTATTTTTTACTCACTTCGGTTTTCATATTGATATGTGTTGAATTTCTTGTTTCATGATTCTTGGATTTTCCTTTTATGGACAATATACAATTTGGTTCTTTTAAAAGAAATTATATTAAAAGTTAAGAATATTGAGTTTACATTGTCTTCAATTTGATTTATAGATTGAAAGAAGTAGATAAATTCATTGATATTCATGTTTACTCTTTATATGTATCAATCATATATAATTTGATGCATGTGCATCGAGGTACATCAATGTTATATCACATTCAATCTTTTTATTTTGCTTTTTGTTCTGATTGTGTATGATTTATAAGAAAGATCAAATTATGATTTTTATTTATTGAATTTAGTGAGTGTTGCATGATGCTATTGTAGAGAGAATTGTATCCATCGTATCATATTTCACACAGAGATTTTATGTATGATATTTCACTTGAAGAAAGAAATTTGTATTTATCATAAATATTGAAGGGTTGTGGCTTTGACCATTCATAAATAATTATAATTGCAATTCATGAAGAAGTAAGATTTTGATCATTTTTGTTATATTTGAACATTAATCTTAAAGATTTGATAATTGTTTTTTTCTTTTGATATGGATATTGAAGTGTTATGTTTTAATTATTTATTTAGCTACATCTCAAATACTTACAATTTTGATCATGATTCATTTTATAATCTTCAGTCGATATTGATTCTTAGACATTGAAAAAAAATATCTTGATTTTAGATATCAAAGAGTTGCAATTTTAATGATTTGATTATCATCCATAACTCATATAGAACTGTTATGATTTATTGATTCATGTAAGTTCTTTATATATGGACGTTAAAGATTTACAAAATTTTAATATATGTTTTTTAACTACAAACATCAAAAAGTTATGATTTTTACTTACGATGAGTTCTTATAATTGTTTGATGCTACCATGATACATTTTCATGATGATTATAAGTCATTAGTAATGATCATTTATTTCTCAAATCATTATTCATTTATAGAGTTGTTTCATCATGCCATAATATACTTTCATAGAGATTAGAAATCGTTTGTACTAATCGTTTGTCATTGAGATGATTATTCTTCCAAGGAGTTGTTTCAGCATGTCATGATGCATTTTCATGATTCTAAGTCGTTCATATCGATCATTTATTATTGAGAGTATTATTATTATTCTATGCAGCTATTTGGTGATGCCATGATGCATTTCATGATGATTAGAAGTCGTTAGCACTATTCGTTCATTATTGAGATGGTTATTATTTTAGGGTTTTTTTTTTGTGATTCCATGATGCATTTTCACGATTATAGAAAGTTATTTGTACCAATCGTTAATTTCATTGATATGCTTATTTCTTTATAGAGTTGTTCCACGATCCATGCCTATGTTTTCATCATGGTTACAATTCATTCTTCCATGGAGTTTCTCCATGATGCCATCATGCATTTCCATGATAACTAGAAGTCTTTAGTACTGATTGTTTGTTGTTGAGATGATTCTTCCTTGCAATTATTCCATGATATCATAAAACATTGATTAGAAATCATTTTTACTGATCGTTCATTTTTGAGATGGTTATTCTTCCATGAAATTGTTGCATGATATTAAGATAGGTTTTGATGATGAAAAAATGTTTTGATGTTTTGTTGCATGATAATTACTCTTCCTTGGTTTAATTGTTTCATGATGCCATGATGTGTTTTTATGATTAGAAGTTGTTTGTACTAATCGTTCATTATTGAAATACTAATCATTTCATGGAGTTGTTCCATGATGTCATGATGTGTTTTCATAAGTGATTATAAATCTTTCATATTAATCGTTTCTTGTTGAGATTATTATTCATCCATGGAGTTGTTGCATGCTACCATGATGCATTTTTATGATGATTAAAAGACGTTAATATTGGTCATTTGTTATCAAGATGATTACCCCATGGAGTTATTTCATGAGCCATGATGTGTTTTCATAATGATCATAAGTCTTTTGCATTAATCGTATGTTATTAAGAGTCTTATTCTTCCATGGAGTTGCTCCATGATGCCATGATGCATTTTTATGATGAATTACAAGTCATTTGTACTAATCGCTTTTATTGTGGTTTTTTGTTTCATAGATTTGTTTCATAAGATGATTCATTATAATTGAAATGATTTTTTTTAGATAGAGTCATTTTGTAATATCGTGGTATTGTTTCATGATGATTCATTATGATTGAAATAGTAAATCTACTATGGAGTCGATTCATTATATGATGTTGTTGTTTTATATTCGTTTATAATGAATCAGGCCGTGACCATGTGATGATGTCATGATGTTATTTTTTATTTTATTACGTTTGAGATATTTATTATTCTATGGATATATTCTATGACGCCATAAATTTGGATATTTTCCATATTTCTTTGATGTTCTTCCATGATGACTCATTATGATCCAAATAGTTTTTTTTCATATAATGATTTCTTGGTTCCGTAATGATCCCTTATGATCAAAATAATTTTCATTCCATGGTGTCGTGTCATAATGTCATGGTGTTAATCTCTAATGATTTGTTATGATTGAAATATTTACTGATATATAGGTTGTTTCATTATATCATGATAGTGCTTCATGTTGATTCACAATGATTTAAATGCTTATTGCATGATATTTTCATGGCAACGTTTCATCATATATATTTATTATGATTAAAAGAGTGATTCCATGGTGACTTTCTATAATAATTTTTTATGATTAAAATGATTATTATTACATGGCATTGCTCATTGTGCGATGATAATATTTCATATTGATTTGTCACGATATTATTTCATTATCTTAATTTATTTTAGAGATTTTTTTCTTCATGGATTTTCGCCATGATTTTGTGATATTATTCCATGATGCTTCATTTACTATCGAGAAGTTTTTTATTTTATGGTTTTGTTTTGTGATAATTTGTTATAATGGTGTTTTTTCATGATAATTCATTATGATTGTGTTGTTCCATAATGCTATGGTGTTATTCTTGATGATTCGTTTATGATGTCATGGATTATGTTCTATCTGACTATTTTCAAAGGCCATAGTATTGTTTCATGATAATTTGTTATGATTGAAGGAGTTATTGCTGTATGTGGTTTTTTAATCATATCATGATACTATTTCATATTAATTCACAATGATTTAGATGCTTGTCACGCATGATATCATGTCATTGTTCATGATATATTGTCTTTAAGATATTTATTATTTCATGGATGTGTTTCATGACGTTGTAATGTTATAATGATTTGTTATCATTTATTATGAATAACATGACTATTAGTCAATTGTGTTGATCATTGATCATTATAAAATATATAATTATTGTTTCACGATGATATATTATTTGTTATTTTATATTACGCTGGATAGAGTTCATACAAATAAGATATCCCCAATGTCAAATTGATGTATGGATTTTGTGTATATGTAAGCATATGACATGTATTTTATGCTAAAAAGATTGTATAATATATACATGGATTTATTCTTGATTTAATGTAGTTTGTGTAAATCAAAATTGGGATGTTCCAGACGATCTCCAAAAACATTATGCCAATGTATTTCTCTAACATTGATAGGATTTCTATGTTGTGCTCTTTGATTTTTTCATGTTGACAAATTATACACAACTCAAAGACAAAGTGAAGTGTCTGAAAGATGGTATACATTCATCGAAGCTAAATATGATCCAAAGCATTTTTTGAAGTATTGAAAATGTAAATCAAATTATTTCATTGAGCCTGTGAGGCCATTGTTGTATATAATAGTGGTGATGTAGCTCCTTATAAACCATTTTTTGTAAATTGAAAAATATATTAATATAACGGTGGTTATATATAATGATGTGATTTTTTCAATTGATCCCCAAGGGTTTTTGCATCTATATTTAGGGACCCTTGTTTGAGTGGGGTTGTTGAGCTTATCTGTGAAGATAATCTAAATATAGCCATGGGTCCCCTCTATATATGTATACCATTATGTGTATGTATTCTACACACTTTGGGGTTGCACCATCTGTATATTGTCTCTATGTTCTTCTCTTCCTTTGTCTTCTCAACATATTGTACTTGTTTTAACATGTTATCTCATCATCCATAGCACTATAGCACACACTTCCAAGCTCTAACCAACTCTAGCTGCACCAGTGCTGTGACATTGAAAGGGAAGGGTCCCACATGACTTGGGATCCAAGTGATTCCAAGAATATCAATAGTATTGTCTCACATGAAAAGTCAAGATAAAAATATAAGATTTGGAAAAAAACAAGAGATCTACTCCATGTCCTTAAGAGGCGATGTTTTATAATTTTTTGGGGTCTTTTTGGGAGAAAAAGAGGGTTCCAAGGGGAGGGTCTTTTTGTGATTTTGCAATGAGGGTAGGGGGAGGAAAGATTCAACGGGGGAGACACCAACAAGGGCTATCGAGTCAAGTTTTTTTCGGCTCCTGGAGAGTGTCTTGATAGAGCAAGATTATACATGGTTTTTGTAGCAAAGAGAAGCCAACATTTTTTCATGTTGTCATGTCAACTCCCCCTTCTCGTTTCTACTCTTGTGCATGTGTTTTGTGGTGTGTGTGGCAAGTGTGTCTATGTGTGTGTGTGTGTGTGTGTGTGTGTGTGTGTGTGTGTGTGTGTGTGTGTGTGTGTGTGTGTGTGTGTGTGTGTGTGTGTGTGTGTGTGTGTGTGTGAGAGAGAGAGAGAGAGAGAGAGAGAGAGAGAGAGGGGGGGGGGGGGGGGGGGGGTCTAGAAGGCTATGAATTCAACACTACAGAGTGTTTGTGATGTTGTAGAGAGTATGTGAGTCCATGGAGTTTGCAGGTGAGGCCCTGCTCATGTGCATGATATTTTTAAAAGGTATGTTTCTAGTGGATATGGGTGTTGTGGAAACCCTGGGCTATAGAGAGGATTTTGGGTTGTGTATTGAATGTGTTCCCCTTTCCAATTGTTAAGCATGTATATAATGATATTTGTGTAGCAACCCACACTTTAGCCTTGTTGTATGTATATTGTTGAGCTAGTGTTCAATTAGTGTGAAAAATGTGTATGTTAAATTAGCAAGAGAGAGAGAGAGAAAGAGCTAAATGCGAGGTAGTTTATGTCACACATACACACATTAAACTTGCTATGTGTCTAATGTTGAACTAAGTAGAGAGAAATTATCTGTTAAAAGCGACAAAAAAGTGTAGATTAGTGTATGTTAAATAAGAGAAAGGAAAAGGAAATTAGGAGAAGTGAAATTGTAGTCTATGGTAAATTAATGCTAAATTAGATATTAAAAAAGAGAGATTAGAGAAAGAAAAAGAAAGAGGAAAAGTGTTAAATTAATGAATGTTAAACTAGAGAGAGGAAAAGCGATATTAGATGGAGAGAATGAGAGAAAAAAATTTTAAATCAGTAGATGTTAGGTAAGATAGAGGAAAAGAGGGATAAAATGTGTAGATAGAGAGAGATAGATAGAACATAGAGACAATGTAGATAGAAGGTATAGAGAGAGAGTAGGGAGTGGTAGATAGAGAGAGAGTGTCGATATTAGAGAGTAGACAAAGTGCAGAGAGATAGGTAGATAGAGGATAAAGAGATAGGGTGTAGAGAGAGAATATAAAGAAATAGATAGAGCCAACAAGAGTGTAGAGAAGAGATAGAGCATGTAGATTAGGTAGATAGATAGGGAGTGTAGATATTAGGTAGATAGATGGTTTATAGAAAGAGCATATAGGTTAGGGAGAGAGTGTAGATTAGGTAGATAGATAGAAGGAGTAGAGACTAGGTATATAGAGAGTGGTAGATAGATGGTTTATAGAGAGAGTAGATAGATTAGGGAGAGAGTGTAGATTAGGTAGATAGCTAGAGGGAGTAGAGATTAGGTATAGAGATAGCGAGGTAGATAGGGAGAATATGTGTACATTATGTGTAGAAAGAGCTACAAAGAGAGCATCAATAAAGAGTAGATGGATCAGGGAGATAGAGGGTGTAGATTAGGTATATAGAGAGAATGTAGAAGGATAGAGATGTAGAGGTGTAGAGAGGTATATAGATAGGAAAATGGTGTAAAGGGGGTAGAGATATAGAGGTGTGTAGAGGTATATAGAGGCTAGATGTAGATAGAGAGACCGGGTGTAGACTAGGTGTAGAGGGTAGACATTACCTATCTATACCCTCCCTATCTACCTCTGTCAATATGCCCTCTCTATCTACCTACCCTCTTTCTACATAGGGTATATATTAGGTGTAGAGAGGGTATAGAGATAGAGGTTTCTAGATTAGGTAGAGACTAGTTGTAGAAATTAGATTACCTCTCTCTTTACATCCTATTTATCTACCTATTGTCTCTATACAGAAGATAGATATTAAGTTAGATAAATAGAGAGAGGTGTTGGCAATGTCCAACACCATCAATCGTTTACCTCTTCTTTATGAGCACATGCCTCCATTTATTATGTATGGGTTCATGGGCTCTTTACAAGCTAGTTCCAAATTCTATCTATTATTCTAGTTTATGTGCCTTGGGCAACTGGCCAATGTTTTTTTAAAACCTAGTTATATAAGTGAATTGTAGGTCATGTGAAAGGAGAGATATCATTTTGAGAGAAAACCTAGAGTAGAGAAGAAGGAGAAGGAGACTATGGAGGTGGAGGCTTGGAGCCGCATGACATCTCTTCAAACCGGTTAAGGATACAATGAAGTTGAGTCCTATTGATTATCTCATTGCTTTTCATTCAAGTTGCGTATTAATGTCTTGATTTGTGTGTATTAAGAATAATTGCACTCTAATTGCTTGACTATCAATTGTGTGTTTGGTTATGGAGTTGTGTGCAAGATTAGATTAGTGTGTAGATTAGAATCTGTGCATACATTGAGCTAATCATAACCGCATAAGCTTGAGTGAGCTTCTGATTATGATGTGCTTACAAGCATTGATAGGGAATGTAACAAAGAAAAATGTGTGATTAGCATAAGGTTTAACATGTGTGCAACACTAATCCCTTCCATCAGGTCTCTCTTCTCTCTAAATACATGGACTCTCATGATTTCCACACTCTTTTCTTACTCGTTACTCTCACACACTCACCCATGTGATGCTTCCATGCCCTAGACGGGGGGCCGCTACCATTCGCAAATTGATGATTTTGTTGATTCATTGCAGCATCAAATTCATGGAAATTGAACACATTCTGGCAATGACCACACATCCAATGCTTTATTTATCTATGCATTGTATTAAAATCACATGCATTTAGTGAGTAATTAGAGAGGATAGTTAGTGAAAATCCCTTAATTACAAAATTAGAATCACTCAAATCCACATCAAATTTCTGCAATTTTCTTTCAAAAGAGTGATTTCTAAGCCTCTGATTAGGCATACATGTATTTTTATCACACAAATTGCGAGTAGAGTAGTCAATTAGTAACAATGAAGGAATTTCTTACACCTAAACACTCAATCTTCTAAAAAGTCTCCTCTAGGTTAGGCTACCATTCTCAGAAACGGTGCCAAATGATGGCTCCCTTCTAGCATAGCTCCACTAGATCAACGAAATCATCAATCTGTGGATGGAAGTGACCTGGCTAGAGCATGGAGGCATTGCACATGAGTGACAGTAATGAGTAATGGGTCTAGTGCAACTAGGAGGTATAAGAAAAGCCTCTTCAAACAAACAAAAAAGTAATCTCGTAGCCCTATATGTTTGATGGTCATCGATTGGCTAGCACCTAGCTCCATGCGGATGGTAGAATCTATAACACAATTAATGGGTCTAGAAATGACATCAGCCTATGAGATTGTGTGGGCAATGAACTATGTGGCTCAAGATCCCTCAATGGATGACTCTTACCTAGCTTTAAGTAAACAACATGGTCAATGGAAATCTCTGGTGAGCTATGGCTTGTATCAAACTGTGGTGTGATATGTGGCTGGCTCTTTAATAAACAAATCTTAAATGTCCAGATTATCTCACTAAATGTAGGTCAAGATCCCTTCACATGAGGCCGTGAATATCTAGCTCGTGTTCGAACTCATCATGGGGTAGGCCTCTCTATAAGTTGTGAACATGGTCTAGATCTTTGTAGCATGGATGTGGTTAAAGAAAATGTATGATATATATGAGGATGTTCTATTGTATGTGTTCTAGGTACCCAAATTTTTCTACGTACTCTATAAAATCCATGTGCCTCCAATGACTTTATAGATGTGAGCCAACCCTTGGATAACCCATCATGTGTATTTTCACTCTCAATCCAGACGAGTGTATCATCACTAGCTAATGGTATGTCTCTATTGTATCTGGAGATATCTTGGTATCTTGGTCTCTAATGGCTCAGTCATAATGTCATCACTCTCGTGGTCATGTGTGTCAACAATATCCTCAAGTGTAGGCTCTAGTGGGACATCTATATCTATGATAGGTTTACTAAAATGAGTCATAAATATAGAATCTGGTACTCTATATATCTCTACTTGCTCAAGTCTTGTCTCTAGCATATGAGAAATCTCACTTGGTTTTACCTCCTCTATAGAACAAGTAGCATCCTCTTGAATAGTCACTCGGGGTGGATCTTATGTAGTGCTCTCTGGTGTACTTGTTATGTCATCAATATGGGCATTTGTCTCCTTCATCTCAGTTACTCTAGACTTCAACTGGTCAACTATGCTCTAAGGCAAAATATGTCTATGTGATGGATATTTGGAAGGTGACCTGGTAGGGAAACTATGTGTAGTAGGTGTCCATGGACTATGTCTGGTCATCACGGTAGGATCATGGCCATGGTATATATACATATATATATATATATATAGAGAGAGAGAGAGAGAGAGAGAGAGAGAGAGAGAGAGAGCCTATTGTACGTTCTCTAGGAAAAATTCTATATGCATGGAGATCCTACTCTTGTTTGTGGAGATTCTTAGAGTCCGTGTGTGTGCATGGATTCCTTCTCAAGTGCTGACTCCCCGATAGTGACCTCTCAGTGTTCCTTTATAGGTGCAAGCTGCATTAGTTTAGGATAATATGATTAGGCATGGGCCCTAATCAAGAGAGTCAAAGCAAGGATCCGGGTCCCATATGGTTGACCCTTGCTTTGTTTTAGGAGAATTTTAATATCATGATATCTCCTAGGTGGACCTTTGTGACCATCACCTACAGAGAGGTGGCAATATACAAATGGATTTTTACAAGGTTTTGGCATGAAAACGAAAAAATAGATCGGATGTTTACTAGGGAGATGCATCGTGGATGAAATTTTGATGAATGGATGGTTTTGCTGGTGTGTCGATCTAGCGCGTTTGTCACTTTTGGCCGGCTAGGGCATGCCTTCGATGTCATTTTCTGATTCGTCATCACCATCGTGGGATTTGGTCGTCCTTTTTTGTTGTTTTTGGTGTTGATTGTCGAGCTCCTTTGGTTTTTTCTTCTTTTATGTGTGTATGGCGTGCATGTGTTTGTTTGAATGTTCTCGAGCGAATGTGTATTTGCTTGTGAGTGTGTAGCATAAATGTGTGTGTGTGTGTGTGTTTGTGAGTGCATGTGAGTGTATGGTAAGAGTTTGTAATTGTTTGTCTGTGTGTGTGTGTGTGTGTTTAAGGTAAGAGATAGGGTGGACTGAAATTAGTCGGAGAGAGAGAGAGAGAGAGAGAGAGAGAGAGAGAGAGAGAGAGAGAGAGAGAGAGAGAGAGAGAGAGAGAGAGAGAGAGAGAGAGAGAGAGTGGTTTGAACGAGAGACACAGAGTGAGAGGTATGGCAAGACTGAGAGATGGAGAGATGGAGAGAGAGAGAGAGAGAGAGAGAGAGAGAGATCTCGTATTGAACCGGCCGTCGACACAAGGAAGGAGAGAGATGGAGAGTGAGCGAGAGAAAGGGGGAGAGAGTGTGGTGTGTGCGGGTGTGATTGAGAGAGTGTGTAGGCATGGGTGGGGGAATGAGCAAGAGAGAGAGAGAGAGAGAGAGTGAGTGAGAGAGAGAGAGAGAGAGAGAGAGAGAGAGAGAGAGAGAGAGAGAGAGAGAGAGAGAGAGATTCTTCATGGCAGCCCCCAGGTTGACAAACGAGAGGGAGAGAGAGTGCCTTTGGCTGCTTGCGGACAAACGAGAGGGAGAGGGAGGTTGGGGGTGGCGATAATGGAAGAGAGAAAGGGTGGTGCCAAAGGGGGGGGTGGGGGGCACTCCATGCGCATGAGAAAGGGGGGCGCTAGGTCAAGGTGGCGGCAACATACAGGAAGATAAGAAAACTTTTTTTTTTTGTATTGATTATTAAGCTCCCCCTTTGATGTATGTTCCCACGACCGTGGATTTTGAAAACCGGACGTCATTAGCCCTCGCTTGTGGCTAGAGATATTCATGCCTCTAGCTCTGCTTCTGGTTCTCTAGTAGTAGATGGCTCCACGCCCTCTCTTTTGTCAGTCCCATCCTTTGTCTTTGCAACAGGCATCTCTTGGGATTCATGTCGTACTTTTTTTTCAAAAATTGTTGGGACATATTGGTTTCTTTGAAATTGAAAAGAGCATTCAGAATCTCCACATAAAATGTAGGATTTTTTTAATGTTTAACACTTTAATCTGCTAAATCTAGCCGGTTTCCTTCAAGGCGACCCTCAAAACTAGTCGAGAATTTCAATTTTTGTGCTTTAAAAATACACCAAAGAACGGTTTTCTATGGCATTTTTGTTGAAAATCAATCGCTAATTAATGTGCCCCTGAGAGTGATATTGTTTCTCATTTTTTAGAGAGAGAAGAGAGAAAGAGAGAGAGAGAGAGAGAGAGAGAGAGAGAGAGATCTAAGCACCTTCTCTCACTTAGGGTCATTCTTTCTGGTGGACGGACAAGATCAATTGCAAAACAATGTGTTGTCAATACGATGCAGCTCTTTCCCTCATCCAGCTAGTAAGATTTCCATAGAACCTTATCTTGAGCAGACACAAGCTCAAAAAAGATTGCATTTTGCTACAAAAAAATAGTTTGTAAAGTCACTACAGTGGCTTCCCCTACTATTGAAACTATCGTTCCAGATGTGAACAAGGCTCCAATACTACCTTTTAGAGTAGGGCATGGCTTTGATCTTCACAGACTGGAACAAAATTTACCTCTTATAATTGGTGGTTACATGAATATTCCTTATGAGGAAGGATGTAAAGCATATTCTAATTATAATGTGCTTGTCCATTGAGTGGTGGATGTTATGATACCTGACATCTACCATACTTTTTCAAACCATGATTCAAAATAGAAAGGAGTAGCATCTTCAATCTTTTGTGAAAGAATCTCTTCATATGAAGACTCACGCCCCTAAACTTTGAGGTTGTCACATTGTATGGTAAAAAGCTCCTAATTATTTTATTTATTTACAACTAAATTTTTTCAGTTCTTATAAGACGATGCCTTTCTAAAAAAATTTAGGCATAGAACTCTATAAATTTTGGTTGTTGTTTTTGTAAATTGATAAAAAAAAGTACTATATTGGTCAATTTAAGGAAAAAAATGATTTTATTGTAACAAAAGAAGTTTACCATCATTAATGGTGTTTGTCTGTGATGTGTCATGTAAGAAGGGTGTCTTTGTATCAAGATGACAGCCTTGTAGTATAGATAGGGCAAGCTGACATGGAAAAGACAATTGGTGTATAAATGAACTAATGAGGTGCAATAGATGCTATCAAATTGATCCGTCTAAGATGCTCTCAAGTATAAATGACAATCAAGAACCAAAGTACTAGACACATGAGCACTACAAATGATCTTACAAGCTTACACTGACTTTAGCATTAAGTACATAGCTAGAGCTCTTATTAGTCTATCAAACTTACTTTATGCTCAAAAATGTGAAGCCCAAGCGAGCCTCAGAGAGAAGATAATATTTTCAAATATTGTGTTTATTTTCTTAGCAGTAAACTTTGATCTTTTGGAATTTAGGAGGTAGTCTATCCATTCATAACCCTTCTTGTTGTGGTTCATGAATATATAACAAATGATAAATATCTTGTTGACGATAAAATTTACCATATCATGTACAAACACTTGCTCGGAAAAAAATCGCTCGGTGCATTGTAATACTCCTAATTTAGCACTGTTTGAAAAATATTTCAATTGTTGAAAATTTATGCTTTTTCATGCTATGGGTAGGAAAGAGAAGGAGATAGAGCTCTCAGAGAATCTCGTTGTGTATGCTCCACCATAGCCAATCACTTGTTGAAAAAGAAGCAAGTTCCGATCGCATCGTCTCGGGTGTTGTCTCTTCCATCCCTTCTTCTATTCTCTTCTCTTCTTCAAAGGTGTCAGTGTGTGTAGGATCCGTCTGAGCCCCCCAAACCAATTGGTGTGTGTGCAAAGAGGAAGAGAGATGTTTTTCGTGTGTTATTGACAGTTGGAAGGCAATTCTGATGGTTGATATGCAATAAGCTTTGTTTTTTTGCTTGATTGAGGGCTTGGGTGTGTGCAGTCGTGTATCACAATAAATTTTTGTCATTTGATATGTTTCTTTGACTATGATCTCAATAGAGAGGTAATGCCATAAAATCTAATATCTAACCAACCCCAATGCTTTTCTCATATTAAATTGATCAAGGGTTAGAATATAGACATGTTCTTCAGATCTATCTCAACACGGGGCCATTGGTAAAGGGGTCCAAATGAGAGATGGTATGTCAAAGAGCAAGGCTACCTTAAGGGAGCTTAAAGACCTTAGGATTAGCTTCACTAAAGACCTCCAAAGGTTGGCGTTAAAAAGTCCTTTGACCTTAGGTAAGCTAGGGTTGAGCTTGAGGTGGGAACTCGGCCCAATTAATCCACCACACCATGAAGAGATGGCCGAGTACATCAACTCTCAATGGCCTGGTTATATCACCGAAGTAATCCACCACACCATGGTTGCTTTGCGCATCAATTTTCAACAAGGGGCTAGACGAAATGTCAAGCCCATGGAAAACAAAGACAAGAGGGATGCAAGGGAAAAACCAATGTCCAAATTTCTTCCCAAGGCAATTCCAACAATAACAACAACAACAACAATCGTTCCAAGGAGAAGGGAGTCTAAAAAGGTGGGGAGCAAGGACATCGCTATCGTTCTTGCCCCAAGAGAAATGCCCGTAATGAGACTCCTAGAGCTTCCACCATCGAAGATCCAAAAGAGCATGCTCATTGCAAAGGTGCACCTCTTGTCTAATTAAGACGCTTGAGGTGCTTGTCATGCTTAACGAATAAAAATCTTGAGGTGCTTGTGGGAACACTACCCAATCTTGAGGTACTTTGTCGTGCTTGCTGACTAAGGTGCTTGTGATCCAACAATCAACAAAACCCTTACAAACGAGGGGATGACCCTAAAGCTAGGGGGATGAGAGAGAACACCCACGCACGCACACAAGGTAAGCCCAGTCCTTAAGAGGCAGCAAGGACACATGTCAAACCCCTACCCATGTGTCCCTCATGGTGTGCCTAAAGCCTATTGGTTAGCCTCGCAAGGATAATTTAGTTGATTTAATTAAATTTTTTCTCACTTATCAAGTCCTCTCTCTCAAAGTGAAAAGGGGGACACTTGTTCCAAGACTACCCTTGTTGCTTGATTTGCATTTTGCATGTGATTGGCCAGGCTTGCAGGGGTCCAATGAGCTTCCAAGTTGAGCTAGAAGAGGGGATTGACCAAGGAAAGTGGGGGGTTTCTTGGGGCGTATACTCTCCCACACACACACTCACACACTCATTGTGTGAAGTGCAAAGTGCAAGAGCTCCATCTCCTTCTCCAAGCTAGACTAGAGAAGTTGAGAGTTTACACCAACACTCTTGGCTATGGATTGCAAATACAACCAAGAGCCATGCTTCAAGGCTTAAGCTTGCCATCTTCTTTATCTTCATTACTATGCTATTATGTATGCTATCAAAAAGAGTGATGATAAGTGAGAAACTATTTCTTTCTCCTATGAATGTTTCTTCTACCTCTTCCCTAGCCTTATTCGTGGCTAGCTCTCTCCACCTTCGAAGGTGTTTGAGGCCTTGGGATAGTTAATTCTTTTTACAAAGTCTATGTTATGCTCATGATACAAGAATCTTTCCATCTTGATTGCATCATCAAGTCTCTCTTGATGGGAGAATCTATAATACAAATGCCTATTGGAGGGGGGACCAGCTCCACATAAATCTGGTCCTCAATTGTTGTTAAGTTCTCTAAACTCTCTCTCTTCCAAAAGTATTGTTGATGCCAAGTTAATTAAGTACTATGATTATGTTGCTACTGTCAATTAAGTTCACCCTCTATGTTCTCCTAATTGTGCTAAACTCAAAGTTCATAAGCCATTTCCAGTACAATGTTTCTTTTGAACCACAGTAATAGGCTTTTTGGAAATCTTAGGAACACTTGGGACAGGAGTGTGGTTGACTATGATCTTGTCTCTTCATTATTGTCACTTAGCCAGAAGCGATACTCCATCTTCGATCTCATTCCAATCGGTCTTTAAGTCCTATCCGACATCATGTCTCAAGTAGTAAATCCTCTTGAGAGTTTATCATAGCTCCATTTGAATTCCCTTGGAAATTTTCTAGATAAAAGTCCCTTGTTTTGTTAAACTACTCGCTCTAAAAGGATTTTCTTTATTAATCTTTTGGAGTACTTCATGAAATAATCTACCTTCTAGGCTAAGTTCAATGCTTCCCAAGTTCAACCATGTTTATTGTGAATTTCCCTCACATGCGTTCTAATCTCACCAACCACGGCTAGCTCAAAACTTTGTACCACCTTTGCTTCAAGCACTCCATCCAACGCCATCTCCTTTCTGTTACCATATACATGTGGTAGTGATGTGTGTGAACACACTAGGACCGCCGGGGAATTTTTTCCCTCTTTAGGAGGTTTTTTCCCCCGTGCATTGTATATACGCCCATCACTTTAGGGCTATCTATCTTTCCATTGCACACTAAGTAACACACTCTCTATTGTGTGCCTTGAGCTTCCTTCGTCTTCTCCAAGCTATGTGCGTTTCTCTGCAAACCTAATTCTAGCAATTGGTATCAGAGTAGGTTGCGTCCTCCCGAGCTTAGTCGCCAGCTCGTCCTACTCACGTTTGCTTAGATTTTCGATTTGGGCTCATTTCGGCCTCTGTTTCCACTACAGGCGGTAATGCACAGGCTATTTCATCATTTTGTGCAGAATTTCTATCAGTGCCGTTTTCTGCATAACAGGTGCCTTATAGTCTTCTACGGTTTGTGCTATATAGCACAGGTTGTTTCCGTTCCGTTTCTCCTATTTTCGGGCAGTTTTCACATCAGGTGCAGCATCTACCATGGCTGACAACAACAACACAGATGTGTTCAAGATGTTTGCTGCTGAGGACAGGTTGGATGGGGACAACTACCCTATGTGGGCTTATATGATGCAACATGTTCTTGTGTCAAAGGGTGTCTTGAACATTGTGCACGGCATTGATGTACGTACTGGTTCTCAGGATGTAGGCAATGTTGAGGATTTTGCAGGTCTTGCTGCAAGGATTGCAGTTGTTAGAGTTGTTTTTCCTACAGCAGAAACAGCTCGTTGGGATGTTAACACTAGGTTGGTAACCTAACAGGACATAAAAGTGTCCTTTCAGGGTTTTGAAAAAAACCTCCAAAACCATAGTAGATCCACTCATTTTGTAAAATCCTTTCATGAGGTTATAGTTCAAGGCCTACTACACATGGAAAAAATAAGAAACTTGTAAAATTTCTCATGTTTTGATCACACCAAGCCTCCAAAGTTGATGGACCGGTATATTTTCATCAAAACAGACATTTCTTATGTTTTGTTGCATAAAAATAAGATTAGGGATTTTTGTAGGACTTGAGATAAATTCCCTAGTTAACTTCAATGGGTTGGTGATCATAACATATGATTTCTTCTCACTCACTATTTTTTGTTTTTCCAAAAGAAATAGGTACAAAAAAGTTGAATTTTTACCATTCTGCAAACCTATCATCAAAGTTTCTATAGCCACGCTCAATACAAATAATATATGCATGTTTTCTTAGTTCCCTATTGTCCTTTAGGTTCATAAGGAGCCATGGAGCATGTCAAAAGAATAATACATCTCTTACCAAGGGGAATCTTGGGGACAAAGATGAAGTGCTAAATACAGCAAACATGAAAAAACTGGGTTCAACATTATGAGTTATAGAATCCCATAGAAACTATTCAATATCTAGCCAAATTTGATCCTATGACTAGATATGGTTACTACCTACAAAATGCATGTAGTTGGCACAAGAAACTAACAATATTGAAAAAGCTATACTTGATATACTAGAATGTTTCATTTTCTTCTATAATTGAAAAAATCAACCATCGTTGTCTACTATGCAAAATAGGGTATTAGGTGCCCCAAAACTCAAGGAATATTATCTTTATGTCACAATATGCGACATAGAAAATCAAAACTGCATTTGGATATCATGAAAGCCACCAAAAAAATCATAGAAGAGCTAAAATTGGCTAAAAAACAGGATTTGACAATTTTTATAATTTGGTCATAACTTACAACTTTAACATTTATTTCTCCCTAGAAGCATCAGGACATGTTGAGGACTACTAAAGATAGTTCTCTAGCATTATAGACCTCACAAACATGAATTCTAGAGTGGTATAGTTGCAAAAAGTTGAAAAAAGCCAAAAACAGGACCCGTTTTTTCACACAGTTTAGGTTGTGAAATGTTGTGCAAGGACAAGGTTAAAGATGGAATTGATATTCCAAAAAAATGTCGAGTTTTTTTCAGCTCATGAGACAACTTTCTAGATAGATATCACCTCAAAATACATTTTGAAACTCTTGACATAATTCAAGGAATATGGTCACTTTACAGGACATAAAAGTGTCCCATTACCAACCTAGTGTTAAGGATGGGCAGGCTCATGCATTGATTGCGTTGTCTGTGAAGCGCACCATTGTTCCTCACATCCGGTCAGCAAAATCTGCAAAACAGGCTTGGGATATTTTAACAGGTCTTTATGAGAGCCCCAATGAGGCTAAAATTGCTTTGCTGCGTAAAGAGCTGGAGTCGAAGATTATGCATGAGGAAGATGATATGGACACTTTCCTTGCTAGTGTCAAGGATATCAATGAGTAACTTATTTCTGCAGGTGAAGTCATTTCAGACAGTTCCCTTGTGCAGACTGTTCTTGATGCCTTACTAGATTCTTACCAGACTTTTGCTAGTACTTGGAGACTTATGACCCAAGGAAATCCTGAAGTTGTCAAGTTTGATGCATTATGCACATTGCTGTGGAAAGAGTCACTTTCCAGAAAAAACAGGACTACACAGCTTGCAGTTGAACAGGCTTTTATTGCTTCTCAAAGAAAGGGTGGTAACAGCAATGCAGCCACTTCTTATGGTTCTGCTGCGAGTGGCAAAAATATTGTTCCTAATGTTTCTGCTGGCAATTCTGGTGATAATGGCAAAAAGGAGATGCGTTGCCACTATTGTAAAGCTAATGATCACTTGATCAAGCAGTGTCCTAAGTTGAAGGAAAAAGAGGCGAAGAAGAAAGAGGGTGGTTCCACTGCAAATGCTGGTTCCACTACAAATGCAGTCATTGTTGAGTCTTCTGTAAAAGGAGACTGTAATGCTGATGTTGATACAGAATGGGCTTTTAGCGCAGAGTGCACTTACAATCCTGCTATCCATGATGCATGCTTGTCAGTTGCTGCAGATTCACATGTGTGGTATTTCGACAGTGGTGCTACAAAGCACATTACCTCACATCGTGAATTTTTTACCTCTCTCGAGTCTGTCCCTCATGGAAATTCAATCACTTGTGCCAACAACGCCTCTTATCCAGTTCAGGGAGTTGGAAAGATTGTGCTCACTGATGCTAATGGGAGTTCCTTCACACTTGTTGATGCACTTTATGTACCTGGGATCAAGAAGAATCTCTTGTCTCTATCCGCACTTGTTAGACTTGGACTTGTAGTCAAATTTGTGGATGACAGATGTACAGTTCATGATCTCAGTTTTGGTGATGAAATTGTTGCATCTGGCCTTTTGTGTCGTGGGCTGTATAAGCTCACTTTGTATGACAAGTGTGGACAAAACTTTGCAAATGATGTTGCAGATTCAAGGGCTATTTTAGATGCAAAACTTTGGCATGCACTTTTTGGTCATCTGAATTTTGTCAGTTTGCTGCGTTTGCAAAAATCTGATATGGTTTCTTCTTTGCCAGCTCTTGAAGCACCTGTCAAACATGTTTGTGAAGGCTGTATTTTGGGTAAGATACAACGTTCTAAGTTTCCAAAGGATGGTTCAATTCGGGCCACATCCAGGTTGTAGCTTGTGCATAGTGATGTTTGTGGGCCCATGCAAACTCCGTCCTTGGGCAATTACCTGTACTTCGTGACTTTCATTGATGACTACTCCATGCATGCATGGGTATTTCCGCTTAGAGAGAAGTACGAAATTTTCATGTGCTTCAAACAATTTTTGTCTATGGCTGAAAATGTCTCGAAATGTACTATGGGCACCCTCCGTTCCGATCGAGGAGGGGAGTATATGTCGCATGAATTTAATGCATTTCTGGCTAGTCGTGGGATAAAACACCAATGTACAGTGCCTTATACGCCTCAGCAAAATGGTGTTGCTGAGAGGAAAAACAGGTCAGTAACAGAAATGGAACGATGTATGGTCAAAAGTCAAGCTTTACCGCATTCTTTTTGGCTTGAGGCCATCATGTGTGCCACTTATGTACTTAACAGGTGTCCTACAAAAGCTTTGCAATCTATTACTCCATATGAAGCATGGCATGATAGAAAGCCTTCTATTGAGCACATGCGTGTTTTTGGTTGTTTGGCATATGCTTTGGTGCCACAAGTGCAGCACAGAAAATTGGATGATAGGGATGTCAAATGTATTTTTGTTGGTTATAATGCTGAAAGCAAAAGCTACAGGTTGTATCAACCACAAAAAAAACGTATTCTGGTTTCTCGGGATGTAGTGTTTGTGGAAGATTCTGTTCAGGCCTTGCTCTCATGTACTAGAGACGGTAATGTAAACTCACAGGACATTTATGACACTTTGTTGCCTCTTTTCAGTGGTGGAAATACGAATGTAAGTTCCAATGAGGCAAATGTACAGCCTATGGGGGTTTCTGAAAATGTTTTAGATCAGCCTATTACTGATGCAGATGTACATGATATACTTGATGAGGAAAGGGCTGAAAATGAGCAGGCTAGAGGTATGCCAAAATGGCTGGTGCACACTTTGAATGATAGTAAATTGGATGCACCTTTGTCTAGTCCTACTCGTTCAGGCTCTCACCATGCATCTTATGTATCAGATTGTTATGCTTTGGCTGTGTCTAGCTTACATGATGTTGAGGAGCCTCTGTCTTTTGATGAAGCACAGAATTCAGAAAATTGGATGGCTGCCATGCAATCAAAATATGATGCACTTATAGAAAATGACACATGGACTTTATGTGATTTGCTTCCTGGCAAAAAGGCCATTGGTACGAAGTGGGTTTACAAGTTGAAACACAAGCCGGATGGTGAGATCGATCGCCATAAGGCTCGACTTGTTGCAAAGGGTTATGCATAGCAAAAAGCCATAGATTATGAAGAGACTTTAGCTCCCACTTGTCGTATGACTACTGTGCATTTTCTATGTGCATTGGCAGCACATTTTGGTTGGGATGTACATCAATCAAACATTGTTACTACTTTCTTGAATGGTGACATATTTGAGGAAGTTTATGTAACACAGCCTCGCGGTTTTGTCATAAAAGGACAAGAGGACAAAGTGTGCCGATGTAAGAAGGCTTTGTATGGGTTGAAGCAATGTTATATAATTGATATTTTATTATCTATTTCCCGCTGACACGTGGCAAGAGCATCAACAGATAATGGATTATGCAGAAGGATGTTACATTTTATGTATATTTGTTTATTCAAGTGCTCTTTGTGAGCTTTGGCCAATTATGTCCGGCCGGCCAGTTTGTACTCACTTTGACCATTCAAGAATCTATAAATTAAATACGTGCAAGAGGGAAATGGTCACTCTTGCACGGGGGGGGATTGCACCTAGTGTTTGCGTTGCTCTTCTCTCCTCTCCTCTCTTCTCTCTCGCCGTGCTGACGTAGCACTCCGCTCTAGGAGGTGCGCCTGCACGTGCTATCTTGCTCTCTCCCACTCTCTATCTCTCTCTGTTTGCAAACGTCGTCGTTATGTGCTGTGCGAATCAGAAGGTACGTGGATTTAGTCGTTTATGTCTTGCTATGTGCTATTTTCGAGTATTTTGGAGGGCAGCCAAGCTTTCGACTGTAGCAGTGGTATCAGAGCACAAGGCTACGCTCTTGGTAACAAACAATCAGTGAGACCTACAACTTGACATTCGAGTAAATTTAGATCTTTTTTATCCTGCACGAGAGATAAGTACAACTACACAATTCTTTTCCATTTCATTTAATTTATCGTTTTGTCTCTCTTTGTTGTGGAAAAATCTGTGAAGACCTTAATTGTACATTAATTTTTCATTAATATTAAATACTAAGAAAAAAGCTTGAAAATTGCCAATATAGTGTTTAGCACTCTTCATAATACTACTAATAATATAGACATAGCTAGTGTGCATAGTTCATTAAGAGAAATTCTTCATATGATCGGGGATGTGTTTAGTAGACGACGACGACAAAGAAGTAGTAGAAGAAGAAGAAGAAGAATCAACCATTTTGTTTGGATGTTGTTTTTTCACCATTGGTAAGAAGTCCGGAGAGTAGGATAGAGAGTTTTCATATTATGGTTGGTAACCTATAGGGATCAAAATTCTAGCGGGGATCTCGCAGGACCCCAAAGAGTAAATGGTGACATGTTCCATGCATAGAGAATTACTATATGTTAAAAAATATATATATAATAATAAATTTAAAAAGAAATGGCACAATTCATAGATCGCACAGCTCGTTGGATTGGTATAGGGGGTTGAGCTTTAGTGGACGGCCTGTGCAGGCAATTCGCGGGTGCAATGAAGGCAGCCAATAGTGCCTGGCATAGATGGGGGACGTCATCTCATGCGGAAAACTGTTGTCACATGCGTAGTATAGCACACAACAGGTCGTCTGGTGTGATCCGGAAAAGAAAAGGTGCCTCGACGACAAGCTGCAGCACCAAGCTTCCATTCCTACGCACTCCTACACGCTAACACATACATGCTAGAGTTGTCACTGCTGTTGCCGCCACCACCCAACACCCCCATCAAGAAACCTACAACTCACCCACTTTTCATGCAGATGAAACTCAAACTCGCTCTATATACCTTATCATAGCCACACACAGCGCAATCAAATGCTCTCTCTCTCTCTCTCTCTCTCTCTCTCTCTCTCTCTCTTCAACTACCCCAGCCCCGCCAACCATCCACTCCCTCACAAAAACTAGCGCTTGCAAATCACAGGTACTCGCAGCCTCCCAATACTCAGCACGGGCGGTTGAGAAATTGCATGATTTTCTCTCTGCCAATCTCTCACTCTCTCTCTCTCTCAGGAACCAACCACCCATGAATACAATATCTCACCCCCACCAACCAGAACGCCAGCTTTTGAGCCGTCTCTCTTTTTCTCTCTGCCTCTCATCTTTGTAGAACACGTGCACACACATCATCAGTGTAAATGGCCGAAACGCATGCAAGAGGAGACGTATTCTGCAGTAATATCTCTGCGCTATAATATTGTGGCATCCAACGGCATGCAGACGGAGACCACCCAGTTGGGTTGCTCTTTTTTATTTTTATTTTCTCTCTTGACTTGCTCACCAAGTCATTGCCTCTCTATGGCGGTATACAAACCAAGATCTCTCTCTCTCTCTCTCTCTCTCTCTCTCTCTCTCTCTCTCTTCCCCCTCGGCTCACGACCACCTGCAGCGGCAGCTATTGACAAAGCTTTGCAATGGCAGACCTAGACGAAGCTCTTCAGCGATCGATGCAATACTTTCTCAGGCCTGAGCAGGTCCTCGTATACATGGACATCGGGAATTTTCTGCATCTGCTGCCGCCTTTGCTCATTGCCCTCATAACTCTACCGACATAGCTAATTTATAATACTGCAGGTACCTCTGCGTGCTACTGCTACCCTCACCTTCCCAGATCGACTTCGCCTTGTGTGCTTGTCACACATGCAGCACACCCTCTTGAGCAGCACATTGTCAATCTTCTACAAACCCAAAAACCATCTCCCGCTCGTCAGTTGCAGCAGCACGTCAACTCTCTCTCTCATGCGCTGAGGCACCCCATCAGACACTCTCTCTCTTTCGCGCTCTCCTACCAGAGGCGGCCATTGACGAAGCTCGACAATGCGTGCTGCAAGACTTTCTCAAACGGTGTCAGAGCATTGACGATTATTATTTTTTTTTTTTTTTTTTTTTTACTTTGTTTCATTTCAATTTGTACACAGACATTGTATACGATCAATAGGGATTGTAGGAGTGAGGTCCCATAAGCCTGTGAAAGATGGTTAATATACCATTTCATTTCATTTCTCTATCTCTCTCTCTCTCTCAACATTGATGATGCATAATCAACTACCCTCTCTCTTACCTACACGTCCACAAGCTTTGTACAAGACCCAATATACTCGTGAAGGTTTACGATCAATGCAATTTGACCATTGAAAGGCCCTCTTGTCAATCATGTGTATCTGTTGCTAAAAAAAGGTAGGCAAAATCTCTGGTAGATTGCCCCCCATAAGGCAGGAAACCATGTTTCATTTGGTATCGCTATGTAGATTACAATGAGACTTATATTTACTTATTTAACTATTTTTAATCATGTCCTTTCATGTCTCGTCTCGAGGGACACTCGACTCGTTATTCGGCTCTCCAAGTTAGGAAAATTGAAGTTCAATAAGAGCGCTACATAGAGTGTCCTTATTACGCCGTCTCCTTGCTTTCCAACTCACCCAGATCACGAGCACCATGCAATGACATCCTCACACACACACACACACACACACACACACACACACACACACCTTGTAAGTGGACAAAGGCAACCAATGTTAACTCACATACCTAATTGATTTCCCCTCATCATCTCCACCCAAAGAAATCCCTCAACTTGCATCACTACAGTCGCTACATCCTGGTCTTTTTCGAGCATCCTCACACACCTATTGACATTTGATATGTTCTGCGGGTTTTCTCACAAGTGTGGGATATTTAATTTTCCAAGTAAGTTGCAAGCTGCCATGGTGGAAGAGGATAATTTCAATGTGCCACCCAAGATAGTATGGACAAGCTCCACAATGATGCAGTAGAAAAGATAAGACGCACATCTAACGAATATGAAATCTCATTAGTCTGACGTTGTTGTGGTTTTGTTTTGGCTTTGAATACACTCTAGCTGTAATATTCAAGATTTTTTTTTCTTTTTTGACAGGCCCTAGTGAAAGTAATCATAAATTGAACACAATTTTCTAGTCCTTGGCATGTTCCCATTGTTTGTGCTAGTGAGATATGTGCTTGACCTTCAGCCAAAAATTTGGAATGAAATTACAATCAAATATGACCATGGTAGTCTTTAATAAAGCTTTTCAACGTTAAGTTATTCTCTTTGATGGGCACACATACTGGTTTTGGCACTTCATTTATTAAGTATGCTAACTCTCTTGTCTACAACTACGACAACCTCTGGATGTGTCTTCTGCTCCGTTCAAAAAACCACCGTTCCAACCCTCTCGAGCTTGTATGAGTATTCTATTTTTGTGTGCCCCTTAATCCAAATTGGCATTCTTTCAATTATAGCTTTCTATGCACGCACACACAGGTACGTACATTTCAGATGCAGAATATCCTCCAGGTATGTCCCTCCAGTACATCACACATTTTCCTTTTTCTAATCTGCGTTGTTTTGTCAACTGAATACTCCAACTCTAGTACGGTCACAACTTACTACTTGCACTGTATGAAATTTTTTATTGACATGATTATTCATTAGCTATGCAACTCCTCATATGAGCGAGGGTGCTCTGGGATATCGAGCCAGAATTTGTAAGTACTCTGTTACTCAACCTTACTCCAATGTGGTGTGAAACAGGTAGTACATTTTTTATGTTTTTATGCCCTGTCTAGTCCATTGGTCACATACACACAGATCCGTCAATTTAGGCAGTGTGTAAATGCTCATCTTGGTGTAGATTTGCCGATTTAGGCAACACCAATTATCTGTGCAGATCCGCCGATTTAGGCAGCACACTGACAAATTGCAGATCTATTCACAATGGTAAATGCAGATCCGCCGATATAGGCAGCATTAGTGCAGATTTGCCGATCTAGGCAGCACGCCTTATTGGTGTAGATTCGCCGGTTGAGGCAACACCGATCACAAAATCATGTTGTAGTGGCTGGCCACCACTGCAACTGGGATGATTTTGTTACCTGGGTACATAATGAAAGTGATTAATTGGATTTGGACTTACATTGTGGAATTGGAATTGGATTGGGATTTGGTATTTGGTGATTATTACGGCAGCGTTATGTGATGAGACTTGCCATTATGAGAATTGATTCTGATGAGTGTGACCAATGATATCTTGATTCATCAGGATATGACATATACTGTTTATTCTAGTGCTATGGGACACTAGAATAGGTAGTATGTGGATGACGGCAGGCATAACCAATGTGTCTAATTTTATGGATTTTCTTTTAGTATTTGATATAAATTTCTAATCATTATTTTTGACAAGTATTGTTTGCAGTTTTTTATCTTCGCAACTGAGGACAGTTGCTTTCCAACGGAGAGGTATAATATAGAATTGATATTTTATTATCTATTTCCCACTGACACGTGGCAAGAGCATCAACAGATAATGGATTATGCAGAAGGATGTTACATTTTATGTATATTTGATTATTCAAGTGCTCTTTGTGAGCTTTGGCCAATTATGTCCGGCCGGCCAGTTTGTACTCACTTTGACCATTCAAGAATCTATAAATTAAATACGTGCAAGAGGGAAATGGTCACTCTTGCACGGGGGGGGATTGCACCTAGTGTTTGCGATGCTCTTCTCTCCTCTCCTCTCCTCTCCTCTCTTCTATCTCGCCGTGCTGACGTAGCACTTCGCTCTAGGAGGTGCGCCTGCACGTGCTATCTTGCTCTCTCCCACTCTCTATCTCTCTCTGTTTGCATACGTCGTGGTTATGTGCTGTGCGAGTCGGTAGGTACGTGGATTTAGTCGTTTATGTCTTGCTATGTGCTATTTTTGAGTATTTTGCAGGGCAGCCAAGCTTCCGATTGTAGCAAGCAATCTCCTCGTGCTTGGTATGAAAAAGCTGACACTCATTTGATCAAACAAGGCTTTCGTAACAGTGCAACAGAAAGCACATTGTATGTAAAGCGTGAGAGTGATGTACTTCTCATCGTGGTTCTTAATGTTGATGATTTGCTGATCACTGGACCAAATGAGAGACATATTGCTGAATTTAAGGCTGATTTGAATGCTACTTTCAAGATGAAATATTTAGGGTTGTTGCATCATTACTTGGGTATACAGTTTAAGAAGTGTGATGGTGGTATTGCCTTGTGTCAGAAAACTTACATAGAGACATTGCTATGTAAGTTTGGACTTGAGGATTGCAAACCTATTGCCACTCCCATGCAAACAGGTTTGAAGTTGAGTCTACATGATGCTAGCGATCCTGCTGATGTCACTCTTTATCAAACTGTTGTTGAATGCCTCATTTATGTATGCAACATGAGGCCGGATATTCAGTTTGCAGTCTCACAGGTCAGCAGATTTATGCATAGCCCAGGGTCTAAGCATTGGCAGGCTGTCAAGAGGATTTTCCGCTACCTTAGTGGCACTTTACATGTTGGCTTGTTTTATCCCAAGGGGGGATCATTACCGCCAAACTTGCATGCTTTTTTGGACTCAGATTGGGCTGGTTGTTTTGACACGCAAGTGTCCACAAGTGGTTTTTGTTTCATGGTTGAGCAGGAAGCAACCTACTGTGGCCACTTCGAGTTGTGAGGCATTAGTACAGGGCAGTCTTCATAGCTACGGTTGAGTGTGTATGGCTCAGATGCCTTATGGCTGATTTGGGTGTTGGATAGGACACTGCCAACACTATCTACACTGACAGTGAGAGCGCATTGGCAGTTGCAAGAAACCTAGTTTTTCATGCTCGCACAAAGCACATTGAGGTGCATTACCACTATGTTAGGGAGAGGCTCTCAGCAGGAGAGATTAGCTTGGCTTATGTGGCAACAGAGGACAACCTTGCAGATCTTTTCACAAAGGCATTGTCTCGTGAGAAGCTTGAACCTTTCCGCAAAGCTTTGGGCTTACTCCGCTTTGTGGACTGATGCTGTCCTCAGGGCATGGCACTTCCCTTTACTCATGTGCCATCTCTCATTCACCGCATCACTCCAGGGGGGATTTGTTACCATATACATGTGGTAGTGATGTGTGTGAACACACTAGGACCGTCGGGGCATTTTTTCCCTCTTTAGGAGGGTTTTTCCCTCGTGCATTGTATATACGCCCATCACTCTAGGGCGCCTATCTATCTTTCCATTGCATACTAAGTAACACACTCTCTATTGTGTGCCTTGAGCTTCCTTCGTCTTCTCCAAGCTGTGTGCATTTCTCTGCAACCCTAATTCCAACACTTTCATAGCCACAAAGATATTTTGTTATGCACAAAACCTGTTGTTTTCTCCTCCAATACTCCCGCATTGAAGTTTCTATAAAAAAGGAGTGTGGCACTTCCAAACACTTGACATTTGTATATTTTTAATCAAATTAGGCATATTTTATTGTGATAAAATTGCATTAGGGCCACTTCTCAAACATCACATGTCCTTCAAGGTATGTACAGAGCTGTAACAATGGAAACCGTTTTTGTGCATACCACACTATGTAAATAATAGCACCTAGTCCCACGTAACAAAATCATGGTGTCTATGTGTATGTGTATGTGTATGTGTGTGTGTGTGTGTGAGAGAGAGAGAAAGAGAGAGAGAGAGAGAGAGAGAGAGAGAGAGAGAGAGAGAGAGAGAGAGAGAGAGAGAGAGAGAGAGGTTTCCATGATTGGTCGGAGATGGCTTCTAATAGAGACGACCTACAAAAGAGAGAATTAGGGAGGGTAAGCCATGAGATTTAATTGTATATGGCACTTCTTTTTTATTTAAAACATATCATCTGATATGTGATAGAAGTATAATAGAAGTTTTGGAAGGGGAATGCACAAATTCTAATAAAAAAACAAAGTGGCTCATATGAAACAATCATTATATGTATGAAATATCATATCCCTTTTACTTTGGCTGTTCAATACATTACCTCAGTTGATCATATTCAAAGTTTGATCTCGCACATCGTGCTTGGTGAAACTAGCCAATAATTTGGTAAGGAATGACCATGATATGGTCTTATAGGTCTAGCTAGGCTCAAATGCATTTGAGCCTTTCACCTAGGTGCATTTCTAGAGTCATAGTCTGAGAGAGACCAACAGACAAGTCCATCTCCCTTTTGCATTTATTGTGTGTGTAGCAGTTTTAAATCTATATAAATATACGCAAACGAACACTAACTATTCACAGACTAACAATTCTAGAAAAGTACAGTGGCATTGCACAATAATTTATTTGCAGTTGAAAATAAATTTTGTACAAGGTAATGAAGATAACAAGATATAGTTCAAGAATCCATAAACCCAAAGTCTGAGATAATTTGCGTCACACTAAGAGAACCTCCATTTGTTAAGAACTGGACATTTTAATCAAGGAAGGTAGCCCTCACCTGCACCCATAGCCACAAGAAAACTATTCGTTAGCACGTGACTGTACGCAGGTGATGCAGGGCATCCCAGTTGTTATCCATGTCACCTTTAAAAAAACACATAGTTCTTAACTAGTATTTTATTTATTTTTTTAAAAACCATTCTTTGGAATTTTTGACAATCTGATAAAGGAAAGTGAACACCCATAAAGCAACTATGTATCTGTTTATTCCTCAATTATATATATATATATATATATATATATCTTTTCTTTTAAAAACATTCTTTGCTACACTTAAGTTTTTAGGTAAAAAGAAAAACTTCTTTTTTAATCTGATTGGAGAGAAATTCACTCAATATCGGTAGGAAAGGTTAATCTCAAGCCAAAACCCTGCTCGATTAAGGACAACCTCATTCTTGTGGTTTGAAGTATATATATAAAAAAAAACAATCTTTTTTAACAGATCCTACTATAAGAACCCATTTTATAATCACCCTGAGATATCATCGAAGATTTTACAAATTTATAAACCTGAGTGGGTGAAAGCATGTTAACGTGTCGCGCTTTTTGTGCTAGTTAGCAGTTTCAAGTTAGCACGTTTTAAAAAAGTTGGGCGTCCGGTAAAAATTTTACAATTCGTATCAAAATTTGTCGGAGGTTGTACATTTGGATTCCTTGCTTCAAGAGCTTTCTACTGATATATAATATGTCATAGATCTTGGAGATGTAGCTCATGTTATTGTACTAGTTAGCATATGTCAAAATTGTGCTAGTTAGCATTGTCCGGGACACCAAAAAGCATGACAAGTTAACATGCTTATAGCAGAGTACACTCCCCCTTTTTTTTAATAGGATTAATATATATATTTTACATAAAAAAACTTTATTTCTCAAGATATAAAAATGCTTATCATGTCATGTCTGTCATACTGTATCCCAAGCCAGATATAAACTGTTTTTTTTAGGTAAGAGTCAGTTCATATATATTTTTGAGTGAAATTAGGAAGCCAGCAAATGCAGACCAGCAAATTTTACAGAATAGCCGAGGTTCAAAACCAGCCAAGCCCTTCAGAACTCAACTCACCATGTTAAAGTAATTAATGGTAAGTCACCGAACACTATCATTAAACATCATAGTAAAAAAACCAAGTATCTTGGAACCAGCTTAATCAATCCGGTATGTGTTGCCACACTTTAGCTCTATAGACAATCCGGTAGGTGTTTCCACTCTTAATCCATACCGTCTGTGTTGCAAATCTAAGCATTATAACGAATAAGAGAAAGAGAAACATAACAGAAGCTAGTACTAAGTAAAAATAGCTTTTAGCCGATTCGGTGAGATAAGCATCAGCTCTAAAAAAACAAATTCGATCTTACAAGTAGGAGATGTAATATGGTAAACAAGGTTAAGTCAATTTGCAAAACCAAAAATTTACTCCTACACGTGGTTATGAGATAATACATACTACAAACCAAATATCAGAAGGCAAGACACCTTTTCCGAAACTAGTATTAAGTGCCCTCAAAAAAATCTATAGCTGATCTAATAGAAAAGGTACCAGAACTAGAGAGTATATCATACAAGGGACTGTCATCTTACACAAAGGACCTCAGTAAAGTAGTGTTACCATAAACCAAATTATAAGATCATTACAGATTACTTTTTTTGTGAATTTCTGGTTTTTTTCTTTTTTCAGAGTTCATTACATCTATTGAGCAATTTTTTAACCGAATCATAACATCATCCCCCCAATATACAATTCCTTTCTTATAAGTACCATACAGTACTCTTTCCTCAGTAGCAAAACTCCCTCATACCTGGCAGTTTCCCTGTTTTTTTAAACAAACACAGACTTTTCCTCAGAAAACCAGTTTTACAGTACTTTATACGGCAACCAGACATACTACTACCATCATTCAAAAAAATCAAGGCAGTTCTTAGTTTAATTGAGCCATTCACTCAGTTTCCAGAACCAGGTTATAGCTCTTTTTTTTGTTTATTTTACAAAAACAACCATCATTAGTCACAGAGGTATCCAAATTCCAAACTGTCACAGAGCAGACATGTACTCCCACTCAAATTACTCCCATAATCCTGTAGGTACAGTTTTCGGAACAATTTTCCATTATACCTAAACCAATATTACTGGTTTTTTTTAGAGCCTTTCAAATCTTTTTTTCCCGCAAAGCTTCAGAATAACACTTGTCAGTCTCTAGAGTAAGAGATATTATATGTTTGACTTGTAGATTAGGAGACACAGACCAGTCTTACATTTCCTCTTACACCTTTTACAGAAGAAAGGTTTAGTAACCGGAAAAAAATTATCTGGTTTATTATTAAAAAAAATATCCAAAAACCAGTCTCAGTAAAGCTACACAGTAATTTATAGAGATTCTATAAAGCAAGAAAGAAATTTTGTTTAACCTGTAGATTGGGAGACGACAAAGTGTCCACAATCTCCTTCCCATTCTTTTTCGGCATGATTGAGCACACAGTAGAAAATATCTACTAACCCACACAGTATAGAATGCACACAAGTGAATACAGCACGATGCCAAGTGAGTAAGGGTACTCACATTTTAAAGGGGCATTTATACTTTGCTGAAGCAAATAGGGAGCAGATCCACCTCTGACTTGGACCAGCTACTACAACATTAGACAACACCTATACGGGCCAGATACTCAGGGATTATCCCAGCTAAAGATCCGGTCATACCATGATTAGCTCACCCCAGCATTTGCTACTACACTCACCTGCCACCTCAACCCTAGCGCAGGCAAAAGCGTGTTGCAGGCAGCCCGACACAGCAGAGAAGTAATTAAAAAGTACGCTATTGAGTGTATATATAGAGAGAGAGATGTTATTTACCTTAAAGCAAGTTGAAGTCAAAAAATATATAGTCTCATAATGTATACCAACTAGAAAAACAAATGCCGTCGATACCCGGTTCGAATCAACTATCGAGCTTTTTGAACCTGGCTCAGGTTTATCCCACACATCCCATTACAAAATCAACTAATTAACCCTTATACTCGGCTTAAGTCATGCACCCATCAACAGGGGTACAGTATACCAGCAAGGATCTTAACCATGTACGATTCACTGCATAACAACAACACTTTTTTGTGATTAATTATTACTTCCAATTCCGACTCAAAGTCAAAATGTGAGTCTATAAAAGCCAGAAGACACTAATATATAAACCAATCCAAGGTAGCAGTAGGGAGAAACTGTTCTCAAGTAATATACACATCCTTATATTTGCTCCTCAGGTGTGTTAAAAAATGACCTACAATCAAGAACTGGCTTTTTCCATAGCAAAAGCACACCTTTATCAATCAGGTGACTCTACACAGAGAGCTACATTACTCCGTTATGAACTATATCTATTCCCACAATTAGGAACCTCTGTTTCCCAGACTAAATGGTGGTCATACCAAAATCGAGTGACTCGTGTAACCCTTTGGGGTCGAGAGAATTTTAGGAAAAATATCAAATTGGCGATGGTTATTACAGAGGCTCTGGGCCTAGGGCCACAGTATTATTACATAGAACATTCAATGAAGCCAGGTTTTTCAGAGAGGTTATACCTACTAGCCCAATTCCTTCCATCTCAAAAGATCTTTTTGTATCGTAGTTATGGTCATCAATTAAGAGGGTATTTTAACTGTACTCCACGCCCCCGGGAGTATGGGTTAGTCTTGGAGACTCATATCTTGCCTTTAGCAGAGCGTCCAAACACCTGCTTTTACTGCGATAGCTGTTTGTGTGATCACGTAATGGGCGGTTTAATAGAGATGTAGATGAGGTGCTCTCAAAATACTTATCGGTCCTGCTTCTTTTTGTCCCTTGTAATAGAAGAGTCAGAAGAAAGAACTCATGCTATTTTGTGTGTGTGTGTGTGTGTGTGTAAGTAACGAGAGAGAGAGAGAGAGAGATCTTGCTGAAAACAAGAAAGATATATATATATATATATAGACACACACACACACACACACACAGTGGGGGGGCTGAACGAGCGAGAGATGGGGAGAGAGAGGCTGAGGGAGTGTGTGTGTGTGTGTGTGAGAAACGAGAGAGAGAGAGAGAGAGAGAGAGAGAGAGAGAGAGAGAGAGAGAGAGAGAGAGAGAGAGAGAGAGAGAGAGAGAGAGGGAGGGAGTGATCTCCTACTGAACTGGCCGTCGACACAAGGAAGGAGAGAGATGGAGAGTGAGCGAGAGAAAGGGAGAGAGAATGTGGTTTGTGCGGGTGTGATTGAGAGAGTGTATAGGCATGGGTGGGGGAACGAGAGAGAGAGAGAGAGAGAGAGAGAGAGAGAGAGAGAGAGAGAGAGAGAGAGAGAGAGAGAGAGAGAGAGAGAGAGAGAGAGAGAGAGAGAGAGAGAGAGAGAGAGAGAGATTCTTCATGGCACCCCTCGGGTTGACAAACGAGATGGAGAGAGAGGGCCTTTGGCCGCTTGCAGACGAACGAGAGGGAGAAGGGGGTTGGGGGTGGCGATAATGGAGGAGAGAAAGGGTGGTGCCAAAGGGGGGCTGAGGGGGACACTGCATGCACATGAGCAAAGGGGGGCGCTAGGTCAAGGTGGCGGCAGCATACAGGAAGATAAAAAAACTTTATTTTTTTTGTATTGATTATTAAGCTCCCCCTTTGATGTATGTTCCCACGGCCGTGGATTTTGAAAACGGGACGTCATTAGCCCTTGCTTGTGGCTAGAGGCATTACTGCCTCTAGCTTTGCTTCTGATTCTCTAGTAGTAGATGGTTCCACGCCCTTCCTTTTGTCCGTCCCATCCTTTGTCTTTGCAACAGGCATCTCTTGGGATTCATGTCATACTTTTTTTTTCAAAAATTGTTGGGACATACTAGTTTCTTTGAAATTGAAAAGAGCATTGAAAATCTCCACATAAAATTTAGGATTTTTTAAGGGTTTAACACTTTAATCTGCCAAATCTAGCCAGTTCCCTTCAAGGCGACCCTCAAAACTAGCCGAGAATTTTCAAATTTTTGGCTTTAAAAATACACTAAAGACCGGTTTTCTATGGCATTTTTGTTGAAAATCAATCGCTAATAAATGTGCCCCTGATAGTGATTTTGTTTCTCATTTTTAGAGAGAGAGAAGAGAGGGAGAGAGAGAGAGAGAGAGAGAGATCTAAGCATCTTCTCTCACTTAGGGTCGTTCTTTCTGGTAGACGGACAAGATCAATTGCATGCGTTGTCAATACAATGCAGCTCTTTCCCTCATCCAGCTAGTAAGATTTTCATACAACCTTATCTTAAGCAGACACAAGCTCAACAAAAATTTCATTTTGCTGCAAAAAAATTAGTATGCAAAGTCACTACAGGGGCTTCCCCTATTGTTGAAACTATCGTTCGAGTTGTGAAGAAGGCTCCAATACTACCTTTTAGAGTAGGGCATGGCTTTGATCTTCAGACATTGGAACAGAATTTACCTCTTATAATTGGTGGTTACATGAATATTCCTTATGAGCAGGGATGTAGAGCATATTTCAATTATAATGTGCTTGTCCATTGAGTGGTGGATGTTATGATATTCGACATCTGCCATACTTTTTCAAACGATGATTCAAAATAGAAAGGAGTAGCATCTTCAAGCGTTTGTGAAAGAAGCTCTTCATATGAAGACTCACGCCCCTAAGATTTGAGGTTGTCACATTGTATGGTAAAAAGCTCCTAATTATCTTATTTATTTATACTTAACTTTTTTCAGTTCTTATGAGACGATGCCCCTCTAGAAAATTTTAGGCATAGAACTCTATAAATTTTGGTTGTTGTTTTTGTAAATTGATAAAAAAAAGTACTATATTGGTCAATTAAGGAAAAAATTTGATTTTATTGTAACAAAAGAAGTTTACCATCATTAATGGTGTTTGTCTGTGATGTGTCATGTAAGAAGGGTGTCTTTGTATCAAGATGACAGCCTTGTAGTATAGATAGGGCAAGCCGACATGGAAGAGACGATTGGTGTATAAATGAACTAATGAGGTGCAATAGATTGCTATCAAATTGATGCGTATAAGATGCTCTCAAGTATAAATGACAATCAAGAACCAAAGTACTAGACACATGAGCACTACAAATGATCTTACAAGCTTACGATGACTTGAGCATTAAGTACATAGCTAGAGATCTTATTAGTCTATCAAACTTACTTTATGCTCAAACATGTGAAGCCAAGCGAGCCTAAGAGAGAAGATAATATTTTCAAATATTGTGTTTATTTTCTTAGCAGTAAACTTTGATCTTTTGGAATTTAGGAGGTAGTCTATCCATTGATAACCCTTTTTGTTGTGGTTCATGAATATATAACAAACGAAAAATATTATGTTGATGATAAAATTTACCATATCATGTACAAACACTTGCTCGGGTTTGTCCTTGCTCAAAAAAAAATCGCTCGGTGCATTGTAACACTCCTAATTTGGCACTATTTGAAAAATATTTCAATTGTTGTAAATTGATGCTTTTTCATGCTACGGGTAAGAAAGAGAAGGAGATAGAGCTCTCAGAGAGCCTAGTTGTGTATGCTCCACCATAGCCAATCACTTGTTGAAAAAGAAGAAAGTTTCGATTGCATCATCTCGGGTGTTGTCTCTTTCATTGCTTCTTCTATTCTCTTTTCTTGTTCAAAGGTGTCGGTGTGTGTAGGCTCTGTGTGAGCCCCCCGAACCAATTGGTGTGTGTGCAAAGAGGAAGAGAGATGTGTTTTGTGTGTTTTTGACAATTGGAAGGCGATTCTAATGCTTGATATGCAATAAGCTTTGTTTTGTGCTTGATTGAGGGCTTGGGTGTGTGGAACCGTGTATTGCAGTAAAGTTTTGTCATTTGATATGTTTCTTTGAGTGGATCGGGGTGTTGTGATTCCAGCTGATCTATAGAAAGGCTTCTATGTGTTGTCAGCTAAGTTTTCCTTTCCCCCCTTCCATATTTTGGTGCCCCCACTGAGGGGCTATCTGATTGTTTCGTGTAATGGAGTTGGCCTAATAACTTGAGAGTGGCGGAAATTAATGAGAGTACTTTTGAGAAATTACTTTGTGAGCAAAGCGGGTGAACATAATTGATCATAGCAACATAAACATAGCATTTAGTTAACTTGGCATGAACAATACTTTTGCAAGAGAGAGAATTTAGAGAACATGACAATAGTTGAGGACCAGATTTATGAGGAGCCGGTCCTTGCTCCGATAGGCATTTGTATTATGATTTCTCCCATCAAGAGAGACTTGTTACAATACAATCTTTGTGTTCCTTGTGACCTAAGTGATGCAACGAAGACGGAAAGCTTCATGCATCACGAGCATAACATAAACTTTGAGGAAAGAATTAACTATCCCAATCCAAAGACTTTAAAGTCCCTTGCTACTCAAAGTACATGGGAAGATCTTTTCAGCCGATGAGTATCACTACAAGAGGCTATTCATATTAGCGACGCTCACACAGCGACGCTCAAAAAAAAAAATCCCGGCGTCGCTATGAGCGTCGCAAATTTACAAAGAAATTTGCGACGCTCATAGCGACGCCGGCTGGGCTAAGAAAATAACCGAGCGCGCCCAAAAACTCAGATCTCAGATCTAAGTTTTTCGACGCCCTCAAGCAAGGAGCAGGTAACGCTCTCCTCTCTCTCTCTCTCTCTCTCTCTCTCTCTCTCTCTCTCTCTCTCTCTCTCTCTCTCTCTCTCTCTCTCTCTTTTTCTTCTCCACACACACACACACACACACACACGAGGAGAGGAAGGAGAGCCAGGTATGCTCCTTCCCTCTCCTCATTCTCATGTTCCCTTCCCCTCTTTCTCTCTCCCTCTCTCTCTCTCTCACACACACACATACATAAACAAAGAATGCACACACACATTGAGAGAGGAAAAGAGAGAGAGAGCATGCATAAACAAAAAACGCACGCATTGAGAGAGGAAAAGAGAGAGAGAACATGCATAAACAAAAAACGCACACATTGAGAGAGGAAAAGAGAGAGAAAACATGCATACGATCCAAAAAAACGCACACACATTGAGACAGAAAGAGAGAGAAACTAATTTAACGTCGTAGGAAACTAATTAAAATTAAAAGACCTAAAGATCTAGCCGACGAGGAGTTGAACTCAAGACCTATTATTCAAGAGGGAAATGGCATAATCAATCTATCATACTTGGCATGGGTGATAGAAAGGTTATACCATTTATCTCTTTTTATTGGCACACACATCCACACACGCGCACACACACAAGAAGAAGAGAGTTATAACGTCGTAGGAAACTATCTTAAAAGACGTTAAAGATTAGGTTAGATGTAGACTTACGTTAAATTAGATTTAGGTTTATTTAAGTTAAATTAGATTAGATTTAGGTTTATTTTTAACTAGATTTATGTTTATTTACGCTAGATTTAGATTTACGTTATATTAGATTAGATTTAGGTCTCCATAGACTGCGATGCCTGCATGAAGCGGGTGAAGAAAGCCCTCAATGGAATATAGGGTATTGCTGCCTTCACTCATGGTGGGCTCCGTCGATCCAAAAGTACTGGTGAAATGTCTTCAGAAGATAGGGAAGAAGGTGGATCTTCAGGGCGGCAAGAGTCACTGCATCCCCGACACAATGACCATCTAGACAACCTCTAGTCATTCAACAGCAACGTCAAAGTTAGTAACAAGAGCAAGAACGGTCTAAAGGGCCAATTGCTGTCGTCAGATGTGGATGGAGATGAGGCAGCGTCACCGCCGGAAGTTAACTCTCACATCTTTACTGATGAGAATGCCAACTCTTGCCGAGTTATGTGAAAAATTATGTGTTAAATCAGTTTTAAGGTTCTTATAATCCCTGTTAGTTTAGTTCTTTGTTTTAATATAACATAATTTACGTTAGATTTAGATTTATGTTATATTAGATTAGACTTAGGTTTATTTAGGTTTACCCACACACACACACACACACACACACACACACACACACAAGAAGAAGAGAGTTTTAACGTCGTAGGAAACTATCCCAAAAGACGTTAAAGATTAGGTTAGATGTAGACTTACGTTAAATTAGATTTAGGTTTATTTTTAGTTAGATTTACGTTTATTTAGATTTACGTTAGATCGAGTCCACGCAAGAATTACTTACGGTTTAGGGTTTAGAGTTAGACGAACAGTGAAAAGATCTACTGTGAAAAGATGTTAAGATGCTATGAAGTGCTACAGCTAGAGAAGAGGCAAAGGGGTTTTGTCCACTACATGCAGTATCATGTAGACGTGGGTGTGTAGATTTCTTGTACCCACAAATATAGGTATTGACCAATAAAGATGAGATCATAACCCAGTGGTTCTGATCTCCGTGCACCTCTAGACTGAGGTGTGCGGGGATTGGACATGACTAGAGAATGTGAGGTAGAGAGAGAGAGAGAGAGAGAGAGAGAGAGATAAGACGAAGAATTCCAATAGAATATTAAATTTTTTGTCCAGGTTATAAGATTTTTATCCTCATTATGAGTAGTGACTGTTGAGATGTAGAGAGAAAGAGAGAGAGACGAGACAAGAGACACACCATATACGCTCCCAAAGACTGATTCATATTGAGTACAAGATACAAATATATAGGTGAGACCAAGTTCAGTAGAGTGAGCCATATATAGCTCCAACACCCCCACTCAAACAAAGGTCTCTAGCTTTGGATGAAAAAACCCTTAGGGAGTTCAAGGGAAAAACCCAAGCCCCTATACAATGTGAAATATGAACCAGTGGTGATGATGTGAAAGTGAATTGTGCATCTATGTACAAATATTCAAGTGACTTAGATATCACAAGGTGCAAATGTGGAGTGTGCATAGTGCATGGCACCTAAAAGATTACAATGTCATATGTACAAAGCTATTACGATAGAAAAGAAGCTAATCTAGAAAGAGTGAGGCCGAAGCAACTCCAAGCTCCGAGCGCAAGAGGATGAAACGTGACTCATTGAGGCCTTTGGTCAAAATGTCTGCAATCATCTGGTCACTTGGACAGTGTTCAACCATAATGGTTCCCTTGCGTACTTCATACCTGACATAATGATAATGGACAGCAATGTGCTTTGACTTATTATGTTGAACATAGTCTTTTGCAAGACTAATAGCACTTTGGTTGTCACACCGCAAGGGTGTGCTAGAAAGAGGAGAGTGACCAATATCAACCAGCATTTGTCGAAGCCAAATCAACTCACGAGCTGCAAGTGATGCCGCAACATATTCTGACTCAGTCGTAGAAACTGCAACACAACGTTGTTTCTTGCTGGTCCAAGAAACAAGACAACCATTTATAAAGAAGCAATTTCCACTAGTAGATCGCATAGATAAATGTGAGCTTGCCCAGTCTGCATCTGTGTAACCCAAAAGAGAAAGAGATTGCATAGAATCCGATGTGAGTTGTCGTCGATAGACTAAACCAAAATCTGTAGTGCCTTTCAAGTATTTCAATACACACTTTGCAGCAGACCAATGCTTAAGAGAAGGACATGCAAGATGTTGTCCAAGATAGTTAGCAGCGAACAGAATATCAGGACGAGTGTTCATGCCAACAAACTGAAGACATCCAATCAAGTTAGCATAAGGTTGATTTGTGACAAGTTGACCGCCATTGTCAGAAGTATTCTTCGTAGAGCTCGCAAGACAAGGTGTGTTGGCTGAATGTGCAGATTCCATACCAAATTTTTGAATAGTATCTGCAATAAACTTTGACTATCGAAGGAATAAAATACCTTTTGTACGGTTCCGTTGGATTTGAATGCCAAGACAAGAGTGAATCTCTCCAAGATCCACCATATCGAATGCAGAAGACAATAAATTTTTCACTTGTTGAAGAAATCCCAAATCATTGGAAACAAGGATGGTATCATCCACATAAAGAGCAAGAATCACAAAACTGCTACCTTGGCGTTTTATGTATAAGTTGGGGTCTGACGAGCAAGAGATGAATCCTTTAGAGGTGAGAAAAAGATCAAATTTTGTATACTAGGCTCGCGAAGCTTGTTTGAGACCATATAGTGCCTTATGGAGTTGAGCAACAAGGTCTTCTTTACCTGGAATAACAAACGCCTCTGGTTGTTCCATATAAATTTCCTCTTCCAAGTCACCATTAAGAAAAGCAGTTCGCACATCCATTTGATGAGCTTCTAAATCAAATTGAACAGCAAATGCCAATAAAACTCGAACACTTGTAATGCGAACAACTGGTGAAAAAGTCTCTTGATAATCAACACCAGCTACTTGGGAGTAACCTTTTGCAACTAAACGCGCCTTGAACTTGTCAAAAGATCCATCTGCTTTTACTTTTGTTTTATACACCCACTTACATTTAATAGCTGTACGACCAGGAGGTAATTCAGTTAGTATCCATGTACCTTTAGAGACAAGAGAATCGTACTCTGCTTCCATAGCCTCTTGCCATTGATCCTTTTGTGGTGAAGAGATAGCTTCATCATAAGTAACGGGATCTTCAGAAGTAGAAAAAGCATTATCAGCAATATCGTCATCATAAACATGACATGAGCCATGTTCAAAATCAATAGGCAGATCAACAAAAATATCAATATCATCATTGGCAACATTTGGAATGGATGGTTGTGAGGAGGAAAGTTGCTCTATATGAAGTGTTTCATCTTCTGAAAGAAATGGAAAAGCCTGAAGCAATGATTTAGTATCATCAGAATCATCCATGGACCATGAGCCTCCCATAAGCTGTTCGTTAAAAGTAGCATCACGATTCACAGTTACTTTCTTGGAGGAAGGGTCATAGAATTTGTAGCCTTTGGAAGTGTCAGAATATCCAATAAAAATAACTTTAAGACCAGGAGCATCAAGGTTTGTTCGTGTTTCTTTGGGAACATGAATATAAGCAATACATCCAAAGGTTCGAAAATGAGATACAGAAGGAATGTCACCTGTCCATGCTGTGATGGGTATCTTACTAGAGGGTGCAGTAGTAGGAAGATGATTCTGAATAAATGTTGTTGTCAAAGTAGCTTCAGCCCAGAAAACACGAGATAAGCCAGAATGAATCAGCATACATCTTACAGCATTGAGAATAGTGCGATTCTTTCGTTCAGCAACACCATTCTGTTGAGGCAAATATGGAATAGTGTGTTCATGATGAATTCCAGTGTCAGCAGAGTAACTCACAAACTCTCAAGAAACATATTCGCCTCCATTGTCACTACGAAGCTTCTTAAGGCGACGACCAGTTTGAAGTTCCGCAGCCTTGTGGAATTGTTTGAAAACAGATAAGGCTTCAGATTTTTGTCTAAGTAGAAATACAGTCGTATACCTTGAGAAATCATCAATGAAAGTAATGAAGTAGCGATATTGTGATCTCGAAGAAGGTAGAGGTCCACATATATCAGTATGAACAAGATCCAAGATGTCATGAGAATGAGTTGTATTTGAAAGAGGAAAGGGTTTACGATTGTGTTTCCCAAGAGCACAAAATTCACAAATTCCCATATGGGGATGGGCTTTAAGATCCATGCCATGAACAAGATCACGACGTTGAAGATCAAGGAGTTTTGAGAAATCAGCATGAACAAAACCGTGATGCCATACTTTGCAATCATGATCACCTGGAGCAGTGACAATATTTGTTGCAGCATCGTTGAGAGAGAGTTCAAATAAATTACCGTTTCGAGGAGCAGTGGCTATAGTCTGTCCATCTTTCTCAATTCGGCATTTGGTATAATCAAATCCAACAAACAGACCAAGATCAACAAGTCTAGCAACTGAAAGAAGATTACGTTGAAGATCTGGTACATGTAATACTCCTCGCAAAATTCGAGTGGAAGAAGATAAGGTACCAAGATATAAGTCTCCAATACCCTTTACTTGACAAGTAGTATCATCAACAAGATAAACAACACGTTGAACTGGCAGTGGATGATAGTTATGGAGCCACTTAGACTGATATGTCATATTTCCTGTAGCACCAGAATCGACAATAAAAAGTGATCCATCACATACATGAAGTATTCTGTCTGGAGCAACTGAACATAGGACGCAGCTTGTTTCTGGTACAATGTTGTTTCGATGTTCAGTAGCATATGCTCTATTCCGATCTGTGTCGAATCGACGCTTATAGCACATATGAGTGGGATGATCAGATCGTCCGCAATATTCACAAGCAGAAGAAGAAGAGTCTCTAGATAAACGTGGTTGTTTTGTGGTAATATTGTGTTCTTCATCATATTGACGTGCCCAACAATCATCTTCAGTATGGCCATTTCTGTTGCAGTAAGAACATTGGTTATTAGGAAATTTGAGACGAGAGAAAATATTACCGCGACGGCCACCTCTGCGGTTTCCTCGTTGAAATGGACGCCTTCGAGCATAAAAAGCACGTTCCATCTGTTGTGACTCAGTCTCCTCTTGTGAAATCATAGCTGTATCGTGACCAGCATTCCGACGTTCTTGACGTTGAGAGTATTCAATTAAAGACATGCAAGCTTGGTCGAAATCAAGACCATCTTTATTAGAGAGAATAGTAACAATGTTATCATAAGAAGAGTCCTTCACCGTATCAAGGAGAAGTGTAATCAGTTGCTTTTGTGGAACAGGATCACCGGCAGCAGCAAGTTGATTAATAGTAGATTTGAAAGACTCAATATGTCCCGTCATGGCAGTACCAACTTCATATTGTAACTTGTTAAGCAACCCTCTCAAATAAAGTATTTCTGTAACAGATTTCTTCTGAAAGTTTGCAATAAGGTACTTCCATACGTCATGGAAAGTAGGCAGTTCATACATATCAAGCAAAAGGGAATCAGTAAGAGCAGAAAGAATATACCGACGAGCTGCTTTATCACGTCGTTTCCAATCCGTATAGGCAACATTCCAATCTTCAAATATAGGTCCTTCAGTGATAAACACGTTATCATTATCCGTATCAACAGGCTGAGGCGGACAAACACGATTTCCAAGAACAACATTGGAGAGTTCATCGCCTTCAAGAATTAACAACATCTTTGCTTTCCAGCCTGGAAATCCTTGACCTTGGAAAGGAGGAACAGAACGTTGGCCAGAAGGAAAGCCGTTGACGAGAATATCCATAGCCATATCTTGTTGCGAGAAGACGTATAAGATAAGATCGCAGAATCTGCACACCATATATGGTGAAGGCCGCAATTGAGAATGAGAGAGATATGAGTACTGCGTTCTGTCAACGATAAACGTAAGAAGGATGCTCAAGGAACGTCCAAAGATGGCGCTTTTCCCGTTTCTCCAAATTTTGAGCAGAACAGGAAGAAAAATTGAGATGAAGTTCAGGGTGTCATTAACAAGAAAACGTAATCAACGATTAGATTGATTATAAATAAACGCCACATAAAACACTAATCATATTCTTCTTAACACAAAACAACCACAGTTAACAAGAATCAACGCTCAAAAATAAAATTTGTAACAATTTTGAATCTTACATGCGAATCGCATACACATACTGTTGTCACCATGAATTGAATCGGCGCGTGATCGTTACCGCTCTGATACCATGTTGAGATGTAGAGAGAAAGAGAGAGAGACCAGACAAGAGACACACCATATACGCTCCCAAAGACTGATTCATATTGAGGACAAGATACAAATATATAGGTGAGACCAAGTTCAGTAGAGTGAGCCATATATAGCTCCAACAGTGACGAGGATGTGGGACCGTCCAACCGAAACACCTATCTCTCAACGAGGATCTTATGTCCTTGTAATCAATGCAAGCATGCTGTGCGACGGACAAGACGTGTTTCTTTGCAGCACGTTCGCGAATTTGGTGAGTTCGATCCATCTATTATAGATCGAGTTGTTGCCAATTATAACTCGTCGGACTCTGACGCTGGCCAACAAGCAGCAATCTTGCAACCCAATAGACGTGTTCGCAGGCGCTTTGGTCAAGTAGCATATGTGAGGCCACAAGATGTAGCCTCTGACAGCTCGGGGGATGATCATGCAGAGCACATTCCCAACGAGGCAATGTTTGAGTCCGAGATTGATGAAATGATCGAGAGGATCATGGATTCAGAAAGGCTTATCTATGATGATATGAAAAGTGAAGCCGATACGCCATTGTATAATGGAGCACGTATGTCTAGATTGAAAGCACTCCTGGTTCTTCTCAACATGCAGGCAAAGTTTGGATGGAGTGATACTAGCGTCACAGCGCTTTTCAGGTGATCTATTACAATTAGTTTACTTTAATAAAACTCTAAATGTATAATGATCTGATAGATTTTTACACGACTGTATCGTATTTTTATGTTGTGTAGATTGCTGAAAGAGCACATACTACTAGCTGACAATGTGATGCCAGATTCCCGAGATGAAGCAAGAAAGATTTTGTGAAACTTGGGGATGGATTACAATTCTATCCACGGTTGTCCTAATGACTGCATTCTTTTCAGAGGGGAATACATAGACATGGAGAAGTGTCCGAAATGTGATTCCGAAAGATATCGAGTAGATCTCCACATTGGAGAGTGGCTAGACGGATTTGATAAACCCGGGACACGCTATGGCGAACCATAGATGATGAGCGCATATCTGGGATTGTCATGTGCAATCTCGGTGTTGAGAAGAAGATGACGGAAGATCTAGAGGCTAAAATCAACCGATTTTGCATGCTTCACAATCCAGTGATGCAAAAGTGGATTTCACAATATGAGGATGCAAAGCAAGAGCGACAAAGGGCACGAATCGAGTGGAGACGGGGAAGAAGACCACCGATGCACTATCCAGCGGTTCTCGAGAGCCTACCAACCTTCATGAGCTTAAGATGGTTTCACAACCAATTGAAAAGCGCACAACAATGCGGTGACGAAGTGACTGAGGAAGAGTGGGAGTACTCTCGGGGTTGCGCGACCAAGGTAAGCTTGCAATGTATGACTAGCAAGTGACTTTATTTATAAACGTTTGAACGGCCACTCATAATCTTTGTTCGTTGTAGTATAAGTCATACACAGCAGCATGGTGTAAAGGTCGACATTTTAGGGTGGAACGAATCGACAAAAAGCGTTTTACTCAAGATTGTGGAATCATGGCAAAATTTGAACAGTTTAGTCGACGACGTTCCTCTGATGCAGATCCTATGGTGGCGGAACTCACTTACTTCGGCACGCTGCAAGAGATTTTGAGGATCGATTACAGAGGATTTTTTGTCGACTTGTTCAACGTGCGTCATTACGTCATTGTATTTAATGGTCTTTGCGTCATTGTCTACTCTATTCATTCAATATTAAGTTTAAATATTCGTGTGTTTAATGCAGGTATGGATGATGAGGAGTTTCTTTCTTCTTTGTCACCGCAGCAGAGACAGTGGTACGTGGAGCGTCATCGCTCTGGCACATCGTCGCGCGTTCCTAATCCATCCGTATCTCCCTCTCTTTCGGAGCATTCGGCGCGCTCCGAAGCTTCGGCGTCGACGAGACGAGCTTCACACTCGTCTAGACACCGGCGCTCTAGTGGTGGCGGTGGCGGTTGTTGTGGGGATTTCGCCACCGATGCCTCCACACCGCCTCCTGTTTGACAAGGCTCTTTACCCTCCCCTTCTTTGCCCGCCCCCACACCAGCCACAGCATCGCCATCTACGCCAGGTTTTGCACGGCTGACTGTTCCTAGAAGCTACACACATCTACCTACTCCGCTAGGAGCCACCCCACTCGACACTCCTCGCTTCAGAGCCCAGACACCGGTGAAGACACCTGACGTCCGTACCCCCATCGACACGCCGCTAGAGACCCCTGTCGGGACACCCAGGTTCACGCGTCACCGGCCACAGGGCTTGTCTTACTCCGTCGACTTCAGCGGCGGCATCATCATGGATGATGACGGCAAGAAGGTGATCTCGCGCATGCGTGGTCTTTGCTCTCAGCTGTTTAGACACTACATACTAAACAAATGGAGTGAAGTACCAAGTGATTTAAAAAACAGAGTCATCAGCATACTTCATGATGAGTTTCCCGTTCCAACACGGGATCAGCGCTTCAATGAAGACCTGATGAAGATTCGAATGCGCGAATACTGCAAACACAAGCGTTAAGAAGTGCAAAAAGCAATCAAGAATGGGTGGAACAGGCCAGATTGGCTGGCCAAAGAAGATTGGAAGAATGCGAAGAAAGCAGCGCGTGAGAATCCCGACAAGTGGAAGCAACAAAAGGATGCAGCCAGAGCGCGAGTAGAGGCAGGGAGCTCGCACCACTTGGGCAGCGGTGGATGGGCATCATTTGAGGCCGATTTTGTAAGTGTTTTCGCATTGCTCTTTATGTTCGATAGTTTAGGGTTTATGATTTTTTTAATTCTAACATAATGAAATCTTTGTATGTTTTGACAGTGGTCGATGACAGGACGTGATCCCACACCATACGAGCGTGAGTACGCAGGCAGGAAGGGATTAAACGCCCTGATGGACATTCTCAGTTCTCACGGCGGCATGGTTATTATTAGGGTTTACTCTTTTCTATTTTTTGTATTGTTTTATAAATGTCGTTATATGTTTATACTTACTGAAAGCTGTCTTATTGTCTTTTTTTGTAGAATCCGACAGATACGCCGCTTGGACGCGATGAGACGTCTGACTAGACGACGTCAGTTTAGCCGTAGCTAGATAGCATTAGTTTAGGGTTTCTCATAGCTTATGTATCATGAGACGGATTTTATACGTCTTTTTGAACCATGTATATTATTACATATGTCACCGCAGTTCCTTTTGCCAATCAATTCTTTATGCCTATGATGTTGTACAATTGTCATTATTACATTTGCCAATCAATTCATTTTGCCTATGATGTGTACAATTGTCAATTTTGCAAACAATGCGTCTTGTGGGTGACTATTTTGGGTCTATTATCTATCCTTGCACTTTTTTTAAAAAGTGAATCAAGTACAATATGGTTGATGGGTGACAGGGCATTCACTGCCCTGCCACCAAAAAAAATTTCTCTCGGGCGTCGCTATAACCGTCGCTATTTATGGCTCTGTAGCGTCGCTATGAGCGTTGCTATAGTCTTCTGTGTAAACGTCGCTATAACCGTCGCTATGAGCGTCTCTATATAGCGGCGCTTATAGCGACGCTCGTAGCGACGGTTTTAGCGACGCCGGGGGTTATAAAAACCCAGTGTATTTCCATCGCTAACAGCGTCACAAGAGCACACAACCTCTTGTAGTGTATCGCCGTGACGTACAAGAATCTTTTCAAAAGATTAAGGAGGCTATATCCATTCCCCAAAAAAGGCAAAAAGCTGTTGCTGCTGACAAGCACAAAAGGGCCTTAACGTTCAAAGAAAATGATTGGGTCTTACTTAAGTTTCAAAAGGCTCAATTAAGGAAAATGACAGGCAAAAATCCTACCGGCTATCAAAATTATTATGCTAAACTAGCCAAAAGATACTATGGTCCTTTCCAAATCTTGAAGACCATCAATGAGATGTCTTATCAACTCAAGTTCCCCAACCATTGGCTCATACACAATGCTTTTCATGTGAGCGTACTTAAGCCCTAGAAAAGGACAGCTACCAAGTGAACCAAATATTAAAGATTCTCCCAAAATTGAAGGCCAAGAAGAGGTCCTACAACCCGAAGCTATCCTTTGGCATGGAGACAAGGTACTACAACATGGTAAGATTATCCGACGGTATCTTATTAAATTTAAAAATTATCCTTTTGAAGATGCTAGATGGATGCAAGGAGTATAGATTAAGGATAGTATGAACCTTGACCATGCTTAAAATGCTACATTAGAGTAAGAAAATGTACAAATTTCTTTTAAATGACCATTTTTTTTGTCTTATAAGAATACTTCTCTTTTTATTTTGCGCAAATCTAAGTAGTATGCATGCTTAGAGTCATGTTTGTGATGATGATGTCTCTCAAACACCAAGCAGAATTTGTCACTCTACTTTGGGAGAATGAAATGGACTAAGGAGTAGACATGATTACGGCAGCTATGTCTCCCAAGCACCAAATGGATTAGTCATCAATCTTGGAAAGATGTGGTAGAGTAAAAAGGGATCCTCTACCCGCTAAGCGAGATTGACTAATGAGTAAGGCTCTGTCTCTTCTACCTCATAGTTGAGTACGACTATGATTTCAAGAAAGAGGTAATGTCATAAAATCTAATATGTAACCAACCCCAATGCTTTTCACATATTCAATTGATCAAGGGTTACGATATAGACATGTGCTTTCATATCTATCTCAACACGGGGCCAATGGTAAAGGGGTCCAAATGAGAGATGGTATGTCAAAGAGCAAGGCTACCTTAAGGGAGCTTAAATACCATAGGATTAGCTTCATTAAAGACCTCGAAAGGTTGTTGTTAAAAATTCCTTTGACCTTAGGTAAGCTAGGGCTGATCTTGAGGTGGAAAACCGGCCCTAGCTTAGTGTGCTTGCTATGCTTGCTGACTAAGGTGATTGAGGTGCTTGTCGTGCTGAAGACTAAGGTGCTTCAGTGGCTTGTCGTGCTTGATAACTAAGACGCTTGAGGTGCTTGTCGTGCTTGCCGACTAGGGAGCCTGAGGTGCTTCTGGGAACACTACCCACACTTGAGGTTCATTGTCATGCTTACTGACTAAGGTTCTTGGGGCTAAGGTGTGCAAACGTCAACAACTATCCCTACAAGGAGGGGGCGAGCCCTACAAGAGGGGGTAGAGAGAGAACACAAAAAACCCTCATACAAGGAAATCTTGGCAACAAAAGCAAAAAGAACACTTCTCAAGCTCCTCCTGATGTTGCCCGCATCGTGTGCCTAAAGCCTCTTGGTTGGCCTCCCAAGGGGTCCAATGATAAATTAGTTAATTTATTTAATTTTTTTTGCATTTATCAAGTCCTCTTTCTCAAAGGGGAAAGGGAGACACTTGTCCCATGGCTACTCTTCTTGCTTGATATGCCTCTTGCTTGTGATTGGCTAGGCCTGGAGGGGTCCAATGAGCTTCAAGCATGAGCTATAAGGGGGGGTTGAACAAAGCATGCTAGGGGGTTTCTTGAGGGGTATACTCTCCCACGCACACACACTCTCATGATGAATTGTCCAAAGTGCAAGAGCTCCCTATCCTTCTCCAAGAAAGTAGAGAGGTTGCGAGCCTACACCAACACTCTTGGCTATGGAATGCAAATCCAACCAAGAGCCATGCTTCACTTCTTAAGCTTGTCATCTTGTCCATCTTCACTACTATGCTATTATGTATGCTAGCAAGTACTTATTTCTCCTAAGAAATGTTTCTTCTTCCTCTTCCCTACACTCATTCCCTGCTATCTCTCTCCACCTTCGAAGTTGTTTGAGGTCTTGGGACTGAGTCTCGGGATAGTTAATGCTTTCTACAAAGTTTATGTTATGTTCATGATGCATGGATCTTTCCATCTTCATTGCATCACATAGGTCACATGCAACACCAAGATTGTATTCTACCAAGTCTCTCTTGATGGGAAAAACTATAATACAAATGCCTATAGGAGGGGGGACCAGATCCACATAAATTTGGTCCAGTGTTGTCATGTTCTCTAAATTCTCTCTCCTGCAAAAGTATTGTTCATGCCAAGTTAACTAAATGCTATGTTGATGTTGCTACCATCAATTAAGTTCACCCGCTATGCTCACAAAATAATTTCACAAAAGTAGTTTCTTTGATTTCCACTACTCTCAATGTTAATAGGCCATTTCCATTACACTATGGAGAACCCTACTTTGCAAGACAAAGTTACTCAACAACTTTGTGCTTATGGGATTTCCTTTCCTCTGCAGGAGGAGAGAGAGCTTAGTAGGCCTCCTGATGAGACCCCCAAAACAAGACTCTCTCCCATATGATATCAACCGCCAACTCCTGCCAAGAGAACGGTCAATCCACAACCCTTCTCCTCGTCACTTCAAAAGGGAAAAGAGGAAACAAAGGAAGAAAGGGCAAGAAAGAGGTCACCCTCTTCTGCTTCTTCTTCGCCTTCCTCCTCTTCCGACGAAAGCTATGGCAATTCTCCTAGAGAATACAATAGGGGAGGACATCGTATGTGACGCGAGAAGGGAGAGCAAAATACATTGATAATGAAAAATACAAAGTAAGCAGAATAAATAGATTGAATAAAGAATACGTATTGATGTAAGGTAATCATTACAAGAAGAGCGTAGCTCGTTTCATAAACCTCACGACCACCCCCAAGCTATCTCAATCTCAATCTCAATCACACTCTCACTTTGACTCACAATTGCAATCTCAATCTCAATTTTAATCTTGTGCACAATTTCAATCTAAATCACACTCTCACTCTCAATCTCAATCACACTCCGAATTGTAACACGATCACAATCTTAGTATCATGACACCTTATACAGATCCCGTTTTACACATTGGTTTTTGTAACTTCTACAAGATAGCCAAAAGAAAATACTTGTGCAACCAATTCAACATGATAATCAAATTAGAAAATATAATTTTGTATCATCATAAAAGCGTATAATCACTTCACAAAAGAGATATTACCTGTGTATATATGTTTGTAAGCTAACATGTTGCAGCGCGTAGGTTACCCTATTACTGCATCTCACAATTTTTGTATCCCATAATTTTATTATATAAACTTTGAATATGGACTTCAAGGTACTCAAAACGACGGGAACAAGTTTGGTCTAGAAGACTACGCAAACGAAATTGCAAAAAACTTGTTATTTTTAATAAATATGCAAATTTTTATTCGCAAATCATAAAAACTATATTTTTGGATCTTCACGACTTTTTTAACTTATTGTAAGCTTACCCATGTGTTTGAGCTAAAACACATAAATTAAAACATTGACAACTACGTTTTTATTATGATGTTCATAGACATACTATTTGTTATTTACTAATCTTTATCAAATATATCCTTAGTGTATTATTTAAAAAGAAGAGAATATATTTTCTCTCTCAATATCTTAAACTCATTTAAATAAGACATTTACTCTCTATCTAATAGACTATTCAAAAATCTTTCAAGTCGTCCATATTACATGAGAGGTTGTGCTGGAATGGAAATCGTAAATCATACCCTGCTGGATATGGCCTATTACATTCTTTTTTACTTTAAGAATTTTCTTAATAAGTCTTATTACATCGTAAATCATACCTTGCATGGTGAAGGTCACAAAAGCTCAAGAAGTTCAAGGAGGGAGGAAAGAGTGTCTCTTTTCTCACCTATGATGGCACCTTTGGTGCCACACAAAGTATTGGCCTTATCCAGCAATTTGATGCGTCCTTTGGAGATTAGGGCTTCACGGAGTCCTCCAAGCTACTCCATGTAGCTATGTACTTCTAGAAACCGGCTCGTCAATGGTGGGCTGGCCTCTGGCAACGGTGAAGCCCCAAAGACATGGAAAACTCTACAAGTTTCCATCATGAAGCAATTTCTTGCAAGCGATGCAAAGGACAAAGTGCTTACCGAATGGTGAAGTTTGAAGGTTCTCTCCCATGAGTCTATTCACAAATATATGGACAAGTTTTGGGATTTATATCTCAACGCTACTTTCTTTCAAAAGATATACTTTTCTGAGTAGCAAAAATAGTAATTCTGTGAGAGATTACCTGAAGACATGGCCGAGTACATTAAATCTCAACGGCCTCGTTCTATCACCGAAGTAATCCACCACACCATGAACAGATGGCCGAGTACGTCAACTCTCAATGTCCTGGTTCTATCACTGAAGTAATCCACCACACCATGGTTGCTTTGCACATCAATTTTCAACAAGGGGCTAGAGGAAATGTCAAGCCCATGGAAAACAAAGACAAGAGTGATGAAAAGGGAAAAACCAATGTCCAAATTTCTTCCCAAGGCAATTCCAACAATAACAACAACAGAAACAATTGTTCCAAGGAGAAGGGAGTCTACAAAGGTAAAATTAAACTCTCTCCTAAAGAACTTGAAGATTTTTGCAAGGACCACAAATGTTTTGAATGTGAGGAGCAAGGACATGGCTATCGTTCTTGCCCCAAGAGAAATGCCCGTAATGAGACTCCTAGAGCTTCCACCATCAAAGATCCAAAAGAGCATGCTCATTGCAAAGGTGCACCTCTTGTCTGGTTAAGATGCTTGAGGTGCTTGTCATGCTTAATGAATAAAAATCTTGAGGTGCTTGTGGGAACACTACCCAACCTTGAGGTGCTTTGTTGTGCTTGCTGACTAAGGTGCTTGGGATCCAACAATCAACAAAGCCCGTACAAATGAGGGGGCGACCCTAAAGCTAGGGGGATGAGAGAGAACACCCACGCACGCACACAAGGTAAGCCCAATCATTAAGAGGCAGCAAGGACACATGTCAAACCCCTACCCATGTTGCCTTAATGGTGTTCCTAAAGCCTATTGGTTAGCCTCGCAAGGGGTCCAATGATAATTTAGTTGATTTATTTAATATTTTTTGCACTTATCAAGTCCTCTCTCTCAAAGTGAAAAGGGGGACACTTGTTCCAAGACTACCCTTGTTGCTTGATATGCATTTTGCATGTGATTGGCCAGGCTTGCAGGGGTCCAGCTTCCAAGTTGAGCTAGAAGAGGGGATTGACCAAATAAAGAAGGGGGGTTGCTTGGGGGGTATACACTCCCACATACACACTCACACACTCACTCATTGTGTGAAGTGAAAAGTGCAAGATCTCCATGTCCTTCTCCAAGCTAGACTAGAGAAGTTGAGAGTCTAGACCAAAACTCTTGGATATGGATTGCAAATCCAACCAAGAGCCATGCTTAAAGGATTAAGCTTGCCATCTTCCTTATCTTTATTACTATGCTATTATGTATGCTATCAAAAAGAGTGATGATAAGTGAGAAACTATTTCTTTCTCCTATGATTGTTTGTTCTTCCTCTTCCCTAGCCTTATTCCCGGCTAGCTCTCTCCACCTTCGAAGGTGTTTGAGTCCTTGGGGCTGAGTCTTGGGATAGTTAATGCTTTTTACAAAGTCTATGTTATGCTCGTGATACATGAAGCTTTCCATCATCATTGTATCACCAAGTCTCTCTTGATGGGAGAATCTATAATACAAATGCCTAGTGGAGGGGGGACCCACTCCACATAAATATGGTCCTCGAGTATTGTCAAGTTCTCTAAACTCTCTCTCTTCCAAAAGTATTGTTCATGCCAAGTTAATTAAGTACTATGATTATGTTGCTACTGTCAATTAATTTCACCCTCTATGTTCTCAAAGTAATCTCAAAAAAATGCTCTCTTTAATTCTCTTAATTTCGCTAAACTCAAAGTTCATAAGCCATTTTCATTACAATGTTTCTTTGAAACCACAGTAATAGGCTTTTTGAAAATCTTAGGAACACTTGGGACATGAGTGTGGTTACTATGATCTTGTCTCTTCGTAGTTGTCGCTTAGCCAGAAGCGATACTCCATCTTCGACCTCATTTCAATTGGTCTTTAAGTCCTATCCAACATCATGTCTCAAGTAGTAACTCCTCTTGAGGGTTGATCATAGCGCCGTTTGAATTCCCTTGGAAATTTGCTAGATAAAAGTCCCTTGTTTTGCTAGACCACTCGCTCTAAAAGGATTTTCTTTATTAATCTTTTGGAGTACTCCATGAAATAATCTACCTTCTAGGCTAATTTCAATGCTTCCCAAGTTCACCCATGTTTATTGTGAACTCCCTTCACATGCGTTCTAATCTCACGAACCACGGCTAGCTCAAAACTTTGTACCACCTTTGCTTCAGGCACTCCATCCAATGCCATCTCCTTTCATAGCCACAAAGATATTTTGTTATGCACAAAACATGTTGTTTTCTCCTCCCAATATCTCTCGCATTGAAGTTTCTAGAAAAAAAGAGCGTGGCACTTCCAAACACTTGACATTTGTGCATCTTTAATCAAATTAGGTATATTTTATTGTGATAAAATATGCATTAGTACCACTTCTGAGACCTCACATGTCTGTCAAGGTATGTACACAATCAAGAAGTACCGAGTGCGGCTAGGAAAGCGTAGGGCCTTTAACTGTGAGAGTTCGCAGCAAAATCAAGCAAGTCGTAGACGATTTGAAGCCAAAAACACACTAAAAAAGAACAAAACTCCAGCCATGAAAGCTTCTCTTTGAAAAGTAACCAAGATCAACTTAAAACTCTTGTGTGTGTGATGATTTGGTGTAGCCTCACTGCCAATTACACAGTTGCAGTGCTCTTTCGCCCTGATAAAAACCCTACATAAACACTTCATTTCTCCTTCGTAGCCATTTCATGGAAGCTTCAGAACTTCATTATTCATTCCCTAGTGGTTATTTGAAGAGGAGAAACCCTAATTGGTGGCCTCACAATTTTGATATATAGGGTTGGAACAACACGGGACTGCACTAGCATACCTTAGGTGCAGGCTTTGTAACCTTTAACTGAGGATCTTGTAGTGCTGATATTGATGTTCTAAAATGCTCCCTCATTTCTCATAGTCATGGCACCATGAGTGATGTGGCATTTTTAGCCATTTTTGACCAATTTTTGGTCTTTTTTTGACCATTTTTTGTCATTTTTGGCCAGAAAAACCCTTTTCTGCCAGTAAAAAGCCCAAACAAGCTGGGAAAAATCCCTAAAATTGTGGAAAAATTGTTGAGATGTAGAGAGAGAGAGATAGAGAGCGAGAGAGAGAGAGAGAGACAAGAGAGAGAGACGAGACAAGAGACACACCATGTACGCTCCCAAAGACTGATTCATATTGAGGACAAAATACAAATATATAGGTGAGACCAAGTTGAGTAGAGTGAGCCATATATAGCTCCAACATCCCCACTCAAACAAAGATCTCTACCTTTGGATGAGAAAACCCTTGGGGAGTTCAAGGGAAAAACCCAAGCCCCTATACAATGTGAAAATATGAACCAGTGATGATGAGGTGAAAGTGAACTGTGCATCTATGTACAAATATACAAGTGACTCAAAGATCACAATGTGCAGATCTGGAGTGTGCATAGTGCATGGTACCTATAGGATTACAATGTCATATGTACAAAGCTATTACAATAGCAAAGAAGCTAATCTAGAAAGAGTGAGGCCGAAGAAACTCCGAGCTCCGAGCGCAAGAGAATGAAACGTGACTCATTGAGGCCTTTGGTCAGAATGTCTGCAATCATCTGATCACTTGGATAGTGTTCAACCATAATGGTTCCTTTGCGTACTTCATACCTGACATAATGATAATGGACAGCAATGTGCTTTGACTTATTATGTTGAACATAGTCTTTTGCAAGACTAATAGCACTTTGGTTGTCACACCGCAAGGGTGTGCTAGAAAGAGGAGGGTGAAAAATATCAAGTAGCATTTGTTGAAGCCATATCAATTCAAGAGCTGCAAGTGATGTTGCAACAGATTTTGACTCGGTCGTAGAAACTGCAACACAACCTTGTTTCTTGCTGGTCCAAGAAACAAGACAACCATTTATAAAGAAGCAGTTTTCACTAGTAGATTGCATAGATAAATGTGAGCTTGCCCAGTCTGCATCAGTGTAACCCAAAAGAGAAATATATTGTATAGAATCCGATGTGAGTTGTCGTTGATAGAGCAAACCAAAATCTGTAGTGCCTTTCAAGTATTTCAACACACGCTTTGGTGCAAACCAATGCTTAATAGAAGGATGTGCAAGATGTTGTTCAAGATAATTAGCAACAAAGAGAATATCAGGTTGAGTGTTCATGCCAACAAACTGAAGACATCCAATCAAGTTAGCATAAGGCTGATTTGTGACAAGTTGACCGCCATTGTCAGAAGTGTTCTTCGTAGAGCTCGCAAGACAAGGTGTGTTGGCTGAATGTGCAAATTCCATATCAAACTTTTGAATAGTATCTGCAATAAACTTTGACTGACAAAGGAACAAAATACGCTTTGTACGATTCCGTTGAATTTGAATACCAAGACACGAGTGAATCTCTCCAACATCCACCATATCAAATGTAGAAGACAATAACTTTTTCACTTGCAGAAGAAATCCTAAATCATTGGAAACAAGGATGGTATCATCCACATAAAGAGAAAGAATCACAAAACTGCCACCTTGGCATTTTATGTATAAGTTGGGGTCTAAAGAGCAAGAGATGAATCCTTTAGAGGTGAGGAAAAGATCAAATTTTTTATACCAGGCTCGTGAAGCTTGTTTGAGACCATATAGTGCCTTATGGAGTTGAGCAACAAGGTCTTCTTTACCTGGAATACCAAACCCTTCTGGTTGTTCCATATAAATTTCCTCTTCCAAGTCACCGTTAAGAAAAGCAGTTCGCACATCCATTTGATGAGCTTCCAAATCAAATTGAACAGCAACTGCCAATAAAACTCGAACACTTGTAATGCGAACAACTGGTGAAAAGGTCTCTTGATAACCTTGATAATCAACACCAGCTACTTGGGAGTAACCTTTTGCAACTAAACGTGCCTTGAACTTGTCAAAATATCCATCTGCTTTTACTTTTGTCTTATACACCCACTTACACTTAATAGCTGTATGACCAGGAGGTAATTCAGTTAGTATCCATGTACCTTTAGAGATAAGAGAATCGTACTCTGCTTCCATTGATCCTTTTGTGGTGAAGAGATAGCTTCATCATAAGTAACGGGATCTTCAAAAGTAGAAAAAGCATTATCAACAATATCATCATCATAAACATGACATGAGCCATGTTCAAAATCAATAGGCAGATCAACAAAAATATCAATATCATCATTGGTAGCATTCGGAATGGATGGTTGTGAAGAGGAAAGTTTCTCTATAGGAAAATTTTCATCATCTAAAAGAAATGGAAAAGCCTGAAGCAATTATGATTTAGTATCATTAGCATCATCCATGGACTATGAGCCTCCCATAAGCTGTTCGTTAAAAGTAGCATCACGATTCACAATTACTATCTTGGAGGAAGGGTCATAGAATTTGTAGCCTTTGGAAGTGTCAGAATATCCAATAAAAATAGCTTTAAGGCCAGAAGCATCAAACTTTGTTCGTGTTTCTTTGGGAACATGAATATAAGCAATACATTCAAAGGTTCTGAAATGAGATACATAAGGAATGTCACCTATCCATGTTGTGATGGGTATCTTACTAGAGGGTGCAGTAGTAGGAAGATGATTCTGAATAAATACTAATGTCAAAGTAGCTTCAGCCGAGAAAACACGAGATAAACCAGAATGAATCAACATACATCTTACAGTATTGAGAATAGTGCGTTTCTTTCGTTTAGCAACGCCGTTATATTGAGGTGAATATGGAATAGTGTGTTCATGATGAATTCCACTATCAACACAGTACTTCATAAACTCTCGAGAACATATTCGTCTCCATTGTCACTACAAAGCTTCTGAAGGCGACGACCAGGTTGAAGTTCCGCAGCCTTGTGGAATTGTTTAAAAATAGATAAGACCTTGTCTAAGTAAAAATACAGTCATATACCGCGAGAAATCATCAATGAAAGTAATGAAGTAGTGATATTGTGATCTTGAAGAAGGTAGCGGTCCACATATATCATTATAAACAAGATCCAACATGTCATGAGAATGAGTTGTATTTGAAAGAGAAAAGGGTTTACGATTATGTTTCCCAAGAGCACAAAACTCACAAATTCCCATATAGGGATGAGCTTTAAGATCCATGCCATGAACAAGATCACAACGCTGTAGATCAAGGAGTTTTGAGAAATCAACATGAACAAAGCGGTGATGCCATACTTTGCAATCATGATCACCTGGAGAAGTAACAACATTTGCTACAGCATCATTGAGAGAGAGTTGAAACAATTTACCATTTTGAGAAGCAATGGCTATAGTCTGTCCATCTTTCTCAATTCGGCATTGGTATGATCAAATCCAACAAAGAGACCAAGATCAACAAGTCTAGCAGCTGAAAGAAGATTACGTTGAAGATCTGGTATATGTAATACTCCTCGCAAAAGTAGAGTGGAAGAAGATAAGGTACAAAGATATAAATCTCCAATACCATTTACTTGACAAGTCATATCATCAGCAAGATAAACAACATGTTGAACTGGTAGTGGATGATAGTTATGGAGCCACTTATACTGATATGACATATTTCCTGTAGCACCAGAATCAACAATAAAAAGTGAACCATCATGTACATGAAGTATTCTGTTTGGAGCAACTGAACATAGGATGCAACTTATTTTTGGTACAATGTTGTTTCGATGTTCAGTAGCATATGCTCTATTTTGATCTGTGTCGAATCGCTGCTTATAACACATATGAGTGGGATGATCAGATCGTCCACAATATTCACAAGAAGAAGAAGCAAAGTCTCTAGATAAACGTGGTTGTTTCGTAGTAATATTGTGTTCTTCATCATATTGACGTGCCCAACAATCATCTTCAATATGGCCATTTCTGTTGTAGTAAGAGCATTGCTTACTAGAAAATTTGAGACGAGAGAAAATATTACCACAACAGCCACCTCTGTGGTTTCCTCTTTGAAACGAACGTCTTCGAGCATAGAAAATGCGTTCCATCTGTTGTGACTCAGTCTCCTCTTGTGAAATCATAGATGTATCATGACCAGCATTACGGCGTTCTTAACGTTGAGACAATTCAGTTAAAGACATGCAGGCTTGGTCGAAATCAAGACCATCTTTATAAGAGAGAATAGTAACAGTGTTATCATAAGAGGAGTCCTTCACCGTATCAAGGAGAAGTGTAATCAGTTGCTTTTGTGGAACAGGATCACCGGCAGCAGCAAGTTGATTAATAACAGATTTGAAAGACTCAATATGTCCCATCATGGCAGTACCAACTTCATATTCTAGTTTGTTAAGAAACCCTCTCAAATAAAGTATTTCTGTAACAGATTTCTTCTGAAAGTTTGTAATAAGGTACTTTCATACGTTGTGAGAAGTAGGTAGCTCATACATATCAAGCAAAAGAGAATCACTAAGAGCAGAAAGAATATACCGACGAGCTACTTTATTACGTCGTTGCTAATCCATATACACAACATTCCAATCTTCAAATATAGGTCCTTCAGTGATAAGCACGTTATCATGATCCGTATCAATAGCTGAGGCGGTCAAACACGATTTCCAAGGACAACATCAGAGAGTTCATCGCCTTCAAGAATTAACAACATCTTTGCTTTACACCTTGGAAATCCTTGGCCTTGGAAAGGAGGAACAAAACGCTGGCCAGAAGGAAAGCCGTTGACGAGAATAGTCATAGCCATATTTGGTTACAAGAAGACTTATAAGATAAGATCGTAGAATCTGCACACCATATATGGTGAAGGTGGCAATTGAGAACGCGAGAATTATGATGAGTGTGTTCTATCAACAATAAATGCAAGAAGGATGCTCAATACACGTCCAAAGATGTGAGAGACGTCATTCAAAAAAGCATGGAAAAGGAGACGTCGATCAATAATAAAACAGTCCTCAAAATAGAGTGACGTGAGACGAGAGTCCTCAAATAGAGTGACATGAGACGCAAGATTGACAGCCACAATATGAATAAAGCTAAATTTTCTCGAAAAAGTTAATGCCAAAATAAAAAAAACGATCGCGGACGCTTTACGAAGACTCACGACGAAGAAAGCTGCGTCAAGCTCAATTTGTAGTAAAAACAACATAACTTTCTGCTGCGAACTTTGATTGACGCAAACCTAGAACTCAAATCAAAGAGCTCGAGGAGATGAACAAGTTTTGGATGAAATGCGCTATTGTGCTATGCTCCATTGCGCTTTTCCCGTTTCTCCAAATTTTGAGCAGAAGACCCGCAAAAATTGAGACGAAGTTCAGGGTGTCAAAAAACAAATCAACAAGAAAACATAATCAATGATTTATTATATTGATTAGCAATAAACACCACAGAAACACTAATCATATTCTTCGTAACACAAAACAACCAAAGTTTTCAAGAATCAATCCTCAAAAAATAAAATTTGTAGCAATTTTGAATCTTACATGTGAATCACATACGCATATTGTTTTGTCACCATGAATTGAATCGGCGTGTGATCATTACCAGTCTGATACCATGTTGAGATGTAGAGAGAGAGAGAGAGAGAGATGAGACAAGAGACACACCATGTACGCTCCCAAAGACTGATTCATATTGAGGACAAGATACAAATATATAGGTGAGACCAAGTTGAGTAGAGTGAGCCATATATAGCTCCAACAAAAATCCCATTGGGCTTCAATTTCATGTTGAACCTCATTTTACCACTTGCCAAGCACTTTGGATGCATCTCTTCCGTCTGCGCATGAAACCTGCTATTTTTGGCCAAGATCGCCCGCATTGAACTTTCTAGGAAAACGAGCGTGCCACTTCAATACACTTGACATTTGTACATTTCTAAAGCAAAATAGGCATATATTTATGTGAAAAAGCATGCCATAGTGCCACGTCGAGGGCCTTACTGTCCTCGCAAGGTATATACAGAGCTACAACCATGGCATCAATTTTTGCATATATGACACTATGTACATAATAGAATTTGGTCCCACATAGCAAAAGCATTGAGAGTGAGGTAGATAATTTAGTTTCACATTATGCACGTGTCATGACAGGACATCCACCCCCTCTAAACCTGCACATCCTCCGGCATGTGCCACACATAGCTTTTGCAAGTTCAGTCCTCATTTAAGTCAACATACATATTGATGTCATCGTCACTTGCAGTGAAGTCCAGTGCATCATCATCTATTTCTTCATCCTCATCCATAACATGTTCATCAGAGCCTTAATTTTGAATTTCTTGTGAAACAAGAAGATTTGTATGCCTCTTCTTTTGAACAATTTAATTCTTTTCCCTGCAATGGGAATCTTCATTTCTGTACATCCAACTCATGCAAGGTATAAGTTGCATTTCCATGTACATGCTTACCCACGTAAGGGCCAAACCATCTCTTTGAAGTCTTTCTTATTGCTGAATGTTGGTTATCAAGACTACTGTCATACACCAACACCCAATCACCTTCCTCAATAGCTCTAGGTCTAAGCCTGTGCCTTTTATCAAATATGTCCTTATTCTTCAACCTTACGTCTTACAATCATGCTATTGAGGCCTTCTTTCTAATTGCCGTATGCGCAAAGCAAGAAGGTATTCCTTGTTCATTCCATCTTCCCAAGGCAATACATTCCATGTCGCAATTACATCCTCAATTGGCATTATAGGTTTTTGACCATACATAAACTCAAAAGGCATATAACCAGTTCCTGAGCTATGAGTTGCGCGATCAGCCCATAAAGCGTAAGGCAATAAACTAGGCCACTCTCCCATTTTACCTTTGCACGTTCTGATTTACCATTCCCTTCAGGATTGTATGCAGTAGAGAGTGAGTTTCATGCCCAATCTAGAGAAAAAATCCCTTGCTTTTTCAGCATCCAACTCATCCCTATCCGCTGTTATTTTCCCAACACAGCCATAACGGCTAATTACATCAACCAAGAGGAACTTACATATCCCTTCTGTGCTTTTTGTTCTTAGAGCATGACCTTTGACCTGATTAGTTAAGTCTTCTCGTGCAAGCACTATGTATCTCATTTGCCATAAGCCCAATGATATGGTTTGCCACATACTTGCGATACCCCTTTGAGTCTAGAGCCACATCTATATCACCTACATCAGATCCTTTGATTGGCACATCATCAAGGAAAGGCATTGTAGTTTGAGGTATGAAGTCACGTAGGACTTTGTTCATACCATTCATCATATGTGCAATTGAATTAGTTTCTCCCTAAGGTAAGGTGCACATCCTTACCAGGCCCAAAGGTGTCCTCATGGTTGTCAGGTCCCTACTTTCCATTGCTAGTTGAAACTAATCATACCCTGAGTACAAATCTCCCATAGAATATATTGCCCTTCTTGAAAATGCCTCTGGAAATTCATCTACAATTGGCCTTGTACCCACATTTATGATTGTCGCCTTGTTTACAGGTTGCATATCTTGAATAAAGCGTAAAGAACCATTTTTCTTGGGAATTGTGAACCACCTGTTTGAATATGAAACACAAGAAGGCTCTAGAATACCCATCTTGATCTTTTCATTAAGCAGCTCAATGAGTTTTGGAAAATGAGCCTTTGGAACTGGAAGAGGCCTCAAGTTCCAAGGTACATGAGGGATAGTGAAGATCACCATAGGAGCAACAATGGATGGATCAACACACCCTATCTCATGAGGCTCAAATGAAAAATCGTTTCCATGTTTGGCAAGCATTTCTCCAAAGCATACTCTTTCAACATCTATCAAATTGTCCTTGCAACCAATCTTTAACTCCTTCAAAGTATCATGTGTAAACGTATTTCCAATCTTGCTCGACTCACGAAGACTAGGTTGCAAAGCAGCTTGATCCATCTTATCCGTACAGCCTTTTGGTAGAGGTAATTCCACTGGTTTCACTTTGTTTGCCACAGACTTATACTTGGTCTCCACTCGTACATCAACACCTTGAGCATTTTTGAAATCCTCAATGACTTTATACATTTCTATTGAGAAAACTTTCATAACCTCACTTTCTGTACGCAAATTGCAATCCTCTAAAGACTCCAAGTCTTGCATAGTATCCATAAACGAACACTCATCAAATACTCCTGTAATGCATTCATCATTTTCTAGAAAACCATTCATCTTCAAACCTCTTTGTACACTATTTACATGTTGTCATTCACCCCGCTTTAAGTCCTCACATTTGTAAAAGCAATAGATCCATAGTCTGTTAATCCTACAAAACCTGAAGAAAATGTTTCCTTTGCATATACATCATGCGAGAACTTTTCTCTTCTTGTACTACTACAATCCCACTCTACAATGGTACATGGCCAAAACCCCTCATATCCCTGTAGTCCTTGAATTCTTCGTTTGTCTTTGGCAAGGGTTGCTCTCTAAGACTTTCACAGTTCCTTTCATGGTCCACACAAACAGTAAGGAATTGTACTGCACACTTCCCATCCCTGCTCCTTATCCTAGCATAAGCTGACCCATCATCTATTACCTTGGTTTCCATGCGAGTAGCACTGATGTATGGATACCCAAGGATAAGAGGGTATGTAGACATCTCCTGTACAAAGAAATTTTGGTAATCTTTCACATGCATCCCCTATGGTCACCTTTACATTTGGACAAGCTCCGTACAACTCTTTTGATGAGTTGTTTGCTTCACGGATCATCCATCCATGATTTATATCAATTGGCCATTTTCCCTTTTGATATAAACTCTTTGACATAAGATTAATTTCTAACCCATGATCTATCAACGTAATGTATGGCTCTTCTAAGTCTCCCACTTTCACTAGGGTCTCAGTAGTTGATCTTGCCTAGTGACTCTTTAAGTAGTAACTCTTGTGAGTGGTCTCGACTTCATCTTCATCATCCAAGAAGTGAACCTCTTCTACTCCTCCCCTAGACTTGTAGCATACAGCAATAGTTTGATCACCTTGCTCACCATAGACCTGTACTCCTTGTGTATTTAAAGTCTCTTATTCACCCTATACATGGATAGATTCAGTAAGAGATTGCCGCCTCCTCTTGATGATATCAGTTATCTCTTCATGAAACTCCCTTTTTGTTATTCCAAGGACCTCACCCAATGTAAATTCCACCTTACTGTTCAAAATCCTCTCTTTCAAAACCTTTTTGAGGTCTGTTGCCGCCTCTATGTCAGATTGGAGCTTCTAGGACGGACCCTTTGCTTTGTCTTTTGTTGCATCCTTCTTCTTTTCTTTAGAGGCTTCTTGCATAGGCACTTTGGGGACATGCATCTATTGTGGGGAAGGTGATCTAGGAGGCACTGTGTCATTTTTGCCTCCACTCCTCGTCGCCCGTTTTGAAGGCCCTTCATCCCCATTATCACGCCTACGTTTCTCTTCGACAACAGCCTCATTGGATTGACATTTGGCAATGTATGCATGCACTGACAAAGAGTCAACATGGCCGTTCCAACCTGTTTCTAGCCGAATGCAGTCTCCAGCTTCATGTAAAACTCCTTTAGTCATTTTACCTTTCAGAGAAGACTCTATTGCACATGGCCACAGTTCTCCAATCCCATTAGATGCTTCTTCTCCAACCCTAACTCCTTTTTGCTTTATAGGCTCCACTTTTAGCCCATAGGCGGCTGCCTCAACCATTGAGATGGCATGGCTAGTAGCCATGTCCTTCACTAGCTTCTTCATTCCACCTTTTCCAAAGTTTGTACCCAAGAGATTACTTGTTTCACTTAAGTGAATTTTGCCATCTTTCAAGAAAACAAGCTCCTTTGTCAATGCATCTTTGAAACCTTCACAATCCCTCCTTCCATGGTCAATACTATCACACCATATGCATCTATTCACAAAACCTTCTCTGCTTTGAGGTCGTTGCTGACCTGATGGTTGCCCCTTCTCTTTTAGCCTTATAAGCTTTAACTTCAATTCTTGCATTCCCTTAACAATATCATCAAGGATGGATTTGTCACTCTTTGGAACCACAATCACAGGCTTCATGGGACTCTCGAGAACACATGGGGCTTGACTAGGGTTGATGATCATCTTGTCTCTTCGTCGTTGTCGCTTGGCTAGCAGTGAAATTTCATCTTCGACCTCATTCCAATCAGTCTTTAAGCCCTGTTCCGCATCCTTATCCTCAAGCAGTAACTCTAACTTCTCTTGAATCTCTTTGCCTGCAGCTTGCAAAAAGAGCTCTGTCTTCTTTGATTTTAGAGTAGCCTTCTCAGTCCTTGAAAGTTGATCATAGCGGCATTCAAATTCCCTTAGCAGCTCGGTAGGCGAAAGTCCCTCTTTTGGCCGAACTACCCACTCTAGAAAAGTCCTCTTTGTCACCCTTTCGGAGTCTTCCATGAAATACTCTTCTTTCAAGGATGATTTGAATGATTCCCAAGCTACCCCATGCTCATTTCGAATTCCCCTTACATGCTCTCTGATCTCGAGAACCACGGCTAGTTCAAAACTTTGCACCATCTCTGCTTCGGGCACTCGATGAAGCTCCATCTCCTTTACATATCCACAAAGATACTTTGTTACATCTTTACCTTTAAATTGGTCCATTTTCTTCACCACGAATTGAAGCGCTTTAGTTGAGGAAAGCTCCCTCCTTTCCGCATCTTGCTGCTGCTGCATAAACACCACAAAAGCTTGAAACATTTGCATTGTGACAAGATCAAACAGAACCCCCTGCTGCTCTTGTTGCTCCGTATCTTTAAAACTTTGCTTTGAGAACTTCAATGAAGATTTTGAACCCTCACCCTATCCTATTTCGCGTCGGGCTCACCAAACATATGTCAAGAAGTGCAGAGTGCGGCTAAGAAAGCGTCGTGCCTCTAACTGTGAGAGTTCGCAACAACATTAAGCAAGGCGTAGATGATTTGAAGCCAAAAAAACACTAAAAAAGAACAAAACTCCAGGCATGAAAGAGTTTCTTTGAAAAAGAACCAAGATTGACTCAAAACTCTTGTGTGTGTGATGATTTGGTGTAGCCTCACTGCCAATTACACAATTGCAGTGCTCTTTCGCCCTGATAAAAGCCCTACACAAACGCTTCAATTCTCCGTCGTAGCCATTTCATGGAAGTTTCAAAACTTCATTATTCATTCCCTTATTTGAAGAGGGGAAACCCTAATTGGTGGCCTCACAGCCTCCAATACAGGGTTGGAACATCACGGGACTGCACTAGCATACCTTAAGTGCAAGCTTTGTAACCCTTCACACAAAGGAGCTTGTAGTGCTGATATTGATGTTCTAAAATGCTCCCTCACTTCTCATAGTCACGGCACCATGAGTGATGTGGCATTTTTAGCCATTTTTGACCAATTTTGGGTCTTTTTTGACCATTTTTGGTCATTTTTAGCCCAAAAAAGCCCTTTTTTACCCGTAAAAAGCCCAAACGAGCTGGGAAAAATCCCTAAAATTGTGCAAAAATCCCATTGGGATTAAATTTCATCTTGCCAAGCACTTTGGATGTATCTCTTCCGTCCGTGCATGAAACTTGCTATTTTTGGTCGAGATCGCCCGCATTGAACTTTTTAGGCAAAACGAGCGTGCCACTTTGATACACTTGACACTTTTACATTTATAAAGCAAAATAGGCATATATTTATGTGAAAAAGCATGCCATAGTGCCACGTCGAGGGCCTCGCTGTCCCCGCAAAGTATATACAGAGCTGCAATCGTGGCATCAATTTTCGCATATATGACACTATGTACACAATAGCATTTGGTCCACATAGCAAAAGCATTGAGAGTGAGGTAGATAATTTAGTTTCACATTATGCACGTGCCACGACAACAATTGTAACAATGGAAACCGTTTTTATGCATATCACACTATGTAAATAATAGCCCCTAGTCCCACGTAACAAAATCATTGTGTGTTTGTGTGTGTGTGTGTGTGTGTGTGTGTGTGTGAGAGAGAGAGAGAGAGAGAGAGAGAGAGAGAGAGGTTGCCATGATTGGTCCGAGATGATTTCTAATGGAGACGACCTGCACAAGAGAGACTTGGTCGTGGTTACTAACAGAGATTGAAGGGAGGGTAAGCCATGAGATTTAATTGTATATGGCCCTTCTTTTTGATTTAAAACATATCATCTGATATGTGATAGAAGTATAATAGAAGTTTTGGAAGGGGAATGCACAAATTCTAATAAAAAAACAAAGTGGCTCATATGAAACAATCATTATATGTATGAAATATCATATCCCTTTTACTTTGGCTGTTCAATACATTACCTCAGTTGATCATATTCAAAGTTTGATCATGAAGGCCTCACATTTTGCAACTTACCTGTAATCTCTCACATCGTGCTTGGTGAAACGAGGCACTAATTTGGTAAGGAATGCACTTGAATGACCATGATATGGTCCTATAGGGCTAGCTAGGCTCAAATGCAATGTACATTTCGAAGAGACTTTCACCTAGGTGCATTTGTCATGACAACTTATATTGTTATATAAATCATTTGCATCTTAATGAAACTACATGTGCAATACTCGCAAAAAAAGAGGGAATTTTCTTTTTGATCATAAATGATTTGCATTTCAATAGAATCACGTGTCCAATACTCGCAAAAGCAGTGGGAATTTCTTTGTTGATCATAAACAATTTCTTTGTTGATAATTTTTTTCTACATGTGCAATGGATAATTCTGGTAATAATTAGGAATCCAAAGCCAAAAAAGTTACCAATTGTAACTTCACTTTGAGAATTTGGATTTTCATATGCAAGAATTAAAAATGAATGAATCTAAACACATTTCTCTAAAGATAGATTTAAAAAAATTCCATTTACGTGCAAAAAATTAATATTGTTTACCTCAGCCACCAAAATTGTTTTCCTTAGTACTTAAAGGTCGAGAGAACTCTCCTAATTATACTTTCTTGGAGCTTTTCTTGCTCTTTTGTGTTGTTTTTGAGCTACTTCCTTGAAGAACTCGACAAGTTCTGGTCGTGAAGATGATAGAGTATCATCATCGACGAGTGCTTTGCTCGTCGTAAACTATCAAATTGATAATGGTTCGATTGGCAAAGGCCCAAAAAATCATTCCTATCGTCAAAGACTCCTCCATTCATGATACGGTCAAGATTGGATTCATGACATGGGGGTTGATTTGGATTCCCCTACAAGAGCATCCAAAGAAAATGAGGCCGTGTAAAATAACAAATGCTATCAAATTTTTCAAAAGAGTTTAAATAAATACGTGTGCTTTACCATCCATAATGCGCTATTGTCCTCGACTCCCTCCCGAAAAGAATGGCATTCCTCTTGCTTTGAATGATCATAGTAGCTACACCAGAAATCCATTAAAATTAAGTCTCTACATACATCAAGTGAACTTTAGGAAAATTCTCTAACACAAACCTACTTTTTCCTTACCCATTGTGTTGGCAAGAGATGTCGATGCAATCACGTGCGGATTGAGAGGAATTCCGGTTGAGCTGAAGAACCATAATAGCTTCATTTTCATGCTTAATATTCCTTTTTAACTGCAAAGTTGATTGCATAGGTAGAGTTACTGAATTGAATCGAGATTAAATAGCTTTTGTACAAAATGCGTTATTTAAATGTATGCATCAAATATTTTGAGAACTTTTATTTATGGTCATGATAGGAAATGCTAATGTCATATCTAATTATGATTTTGAGGATTTATATAAATCCAATGCCGATGTATTCAAATTCAAGGTAGTGCGAAAACTTGGGCGAGATTCGAGCCCCCCATTTTAATGGTATTGTGACTTACCGCATCCATAAGTTGATCGGCTCTTTTATAGACTTTCTCGTAGAGTAAGACGTCAATGGTCTGTGATATAAAGTCCCCAGCAAAGTATGGAAGCTTTACGATGTCTTTAATTCCCTTGAGCGTAGAGTAGCGCTGAAAGAGACTACAGTGTTCAACAACGATACCCTCTTCTTTAGCCTTCTTAATCATACTATGGTACCTGCGAAACAATCAAAATTAATATGCTCCTTTGTTGACTCATGAGAGAGAGAGAGAGAGAGAGAGAGAGGTTTTTAAGACGTACCATGTGCAAAGCTTCTTTTGCTGTGGTGTTGCCTGAGTAGAAGGGTGGCGGTAAAATATGTAGCTGTCTCCTTTCTTAGGAGGGCTGGCCCATATATAACATTCTTTAAATCCCCGTTGTTTTGCATGCTCCAGATAGCCAATCTATGAATTCACAAGAAGTTTTGGACAAATTCTCACAATAATTCCCACATTGTGACTCATGACCTCAACATCATGAGCTTCTGTGAGGGAGGCACCCCATACCTAGCTAGGTACGATTAGGAGCAAGGGACCGCAGGGGACCGGTGGTTCCCTCGTACCTAGCTAGGTATGAGGCGCCTCTCGAGCAGAAGCACATGATGTTATGCATTGTATAAATTTTTTTGCAAAAGACTCGAATTTCCTACATGAGAAAATTTCTAAATTATCTTGTGGAACCACATGGAAAAGATCTGTTAAAAAATTTCATTCATATGAAATCCCCTAAGCATGTAATGTGTGCAATATTAAGCGAAGGCCAATAAGTTTACATCTTTTTCATTAAGATCTAACCACATTTGGCTTCTGCATCTCAAAGTAAAGATGAAGTAAAGAGTAACTCACAAATCGCAAGTTATGATCTTAAGGAGTCTCATTTTTTAGGAGCATACAGACACACTTTTGCAAAGTTTCAACATTTCAAATGATAAAGGAGATTATGTCTTACCAAGATTTCATGATATACATAGGACCGAAGTGCCTCCCCATGCACGGTCCTAACATTCGCTGGTTCAAAGTACTTTATGGAATCTAGGTACGCTATGTAAGAGATGTTGTGGTTAGGATGGCTTCTAGGTATTGTTTTGCCATATTCTTGCACATACATGGCAAACAGACATACATCAACACCGCCGACGTCTTGGAATAGCATCACCATCTGTAAATGGCAGTTTTTAAACCGCGTAGGCACATGAGCTGGGGTGTATAATTAATCAATGATAGGGCATTCATGGAAAAATGAGCATAGAACTTGGAAGATTTTCCTGCAGATGGCTCACCTTGGACGTGTAAGGTAGTTGCTTTGGCATTTGGTCAATATTGTTAACGTGAGACTGAACAACCTGAGAAAACCTGGGGCTGAATTTGGCTATCTTTTCTATGGATGAGACGACACGGACGACAAGGCCCTCTGCAGAGGGGACCTGCATATAATATGTACATTAGAGCAAAGTTGGTACAAATTAGATATTAATTGTATAACGGACAAGACCATATAGTGACTTATCCTACATTGTGACTTAATTACCTCAACATCACGAATTCCCACATTGTGACTTACCTCAACAGCACGAGCTTCTGTCAGGGAGGCACCGCATACCTAGCTAGATATGATTGGAGGGAGGGACCACCGGCCCGGTGGTCCCCTGCCCCCAATCGTACCTAGCTAGGTATACGGTGCCTCTCGAGCAGAAGCTCATGATGTTATGCATTGTATGAAAAACACTTGAAAAAGACTCTGTTTTCCTACATGAGAAAATTGCTAAGTCTAAATCTTCTTGTGAGATATTTGCAGAAACCTAATTATCAAGCAAGTCTCTAGAGTCGAGAGCTATATACACGTTAAAATTAAGTTGGAATGCTGTACGACGTTTGTGCTCATCTACAATTAATTAGCTATAATATGCGGAGTTAAAACCGGCAAACAGTTTATATAATGGAGTGGAGTTACTTGAAGAGGATCAGAGGATGATCGGACGGCGGCTGCTGCACGCTCAGCTCGCTCCTGCGTAAGTCGAGAAGCCAGGCGATTCTCAATGTGATCACTCAGGGATGTGGTTGGCAATGATTTAGCACGCCATTTATAATATTGCATAATATTCCCAGTCGTGTCGGCCGGAATATCCTGCTCATCTGTCTGGATCACACTCTCTGATCCGCCGCCGACAGCTGCAGGCCGTTGCTCGGTGCTGCTCTTCAGCTGAACGCAGCAGTCAGGGCAATTGTAAAGAGTTTTGTCACCCACGTTCAACTCCTGATTAAACAGAACACAAATCTGATGCTGCCAGAAGACACAGGTGTCGCATTTTACCCACTGCATGCACAAAAACAGCTCTCGCTAGTTCATGATCAGCATATCTATATATTTTATTTTAAGTAGCAGATCAAAATGCATAAAACAAAACAGTGGACTGTGGAGTGGAACTCAGCTTAATTAATGCAGGATCATGACCTTAATTAGTACAGATTAAATACATTTAAAGACAGTATTATATACGCATGTACCGCTTCCTGATGAACTGTTATCTCGACCTCTGGCCCACAATATTGAAACTGGCCCGTGTGAAGCTGAAGGCCAGTGACTCCGACTTCCACAATCTCATTCTTACCAACTTCCTGGAAACATGGCTTGCACAGAACTATCTGCGGTGCCGCAATATTATTCTTATCACTGACAAGTTTTCCTTCATCAACTTCCTTATCAGCAGTAACTGGCAATGCGGACGATGCTACACTTGTACTGGCTTTTCTGGACCGATTGCCTAAGCGCCTGCTTGTATTGATACTTATATTCACATCAGCCTTGCCTGTGATATAGTACTCATCAATGCCCATCCTTACCTCATTCCTGCATTCTTCGCAGAACATTGGTGGTGGTGAAAACTGCAAGTCTTCCTCGCCGCACACAGAGCAGATTTTATCTTGAATCAAATATAATATTGAGGGGCACGTTTTCCGAGGGTCACCCTTGGGTCGCGCAAGCGCCAAGTGCTTCTGCATGTGCTCGAGTCGCATGTACTCCATTAGAGAAGCGCGCTGATACACTGTTTCCTCATTTGTCATCACATTGGTCGCTGCACACATACTCCCTGTGGCTTCTGCGCCCTTCCCGGTTCCAGCTGTTTTGCAACGTATCTCTAACGTTCTCGCTCCTTCCGGACCTTTCTTTACATCAATGGCAGCTCCACTACTCTCCAGCTCGACATGGCGCTGATCTTCCGCAATCATAATTGATCCTGCTTGCTTGAGCTTCTCTTTCATGGTTTCCTCATGATTTGCTACCACCTGCACTGCTTCACTTGCAGATCCTACACGGTTCCTCTTTCTCCTGACCACGCGCTCTTCGGACACATCACATTCCAAGTTACAGCCTGCCTTTAAAATTGCAGGATCAGCCACGGGCGAATAGCAGCTAGGGCTACCTGGGCTCAGCATGATCTCCTCTGTACTCGATTCATATTCGTCTGGACAAAAACCATATTTACGCCTCATGATGGACCGCAATAAATCCATATTCTTGCCCACTCCGACCATATTCACTAGCGTTTCTTACGCTTTCCTCTCTCTGCAGAAGACCTACATGCATGTTGTAAAATATTGCAATCAATTAGTACATGTCCTGACAATGCCGACTATAAGCACGTGCCGATTTTTGTGTGGTAGTGTTGTGTACGTGATGACATGGGGGGGGGGGAGAGAGAGAGAGAGAGAGAGAGACTGCGACATATTAGCGTTTGCTAATTTGTCGCAGTCTGATCTCTATCGCGCTGATCTCTCTCTCTCTCTCTCTCACTCGATCATCCCCAACACAAATTGCTGTGTTTAACGCAAGTTTTCTAGCATTGATGGATCGAGACTCACCAAAGGATGAAGCGAACAAACTGCGCGACTGCCACCTGGAAAGATAATGCCAGATGACAGTGAGCTGGAAGACACATCATTTATATACGTTTGACTTTTCTGGAGTCGGTTTATTCGGGACTCACAGCTGGTGAACATTTCAATTTCCAAATATTAACACATTTCTGAGAATACAATCCCTTTCTTACTGCAACTCAAAAAGGTGATAAAATCACGAGGCCTGCCAAAAACAAGACACAATTAAGAACACCACTAATTTAGATATAAAAGAACACCTTGATTATGTTGTATGTAAAGAGACTTAACTTAGATATTGCCTTGGGTAATATTTAGCATCTTGACTTCATCCTCTACAATCAAAATCATTAGTTTCCTCACTAGGTTTTGTATCAATCATGTCCTAGGCGCATTTTTTTTTGTGTGACCATCGAATGGCTCATGAGTAGTCCGCTTTTAATTTAGAATAAAGTGCAATAGAGGTAGTTATCGATTACTGATAACTCTTTTGCATGTGACCACGCCCTTGCCCCTCCTTCCTCTACTAACGACACCTTAGATTTGCAAAAGATAGGTGTCCCCCGACCACATGGGAGGGCATAAAGAGGTCCCCGAGGAGTTCACTAAAGTATATGTAGCATAGCACGTGCCTAATTCAATCGAAGGGATTTTAATTTCTTGTGAATTTACAGATTCATGTGTACAATAGGGGTATAAGGGGTGATGTAAGGAAATTTTACTTTGTGGACGCCCCTGGAAGAGGGCAGATGGGATTGGCAAGACATTTGAATAAGACGTAAGAGCCACACACAAGGGGGTAAGATGGGATTGAGAATGCAATTGATGAAACACCAAGTCAGGCACACATGAAATGCAGGGGACTAGGAAGGTTTGTTTTGCAAATCTAACTATATTGTAAAGAGATGCATTTAGTGCAAGGAGGAGGGCCACTCAAAATAGCTATCGCCCCTCGTGTAGGTGCTTCCTTGTCTCCTTCCTCCCACTTTGCATGCGTGTGACCTGCGTTCTCAACAGATGTCTTGTCAATCTACTCTTACCTCTTACCCCATCCCCCCCCCCCCCCCCCCCCCACACACACACACATTGCTGTGTGTTTTAACGCAAGGGTTTTCTATCAACAATGATGGATAAAATGCAAACTCACCAAAGGATGAATGCAAACTCAACCCCGTGACTACCCACTGGAAGCTAATGGCAAATGGCAACGAGATGGGACACATCATGTATATGCGTTTGACTTTTCTACATGACCTTGGGACTCACAAGTGGATCAATTGATTTTAGAGCATACTAAAGAGGTATCCAAACGAGGAGTGGTGACTATTTTTTATTTAGGTCATGGTCATGTGAGACACAATCAACAATAACTTGACGAGATTACAAAGAATCCTTTGTGGTTGTGCAGACACAACTGAGCTAGCTAAGGGCGCATCTGCATGGATATAGTGCAACTCCAACATGCTAAGCTCAGCAAACACTTCCCTCCTTTCCCAACACTACCTGTTTTGCTGAGCTAGCTAAGGGCGCATCTACACGGGTGTAGTGCAACCCCAACATGCTGAGCTCAGCAAGCACTGGCTTCATTCCCCAACTCTGTCTATTTTGGTTAGCTCGAGAACCCAATCCTCTACATCGAATTTTTGAAGCGCAACCCAGCTCACCAAGGACTCATGTTTCCTTCTTTTATTATGTCGAGCCACGATAGGTGAGGAAGGAGGGGGTAGAACCCCCATCCATGTGAAACTATCTTAAGTTCTACTAAGCATGCCTTTTGTAACTATGCCAAAATTGGCATAGTTGCAAAAGGCTACCGTCCCCGTCTTGAAAGAAAGCCCTACATCACCTACACTTTTGTTGCATGGCAAAAGTCTAGCCGCTAGCAACTAGCCCAAGCTGTCCTGTTAGCTTGCACAAGGAATCTACTCAACGATACTACAATGAAACTCTCTCTCTCTCTCTCTCTCTCTCTATATATATATATATATATATATATATATATATATATATATATATATATATATTATATTTATATTTATATGAGCTGGTTGGTGGATGTTGCTCAACTTCTAATGGCAGCGTTCTAGGCCCATTTTTTTGCAAGTGGCCATGTATAGGCTTGCTACTTGGCTCTTTATTTAGAATAATGTGCAATAGTCATAGTTATCAATGATTAATAATTGCACCCCGCGTGCCCTTACCCCCATCCTCCCTCCGCGGAGTACACCGTTTTGAGGTGTAGTTAGATTTGGAAAAGCTAGGTTCCCCCTACATGGGAGAGCATAAAGGCAAAGATGGGATTGACAAGGTATTAATTTGATGAGATAACAACCAAACTTGAGGGGGTAAGAGGTAAGATGAGATTGACAAACCATTCTATGAGATAGGAGGTCATGCACACATGAAATGGCAGGGGGGAGGTAGCTTTTTGTGGATCTCGCTACAACTTAAAGAGGTGCACTTAGTGGCAGGATGGAGGGGTCACTCAAAAATAGGCACCATTGTCAAGCAATGCACAACGCGGCTAGGAAAGCGTCAGACCTCTGAGTGTGAGAGTTTGTAGCAAAATCAAGAAAGTCGAAGAAGATTTGAAGCTAGAAACACACTCAAAAAGAACAAGACTCCAGCCATTAAAGCTTAACTTTGAAAAAGAGCCAAGATCAACTCAATACTCTTGTGTGTGTGATGATTTGGTATATACTTGCTGCAAATTGCATAGTTACAATGCTCTTTTGCCTTGCTAAAAACCCTTAAAAAAATGCTTAAATTGTCAGTCACAGACATTTCATGGAAGCTTTACAGCTTCATTACAAAATCCCAAGTAAGTATTTGAAGAGGAAAAACCCTTATTGGTGGCCTCACAGCCTCAAATACAGGGTTGGAACATCACGGGACCGCACTAGGAGACCATAGGTTTAGTCTTTGTATCCCTTCATAGAAGAGCTCAAAGTGCTGATATTGTACATCTAAAATGTTCATCTATCATAGTCATGGAATTGTGAGTGATGCTACATTTTTAACCATTTTATGACCTTTTTGAAGGAGAACGAGCGGAAGTGCAACGCGAGAGAGAGTGCGAGAAGAAGAGCACGACCATATGGTGAACTCGCTCTACTGTAATGTGTAGAGCATAGTGAGTTCTTATTAGGTTTTTACAAAAGAATATGTGTACATACCTGGAGGCCCGCCCACTTACCTTGGCGACCACATTGGGCTTTATACCCCAATAACCTCCCACTTAATGTCCAATCTGGTACTTTAAGTGTGAGAGAAGCTACTATACAAGCTAATATACAAGAGATGTAGAGAACTGATGTACTACCCTACACCTAACTGCTTGCGAAAATGCGCAAAGCTCTCTGAGGGAAGTCCTTTTGTAAGTAGATCAACAGGATTTTCTGTGGTGTGAACTTTGACAAGCTAAAGTTTCTTATCCTCGAGCATTTCCCTGATGAAATGATACTTCACATCCACATGCTTTGTCTTTGAGTGATAAACTGGATTGCGAGCCAATTGTATAGCAATTTGACTATCACAATATAACACAGGCATCTCTTATTTGATTCCCAAATTTGTTACTAGTCGATAAAGCCAAATTGATTCTTTGCATGCCTCTGATGCTGCAACATATTCAGCCTCTGTAGTAGACTGAGTAACACAATCTTGTAATCTAGAACGCCATGATACTGCTCTACCAGCCAATGTAAAGACATACCCTGACGTAGACCTTCGTTTGTCGAAGTCACCTGCATAATCTGAGTCTGTAAAACCCTTTACACTTAGCTCCTGACTCCCATAGCATATGCGCATACTCTTTGTAGCTTTCAGATATCTCAATATTCCTTTCACTGCCTCCCAATGTTTCTTGCCTGGGTTTGACATGTATCGACTTACTACTCCCACTGCAAATGCAATGTCTCGGCGAGTAGAAATCATTGCATACATCAAACTACCCACTGCAGACACATATGGAATCTTATCCATTTCAGCCTGTTCTACCTCAGACACAGGACAATCTTGTTTGCTAAGTTTCACATATGGTGGCAATGGAACACTCAATGCCTTTCCCTTCTCCATATTGAAACGATGCAAAACCTTGTCAATATACTCTGTTTGAGATAACCAAATCAACTTCTTTGATCTGTCTCTCTCAATGCGCATACCAAGTATATGACTTGCCTCACCCATGTCTTTCATGTCAAACGATTTTGCCATCTTTGACTTCAAAGCTGAAATTTCTTCCAAGTGCTTGCCAGCAATCAACATGTCATCCACATACAAAATAAGGATCAGCCAACTACCATCCTTAGCCTTCTTTGTATATAGACAGTGATCGAACTCACTACGTTTGTAGCCTTGAGAAAGCATAAACTTGTGGAATTTATGGTACCATGCCCTCGGTGATTATTTTAAGCCATAAAGACTCTTTAACAACTGGCATACCCAATATTCATTGCCTTTCTCAACAAACCCTTCTGGCTGTTCCATGTAAATTTCCACATCTAAATCACCATGCAAGAACGCTGTCTTGACATCCATTTGGTGCAACACCAAATCTAATATGGCAACCAATGCAAGAAAGAATCTCAATGTAGTCATCTTGACCACCGGAGAGAAGACTTCATCAACGTCAATGCCTTGTTCTTGCTTAAAGCCCTTGGCAACAAGCCTTGCTTTGTACTTTGGCTGACTATCATGAGTGGTGATCTTATACCTGTAAACCCATTTACAAGGTAGAGCCTTTTTGCCCTGTGGCAATTTAACTAGCTTCCATGTCTGGTTTTGTGGATCTGGCTACAACCTAAAGAGGTGCACTTAGTGGCAGGATGGAGGGGTCACTCAAAAATAGGCACCATTGTTAAGCAGTGCACAATGCGGCTAGGAAATCATCAGACCTCTCAGTGTGAGATTTTGTAGCAAAATCAAGCAAGTCGAAGAAGATTTGAAGCTAGAAACACACTCAAAAAGAACAAGACTCCATCCATGAAAGCTTGACTTTGAAAAAGAGCCAAGATCAACTCAATACTCTTATGTGTGTGATGATTTGGTATATACTTGCTGCGAATTGCATAGTTACAGTGCTCTTTTGCCTTGCTAAAAATCCTAAACAAAAGCTTAAATTGTCAGTCGTAGACATTTCATGGAAGCTTTACATCTTCATTACAAAATCCCAAGTAAGTATTTGAAGAGGAAAAACCCCTCTTGGTGGCCTCACAGCCTCAAATACAGGGTTGGAACATCACGGGACCACACTAGGAGACCATAGGTTTAGTCTTTGTATCCCTTCATAGAAGAGCTCAAAGTGCTGATATTGTACATCTAAAATGTTCCTTCATCTATCATAGTCATGGAATTGTGAGTGATGTTGCATTTTTAACTATTTTATGACCTTTTTGGCCATTTTTAGCCCAAAAAATGGCCTTTTTGCCTATAAAATGCCCAAACTTGGGATGCATCCCTAAAATGGTGGAAAAATCCCATTACGCTTAAATTTAATCTTGAACCTCATTTTTCCACTTGGCAAGCATACTCGATGCATTTATTATGCCCACATATGAAACTTACTATTTTTGGCCGAGATCGCACGCATTGATCTTTCTAGGCAAAACGAACGTGCCACTTAGAAACACTTGAAATTTTTTCATTTTTAAAGAAAATTAGGCCTCTGATGCCTTCCAAATTGATTCTTTGCATGCCTTTGATGCTGCAACATATTTAGCCTCTGTAGTAGACTGAGTAACACAATCTTGTAATCTAGAACACCATGATACTGCTCCACCATCCAATGTAAAGACATACCCTGACGTAGACCTTCGGTTGTCTAAGTCACCTGCATAATCTGAGTCTGTAAATCCCTTTACACTTAGCTCTTGAATCCCATAGCATATACGCATACTCTTTGTAGCTTTCAGGTATCTCAATATTCCTTTCACTGCCTCCCAATGTTTCTTGCCTAGGTTTGACATGTATCGACTTACTACTCCCACTGCAAATGCAATGTCGGGGCGAGTAGCAATCATTGCATACATCAAACTACCCACTGCAGACGCATATGGAATATTATCCATTCCAGCCTGTTCTTCCTCAAACACAGGACAATCTTGTTTGCTAAGTTTCCCATATGGTGGTGATGGATGCAAAGCGGACCCCGAACCCCGATGACCTCTAAAACACCGGGGGCCGAATGGCGCGCCTCGAGCCTGCCACGGTAAAGTGAATAGGGGGCACCACCTAGCTTTGAGCGGCTAGGACGCAAGACCGCGATGATATGAACACCGCAAACCTACACACCGAGAGAGAGAGAGAGAGAGAGAGAGAGAGAGAGAGAGAGAGAGAGAGAGAGAGAGAGAGAGAGAGAGAGAGAGAGAGAGAGAGAGAGAGAGAGAGAGAGAGAGAGAGAGAGAGAGAGATTTGCAAATGATGAAAACCCTCGGGGGTGTGAGGGTGAATTATTTCTGCAATATTTACAAAGTGACATGCCGTGGTGGTAGAGAGGTAGGGAGAGGAGGTGGTGCAACCTACTTGGTGCGTTCTCTAAGACGACTCAATGATTGTGAATACTCACTACCAAGAGTGTGCATACGTGTGTGCATCGACCATTGGAGTTGAGAGATGGATGTGGTTCCCTTCGCATGGTGCAATTCCTAAGGCAAACCCAACATACACGCGCCCTCCCCGTGATGGTGATGATGTCAATCCCTCCCACTACACTCTACCAAATGCTTGGCTCCTCATGAATTGCCCCCCCCCCCGATAGTGACTTCTCAGTGCCAATTTATAGGTGTTGGCTGCTTGTATTATGGTAATCCTAGTGTGGTTAGGGTAAGCTTAATCGGGGAGACAAAGCAAGTGGTGGGCCCAGTGTGGTTGACCCTTGCATTGTTTTGGGAGGTTATTAAAATATGTGAACCTCTAGGTGGGCCTTTGTGACCATCACCTAGAGAGAGGATATTTACAAAAAATAGAAATTTACAATGGCTCGGGTGAAAACTGACGATAATGATAAAAATAACCTATAAATTACTGGGATGGCATCGTGGTTGCGTGTTGCCGGCAAATGGTGAGCTACTGGTGCGTCGGTGTCGAGCGTACTTCTTTTCGGAGTCGGCCGAGGCATGCCTTCGGCGCATTTTCTCTTTTTGTTGTTGGCGGTGCGTGCTTTGGATCCTTCTTCTTTATTCGTCGATGTCGTAGTCTTTTCTCCTCCTTCGTATTTGTGGTGTGGTGCGTATAGGCGTGTGTGTGTATGTATTCGTGCATGAGGACGGGTGTGTGTGTGTGTATTGTATATGTATGTGTGTGCGAAAATGTGCATGGGAAGGGGGGCTTTATATATAATATATATATATATATATATATATATATGTTGTTTTTTTTTCTTGTTGATGGCAAATGGTCGGCGGCTGCCTTCTAGTGCGCGAGGCCACTGGGGGGGAAATGAGGGTTGGGGTCGAGAGAGTGTGTGTGCGGTGTGTGTGTGTGTATATGTATGTATGTGTTGTGGTATGGTGTGTGTGTGTGTATGGTGCGTGAGCGCTCGGGTGGGTGTGTGGGTGGGCCTGCGGACTTGAGCGCACAACGCTGAAGGGGAGAGAGGGGAGGGGGGGGGGTGATTGTGTGTGTGTGTGTGTATGGTGTGAGAGAGAGAGAGAGAGAGAGAGAGAGAGAGAGAGAGAGAGAGAGAGAGAGAGAGAGAGAGAGAGAGAGAGAGAGAGAGAGAGAGAGAGAGAGAGGTGGTCCTATTGACACTCTCCATGAGAAGGAGAGAGAGAGAGGATTTTCCTTTGCATGGCCTAAGCGCCCGGGTGAGAGAGAGAGCAGGTCCGCGCTGAGCTGAGAGAGAGAGAGAGATTGTGAGGGAGAGGGAGGGGTGAGTCTTTGGATAAGAGAGAGAGAGAGAGAGAGAGAGAGAGAGAGAGAGAGAGAGAGAGAGAGAGAGAGAGAGAGAGAGAGAGAGAGAGAGAGAGAGAGAGAGAGAGAGAGAGAGAGAGAGAGAGAGGGAGAGGGAGGGGTGAGGTGTGGAGTGGGGTAGGGGAGATGTGTGGGTGAGAGAGAGAGGGGGAGGGTTCATTGTCTTGCATGGGATCTTGAGTACGAGGGGGGGGAACAAGTCAATGGGTGGGAGTGAGGGAATATATCCGTGGGCCAAGAGGGGGGGAATGAGGCCGAGGGAGGGTGAGGCAAGCGGGTGGGGAAGAGGGAGGAGGGGTCGGGGAGGGAATATTAGTGGGCCAGGGGGGGGGCGGGGGGGGGGGGGGGGGGGGGGGGGGGGGGGGGGGGGGGGTTTCCATGCGGCTCACACTGAAGGAGCCTGAGACAGGGGTTGGGGGGGTTTTTTAAAAGCTTCCGCATGGCCGGGGGGGTTTGAGAGTGGGGGGGGGGGGGGGGGGGGGGGGGGGGGAGGGGTATGTAGGGAAAATGAGGGAGAGAGAGAGAGAGAGGGTGGTATCTATCGAATGCCCGTCGGGCGGGAGGGTAATGAGAGTGGGGAGGGGAAAATAAGTTTTTTTCTTTTTTTTCTCTTTGATTTTTGAAAGTTGGCTATTAGTGGCAATGGAACACTCAATGCCTTTCCCTTCTCCATATTGAAACGTTGCAAAACCTTGTCAATATGCTCTGTTTGAGATAACCAAATCAATTTCTTTGATTTGTCTCTCTCAATGCGCATACCAAGTATATGACTTGCCTCACCCATGTCTTTCATGTCACACGATTTTGCCATCTTTGACTTCAAAGCTGAAATTTCTTCCAAGTGCTTGCCAGCAATCAACATGTCATCCACATACAAAATAAGGATCAGCCAACTACCATCCTTAGCCTTCTTTTTATATAGACAGTGATCGAACTCCCTACGTTTGTAGCCTTGAGAAATCATAAACTTGTGGAATTCATGGTACCATGCCCTCGGTGATTGTTTTAAGCCATAAAGACTCTTTAACAACTGGCATACCAAATCTTCCTTGCCTTTCTCAACAAACCCTTCTGGCTGCTGCATGTAAATTTCCACATCTAAATCACCATGCAAGAACGCTGTCTTGACATCCATTTGGGTCAACACCAAATCTAATATGTCAACCAATGCAAGAAAGCATCTCAATGTAGTCATCTTGACCACCGGAGAGAAGACTTCATCAAAGTCAATGCCTTGTTCTTGCTTAAAGCCCTTGGCAACAAGCCTTGCTTTGTGCTTTGGCTGACTATCATGAGCGGTGATCTTATACCTATAAACCCATTTACAAGGTAGAGCCTTTTTTCCCTGTGGTAATTTAACTAGCTTCCATGTCTGGTTTTTATGCAGAGCTGTCATCTCTGACTTCATGGCCAATTGCCAGTTCCCGGAGTACTTCATTTGCACTCCTTCCTTGTAACATGAAGGCTCATTGCAATCAGTCAACATGAAATAGTTCATAGATGGAACAACCAATCAGGAGGTCGCGTGATACGTTTATATCTACGCAAAATAGGTGGATCAGGCTCAGCCACAACCTGTGGTTCCAATCTATCCTATCCTTGCTCCTCTTGAGCCGTGACATTTTGTCTTGCACGTGCAGGTCCATCTTCTTGGAAGACAACTCTTCTAATCTCCTCAACCCTCTCTGGTTTAGAATGATATTTGGATTCATTAAAGTGAACATCATTGTTGCGCATAACCTTTCTGGATTCGGGATCCCAAAGTCTATACCCCATCTCACCAGAATTACCATAGCCTAGAAAGATGCACTTTCTACTCTTTGGCTCAAGTTTTTCCTAAATTCCTTTGGAACGTGAGTATATGCCTCACAGCCAAAGACTCTAAGATGCTTGTATGAGGGCATTTTGCGTGACCATACCATCTCTGGAACTGAATCCTTCTGCAAAGACTTTCTAGGAGATCTATTTATAAGATGAACATCTGTTGATACAGCTTCAGCCCAAAACCCATTTGGCAACTGTGCATTAGACAACATACTTCTGACCTTCTCTTGTATGGTCTTATTCATCCTCTCAGCAACACCATTTTGAGGAGGATTGTAAGGAGCAATAAGTTCACGTTTTATACCTTTTGACTCACAAAAGTCATGAAAGGCCTTTGAAACATACTCTCCACCATTGTCAGTGCGTAAGCATTTAAGCTTCTTGCCACTTTGATTCTCCACAAGTGTCACAAACGTTTTGAAAACACTAAACGCTTCATCCTTGTGCTTGAGAAAGTAAACCCATACTTTCCTCGAGTAATCATCTATAAATGTCATAAAGTAAGAAGCTCCACCTAGAGATAGGTCAGGCATAGGTCCACACAAATCACTATGAACAAGTGCCAACTGTGTATCTCTTCTACTGCTTCTATGCTTATGTGGCTGCTGTGTTTGCTTACCATACAGACAATGTTCACAGAATTCAAAATCATTAAAGGAAAAGCTAGGCAAATAACCGGAACGAGACAAGATTTCCATTCCCTTCCTGGACATATGTCCTAACCGGCTATGCCACAAAGGAACGTTCGGCTGCTCGGTTACATTGATTACATTTTTAGAGACATTTGATACATGAATCATGTAAAGTCCTCCAGACTTTACTCCATGTGCTACTGTCATAGAACCCTTGGATATCTTCCACATGTTCAGTCCAAAAGTGGTGATGTAGCCAGCATCATCAGGTAAACTTGTGCTGATCAAGCTCTTTGTAATTGCGGGAACATGTCTCACATTCTTCAGCGTGAAAGAAGAGCCATTATGAAACTTCAATTGAACATCTCCAACACCTAAGATCTCACATGTCTGCCCATTGCCTAGCCGAACATGATCTTTAGTGGTCACATAAGAGGTAAACCACTCCTTGTTTGGAGACACATGAAGTGATGTCCCTGAGTCCATAATCCAGTCACTCAGTGCATGTCCATCAGATGCTGTAAGAAGAGCTGAGTCCATTGTATTCTTCAAGAAGTAGATGTCTCCTGACACTAGCTGTCATGCTTTGCAACAGTGTTTGTCACATTTATTTCTTGAATCTTCACTGAGGACTTGTTCTTCTCACCATGGTCTTCAGCTTTCTCTTTGCCTTTTTCTGCTTTCCATTCTCTACAGTCTCTTTTCATGTGACCCTTCTTGCCACAATGGTAGCATTCTATGTCACTCTTGCCTTTAGCACTGCGGGACTTGCTACGAGACTGATTCCTCTTTCCACCTTTGTACTTTTCTTTGGTCCTTCCCCTGACAACTAAGGCTGTTCCTTTGCCTTTGTCCATTGTCTTTCTGTTGGTTTCTTCAGTAAGCAGACTGCCTTCTACACCTGCTATGGTCAAACCATCTGGAGGTGCAGAATTACTCAAAGCTGTACGTGCGAAAGGTGTCCCAACTTTCCGGCAATGTGATCAACAGGAACATAGCTCTAATAGGTTCATCAAACTTGACACCTTGAGTTGACAACTGACTGTAGATGGTGTTGAATTCATTCAGATGATTGGACATAGGTGTTCCTTCTTTCATCTTCAAGTCAAAAAGCTTCTTAAGCCAGTATACCTGTGAAGCTGTACTCTGCTTCTCATAATTTAAGATCACTCAGTTTTGTCCATGCTTCATAAGCCAACATCTCGTCTGCTACATTGAAGTAAACGCTTTCTGCCAAAGTCAGCATAATGGTAGAAAGTGCCAATTCATCCATTTCGCTCCATTCATCTTCGTCCATATCTTCTGGTTTTATCCCCTTAAGCTTTATAGGTTTTATCTTCTTCTTTTGTACCAGCACGTGCCAAATCTGCTTCTTCCACCATGGGAAATTGGTTCCATCCAGCTTCTTGATATTGTAAAGAGCAGTGTCCTGTGATCCATCCATAGCTACGCTTCATAGTAGTTTACTTTCCTGGGAAAAATTTGGCAGAGTTTCCCCTGTAAACTGACCTCTGAACCAATATCAACCTGTCAAATGAACCAAGAAAGCTTCAGATTCTGCAGAAATTTTGGCAGAGTCTCCTTTGTAAAATGGCTCTGGTGTACTAAAAAACAGACCAAAAAATAGCTCAAAAACCCACTATCTCTCTAACACTTTAAGCTGTGGGTAAACGTGTCCTGCACCTGTACTGTCTCTCATTGTCCTGTCACTGTCCTGTAACCATAGACTGATGGCAGTAACGCAAAGATGCAATCCCAACTGTCTAACTCACAGTCAATACATCCTAGCTGCCTATCTAAGGGTGCTCGAGGGATCGCTCCAAGACCTGTATCACCGAAAGGATCTCAACATTCGAGAATCCCCCAGCTCAATAAAACCTCACTCGACCCTCAAAAAACGTTGCAGTAAATCTGACAATACATAGACTTCTCACAAAGTCATACATCCACAAATTTACCACTATATGATGCAACCGCTGCGGCGGTTGTTTGCTGCCTGACTCACAGCCAGCAAACCCTCAACAGACATACATCATCTCTGACAATACATCCCATGTGGAAGTACCTGCAATGTCAGGATGAAATCTGGAATATCAAGCAACAAACACAAGCTACCTGATGAGCTAGTGGATGTCGCCTATAGTCTGTGTGTAGATGTGTCCGTGTCGTATGTGACACGCCTCCAAGAACTGTGAGCCATCCTTCGATGTGTAGACAACCAAAAATCAGCACTTTGGGAGTGCCGATATCCTCAACACCTGCAGTCGTAGGCCGAAACCCCAAATTTGCAGAGTCGGATCTGCACCCGCCTAGACCACATAGTTGAAAATGGCCTGCGCAGAACTTTGTCGAAGCCGAACGGTGGCCGAGATGACCTCAGAATGAAATTCTGAGAACACCAAGTCCTTTGGCCTTTCCCACAGGATTTGGGTCCATGTCTTCGCCTGTCGAATCTCAGTACAATCTGAGCAGGTGACTCTAGCTTCCTACAATGCTGCCCTGAGCCTCGATCTGAGCTCTGATACCAGTTGAAGGAGTATGAGCGGAAGTGCGACGCGAGAGAGAGTGCGAGAAGAAGAGCACGACGATATGGTGAACTCGCTGTGTTGTAATGTATAGAGCATAGTGAGTTCTTATTAAGTTTTTACAAAAGAATATGTGTACATACCTGGCGGCCCGCCCACTTACCTGGGCGACCACATTGGGCTTTATACCCCAACACCTGGAAGAGGGCAGATGGGATTGGTAAGACATTTGAATAAGACGTTAAGAGCCACACACAAGGGGGTAAGATGGGATTGAGAATGCAATTGATGAGACACCAAGTCAGGCACACATGAAATGGGAGGGAGGAAGGTTTGTTTTGCAAATCTAACTATACTGTAAAGAGATGCATTTAGTGCAAGGAGGAGGGCCACTCAAAATAGCTATCGCCCCTCGTGTAGGTGCTTCCTTGCCTCCTTCCTCCCACTTTGCATGCGTGTGACGTGCGTTCTCAACAGATGTCTTGTCAATCTACTCTTACCTCTTACCCCCTCTCCCCACCAACACAACACACACACACACACACACACACACACACACACACACACACACACACACACACACACATTGTTGTGTGTTTTAACGCAAGGGTTTTCTATCAACAATGATGGATAAAATGCAAACTCACCAAAGGATGAGATGAGCCCTTAGCTAGCTCAGCAAAACAGGTAGTGTTGGGAAAGGAGGGAAGTGTTTGCTGAGCTTAGCATGTTGGAGTTGCACTATATCCATGCAGATGCACATATATACACACACACACACACACACACACATATATATATATATATTTATTTATATTTATATTTATATTTATATGAGCTGGTTGGTGGATGTTGCTCAACTTCTAATGGCAGTATTCTAGGCCCATTTTTTGCAAGTGGCCATGTATAGGCTTGCTACTTGGCTCTTTATTTAGAATAATGTGCAATAGTCATAGTTTTCAATGATTAATAATTGCACCCCGTGTGACCATGCCCTTACCCCCATCCTCCCTCCATTGAGTACACCGTTTTGAGGTGTAGTTAGATTTGGAAAAGCTAGGTGCCCCCTACATGGGAGAGCATAAAGGAAAAGATGGGATTGACAAGGTATTCATTTGATGAGATAACAACCAAACTTGAGGGGGTAAGAGGTAAGATGAGATTGACAAAGCATTCGATGAGATAGGAGGTCATGCACACATGAAATGGCAAGGGGGAGGTAGATTTTGTGGCTCTAGCTACAACTTAAAGAGGTGCACTTAGTGGCAGGATGGAGGGGTCACTCAAAAATAGGCACCATTGTTAAGCAGTGCACAATGCGGCTAGTAAAGCGTCAGACCTCTCAGTGTGAGAGTTTGTAGCAAAATCAAGCAAGTCGAAGAAGATTTGAAGCTAGAAACACACTCAAAAAGAACAAGACTCCAGCCATGAAAGCTTAACTTTGAAAAAGAGCCAAGATCAACTCAATACTCTTATGTGTGTGATGATTTGGTATATACTTGCTGCGAATTGCATAGTTACAGTGCTCTTTTGCCTTGCTAAAAACCCTAAACAAACGCTTAAATTGTCAGTCGTAGACATTTCATGGAAGCTTTACATCTTCATTACAAAATCCCAAGTATTTGAAGAGGAAAAACCCTTATTGGTGGCGTCACAGCCTCAAATACAGGGTTGGAACATCACGGGACCGCACTAGGAGACCATAGGTTTAGTCTTTGTATCCCTTCATAGAAGAGCTCAAAGTGATGATATTGTACATCAAAAATGTTCATCTATCATAGTCATGGAATTGTGAGTGATGTTGCATTTTTAACCATTTTATGACCTTTTTGGCCATTTTTAGCCCAAAAAATGGCCTTTTTGCCTATAAAATGCCCAAACGACTTGGGATGCATCCCTAAAATGGTGGAAAAATCCCATTATGCTTAAATTTAATCTTGACAAGGTACATACAGAACGGCAATCGTGGCATCTGTTTTCGCACATATCATACTATGTACATTGTAGCATTTAATCCCACATAAAAGAACATTGAGAGTGAGGAAGATATTTTAGTTTTACATTATGTATATGTCACGAAACGACATCCACCCCCTCTAAACTTGGACATCCCCCAGCATGTGCCACACATATCCTTTGCAAGTTTAGCCTTTATTTAAGTCAGCATACATATCATCTTTCTCATCACTTCCAATGAGTTCAAGTGCATCATCATATCTTTCTTCATACTCATCCACAACATGTTCATCGGAGCCTTCATAATTTTGACTATCTTGTGATTCAAAGGGATCTGGATCACCTCTTCTTTTGAACAGCTTGATTCTTTTTTTGGCAATGGGAATCTTTATTTATGTCCCATGTAGCTCATGCAAGGTGTAAGTTGCATTCCTATGTACATGCTTAACCACGTAAGGAACAAACCCTCTTGTTAAAATATTTCTTACTGTTGAATGTTGGTTATCAAGACTATTTTCATACACCAACACCCAATCACCTTCCTCAATAGCTCTAGGTTTGAGTTTGTGTCTTTTATCAAATTTAATGTCGTTATTCTTCAACCTTGCATCTTTTAATCGTGCTAATGAATCTCAATATCTTGAGGCCTTCTTTCTAATTGATGTATGTGGTCTTCCCTACTCATTCCACGTTCCCAAATCAATACATTCCATGTTGGAATTACATCCTCAATTGGTATGATAGGTTTCTGACCGTACATCAACTCAAAGGGCTTAGAACCAGTAACTAATCTATGACTCGTATGATCAGTCCATAAAGCATAAGGCAATAGCCTAGGCCATTCTCCCTTTTTTTTTTTGCAAGCCCTAGCCAAAGCTTTAACGATAGAAGGATGCCCACATTCTGATTTACCATTCCCTCCATGATTGTATGCGTTAGTAAGAGTGAGTTTAATGCCCAACCTAGAGAAAACTCCCTGGTTTTTTCGACATCCAAATCACCCCTGTCAGCTGTTATTTTCCCAACACATCCATAAGTTACAACAACTAATCACAGTGTCTAAGAGGAACTACATAGCCTTTTGTGCTTTTTGTTCTTATAGCACAACCTTCAATATGGTTAGTTAATTATTATCGTGTAAGCACTATACAGCTCATTTTCCATAAACCCAATGGCATTGTAACCAGATCTACTACCCACTTATAGTGCATAGCTAGTGGGTATGTAGGGTACAATCCATCACGATGATGTCCACTTGAATACATTTGACAGGCTTCACAAGACTCCACAATACTCTTTATATCACAATTCAATGTTGTAACAAGTCCCTGTAATTCCCTTTTCACTTGTGGATAATTGCATTGACGAGCACTTACGGCCTTTGCTCCAAATCTCACTACATATTGCTTTACCATCTTCATCATCTTGGCCAATTTCCCATCCAATTCCTCTAGGGCTAGTATCCACTGTCACAATCACATGTCTTCCACATTCATAGTTTACTTTCCTCAAAGTTGGAAACATGCGCAACAACTTCTTTAATTTTCTCATGGATTGTGTATGCATTTCTTCCCATTGGAATTTTTGGTTCTTTCTCAAAAGTGTTAGAGCTATGTATAGAGCTCACCCTCATGCTATATATAGGTTGAGCTCCCCACTATATATGTGAACTCAATGTGTAGAGTCTACACACTATTGGGGATGCAATTTTGGTTTCTATTGTCTCTCTCATCTCTCTTCGTGTGTCTCTCGTCATCTCGTCGACATGTTATCAGAGCAACCGAGAAGCTCTGGTTGAAATATTCCAGTAGAAAAAGATAAACTTGTGTAGATTCTACACACTAATGGGGATGCAATTCTGGTTTCTCTTGTCTCTCTCATCTCTCTTCGTGTCTCTCATCATCTTGTCAACATGGTATCAGAGCTATCGGGAAGCTCTAGTTGAAATATGCAAGTAGAAAAAGCTCAACTTGTGTAGGGTCTACACACTATTACAGAAGAAATTCTGGTTTCTCTTCTCTTTCTCGTCTCTCTTCGTGTGTCTCTCGTCATCTCGTCAACATGGCATCAAAGCAACCGATAAGCTCTGGTTGAAATATGCAAGTAGAAAACGCTCAACTGCGCCATCAACAATTAGAGCCGTCTATGCTAGCCACGTTGCAACTTAGAGGCCCTGGTTGAAAGACGCAAGAAAAAAAAGCAGAAAGGCAAGAAAACGTGATGGACCCCGAGGCTGGTTGGAGCATGGCGGCTGACATCAAGATAGAAGGGATATCAAGAAAAACCCCTTTTACAAGTGAGGCTCTCACTGATCTGTATCCATCGCAAGCAACATGGGTGGTTTCCTTCAAAAGTCCATGAGCACGCTTTCTTCTCACGCTGTTAAAATCTAGAGGGGCTTTCATTGAATTGCAAATATTGTTAATGTGAGAAAGACGATCAAAAGATGAGAGCTATTGTGGCTTTGTCAAACCCTTCATGGCACATAGATTGGTTTTGAATCAATTTTGTGTGATGGCTCCTTAGAAGCGGCCATCAAAATAGAAGTACCCTTTGTGGCTATTGGTTCTTTGAGGCAGGGATGCTTCCATATGGAGCCCTCTTTATTGAGCTCTTCTTCATCATGTCCAAACTTTGGCTTAGCAAATCAGAGCAGCCCTATGTGAGCCCATTATCAAACCTTAAAGTATGAGATCTAACTAGAAATCACGCGTAGTGTAGGACATAGCTATGAGGACTCTCCCCAACGTCTTTGCGATTTTTGGGAGCTCGCATGACGCAGATGTAGCACCAAATTACGGTCAAATTAGATTATATTGATTGAGTTTCAAAAGAAATTTGGTGGCGTTTTTATCAGTTGGAATAGTTTTTTCTCATTGGAGCCATATCCTGCTTGAGAGATAAAACTTATTTAATGGTTTCATCATCAGGCTCAACACAAGCCATAAGATCTTGAGATCAAGATTCTACAAAATTTGGGATGTGTTGCACTAATTAGAAGAAGCAAACTTTGATTACACTCTCACCATGATTCTCCTGACCAAGTGCATCACGTTTTTGTCATACTACTAGAAGACGCACATAATCTCTTCTATGCTTATGGTTTAGTTAGCTTGAATTATATACGTATTAATTATGATTGAAAAATCGGTCCGGCAGAAGGTATATCAAGATCGCACTATGTACTTCAATTACTGATTGTGCAAAGCAACTGCAGTATATCCAAAATCAAGTCATTGATCAAGGTGATGGATTTCAAAGATGTACAAATGGTATTTTAAAAGATATACAATTTTCAAAGGTCAAGGCCAACTATGAGGAGGACTCTAAGAGAGATAAGAATCCGGCTATACTCTTGATATTGTGATGATGGTACCTAACAATGTTTTTGGGTATACTCTTGATGCCGGAGAGGTGATGCTCCATTGATGTCAGAAGCTTATTAGATCATGTTCGTTATTCTTGCTATATTCTTGATGCGGAAGTTCATATCTAGCTGTACTCTGGATATTGGAGTTGATATGTAACCATGGTTTACTATCTCAAATTTTCACGATGCCGAAGAGTTGATACTCCATGGATGCTAGAGATTTACATCATGTTCATTTATCTGGCTATAGTCTTGATGTGGAAGTTCATATCTAGTTATACTCTTCATACTGGAGGTGATATGTGACCATGGTTTACTTTGTCAAATGTTCATGTCATGTACATTCTTTCGACTATACTCTTGACACCAGAGGTGATACCCGACCATGGTTTAATCTTGATGTCGGAGATTTACATCGTATTCATTCCGGATATACATGACAAAGATTTAAGGGTACATCTCTTAGATTCTCGTATCCTATTTCTATCTGTTGATGTTGAATATATTTTTTTGGATGTTGATATTCCATTCTTTGACGATCGTATATTTTGTCATGACAAAGTTATTTTTTGTGTCTTGAATAATTCCATGGTTCCATGGTACGTGATACCATGATGATTAAAGTAAATTCTCTCATGTCGTCAAAGACTTGTGTTATGGCTAGGCCAAAATTTCTTCATCTCTTCATCATATTGGTCTACACCGATAGCCATATTTACTCACTTATATCAATGGCTATTTATGTACCGGCCTTGTGTTTATGTGTGCAGATGTTTTACTTTCTAGTATATGTATATACATGTAATTGTATTGACATTACATGGTATTACATTTGTTTCTCTGTCCTCTCTAGAGTGGCGTCGTGAACCGTCTCTAAGGACAATTTGATGTGATAATTATTAACCTTCACATTTTGATATGTTTCTTGAGTTGATATTGTTTACAGATAAAAGTCACGTCAGGCAGCATGTACAAGGCCCTCTAAAGTATGAAGCCTTTTAAAGATACTTAAGTTGCTCTATTCAATTCAGTTGTATACATAGGGTGATTGAAATTCCAAAGACGCTTGAAAGTGCACATTGTAAAATAGGAGTGATGTAGATCTTGCTGTTATGACATTATTATGGAGTGATGTAAACCCACGAGAACATATTTTGTAAATTTGAAAATTTATTAATACAACAGTGTATCTATATAGAAATGTGGGTTTTTCTCTTGAACCCCCATGGGTTTTTTCATCTAGAGTTAGGGACCCCGATTTTAGTGGGGGTGTAAGAGCTATGTATAAAGCTCACACTAATTCTATATATAGGGTGGGGTCCCTACTATATATGTGCACTTAGTTTGTAGAGTCTACACACTATTGGGGATGCAATTATGGTTTCTTTTGTCTCTCTCATCTCTCGTCATGCGCCTCTCATCATCTCATCAACAAAACATTGATACAAAGGTTCTGCTATATGCATATAATGTGGACTCCAAATAACATGAAACACACATGCACCCAAGAACCTTTGAACCTCAGTCACATTCATACATTTCTTTTTCATTCTTTGAATTGCATCATTTTTTCAGGACAAGAGCTTCTACCATATGGACCACACATATGTCCTACAATAAGCACTTCATTCACTCGAAACACTGACTTTTTCCTAGACAAGATAAGGTTCGCTTCTTCCAACCTTGACAAGATCTTGTCACAATCATTGATATAATTTTCCACATACTTGTGGCACCCCCTCAAGTCCAGAGGCACATCTACATCACTTACATTGCATCCTTCGATCGGCACATCATCAAGAAAGGGCATCATAGTTTGTGTTATGAATTCACGTAGGAATGTTTTCATACCATTCATCATATGCCCAACTGAATAAGTTGCTCCTTGAGGTAATGTAAATGTCCCCGCTTTCCATTCCTAGTTGGAACCGATCATAACTTGAGTACAAATCCCCCATAGAATATATCACCCTTCTTGCAAATGCCTCTACAAACTCATCTACAATTTGCCCTATACCCACATTTCTAATTGTAACCTTGTTGATAGGTTGCATATCCTGGATAAAGCATAAAGAACCATTTTATTTGGAAATGGGAATCACATGTTTGAATATGGAGCATAAGAAATCTCCAAAATACAAATCTTTATCTTTCCATTGAGTAACTTGATGAGTTTTGGAAAATGAATGTTTGGAAATGGAATAGGTCGCAAGTTCCAAGGTACATAAGGTATTGTGAAGATTACCACAGGAGCAACAATGGAAGGATCAACACCCCTTATCTCATACGACTCAAATGCAAAAAAAAATCATGTTTGTCTTCAAAGAATCTCTTTGTATCTTTTGTCAATCTGTCCTCACAACCAACCTTTAACTCCTCCAAAAAATCCTGCATAAACTTGTGAAATATCTTGCTCGGGTCACAAAGACTAGGCTACAAAGCACAAACTTATACTTAGTATCCACTCACACATCAATACCTTCAACATTTTCAAAATACTCAATAACTTTGTACAATTCTATGGAGCAAACTTTAACAACCTGATTCCCAACACACAAATCATAATCCACTAGAGACTCCAAGTCTTGCATATTATCCACAAATGAACACTCATCAAACACACCTGCAATGCATTCCTCATCGTTTATCAAACCATTGGTTCTCAAACCTTTCTGTACACTATTTACATGTTGTCTTTCACCTTGCTTCAAGTCCTCACACTTTGTAAAAGTTATAGATCCATAGCCTGTTAATCCTACAAAACTTGTATAAAACACATCTTTTGTAAATACGTTGCTAGCATGCAAACGACAAGGAAAACAAGTGCCTCCTTATCTCTGCACGAGTCACACCGTTGGAAAGAAATCCTGTATGACGGTAGAAAACACCAAAGTCGAACACCTATGAAGATGGGTGAGAAACAGATCTAACTCAAACCATGACTAAAATTTTAGAAAATCGAGACTATGAAGACAAAGCTTGTGTCGTGAGGATATCCGTAGAGCATCCATATGCTTGATTCTGATAACCGACAAGAAAGTTACAAGCTTTTTAAGTTGGAAGGTCTCTCAAAAGCTCCAAAAAACAAGTCTCTATAAGCAAAAAAAGATGTGCACGAAAATACAGCTATTAAAGGGGGATTTTCTTGGTTCTTATCCCAAGGGATTTTCTCTCCTTTCTCAGCCGACTTCATTTCCCCCTTTAGGCACCTTTTTATTGGTCCATTTTCAGCCTTTTTTGGGTAAAAAATGGGATGTCGGCCACTTTTTGACCAAGGCAAGTGGGGGGGGGGGACAGTGTCTGGGGACCAAAAAAAAGGCCAGGCACCTGTCCAGGAAATGGGAACACATATTGGGTGCCCCCTCCTCTCCCCAAAGCCCACGAGCCCTCTCAAGCAAGGCCAAGAAGCTCCATTAACTCCTTTGATACACCATTAGGGTTACCCACTCCCCCCCTTATACCCTCCAATTTTCACATGTTCCCCCCCATGTGGGGTCATTCCATTGCCACATGGCACCATCCTCCCATCTTCCCCAACTTCCCCATGCCCAAACCTGAAATTTCTGTTTTGCCCCCAACTTGAGCCATTTTTTCGGAGGCGTAGCGGGTGACCCCGACCACTAAATGTAGCGTCGTAAAGCATGGCTTGGAGCTTATTACCCTGGCAACTCCAAAAATTTATAAACATACCATTGCTAAAAAAAACCATCAAGTGGTCCCACTTGCCGTCTCCCCACGTGCATCCGCCGCCACTTTTTAAGTGAAAAACCATCCACTTTGAGTGCGTGTAACTCATGATGTCGGAGTCCGATTTGAAAGCTATCAAGCACGGCTAGGAATGCTCATTAAAAACTATTTTCTAAAAGCTAAACCAACCCAAAGCTCAACCAACCCAAAACTCAACCAACAGCTTGACCAAAACCAAGCCTTTGTACAGGGTTTTTTACACTGACACTTTCAAAGCTGGAAGCACTATGTACATATATATATACATGAGGGTGGTCAGCAAGCTTTTTTGGCATCATTTATGGCTTTTGTACTCATCCAAAAAATACATGACATAACTTGTCAACCCCCCCTAGCTTGACAAGCAGAGGTCTCCAGGGTGAACAATTGATGCAGCTCATCCCCAGAAACCTCATCCACCTTTTGTGGCGCATTTACACTCTTTGTTTCCATTGATAGCATCTCATCTGTCACAATAGTCATCAACCATGCTAAATAATTCTTAAGTCTATAACCATTAACATGGCAGCTATGTAGTGTACCATCTAAATGAGCCAGCTGATATGTCCCATTATCAAACTTGTTTACAACAATAAAACGGCCCTCCCACTTGATCTGAAGCTTCTTTTGGAAAGTGTGGTCCAATTTACCATTGTATCGCAAAACAAGATCTCTTTTCTCAATTCCCTTATCTTTCATGCATTCATTAGCTCTTTTCTAGGCCTTTTTACATATTTCTTGATAGTAATCCAAGTCCAAAAGCATGTCTAGGTGCAGACATTGTAAATCCAATAACCTTTGTTGCCAAGCATCTTGTTGCTCTTCATCTTGCAATGACAAAAACTTGAGTACAGGGATTTCCACTTCAATAGGCATCAAGGCTTCTTTGCCATAAACCAAGTGATATGGTGAGAATCCCGTGCTAGTTTTTATTGCCGTTCTATATGCCCATAACGCACAAGGCAACTCTGAGTCCTAAGTTTTTGCATGTGTTAAAGTCATTTTTTCACCAATTATCCATTAAACCTCTCATTAAGTCCATTGCACTGCGGATAATAAGGGGTGCTGTATTTATGCTCTATGCCAAGCTTCTTGCATAAGAAATCAAACATTTCACCTCTAAACCCTGGCCCTCTGTCAGACAATAACTCCAATGGCACCCCGAACTTGCAGCATATGTGCTCGTACACAAATTTTCCCATCTCCTTGCTGGTAATTTGTTTGACATCCTTGTCCTCTGCCCAACATGATAAATAATCCACCGCTGTCAATATATACACATTCCTCTTACTTGTAGTGGGTAATGGCCCAATAGCATCGAGGCCCCATTTTTCAAACACCTCATTAGCCAGTATTGTCTTTCGCAGCTCAGGTTTAAGAACCCTTTTTCCCATCTTTTGACAAGACAAGCAAGATTTACACCAGTGATTGACATACCGTTGAATACTAGGCCAAACATAGCCTTCTTGCAAGATCTTGTGAAGCATAATCTTCACAGCAAAATGACCTCCTCAAGACCCTTTATGGTTTTCTTCTAAAATTTTGTAAATCTCCTCCTTCCAAGGCACATGACCCAACACCAAATCACTTCCTTTCACGTAAAGCATATCACCAATCATTTTGTACTTCCTTGCTCTTCTCATAAAAGCATATTTTTTAGATGAAGGCAAATCTTCAGGCAAGAGACCGGTCAATACGAAATCCACCTCTTTTGACAACACATCTCTTCCATGATACACAGGGGCATCCGCTTTCAACACAAACACACAAGTAATCATTGCTTGCGCGGCCTCATCCGCTTCTTCATTTTCAGTCCTTTCAACATGCTTCAAGCTCCATGCCTCAAACTTTTTGAGTAGAGATTTCACTTTGAAGCATAGATTCTTCAGTCTAGGATTCTTATTCTTCCATACTTCCAACACTTGCTTTACCACTAACAACGCATCACCTTTGATTTGCAAAAGTTTGATTCCCAATTGTAGACAAATGTGTAACCCGCCTTCAAGAGCCATATACTCCGCTTCATTATTACTCTTTGCATTGAGTTTTAACCCTTGCTTCCTCACAAGATTTCCCTGCACATCATAAATAACAACCCCACCAGAAGCAGCATCATGACTTCTTCGATAAGAGACATCAAAATGTAGTAGTGAAGCATTTGATATAGCAGGGGTTTCTACTTTTTTCCTTTGGACCACCTCCTCTTTAACCAAAACAGGAGTCTCTTTATAAGTGAGTAAGTCTGCCAAAGTAGCCCGAGTACTCTCTTCCGCTAGAAAGTGAATTGAAACTCTTGCAGCTCAATAACCCATTTCATCACTGCCTTTGATATATTTGAGTTATTGAACAATTGAGGAATCAATGAAAAACTGGTGAGAAAGGTGAACGGTTTCTGCAACAAGTAATGTCTAAATCGTCTACATGCATAGACCATGCTAATCATCACCAATTCAACCTCTAAGTACTCTCTTTGATGAGGAGTTTTCACCCTGCTAGCATAATAAACAGGCTTCATTTACTGAGACGCTTTCCCTCTTTGCAACAACATAGCCCCAATAGAATCTTCTCCAACTGACGGGTTAACATAAAACTCCTTCTCCCAATTAGGGGCCTGCATAACAGGTAAAGTACTCAACACTTCTTTAACTTTCTCAAAAACATCCTCACAGTCACGTGTCCACTCCAAAGAGTCATTTTTGACCACTTGTTGCAAAGGATACAACAGCTTTGATGCCAAAGGTATGAAACGAGATAGATATTTGACCTTCTGAATGAAAGTAGCCAATTTTCTTGTATCCTTTGGGGATGACAGCAATAGCAAAGCTTCTACTTTCCCTAGATCTGCTTCAATTCCATTTTCAAAGATCATATGCCCAAGAAGCTTCACCCTTGGCTGTGCCAAATGACATTTTTTAGGGTTTAATTGACCCCCGCATTCATCATACCTTGCAAAAGTCATCTCAAGATTTTGAACATGCTCGTTGCGTGAGCTGTACACACACAAATCATCTATGAACCCTTTGACAAACTTCCCAAGGAATGGGGTAAGAACCCAATCTACCTTTCTCTCAAAAGCCCCAGCCCATTTGTCAACCCAAAGGGAAGGCTAAGAAAGTAAAAACAACCCCATGGAGTGATAAAGGTAGTCTTCTTCCAATCTTCAGGAGCAAGGATAAGCTGAAAGTATCCTGAATAACCATCACAGACGCTATACCTTTCAAACCCAGTCACTGTATCCAAGAGTTGATCAACGAAAGGCAACGGGTAAGGATCCTTTTTGGCCACTGCATTTAACGGCTTATAATCAACACAAACTCTCCAACGCCCATCCTTCTTGGGAGTGACCACTAAAAGGCTGACCCACTCAGCATTATCTACTAGAACAATAAACCCTACATTCAAAAGCTTATCCACTTCTTCTTTTAAAGCATTCATTTTCTCCTTACCTATTCTTCTTAGTTTCTGTCTCAGTGTCTTTGCTCCTTTTATCAACTCAATCTTCACTGGGTCCCCAACAAAACCCCTTATTTCTTGATATGATGTAATGAAAAGATTCGGAAACTTGTCCATCATCTTCATGTATTCTGCCCTTTCTTTTTGTGACAAATCTGTACTTAGCATATTTTGAACAAGTCCTTTCTTTACTGATAGCTCCTACTCGGGCTGCATTAACTCTTCAAGATGCTCCAACCGACTTGACGCATTATATCCTCTGAAATCTGCAGCACTTCACCATCTTCTTTATCCTCTTCATTTAGTAACAAAAAGGACACTTCACCCTCGTCACTGGAACTCGAAGTAGCACTACTATCTGAATCCTCTGAACTTCCCTCACTGGTGATTTCAGATTCATCATCTTCAGACGCCTCTTCTAATGCCAGAGGCTGTTTGGTAATCATATCAAAGATCCTCTTCTCTCCCTTTTTCCTATACACAGCGAATGTGCCCTTGGCCCAATTTTGTACATCAGCAAAAGCTCTTAACCAAGGTGGTCCCAATATGAGACGAAAAGCTCCCAAACCTGCCGGCATAACATGAAAGTTCACCATGACTTTCACATTAAAAAACTCCATCTCCAAACCTTTGACTAGTCCCAAACACTTAACTTTGGCATGATTTGCTAGTCGAATCCTGAACCCTGAGCTTCCAGACATGATCAAGCCAAGTCTCTCCACACATGACTGTGTGATCACACAAACTTGCGCACCTTCATCAATGTAGGCCTCTCCCATGCCCACACCTTTGTGCCAAGCATTCACCACAGGACAGATATCGGGTAACTCCTCTAGAGACAACACTCTGAAATGACCACGCTTCGGCTCTTTTTCAATAGGATTCACTAACGACTTCCACTGCCTCTTAAATTTGGGTACCATGTTCATCAACTGTCCAAAAGTACAATTTACTTTGATCCTTCTTGAGATTATAAGTTGTCTGACCTTCTCCCAATGGAAAATCCTCTACTTCAAACTTCCTGCAAGGTCTCCTTTTCTTCTTGGTCTTTGCATCCTCACCCTCTTTCTCTTACCCTTTCTTCTTGCTAGGGCCAGCACCATTTGGTGCCCTTTCATGCTTCCCCAATGGCATCATATCTGCCTCTTTATTGTCAACTTGCATAGTACCCACGTGACCACTTGATGTTGAATCTTGATTCTCTTGTTCAGCACCATGATCCTCTCGTATATCCAAGGCATAATCATTAGACCTGCCACAAACCTGCTGAGGAAGTGGGTACATATCACCTCCCATCCTCTTTGGCTTTGTACAATGAGTGCTGATATGTCCTAGTTTACCACAATTGTAACAAGTAGGGATAAACCTTCTTGCTGGCTGAGGAGCACCTTGTCCATGACCTGCATTGGCATTAGGTTGAGTTTCATATGGCTGGGCCACCCCTCTACCACCGCCACGACCACGACCACGACCACCACCAAGGACATTGAGCCGTAACTCCTGCATCATAGTCATCATGTCCTGCATATTACGCTGCAATTTCTCAGTGTCTACAGCCCTTCGCATAGGTTGAACTCCAGCCTCTACCTGGCTCTCCTCATTTTGGCCACCATTAACCTGTCCATGGACCACTCTCCCATACTCGTTAAGTCTTTGAGCTTTCCATTCTTTCCCCCTGGCAATTACAACTGCTTCTTCAAAAGTGGTAGGCCACTCAACTCAACTTTAAACTTCAAACTCTCCTTCAAGGTTGCCACAAAACGGTCCTTTTATAACATGGTAGGAGGGGTTTTATTTCCCAATGCTCGGGCCCATTTATCCCAAAGGCGGGTAAAATGCATGACAAAATCATACACACTCTCATGAGCCCTCTGAGTGTAGCCCAAAATCTTATGCCAAACTTCATTAGGTGCTTCGACATTCCTCTATTGTGCCAAAAATGCCAGCTTCACATGATTATAGTCCAACACAATCCCTGGCGTTTGTGCCTGTGCCGCCACTCCATAATTTTGTAGCCAAGCTTTTGCTTCATCGTGTAAACTGTATTGCAGCAGTCATAACAGTATAGCCGGATCCTATATGCCCCGAAGCAAGCAAGTAACTTCCAATTTCTCAATAAAAGAGTGTGTATTTTTACTAGGCAATCCATGAAACTTAGGAAACTCGTTTGCCATGTTTGATTCCCACATAAAGACTTTACATGTGATGTCGAAACTGCAAGGGATGTCGATGGATCACTCCAGTACCTAATCCACCTCACACTGGGCAGCCCGAACCCGAGTGCTTGGCTTCACAAAACCTCATGACCCTCACAAAGGCTGCAATCCAAATTAAATGACCACCTCACTTACTATCCACAATAAGCACATACAGAGGCGGTTGTCCATAAGGACCCACATCCCCTTTACATTCTCTGTCTGCATACTAGACAAATTTTGTGAAAATTGGAGCACATGAGGATTTCTCCTCCATGGGGGCACCAAAACAATTTTCGCGTGCAAATGACAAGGAAAACAAGTGCCTCTTTAGCTCTGCACAAGTCACACCGTTGGAAAGAAACCCTGTATTACGGAAGAAAACACCAAAGTCGAAACATGACTAAAATTTTAGAAAATCGAGACTATGAAGACAAAGCTTGTGTCGTGAGGATCTTTGTAGAGCATCCATATGCTTGATTCTTATAACCGACGAGAAAGCTACAAGCTTTTGAAGATGGAAGGTCTCTCAAAAGCTCCAAAAAACAAGTCTCTGTAAGCAAAAAAAGATGTGCAGGAAAATACAGCTATTAAAGGGGGATTTTTTGGTTCTTATCCCAAGGGATTTTCTCTCCCTTCTTAGCCGACTTCATTTCCCCCTTTAGGCACCTTTTTATTGGTCCATTTTGAGCCTTTTTTGGGTTAAAAATGGGCTGTCGGCCACTTTTTGACCAAGGCAAGTGGGGGGGGGGACAGTGTTTGGGGACCAAAACAAGGGCCAGGCACGTGTCCAAGCAGTGGGAACACAGATTGGGCACCCCCTCCTCTCCCCAAATCCCACGAGCCCTCTCAAGCAAGGCCAAGAAGCTCCATTAACTCCTTTGATACACCATTAGGGGTACCCACTCCCCCCCTTATACCCTCCAATTTTCACATGTTCCCCCCCATGTGGGGTTATTCCATTGCCACATAGCACCATCCTCCCATCTTTCCCAACTTCCCCATGCCCAAACCTGAAATTTTTGTTTTGCCCCCAACTTGAGCCATTTTCTCGGAGGCGTAGCGGGTGACCCCGACCACTAAATGTAGCGCCGTAAAGCATGGCTTGGAGCTTATTACCCTGGCTAACTCTAGAAATTCGTAAACATACCATTGCTAAAAAATACCATCAAGTCGGCCCACTTGCCGTCTTCCCACGTGCATCCGCCGCCTCTTTTTAAGTGAAAAACCATCCACTTCGAGTGCGTGTAACTCATGATGTCGGAGTCCGATTTGCAAGCTATCAAGCATGGCTAGGAATTCTCATTAAAAACTATTTTTTGAAATCTCGACCAACCCAAAACTCAACCAACAGCTTGACCAAAACCAAGCATTTGTACAGGGTTTTGTACACGGACACTTTCAAAGCTGGAAGCACTATGTACATATATATACATGAGGGTGGTCAGCAAGTTTTTTTGGCATCATTTATGGCTTTTGTACTCATCCAAAAAATACTTGACAACGTCATGGGAGAACTTTTCCCTTCTTATACCACTACAATCCCGCTCTACAATGGTACATCACCAAAACTCCTCATATCCATGTAATCCTTCAATTCTTTGTTTGTCTTTGACAAGGTTTTCTCTCTAAGAATTTCATGATCCATACAAATAGTAAGAAACTAGATTGCACGCTTCCCATCCTACTCCTTATCCTTGCACAAGCTAAACCATCATCCATTACGTTTGTTTCCATACGAGTATTAGTGATGTATGGTTGCCCAAGGATAAGAGGGTACGTAGACATCTCTTGAATAAAGAAATTTCCATAATCTTTCACGTCCCCTATAGTCACCCTTACATTCAGACAAGCTCCATACAACTCCCTTATGAGCTTTTTTCTACACGGATCATCCATCCATGGTTTATATCGATCCACCATTTTCCTTTTTGATATAGACTCTTTGACGTGACGTTAACTTTTGACCCATGATCTATAAGTGCAATTTATGGCTCTTCCAAGTCTACCCCGTTTACTAGGGTTTCAATAGTTTCTCTTTCCCAGTGACTCTTAAAGTAATAACTCTTAAGAGTAGTCTCAAATTTGTCTTCATCATTTAAGAAGAAAATCTATTTTACACCTCCCCTAGACTTGTAGCATCCAACAATAGTTTCATCACCTTGCTTTCCATAGACTTGTAGTCCAAGTGCATTTAAAGTCTCTTATTCACCCTGTATATGGATAGATTCAATAAGAGACTTCCGCTTAGTTTTGATGATATCAATTATTTTCTTCATGGAACTCCCTCTTTGCTATGCCAAGGATCTCATCCAAGGTAAATTCCACCTTACTATTCAAAATCGTCTCTTCCAAAACCTTTCAAGATCAATTGCTACCTCTATATCAGATTGGAGTTTGTAGGCCGGACCCTTTACTTTAGCAAGATTCCACCTTACTATTCAAAATCCTCTCTTCCAAAACCTTTGTAAGATCAATTGTTGTCTCTATATCAGATTGGAGTTTGCAGGCTGGACCTTTTGCTATAGCTTTTGTTGCATCCTTCTGCTTTTTCTTAGAGGTTTCTTGCATAGGAACTTTGTGGAGTCTGAGGCATCTGTTTTGGGGGGAAGCTAATCTATGAGTCACTGTGTCATTTCTCTCTCCACTCCTCGTGTCTTGTTTTGAAGGCCCTTCATCCCCATTCTCACACTTCCGTTTCTCTTCGACAATGGCCTCATTGGCTTGACATTTGGCAATGTATGCATGCATTGAAAAAGATTCTACAGGGTCATTTCAAATTGTTTCTAGCCAAATGGAATCTCGAGCTTCATGCAAGACCTGTTAGTCATTTTACCATCCTTCATAGCAATCCACAATTCTACAATCTCATTAGATTCTTCTTTTCCAACCTTGACTCCTTTTTTATTTATAGGTTCTACCTTCAACCCATAGGCGGTTTCCTCAACAATTGATATGGAATGGCTAGTAGCTATGTCCTCAACTAGCTTCTTCATCCCACCTTTGCCAAAGTTTGTCGCCAAGAGCTTACCCGCTTCACTTATGTGAATTTTTCCAACTTTAAAGAAAAAAATATCCTTCATCAAAGCATCTTTGAAACTTTCACAATCCCTCCTTCCATGGTCAGCACTATCACACCATATGCATCTGTTTTGAAAGCCTTCTCTGTTTTGAGGTCGTTTTACCATGTAGATTGAGATGATAGTTGACCCTTTCCTTCTAGACTTGTAAGCTTTAACTTTAGCTCTTGCATTCCTTTAGAAATATCATCAAGGGTGGATTTTTAACTCTTTGGAACCACAATCACAGGCTTAATGGGACTCTCACAAACACTTGGGGCTTGAGTAGGGTTGACAAGCATTTTTTCTCTTCATCTTGTCACTTAGCTAGTAGTGAAATGACATCTTGACCTCATTCCAATTGGTCTTTAATCCGTATTCAACATCCTTTTCCTCAAGTAGCAACTCTAACTTCTCTTGAATCTCTTTGCTTGTTGCCTCAAGTAGTAAATCTAGCTTCTCTTGAATCTCTTTGTTTGTTGCTTGCAAAAATAACTCTGTCTTATCTGAATTTAGGGTAGCCTTTTTAGTCCTTGAAAGTTGATCATAGAAGAAATCAAATTCCTTTCGCAATTCGGTACACGAAAGCCCCTCTTTTGGCTTGACTACCCACTTTAAAAAGTTCTCTTTGTCACCCTTTAGGAGTCCTCCATGAAATACCCTTATTTTAAGGCTAGATTGAAATTTTTCCATGATGCCCCATGCTCATTTCTAATTCCCCTTACATGCTCTCTGATCTTCGGAACCACAATTAGCTGAAAACTTTGTAACATCTCCTCTACATACCCACTAAGATAATTTGTTACATTTTTATTGAACTCTTCCAATTTATTTACCACATATTGAAGCATTTTGGTTGAGAAAATCTCACTCCTTTTAGCATAAGCACTAGAAAGGCTTGAGACATTTACATTGTGACTGGATCAAATCAAACCCCTTGTTACTCTTGTTGCTCCATAGTTTTAGAGCTCTGATTCTAGACCTTCACTTTTGAATCTTCAAAAATATGTAGTGCGGCTAAGAAAGCTTTGGGCCTCTGAGTGTGAGAGTTAGCAACAAAATCAAGCAAGTCGTAGAAGATTTGAAGCTAAAAGCACACTCAAAAAGAACAAAAATCCAGCCATGAAAGCTTTATGTTGAAAAAGACCCAAGATCAAGTCAAAAATGTATGTGTGTGATGATTTGGTGTAGCCAATTGCATAGTTGCAGTGCTCTTTTGCCCTTATAATAACCCTAAACAAATGCTTCAATTCTCCATCGTAGCCATTTAATGGAAGATTCATAACTTAATGAGACCATCCCTACTAAACATTTCAAGAGTAAAAAACCTAATTGATGGCCTCAGAGCCTCGAATATAGGGTTGGAACAGCAGAGGACTGCGCTACCAGACCATAGGTGCAGGCTTTATATCCCTTCACAAAAGAGCTCAAAGTGCTGATATTGTAATTCTAAAATGTTCCTTCATCCCTCCTATTCACAAAACCGTAAGTGATGTGTAATTTTGAGCCATTTAAGGGTCATTTTTAACCATGTTATGACCTTTTTTTTTCATTTTAAACAAAAAAAATACCCTGTTTTGCCCATAAAATATCCAAATTAGCAACAGCAAAGTCCCTAAAATGGTGGAAAAATTGTAGCGGGATTAAATTTCATATTGACCCCTCATTTTTTTGTTGAGCTTATATGTGAAGCTACTCAATATATGGCTTCTCTATATATGGCACCCAGGTCCACTCTCTATATACATCATCTCATGTGTGTATTCTACACACTTTGGGGTTCTACTTCTGTGTTCTCTCCTTCTCTCTCAACATGGTATCAGAGCAGCACGTTTTTGATTTCGATTTTTCTCCTGATCAAAATCGATTTTGCAGAAACTACCCGCGAAAGGGATCGGAATCGATGTGGTCTACAACTTTGCAAAAGAAAGTTTCTTCAAATTCTGCACCGATTTTGAGTTATCGTTCACGGACTGCGTACATACCTGAAAAACCGCTTCCGCGTTTTGTTTTTGCTTTTTCTGCTAATTGGCAACGATTTTGCAGAAACTACCTGCTGAAGAGACCGGAATCGATGTGGTCTACAACTTTGCAGAAGAAAGTGTTTTCAAATTCTTCACCGATTTTGAGTTATCGTTCACGGACTGCGTACATACCTGAAAAGCAACTTCCGCTTTTTGTTTTTTATTTTTCTGCTTACTGAAAACGATTTTGCAGAAACTACCCGCGTGAGAGACCGGAATTGATGTGTTCTAAAACTTTGCAGAAGAAACTACCCGCGATGGGGATTGGAATCGATGTGGTCTATAACTTTGCAGAAGAAAGTTTCTCTAAATTCTGCACCGATTTTGGGTTATCGTCTCGGACTGCGAATATGTTTGAAAATCAAAATTTTACTTTTTGCTTTTGATTTTTCTCATAATTGAAAACTTCTCAATTATATTTTTCTTCATCAATCATATATTTGTTACTGACGTAACTTTGCTGCAGAAGCCAGTTACACATCGTTCCGATTCAGTCGAGCCGTTGATGATCGTCCAAATTCTATCGAGCTACTGTTGGTACATGATCTTTTGTTATATGATATACTCGTTCATTGATTCTCGTATAATTATTCTTTTAGAGATATAGTTTACGTCGTTTTATTGATAATTTCTCATTGATACCATAGTGATTTTGATGCTACCATGATGATGTTTTGTTAATACTTTGGTCATGGTGATTTTCGTTGATACCATGATGATATGTCATTGATACCATGGTTATTCTCGGTGGTGCCATGATGATATTACGTTGATACCATGGTTATTCTCGGTGATTCCATGATGATATTTCGTTGATTCCATGGTGATTTTTGTTGATACCATGATGATGTTTTGTTGATACCATGGTTATTCTCGGTGATACCATGATGTTGTTTCGTTGATACCATGGTTATTCTTGGTGATGCCATGATGATGTTTCGTTGATACCATGGTTATTCTCGGTGATGCCATGATGTTGTTTCGTTGATACAATGATTATTCTCGGTGATATCATGATGCTTTTCGTTGATACCATGATCATTTATTCATTTTTATTGATATAATGATGATATTTTGTTAATACTTTGATGGTATTCATTGATCACTACATTGATAAATGTTGTTTTATGTAGTATATACACATATCATTTGTATCACGTAATCACACATTTTGTACTTTTACGTTTATACTTTATGTACCATATGTTGTCGTGCGTATATATGTCGTCAAAAGAGTGGCGTCGCAAACCATCTCTTATGGCATTGTGAACGTAATTATTTCATTAACGATGCTAATAATTTTCATGACATGTTTTTTTTTTGGAGTCTATGATCTATGTAGGATTGATCAAAGAATTGATTTTATGAAGACAAACTTGGTGACAATAAAAGATTTATGAAGATATGTTTGGTGATGCCATATTGATGACAACATGAAGACATGTTTGGTGATGCGATATTGATGACAAGCTACACAGCAGATTCACGGAGACACTTTTGATTACAAGCTAATCGATAGCTTTTACACCTCTTTATTGAACCTTTGTATTCATTATTGTATTGATAGGATAGGAGTAATGTAACTCCTCATAAAACATTCATTGTAAAAGGAGTGATGTAGCTCCTCGTAAACATTTTTATATTCAATGATTTCTATAATATAACGGTGGGTGTATATAGAGCTGTGGGTTTTTCCCTTGATCCCCCAAGGGTTTTTTCATCCACAGTTAGGGACCCTTATTTGAGCGGGGGTGTTGAGCTTATATGTGAAGCTACTCAATATATGGCTTCTCTATATATGACACCCAGGTCCCCTCTATATATACATCATCTCATGTGTGTATTCTACACACTTTGGGGTTCTACTTCTGTGTTCTCTCCTTCTCTCTCAACATTTTTAACTTAGAAATCACTTTGGATGCATCTCTTACATATGTGCAAGATCGCTCGGATTGAACTTTCCAGGCAAAAGGAGCGTGACACTTTGAAACACTTGATGATTGTACATTTCCAAATCAAACTAGGTATATGTTTATGTGAAAAAACATGCCATAGTGTCACGTCTAGGGCGTTGCTATACCGAAAAGGTATATACAATACTACAATCGTGACATCTATTTTTACATATATTACACTATGTACATAATAGCACTTGGTCCCACATAACGAAAGCATTGAGAGTGAGGTAGATATTTTAGTTTCACATTATGCTTGCGTCAAAGAAAAACACCGTTCTTCATGTGGGGGCCTCCTTATCCCCCCCTCTTCTACTAAAGTAATTGTTGAAGTGGATTGCATTGCATTTTGAGTCCATGAACGAACACTCCAATCGGCCATCACCTGATTATCATCCCCCATCCAGTATCCTCTGTGCCCATCCAATCGTGACGTGTGTTGTCATGTTGTGGTATATCCATAATGTAAAACTAAAATATCTTCTTAATGCTCAATGATTTTGTTATGTGGGACCAAATGTTATGATGTACATCATATGATATATGAAAAATGTAGAATACGCACATAGGGTGGTATATATATAGAGGGGATCCATTGCTGTATTTAGAGAATAGAAGTAAGTGGAAAAGCTTGTTTTGATGACAATTTTTTTTTTGAAAAATATGGGGGTGAGCTTAGGGCCACCATGTGGTAGGCCAATAGGCCTATATTTGATGACATGGCCCCGAGGTGGAGGATATAAAGTCAAGATCAGCACTTCATTAGGAGCATCAAAATGAGAGAGAGATCCCTTGGAGCTTGTGGTCTTGTCTATGGCGGCCTGCACGTGTGCACGGTCCGATCGAGAGGTGCACGGTGTTGTTGCTTGTTGTGGTGGTGTGATTGCCATTTGTGGTGGCTTTGTACTATTGTAGCAGGGAATGATGTGGAATTTTACACGCATGGGTTTTTTCAGTGCCCTTGGGAACCCAAATACTTTAGTGAGGGGGTGGTTCCATAGAGGGATTGTCACAATGCCGTGAAAATCCCCATAAGATCAAGCACAAGGCTCATCTGAGGCCGAGCATGCAAAGGCAAGCCTGTAATAGCAAGGGGGTGCTCACATGCCGAGTTTCTAAAGAAAGAGGTTGTAACTCTCAACATGGAGAAGGAGAACAGGAGGAGAGATCTCCAATGTGAAAAAGATAAGGTTGTAATCATTTTTGGGAAAAGAGAAGCTCACCATTGCCCCATTTTGTGTCCAATTCCCATCCCTCTTTTCTTTTTTCTTCTACTTTGATGTGTGTTGCCAATGTCGGTGTGGTTGTGTGCAACCCTGAAGCAAGGTTGTGTTGTGCAATGGGAGAGAGAGAGAGGTTTGAGTGTATGTGGTTGCAATCTGTAATCAAAATTTGGGAGTACACATGGTGTGCGTTTAAGATTTCCAAGGTGTGTAGATGTGTGTTGCCATAATGGGGCAGACATTTGTGGTTGCGATGTTGTTGTTTTGAAGGTGAATCTGGGTGGATAGTGTTGAGAGAGAAGGGGAGAGCACAGAAGTAGAACCCCAAAGTGTGTAGAATACACACATGAGATGATGTATATATAGAGGGGACCTGGGTGCCATATATAGAGAAGCCATATATTGAGTAGCTTCACATATAAGCTCAACACCCCCGCTCAAATAAGGGTCCCTAACTGTGGATGAAAAAACCCTTGGGGGATCAAGGGAAAAACCCATAGCTCTATATACACCCACCGTTATATTATAAAAATCATTGAATATACAAACGTTTACGAGGAGCTACATCACTCCTTTTACAATGAATGTTTTATGAGGAGTTACATTACTCCTATCCTATCAATACAATAATGAATACAAAGGTTCAATAAAGAGGTGTAAAAGCTATCGATTAGTTTGTAATCAAAAGTGTCTCCGTGAATCTGCTGTGTAGCTTTTCATCAATATCGCATCACCAAACATGTCTTCATGTTGCCATCAATATGGCATCACCAAACATATCTTCATAAATCTTTTATTGTCACCAAGTTTGTCTTCATAAAATCAATTCTTTGATCAATCCTACATAGATCATAGACTCCAAAAAAAAACATGTCATGAAAATTATTAGCATCGTTAATGAAATAATTACGTTCACAATGCCATAAGAGATGGTTCGCGACGCCACTCTTTTGACGACATATATACGCACGACAACATATGGTACATAAAGTATAAACGTAAAAGTACAAAATGTGTGATTACGTGATACAAATGATATGTGTATATACTACATAAAACAACATTTATAAATATAGTGATCAATGAATACCATCAAAGTATTAACAAAATATCATCATTATATCAATAAAAATGAGTAAATGATCATGGTATCAATGAAAAGCATCATGATATCACCGAGAATAATCATTGTATCAACGAAACAACATCATGGCATCATCGAGAATAACCATGGTATCAACGAAACATCATCATGGCATCACCAAGAATAACCATGGTATCAACGAAACAACATCATGGTATCACCGAGAATAACCATGGTATCAACAAAACATCATCATGGTATCAACAAAAATCACCATGGAATCAACGAAATATCATCATGGAATCACCGAGAATAACCATGGTATCAACGAAATATCATCATGGCACCACCGAGAATAACCATGGTATCAATGACATATCATCATGGTATCAACGAAAATCACCATGACCAAAGTATTAACAAAACATCATCATGGTAGCATCAAAATCACTATGGTATCAATGAGAAGTTATCAATAAAACGACGTAAACTATATCTTTAAAAGAATAATTATACGAGAATCAATGAACGAGTATATCATATAACAAAAGATCATGTACCAACAGTAGCTCGATAGAATTTGGACGATCATCAACGGCTCGACTGAATCGGAACGATGTGTAACTAGCTTCTGCAGCAAAGTTACGTCAGTAACAAATATATGATTGATGAAGAAAAATATAATTGAGAAGTTTTCAATTATGAGAAAAATCAAAAGCAAAAAGTAAAATTTTGATTTTCAAACATATTCGCAGTCCGAGACGATAACCCAAAATCGGTGCAGAATTTAGAGAAACTTTCTTCTGCAAAGTTATGTTGAGATGTAGAGAGAAAGAGAGAGAGACGAGACAAGAGACACACCATATACGCTCCCAAAGACTGATTCATATTGAGGACAAGATACAAATATATAGGTGAGACCAAGTTCAGTAGAGTGAGCCATATATAGCTCCAACACCCCCACTCAAACAAAGGTCTCTAGCTTTGGATGAAAAAACCCTTGGGGAGTTCAAGGGAAAAACCCAAGCCCCTATACAATGTGAAATATGAACCAGTGGTGATGATGTGAAAGTGAATTGTGCATCTATGTACAAATATTCAAGTGACTTAGATATCACAAGGTGCAAATGTGGAGTGTGCATAGTGCATGGTACCTAAAAGATTACAATGTCATATGTACAAAGCTATTACAATAGAAAAGAAGCTAATCTAGAAAGAGTGAGGCCGAAGCAACTCCAAGCTCCGAGCGCAAGAGGATGAAACGTGACTCATTGAGGCCTTTGGTCAAAATGTCTGCAATCATCTGGTCACTTGGACAGTGTTCAACCATAATGGTTCCCTTGCGTACTTCATACCTGACATAATGATAATGGACAGCAATGTGCTTTGACTTATTATGTTGAACATAGTCTTTTGCAAGACTAATAGCACTTTGGTTGTCACACCGCAAGGGTGTGCTAGAAAGAGGAGAGTGACCAATATCAACCAGCATTTGTCGAAGCCAAATCAACTCACGAGCTGCAAGTGATGCCGCAACATATTCTGACTCAGTCGTAGAAACTGCAACACAACGTTGTTTCTTGCTGGTCCAAGAAACAAGACAACCATTCATAAAGAAGCAATTTTCACTAGTAGATTGCATAGATAAATGTGAGCTTGCTCAGTCTGCATCTGTGTAACCCACAAGAGAAAGAGATTTCATAGAATCCGATGTGAGTTGTCGTCGATAGACTAAACCAAAATCTGTAGTGCCTTTCAAGTATTTCAATACACGCTTTGCAGCAGACCAATGCTTAAGAGAAGGACATGCAAGATGTTGTCCAAGATAGTTAGCAGCGAACAGAATATCAGGACGAGTGTTCATGCCAAATAACTGAAGACATCCAATCAAGTTAGCATAAGGTTGATTTGTGACAAGTTGACCGCCATTGTCAGAAGTATTCTTCGTAGAGCTCGCAAGACAAGGTGTGTTGCTGAATGTGCAGATTCCATACCAAATTTTTGAATAGTATCTGCAATAAACTTTGACTGTCGAAGGAATAAAATACCTTTTGTACGGTTCCATTGGATTTGAATGCCAAGACAAGAGTGAATCTCTCCAAGATCCACCATATCGAATGCAGAAGACAATAAATTTTTCACTTGCTGAAGAAATCCCAAATCATTGGAAACAAGGATGGTATCATCCACATAAAGAGCAAGAATCACAAAACTGCTACCTTGGCGTTTTATGTATAAGTTGGGGTCTGACGAGCAAGAGATGAATCCTTTAGAGGTGAGAAAAAGATCAAATTTTGTATACCAGGCTCGCGAAGCTTGTTTGAGACCATATAGTGCCTTATGGAGTTGAGCAACAAGGTCTTCTTTACCTGGAATAACAAACCCTTTTGGTTGTTCCATATAAATTTCCTCTTCCAAGTCACCATTAAGAAAAGCAGTTCGCACATCCATTTGATGAGCTTCTAAATCAAATTGAACAGCAAATGCCAATAAAACTTGAACACTTGTAATGCGAACAACTGGTGAAAAAGTCTCTTGATAATCAACACCAGCTACTTGGGAGTAACCTTTTGCAACTAAACGCGCCTTGAACTTGTCAAAAGATCCATCTTTAGAGATAAGAGAATCGTACTCTGCTTCCATAGCCTCTTGCCATTGATCCTTTTGTGGTGAAGAGATAGATTCATCATAAGTAACGTGATCTTCAGAAGTAGAAAAAGCATTATCAGCAATATCGTCATCATAAACATGACATGAGCCATGTTCAAAATCAATAGGCAGATCAACAAAAATATCAATATCATCATTGGCAACATTTGGAATGGATGGTTGTTAGGAGGAAAGTTGCTCTATAGGAAGTGTTTCATCTTCTGAAAGAAATGGAAAAGCCTGAAGCAATGATTTAGTATCATCAGAATCATCCATGGACCATGAGCCTCCCATAAGCTGTTCGTTAAAAGTAGCATCACGATTCACAGTTACTTTCTTGGAGGAAGGGTCATAGAATTTGTAGCCTTTGGAAGTGTCATAATATCCAATAAAAATAACTTTAAGACCAGGAGCATCAAGCTTTGTTCGTGTTTCTTTGGGAACATGAATATAAGAAATACATCCAAAGGTTCGAAAATGAGATACAGAAGGAATGTCACCTGTCCATGCTGTGATGGGTATCTTACCAGAGGGTGCAGTAGTAGGAAGATGATTCTGAATAAATGTTGCTGTCAAAGTAGCTTCAGCCCAGAAAACACGAGATAAGCCAGAATGAATCAGCATACATCTTACAGCATTGATAATAGTGCGATTCTTTCGTTCAGCAACACCATTCTGTTGAGGCGAATATGGAATAGTGTGTTCATGATGAATTCCAGTGTCAGCACAGTAACTCACAAACTCTCGAGAAACATATTCGCCTCCATTGTCACTACGAAGCTTCTTAAGGCGACGACCAGTTTGAAGTTCCGTAGCCTTGTGGAATTGTTTGAAAACAGATAAGGCTTCAGATTTTTTTCTAAGTAGAAATACAGTCGTATACCTTGAGAAATCATCAATGAAAGTAATGAAGTAGCGATATTGTGATCTCGAAGAAGGTAGAGGTCCACATATATCAGTATGAACAAGATCCAAGATGTCATGAGAATGAGTTGTATTTGAAAGAGGAAAGGGTTTACGATTGTGTTTCCCAAGAGCACAAAATTCACAAATTCCCATATGGGGATGGGCTTTAAGATCCATGCCATGAACAAGATCACGACGTTGAAGATCAAGGAGTTTTGAGAAATCAGCATGAACAAAACGGTGATGCCATACTTTGCAATCATGATCACCTGGAGCAGTGACAATATTTGCTACAGCATCGTTGAGAGAGTTCAAATAAATTACCGTTTCGAGGAGCAGTGGCTATAGTCTGTCCATCTTTCTCAATTCGGCATTTGGTATAATCAAATCCAACAAACAGACCAAGATCAACAAGTCTAGCAACTGAAAGAAGATTACGTTGAAGATCTGGTACATGTAATACTCCTCGCAAAATTCGAGTGGAAGAAGATAAGGTACCAAGATATAAGTCTCCAATACCCTTTACTTGACAAGTAGTATCATCAGCGAGATAAACAACACGTTGAACTGGCAGTGGATGATAGTTATGGAGCCACTTAGACTGATATGTCATATTTCCTGTAGCACCAGAATCGACAATAAAAAGTGATCCATCACGTACATGAAGTATTCTGTCTGGAGCAACTGAACATAGGACGCAACTTGTTTCTGGTACAATGTTGTTTCGATGTTCAGTAGCATATGCTCTATTCCGATCTGTGTCGAATCGACGCTTATAGCACATATGAGTGGGATGATCAGATCGTCCGCAATATTCACAAGAAGAAGAAGAAGAGTCTCTAGATAAACGTGGTTGTTTTGTGGTAATATTGTGTTCTTCATCATATTGACGTGCCCAACAATCATCTTCAGTATGGCCATTTCTGTTGCAGTAAGAACATTGCTTATTAGGAAATTTGAGACGAGAGAAAATATTACCGCGACGGCCACCTCTGCGGTTTCCTCGTTGAAATGGACGCCTTCGAGCATAAAAAGCACGTTCCATCTGTTGTGACTCAGTCTCCTCTTGTGAAATCATAGCTGTATCGTGACCAGCATTCCGACGTTCTTGACGTTGAGAGTATTCAATTAAAGATATGCAAGCTTGGTCGAAATCAAGACCATCTTTATTAGAGAGAATAGTAACAATGTTATCATAAGAAGAGTCCTTCACCGTATCAAGGAGAAGTGTAATCAGTTGCTTTTGTGGAACAGGATCACCAGTAACAACAAGTTGATTAATAATAGATTTGAAAGACTCAATATGTCCCGTCATGGCAGTACCAACTTCATATTGTAACTTGTTAAGCAACCCTCTCAAATAAAGTATTTCTGTAACAGATTTCTTCTGAAAGTTTGCAATAAGGTACTTCCATACGTCATGGGAAGTAGGCAGTTCATACATATCAAGCAAAAGGGAATCAGTAAGAGCAGAAAGAATATACCGACGAGTTGCTTTATCACGTCGTTGCCAATCCGTATAGGCAACATTCCAATCTTCAAATATAGGTCCTTCAGTGATAAGCACGTCATCATTATTCGTATCAACAGGCTGAGGCGGACAAACACGATTTCCAAGAACAACATCGGAGAGTTCATCGCCTTCAAGAATTAACAACATCTTTGCTTTCCAGCCTGGAAATCCTTGACCTTGGAAAGGAGGAACAGAACATTGGCCAGAAGGAAAGCCGTTGACGAGAATATTCATAGCCATAACGCATAAAATAAGATCGCAGAATCTGCACACCATATATGGTGAAGGCCGCAATTGAGAATGAGAGAGATATGAGTACTGCGTTCTGTCAACGATAAACGTAAGAAGGATGCTCAAGGAACATCCAAAGATGTGAGAGATGTCACCCAAAAAAGACAGGGTAAAGGAGACGTTAATAATAAACGAGTCCTCAAAATAGAGTGGCGTGAGACGCAAGATTGACGGCCACAATACGAATAGCAAAAAGCTAAATCTTCTCGAAAAAGTTAACGCCAAAATAAGAAAAACGATCGCGGACGCTTCACGAAGAAGTAGGACGAAGAAAGCTGCGTCAAGCTCTATTGCAGTAAAAACAGCATAACTTTCTGTTGCGAACTCCGATTGACGCAAACCTAGAACTCAAATTGAAGAGCTCGAGGAGACGAACAAGTTTTGGATGAAAAGTGCCATTGCGCTATGCTGCATTGCGCTTTTCCCGTTTCTCCAAAGTTATAGACCACATCGATTCAATCCCCATCGCGGGTAGTTTCTTCTGCAAAGTTGTTCGGTTTTTCTCACGCGGGTAGTTTCTGCAAAATCGTTTTCAATAAGCAGAAAAATAAAAAACAAAAAACGGAAATTGCTTTTTAGGTATGTACGCAGTCTGCGAACGATAACTCAAAATCGGTGCAGAATTTGAAAACACTTTCTTCTGCAAAGTTGTAGACCACATCGATTCCGGTCTCTCTCGTGGGTAGTTTCTGCAAAATCGTTTTCAATAAGCAGAAAAAACAAAAACAAAAAGCGAAAATTACTTTTCAGGTATGTACGCAGTCCGCGAACGATAACTCAAAATCGGTGCAGAATTTGAAAACACTTCCTTCTGCAAAGTTGTAGACCACATCGATTCCAGTCTCTTCCGTGGGTAGTTTCTGCAAAATCGTTTTCAATAAGCAGAAAAAACAAAAAAAAACGGAAATTGCTTTTTAGGTATGTACGCAGTCCGTGAACGATAACTCAAAATCGGTGCAGAACTTGAAGAAACTTCCTTCTGCAAAGTTGTAGACCACATCGATTCCGATCCCTTTTGAGAGTAGTTTCTGCAAAATTGATTTTGATCAGGAGAAAAATCAAAAACAAAAACGTACTGCTCTGATACCATGTTGAGAGAGAAGGGGAGAGTACAGAAGTAGAACCCCAAAGTGTGTAGAATACACACATGAGATGATGTATATATAGAGGGGACCTGGGTGCCATATATAGAGAAGCCATATATTGAGTAGCTTCACATATAAGCTCAACAAGATAGGGGTGTTGTGTATATGTTGGGCTATAGAGAGGCATTCTTTTTAATGTTCTAGGCCTGTAAACCATTCTTGGTTTCCATTTGTTGGCTCCCTAACTGAGGAGACCACTGATTGATCTTGAATTGGTAAAGAAGCACCATTTTTTGTAGTGTTAGACATGGCGTTGTGAAGTTATGGGACAAGTTTCAAAGACAAGGAGAATCCTAATGATTGGATTGCATATTTTGAATTGTATATGCTATCATTATGTTTTCATAATGAAGATAGCAAGATGAAAACCTTTTTGTTGGTGATACATGGAAAAACTAAGGTATGGTACAAAGCATAGGATGGTGAATCGAGGTAGGCATGGATGGATCTACATGCACGGTTTTTGCATGATTCCAAGAGGGAAGCATCTTTGATATGGATGCAAAAATTAAAGATCTCAAGCAAGATGTAAGTGAGGATTTCAATTTGTTTTTAGATTGTTTATAAGGATGCTGGGAAGAATTAGAGATAGCCATGCAGTTGGCTAATGGGGACTATTCCAAACTGGATAAATGCAGGGCATGTTTGCATCCTAAAGTTAGAGAAAAGGTTGATTTTGAAAGTCAAAAAAACTAGAATGGTGTTGTGGAGATTGAACGATCAAATATCAAGAAGATAAAGAAGAATATTGAGCAGGGTGAAATAGGTTATAAGGTGGATTCTAAGGTAAGATTGGGTAGGCCAATGGACATGACCGACATGCGGTCAAGGGGTTCTATGTTTTGATGGCTAGGAGCCTGTATATAGTGGGGTTGGGTGGAGAATTTCATGGTAATTTTCCTCACGATCTTAGATTGGTATCAAAGCTCAAGGGAGAGGGGAGAAGGGTAACAGGGTGGTATGGAGGATTTTGCATGCTACATGCATGGTCTCAGGGGGTCTCTCTCTCTCTCTCTCTTGCTTTGTGTGTGTGTGTGAAACTGGGTATGGTGACAAGTCACAAGAAACCCCCCTTTCATGGACACAGTGATTGAGAGTGGGCTATGGAATTGGTCTCTTGAGATGAGAGCTATGCTTGAACGGTCTCTTCCAAATTTGAAATGCTCAAGATTAGAATATTTATGTGGGCACAGGAAAATTTCTCGACACTCACGAGCTGGTGTTGGCAATTTGTAAAGAGAAATTCCTCACTCTTAGTCTCTCCTCTTGTTTCCATCACTACATTGATGGTATCAAAGCTCAAGGGAGAGGGGAGAAGGGTAACAGGGTGGTATGGAGGATTTGCATGCTACATGCATGGTCTCAGGGGGGGATAAGAGAGATCTCTGGATTTGGTTGTGGGGGTTCTATGGTTTGGTGTATGGTACAAGTTACAAGAAACTTTCATGGACACAGTGATTGAGAGTGGGCTATGGAATTGGTCTCTTGAGATGAGAGCTATGCTTGAACGGTCTCTTCCAAATTTGAAATGCTCAAGATTAGAATATTTATGTGGGCACAGGAAAATTTCTCGACACTCACGAGCTGGTGTTGGCAATTTGTAAAGAGAAATTCCTCACTCTTAGTCTCTCCTCTTGTTTCCATCACTACAGGTGGAGCATGTTTTTCATTTTTTTTCCATCGTTGGGTCCAACATTCATTAATTAAAAAGAAAGAGATCAAGGGATCAGGGTGCCCACGGTTGGCATCTCGTCTATCTTCTTCTTGTGGGTTTTTCAAAGCAATCGGGGCCTAGACGAGTAAGGCAACGATGCCAAAGACCATCAAATTTCTATAATTTCTCCAAAATTACAGAGATCTTGAGTAATTTGGAAAGGCGTCAAAGGGTCATAGTTGCCACTTTGGGAAAATTGGAAGAATGCACGAAAAAGTGTTGGACCAACCACGACAAGCATTACTTGGATTGCAAATTGGGCAAGGCCCTAGGCAAGAGGTTGGCACGTGTACTTCATGAGGTACACAATGATTTCTATTTTGTGAGAATATTCTCAATAGCTATGGCATACAACAGACATGTGTGTTACCAAGGAGATTTTTTCCTCAAGGCACAAGCATGGCTTGTGCAATTACCATAAGCACAACATTTTTCCAAATACAATGTTAGAGAAAACCTAAAATAAGTGAAGACCACAATCAAGCAAGGCTTGAGGAAGAAACTGTCTCGCTAAGAAGCACGACTTCTCCCCATGGAATGCATCGGCCAGGGTACCTCGAGTGAGCACAGTTATTAGGTTTTAGATTTGCTGTTTCATGAGTTTATTTATAGCTTTATATATATGATTGTATATTCTAAAAGCCTCCAACATAGTAAATTTTGAATGCAAAGGCAAGGCATGTTATTAGAATGAAAAATGGGGCAAAGATGTTCAGTAGCATGGCCAACTTTTTGCTTATCAAAAAGTGCTGCCTCCCTCATGCCTATGTTAGAAAAAGGAGGCAAACATGTTCAACATGGCTACCTGAAAAGCATTTTTCCCTCTAGTTTGGAGTTTTTATTTTTCTAGGACATGGCTCTTGGCCATATTTATTAGACTCGATGATGTCAGAAACAGTCATAGTCCACCCATTGTCGGTAAGTATTAACCAATGGGTTTTCAAGGCTAATTGGCATTGTTATGGTAAGATTGCGGGGAACTCAGGTGTGCATGTCTGTGAAAATTTTGTAGATTTTTCTTTAATGCTGACGGAAGCAAAGCAAACCCCGAACCCCGACGGCCTCTAAAACACCGGGGACCGAATGGCGCTCCTCGAGCCTGTCATGGTAAAGCAAACAGGGGGCACCACCTAGCTTCAGCGGCTAGGACGCAAACAACACACCACCATAACAAAGTTTTCATCCAAGAGAGATGGATGCTTGGGAGTAATGATGAAGAGGAAAGGGAATGAGATCAAGTGAGAGAGAGAGAGGGTGAGGGAGGGGGTATAGCGGCTTAGTACTTAGGCACCACAAAAGGATGGCGAATCCGCACACCCTTCACACATACACAAGCTCACTCCAAACACAAGACTAGGTGGCGATTCCGCACACCTCACATGGGCAAAACATTGCAAGAAAACATACTCACAAAACCTCAAGCTTTATTTAGAGAATAAGGCGATGAAATGGGGAGCATAGGGTAGGGGAATGAGAAGGGAGAGCGTGGTAGAGCACATGGCAGATAGGTGGGAGTTGATGGCGAAGACTCGCACGAGGGTTATGGCCATCATCCTTCATTTAGTTTCCCTTCATCTTCCATAGCCCAAGGGTGTAGAGGTCATGCTCAAGACGAGCGTGGTGATTGCGGTGATGGTGATGGTGATGGTGTGGGTGTGTGTGTACTAGGCACACACAGTGCATAGTGTACTCTTTGGTGATGGTGTGTGACTATGGGCCCCACTTGTCTGGCTGTGTGTATATGTGCCAGAACAGCAGTCTCATGAGAGAGAGACTAAGAGAGAGAGATGGGTTGATGAAAAAAAGTGAGAGGTGACATGGAGAATAAAGTAATTACAAGAGGGGAGAGAGGGGAGTGTGTTCAGAGGTGAATCTGTGTGCAGATGTGTGTGAACACAAGAAAAATCAGATAACCACCGGGTGGAGATGGGTCTGTGGGCACCTTTTTCAGTGAAATTGAGTGTGTGTGAGTGTGGGGGAGGTTATTTAGCTACAAGACAAGAGACATGGCGCCCTTTAGAGAGAGAGGGGGGTATTTGGGTCATGGGATATGATAGGAGAGAGAAAGAGGGGGTGGGGTATACTATTTTGGAAGATAGGGTAAGTTGCATGTGAGTTAGGGTGCATTATTGGTGAGTTATAATGCATTATTGGTGAGAGGTGGGGTAGCTTGAGGGGAGAGAGAAAGGAGAAAGGACAAGGGGAAGAGAGAGGGGGTTGACCTTGTGAGTGGAGGAGAGAGAAAGGAGAAAGGACAAGGGGAAGAGAGAAGGGGTTGACCTTGTGAGTGGAGGAGAGGAAAAGGGACACCCGGCGGGGCAACAGTGAAGAAAAAGGAGGCAAGGTGGGGATGGGCTACCCCGCATGCATGAGGTGGCCTATTTTACCTTTCTTATATATTTACATAATCATACTTTTTTTTTCTTACTTTTTCCAATGCCTTTTATCACTCCCTCCCTAAGAGGGGTTTTCATGGGGTGGGGACGAGAGAAGAGGGGTATGGGAGCTTGGCTTGTGAAAAGCCCCCATCATTAGCCCTCCCCTTTTGGCTAGAGGCATTCATGTCTCTAGCTCATCTGTTTGATCATTATCGTCGGAGGTGGCGGCTGATGGTGTGTCCTCATCTAGAATGTCAATTGGTGGAGCCTGGTCAAATCGAAGAAAATAAGGTTTAAGTCGCCAACCATTTACCCTGGTTTTATGAAGTTTTTCATCAGCCTCCATAAGCTAGTAGCTTCCATTGGCATACTTTTTCCTGACGATGAAAGGACCTTCCCATCGGAGTAGGAGTTTCTTATCCTTGCGCGTGTCGAAGCGATTGTCATAGCAGAGCACCAACATTCCTTTCTTCAATTCTTTTTTCCGGAGATGCTCGTTAAAGCTAAGCCGACTATGCTCTACTTGTGCTGCATAATAATTTATTGCTTCTTCTCTGTCCAGCTGCAGTCTTTCCAAGTTGATGATGTGATCTCTCAAATGCATGTTGGGCTGTTGAAGCTGGCTTGCCATTACTCTGAGACTTTGCAATTGGACTTCAATGGGCAAGATTGCTTCCTTACCAAATACTAGATGATACGGTGTGAATCCCAAGGATGTACGAAATGAAGTTCTGTAGGCCCATAAAGATGGTAGTAGATACTTATCCCAGTCTCCAGGATGATTGTTTACGTACTTGGTAATAATTTTAGAAACCATTCCATTTACCTTTTCAACTAGGCCATTACATTGAGGGTAATATGGTGAAGAGTGCCTCCTTGTAATGCCCAGTTTCTGCATTAATTCTCCTACCAAGTCTGCTCTGAAACCTGGCCCTCTATCAGAGATGATCTCTAAAGGTGTGCCAAACCTACAGCATATGTGCTCGTAGATAAATTTAGCTACCTCTACCGCTGTGATTCTAGTGGTGGCTGTAGCCTCTGCCCATCTAGTCATGTAGTCGACCCCCATGATAATGTAGAATTTTCCTGAGTTGGCCCTAGATAATGGCCCAATGGCATCGATACCCCATTTTTCAAATGGGCCATAGGAGAGAATAGGTGTCTATGGTTCAGGCATAAGTGACCTAGTGCCGGCCTTTTGACACAACTTACACGTTTTGCACCAATGGTGTACATCACGGTTGAGGCTAGGCCATATGAAGCCTACCTGCAAGATTTTCCTACTTGTTATGTCTAGGGCAAAGTGACCACCACAAACCCCGTCGTGACAGCTAGAAATTACTCCCGTGATTTCGTGAGAGAGAGGGACCTTCCTGAGTATTTGGTCCTTACCCTTACAGTACAAACCATCATTGATGAGTCGATACCTTGTGGCCTTCCGCGTTAGCCATTGCTTCTGTCCCTTTGTTAAATCTGATGGGCATTCCCCTGTTTCCAAAAAATGCATGATGTCAGGCAAGGCATCACTGCCTTGAAATAGAGGGAGCTTTAGTTTTATTGCTCCAACCACCACTTCCTGTAGTCTTTCACTTGCTAGGGCATCTGCTTCTTGGTTTTGAGCCCTTGGGATATGGTGTATTTGAACTTCTTCAAACTTACCCAACAAGGTTTTTACACCACTTAAGTGAGTCCTTAAACTAGGATTCTTGCATGTCCATGCTCCATTTACTTGCCTTACCAGAAGTAGAGCATCCCCAAATACATTAAGGCGTTGTACACCTTGCGAGACGCACCATTGTAGACCCTTGGTTAGTGCTGCATACTCAGCTTCATTGTTAGAATGTGAATCTAAGAATTGGCCCAACGAAAATACCTTTGTCCCTTTGTCGTCAAAGACCACTATGCCTGCAGCTGCTTTGTCGGACGCTCGCTTGTAGGCTCCATCAAAGTAGAGAGAGTATGCTCCTTCTACCATCGGTGGTACTAGAGGTAATCGGACTTCTCCTTTCTTAGATTGCTTCTCCTTCCTTTCAAAGACTTGGTAGGTCATGAGTCCCCCCAAACTTGCCCTTGTCGTGCTTTCTACCTGTACCGTGTAGTCAAACTCTTGCAGACGAACTAACCATTTAGTAATTCTAGCAGACACATCCATGTGTTGTACAACATAGGGAAATATTTCATCCGTGGTTAGAATCACAAATTGCTTAGGCAGCAAATATGACCTAAACTTTGTAGTTGCAAATCTAAGAGCTAGGACTAAGTGTTCCACATGGGTGAAACCTTTCTCTCCTGCTGTCATCATTCGACTAGAGGAGTAGATTGGCCTCATGAAAGATGTCGTCGTATCCTTTTGGAGTAGCACAGCCCCCAATGAGTCATCACCAACACTTGAGGTGACATAGAATTTTTCATCCCACTTAGGTGGTGAGGTAGTTGGCAGAGTGGCTAAGACCTCCTTTACCTTGTTGTAGTGATGTTCACTTTCCTCATCCCAAGTGAAAGTTGATCTTTGAGTGAGTTGTTGCAGTGGTAGAACAAGTTGTGATAGTAGATGTATGAATCTACTTAAGTACCTCACCTTCTGTAGAAAAGAGACCAGTTGACGTGCGGTCGTTGGTGAAGGTAGGGCTATGAGTGCAGACACCTTACTTGGGTCGGCGTTGATACCTCTTGCTGAAATTTCATGGCCTAGTAGAATGACTTTACTCTCCCCAATGTGACATTTATCCACATTTAATTGCCCGCCTAGGCTCTGCAACCTGGCCAAACCTTCAGTTACCTTTTCTAAATGTGAAATACGGGAGCTATATATACAAAAATCATCAATGAACACTCTTATGGATGTTCCAAAGAACGGTTGAAAAACATATGTGACATATCTTTGGAATGTGGCAGGTGCATTTGTGAGACCAAATGGCATAACCCTGTATGCAAAACAACCCCATGGCGTGATAAAAGTGGTTTTTAGCTGATCTTCCAAGGCTATGCGTATTTGAAAGTATCCAAAATAACCATCACAGACGGTATAGCATTCAAAACCCGCTACTTCATTCAGAATTTCATCCAAGAAAGGGAGAGGAAAGTGGTCTCTCTTTGTAGCTGCATTTAAAGGTTTGTAGTCAACACAGACCCTCCACTTACCATTCTTTTTAGGCGTCACCACTACGGGTGACACCCATTCTGAGTTTTCTACAGGATAGATGAATTCCGCCTCCAGTAATTTCCTTACCTCGGCCAAGAGTGCCTTTTCTTGTATGACCCCCAGTCGTCGTAGCTTTTGCACAACTGGTTTTACCCCTTCCTTCAGCTTAATATGATGTTCCACCACTGTAATGCCTGTGATTCTTTCATAGTTGTCAATGAACAGGTTAGGAAATCCCATCAACATTTGCAAAAAACTATCTTTCTCCTCAAGTGTTAATTCCGTAGACAACATACCCTTCAACCTACTTCCTCCTAGGCCAGGTGATTTTCTCTCCTCTTCATTGGGTTGCCCTTTTGGTGATGGATCACCAGTTGTGCTTACCCTTTCTGGATCCTTCATAATGATACCCATCACATCAATGGAACTGTCACTTTCGTCGGTGGATGTGGTCTCCTCCTCAGAACTGGAAGATTTGCTAGTGGTTTCATCTGTCGATGTTTCCAGATTCATTTGCTTCTGCTTGCCAATCCTCATGTCGTAGTAGATTGTCTCCCCTTTCTTACCGGTCACGCGTAGAAGGCCAGTACCCCAGTCCTGTTTTGCTTTCATGGCCATCAACCATGGCCTTCCCAAAATTAGTGGATAGCCCTCCCCCTTAGTAGGCATTACAAAAACATCTACCTCTACCTCAGTGTTGAAAGCTTTGATTTTCACGGCACTTACCACACCCACACACTTTACTTTTGCGTTGTTTGCCATCTTTGCCTTGCATGGAGAAGGCCTGTCAACCTCGAGCCCTAATTGAAGCATCATAGCTTCGCTCATTACACAGATTTGTGCACCTCCATCAATGTAGGTGTTTCCAATCCTCTTTCCTTTTATGTTTACGTCGACAATTGAAAGGATGTCATCCATGTTGCATCCCGAAATTGCTCCGGCTACCTTTGTTTTGGAGCATCTTGTACTTACCATTTTAGACCATTGTCGCCTAGCTGGAAGTCGGTGATGCCCAATTTCCGTCGTGGCCTGGATGGCCTCTTGCTAGTTTCTCCTCTCATGCTTCTCTCATCATCTGATTGTGTAGCCTTCTCCCTCCTAGCTCTTTTCACAGTCATGGCCTCAAGTGGTTCTAAAAAGGTTACCGTCTCCTTACCCTTGTCCCTCTCCTTTGCTCTAGGTGGATCCACTACTACGGCTGGTGGAAGAGGTGGAATGGATGCTTGTAGTGGTGTCTGGGGTGGACCTAGAATTTGTGTTGGTGGGGTTGGTGCTCGGGGTGGGGGTGTTCTTTCTCTAGAGGGTGACAATTGGTTCCTCCTACCTCCTCTATTATAGTTTTGTCGTGGTTTGGGACAGTAGTACATGCCGTGACCGTCTTCTCCGCAGTTGTAGCAATGATACTCCCTATTTTGTCGTCGTGCTCTTCCAGGGTCTTGATCTCTTTCTTGACTCCTCCCTTGTTGTATTAAGTGGACAGACAAATTCTGCAGTTGGTCAGTAATATGGGCCAACATATCTTGTTGACCATCTCTTACCCCAAGAGCCGGTGGTGGTGGTGGAATGGTGGTTGTCGTAGTTGTTGGTCGACGTGATGTTGCTGTTTCTGTTGACTCGGTTTCTTTGGCTTTCATTCGCAGCTTCTTGTCCTTAAGGCGAGCAATCTCAACGGCTAACTCGTACGTAGCCGGGAATCTACCTTTCACCTTCTCCTTGAGAAGCGGCCATAAGCCATGCGTGAACCGATCTTTTTTTAGGAAATTGGGTGCAGCTTCCCTTCTTGCCAGTGACTCAACCCACCGTTCCCACAAATCCACAAATTTGGACTCATAGGTGGCATATTCTAAAAGACCCTCCTGCTTCAAGTCTCTCAACTTGTCGCACAACTTTTCTGAAGTGGTACCTCCCCCAAAGCGCCTCTTAAAAGCAGTTTTTAAGGGTTCCCAGTCATCCTTGGTTGCTTGTGGAAGTGCATTGTACCATGATCTAGCTTCTAGCTTCATGAGATGCTTAAAGATTCTAACCCGGGATTCATCCGTGTCTTTGTTGCTCACTACACATGCTACTTCAAAGTCATCTAGGAAGTCTGTTACCAAATCCTCCCCCTTCTTTCCTTTAAATGTTGGAAATGCTACACTTGCCATGATTGCTGAGAGAGAGCTAGAAAGACACACTGCTTAACTTGCAAAAGTTTTTTTCTTCTTTACAAGGAGGCGTGTATACCCTCTTATACTAGGACATAGATTAAAACTTCAAACGGTACATTGCCTTGTACCAAAGGTAGGACAAATGGTTGATCTGATGCCAGAACCTCAAAAAATCGCTCCCCACCCAGCATGGTGTCAATGACGTGCTGGTAGTGAGCCTTCAAATCCAGTATTACCTTGATTGAGCGTACACGTGTTGGTATGTGTGATCTGTCTCGAGGTAGGTTGTACTGATTCATGTGAAGCTTAGAGCTGCTTAGTCACTGTCCAAGCTTGTGGAAGAGGGTGGTGTTGTTTCCTGAAACAAACTCAGTAGATCCCTAGTTTCTCTAGTGAGAGTGTGAGCCAATGATTCCGTTATTTGTGATGCAGCATCAGGTGCGACTTGAAAACTGACTGTGATAATTACCTCGGTGACTTGAGTTACCCGATTCTCAAAGTAGAATAGTGTTGATTCTCTATTGTGTAGAGATCCTTCCATTTTGTTGTTGTGGGTTGGTTGTAGGTTGCGGACATGGTTTCGACCTTCTCCTTCTTCTTCTTGGCACTTGGCCTATGTATATCCACTGGGTTTGGCGTGTTGGTTGACTCTCCCACTGCAAATCGATTACCGTTACACCTAGCACTCGAGCTTCGATGGAGATGCGGAGTTCTTCTAGTTGTGCTTGGAGCTCTTCTTCTTCTGTCGTCCAATTAGCAAATCCTGCTATCCATTCATCCATTCACAATAGTTTAGGGGTTTCAGTCTTGTAAACTGAAGGGTTTCATGAAAAGATCCTCAGTGGGGGCACCAAATGACGGGAGCAAAGCGAACCCCGAACCCCGACGGCCTCTAAAACACCGGGGACCGAATGGCGCGCCTCGAGCCTGTCATGGTAAAGCAAACAGGGGGAACCACCTAGCTTCAACGGCTAGGACGCAAACGACACACCACCATAACAAAGTTTTCATCCAAGAGAGATGGATGCTTGGGAGTAATGATGAAGAGGAAAGGGAATGAGATCAAGTGAGAGAGAGAGAGGGTGAGGGAGGGGGTATAGCGGCTTAGTACTTAGGCACCACAAAAGGATGGCGAATCCGCACACCCTTCACACATACACAAGATCACTCCAAACACAAGACTAGGTGGCGATTCCGCACACCTCACATGGGCAAAACATTGCAAGAAAACATACTCACAAAACCTCAAGCTTTATTTAGAGAATAAGGCGATGAAATGGGGAGCATAGGGTAGGGGAATGAGAAGGGAGAGCGTGGTAGAGCACATGGCAGATAGGTGGGAGTTGATGGCAAAGACTCGCACGAGGGTTATGGCCATCATCCTTCATTTAGTTTCCCTTCATCTTCCATAGCCCAAGGGTGTAGAGGTCATGCTCAAGACGAGCATGGTGATTGCGGTGATGGTGATGGTGTGGGTGTGTGTGTACTAGGCACACACAGTGCATAGTGTACTCTTTGGTGATGGTGTTGACCTTGTGAGTGGAGGAGAGGAAAAGGGACACCCGGCGGGGCAACAGTGAAGAAAAAGGAGGCAAGGTGGGGATGGGCTACCCCGCAGGCATGAGGTGGCCTATTTTACCTTTCTTATATATTTACATAATCATACTTTATTTTTTTCTTACTTTTTCCAATGCCTTTTATCACTCCCTCGCTAAGAGGGGGTTTTCATGGGGTGGGGACGAGAGAAGAGGGGTATGGGAGCTTGGCTTGTGAAAAGCCCCCATCAATGCTTTCTGTACGTCGATATCCTACTCGACAAGGTCAATTATCGAAGGGGTACATCAATTATATTTTACTTAGGGAGCAAGGCTTCATAAAAAAATACTCCAAGGACATGGCTCCCTATATATATCTATATAATATATATATATATAAATTGGGTGCATGTTCACTCTCAAGCATATACAGCTGGCTAGAGTGTAGGTGTACATGAAGACTATATTGAAAGCATATTCATACCACAAGATGCTGCGACTTTTGATTCCAAGGAAACTCGGTAATTATGCTAACTTTAATTTTCAATTTTTGAGCTTATTCACTTCTTGAGGACTTTCTACAATGCCAACTTGACAAGAAATTGTTTCTTCAGTGAAGGAGAGTTTTGAAGCTCTTAGATGTGGTTTGATATCTACGGTTCTCACGAAGATGTATGAGCTAGCAAGGCCAGCTATTCAAGAAATCCTAACAAGGTTGATTATCTTATTTTTTTAACATGAGCCTCTGTTTTCTATGAGCACTTAGGCACTTTTATGTCTCATCCTTGTGTGAAGCAATTATTTCATATAAGATTCACAAGTTTGGAATATGCTATTAGCATACAAACTTGGGGAAACTTGACAATAGGTATAATTGATTTCTATTTGGTGGTTGGTCTAAACCAAGCGATGAGGGCAAGCAGGGTACACCCATCGACAACTCTACATTTCTCAGCATACATGGCTATGAGCGAGACTCAACAGCAGTCAACTCATTTGAGAGGAGCAACAAAGCTAGCCAATTTCACGTTCTACTTGTTTTTTTTCTTTAACTTTTTATTTTGAAAACTTTTCTCTACTATGCAATGCAAAGTGCTTTGCCTCACTTGATGCAAATCATGGATTCTATTTTGTACCAAGGTACTATCCATTGAATTAAGATCGAGGATAGTGGCACACATAATTGGCACTAAGTGGATATAAGCCCATAGTTTTTTCAATGTGGAACTTTGATGTAGCCATGCCAGTGTAATTGTGCAAGGCACGTATAGTAGTGGCTCACATGTTTTGGACTATCATTGAATCCAAGGGCTTATTATTCTGTTTTTTAAATACGCATGCATGGCATGAAAATACGATGGTAATACATCCAATTCATCATTTGTTACGCTTTTGCAATATCCTTAGCTACTCTTTTCAAGAATAACGAAGACTGGTCGACTAGCTTGTGATTATTGTAAATGTATAAAAATGCTAGGCACTTTACATCATTGTCTATATGCATAAGGTGCATCCAATCCCAATGACGATATCTATGGGTAGCAAGTAGGCATGGCCTAGCTATTAAGCAATTGATTCATGAAAAGACATGATTGCATTAAGAGATCCTCCTCATAACTAATCATTTGTGTAAACCCCTCATAAAATCTAGTATGACTATTTTCTTTGGGGGTGTTTGACATCTTTCTCCTTTGTTCATGGTGGAAGAAGATTCTCTCATAAACTAGTTGTGAATAATATTCCAACTGCAAAAAAATTGTTGCTTTGTTGTAGCATTTTTTATGTCTCTAAGGAGCTATATTTTTAGGGGGATATGACCAAATTAATACACAATACTCCATAGGAGTTGTGAGTCACAATCTGATCTCAACAGAGTTGTACTTTAGGAATGAAGTCCCAATCTAGCATGGGATAGTGGACAAATTCAACTATCTCAGTTGATTCCAAACACTTGTGACCACAGTGGATTTTGTTCATCACCATTAGATTCTAGGTTGAGTAGTTTTCATGCAAAATATAACTAAGTGGGTTGACATTGTATAAGCTAACCAAGGGGTTTTTGTTGCAAAGGCAACACCCAAGGTTACCGATTTCTATTCCTTTTTTTCCACTAGTCTTTCATTTAGTATTCATGTCACCAATATATTACCTCTTTACGGTTTGTTTTATGACCTAAGGTATATTTCTAGTTGTATCTTTCAAGCTTGCAAAGTGAAAGTGACTAGGATTAAGTGAAATTTATGTTCCACCTCCAAGTATGCAGATTTGGTTCACTTTTTCAATGTACTTCGCTTGACTTTTTCTACTTGGATGAATAAGCTTGAGTGCTTTCATCGATCTTGCTCTTTAGAGACATGCAAGGTCATGTAGGAGCAAAGAATTTAGGGCCGCAGTGTCCTAAATACATATATTCATTATGCAATTATGGACCTATATGTAGGGTTTTCTTTGGAAAATATTGTCTCATAGACACAACATGGTCTAGATACTCAAGCGATTTGGTTCAACCAGTGTGGAGCAAGATTAATGAGGATCCCTATCACTCATGTCACAAAATGTTTATAGTTACCTCAACACACAAGTACATCGCGTACTTGAAGGATGTTGTTTTTGTGAGACATCCCTATTTGAGACATATTCTTTATGTGGAGAATAAGATTTTTTAAAACTGACATTGGTGCATGCTATTTCAATGATGTGTTGCGACAAAGTCCCTAAGTGCTGGTAAAATCCGTTTATAAGACCATTTTGAGCACATCATATCAGGAACAATTTTAGTCCACAAATTGTCAGATATCTAGCCAGAATTGTTAGAGTACAAGTGTTGTAAAACAACTTTAAAAGATGGTTATATAGACATGTAGGAAGGCTTTGTTCTATTGATGAACATGTTTCATTGGTACCTAGGTGTGATTGATATTCACAATTGATTATAATCCACATGTCAGGCCAAGGACCTAGATGGACATGGATATGCACGTTTCGATGTGTTTTTGCTAAATGCATGCACACTAGGTGCTATGGACCCTAGTGTTTAGCAAAGGCTGATTTGTAGCAGCATGCATATTCATTATATTAGTTTCTTATGGTGAGTTTGGCACCTTGTGTGCAATATCTCTATGAAATTAATTTGGGATCTACCAATCACCAATAGAGGTCATGGCTTGGTTTGTATTCTTGTGGATCTTTGAAGCTAACCAAGATAGTTATTTATAACATTGTTGATTCATTAACAATGCTGTAAGGCACTATGATCTCTACAATAGGGAAATTCTAAACACTCAAATGGGCCCTATAAGGACTTTGACTTTCTGTCTCTTGTCCAAAATGGGCACACGATAAAAGTTTTACAAATGAAATCAAAACTTATCATGCTTTTGGATTTAGAATGTACTCATCAAGATCCATTGATATATAGCATGCCAACATATTTCTTATATTATAGAAGATTCCATTTTTTTATGTGACAACTCTGCCTTGTTAATGGAATCTCTCCCCACATTTCAGATTTATTGGGGAGGCTAGAACTTGTACAACTCAACTCCACAGTTTCGGGATTTAGAACCTATTTCTAAGATCATTCCAATGATATGCCGGTTGATAGGATTTTGACAAAGCGTTTATGTACTTCACTGGGTTTCCCACTTTGGACAAGAGAGGAAAACTCAAACCTCATTATAGGGCCCCTTTGAGATTCCAAAATTTCCCTAATGGTTTACCACTCATTTTGAAAGACTATCTGTAAATGATGGGGAGACACCAAGGATTTCATTGACGTGATCAAATATGTGAACATATTAATAACGTTAAGTGATCACATTTCAAAATACATGATCACATTAAATATTCATATGACTTTCCCTTAACCTATAGTTGGTGGACCCAGTTTAGTGTTCATATAATTTTTGATGGGGCACGTCAGGAAAAACACATAACTCGATGAGGTTTGGTGGCTTTCCATGTCACCACTTATCGACTTTTTTGTGATCACATCAATTGTGATTATGTAAATGTGAAAATAAACACTATGAATACAAGAAATCTCATGTGATCACGTGAATATTGAATCCCTAGGAGACACATCTCAATGTTATCATTTTATCCAAAGAGGATAGGCAGGTTACAAGTGTAATATTGTGCTAAAGGATATACAAAACGTGTATGTTAGCACCAAGTACTCCAATTAGAAAGTACGTAGATTGCTCTCGCTCGAGTTTTCTTACCATAATATAAAGCATGTTTGTGACTAGGTTTAGTCTCGTAATGTATAAGTATGGTTTTCAACCTTGAACACTAGTTATGGTGGGGCTGTTTACTGATGCAATATAAGATAACAAGTCAAGGACTTTTAAGTAGTAGGCATAATACTTTCATGGAAAATGAGAAGAGGTATTCTTTGCTGCACCTCCTTGTTGCGATAACGCGTTTAGCATACTCAAAAGAGTTTTAAATGAAGTATATATGTTATGTTATATATGGGTCGGTTACACAAAACAATTGCAAAAAGGGACAACGATGTGGTAAGATGTTATTCTTGATATCATCAAACCTCCTACTCAACCATGTTTTAGCCAAATGGATAGATAAATCCATGAAGGATGCCACTACAAAAACAAATAGTGTTCTTTTGAATATATCACCACTTTTTTCTTTAGGATGAAAACACATATCCAAGGGAGGAATATTGTTGTACCTATGGTAAGACCGAGCATGCCAAGGGTCAAAACAAACATGGGATCAAGGGGTGCTATGTTTGTATGGCTAGGAGACTATGTATAGCAATGCTTGATGGAGAATTGCATGGTCATGTCTCCCATGGTATTAGACCCAACCTCAAAGCCCCCCCGAGAATCTGTTCAAGAGGCAAATCATGCTAATAGCAAAGTAGAGATTGTGCCATGAAATTGGATGCAAACAATCAAATATTTGTATGATCATGTGCAAGAATTGAGGCTAAGTGTTCTGGAGTGGGGACAACCAAGAGGAGAAAGAGGAAAAGCAAGACCATTGACTGGCTGATGTTACAACTATGTAATAGAGAAACACTATGCAACCACTATTTGGCAGAGGCAGATGGCAAGGAAACTTCAATGTCTAGAGAAAGTGAGTAGTTGAAAGTCTAGTACAACCAACCCCTCTAGATGGTGGTGACATCCCTAGAGTGAATATAATCGGGGTGGATAAGCAGAAGATTGATGTATTGTCCAATAAAAGAACAAGAGATCAAACGGAAATAAAGATAGAGTGGGAGACAAGATATTGCAAAGGTAAAGAGAAGTTTTATGAGGGGAAAGAGTAGCCCAAGATTAGCAAGAGGACAAGGCACTAACAAGCACAAAGCACAAAACGGAGCCCGATGGCCTCTATGCTAGGACCGTGCATGCCGAACGCGTCACGAGAAATGAAAAGTGGAGCACCACCTAGCTTTGAGCAGCTAGGACACGGACAATGGTAATTTAAAATATCACAAATATGAGAGAGAGAGAGAGAGAGAGAGAGAGAGAGAGAGAGAGAGAGAGAGAGAGAGAGAGAGAGAGAGAGAGAGAGAGAGAGAGAGAGAGAGAGAGAGAGAGATAGAGAGATAGAAGTAAGTGATGAAAACCCCTGGGGATGTGAGAGAAACTTGATTCAAAGTGATATTTACAAAAACCTTAGCTACGGCAAGATGGCGACTCTAGTGATACAGAGAAGTAGTGAGAGATAGAGAGCCTATACTGCACGGAGGTTCTACTCTTGTGTGTGACGACCCTTGAAGTCAGGGTGTGTGCATAGATTCCTTCTCATAGTGCTAAATTCCCAAGCCCTAGTGCTCAAGTGCCCATGTGCTCAAGTGCCGCCCCGATAGTGACCTCTGACTCGCCCTTTTATAGGTGTAGGGTGCATTAGTTTAGGATAATCTGATTAGATTAGGGCCCTAATCAGGAGAGACAAAGCAAGAAGTTGGGTCAAGTTATTTTGTTTTCTTAACTTCTTGTGTGTGCATATATGCGTGTAGTGTATGTGTATGTATGTGCATGTGAGTCTGTACATCCAGTTATATGGAGTTCTTTGTGGGTGTGTAAGTGTGTGTGTGTACGAGAAGAGTGTGTGGGAACGAGAGTAAAATAAGATTATTATTATTATTATTTATTTATTTTTAATCTTCCTAGCGGGTGATAGGTAGATAGGGGTTGGGGTGAGTGTGTGTGTGTGTGTGTGTGTGTGTGTGTGTGTGTGAGAGAGAGAGAGAGAGAGAGAGAGAGAGAGAGAGAGAGAGAGAGAGAGAGAGAGAGTTGGATTGCGTTGCGCTGCTAGCATGGATGGTTGAAGGAGGGAGGAAGAGAGAGAGGGTCAGAGTGAAAGATGGGAGGAGAGTGAGGGGCTGGGGGGGTGAGGGGAGTGTGTGTGTGGGGGGGGGGGGGGGGGGGGGGGGGGGGGGGGGGGGGGGGGTGTGTGTGTGTGTGTGTGTGTGTGTGGGGGAGAGAGAGAGGAGAGAGAGAGAGAGAGAGAGAGAGAGAGAGTGGAGAGTGAGAGAGAGAGAGAGAGGAGAGTGAGAGGGAGATGAGTGGGTTGAGGGGTAGTGGGCCATGGAGAGTGGGTAGTGGGGAGAGAGGGGGAGTGGGTGAGGGAGAGAGTGAAGGAGTGTGGCGGCCCACCTTGGTTGACAAATGAGAGAGAGAGAGAGAGAGAGAGAGAGTATATTGCTGAGGACGAGAGAGTGTGGACGAAAGGGGAGAGATAAGGGAGGAAAATGTTATGGAATTGATATTTTACTATTTATTGTAACTGACAGGTGGAAAAATCTTGACCGAGCTAGGCTCTTGCAAAAGTATATCATATTTTATGTACATTTTATTCTTCAAGTGCTCTTTTATGAGCTTTGGCCATTTATGAACGGCCGGCCATTTTGTAACCAATTTGATCATTCAAGAAATCTATAAATCAAATACGTGCAAGAGGGAAATGGTCACTCTTTCATGGGGGGAGATTGCACCCAGTGTCTGTGTATTCTCCTCTTCTCTCTTCTCTTACCTCTCGCCATGCCGGCGTAGCACTCCGCTTTAAATGGTGCGCCTGCAGGCTTCTTTTCTCTCTCTACCGCTCTATGTCTCTCTTTGTTCGAGTGCGGCGTTGCATATGTGCTATGGGTTATGCTAGGTATGCCAATTTGTGCTTTTCATGGATTGCAACATGTTATTTACGTATTTTGCAGGGCAACCGTGCCTCCGTTTGTAGCAGTGGTATCAGAGTTGTGGCTATGCTCATGGTTGTGCAATGATTATGGATTTGGGGAACTTTATCAAAGCTAAGTGTTGTCACTTTTGTTTTTTAATTCTAAATTTTCAATGATTATATCCTCTTTCTTTGTCAAAGAATGTTTATGCTTTGGTTGGTCTATACCTATTCGATTTGTGATTAATTCATATCTAAATATAGCGCTTTGCACTGCATAATAGAGGAATTAGTTTTTTTTTTAGTAGATGCATACTAGGAAATAAAAACTCAAATCGGTCGAATACTTTGATTAAGTAATTAGTGCATGTGCGGTTGCAGTTAGAGTACCTTGCCAATGAATAATCATGGTCGATTGATTAGTAATAAGCGAGCTTATGACAATAAAGAGAAAAGGAGTTGTAAAAGGCGTAGAGGAAGAATAGGAACTATATTAATTTTGTCCTTAAACTTATTGGTTCATCATCAACGATGGTTATCACCATCCCCACAGTCCAAAAACCCACCTTGACACCCTGGTCACCACCCCCGGAAAGCACACGCCATCAGAAACAATAGGCTCTTATGACCGGGACAGTGTAGCCACGATGACTGCAACACATGACTGCTTGGCCGATTTTCCCTGACGTCATCACATGACGTGCTCATCGAGTCATCAGTTGGGGATAGCTATGGACCATCATATGCATCGCCAACCTCACTAGGCCTAGGCATCATCTGCATAACACTGATTTGCCTCTCCAGCTCATGCAACAACATTAGAACGACGGCTTCACATGAAGTTCACTCGTTCCAGATACGTGTACTTGCAGTTCCTGCTAGTTTCATGCATACTTGCATGGCAATTGCACTCATTTCTAGCCCCACTCAATCTCTCTCTCTCTCTCTCTCTCTCTCTCTCTCTCTCTCTCTCTCTCTAGGGCCGCCGGACCAACCACAACTACGACTCCCAGAGGTGCCATGCACCAACCTCACCAACTCGACAGAGGGCACCCACTTTTTTGGCTAATGTGAGGTCAGCTCAGAAATTGGTTGTGCACCAAACCCACTTACCACCTCTAGGCTCTCGGACCCTCGACCAACCATAGTTGTCCGAGCCTTCTTTTGTTTTTCCCTCTCCACCCCTCATTTGGTGCATACAAAACAGCATGACAAACTCTCTCTCTATCTGTCTCTGAGTCAATCTCTCTCTCTCTCTCTCCCCATTTCTCCGCGTCCTGTAGTAGTAGCAACAACCTCTGTCCACCTTCTTCTCCTCCGCAGTAACTGTGCTACTTGCAAAGGCTTTCTTCCCTTGATATTCCTCTCCCAGACGTGCCGCCTTGGCAAGATCCACCCCTTCACATTTTGCAGTACTCCTTACAATGTAATGCTCCTTTCATGGGTGATGCATGACTGCTAGGAAGGTTGCAATCACAATTTGATTCGTTTTCCTCACCTCTACCACTTAGAGAGATAGCTCTTCGGCTCTGCACATTTTATGTACATTTTATTATTCAATTGCTCTTTTATGAGCTTTGGCCATTTATGACCGGTCGGCCAGTTTGTAACCAATTTGACCTTTCAAGAAATCTATAAATCAAATACGTGCAAGAGGGAAATGGTCACTCTTGCACGGGGGGAAATTGCACCCAGTGTCTGTGTATTCTCCTATTCTCTCTTCTGTTATCTCTTGCCGTGCCAACGTAGCACTCCACTTTAGGAGGTGCGCCTGCTGCAGGCTTCTTTTCTCTCTCTACCACTCTATGTCTCTCTTTGTTCGAGTGCGGCGTTGCATATGCGCTATGGGTTATGACAGGTATGCTGATTTGTGCTTTTCATGGAGTGCAATGTGTTATTTATGTATTCTGCAGGGCAACCGCGCCTCTGTTTGTAGCAAAAAATGTGAGTGTGTGTGTGTGCATGAATAACGAGAGAGAGAGAGAGAGAGGGAGACTCTTGTCCCATGCATGGCGGCCCCTTAGAGGGAGGAAAATTTATTTTATGCGCCCTATGGGCTTGGTGACACAAAAAAAGGGAGAGAGAGAGAGGGAGGTGGGTTGGCGGAGCCAAGCAGGAGAGAGAGAAGTTGTCCTTTGGTGATGATGGAGGAGGAATGGAGCGAGTGTGGGCAAGGGATTTGCGTTTGGGTGGGGGGGGGCGGTGGCCCACTCTGGGCGTATGCATGGGAGGGAAGAGGGTGACGGGGTGGCAGGTTAAATCATTTTTTTCTTTTGTTTATTAATAGGCTCCCCCCCCCCCCCCCCCCCCCACGGAGTGGGGTTGGTTCTCGCGGCCACCATTAGCCCTCCCTTATGGCTAGAAGCATTCATTCTTCTAGCTCTACTTCTGATTCCCTAACAGCGGAGTTGGAGGGTTCTTCCTCCTCTAGAATATCTAGCATGAAATCTGGATCAAACCTTAAGAAGTATCTTTTTAGCCGCCATCCATTGAGCCTCGTCTTGTGGATTCGACCATGTTGTCGGGGGATAAGTGTGCAAAAGGTGATCTGCGAAGGCATCCAGCCCCTGGCTGTGAGAGGTGCGGGGAAAGAGGTGCAACAGACACAATTAGTGAAAACAGAGCTCAAAACAAACAGTTTGCTTAATACAGTTAATCAACAGTATCCATGATTAATCAATCATTAATGGAGGATTTATGCTCCTTACAAGGTGGAACCTAGCTTAATCCAGGTGCTAATCAAGAAAATTAAAAATAACATGCTTAGTACTACCTTCTACTTCTTCCCGTTATGCCATAGGAACTTCGTCTTCCAATGGTCGTCTGTTTTGGCTTAAGATTTATGGCTTAAGTCCCAGATTTGAATGGGTTTAGGCTCGGGTAATGATTTAAGATTAGTCTGAGGGCTTAAGAGAATCCCGGTCAATGATTGCTTAAGCTTGGCTAATGAAGACGAGGTTAAGCTTAGAGGTTAAGAATATGTCTAATGAGTTTGAGAATGGGAAAATTTCACTTAGCTCCTGAGAGATTAGAGATTAGGCTTGAATAAAGAAGCTTATCATGATCCGCCTTAGTCTCGGTTCGATTCGAATTGCTAATGAGTTTAGAATTGGTTTACGATGGATTATGGAGGTTTAGGTTCCGGCTTCAAATTAGAGGGCTTAGGCATATGAGTAATGAGCTTTAGAAGCTTTGGCTTGCCTTCTTTCTGAAGAGAGAGTTTAATGAAAAGAGAAGAGCTTAAGATGGACTCGTCCTCTTTTTATATAGGCTGCATGCCTCTTTTCTAAATTTGGCCTACCCATTAGCAACATCGCTAATGGGTAGCCACCCTATGATGTGGTAGTGGCGGTTTTCCGACTACACCAAATCCTACGGTTTGTGGATTGAACGAAGGCGCCTAGGCCTGCTGAGAAAAAGTCGACTCTTTGTCAAGCTCATCCGAGCCTTGTGTGGGTCAGCGCGAGTGTATTTTCATCCTTCTGCATTCGTGCTCGCTATCTGCAGCTCCACACCATGTTTTTGCCTTGGCTTCACACCCCTTAGGGTTTAATTGGACGGCCTTTTTGCTTATGGCCTTAGGCAGCCCTTTAACTTATGGCCTTGGGAGGCCCTTTATTATTCGGCATGGGCGGGCATTGAAGCTTGTAAGCGCACACATTTGACATGCTTAATCTAGCAAAGAAATTGCAAGCACATTGGCTAATCATTTTGGGCGGCCATTAATTTGAACTTGAGCGGGCGGCCATGCCCCTTTGAGGTCGGCCATAACTTATGTAAGGGCACCACCTTTGGCATACATGCTGCCCAAGCAATACCAAGCACTCAACAACCTTGGTACCCCCCATTTGGCATACATACGGACTAAAGCATCCCCAAGCACAACATCTTTCTTCAACAACCCCTGTCGAGCAACCTCATCATGAAATCTGTTGCCCGTATCAAGAGACGACCTTAAAAAAGATTCCACTTAAGCATTTATTGTGCTATCTGAAGTGCATCACATCCAGCTTACACCTCAACCAAAGCACTGTTACCTTGAGCACTTATTATACTGCCTTCAAAACCCTTGCTGCTGCTCAAAGTTCCAAAATGGCGCACGGACCGAGCGGATTGGACTAGTAGGGAACCAACCCCCGATGAATCTTTATTGGCCCATATCTTGGCGATCGGAACTCCGATCACTAATATGAAAAGACCGATGTGCTCCTTAGACTGAGCACTTTAGGCCCGTACATTCATTTCAATTCTGTCACCTTAGGTGCAGTTTCCCAATCCGGTATGGATTTTCAATTAACTTGAACTTTAAATTGCCATAACTTCTTCACCGTAGCTCCAATGGATGAGCCGTAAAGACAAACCTGTAGAGCACATCAAGCTCTAGAGTTCTAGTTTAGAATATCTTAGACATGACTACTTCAAGCATAACACTTTTTAGCATCATTAAGGCATGTTTTGGCCCTTAGAGCCTCATCTGGTACACTTTTAGCTTAAAAATTGGCTTGTTAGCAAGCCCTTGTAGCTGCTAAACAATCATGTAGGATTCAAATACACCTAATTGACATCCCTTTTTTCATTTTCTTGACATGGGAGCGGAGCGGCACAACAATATCCACCCCCTCTGAACCTGCACAACCTCTGGTCTGTGCCAATTGCACTTAATCAGCTTCATTAAAATCATCATGAGACATATCATCTAATGTATGCATAACATGATCCTCTGGTCCCTCCTCCCATCTCTTGATTTAGCCCCATTGTATATATGCTGTTTTTTCATTGGGAGAGTCTCCCCATCATGTTTGTTGTAGCCCTCTCTTGCAGAGGTGGATGTAGCCCTATGGGCAGCTTTCATTAACTAATAGAAGGATCTTTTTCTCAAAAAAAAAAAACATGATCCTCTGGAGGCGAATCTGAATGGGAAGCTTCAAGAACAATCTTGCCTTCTCGCTTCTTGAACAGCTTGATTCGTTTTCCTGCAAAAGGCACCTTAAGCATAGTACCGTCTAGTTCACATAATTGATATGTCGCATTATCAAAAACATGCTGCACCACATATGGTCCAAACCACCGTTTCACCATTTTACGCGTAGTAGTATATTGGTTCTCCAAGCTACTCTCATAGACAAGTACCAAGTCACCATCTTTGATAGCATGTGGTTATAGTCTATGCTTTCCATCAAATGCTACCTTATTCTTCAATCTTGCCTCCTTAAGCTTCTCTTTAGCATGTTCGATATCCTCTTGACGCCTCTCAAGCTGGTGAACACGTAGAGCAAGCAAGTCTTCAATAGACATACCTTCTTCCCATGCCATTATGGCCCAAGTCGTAAGTGCTTCCTCTATATGCATAATGGGTTTTTGACCATGCATCAATTCAAACGGAATAATCCTGTAACTGAACTGTTTGTAGTGCGATCAACCCATAAAGCAAATGGCAAGAGTTTAGGACAATCACCAACATGTCCTTCACACGCCTTCGCTAAAGCTTTAACAATAGGCGGATGTCCTCTTTCACTTTTTCCATTACCTTCTGGATTGTATGCTATAGTGCGAGCGAGTTTAATGCCCATACGAGAAAAAAATTCTTGAGCTTCATCTACATCCAAATCTCCTCTATCTACAGTAATTCTGCCAACACATCCATACCTGGAGATAACACCTTCAAGCAATAACTTGCATACTAAATTGGTAGCTTTGGTACGCAAAGCTCTGCCTTCAACCTGATTAGTAAGATCTTCCCTGGCAAGATCAATATATCGCATCTGCCACACTCCTACTGGCATTTTATAAGGTCCACCACCCACTTGTAGTGCATAGCCAGTGGATAGGTGTAGACATGTAGTAGTGTTAGTGTGTATACGCGCTTCACCAGGGGCACTTTTCTCCCACTGGGTTTTTCCCCCTGGACATCCGGTGTGAAAGGACACCTTATCTCTTAGGGTTTCATATAAGCTTTGTAGCTCTGAGTTTGTATATACACTATTATTCCAATACAGAGAGACAGATTACAGAGATCTCGTACACAAGCTCTGTGTCTTCTCCTTCTCCATCTTCTTCCTACTTTGAGTTGCTGTCTTCCTTCTGTTTCCTGTTTCATCATCTTCAACAATTGGTATCAGAGCAAGGTGATTTCCAGAGCCTCTACTTGTGTTTTCGCGTCCGCGCGCGCAATCGCAGTTTGCAGGCAGTTTTCGGAAAATTTGCTCGTGGGAGCATCCTCGACGTTCCGGGAGTATTCTGAGTAGGCGACCTGGGGTTTTACCCCCCTTTCAAAGCCGTTCGAACCCTCAGAATTTTGTTTTGAGTAGCGTAGCAGAAGTTACTTTTCGGAGGCGTTTAGATCAAGAGGGTGTGCTTTTTGACAAATTTTCTTCAGGTAAACAGTTCTTTTGGGAAGCAGCTTGTCTTAGCTTTGTGTTGAGATTTTGTGTAGAGTTTTTCTTGGATTGGAGAGGAGATTTGTGAATCTCTTGGAGGTTCTTTTTCTCTCTTGTGTGCATCTACAGTATGGCTCAATCTACGAAGAAAGAGATTTTTGGTGCGTTTACATCCGAAGACAAATTGGATGGTACCAACTATTCTCTTTGGTCTTTTATGGCCAAAAATGTTTTTGTTGGTAAAGGATTGTGGGATTATGTATCTGGAGATGAAGTTCGTCCAGGTAGCATTGCACCTGCCACGCCTGGTCGTGGTGCAGCGTTGGTGCAGGAACCTCACAAGTCACTCCAGAGCAAAAGAGATGGGATACTAAAGATGCACAGGCTATGGCTGTGATTGCCTTAACCATAAAGAGGACAATCACACCACATATCAGATCTTGTAGAACTTTTGAGGATGCTTGGAACACTCTGCAAGCTATGTTTGGAGGAAGAAACGCTGCCAGAATAGAGTTTTTGAAGAAACAACTTGACAAAATACAGATGGACGAAGGTGACGATATTGTCGAGCATCTTACAAAAATCAGGGATCTTAAAGAGAAATTTCTTAGCATTGATGAAGTGATTCCAGAGAAGGACTTGGTTTCCAAAACACTCAATTCACTACCACCATCTTATTTGACTTTTCAGACTTCTTTGACTCTGTCTTTGCGAGCTAATCCTGAGCCTCTTCATTTTGAAGAGTTAGTGGCTTTGCTATTGCAGGAGGATCAATCACGTAAGAACAAGTCTTTACAGGTGGATGGTATGGATCATGCTCTTGTTGTACAGAACAAAAACAGGGGTAAAGAGAGTGCTCATCACTCCAAGTCTAGTGTAGGACAATCTTCAGAGAAGTCTAAAGGTGATCCCGACAAGTCCAAGAAGAAAGGTAAATGTCACTACTGCAAGAAACCTGGTCACTACATTAGTGAGTGTAAAAAGCGAATTGCTAAAGAAAAGAAGAAAGAGTCAAGTTTGGTTGTTTTAGCTTCTGGTGATTCTTCTACAGCTAAAGAAGAGTCTGCAAACTTTGTGCAGGATTCTTATGCTTTTGTAGTATGTTCAGATTTTTCTGCTTACAGTGTTGACAAGACACAAATGATTTGGTGCTTTGATAGTGGTGCATCCAGGCATATTACTTCACGGAAGGATTTGTTTTGTTCATTGGATGTAGCTCCAGCAGGAAAGAAGGTGACATGTGCAAATAATGCTTCTTATCCAATCAAAGGCGTTGGTAAGATTTTGATTACCATTTCAGATGGTTCAGATTTATGCTTGCCAGATGTCTTATATGTTCTAGGGATCAAGAAGAATTTGTTGTCTGTATCCTCTTTTGCAAAAAATGGTCTTCGGGTCATTTTTTAGGATGACAGATGTGTTGTACGAGATCGAGAGAATGGTTATTCTCTTATCACTACAGGTACGTTGGACAATGGACTATTTGTGCTAGATCGTTATGAAAAGCAGATTCAGGTATGTATTGCAGAAACAAAGACTCAGGCCATGCAGGATGCTGAGTTGTGGCATGCTAGATTTGGGCATGTTGGTTATGGCAGTTTGATGACTTTACAACGTCATAATATGGTGCATGATTTGTCTTTATTGGAGATGCCACCAACACATGTATGTGAAGGTTGCGTTCTTGGAAAGATGCACAGATTTGCATTTTCACAGGATGGTTCAGTTAGAGCGACACGAAAGTTGCAGCTTGTACACAGTGATGTATGTGGTCCTATGAGGACGCCATCTATAGGAAACAGCCTTTATTTTGTGACCTTCATTGATGGCTTTTCCAGGTTTTGTTGGGTGTATCCACTCAAAGCAAAGTCAGATGTGTTTGCAGTTTTTCAACATTATGTCGCCATGGTTGAAAATGAAACAGGTTGCAAAGTACAGACTCTTCGTACCGATCGAGGAGGTGAATACATGTCTGGTGCATTTAAGGATTTTTTGGGAAAGAAAGGCATTAAACACCAATGCACTATGCCATACACACCACAACAGAATGGTGTTGCAGAAAGGAAGAACAGGTCTTTAATGGAGACGGCTAGATGTATGCTCAAGGCTAAGAGTTTGCCTCATAAGCTATGGATGGGGGCAGTTGCTTGTGCAGCACATGTTTTGAACAGGTGTCCTACTCATGCCTTGAAGACCATTACTGCATATGAAGCTTGGTATGACAGAAAACCTTCAGTCAGTTATCTTCGTGTTTTTGGTTGTCTTGCTTATGCTCACATCCCTCAGCAGTTACGTGGGAAGCTTGATGATAAGGCAATCAAATGTATATTTGTGGGGTACAGTAGTGGAAGTAAAGGTTATAGACTTTACAATCCTGCTACAAACAAGATTTTTGAAAGTCGTGATGTAATTTTTGCAGAAACTACTGCTCAACCTATGGTTGCTTTTGATGTACCTCATATGCAGACACATGATGTATATGAAGGTTTGCTTCCTTCTTTTGTGGAGAATCAAGAATCACAACAGGTTGATAATATTGATCAATCTTTTGATCAGCATGTGACACCTCATGATGTAGAGGAAATTGTGCGTGAAGAGCAAGAAGTTCTCAGGGAAGAAAGAACCTTTCCTAAATGGGTTCAGAAAACTTTGCAGGATAGCAAGTTGGATGCACCGTTGCCACGAAAAACACGTGCTGGTACTACTTTTGGCGAAGAGCAAGTAGATTTGGCTTGCTTTAGAACTCTTTGTGATGCAGATGAGCCTGATTCATTTGAACAAGCTTTAGAGTGTGTTCAGTGGAAAGATGCTATGCTGCAAGAAATTGATTCTATTCATAAGAATCATACATGGGATCTAGTGGACTTGCCTACAGGTAAAAAGCCTATTGGTACAAAGTGGGTTTTTAAGGTAAAAAGGAAACAAGATGGTACTGTCGACAGGTACAAAGCAAGGCTTGTAGCAAAAGGCTATGTGCAACAGAAAGGCATAGATTATGATGAAACCTTTGCTCCTACTTCTCGTGCGTCCACAATTAGATCACTAGTTGCAATTGCTGCTCATCATGGTTGGAAAGTGCATCAGTTGGATATCAAAACTGCTTTTTTGAATGGTGATTTGCAGGAAGAAGTTTATGTAATTCAACCAAGTGGTTTTGTTGTAAAAGGTCAAGAGCAAAAGGTATGTAGATTGCGTAAAGCTTTGTATGGTCTCAAACAGGCTCCAAGAGCATGGTATGAGAAGATACATACTTATTTGATTGGCCAGGGATTTCAGAATAGTCCAACAGAAAGTAGTTTGTATGTCAAAAAGAGAGATGGAGTTCTCATTATGCTAACACTTTATGTGGATGATATGCTTCTTACAGGCAATAGTGCAGATGAAATTGAAGCGTTTAAAGATGCTTTGAGAAAAACCTTTGAGATGTTTGATCTTGGTTTGCTACATTATTACTTGGGTATTCAGTTTGTGCAATCAGAGGATGGCATATACATGTTGCAGGCAAAATATTTGCATAAAATTTTGGACAAGTTTGGTATGCAAAATTGTAAGCCAATCTCTACACCCGTAGAAACTAGATCAAAGTTGAGCATGCATGATGCTGGAGAAACTTTTGATGTACATACTTATGCAGCAACGGTTGGTTGCTTGATATATTTGGAAGGCAACACTCGTCCAGACATTCAATTTGGGGTTTCACAAGCAAGCAGATTTATGCACAGCCCAGGTATGCATCATTGGTAGGCTGTGAAGCGCATACTTCGTTACCTTTCAGGTACCCCTAATCTTGCCATGTTCTTTCTAAGGGGGCATATGTATGGAAAGCACAGTTCTATGCAGCTTCTTGGTTACAGCGATTCAGATTGGGCTGGTGATTTTGACACACGACATTCCACAAGTGGCAATTGTTTTTTCTTGGGAAATGCATGTATATCTTGGCTAAGCAAGAAGCAACCCACAGTGGCTACATCAACTTGTGAAGCTGAGTAAAGGGCAGCTTTCACGGCAACAGTTGATTGTGTATGGATACGCAGGTTATTGGCAGATCTTTGTGAGTGTCAACAGGCACCCACTACCATTTTCACTGACAGTCAGAGTGCTATGGCAGTTGCAAGGAATCCAGTATTTCATGCAAGAACAAAGCACATAGAGGTTCACTACCACTATGTCAGGGAAAGGCTACATGCAGGGGAGATCACACTAACTTACTGTCCTACACAGGATAACATTGCAGATCTATTTACGAAGGCGTTATCACGAGAAAAGTTTGAAGCTTTCCAAAAAGCTTTGGGCTTACTCTCATACACATGATGATCTGCTACCTTGTACGGATTCACACTATCACTACAGGGGGGATTTGTAGACATGTAGTAGTGTTAGTGTGTATACGCGCTTCACCAGGGGCACTTTTCTCCCACTGGGTTTTTCCCTCTGGACATCCGGTGTGAAAGGACACCTTATCTCTTAGGGTTTCATATAAGCTTTGTAGCTCTGAGTTTGTATATACACTATTATTCCAATACAGAGAGACAGACGAGAGAGATCTCGTACACAAGCTTTGTGTCTTCTCCTTCTCCATCTTCTTCCTACTTTGAGTTGCTGTCTTCCTTCTGTTTCCTGTTTCATCATCTTCAACAATAGGTGGGATGCAATCCATCTCTATGTCGCACATTAGAGTATTGTTGACATATTAAGCATGACTCCACAAATTGAACCACATGTTTGTACATACCTTTCCACCAATACCGGTCTTTAATCTTCACAAAGGTTTCCCAGACTCCTCTGTGTCCAGCCCATAGACTTTCATGAAACTCTTTAATCACTTGTTGCTGGGTTTCTTTGTCTCAAATAATTCATTGTGGTACCCCTCTTGGGCACTTCGGTTGCTTCCATAAATGCCCATCTTTCAGGAAATAGCCATAGGACATTTCCCTGATCTTCTTGAATTCTTGATCATTCCATCCTTCTTGTCTAGTGAGAGTACTTAGGTAGCGGCCAATCATAAGCCACACTCCATCATAAAACTCTTCAAAAAAGACTTCAAAAACATGACCAATATTTCCACAGTTGGCATGTAGATAAGAAGACATGTAGAACTTCAAGCCAGCATCATCACTCGTATTCAGCATGTCTTCTTCCTGGCTATTGATAACATATCTGCAACAGGATTATCTCTACATACAATATGACAAAATTCAGGGTTAAGAGACTTAATATAGGCTATCCATCGTAGCATGGCAATGTCTAGAGTAGAGCAGTTTGCAATCATCCTTATCAGTGGCAAGCAATCTATCTCTACCACAACAGAAGCTCCAAGAAATTATTCTTTATCGGTCCTTAGAGCAGCAACAACACCCCAAAGTTTCCTCTTAACCTGTGGATAACCTCGTTGACGAGCATTGAGCACCTTGGCTCCAAATCTCACTGCATACATGTGTCCTTCAACATCATCTTGACCTATAGCCCATCCAGTACCTGCTGGGCTAGTGTCAACTGTTAAAATAATTGGCATGTCGCATTTATAATCAACTTTTGGCTAAAAGCATGCTTTGGTGGTAGAAAAATGACTGTCCTTGACAGCACCTTTGACAAATCTTTGAGCTACAATCTCTACATGTCGCAGGAAAAACTACCTATCATACTATATATCAATGGATAGATCTTCAAAAGGAGAATCTAAAAACACAAGGTCCGAAAAGTTTTGACCTAAACTACAAAAAATTTACCAGTCCCCACTTTTTCATTGGTAGAAGTAAAATAGGTCCTTTTTTTGTACCACCAGACCACGCTTTCACCCTTTCCTCAAGATCGGAGCCTCAAGAAGCATCTTCTTTAATTTCTTGATAGCTTGTGTGTGAACTTCTTCCCAAACAAACCTTTTATCTTTTCGTAGAAATTGATACAGCACCTCTGCAACATGAGCAAAGTGTGGCAGCCAAATACGATAGAACACACATGCACCCAAGAATCGACGAACCTCAGTAACCGAAGAACATGTTTCCTTCATCTTTTGGATTGCTTTGACTTTTGCTGGACTTGGCCTTCTACCTTTAGAATGGCAAATATGTCCCACAATTAAGACCTCCTTAGCACCAAAAGTTGATTTTTGACCTGAAAGTGTTAAGCTAACTTCTTCAAGCCTCGATAATATAGCATCACAGTCAGTAATATGTTGAGCAACAAACTATCAGCACCCCCTCCAGTCTTTTGTTTCATCTTTTGAGCCTTCTTCACAGCCCTTAATTGGTAGATCATCAATGAAAGGCATAGTAACATGTGGGATTTAATAACTTATTCATGCCATTCATCATATGAGCTACTGAATTAGTAGCACCCTATGGCAGAGTGCACATCCTTACCAAACCAAGAGGAAAGCTAACGCAAATTGATCATATCCTGAATAAACATCACCTATGGAGTAAATAGATCTACCTGCAAAGGCCTTAGCGAATTCATCCACAATTGGGCCAGTACCCACATTGCGGATTGTTATCTTATTAACCGGTTGCATATCCTGAATGAACCTTAATGTACCATTTTTCTTCGGAACAGTACACCGTCAATTAGAATATAGAGCACATGATGGCTCCAAAATTCCCATTTGAATGTTTTCATTAAGCAAATTGATAAGATTTGGCAAGTGAGCTTTAGGAACTGGAATAGGAAGCAAGCTCCATGGCATGTGTGGAACATTGCACGATCTAAGAGCCAGAAAATTAAAAACAAGATTGAGCAAGGTGCATTGGGATACAAAGCGATGGTTCCCAATCCAACCTCAAATCCGAGAGAAGAAGTTCAAATGGAGAATCAGCCTAATCGAGGGGTAGCAACCGTTCCTCAACAATGGGTACGTACAGTTCAAGATTTGTCTAAGCAAATGCAAGAGTTACATTTAAGTGTTATGGATAGAGGTCAAGCAAGGATAGGAAGAGGTAGGGATAGGAAATTTCTTGGCAGATGTTACAACTACAGAGAGGAGGGCCACTATGCTCCAGATTGCCCTCACCCACCAAGGGAAAGGGACAGCATGTATCCTCTATTTGGTCGAGGCATGGGTCAGGTGCAGTATAATGGTCAAAGGGAGAAGCAAGCAATAAACCAAGTACCAGCGGCTCCGTCAGGTAATAATGAAGTGCAAAGGGTTAATATTATTGGTGTTGACAGGCAGGAGGTTGATATTATGGCCAACAAAAGAGCACGAGGTGAGAGAGAGACCGAGACGGAACGTGAAACTAGAGCAAAGAAGGGTAAACAGAAGGTGAACAAAGGTAGAGAGCAGCCAGATCCAAGTAGAATACACTAAGGATATATTTGATAAATATTAATGAATAATTGATAGTCTTTCTATGAAAAGTACTATAAAAGCGTAGTTAAAATTGATGGTTTTATTAATATCAATGTTTTAACTTTATTTGTGTTTAGCTCAAAACACATGGATAAGCTTAAAATAAGTTGAAAAAGTCACGAAGATTCAAAAATAGAGTTTTTATGAGTCACAAACTAAAAGTTGTTTATTTAGTCAAAAGAAGAGGTTTTTTGCAATTCTATCCGTGTTGTCTTGTAGAACCGACATGTTCCCGTCATTTTGAGTATCTAGAAATCCATATTTTGAGTTTGTACGACAAAGTTATGGCATAAACAAATTTCCAACAGTAGTAGGGTAACCTACAAGCAGTAAAAAGTTAGCTTAAAAACAGATATACATAGGTAATATGTCTTTTGTTTGATCCAATCAAGAAGGGATTATACTCTTCTATGATGATACAAACTTATATTTTCTAATTTGATTATCATGTTGAATTGGTTTCATGACTATGTTCTATTGGCTATCTTGTAGAAGTTACAGAAACCAATGTGTGAAACGGGATCTATACAAGGTGTCATGATACTCAGATTGTAATCGTGTGACTTTCGGATTATAATTGTTGTTGCCATCAAGAGATTGAGATTGAGAGTGAGAGTGTGATTGAGATTGTGCACAAGATTGAGATTGAGATTGCAATTGTGAGTGAGAGTGAGAGTGTGATTGAGATTGAGATTGAGATAGCTCGAGGGTGGTCAGTAGGTTTATGAACGAGATATGCTCTTCTTGTAATGATTACCTTACATCTATAAAGATTCTTTATTCAATCTATTTATTATGTGTACTTTGTATTTTTCATTATGAATGTATTTCACTCTCCCCTGTCGCGTCACATATGATGTCCTCCCCTCTTGTATTCTCTAGGAGAATAGGCATAGATTTTGTTGGAATAGGAGGAAGGTGAAGAAGAAGGAGAAGAGGTTGACCTCTTTCTTGCCCTTTTCTTCCTTTGTTTCCTCTCTTCCCTTTCGGAGTGATGATAAGAAGGACTGTGGGTTGACCGTTTCCTCTTGGTAGGAATTGGAAATCGTCTAGATTGCCGTCTTTGTGGAGCCACATCTTCAGAAGAACTTAGGGATTCATTACTTTCCCATTCTTTGGATTCCTCCCCTCATATGGGAGAGAGTCTTGTTTTGGGGGTCTCATCAAGAGGCCTACTAAGCCCTCTCTCCTCCTGTAGAGGAAAGGAAATTCCATAAGCACAAAGTTGTTGAGTAACTTCGGCTTTCAAAGTAGGGTTTCCCATAATGTAATGGAAATGGCCTATTAACTTTGAGAGTAGCAAAATTTGAGAAACTACTTTTGTGAAATTACTTTGTGAGCATAGCGGTTGAACTTAGTTGATGGTAGCAACATAAACATAACATTTAGTTAACTTGGCATGAACAATACTTTTGCAAGAGAGAGAATTAAGAGAACATGACAACAGTTGAGGATGGGATTTATGTGGAGCCGGTCCCCCCTCCCATAGGCATTTGTATTATAGTTTCTCCCATCAAGAGAGACTTGGTAAAATAAAATCTTGGTGTGTTCCTTCTGACCTACATGATGCAATTAAGATGGAAAGAATCATGCATCACGAGCATAACATAAACTTTGTAGAAAGCATTAAATACCCCAAGACCTCAAACACCTTTGTAGGTGGACAGAGATAGTAGGAAATGAGGGTAGGGAGGAGGAAGAAGAAACATTTCTTAGGAGAAAAAATTAGTTCCTCTCTTATCATCACTCTTCTTGCTAGCATATGTAATAGCATAGTAGTGAAGATGGAGAAGATGGAAAGATTAAGCATTGAATCATGGCTCTTGGTTGGATTTGAATTCCATAGCCAAGAGTGCTCGTGTAGGCTCTCAACCTCTCTACTTGCTTGGAGAAGGAGAGCGAGCTCTTGCACTTTGCACAATTCACAATGAGAGTGCGTGTGAGTGTGTGAGGGAGAGTATACCCCTCAAGAAACCCCTAGCATGATTTCGTTGACCCCCCCCCCCCCCCCCGTGTAGCTCATGCTTGAAGCTCATTGGGCCCCTCCAGGCCTAGCCAAACACAAGCAAGAGGCATATCAAGCAAGAAGGGTAGCCTTGTAACAAGTGTCCCCGGGTCCCCTTTGAGAGAGAGGACTTGATAAATGAAAAAACAATTAATTAATTAACTAACTTATCAATGGATCCCTTGGGAGTCCAACCAATAGGGTTTAGGCATAGCATGAGCGCAGCATGAGGAGGAGCTTGACAAGTGTCCCTTTTGCTTTCTTTGTACCAGGATTGCATTGTGTGAGGGTTTGTGTGTTTTGTCTCTACCCCCTCTTGTAGGGCTCGTCCGCTCCTTGTAGAGATAGTTGTTGAATTTTTCACACACTACCCCCAAGCACCTTAGTGAGAAAGCATGACAAAGCACCTTAACACTGAGTATTGTTACCACAAGCACCTCACGCTCCCTAGTTGGCAAGCATGACAAGCACCTCAAGAATCTTAGTCATCAAGTAGTACAAGCCACTCAAGCACCTTAGTCATCAGCATGATAGTCGCCTCAAGCACCTTAGTCAGCAAGCAATACAAGCATATTAGGCTTTGTAATGCCTACTTCTCTGTAATGGAACAATAAGCACTATGGGAATGGCTACCCTCACACTGCCTTACATAATATGAACACGAAGGTATATGAAGATAGAATAGAAGAAAGTACACAGGAACATAATACCGTCGTCTTCATTGATATGTAACAGAACACAGAATTACATGAGAATGATATATTTATTGCATGAAAGATATCCACAAAGACTGGTATGCCCCACCCAAATGCCTCGGCTGCTCCAGTGGAGATTGGGAACGATGCAAAAAACCCATCTTGTCTCATGATATCCCATGAAGAACTGTCCCAAAGCCGCATGACTCCTAGTCTGCAATGTCCAAGCATCCATAGGACCACAATGTGATGATTATGTTGTAACACCTGGCACGCACGGTGGATTTCACGAACCCACAACTTTAGCCTATTTGTGTCTAAGGCTCCGGTTGCTGCTCGTCTTTGCGCTCTGGCGACGAGGAATTATCAATGTAGCCAAATCCTCGAAAATCTTGTCGATGGGCCCTGTAGACCTCCGCTAGCAATTGTGGATCTATCTCAGGCTGCTCTAGCCAAGGATCCCTCGGAATGAATTGCATTGGCAAGGAAACAGATTGAGGGGCCTGTGGTGGTAAAGGGGCAAGAGGGGTATGAATAGGGTAATAACAAACCAAATATCTGTTTAGAGCAGGCCAAAAAGGTGGACATGGTGGGAGACTGAGTGAAAAAAAATGAGCCAGTGTCTCCACCCAAAAATATACTCTGTGCTACTTCCTATGAAGACGACAAATCACTTGGTACAAATGAGAGACATGGGCCTGGGCCTCATCACATTCTTATGTAGCTTTCTACCAATCAAAAATATCAAAACCTTCTTGTACAATGCTCTTTCCTCTGTCGTTAGTCGGCGGCTCAAGTTGGCTCACCACAACTTGTTGAGTTGGTTGTTGTGTTAGCGCTCATCAGATAGCCTTGACCTCCAACTTTGCATGAAGAAGTTGATCTTGAAGAGAAACGACAAACACATAATTAGCCCCCCTTCAAGCTTGCATTTCATTAGCCTGCTACCGGGATGTACTATCCAATGTTGAGTTCTGGCTTGTTAGCTCCGCATTGCAAGCCTGCAAAGCATCCACATGTGTTTTGAGTTTGGTAACGCGTGCCTCAATTGCTACAGCTGGCCAAACCCACCGAACGCAATCTGCAATGTGATGCAAAAATGCTATGCACGCCTGGAGTTGATCGAAGGGATTTGTGGTACAAGTCTCCCAAGGTAGAGCTGCTGTAATAGTTCCCACCGTAGTGGCAACTGCTATATTAACATCAGGGATTTCTGGTTGCAAGGAAGTGTCTGCACCCGTAGATCCATTTCCAATCGGAGTGGAAGTTCTAGCCCGCTCCTGCATTCTTTGCCGCTAGTGCGCAATTGCGGAATCCTCTGGCAGTCTGCTAATCAAAGACAATGTTGCAGCAGGAGTTGGTGTGGAACGCAGGACTTACTCCCGTCCTCGCTTTCGGCTCGATGTCCCTACAGTGGCCATCTCCTGTGAACCAGAGGCTACCACTGCAGTTGAAGTACCAGCCACATCTAATACTGAAGCAAGTGTTTGAGACACCCCCTCAACAGGCACTGGTGAACTCTGAGCCTGTGATGACTGCGTAGTATTACGTGCGAGAAATTGATCATCCACAAAGTGGTACAAAGGACGAAGGGTTAGAGGAAAAACTTCTTGCAAGGAAAATACCAGAGTAAGAAGCTGCACGGCCTTGGTATTCGTTGGGATACAACGCCCCATCTGCCCCACCACTTGTTGACATTCTACTAGCAATCGTTATCCGATGATCGCTACCCAAGCCACTGGCCCAAAGTTGACCAAATGCAATACATTACGCGCTTTAGCAAAAATGCTGTAGGTTTTGACTCGCAACCAAATTGCCTTTAATAACCAGCGAGGTGCATCTCTTATTACTGCATCAGTGAGCTCTGATAACTTATATTCACCCTTCACTTTTAAAAAAAACTCCAACTCTACCTTTGCAGCAGGAATAACATGTGACACTTGCACAACACCATCGCTTGGGAAGAAACATCATCTTGAAATTATTTCAGTTGTCAACTGAATCTGCTGATTCTTAACCTGCACCATATCACCAAGAGTTAACTGCTCAATCAAAGCAGTGGCTTGCGGGTGAACAATAATACCCTACAATTCGAGGTTGGCAAAGACACGCACGTGCAAATCCTACAACCATGCGTCCACCTGTCCTCTGAGAGCCAACTGCTGCCCAGGAGTAAACGAAATGCACTATAACAAGGAGGCCGTCATGGTGGCAAAAGCACACATAAGTAAAGAAGAACACATAATAGAAACCTTGCAAATAGCCCATCCAAAGTATAAGGTATCTACTGCATGCACAAAACCACTCACAAAGAGTTCTCAAAATAGGGAGTGCCATGGTGTCGAAACCATCATAGCCCTTTTTCCGCTTTTTGACATTGCATGTTAAATGATCTCCAGTCATTATTACGGTGGCTTCCGGCTCTTACACCATAGCAAAGGGGAACTGAATCAAGTAAGGTAAAAAATAATGGTGCAATCAGAACCCATTCACCGGCACAAGAATCACCTCCCCCCGCCAGTCAGCCAAATAAAAGGAGGTAGGCCCACATGACTTAAAAATCCAGAAAGGCCCAGAACACCGTAATCTCAGCTTCTCGGGCATCTTCCCAAGGTGGGAACTAAATACAAAAAACAAATGTCCCCGTAAAATTTCCGAGCTTTGAGCGATCTAGCCATTTCTTCCATCGGGATTGCAGATCTTGCAACACCGCAAAACTACGCAATCTCTCTTCATTTAATTCCTGCAAAACATTCAAACAATAAACAATGGAATCTTTTGAAAGAAGTCTATCGGCAATGAGCATCCACAAACTGGGAACCACATGCTCCACAGGGGTGGTTGTCTCCATTCCAAATGCCAACTTGAAAGGAGTTAGTCATGTTGTATATGATGTGGTCTTCACTTTATATGATGTACGATAGGGCCATAATCCGGAAGGAAGTTTGACATCCTAATCCGTTCTATGTAGATTAACTATCTTTGTCAAGATGCAAACAAATTGCTTATTAGTTGATTCAACCTGCCCATTGTAAAGTGTGAGCTTTGTCCCAAAGTGTGAGTCAAGGAGAGGAGAGTGGATTTATCCCACATACTGTGGAGCAAGGCTGTAGAGCTACTTAAAGCTCATTTTATGAATGAATAAACAAAAACTCTATTTTGCACTACATGCTTGTCTATGGTGAGCTTGTGCTAAGCTAAGTCAATACTCAAGATTGTGTTTATGAGTCCAAGCTAATTCTATCTTGGAACCTAATTCACTTGAGTGATAACCTTGCTTACACACACACTCACGCATTGACGCTATGTTTCTCTTTCATCCACCGTAGCTAGCACGATCCATTCCTAACATTTGGTGTCAGAGCCATGGTGTGCTAGCTAGGATTTTCATTATGCATTAGTGTGTGTTAATTATTAGCATCTCCATTAGATTGATTAGCATTTCATAATTGTTGTCACGGCACATAATTAACATTTTCATAGTTAAGTTGCATATCTCACTAATTAAGCACTAATATAGCTATGTGTGGGCATGTCCTTGGCACACCCAAGAGGCCACTACCCTCCATGGCTAGGTAGACTTGATTAGGGAGAGGATTAGCATCCTTTGAATTGTATTTTAGATTTTATTTTTGTGTCAATTTTTGCATCATTTGCCTCTTCAATTAAATTCATTAAACTCATTTTCCTTTTGCTTTTCTCACCTCATCTCGAAGTGCTCGACACAAGCTTTCCATAGAGCCTGCAAGCTCTGCAATCCGAGCTCAAAAACCTCTGAAACTCCATCCCCAACTTTGCCTAAAGATAGAGGTGTGTGTGTGTGTGTGTGCAAACCTGTTGAGCTTGGCTTAAAAATTTGTTTTTCGGAGCTTTTCCACAAGCAAGGGTCGTGGGCTTGTTGGCTAGCCCAATTTAGATAGTCTATTATTGGCTTGAGCATGTTTCGGGGTCAAAACGCTTGGCTTATTTGAGTGATAGCAGATGGACCCAAAAATCGCATGCAAAATACTTTTTGAGTAGGGCGGGTTCGCTGGAGAGCAATCACGCGCAGAGCTTTTTTTTTTCGGTGCCAAACCGTGTTGCTCAGACTGCCCCCTACTGCCCGCCTTGCCCACTGGCATTAGCATCGATTCCCACAGTGCTACTCCTGGCCACGACTTGCATAAACCCCCCTTTCGGTGCTGCTCCCAGCCTTAAGAGCTCCAAGGCAAGCCTCCAAAAGCCTCGAAGGCCACTGGAGACTGTTCTCACTGTAGAGCACTGAATGCTCGTCCAGGCATAAAGTCCAGGCATTCAAACTATTAAGGCTTCATCAAGATTCTCCAAATCGCTCAAAAGAGCTTGAACACCCACTTCAACAGCTTCAAAGAGGGAGTTCTTTCGAGCATCAAAAGAAAAACAAATAATTATTTTCCCTATCTGTGAAGAGGGGCTTCACCGACGGTGAAGAGGTGCTTCACATAGGGATTTCTCTCTCTCTCCCTATCTTAACTTGCAATGAAATGAACCCAACCAAGCACAATAACTTGCAAATAAATATTTTCTTTCTTTATTTGTGCACAGTGTAAAGAGGCAGACACTAGCTAGGATAGTCTCCTAAGCTAAGACCCCTCTATCAACACAAATGGGGGACAAGGGAATACAGAAATTGAACGGAGAGGGATTTCACACTTGGAAAACGAAATTAAGAGGATATCTTATGAAAAACAATTTGTGGTCTGTCATCAGGACTACCTTAGAGCAACAAGCCGAACCTGATGGAATGCACAACAGGGCATCTACACTCATAGCAAGTGCACAGAATTTGGCCAAAGACAAACAAGCATTGGGAATCATCATCACCTCCTTGCATGACAACTACGTGCATTTCATAGATGAATGTAAGCATGCACATGATGCCTGGCATGTCCTAGAAAATAATTTTGGAGCTAGGGCCAAAAGAAGAAAAGTTAGTCTTAAAAGACAACTCTACAAAGTTACTATGATTGAAGGGGAGGACATTGCTAGTCTAGTGAGTAGGCTCAAGAGCATTGTCACGCATCTCACTTACATCCAGGTCGAAGTACGAGAAGATGACAAAGTAGCCATACTATTAAGTACACTTCCACCTTCTTATGACCACTTAGTCACAATTCTTGAAGAAAAGAAACAACACCACCATTCCAAGATGTCATCAACTCAGTCCAAGTAGAAGAAAGAAAGAAAAGAGGTTCACTCACCTCATTAGGAGGAGTTTTTATTGCAACATCCTCAAGGGGAAGGCATTCGCCATCAACATCGACAAACGAAAGAAAGTGTTATGAATGTTGAAGAATGGGACACGTAGCGAAATACTGCTACACAAACAAACCTTGTGACAAATGTCGTAGGAAGGGACATCCTCCTTCTTGGTGCTACTCAAATGGAGGCAATAGTAGTGGAGAAAGCAGCAGCAGTAGAAGCAACAGTAGAAGCAACGAAGGCAAGAGACCTGACAGAGGATCATCTCACATAGCAGAAGACAAAAAGGATGAAGACGAGAGAAACGTTGTCATTTATGAAGACCCATTTTGAAGATGCAGCCTCTCTACTTGTAGGGGAGGACTTTTTCCTGTGTGGATTTTATCATCCTGTGTCATTAGGCAAAATTTGGACTCACAAAGGGGCTCTTTAAGGAGTTTGACTTTACCTCTCTCTACCAAAACGGGTGCATGGATATATTTTTGCAAACAAACTCCAAAGTTTGTGGAGGTTTGATAGTTAGAATGTCCTCTTCAAGCTCTATCTACTGATATATAGCACGCCATGAGATTCCTCATATTTTAGAAGATTCTTTTTTTGATTCACTTAGATTCCGACAGAGTTGTCACGTCATAGGTGAATTAAAAAAAGAATCTTGTAAAATATGAGGAATCCCATGGCATGCTATATATCAGTAGATAGAGCTTGAAGAGGACATTCTAACTGTCAAACCTTTGCCAACTTTAGAGTTTGTTTGCAAAAATTTATCCATTAGGAAAATTTTGGGGTCTTGTTTGGGCCCTGTAAGAGTTTCCACCTCAACAAATGTTTTGTGCAATTCTTTTAGCACAAAAGTATTTTGAAGTTATAGAGAAAATCTATCAATAAGGTAAAACAAAGATTTCGTGTTACAATGATCAAGATTTTGCTAAAATTTTGTGCCTTGAAGGATCTTACAAGATCTAAATAGACGTACTACTTTGAAATAAGAGAGGGAAAGTTCAAACTCATTTGAGCTAAAAACAATTTGCTGGTAGCACCAATCTATTTCTATGAGAAAGTTTTACAAAGATCAACCATTTTGCTAAACAATCCTTGATTATGGAGAATGCACAATCTAACAACCAATATTCTTTACTCCTTAAGCGTAAATACCATCTTCATATAGACATGGACACAAATTATGAGCCCATTCAGAAAAGGAATAGATCTTTCAAACTTACAAAGCTGCAGACGGATCACTTGAGACATACTAACCATAAACATCTTGATCTTTGGTGTGATGGAACACTTTATCCTATGGATCTTCTTGCTATGTCTACTCCTCCATTTAATAATCTTACATCTCTATTACATTTTATTGGGGATGGGTCTCATGATCTCTTGGGTTATTGCAATAACTTGGTGATGAAGAATACACAACAAGCAATGATAAATCTAGAGATATTGAAGCAACAACAAGCATCTTTGTTCAATTTATCGATGCAAAACAGTAATCTTTTGCAAGAACAAACACTTTTGAAGAACAAAATATTATCCTCCAAAGAAACCATTGCTGAGCTTGAAAAGGAGGTGAGAAGGACGAGGATAAAACCACTCCACTTGGTCTTCTTCAAAGATGCAGAAGTGTTTCCAAAATTGAAACCCTCAAAGTTGGAAGTGGAGGTCTTAAGCGCAGGATTCAAGCAAGAAGGTATACCTTTTTAATACATATTCTTGTTGTAACAAAGTATTGATTATTAGCTAATCAAAAATATGTTTTTGCAGAGTCATGCTTCATCTTGAAAAGGAAAATATTGATCCTCAAATGGCCAAATCTTCATATTCCTCTTTGATTGCACCTCATCTTGCAAAAGAGATTTTGGATGCCTCAAAGTTCAAGAAGATAAAGTAGGATATAATCAGTGATTTTCTACAAAGCACAACCATTGATACTTTAGATGTTCAAAGTGTCATAGATAATTGTGGCATCAGTCAAAAAGGATATTCATGCATCTTTAAATCAGTAAAGAGCCAGCTCAAAGATAAAAAGGTCTCATCTTCTCTCTTACCTTTACCAGCTCATGTATGTCAAGCACGACAAGGTCTCAACACTGAAGTTTCACAATACTTGGTTGATTCATATTTCATCAACCAAGAATTTAGATATGCAGGATGAGTGGTACACTTTAATGAATTGTCTAATATTTTTGTCAATTTGCAAAATCTTCAGAAGAAGATGGTCAAATTTTATAATGTGACAAGCGAGGAGGTACAAGGAAAACTAATCTTTGTGCTTAATTAAGCTAGATGAATGTGAGATATTGAAGCAAAAAAAGACAAAACGTGTCACCATAACTTTGATAAATAGAGCACTTCAAGGAGTAGCAAAAAATCTTGTGAACAACAATGATAGATTCAGTGTACAATCAGAGAATGATATATGGTGGCTAGGAGCTTTTGAGGTATACGAACTTTTAAGCTTTCTCTAGTTAATGTATCAAGTAATGTTAGTAACAAAAATTCATTTATGCAAGTTGAAAAAGAAGATCATGACATTTTGTATTGAAAATTTCACCAAACAAATATTCCTGATGTCATTTGTAGACAAAAAAATGGAGAACTTCTTCATGTTGAAGATATTGAAAGCTTCCAAGTAGATTGGCATCTTGCTGGTGATCTCAAGACACTCAAGTGCATGTATAACATTGCAAAAGGTGCTAGCTCTAATCAAATTGTCCATATTGTATGAATGAAGCTCGCTCTTGGATCTTGAAGCAGCACAACCAAAAACCCTCTAGAGCTAATGAGGATCCTAACTTCCGCGCCATTCTTGATACTCCACTTTCGCATGTCCATATATGTATATTGCATGCATTGTGCAGGATTGTTGAGAAGCTTGTATATTTATACATTGAATATGCATGGAAGTTGAAGCCAAAGATCGAGTCAAGAAAAGCAATTGAAAAGATAGAGAAAATACTATTAGAGATGGGGCTCCACGGAGGTAAAGTAAAGATAATTGCTTGTCAAAATCGTTCAACATCATCACATGAAGTTCCGGTAAAACCTTCACTTGGAGGTGTGAAAGCTGGTAGGTTTTTGTCATTTCATGGTGAATTTGTCAAAATCAACAAGAGTCATAATTTCTCAACGGTAAAGTATGAGCAGTGGAAGAAGCTTGATATTGCTATTAAAGACCATGCTGATAATGGAAAGGCTAGGAATCGCAAAGCAAAAGTGTGGATGGCTCTAGATGAGGTTTTCTGCTTACTTGACAAGAAAGAATGGATAGACAACGACAACATGAAATTAAAGCTAGCCCTTCAAGCTTTTGGTAAAAGTATGCAAGATGCATGGAGTACTCAAAGCATTACCCACTACATGGTAATTCATACTTTTCTTCTTACAACCTATTTAATTTGTATAAATGTAGCATATTTTACACGATCATATGCCCTGGTTCACAAAGCAATATGGATGTCCTGCAATATGGTCCACTCAAGGAATGGAAAAATCCCATTATCAAGCTCGTGGAGCATACTTTCAACACACTCAACATGGCGGAGGAAAAAAAAGAGCGAAGAGCTTAAAAGAAGTATTTTTTTGGTTCTATAGAAGAGTCTTGCTACGAATAAGGGAGAAGAAAATTTCTAAAAACAAAAAACAAGCTCTTGCAATAAAGATATCCAAACAAATTCAAAGACGACAGACCTGGAAGGCTTCTATTGCAAAAGCATCCTTACATCAGTGGAGATCGAAGAGATTGAGGGATAAAAAATTTTGGGTTCTACCTCAAGATCGAGAAAACATTCTATAAAAGTCTATACTTAATACAAATCTATTCTCAAATGATATCTTCAATGTCTTCAACATCTTCTTGATCTAAACTTGAAGTCCCCTCTTTGTATTCAAGCTGCTTCAAATCATCGTGTCAAAGTAGAAATCGTTTCCCAGAAGGAGAAATCTCTCTATAATGTTTAATTCCCTTTGCAAGAGCATATCCAGTATATGCTAAATAACTTCCTGCAAGTGATCCTTGCATTGCATGACCATATCCAAAAACATTGATAGCACACTCTTTCTCCAAAAGGCTTACTTTGGTAGCATTTGGATGAAGAACATAGCCACCAAGATACTTTGACAATGTCTTGTATAAAAACAGAGGTATATAACCATCAAAGGAGTACTTCATGTGAAAAATAACTAAATCAGGACAAACAAGGTACTTAATGTAGTGCTTCAGAGCAGCATCTTTGGTAAGATCAACGACTCTAGATGACCGTCTTAAGAACTCATCTTTTGGTGGTTGAATCTACAAACATATAAAATCTATTAATCATTAGAAACATTGAAAGCTAAAAAAAAAACTTTAGCTTATACAAATAAAGTGCTTACCGTAATGTTCTCATCTGACACAAATTGATTTTCCTTCCAAAGATTTATTGAACCAACATTTCGTATTTTGAGATCTGGCTCCTGAATGATTGGTACATGTAAGTTATCTTGTTCATCTTCATTTTCACTATCCGCTTCTGAAAGATGAGGATCTGTTATATTGTCTTGTGCCTTGAGAAACTCTTCTTCGGTAGTCTCTTTATACTGAAGAGCTTCATTGAAACAAATCTCCAATGCTTTATGAGGCTCAAAGAAAACATCCAACTTGCCTAAAAGAGGATCTTTTTCTACAAAATCTTTGTATTTAACTGGCTCTTCATCGAACCCAACATTATAGTTCAAGTGTTGTGCCAAAATAGCATACAATTCATCCTCTCGTAAACCAAATGACCTTTGGATATCTGAAAGAATTATATATTCTCCATGGCCAAGAGGAAAGCATGGTAGCAATACTGTCTTCTCGAATCCTAGAAAGTTGAAGACTCTCAACTTCTTGCCACTCTTTTTCTACATCAAGAACTTCTTCATTTTCTTGTTCATCTTTGATCACTTCACTTAATTTAGAGTTACTGTCATCCCTTTCTACTTCTTCATCATCACTATCTCTTAAGAACAAAAACAAAATAAACCCCACACTTTTCTTTAATAGTCTACATTTGTGTTTGCACTTTGGACACTTTGGAAGATTCAGTTTGACATTTTCTAATAAGGCGGAATACTTTTTGTTAAGCTTAGGGGATTGTGATGGATTCTTTTGAACCAAATCTATAGTGTGAATATATTCTTCATCAAGGTATAGTACCATTCTTGAATCCACCAATTGATCAAACTCTTTGTGGTACTCCTATAAAGCTTCTTTGTGAAAAATAAGAGTTTCTTCAAGCTCAAAAGGAGTATTAAACATTGTATAAAATGAATCATATGATTCCATGGCTCCACAATCATATAGAAATTCTTGCAATAGAATCTTGGGATTGTTTTTATCTGTAATAACAAATGTCTATATTAGAAGAGCGAGGTCATAATGCAATTATAAAAAACCTCTCTTGAATTATCGATGTATAATATACCTATGTCATCTATATTCTGAGTAGATGTTGCCAAATCGTCATAAATAGATGAGATACCATCAGTTTGGGAGTCGCGTTTTCTTTTCAAATCATCCATAACCTTTGGGCAAAGATTCTCTCTCTCTCTCTCTCACTCTCTCTCTCTCTCTCTCACACACACACACACACACACAATTCAACTATATACATGCATGTATGTATTATGTAGATTAATATATGTGTGTATATGTGGGTATGTGTGTGCACTTGAAATGCATAGTAGTCAATTCAAACTAAATGAATACTATAGGACGCGATTCAAGTGCACTTAAACTATTGATGCTAGAGATGTACTTGAAATGCTTGAAAGTGACCTCCAACACAATTGAATTCATTCTTTGAGCATTTTAGGTGTATACAATGAGTAAATTATGAGGATGTGTGTTGGTTTTCTACCCCCATATCCTCTCTCATACACAATAAGTTGATATCACAATTACTGTTTACAAATAATAAATTTTTATTGTATTTGTGGACCGACTACAATCGTGGTTAGACTTTGTTATTGCATTGAAAAAACCCTTTCTTAGAGTCTTGGATGCTAAGGTTATGGCTATTTTTTAATAAAGAAAACCTAAGAACCCCTACTCGCATAATATACTAAATTCATACTAGCAGCTTGTCAAGTTTATTAAGTCTATCTGCCAAGATTCCACATTGTCGTGCCGCTTTGCGGGCCTCATAGCAGACTTCAAAGCCCACTTATACCAAAGGTATATTAGTAGACAAAGCCACTAATAGTGTTAGAACCAAACCGGCTGAAATTATAAAATCCCGTTTAGATTTTGAGCTTGCCTTTTAAGAAAACCGGTAAATTTGCACAAGTTTTAGTGTAATTACCGGTAAAACCTTCAAATTTTGACCTAAAAACTGGAAAAATTTCAAGTTTCCCCTTATATTGATTTGTTAGGAAAAATGTATTTTTTGAGCCCTGCTCACTAAGCTTGGGAGAGCTAGACGTCCATGTCTACGAGGGTGACCCCAATAGAGGTGGAGGCTCCAACAAAGCATCAAAACTATTATAGCACGATATGGAAGACACTCATTACAATTATTTACAAAGGTGGACATTGACATTGCTCTCCAACATGAATTATACTTTCTCAAACAACGCCCAACATCGGGCATCCTCCATCATTGACGATGATGATGATGATTTTAGTTTGACAATTATAGTGTTATAGTTTTAGTTTTTTCATAGTGGCGTAGGGCCATACTCGTAGAAACTAAAATACATTCATTACCTTAAAATATTCCCACCCCCACTTACAACCCGTCAGGAAATTCTACTTCTCCTTCCTATCTCTATTGTGCCTTGAATGGCCAGCAAGAGAAAGATCCGAGCCAATTTTGCAACAAGAGACCGAGGAAAAGCAGGGTACGGGCCACCAATGGATCCTCATGTGTGTGTGTGTGTGTGTGTGTGTGTGTGTGTGTGTGAGAGAGAGAGAGAGAAAGAGAGAGAGAGAGAGAGAGACAGAGAGAGAGAAAGAGAGAATCCTTCCTTCCCTTCGGATCTGGTGAATGCATGTAGAGAAAGGCCTTCACTTCATCTGCGGTCATCGGACTGTCAGTTCGCATGCAATCGACTAAAGTTTAAACCACATAACAGTTCGGTATGCAACTCAGGGGCCCCTAATTTAGGTGAAAACAACGCATAGTGTGATCGCATGCGTAAAAAAGGACTTCCCTTTCTTCTACGTATGCACGCTTGAGAGAGAATGATAATTAGAGAGATTGGATAACGGCTGTCAAGAGAGATGGACACACCCCGCCAATGAGAAAAGAGAGAATCTTAAAAAGATGCCTCAAGTTTTTGTTTTTTTCAATGGGTCATACTCGTTTCTCTTTTAAAAGAATCCCAGTAATACATTGAAATATTCCCCTGGCCCCTACTTGCCAGCCTATGTTCCTCTGCGCCTTTGTCGCCCTGTTCTATAGCTACCCTCGCCACCCTGCTTCTCCCCTAGCGTCCACAGCCATGAACAACAGGGGAAGAGCCTATTGGACTGTCGTTTGATGGCGATGGCGATGGAAGCAGACAAGCCGGTCGTGTCCACCGCTAGCGGCTCTTGAGCATGGTGGTTGCCCATGAAGGTCACGAGAAGAAGCTTCTTCGTTATCCCTCAGAGCTCTCCACAATCCATGGCATGTCAGACAAGCATACACAAAGAATCAAACTTGCTTTTTTAAGAAAAACTTTTTTTTTCTGCCCACAGGGTGTTATGGTACCCCCTACTAGCTCACACTAGATAAAATCCATTAGTTAGGAATATTCTCCCTCTTCCCCTTTCTCACTTTCCTTCGCCTCGGCGCTCCTCTTCTCTCTCTTGTATCATGTGTTTGCATGGCCTTCGTTGACTTGCACTACCCTCCATAGCCTACAACCCTTTCGTAGTCATCTGTAGTCCTCCATCGCCTATAGCTCTCTCCCGCTCCTCCCTCGACCTGCAAAGCCTCACAATAGAAAGAGAGGGAAATACGGGCGAGCTCAACTCCTCCTGCCTCCCCGGTTCTAGAGGATCTTCCAAGATGCTCTTTATTTTATGAATAAAAACCAATCAGTGCCCCCTAATGGTATCTTCAAAAGATTCTGCCTTTATTTAATTTTTCTACAATCGTGGGCACATACTACCTCGTAGCATCATTATTATATTCATTTCTTCAGTGATTCCTATATCGAATCTCACTGTTCCCACCCTTTCATCCATAGCTTCCCCTTTAAAAATTGTAGGGACAGATTCGAACTCGTCCCCTATGGCAGCTCAAATACTAAGTCGTAACCACTTGAGCTCCAATAGGTCATCTCACATCGACACACGTCATGGGATTTTAAAAAAACACGGCTTGCACGGCTTCCTTGCCTTCTGCATGCTGCACACTACCTGCTCCCATCTTCTGCGTGCTGCTTGAGGTCATCATCCTACTAGCACGCCACTTCTTGCGCCCTACGAGGCCCGACTGTGTCCTGTAGAAAATACAAGTGCAGGCTCAGCAGACTGCAGCCGCGACAATCGTGCTAGCTCAATTCTTGAATGTAGAGCAATCTACGTTTTTTGCACGGGTGTTTCATGGTTGCCTCCACCAGCCGTAACCATTTGCTGCCTTCGTTCCTAGGACCCTTCTTGTAAAGGCATCACTTCAGTTTCGTTTTTTTTTTTTAAATTTTGTGCCAGCAGGTAGGGGAGTTTGTATACTAGCCCCTACTACTGGCAGCTTGGTACTTTCATTCATTTGTTCCGTAAATGCCCCCAAATCTCATCCAGGGGTCACAACCTTGGAATGGAGTTCCTCCACCCTCTAAAAGGCAGAATGGAAAATCGAACTCAGTCAGGCAGGGAGCCAGCCAATCGTCTATCCCCCATAACCAACAAACCAAGCACGCCCACTCGCTCATTTGCTCCTGCTTGCACGGCACACAAAAGACGACTCTTATCTGCTCTCCCATCACGGCTTTCCTCTGTTGCCTATGCCATCTAGGTGCTCGTCGCGGTGCGTCTAGGCTGCTCATAACACTAAGACTCAATGTTTGCATTGCAAGTGTTGTTTATTGCATGCAAGGCTCTGCAAATTCTCCATGCGGACCTTCCACACTAAATCACACGAGTTGCTTCAAATGGGATATACAACTGGGGAGAGTTGTCCAACGCATATTTGTAAAACTTCAACTTTTCAAGGTTCCTACTGGCTCATCTTTACCTTTATTCATTCTTTCAGAGATTCCTCCTCCCAACTCGAGCCTTCTAATTCATATATATCAAAGTTTTCAGTCTCCAAAAAAGCGTCATGAGATTCGATCACGCACCATGACTGACAACATTTGGAAGTTGTCCTCGTAACCATCCCAATGCTGACGGTATCCTGCCACGAAATGTCACCCTTATAGTAAAACGTGATTTTGATCTGCGCCTGTGTCCTCAAGAGCCACTACAAGCAATCCTCGTGATCTGCACCTGCGTCTTCAACAACCAGTGCGAGAAATCCTGGTCCAAGAGCCAACGCAAGCAATCATCTGTCTGGATTGTCCCCCATTAAATGGACTTTCCTCGGTATAAACCAAGATTCGTTTTTTTATCACTTTTCTCCAACCGGTACCCCCTACCCCCTACTTGGTATGCTCGTAAAATATAGCCAGACTTCTCTCTCTCTCTCTCTCACGCTCAGACTTGCCTCGGTATAAAATGAGATTCTTTTTTTTTTAATAAACTGAGATCCTTTTTTTTAAATCAATTTTCTCTGCTTGGTATGCTATTAAAATATAGCGAGACTTCTCTCTCTCTCACTCCCTCTCTCTCTCTCACTCTCAGACTTCTCTCTCTCTCACTCCCTCTCTCTCTCTCACGCTCAGACTTCTCTCTCTCTCTCTCTCTCTCACACACACACACACACCCACACAGACTTTTCTCTCTCTCTCTCTCTCTCTCTCTCTCTCTCTCTCTCTCTCTCTCTCTCTCTCTCTCTCTCTCTCTCTCTCTCTCTCTCAGTGCAGCCGTTTTTTGACCTAGTAGACAGCAATCCACTCTTTTGATCATAACTTCTTCATCCAAACTCCGATTTGGGTGATCTATAGCCTCAATCGAAGAGCACGAAGTCCTCTACGCATTGATGTAAAGACAGAAATTTTCAGAGTTATGGAAGGCGTTTCTGTAGCAGCATTTCCGAAGTGAACACGTTCAACAAAATTGATTCTCATCTCCTATTTTACATACAATGTCTTCCGGCACTCGCAAGGGTTCTTCTTCTTCAACAAGGTCCACAACCATTGTGGAAAATGATCCAAAATCTCCTAGTTGTGGAGATAGCAACACAACCACCCAACCAACGACATCGGAAACCATGATCATGGCGTACTTGGTATCATTGCAAGAGACCGTAAACAAACAAGGCGAAGACTTACGAGCACTTGCAATGGAGAATGGCACACTAAGGGTACTTGTGGTTGCGAATGAGAATCTCAAGAGGACACTTGAGATGCAAACAACACGTTTGATGCAACTTGAAGAGGAAGTCAAGGAATGTAAACGCTCTCTTGTGGACTTGAATGCTTTGAAGGAGCGGATGAGCAAAGTAGAGCATGACCATGTATTGAAAGAGGAGAAATTTGACACTATGAGCCAGGATGTATGCGACATGAAAAATGTATGCACAAACAAGTCTTGGGCTGATGTATGTGGTAGCAATGTGGTTTCTAATTCCTCACTCATGCAAGCTATGGTTCAAACAAAGAATGTTGAGAATGTGGATGTGGAGGAGTTGAAGGAACGGGAGCGACGTTCCAAGAACATTGTTATTCGTGGAATTCCCGAAGAGAAGTTAGAGACACCTCCTTCTCTTGCCATTGTTATTGAAGATTTCTTCAAAACCCACTTTGGCATGTCCGGAGTTATGGTCTATGGAGCACATAGAGTGGGGAAGCAAGGAGCTCCTCGCTCGGGAGAACGGCCAATTGTATGCACCATGCCGGATGAGACCAAGCGAAAGATTATCCTTGATAATAGTTGGATCTATTTGAGGAATACAAAATGTTTTGTATGTGAAGATCACACTATTAAGCAACAAAATATGCGTCACAAGGCATATGAGGAAAATAATAATAAAAACAAGGAAATCTCTCATGAAGAAAATGTGCCCAAGGAGGAGGCAAGTCTCTCAAGCAAATAGGGATGCGTGACCTATGAGACCGAGTTACAATTGAAAATATTATTTTGGAATTGTAATGGATACCCATGGAATGCGGGGGTTGGCATTGATGAACTAACAAGCAAAGCCGATGTTGTACTTCTTGTTGAAACTTGGGAGCATGATACACAAAGGATTAACGGCTTGGAGGATTACAATGTACATTCATTGATGTGGTCAAAGAATCTCAAGCAACAAAGAGGACAAGGAGGGTTAGCATGTATGGTTAAGAAAGGATTGGAAGATTTTGTATCAATTGTGAAAGATGACAAGTACAAACGTTATGTATGGCTGAAAATTATGACACCAAACAGAGCACCCATTTTTGTAGCCGGTTGCTACATTCCTCATCATGATTCTCCCTTTTATGCTTGCATGGATAGAGATCAACCATTTTCTGATTTGGAAGAGGACATTGCTTATTTCAAAGGTGAAGGTGATGTTATTGTATTTGGGGATATGAATGCTCGCACAAAAACATTGCAACATGATACTCAACAATTTGATATGCCATACATTTCAAGGGAGTATGAGGAAGTTCACTTGTATGATCGTACTTCAATGGATGAGAAAGAGCCGGATCACTATGGAAAGTTACTTTTACACATGTGTAATAGCACGGGTATGCTCATTGCTAATGGTGTATCTTTGTGGAGTGGAACCAATGGATTTACATGTAGAAGACATAATGGGGATAGTGTGATTGACTATATGCTACTCTCTGAAGCCATCATGTATCGCATAAAGAGTTTTATGTTTGGTCAATGGACCCCGGAATCCGACCATCGCACCTTATGTATTGACCTTTCATGTGGAGAAGCAACTAAGCATGATAATCTCAGCCAAAGGAAAGAGAAGTTATCACTATGTATGGATTTCAAACGGGCACCAATGTACATTGAAATGGTTGAGGAAAAATTATGGATGACAAAGCTTCAATGTGATGCACCATTGGAAACTAAATGGGAAGCTTTCAAGAAGGCTATTTGTTCTTGTGCGGAAGAATGCTTTGCCATAAAGCATCTCCATGGTATCAACAAAGATAGATCACGCAAAAGGTGGTTTGATAAAGAATGTCAAGATGCTCGAAAGTCCTTGATAAAGCTTGATGCAACTATGGACAAAGACAACTATCAAAGTCATTTGCATACATACAAGGCATTGATTCAAAAGAAGAGAAGAAGATGGGAAATAAAGCAACAAGAATTTCAAGTCCAAGAAAAGGCACATGCATGTGGAAGATTTTGGAGAAACTTGAGAGGAAAGCGGGTTGAGAATTTTGGTAACTTGAGTCTAGTGGATATGTACACACATTGTAGGCAATTATATGAGCAAGAAAATACTGAAAAAATGCCATTTTATGGTTCACTCCCATGTATGCCATCTTTTTTTACTATTGAGGATGTATGCGGTGGGCTTGAAAAGTTGGCCACTCGCAAAGCGGGAGATCTTCAAGGTATCAAGCCGGAGATGATCAAATGGACGGGAGATTTTACCCATGAGTGGATGTGTGATATGTTCAACCTTGCACTTCAACATGGTATGCCTTATGATTGGAGTACTAATTGGGTTAAGCCTTTGCATAAAGGAGGGGATGTAAAGAATGTAAGCAACTACCGGACTATAATGATTGGGTCTCTTATGGCAAAGTTATTTGGGTGCATAATGGAGATGAAATTGAGTGATTGGGCTGAAGAGAATGACAAGCGTGCAAAGGGACAAGTGGGTTTTCGTCGATGCCATAGCACCATTGATCATCTTGTCACTCTTCGTGTTCTCATGGAGGAAAGTCGGTTGAAAGGCAAGCGATTGTATTGTTGTTTTGTGGACTTTAAGAAAGCCTTTGATATGATTCCACGTA